>NC_080422.1:34784126-36100793 GCF_029873635.1 Malania oleifera
GCATGTCAAGAACAACGAAATCCATGGGGTAGTAAAATTTGTCAACCTGAACCAATACATCCTCAACAACGCCTCGTGGATCTTTTACAGATCTATTTGCCAACTATAGCATCATAGTAGTTTTCTTCAGTTCACCTAAACCAAGTTGTTCATATATCGAAAACGAGAGCAAGTTCACACTACTCCCCTGATCAAGTAAAGCTCTCCCGATACGAGATTCACCAATCATGATCGAAATAGTGGGAGAACCAGGGTCTCTAAGTTTCTACGAAGTTTGACTTAATATCAACGCACTAACCTGCTCGGTCAAGAAAGACTTTTTCTCCACGTTCAATTTCCTTTTTACTGTGCATAGGTCTTTCAAATATTTTGCATATGTAGGGATTTTCTGTATGGCCTCTAGAAGTGGAATGTTGATCTTCACATGTTTGAATATTTCTTGGATCTCAGTGTGATACTTATTCTTTTGATCAGATGTCAACCGCTAATGATAGGGTACCATAGGTTGATACTTCTTAACCGACTCATCCTCCTTATTATCTGACTTTGTTAAACTTGAGTTGACTTCATCTGATTTTTCTTTTCCCTCATCTGTCTCAGCTGTCACTTCAGGTGCTGAAGCAACTGTTTGTTAATCAGTGGGCATTTCAAGACGGGCAACTTCTTTTCCACTTCTCAAGGAAATAACTGCCTTAGCTAACTCAAAAGCATCCCCCGAAACATTGTGCACTGGTTTCTGTTGCTGTCTATATACCTGGGGATTAGGCTGAGGTTGTGCAGAAAATTTCCCTTTTTCTAAGGTATTCAGCTGTGTATTTATCTTATTCATGACATCTCTCAATTCTCCGATGGTCGTGGCATGAAGCTGCATGAATTATTGGAACATGTTCGCCATCTGTGTCATGCTATCATCAGGAGATTTCTTTATTGGAAAAGGAGCTAGAGTTGGTTGGAATCTCGGTAGTGCGTAGCTCTGAGAAATTTGTTGCAGTTGATACTGCGGTTGAAAAGTTACAACTGGGTGATATGTCGGTTGCGGAGGTAGTGCATAAAGTTGAGGAACTTGCTGATATCGTGAGGATGATGAACCAGGCTGGTCATTTCTCAATGAGAGGTTCAGATGATTCCTCCATCCTGGATTATAAGTGTTCGAGAACGGCTGATTTTGAGTTTTGTTGACCCAATTCGCCGATGGCACCCGATCAGATCTACTCTTTTGTCATACTGGTAGTAATTAACAATCCTGAAGTCTGTGGTCTAAGGTCTCACAGATAGAGCAATCCTCGACTTTCACTTTTTCTAATTCCTTAACCTCCAGTTTCTTAGACAATGCAGTAACAAGAGCCTGTAAGCTAGTTTCCTATTTGACCTCGTATCTGCCTCCACCACTGATCACTCGGAGAGGTTGTGTTGCTATTGGTGCTCGTTCATGACGTGTGTTCCAATGTTGGGCACTCTCAGCTAAATAATCGAAGAATGATGTAGCCTTATCTGGTTCCTTGCAGAAGAACTCCCCATTGCACATAGTCTGGACAAATTGTTTACATGCAGGGGTTAGAGCAGTTTAAAAATAATTCACTAACCTCCAAGATTCGAATCCGTGGTGTGGACATATGTTCATTAGGTCCTTGAATCTCTCCCAACAAGCCTGGAATGTATTATCACCTTTTTGCATAAACTGGCTTATCTGCTCTTACAGGTACTGAGTTCTCTGAAAAGGAAAGAACTTATGTAAAAACTCACGCTACATTTCAGCCCAGCTAGTAATAGAGTTAGGTCGCAGAGAATTAAACCATATTTTTGCCTTATCTTTCAAAGAAAAGGGAAACAAGCAAATTTTGGTATATTCATCAATTCCTGCCCTATTAATGAAAGTGGGGTAGACCAACTCAAAATTTGTCAAGTGTTGGTATGGACTCTCAGAATCCATCCCGTGAAATTGGGGTATCACAGATAACATATCATGCTTAATATTGAAGTTCAATACATCTTGTGGCAATACAATGCATGAAGGTGTAGATGTGCATGTAGGCTGTAGAAAATCCTGAAGTGTACGTGGTGTAGGTGCAGTCATGACTTTCTCAAAGAATTGTTCAAATAGATTGCTCAAATCAATTTCAAAATCACTCTTAAAATTAATAGGAGAACAATCATGTTTTGTGCTCTGCGTGTCCCTATTTGTGCTAGGTGAAATTTTAGACAGTCTATTCGAATTATCTCGAACCCAAGGCATCAAACATCAATGTAACAACAAAAATCCCCTAACACAACAGCAAACAAGCATAGTCAATTTTTATTTTTATTTTTTCAAATTTTCCTATTTTTTGTTTTATTTTTTTATTATTTTAAATTTTTTTAATTTTTAAAATTTTTGTTTTTTATTAATTAAAAATAAAAAATAATTGAAAAAAAATACAAAATTTGAGATTAAAACTGGCACTCCCCGGCAAAGGCGCCAAAAACTTGACTCACTTGAAAAATGAGCAGCTCGAAAGTTATCCCAAGTATAGGAGTTCTGTTGTGTAATATTCAGCCCAAAGGCCAGATCGTCTCCTCAGGGAATACAGTTTATTCTCAAATTTTACATATTTCCAATCGAAAATAAAAAGTTACTGAACTCAGTTCAGATTCGGGTTCTTTGGATTGTTTGAGATTTCTTTTGACAAATTAAACAAGCAGGCAATTTAAACCCTAAAACCTAACATGCACTGAATTTAACAACAAAAAACGGAAATCCTAGGTTTAAAATTCTAAACCAAACAAGAAATTAAACACGCATCGAACTTCAGAACAAAACCAAAGATAATATCTTTCCTATTTAATTTAAAACATGCAATTCTAAGAAAAACTCAATTAGTACAAAAGAACTAAACTTTAACGCAAACAAGAACTTGAACCAAAATTAAGCTTTACTACGCAATTCATGAATGCAAACTCAATCGAACACGGAATCTATTAAAACCTGAATTTCAATGCCATCAAAAACACAACTCAAGATTTACTCTTCAACAACCTTAACAAATAATTAGAACACGATTAAAATTTAAACTCTAATTAAACTGGAATTGAACTAAATAAGACCAACAATTCTTAAATCCTAAAGTAGTTTTTTTTTCTTTTTTAGAGACCAAATCAAAGAAAAAAATAACTCAAACAAAAAATTAACTTCTAATAATATTATAAAATAAGAAGAAAAAAATAAATAAGCTTGATTAATAATACTCAACAAAGATTCAAAATCCGAACTTTAAATGAAACTCAATAAAAAAAATTCAATAAAATAATTTGAAAGCAAGAATAAAAATAAAAATAAAAATAGAGAAGGAGAAGGAGAGAAGGTTGCTAGTCGTAGGGTGGTGGTCTGGAACTGAAGTTGTAGCAGAGGTGTTCGGCTGGAGCAATAATGGTGGAGCAGCCGTGAAGGTTGGCCGCAAGAAGAGCTTGGTCTCGGGTGTGGGAAGAAGCTGCTATAGCAGCAGGTCTTCTAGAGGACTTCCGGGTGGCTGAAGAGAGCAACAGCAGTGGACAAGACTGGAACCGCAGCAGCTGGAAGATGGAAGCAACAGAGGGAGACTCGGCTTTGTGGGGATGGCACGGCAGTAGCAAAGTGTAGGGAGCTCTCAAGTTTTCTAGTTAAAGCAGACACACACAGTAGGGAAGTTTCGGCAGGAGCAGCACATAGGAAAAAGAAAAAGCAGTAGGCAGAGAGGGGGAGGTCGCAGCAGTAGCAGTGATGAAGGAAGGAAGAAGGAGAGGAAGGGAAGAAAAGAGGAAGAAAGGGAAGGAGAAAGAGGAAGACAGAGCAGGAGGAGTTAGGCCTGTCCGAGAAAAGAAGAGAGAGTTAGAGAGTTAGTGAGAGAGGCTCGGTGTTTCGGATGGCAGTAGGGAAGGGGGGAGAGTTGCAGAGAGAAGGAGAATGAGAGAGAAAGAAAGGAGGAAGGAAGGAAGGAGAAGGAGAGGGGAGTTGGGCTGGTGCGGGCTGCTAGGAAGAGGAGTATATAAAGGGGAGGGGGAGGGAACCCTACGCAGCAAGATACCCGGAGCCGGCTTGGAGAGGACCCGGCTGCATGGCCGGGTCACATCAGGGCCAAATTAATTTTTTTTTTCTTTTTATCATTTGTTTTTCTCTGCGAACGAGGCCAATCTTGACCCTCTTGGAGTCTGTTTCTCGAAACTCAAAACACGGAAGTTATAGATAATCTTCTCATCTTTCTTCAAAATTTTGAATCATTTCGATTGGAGCTTGGACAGAAAAATTATGCACAAATTACGAATTGATGCCGGTTTTAGCTCCCGATGATTTTCCTTCGATAAAAAAATACCAAAAATTCATAAATTGTTCAATAAAACCCAGAGATTATAAATAAGACACAAAATTAAATTATTGAGAGTGATTAGGTATTTAATTAAAAATATGAGCCTCAATGCATGAATTAAAATGCCCAATTACGCAGTTTAAGCACGTAATCAACTCGTTTTGACAAAATCGGGACCAAGTATAAAAATGTTCTTAAAACTAGGATGTTATAAACTTGTCCCTTTTAAAACATATTTTTAGTTTAGGATTGTTTTTGACAAGTCCTTTGAATTTAACTTTGAAAACCATGAATGTGAGTTTGTGACTTTAATGCAATTCTATAAACTCAAGTGTTCTAGTATGCATATTCATTGCTCAACTCTTGCTCAGAAATCATGCAACACACACACCCGCAAGAGTTATAATATAGACTACCTCAAACACTCCTTAAATACATATAAGACTACATTAAGCTTCCTTTGGTCATGCTTGGGCCCTTCCGAGTACGTTTCCTTTTGATCTTTCCTTCTTGACGTCAACTCGGTCCAATCTTTGCCTTGGATCTAGTACTTCATGTACGAGTACCTATACTAAACGTGATCCGCAAAGATAGGAAAATAGTAGGACTAACAAAATAGGTTAATATCATCAAAACACATTAAACATGATATTGTAGCCAACAAGGCTAACATTCTCCCCCTTTTTTATGATTTCTAACCTATTTCCAATTTACTTAATCTTTGCATTTGTATTTATACTTACTATGGCTTGATATGCAAAGACAACCTAACTTAGAACCACTAATGAGTTGTTATCATCAAAACAAGACAATTAAACTCATGTAGCCTCTAGGGCTAACATTCTCCCCATTTTTTATGATGGCAAAGCATTGGTGTTCTCCAATAGGGTATAATTTAAAGATCCCCTCAAATTATGCATATTGTTAAATAAACTAAAATTTGCTCCCCCTTACTATATGCATATAAGGCATAAAAACATTTTATAACCACTGGAGCTATATTCATGCAAACCATAGAAAGTTCATTTAAGATAAAACAAATAGACAAGTTGAACTTTCATACAACCACATGCATTTTACCCCACATATATTTCACTTCTCCCCCACACATCTTGTTCCTAACAAATGGAACGTCAAATATCTTCTCCCTATTTTATCATCATCAAAAGGAGAGGTACAAATCATTTTACCTAAAAATGATTTCTCCCCTTTAATATAAGATTCTATGGTGGTGAGGTGAGTGTGTGCAAGACACATATACCAAAATATTATTGCTAAACCATAACATCGGGAATGCCAAGAATGGCTTTCTTGCAAATAAATGAATGATGATTTTTAAGAAAATACCATTTGTTGATAAATCAATTATTCAAAGAAAATTTTCCAAATTTTTTGTTATGATTAGCTTTCACTAAAGCTCAACTTTATGAATGCTATGTTTTAGATATTCTAACTATATATATTCAAGCAAGCATATATCATCAAAACATCTTATGTGACTAAGGACCACATCTCTTTTCCTTAAGAGATGGATTTACCTATTATAGTATGCTTTTGAACTTAAATTCCAAACCTTAGTAATTCACATGAGAAAAGTAAGGTTTTTCCATTTATCACCCAAGAAAAATTATTTCAAACAAACAAGTTTTGCATGCTATTTCATCCTATAAATAATAGCCAACATTTTTAAAAAGAAACAAATTGATAATGACATAAACAATTAAAGCATCACATCGGTTTTTTGAATTCAACTCATTAATATTGGCATGATTTTTCAAAAACTTTCTACCAAAATAATTTAAACAAATTATAATATAAAAATTGGAATTTTCTCATTTTGAGCTCTATCTAAAAAATAAATAAGTGTTTTTAATTTAGCACAATATAAATTCACTTGGTCAACACTTATTTCATTTCTCCTAAGTAAGATCTACCTAAGTCCTATTTTCTAAACCTAGGTCCTAAGGAAGCAATTCAAGGAATTCATGTGATTTCTTTTGATACCCATTCCTCCTTGGGTGGGATAGGTTGGTTTTCATCACAATCCATTCAAGCTTCCTTCCATTGCCTCTAGCTCCTCTATAAGGGTAAAAATATCGTATGTGACCCTTTCTTTCACAATATAGACAAATTTTGTTTTCGTATGAGGGTCTTGATTTGTTTGCAATATTTTTACTAGATGAGGCATGACCATGTGGTTTGCAAAAAAATTTCAAATTTTTTTAGTAAACACTATTTCTTTTAACTCCTAAAAACCTTTTGGAGTTTTCTTTTCCTCTTGTGAATTTGTTGACTATGGTGTATTCCCAAGAGGGGGGTGAATTAGAAATTTAAAAATTCTTCCTAGGTTTAGCTAATCTAGCAAGCAATATTTCACAAACCTAGGGTCTTTCTATGTATTCACAATCCCAAACAAATATTCAAATAATAAACATAAACATACAGGTGTAGAACGTAAATTGCGGAAAATAAAATCAACACTAAATATGTTATTGGGGTTCGGTCAATACTGCCTACATCTCCGCCTCTAACTCGCAGGCCCGAGAATTCTACTAATACTCACTTAACAGGTGGAGCGGCACCGGTTACAACTACGTCAATTAACGGAGTTGACCTCAACCTATACCTTACTAGGATGGTGCACCTAACCAAGTCTAAGCCAATCTGAGACTATCTACCAGGGCTAGTCTCCCTCTTCAGGCCCACACATATGATAGGATATTAAGCTCGAGTGATATTTTGTTAACCATTGTGTTAACTCTCAACACAAGATATATCAATGTGTATGTGAGAGTGAGACTTTTGATCTTAAGCTAATATGCTTCTTGTGTGAATAATCAAACAACCTCTACAACCCTAAATAAATATCACAAAAATATTTCTCAAATATAAAGCATAGTAGATAATAGGGTTTTAAGCTTGCTAAAGATATTTTCGTCAAAGCACAAATCAAGCTTATGAATCTTGCAATGAGGATACAAGATCTTAAGCCAAGCAAGGATTTTTCCTAATCTAATATTTATGAGTGAAATATTATGGGAAAAATCTTAAGCAACTCTCTAAAAGTCAATACACAAGCAAATATAAATGAGAGAGAGTTTGAGCTTGTATGAAGATTATATAAAAACAATCTCATTCAAAATAAATGGTTAGATGAGTATAGGAGAAGAGATTTTGGCAATGAGTATGAAAAATATGGAAGTATAAATGATTTTGGCCAAAAAGATTTTCAGAGGAATTTGACTAATCTCAAAACCCTAATCTTATGTAAATTTTGCAAATGAGGGCCTATACATAGAATTTGGAAAAATTATAGTCGTAGGGGACACATGTCTTTTTTGCAAAAGTTCAAGTGAGGTTAATAATATTAACAACATTTTTAACCTCAGTATATTTCGACAACCTGAGAGGGTTGGTCGACCAATTTTATGGTTCGGTTGATCGTGGTGCTCAGTTCGGTCGACCAGGACAATTTTGAATTAAGAAGATGGTCAACCAATCAAATGCGATTCTGAACCCTCCGAGGTTCGGTCGACCGAACATAGTTCGGTTGATTGAACTTCATTTACTTTGGTCAACCAAGTCATTTTGACCTTGAAGGTTCGGTCGACCAGGGCATTGGGACTTCCCCCGAGGTGGTTCAGTCGACTAGAGTGTTGCAGCTTATTTTTGGTCAGTCGACCGAAGAGTCAACTTGTTGACCCCAAGGAGATTCAGTCAACCGAAGATCTATATGTGTTTTGGTTCGGTCGACCAAGTGGTCAACAGTCAACCCTAGCGAGGTTCGGTCAACTGAAGGTGTTCTGTATGTTTTGGTTCGGTCGACCGAACATACAAAAATTGTGCATTTAAGTTCTAATTTCTATATGAAGTCACCCCTTCTCACATAATTTTCATTTCTAAGTTATAGGAGACTTTTCTTGTGATATTTTGGGGTCCTAAAGTCAATCTATGGTCCTTGAGAGATAACCCCAAAAATATGGCGTCGGTTGATCGAAGGGTGCCCTAAGATCATTCAGATCCCAATGGTCTTTGAGCTTATAAGTCCTATCATGCATGCAATGCATTAATTATTACAGACCATATAAGATTACAGACCCAAAATGATAAATATAAAAATATAATACAACTTGAAATATAAATCGATCTTCATGTGTGGCTCCTTTGCAATTCCAGGGAATATGCCGAGATATGCTTGTTTAGGTGCTCTTACGGCTTCCACATTGCATCACCATCTGTGCTAACTGAAACATAAACCTACTCAAATACTCAAAGCACACAGATGAGATATCGTCGTTTGTCATAATCAAAACAGGGATGTGACCAAAAAGTCAACAGACTTTACCATGATTTTCATTTTTCTTTTTTATGAGAATATTTTCTTTCAAGACATTTGTAATTTGATTTTTCAAAATTCCTACTTCCCCTTGAATAATTTCATGGTCTTTTTGAGCTTTGTCCATAAGCTCCTCATTTTCCCTTTTTAAAGAGTAATTTTCCTCTTTCAAGATAGATGGATTTTGACAATTTTCCTTCCAAATTTTCTATCTTTTCTTTCAAAGTTTCATGCTCTTTTTGAGAATTTAAAACAAACTCTTCATTTTTCCTTTTAAGGGATTCATTTTCTTCTTTCAAAGAGAATTTCATTTTTTTTTACTTAGAAAACTATGAATATTAGTTTGTGACTTTAATGCGATCCTATAAACTCAAGTGTCCTAATATGCATATGTAATGCTCAACTCTTGCTCCGGAATCATGCAAGAAATACACCCGCAAGAGTTACAACATAGAACTACCTCAAACACTCCCCAAATACATATAAGACTACATTAAGCTTCCTCTGGTCATGCTTGGGTCCTTCCAAGTACGTATCCTTTTGATCTTTCCTTCTTGATGTCAACTCAGTCCAATCTTTGCCTTCGATCCAGTACTTCATGTATGAGTACCTGTACTAAACATGATCTGCAAAGATAGGAAAACACTAGGAACAACAAAATAGGTTAATATCATCAAAACATATTAAACATGATATTGTAGCCAATAAGGATAACAGTGCCTTTGAATGCTTCTCTTATTTGGTCAGCCCCAAGTGTTAATTTAGGTGTAACCCCAAGAGTGGGGTGAATTGGGTATTTTAAAATTTGTGTCACTCAACTTCTAATTTAGATGTCAAGCAGTTTAGTATTTCTCAACTTATCAATTTTAAAGTGTGATTTTATTAATCAATAAATCTTACCCAATTACTATTTGATGTACTAACCAATTAACACATGCACAGCAACCGCAAAATTAAATGCAATTAGAAATTAAAAGACTTAAGGGAAATAGAGATGTAAACACATTTTTTACGAGGTTCAACTAACCTGGCCTACGTCCTCGCTTTGAGCAACCCACTCAAGGATTCCACTAATCTCGCTCCCTTAACTGGGACAGAACTTCCCATTACAATTCACTGCTTACAAGAGGCGTAGTTTCCTCCTCATCTCGGTTCACAGCCTGAATCGTCAATATAATAAAAATGATTACAATTTTTTGCAAAACTCAAACGCTCCTTAACAAGCTAATGAGTACAATAATCTTAATACATACTCAGATGATATAACATGAAGCTCAATGAGTGTATGTGATGTTGTCAATGAAATTGTTTTAATAATCTTTGTATAAATATATATATATATATATATATGACTATTTTGCTTCAAAGATTAAATTCAACTAAATGATCTTTGTAAAAATATATGTAACACAGTTTAGCTCCAAAGATCTAAATCAATCAATTTCGCTCCAAAGATCTAATCAAATATGTTTTGTAATACTTAAGCTGAGATGAAAACTTTGAATAAAAGTGAATACTTTCAAATATTTAAACTTTGATAAACCCTTTAAAAATCTCTTCACATAAAAATACATATAAATAACTCAAGTTCTTGCTCTTAAGAAATATTTAACAATAGGATCGTGAGAGTATAAAACTTTTCGAATAAAGATCTATATATCTAAAATGATACTTTGATTACCAAGCCTCAATACCCAAGTTGTTTGCAAAAGGTATGAGTGAACGCCCTTTGATCTTGAAACTCAACGCACGAAATGCCTAAACTTGATGTGAATGCTTTGAAGTGTAGACAAAAAGTTTGTAATATGTTCAAAGCTCTCAAGAAGTATGCAAAAAGTGATGCCCTAGGGTTTAAAGGTTATCTTTATAAGTGTTCTCACCATTTGAAAGATTTATGGCCGTTGGATCATTTAAAATAAAAGATTTACGTTCGTGTCCGCGTTGTAGTGTCGTTCAGCGCGACGTACTCGTCAACGAGTGCACACGTTCGTCTACGAGTGTTCAACACTTGTTTGTCAATGAGAACATGAGTTCGTCGACGATGACTGTCTGAGATTTTTGAGCTCCTGGTATTTTCTCGTCGACGAGAACAAAACGTTCGTCACTGAGTGGCCTTCATACGTTCGTCAATGAGGCCAAGGATTCGTTGACGAGCTGCCTATTATCCAGCCTGATTCAACCTAGCTTAATGCATATGAATATGTCAAGAACAACATGCGGTCAAATTATATGTCATTTTGAGCTTCCAACTATATCATGTGAGGTATGTAAATACTTTCAAACCTAAATATCCATTATACTTGAAAAACTTGAAACTTGCTTCTTCATCCTTTTACTCTTTAAGTTCCATGGAGTGTACCAGGTTGTATATGCTTTAATTCTCATGGCTTCTATAACTTTCTTACTTTCCGTGCATGCTAAGTAATGATCATGTTCACAATCTCAATGCACAAGTAAGATACTATATGATTTGTCATTATCAAAACGGGAATAGACTCATAGAGTAAACACTAAGGGTTCACTAACTCAATTTCAATGATAGCAAAATATTTGGGCTAATGTATTTTGAGTATGAGATGTGATTTCATAGGATTTATTATTAATTGAGTTGAAAGAGCTTGAAGACGAATACCCTTTTTTTTTTAATTCTTTTGCTCTTTTATTTCCTTATAATTGTTTAAAACTTCATCCATAATCATCATACAAGACAAGAACTTAGAAGAAGCAAATAGTATTTGGCTTAAAAGGGCTTACTTTGTGCAATTTTGCAAGGAGAGGCCGATGTCCTCAACAAGTTAACCACTCTTCTTTTAAGGTTGACTAGTCCTTACCTTTTTAGTTGACATTTGTCACTTTCAAGCATTAAACAACTATCTAAAAGTCTATCACACCTCGTGCAAGGTCGACCAATGTGCAACTTATGACTACCAATGAGTAATATGTGATTAGTTGACCACAAAACTATAAATAAGCTCCCAGAGTTTAAAAGAGTAGCAATGATACTCTTGGCTATTCTTATATAATCCATATTACTCACAATATCTCCTCATTCCTCTAATTTGCTCATTTTTCTTCTAAAAGAGATATTTTAAAAAATTCTTATGTCTCCAAATATTGATATTTTTGCTTGAGTTTGAATAAGAGAGAATTTTCATCTCTTGCATCTTCTACATTGTAAACATTATTTGATTGCCTTGTCTTTGATCAAAAGCGAGAGGGTTGTGTTTGCACGATCTTTGTGCACCCCTAAAGATGTAACATGGAGGCCGGTTGAATAATCAACAACATGGCACTTGGGAAGTCAATATGCATTAGAATAGGCCTTGCGCAACTAGAAATGTCAAGTATTGGTTTAAGACATGAAGACACACTTGCCCAGTGACATAAATGCCACCTAGTTATTGGGCGACAGAGGTTGCCTAGAATAGAGAGGATTGGTCTAGGAGAGAGAAGTTGCACAGTCTTAATTACCAAACTAGGTGTAAGGTCTAGATTTGTGCAAAGCTTTTGGAAAGAAATGAATACTATGGTCAAATACTCAATAAGCGTCAATGTTGAATAGGATTTTTTTTTTTTGTTTATAATTTTTCAAATTGGTACAAATTTGGGATAAGATATTCAATTGGCAAGATTTTGAGCAAACATGGGGTTGTTTGTAATCTTCAGATTTGACCTGTGATGAGTATAAATAGCATCAATGACGTTTTTTTAAAGGACCCTTCAACATATCAATTCAACTAACCTAGTGCAAATACTCTCTCTTTTCAATAAGCGTCAATCCTATGCAGTAGAAAACTCCGACTTCAACGTTGAATAGCCATAGTGAGTTCATTACCAGCGGCATAAGTAGAGGAGGCATATGCGGTGGGGAGAAATTTTGTCAAAAAGTGGAGGAGCATGCGTGATTGATACAGATACTCCTCTATGCGAATCTTCTAGCTTTTAAAGGATGAGTAAGGGAGGGGACTTTCGGTTTAGTAGGGTTGGTTTTTCAATAGGGAAATAGACAGGGGAGTTGGCTATAATTGAGACATGTTTTTCGGATGGACGATACGGATTTATTTGAGATGGTTAACCACTTTTTTAACCGTGAGAGGTTCAGAACCTTTTGGCTCCACGGGGGCGGCTCTAGAGGCGTTGCCATAGGTGCCAACACCGGTGGAAGTTGCCCACCCTGCTCCTGATCAAGAAAAACGAGCGGCACTTTGAAGGGAAATTCACACTTTGATTTGTGAGCAACTTCGCGAACATTGTGAAAAGGGGAAAGGGTGGTTGTCTGTGCACTTTCCGGAAATGACTTAAGGATAGTTCCTGCCTGGGAACGTTGCATGGCTCGCATGAGAGTCCTTGATGCGGATCGGCATTGCAACCAGCTAGCTAGAACTAGAAGAAGAAGAAGGCGAGCTATCATATGAGCTAATTAGCATACGAGATATGTTGAATAGAAGGAATGAAACCGACGTACTGTATTGACCGGCGGGTATATTTATTAATGAAAGAACTAGACCACCGCCCGCAGCTGCTCCTACTCCTCCAACGCCAACGGTTATTGATTGTGTTAGCCATTCCTTTAATATTGCTATTGATATAGTGGAACTCATTTTAGCCATTCCCTCATATACCCTATAATTCATGTCCAATCTTGAATGAGATCTTTTGGGCTCTAGCAAGTTGCGGTAACAGAAAAGATGCCCAGTATGGCTCCGTTTGAGGATCAGCCACGAGTTCTTTCAAAAAAGACCTCCTCTCTCCTCTATTTTCCTAACTCTTTGCATCTTTATATGTTCTAACCTATTTTTGGTCATCTACCTTATTTTCTCCTTCCCTTCTACAAATTCTACGGTTCCAATTCCCTACCTTGTTGGGTATTCCTCTGTGCACCAAGACATTATCCATATACCTCTTACTGACATGCATAAGATCCCATCCTATAAGTAATCACCACCTCACCACACATTAGAAGGTGTTTGCACGCATATTTGACAAACAAATTTTATCTCTTTTGGCAATAGTAGCACCTCAAGGTGGTTTGAGGCTTTAAAAGAGTGGATATAAGCTTGAGATAACTTAACCATTATAAAAGAGTTTTCATCATTTATCTCTTAATCTCCTTATTATTTGTATTTGTGTGCATTTATTTGAATATCCTAGTTTTTGCATCTTATTAATTTGATTTTTGCACTAATTAACACTAAAAAATTAATTAGAGCCATGTTCGTCCCCCTCTTAGGTTGCATTTTGAGATAACAAGATGTAACGACCTGCTTAACTTATCAAATAATAAAATATATATAATAATAATGTCACCCGAACCCGTGGGTAACGGGGATAGACCTTTCACATACAGCGGAACCTAAGCAGCAGTAAAATAAATTGCGTCCATCAAACCATGAATATTACATAATATCAGAGTTAACTACATTCCCAAAATACAGTATTTACTTACAATCTCCAAAATGTGCAATGTATATAACTAGGACCCCACAACAAAAACAATTTCCTGGTCCTAGTACAAGACCTACCCTCCTAACAGGGTAATCCAACAAACTCAATGGTGGCCACGTCCCGCCGGTCCTTCTGGATTTCCTAAAATCATTTAATGTTCGGGGTGAGACATCTCTCAATAAGGGTAGATAAATTAAAATCAGTTGTGTGAAAACATCAATATTTAATGTTGTAGTACATATACCATTCATTTCACATACCATAAAACATAAACCATAATATGATTAGATAAACATATAATTTCATACTTCCAAGTAATCATACATATCATGCATTATATGATATAATCTATAATACTAAAAACTACCCAAGATGAATAGCTAACTGATGTCATGTATTACCCCCCATGACGGGTTGTGCAGCCCGAATGCGGGACCCAACAATGGCTGGCCAACCACTGCCGAGTCAAAAATGTTTGTAAGTATGATGGGTCCGCCACACCCTGGTCTGGACTATCAGGTGGACGTCTACACTCTACATTAAAAGTCACATCGACTATCCATCTCTCACCCCCTCGTGGGGTGGTTAGCACCAATCTGATCATAGATATCTGATTTATAAGTTACAGTACTGTGCTCCTAAAACTGTACTAAACTAACATCCGGGTTATGATAATATATAATACATAATAATATACTGTTTATCGTAAATTCAATAATCACATTTTCTGAATTCTACTATAATATAATAATCATGGCCTCGTGCCGAAAACATGAATAAATGCGGCCTTGTGCCGAATAACATGAATAAATACGGCGTCACGCCAAACATCAATTACGGCCTTGCACCGAACATATCATTTATTCTGAAATCATACTTTACTGTGTTGATCATGTTATTTCCAAAATATTTGTAAACATGCTTATTTCGTAAATCTAACTTAACATGGTATAATATATATATGTATATATGATAATATTCATGCCACACGAATTAAATGTAACCGTATATTCCCTTCTGAAATCATATTTCCCGTACAATTGCAGTATTTTCCCAAACTTACATTTTCTCAATTATACTCGTATATAATCACATGCTTTCTGAAAATTATTCTACTATTAAATAATAGTAATTTCAATGGAAAATAACTGTTTTAATTTATCCCCTTACCTGACAACTGAAAAGCTCCTATAAACTCTGGTCTCACACCCGTAGGATTTCCTATTCAACACCCTGAAATCGACAACTCGCAAAACTAAACTTCAGTATTTTCACGTAAATATCATTTTCTATAACTACAATAAGACCAAATTTGACATAAAAAACCTTACCTCAACTCAGGGATGAATTTCAATTAACTTCCACCAATGATCCGCTCCGGCAGATTTGGAGAGAACTTCCCCAGGAGCATCGTGGTGACCTCAGATCGTCGATCTGGCGAGCGACAAAGCCGAAATCAAGGAGAGAAGGGAGAGAAACTAAAGGGAGAGAGAGGGAGAGAGATTTTTCTTAATTCTTACTTTTAAATTCGGGTTTTGGGTCATTTATAGGGCTGGATTTGTCGACGATACACGTCACCTCATCGACAAGTTCTTTAGAAAGTTCGTCGACAAACTTGCACCTTCGTTGACGAATTTCAGACTTCCCAAAATCCTCTCTCGGTATCTTCTCATTGATAAAATTCTTCTTCGCCGACAAGGCCCTCTTGTACCCTCGTCGACAAATACCCTATGTTTGTCGACGAGGACCTGATGAATTTCCTCGAGGACCTGATAAATTTCCTCAGTTATTTCTTCCAAAGTGTAATGTCGTAAACGAACGCGAAGCGTTCGTCAACGAAGTCGATAGCCTCCTTCTGTTACTGTTTCCATTTTCATTCCTCTCTATTTAAATTACATCATCATTATTCGAGTCATTACAATTGGTATCAGAGGTACGACAATTTTTTTATTAACTTGGTTATCTTAGAGCCACCATTGGAATCACTATGGCATTGAAGGGCATTCCATCTCTAGACTTGAGTTTTTAGTGGTAATGGTTTCATTTACTGGAAGATTAAAATGGGAATACATGTTTGAGCTCTTGATTTTGAAATAAAAGACATTATTCAATGATGATTCACCTTTCCAACAATGATTGGGAATGGTGAGCTAAACCTAAATCTACAAATAGGTGGAACCAAGATGAAAAATGTATGCATACCCTTAATGCAAAGGCTATGAATACATTGTTCGTGCTTTAGACCGAAGTCAATTCAATATTAGTTGTTCATGAATACGAAATGTTTGAAATTAGACAAAAGAGTATGCAAAAAGCGATTATATATAATATTTATATGTGCACATAATAGTATTTATTTGCTGTTTGTTATGTAATTTTAAAAACAATGCTTCTTCTTTTAGACAATTAATCTTTTTTAAAAATTTTAAATAATAAAATTTATTTTGCACCTTACTAAATCAGAAATGATATATTCATCTACCAACATTGCCATTTATCCTTTATTTCATAAATATGCATATTCTCTTTTCTGCCTTAGGTAAGTAAGATTTTGAATGCTTATTTGAAGAACAAATGAAGGTCTCAACTTTAATATATGATGTTTATGACTCTTCAATATATCCATACTCTTAACCATATGTTAATGTTAAATAAATATTTTGCATATAATGTTCATGAATTTACATTCTTTTGGACAATTTTATTATAAATAAATATTTTTTACCCAGCCTTAGCTACACAATGCAAGGTATTGCATTTCCCTTTCCATATTCCTTCTCACTCATCTCAAAAAATGAAATATACAACATGAAAATCTTGAATTTCAACTGCCCATTAAAAGACATAAATAAGATACTGATATTAATAGGTCATCTGCATACGTGATACAGATACCTCTCTATGCGAATGTTATGGCTTTTAAAGGACGAGTAAGGGAGGGGACTTTTGGTTTAGTAGGGTTGGTTTTTCAATAGGGAAATAGACTGGGGAGTTGGCTATAATTGAGACACATTTTTCGGATGGACGATATGGATTTATTTGAGATGTTTAACCACTTTTTTAACCGTGAGAGGGTCAGAACCCCTAGCTCCACGGGGGCGGCTTTAGAGGCGTTGCCGTAGGTGCTAGCATTGGTGGAAGTTGCCCACCCTGCTCCTGATCAAGAAGAGCGTGCGACACTTCGAAGAGAAATTCACAATTTGATTTGTGAGCAACTTCGTGAACATTGTGAAAAGGGGAAAGGGTGGTTGTCCGTGCACTTTCCGAAAATGACTCAAGGATAGTTCCTGCCTGGGAACGTTGCATGGCTCGCTCGAGAGTCCCTAATGCGGATCGGCACTGCAACCAGCTAGCTAGAACTAGAAGAAGAAGAAGGCGAGCTATCATATGAGCTAACTAGCATACGAGATATGTTGAATAGAAGGAATGAAACCGACGTACCATATTGACCGGCGGGTATATTTATTAATGAAAGAACTAGACCACCGCCCGCAGCTGCTCCTACTCCTCCAACGCCAACAGTTACTGATTGTGTCAGCCATTCCTTTATTATTGCTATTGATATAGTGGAATTCATTTTAGCCATTCCCTCCTACACCCTATAATTCATGTCCAATCTTGAATGAGATCTTTTAGGCTCTAGCAAGTTGCAGTAATAGAAAAGATACCTGGTATGGCTCCGTTTAAGGATTGGCCGCGAGTTCTTTTAGAAAAAACCTCCTCTCTCCTCTCTCCCCTATTCTCCTAACTCTTTGCATCTTTATATGTTCTAACCTATTTTTGGCCATCTCTCTTATTTTGTCCTCCCCTTCTACAAATTCTATGGCTCCAATTCCCTACCTCGTTGGGTAGTTCATTGGGCACCAAGACATTATCCATATACCTCTTAGTGACATGCATAAGATCCCATCCTATAAGTAATCACAACCTCACCACACATTAGAAGGTGTTTGCACGCATATTTGACAAACAAATTTTATCTCTTTTGGCAATAGTGGCACCTCAAGGTGGTTTGAGGCTTTAAGAGAGTGGATATAAGCTTGAGATAACCTAACCGTTATAAAAGAGTTTTCATCATTTATCTCTTAATCTCCTTATTATTTGTATTGTGTGCATTTATTTGAATATCCTAGTTTTTGCATATTATTAATTTGATTTTTGCACAAATTAACACTAAAAAATTAATTAGAGCCATGTCCGTCCCCCTCTTAGGTTGCATTTTGAGATAACCTTTGGTATCAGGGGTAAGACAATTTTTTTTATTAACTTGGTTATCCTAGAGCCACCATTGGGATCACAATGGCCATTGAAGGGCATTCCATCTCTAGACTTGAGTTTTTAGTGGTAATGGTTTCATTTATTGGAAGATTAAAATGGGAATATATGTTTGAGCTCTTGATTTTGAAATAAGAGACATTATTCAATGATGATTCACCTTTCCAACAATGATTGGGAATGGTGAGCTAAACCCAAATCTACAAATAAGTGGAACCAAGATGAAAAATGTATGCATACCCTTAATGCAAAGGCTATGAATACATTGTCTGTGCTTTAGACCGAAGTCAATTCAATATTAGTTGTTCATGAATACGAAATGTTTGAAATTAGATAAAAGAGCATGCGAAAAGCGATTATATATAATATTTATATGTGCACATAACAGTATTTATTTGTTGTTTGTTATGTAATTTTAAAAACAATGCTTCTTCTTTTAAACAATTAATCTTTTTTAAAAATTTTAAATAATAAAATTTATTTTGCACCTTACTAAATCAGAAATGATATATTCATCTACCAGCATTGCCATTTATCCTTTATTTCATAAATATGCATATTCTCTTTTCTGCCTTAGGTAAGTAAGATTTTGAATGCATATTTGAAGGACAAATGAAGGTCTCAACTTCAATATATGATGTTTATGACTCTTCAATATATCCTTACTCTCACCATATGTTAATGTTAAATAAATATTTTGCATATAATGTTCATGAATTTACATTTTTTTGGACAATTTTATTATAAATAAATATTTTTTACTCAGCCTTAGCTACACAATGCAAGGTACTGCATTTTCCTTTCCATATTCCTTCTCACTCATCACAAAAAATGAAATATACAAGATGAAAATCTTGAATTTCAACTACCCTTTAAAAGACATAAATAAGATACTGATATTAATAGGTTATGTGCATAGAATCCTCACATTGATTATGGATTAACATAATCCTATTATATTATTGCTAAAATCCATTCTTCCCTTCATTTTATTCCTACACAAAGAGTGCTGTTTGCCTGCCGTTAAAACTATGAATGGAGATTTATTCTCCTCTCTGCTATGTGAACTCCACATTTGACTAAAATTGCACTGCGTCTGAAAATATAAATTTAAAATGTTGTTTTTATGTATGATGGACCGAAGAAATTCAGAGTCTAGAATTTAGAGAAAAAGAATTTGGAGAGAGAGAATAGAATTGAGAGAGATTTATTTTTCTATTTCTTGGTATATCTTTATATTGTACAATGCTCCTATTTATACAATTTCATTAGTAGACAATTAAAGTAAATCACGTTAATTACACCGATTAAGTATCCATGTCTAGTGATTTGACCAATCTCAAGAGAGAGTTTCGGTCTTTATTGCCACACGGTGAATCTTGAATTGCCTTGAATGTATGATCTTCATATGGAAATCTTGTTATTTCCTTAACACTCTCCCTCAAGTTGGAGTAGATATTGATCATACCCAACTTGCTCAGTAAATGGTTGAATTGTGTGGGTTCGAATGCTTTTCTGAATAAATCCGCAGGCTGCTGACTTGTGGGTATGTGAATAGTTTGAATAACTTGATTTTGGATCTTTTCCAGTACAAGATGGCAATCAATCTCTATATGCTTTGTTCGCTTGTGGAAAACTGGATTAGATGCGATATGAATAGCTGCTTTATTATCACAATATAGCTTGATTGGTTGTGGGTGAGCTATCTGGAGATCTGACAAAAGTTGCTTTAACCAAGTAATTTCACAATAAGTTGATGCCATAGAGCGGTATTCTGCTTTAGCTGAGGATCGTGAAATTGTTGTGTGCTTCTTGATTTTCCAAGAGATTGGTGATTTTCCAAGTAAAATACAGTACCCAGTAATAGATCGCTGAGTGTCTCTGCATTGAGCCCAATCGGCATCACAAAATGCATGTAATTGGATACCACTGGAAGCTGACGAAAGAATTCCTTGTGCAGACGACTGTTTGAGATAGCGCAAAACCCGATGTGCTACATCCAAGTGAGAAGTTCGAGACTTATCCATGAATTGGCTCAATGTGTGCACTGCATATGCCAAATCTGGTCTAGTGATAGTCAAATATATTAGTTTCCCAACCAGTCTTCGATATGAAGATGGATCCAAGATAAGTTCTCCATCCGTCTCACTAAGTGCTAGGTTTGGTTCCATTGGTAGATTACACGGCTTTGCCCCAAGGAAACCAGTCTCCTCAAGTACCTCCAAGGCATATTTCCTCTGTGACAGGAAAATTCTAGTTTTGGAGTGAGCCACCTCTATCCCAAGAAAGTATTTCAAGAGACCAACATCCTTTAGTTTGAAGCATTCTCCCAAATATTTCTTAAGCTCATTGATCTGTTCCAAGTTGTTTCCTGCCAAAATAATATCGTCTACATAGACCAAGATGATGGTGAAGCTTGTTTCGTGGGATCAAACGAACATAGAGTAATCTGCCTTAAATTGCTTATATCCAGCATTGATAAGTGTGAAAGATAATTTAGCATACCATTGCCTGGATGCTTGTTTGAGGCTGTATAGAGACTTGTTAAGCTTGCAGATCCTGGTCTCCCCCTTTTGTCCGAAACTAGGAGGAAGATGCATGTAAACTTCTTCATCAAGATCACCATGTAGAAAGGCGTTATTAACATCAAGCTGGAAAAAGGAGTCAATTGTGGATAGCAACAAGAGCGAGGATAGTGCGAACAACGACCATCTTAGCAACTGGGGCAAAAGTTTTAGTGTAATCAATCTTTTCCTGTTGGTTGTAGCCTTTGACAACAAGGCGAGCCTTGTAACATTCTACAGATCCATTATGATTGTGTTTGATTTTGTACATCCATTTGCAGCCAATTGGTCACTTGTGGGGTGGAAGAGGAGTCAAAGTCCAAGTGTGATTGGATTCCAAGGCATCAATCTCAACATGCATGGCAGCACACCACTTGGGATTCTGCATGGCTTGTAAAAAAGACTAGGGTTCTTGTGTAATGGAGATAGCAATGGTGAAAGCACGGTGTATAGAAGAAAGGGAATCATAAGAAAGAAAATCAAAAAGAGGATAAGGAGTTCCTGAAGAATGGACCGCCATCGAATCAGATGATGGGATAAGACGAGAAGGGAGTGCTTGTTTAACATGGAAATCTCATAGGTAGGCAGGTGGCTTAACTGCACGTGTGGATCGCCGGATAGGGACCATTATAGCAAGAGAAGGGGAATGAATAAGAGGTGAGCCAAGAGATGTTTGGGTAGGGTTGGCGGAAAGGAGATCTAGAGAGTCAAGAGGTTGCGGTAAGACAGAAGAGGACGTTTCAAAAGGGGTGTGGCTAAACGGAAATTGATCCTCTTGAAAGACCACATCATGAGAGACAAAGATTTTGTGAGTGGAAAGATCATATAACACATAACCCTTTTGTCTGTAAGGATATCCAATGAAGGCACAACGAATGGCACGAGGGTCAAATTTAGAAGGGTGGCGGAAGTGAGTAGAGGCATAACAGAGACACCCAAATACTCGAAGGCGGTGACATTTAGGCGGGGTGTTGTAGAGTTTTCCATAGGGAGATTTCCCACCCAAAAGAGGAATAGGGGTTCTGTTGATCAAATAAGTGGCAGTAAAAAGAGCATGACCCCAAAATTCTTTGGGCGTGTTGGCCTGAAATAGAAGAGCTCGAGAAACATTTTAAAGATGACGATGTTTACGTTCTACAACCCTATTTTGTTGAGGAGTGGAAACACAATTAGTTTGATGCACAATGCCCTTTTCAGAGTAAAATGATGGAATGTTGAATTCAAAACCATTATCACTGCGCACAATTTTGATTGTATGGGTAAATTGATTTTCGACGAGTCGAATAAATGTTTGGAGAAGAGAACAAGTCTCTGACTTATGATGCATTAAATAGACCCAAGTACAGTGAGTATAATCATCAACAATGGTCAAGAAAAATTGTGCCCCAGTGAGTAATGGAACACTGTAACCCCCCCAAATATCAACATGTATTAATTGAAAAGGTGCAATAGAAGAAATAGAACTTGAAGGAAATTCAAGACGTATTTGTTTAGCCAATGGGCAAATGGAACATGGATCTATTTTAGAACAAATGTCAGAAATATGTTGTGAAAGTAAAGACAGGACTTTATTGGATAAATGACCGAGTCTGCGATGCCATAGTTGGGAATTCGATGTAGCCACCTGACAATGTGCAGGAGATGGCTTGTGGAAGTAGAACAACCCATCCTTCTCAATGCCTTGTCCAATCATCCTCATCAAGCTTAGCTTCTGAATAAAACATAGGTGTGCAGAAAAAATGATTAAGCAATTGAGATTTTGACATAACAGGGAAAAAAAATGAGGTTAAAATGAAAGGAACGAACACAAAGAAAATTTTTCAAAATAAGGGAAGGAGAGAAAACGATGGATCCAATATGTGTTACCACAGCATGAGAACCATTAGGTAGTAGTATTGTGCAACCAGAAACAAGAATATAATTGGTTAAGTTAGTGGGAGAGTGCACCATGTGATCGGTGGCTCCGCTATCAAGAATCCAAAGACTTTCAGAAGAAAGATGGGAGAATATACTTGATAAAGACTCAGTAGTACCTATATGGTTTGCCATAGGCGATGACTGGGAGTGGAGCAAGGCTAAAAGTTGTTGGCATTGATCTGGAGTAAAAAGAAGACTGCTAGTGGACGGAATGTTTTTAGCGGAAGAGACCTAGTGTGCACTTGGCTTGGAACCCGAGCTAGTTTTACGGGGTCTAGATGGGAACCCATGGATGAAATAGCAGCGATCCACAGTATGACTATAATGCCCTAGAAAATATTTACTGATATAATAATAATAATCGTAATAATACACCATCATGACATCTTTGATACCATACTTCTACATTCCCATTTTTTTTCATTTTAATCACAACACACACACACACACACACACACATATATATATATATGATAATATAAATATTACATCTGTCCATTCACTGTCTGCGGAAGCAAAAATAGACTTATCCATAATTGTACATACTAGAGTACTACCTCTCAACCATTACTATACCATCTCCTTAGACAGAACTATAATCCAAAACACTAAACATTTATATACACAGATCCAGACTAACAATTAACCTATCTGTAATATCTACACCCCGTCCCTGAGCTCCTAGGTCTGAGTACCTAGTGATCCTGAAATGTTGAATATTAACGGGGTGAGACACCTCTTATTAAGATGAAATAAATTAGTGCCAGTGTGTGACAATGAGTTTATATTTATATGCGTATGATTCATCTCTTAATTAACTTAAATGAAATAGAAATATAAACTATACTCATACCTATACAATTTCATAGCACATATTTTTTTTTTTCCAGTTCATAACTTGGCTCAAAAGCCCTATACATATAAATTACAAGTTACATGATCTGTACACATATAAATTATTTGCTAAGATTGAGGCATTTCGTACAGTCGTCTCCAAATCCAGCCATTCATAATCAGTTCACAATTCAGCTTAACAACCCTATACATATAAAAACCACAAACTATATAAAATGCACACATATATAATTCATTCGCTGAGATTGAGGTGTTTCGTACCGCCGTGTCCTCCAATCCAACCATTCATAATCAGTTCACAATTCGGCTTAAAAGCCTTATGTATAAATCCACAAGTTACATAATCTACACACATATTAACATTTACTGCATGATTGAGGCGTTTCGTGTCGCCATCCCTCAACCAGATATTCATACATTAATTTACCATGATTGAGGCGTTTCGTACCACCGTCCCTCAATCAGCTATTCATACTATACCCTCGCTGAGTTTAAGACGTTTCGTACCATCCTCCCCTAAACCAGCCATTCATACCATCACTCTAACAAACACCAGTATGTTTCGGTGAAAGTTTTCATTGTGTGGTTTTATTCGCAAGTTTAGGTTATCCTAAGCATAATTTGTGTGTTATCGTTATTATTAAATATATGTTTCATGGTTTAAGATTATATGCCTCCTGTTTTATAATTTGTCTGATTTATGTTATACAATTTGCATATAAGGTGAGGGTTTCTAAATGTATTCGTAAGTGGTAATGGTACAGAGTCCATTCATTCATATGAATACAACATACTATCATACTCTAACTCTGTGTAAACTACTATCATTCCATAATTCTGTATAGAATAATATCATGTTGTAACTTTGTCATACAACTACTCTGTGTTAAACACTATCAAGTCATTATTTTACATCCAACACTATCATATCATTATTCTGCATTAAACACTGTCATATTTGTATTTTGTGTTAATCTCATTGCCACACAATATGAGTATTAATTCACAATATAATATTATGTCTGGGAAAAACATATTTTATTCACCTATTAATTAAATTCCATTATATCCCAAAAATTATTATATAAACAATTCCCTGCAGTTTAACTTATTTCCAAAATATTCCCAAAAATCTAATTTAATCAAATCCCTGCAGTTTAACTTAATTCCATAATATTTCCAAAACCCTAATTTAATCAAATACCTGCAGTTTAATGTAATCTCAAAATATTCCCAAAAACCCAATCTGATCACATCCCTACGGTTTGATTTAATTCCAAAATATTCCCAAAATCATATACTCAAATTTAATCGGTTAAATTTAAAAAATAGGCTGACCTAATTTATTCCCCTTTCCTTATCCCAGGAGTGGTGCCTAGGAAACCTAAACCTAAAATCCGCTCTGATTAACTTGCTAAGGATTGAAGTCGGGACCTCGTGGTGGTGTCTGATCATCGATTCGGCTGAAGATTAGGAAGAAATTGAGGGGATATATATATATATATATCTATATATCTATATCTATATATATATATATATATATATATATATATCTTAACTTTGGAATGGTGCCTAGGATTTCCAAATCACAAATCTGTTCTGATTAAAATGACAAGGATCAAAACTAGGACCCCGTGGTGGTGTTCGCTTTCCGATTTGGCTTACGGATGGAGAAAAATCTTGGAGAGAGAGAGAGAGAGAGAGTAGCATGAGAAATAAGAGGGGGGCTCTCTGTATGTTTTCAATCCAGAAAGGATTGTTATATATATATATATATATATATATATATATCATTATAATATTATATTATATTATATTAATATATTATATTATATTATATTATATCTGTATGTTTTCAATTTGTTATATATATATATATATATCATTATAATATTATATTATATTATATTAATATATTATATTATATTATATAATTAATTATTATTAATTATTTATTTAATTTAATTTATTTTATTTTATTTTATTATTATTATTTTTTTTTAAATACCTTCTTTGTAACAGTGAGTACACTTTGGTTTTGGCTTGTGGAACGGCTTGCCATTTTTGGTGTGGGGAGAATATCTTTTGCAGCTAATGCAACCCCATCAACAGGTGAAGTAGTTTGGATGTTTCATCGACAATCTTCTTGAAGAACTAAACTATAGATGCGATTGATCATGGACAAAGGATCCATCAAGAGAATATAGCCGCGAATCGCACCATAAGAGTCATTAAGTCCCATAAGAAACTTCATGGTGCGCTGGTACTATTGGTATGGAGCAACATCTCCCTTAAAGAGATTAGACTGAAGAGACAACAACTCATCCCATAGCAATTCCAGCCTTGTAAAATAGGTGGCCACAGACGTATTACCTTGAATAAGATTATGGATTTCTTGTTCAAGATAATACATCCTAGGACCATTAATTTGAGAAAAACGCTCCTTCAAATCTATCCAGATATCTTGAGCAAGATTACAAAAGAGAACATTAGTAGAAATTTCTCTTGAAAGAGAGTTGAGAAGTCATGCTTTTACCATGTTATTGCTATGATTCCATTGTCTATACTTAGCAGAAGAGGTCTTGGAGGGCTTGGATATGGTACCATCAATGAAGCCAACTTTGTTCTTGGTGCTAAGTGTAATGACCATGGATTGGCTCCATATAGGGGTGAGCAAAATTCGGTGAAAACCGAATTAACCGAATTAACCGGCCGAAATTGGTCGGTTCGGTTCGGGTAAAAATCCCGGTTCGGTCGGTTCGGTTATAATTCCACAAAATTTCGGTTAATCGGTTTCGGTTCGGTTAAGGGTAAAAAAATTTCGGTTAACCGAATTACTAATTAATTAGATTTTAAATATAATTTATGAATATAAATTTTGCTTATGCAAGTGCATGAATGAGTTTAATTAACATATTTCGATTCTTTGTTTTACGGTAAAATATTATTTTCATTAATAAAATTAATAAATAAGGTATTTAATTAAGTTAGATTTGGTTTTAAAAAAAATTTATAATTGTATTATATTTCTAACAATTAATTTTAAATAATTTCGGTTAAAATCGGTTAACCGAATTACCCAAATGGGCAATTCGGTCGTGGTCGGTTCGGTTTCCATCGTCAATTCGGTCGGTTCAGTTAATGGTTTTATTTAACCGAATTTTTCGATTAATTCGGTTAATTACCCGAATTTAACCGAACCGACCGTTTGCTCACCCCTAGCTCCATATATTGTAATTGGTTTCAATCATGAGATTGGAAACCAAAACAATGCTAGGATTGTCAAAATTATTGAGATAAAAAACATGACTTGAATCATCAAAATTATCAGTGCTTGCAGTATTGGTAGTCATGAAGACAAATGGAAGAGGTTTGATTTTATTTTTATTTTTTTTTATTTTTTAAAAATTTTTTTGAAATTTTTTTTTTAATGGAGACAAATAGAAGAGGTTTGATTTTATTTTATCTTATTTTATTTTTGGTCTTGATCTCAACTGGGGAGGTGCTTCATACTGTGTGAAAATTGGCGCACCCACGAGTGACCTTAGCATTTGTACAAGTAACATATAAGGAGATTTGAGAAAGGTAAAACAAATACTGGTGTAGATTTGAGGGATATTGTTGGTGGTGACGAGATGGCAACAGAGAGCCGAGGGTGGTAGTAGCCGTCGGGAGTCAGAAGAAGTCGATGCCGGAGAGATTGGCAATGAAGTGTGGAACAAAAGCAACGACGGCGACCGACGATGGAACAAAAGCAACAACGGCGAGCAAAGGGACCGGCGATTGTTGGGAATCCGAAATCGTCGAAACGTCTGAATGGTTTGGACGTGTTGGGCCACCCGTAGTGCCGTCGAGGCAGAAAAGATCTGCCCCCGGATTGGCGAGTGGAAGGTGTGCCGGCGACGAATCATGGCACGAAGGCAGCAGCGATGATCGAGGAACCGACGAAGATGGAGATCCAGAAGAACAGGGTCGGTGACGGCGAGCGAAAGCGTTTGGGAGTGATGAGCTAAAATTCGTATCCTGATGCTTTCCGCTATGACCTGGCGTAGCACTATCTGATCACCGACGAATTGAAAGTTAGCAATCGTTGAGATCTAATCACGAAGTTGGGATGAAAAATTTACTGCGTTGGAAGGGAAAGAAAAGAACAACTTGACTCTGATAGCATGAAGAAATTCAGAGTCTAGAGTTTAGAGAGGAAGAATAGAATTGAGAGAGATTTATTTTTCTATTTTGTCGGTATATATTTACAGCTCCTATTTTAACAATTTCATTAGTAGACAGTTAAAGTAAATCACATCAATTACACCAATTAAGTATCCGTGTCTAGTGATTTGACCAATCTCAAGAGAGAATTTCGGTCTTTGTTGAAATCTTGGGTTGCCTTGTCAGTATTATCTTCACATGAAAATCTTATTATTTCCTTAACATGGACAATCAAATTAAGATTAAAAGTTCAAATATATGCAGTATCATATTTAACCCCCTACAAATTTTCCCCAAAGCTGCATCATTTCATTTTAAGAAGATTTTCTCTTTTGCATCCCATCAAATTAGACACACCAGGCTAGACATGGATTTGACAGGAAATTAGCTAAGCAATGGATTTTCTTTTCATGTCTGGTGATTTGACCAATGAGAGAATTTCAGTCTTTATTGCCACGGTAAATCTTGGGTCTGTAATCTTCTTATGGAAATCTTGTTATTACGACAATCAAATTAAGATTAAAAGTTCAAATATATGCTGTATCATATTTAACCCCCTACAAATATTCCCCAAAGCTGCATCATTTCATTTTAAAAAGATTTTCTCTTTTGTATCCCATCAAATTAGACACCCAGCGTGAACTCAGTTCCACACACCAGGCTAGACATGGATCTGACAGGAAATTAGCTAAGCAATGGATCTTCTCTTCTATATGTAATCCAAGGTTTTTTTTTTTTTTTTCATACGAATCTCTGTCAGTGCCATTTCTTAAGGACTGTTGTACATTATTAATCCATGACCTTATATATACCCTTAAAGTGCTTGCTTCATATACATTTCTCCATGGATAATAGGGCTAGCACATGTGTGCGATTGATAAACATTATTGACCCACAATGTAACAACTAAGAAAAATATGTAAAAATAAAATCAAATACAAATTTGAATGAAAAAGAAATAAAAATTAAGAGACAGGTTTGGTTCCCTTCCATTCCATTCCTCCCAACCAGGGGTACTTGCGTTCTATATCGATAAAATGGTTGCTAAACACCATCCACAGCTTGTGAACCTTGATGCAAATGATCATTGCTGTTTGACCATTAAATAGTGAAGGACAACACAACGCACAGTGAAGACTCAACACATTGAAGTGGATGCATAATTACTCATATTGATGGCAGAAAAAAATTGTGCTGATATAATGACAAATGAATCATTTAAAGGGAGGAAAAAAGGAACTTCTAGCTGAAGAGAAAATTGAATGGAGGTACATTATCTTCCTGTGCTAAAAAGGGGAGAGAGCACCTTTCCTTGATTACTGCCTTATTAAAGCTCTTAACGTTTGCTACCAAATCTGCTGCAAAATTGTGAATTCAGGAGAGTGGCTTGGCCCGAGTGGTTGGATCTTCCTTTGATTCCAGATGCATCATGAATGCATAGCCCAGTATCCACAGGAGAATATAAAGAAAAGGAACCCAAGATAGACATGCCAGAAGGCTCATTATGCTTCCTACATACTGAGGGTCCTTTATATACCCAAACGGGAATTCTGTGACCCAGGGAACATTCTTCCCAAATCGCACACCGTAGTAAGTGCCTGATTCACCAAGCAACTGATATACCCTGTAATCAACTGTGTCATAGCAGCACAATACCACAACAGAAGATAAATATGAAATAGCATCATGATACTGCTGAACTGAAACAACATTAAACTCATGCTGTAACTATCATATATGTTCAGAAAACAGAAATCTGAGAACTCTTTTGAAAATAGATTAGTATTCATTGAAAAGAACAAGAGAGAACGATTTTTTTGTGAGAACCATTTTTGTTTATGTAAATGAGTGTTCTCAAGACTCCAACCTATGCATTTAGGCATGACAACGTAAGATGCCACAGAGTGAATGAATGTGTTCTAGTTGGTGCCATCCACTCGCAATGAACCCCATACACCTGCAATTACTATAGAGCATCAAATGTATTCCTATTGGTGCCAACCTAAAGCAGCCCATTTCAGCCATTGATTCCCACAACTTTTACATAGATGACACTCTTTGGAACCAAGTCCTTCTCTAACCACTTCAAGAAAGGTGCATGACAATAAACACCACCTACCAACCAACTGCCCTTATAGTAAGTTTCCAACCTCAAGCAGAAAAGATAGCCACTAAAGACAGATCCAAGTAAAGTAACTCAAGTCAGTTGATCCATTTATCTGTTCTGGATTAGAATGTCTTCATCCCCTTCCTTTTAGCTCCACAACCCTATAGAAGATATTCTGATGCATCTCTAATCCTACATGCATGGCTGTTTATGACGTGCAATAGAATCCATCCACAGAATTGCCCACGATAATAATACATTCTACTAAACATCTTCTTTTTTTCTTTTTTTTTTCTTTCTAGTTTCTCAACTTCCATCTAGGTTTCCAAACTTCCCAGGATTCCCTCCATATCCACCTTTTTTTTTACAGGCCTTCATCTTCTGAAGTACTGCAAGAGAGAAATTTCAGCCAAACAAAATCTTAGCACAATCTCCAAAATCAACTTTGGACCTTGGTCGGCTAACCTTCAGATAGCCAAAAATATGGCAAGGAGCAATTTTGGCACCCATAGGACCAAACCTCCAAAGGCATGCATCAATCCCTCTGGTAATTGTTGAGGAACTTCTGTGAGGTAAGGAGAGTCCACCACCAATTTGGGGGCCCCACATCAAGATAATGATAGGGGGGGGGGGGGGGAAGAGAGAGAAGATTGAAGAAAGGTGGCAGATGGTGTAAATTTGGTCAAAAGGGGTTGCAGTTGTTATTACTACCAAGCCTACCATGCCGCACAGTACTACTACTGTACCGCATAGTACTACTACTATACCACACATTACTACTACCGTACTGCACAGTTTTACTACAATACTCGTATTTTGATTATAAATAGGTTCATCCCATATCATTTCAATCATCCCCAAAAACTGAGAATTCCTTGTATTTTGAAGGTTTGGTAACCAATTTTGTATTTGAGTCTAGTGAGAGAATTTGAGAGTTCTTTTGTATTGTTTTATTCTCCTCATTTGATTTAGTGAATTGCTTCTAGTTGCTTCGTGGTTTTTCTCTCTAAATTGGAGAGTTTTCCACGTAAAATTCTCGGTGTTGAATTTGTATGGCTTGTTCTTCATTGCCTTTCTCTATATCAATTCGATCTTGAATTGGGCATATATTAAGTGGTATCAAATAAAGCTGAGTTTGTTACTATTTCATGTATATGCTATTATTCACGTATATGGATACTGTTCAACCACACTCCCAACAATTGGTATCAAGGCCATATATTTGATTTAGAGAAAGATGGCAAGTGAAGAAAGAAGTACAAGTGGTTACAAAGCTACAACCGTTGCAGTTTCAAACACTAAGTTTCAAGTCAAAAATTTTGATGGAAGTAATAGCTTTGGACTGTGGCAATGTGAAGTTATGGATGTCCTTAATCAACAAGGACTAGACATAATGTTGGAAGATAAACCCAATGACATGAAGGAGGTAGACTGGAAACAACTGAATCGAACAACTTTCGGGACGATCTGGTTGTTCCTTGCAAAAGATGTCAAGTATGCCATCATGAGAGAAAACATAAGCAAGATGCTATGGCAAAAGCTGGAAGACAAATACATGATGAAAAGCATCCAAAGTAGGCTGCATTTGAAAAGGAAGCTCTTTCGATTCCATTACAAGGAAGGTACGTCTATGATCGATCATTTGAATGTTATGAACAAACTGCTAGCTAATTTTTTAAATTTAGATAAAATTAAAGATGAAGATGAAGCTATTATTTTGCTAAACTCCTTGCCTGATCCTTGTGAGCATTTTGTAACCACCATAATGTATGGGAAAGACACTCTTTCGTTTTGAGGATGTCTCGGATGCATTGATGAATCATGATGTCCGTAAAAAAGATAAATAAGTTGAAAGTAATGCATCGGAAGCGATGGTGGCACAGGGGAGGTCCAAAAGCTGCAAAACATCCAAAAGGAATAACTCTCGCTCCAAATCGAGAGTAGTTTCTTTGAATGGACAAAGATTCCTTGCTAAGATGAATGCGGATTTTGTCATAACAAAGGCACCATTGGAAGAAGGACTGCCCTAAATTGAAGCACAAGGGGAAACAGAACACAAGCGCCAGCAGAAGTGCTAATGTTGCTGATGAATCTGATGAGGATATAGACATAGCACTTATCTCCACAACAGAATGTAAGCCTGATGAATGGATCCTAGAATCAAGATGCACAGGATTGGCGACAGTACAACACGTACACAAAACCAGCCAAAGAGACCAATTTCTAATGAAATTGATGCCGGACTTTGAATCTATTCATGCCTCTCTAGTTAATAGAGATCCTGTTTCAACTTTGGAGGCCTAATTTGGAGAACTCTTGCGTGAGGAACAACGCATCAATACTCAAAATATTATGGAGCAGTCTCAGTTGCTTCTAATACTGGCTCAGTTGCCTATGCTGCTCATGGCAAGGGGAAGGGTTGTGACATGAGCACCACACAGTGCTATAGTTGCAAGAAATATGGCCATATTGCCCCCAACTGTCCTCAGAAATTTTGTAATTACTGCAAGCAGCCAGGGCACATTATTAAGGACTGTACTATTTGTCCTTCACGCTCCAACAAGGTCTATCATGCCTGCTACTACTGCTGCAACTTGTGCTGTTGCTTTACAGCCTCCAGGACCTTTTCTAACTCGAGAAACGATGCAAGAAATGATTGTGAGTGTATTTTCAGCACTGGATCTTCAAGGTACTGGTTCTTCATCTCCCTCTTGGATCTTAGACTCAGGTGCTTCTAATCATATGACTAATTCTCTCCATGGTTTAAGTAATGTCAGAGAATATTGTGGCTCTTCACATATTCAAACAGCCAATGGTAGTGCTCTACCCATTGTGGCAGTTGGTGATGTATCTTCTTCCTTTAAGGATGTTCTTGTATCACCTAATCTCTCCGTGAATTCAGTTTCTGTTGGCCAGGTTGTGAACCAAAATTATGACATACATTTTACTCATGGTGGATGTGTTGTGCAGGATCAGATGTCAGGGCAGTTGATAGCGAAGGGGCCTAAGCATGGACGTCTCTTTTCTCTACAACTACCAATTCCACAAAACTTACCTTCTTTCTCTGTACTATCTTTACTTTGTAATAATTCTAGAGTGTCAAATGAAGTCTAGCATAAGCGCCTTGGTCATCACTCTAGAACTAACAAAGAAGCCATTTTTCTTGGCTTTAGCAATGGTGAGAAAGGCTACAAGTTGTGGAGTAAATAAGCGAAAAAGGTGATATTTAGCAAGGATATCATTTTTGATGAAAGTTGAATGCTCAGGAGAAGGAAAGAAGATGCGCCCATGGAAAAGACTAACAAAGAAGAAAATGATGAGGGAGACAATGAAGAGGAGGAACCAGAAGAAGAGTCTATTGCAACTGGGCGACCTAGAAGAGAGACTAAGAAGCCAGTGTGGTATACAGATATGGTTGCGTATGCCCTGCCTGTAGTTGAAGATGATATTCCTTCCACATATAAAGAAGCTATTGCATGTTCTAAAAATGTGGAATGGAATAAAGCCATGAATGGAGAAATGCAATCTCTTCAGAAGAAAGATACCTGGGAGTTTCTAAAGTTGCCCAAAAGAAAGAAAGCAATTGGTTGCAAATGGGTCTTTGCCAAGAAGTAAGATCCAAGTAAAAAAGAGAGAGTCAGAATCAAGGCTCGATTGGTGGCAAAAGGATATGCTCAAAAAGAGGGAATTGATTATAATGAAATTTTATCTCCAGTATTGAAGCATTCCTCTATTCGAATTTTGCTATCCATGGTAGCTCAATTTGATTTGAATTTGGTTCAACTTGATGTGAAGACGGCTTTCTTACATGGAGATCTTGAAGAAGAAATTTATATGACGCAACCAAATGGCTTCAAGACAAAAGGCAAAGAAGACTGGGTGTGCAAGTTGAAAAGGTCTTTGTATGGTTTGAAACAATCTCCAATGCAATGGTACAAGAATTTTGATCAATTTATGAAAGACCATGGCTACATAAGAAGTCAATATGATCATTGTGTTTATCTTCGGAAATTGAATGATGGTTCTTTCATATATTTGCTCTTGTATGTTGATGTTGATCGTAGCCAAAAGTACAAAGGAGATTGAAGAATTGAAGACCAATATGAAGATGAAATTTGAGATGAAAAATCCCGGTGAAGCCAAAAAAATTCTTGGAATGGAAATCACTCATGACAAGGAAAAGGGTGTTGCGTGCCTAACCCAGAAGCAATATTTGAAGAAGGTACTACAACAATTTGACATGAAAGAAAATACAAAAGCAGTAAGTACTCCTCTAGCTCTCCATTTTAAACTCAGTGCAAGACTATGTCCAAGCACTGATAAAGAAAGAACATATATGGAATGAATACCATATGCTAGTTTGGTGGGAAGTCTCATGTATTTGATGGTATGTTCTAGACCTGATATTTCTCAAGTTGTTGGTGTAATTAGTTGATATATGCATAATCCAGGTAAAAATCATTGGGAAACAGCTAACTAGGTTTTGAGGTATCTTAAAGGTACCATGAATATTGGTTTGAAATTTGGAAAAGATCCTTGTAGTTTAGATAACTTTCTTGTTGGATATGTAGATTCAGATTATGTGGTGATTTGGATAATAGAACATCTACTACAGGATATTTATTTACTTTGGCAAGGGGACTAGTTAGCTGGACATTATCATTATGTAACTCTAGCCTCATGATAATTTGGAAGCTTCAATCCCTTTCCATATTCCCCAACCATCTTCATCATTGATGTATATATAGGACTCCTCGCCAAGTTGAATGGTATAGCATGTCCATATAAAAATCAGCAAATGATTTGAACCGCCGGCTCCCAAGTTTTCACCAATGCATTTAAGGTTTGTTGCTTAAACCCTTTTAACTTAACTCCTTCGACCTTATTTAAAAAAGCATCCATGGTGCCTCATCTTTGTCCTCCTATAATTTGAACTTCTTGCTCTTGTTGTCCGAAATCATCTTGAAAATTTTCTTTTTGATTGTCAACATTCTTTTGTTTTACTCCTTCCAAAAGATTCACAAATTTTTCCCTCACCTCTTCTGGGCACTTTTTACAAGGAGCAACATTATCATGATCTCCCGCAAAAATGATGCTTCATTTTAATTATGCCACCCCATCTTTCAAGCCCTCAATAATTGCACTTCTACTGCATTCTATTATCATTGATTCAGACGCAATGATCCCATGTAGGATCTTCACTCTTTGTAATGGAATTCCTTTTTCTAGGCTTAGCACTTGAACTTGAAGCCATCTTCCCACTCTTAACACTCAAATAAGCACAAACTTTCCAAGTCAGATTTCAAATTTCAACCTACAAATAAACAATGAATAACATATCAAAAAGAGTAAGAACAAACTAAAGAAGTATAATATAAATTATAAACATATAATACTATTATACTATAAATTTATAACTATATTACTAATTACTAATTTATTATAACTCTATATTCTATAATAATAATAGTATAATACTATAGTGAATAAACGATTATTATAAAATATCACAAAGGCCAACAGGCAGGCCATTATAATATTGAATATTCTATTAATTGTTGAATACTTGAATAGGTCATGCCTCATGGCTTTCACTCAATATATTTTAACATTTGTGATTTAACAATAAAAATCACGTGTATGCATGTTTTTAAAAAAATAAGAGAATGAATAAAGAAAATATAAATAAAAAACTGAACTTTCTGTTTTTTAACTTTTTAAGACTATATTTTAAGAGAATGTGTCATCAAAAGCAATAAATATATGAATAAATATTTAACATTTATGATTTGACAATAAAAAATCATGTGTATGCATTTTTTTTTTTTTTAAAAAAGAGAATAAATCAAGAAATATTAATAAAAAACTGAACTCTTGAGGTTTGTAAGACTATATTTTAAGAGAATTTATCATCAAAAGCAATAAAGATCTGAACTTTATTGTGCTTTTAACTGTTTTATAAGAAAAGATATCATTTTTAATGCATAGGATTACAGCTTAGGCTTACCATAAAACCTTAACAATTAAAATAACAAGAAAAATAAATTAAAAGTATAAATAAAATTAAAATATAAAAAATGAACAAAAAATTAAACGAAGGCTTAGGCAACCAAATACAGGTTCTCATGTTCTCTGCAGTCTACACTCTACAGTCAGAGCTGAGTCTGGAGTCTTGACTTCTTCAATGGAAGAAAGAGAAAACTCAACAGAGAATAAGAAAGCCCAAAAGATACGGTCTTTCTTCTATGGTAGAACAGAATAATATATGGAATAATGGAAAGTGGAAAGTACTGGCACTCTGGCAGTCCTTCAAACTTCAAAGTTCAATCATCAATGGCAGAACTCAGAACCAGAGCATAGAGGAATGGCTGAAGAGAAGACCAAGTCTTGGCTCTTCTCTTCTTTGGGACAGAACCTATGTAAATGGCAAAACTAACTTAATCATTCAAAAAGGGAGGGGTAAAAATGGATTTTTGCTCAGCTTTATAGAGGTGTTCGTGCGCAGCCAGCGATGAATCAATCGAATCACACAATTCGATTTGATTCATTGATTCACTTTGTGAATAAATTGATTCTCTTTCGATTCGACTCCAACCTCGATTCTCTTGCAGATTTGAATAGTTTTGCTACCTATTTGATTCGAATCGAACAATTCGAATCGTGCATTGTACAATTCTAACTATGCTAGAAACCAACAACCTGTTTGGTTAATATTTATAAAATTAAAACAAATAAAAAACTTAATTAAAAATGCTCATTTTTGTATTTAAATAAAATAATATTATAAATATTATTAAAATAATAAAATTACAGAATAATACACATTAAAAAATACTATAACAAAAACAAAGATTATTATAATTATTTTACTTAATTGTTTTACTTCCAAAATTTACTTCACAATAAAAATTTTATTGGACATGACAATTGAAAAATAGTAAAAATATTTTGTAATTGGCTTTATTATTACTTTTTAAAATTTATGTATATTTTTATTTTAATTATATTTTAATATATATGACCTTTTTTATTTTATTTTTTTTTATAAGTGTATAAAATAAATGATTTAATCCAAAATAAATATTACTGGACATTAAAATTTCTAACAACAGAATGCCAAAACAACTAAAAAACATAAAATCTAGTTTTCAATTTTTTCGCAAACAACTAAAACCTGACAATAGAAACAAAAAACTAACATAAACAAACTCATTTTACAATTTGTTTCTTCACTATGCAGAACCATAAATAGAAAATACAAAACAACAACGATACCACCAAGCCCTAAGAGGCCAGATGGGTGGAAAGAAGCTCTTTTTTCTCTTGGTTCTAGAATTAATTATCCATGCCTGTCTTTCTAGTATGGCTTTATATTTTCTTTCAATTTTCAAGATTCTGGTGGGGTTGCTAATATGATTGAGAAGATAATAGGGCTTGTGATCAAGGGTAAGCGGTATTAGGGATCATTTGGTAATTTTGGGAGTGGTGGGTAGGTCTAAATAGGAGGGTGGTTTGGGTATTGGAAATCTAGTGCCTAAAAACACAACTTTTTCGGCTAAGTGGCTTTAGCAGTTTCTGCTATAGAATCCCTCCCTGTGGCATTTGATTGTTAAAAGCAAGTTCGGATTAGACAAGAATGGGTGGGATACTAATTTGAGAGTTAAGAGTTCTTCAAGGAGTCTGTGGAAGGCTATCTCTTAGAGTTATCCCCTCTTCATTCCCCATATTAAATTCCTGGTGGGAAGAGGTAGTAATATCTGTTTTTGGAAAGATCCTTGGTTGGGGAATGTAATTTTGTCCACCTCTTTTCCACGCCTTTTTTGCCTACGCTCAGGGTAGGATGGGTCCATTTCTTCTTCTGTTGTTGATCCAGGTGGTCCTTTGCCTTCTTAGGATTTCCACTTTCGTAGATCATTAAATGATAAGAAGATGGTAGAGCTATCCTCTTCGCTAGTCTTGTTGAATGACTGTCGTTTTTCTTTAGAGAAGGATAGTTGGCCTTAGTCTTTGGATCTTTGGGGGATCTATTCAATCAAATCTTTTTGTGATTTTTTGAATAGGTCTAATTCATCTTTTCCTCTTTATAGTTTCATTTGGAAGGCCAAAGTCCCCTTTAAAATTAAGGCTTTTATCTAGTTGGCTGCGCTTGATAGTATTAATACGAATAACTTACTGCAGGTTAGGAGACCTTTGAAGATTATATCTCTAGCCATGTGTTCTCTCCTTTAATTGTTCAAAATCATCATCACATTTGTTCATTCATTGTGACTATGCTTGGAGTGTTTCGAATAAGTTATTTGGTATTTTAGGCGAATGTTGGGCGAGCTCTAAGACAGTGGAGGATTTTTTGGCAATGTCTTTTGCTGGATTTGGCAGAAAAAAGGAAAGGGCAGTGCTTTGGAAATGTGCTTCTTTTGCGGTCTTTTGGGGGTTGTGGATGGAGCATAATGTGTGCACTTTTCTAGGGAAGAAATCGCCTCAGTTGCTGGTTTGGGAAAAGATACATTATTTGGACTCTCTTTGGTGTGTGGGACAAAGGAATTTTGAGGGGTGAGCTTTTCTGATGTTCATCAAGATTGGCATTATGTGTTTGAGTGTTAGTTTGTGCTGGTTTTTCTCTCTTTTGTTTTTTAGTCTTTCAGTTGTTTCTTTGTGTTTTTTTATCTGGATTTTCCAGACTTCGTTAATGCGATGTCTTATTCTCCTAGCTGTATTTTCTTATTCTATTAATGAATTTCTTCTTTTATTATCAGGGAAAAAAAAAAAAAACAATCACATCAACAATTGCATGTTGCAGCTTTCCTAACTTAGGCAACCTCATTAATGAATCAAACTGCCCAAACCTCCAATCTTGCAACCATTAAGAGAGAGCTGACTACCATGGAATTAGGTTGAACTTCAGCATAACATTTAAATGCTTCAGTGGTATCAACTCCACACCAGCAACATTCATCACAGGATTCCGACAAACAAAATTCAGTAATACTTCATTTACTTATTGATATTGTTCACACAAATCCTTTCTATAACTCTGCCCTGTGGAAGAAATGCCCTGTCTATTTTATCCAGTAAAAACTCTAGCCAAGAAAACTAATTGCATGAATTTGTTGGGAATGTGCAGGCTGTCTACCTATTGCACCCATCCTTACCTAGCCAAATATGCACTGTCTTAATTGAATTAAATATATTGTGGAGATTATTAACTAGAGAAGTCCTTCTTTTGGATTAATTTCATAATTTCCACGTGATAGAATAGCAAATTTAGATAATTGAAGCATGTTCACCAGCTAATAAAAAGCTTCTCCCCTACTTGAGGATGACCAAGGCTTAAAACAGGTTGAAATACACAGACTTTTCCTGATTCTTCCTATAATGAAGGTATGCTTGGATCATCGTGGAGAAATGATCACTGCTTGCAAATCTTAAAGGGCTTGTTCGGATCAGAGGAATCCTCATGGGTGAACTTGATATGTATGGATGAGCACCAACTTGATCCAAAAGCTTAAACCATTAGGTCTTGGGTCCAACCATGTATATAAGCACCTAGCCTCCACTATAGTTTTGCAATATGGGAAAAAAATTCTCAACAATGGTGCACCCTAGTAGAGGAACAGAATCTGACGTAGAGGATTGAGAAACAACAGCAGCACTTGACACTATAGCACCTTAAAAGACACATAAATTAGGAGGCAATTACTTTATTTTAGAATAATCAGGGCACCTTTGCCAACTTTCACAACTCCACCTTCAACGGAGCATTTGTACACTTTGGAATCAAGCACTCCAACAAAAACAAGATTCTTCTTCAGATTTGGAATGTGTTGAACTACCTTGTGAGAGTTCTCACAACACTATCATGCAGTTCGATTCATACTGTTCCAATCCCAACAATTTTACAAGCTGCATCATTGACCATCAATACAATCCAACGTGAAATTAATTCATATGAGGAAAACCAGTCTCTATTGGGACTCCTATGAAACGAGCATGTTGAATCATCACTGACTCTGGAAAGAACAAATTTAGCACCTTTTGATTCGTTATCAACAACATTGGCTTTGACCTTCTCTCATTCTTTTTTTTTTTCAATTTTGACCTTGTTTGTTCTCTTTATTCTTAGTCTTCTTGTAACAGTCAACCTTGATGTGAATTTGTGATTTGAATTTCTTTCCATGGTCCTCCCCTTAGTTATCAAAGCATCTCCCTGTCTTTCACTATTATTTCCTGTAATATGCTTCTTAAGCAATTCTTTAGAGAATAATGAAGCTTTAACGTCCTCTAAAGAATTATTATCTCTATCAAATAAGAAGGTTTCTTTAAAATTCTTGTAGAATAGGGAAAAGGAACATGATGATAAAAGGGCTTGATCTTCTTCAATTTTGACATCACGAATTCTGATCTGTAATGATGGGATTGAATCCATCAATGTGGGTTTTCATAGACATACGTTGTCATCTGTAGCATATACAAGCGATACTTCAAATATAACTTGTTGGCGAGGAACTTTGTAATGCACAGAGACTCCAATTTAGACCATAAACTGGCAGTGGTCTTTTTTGAGAGGACTTCCCTCAAAACATTGTTTAAAAGGCATTACTAGATTGCTGTCAAAGCTTTTTCATGCATCTCATCCTTTTAATCATTTGTCAAATCACTTGACATTTTCTCTCCTCCTAGTAATGCTTTCACCATTTGGGTCAAGGCAGCATGCATTTTATTTTTTAAATTGTCGTATCTTTAGATCCTAACAAGTGGTATTAGAGCAAGGTTTTGTTTAATAAAATCCAATGGCTTCGACATTGTACAACATTGATAAATTTGATGTTCCAAACTTCCAACAGCTTTAATCTTTGGCAAGTAAAAAAGCGCGTTGTGTTGATCCAAAAGGGCTTGGTGAATGGTGAAAGCATAGTAGTTAAAGGCGCAAGGCGCACCGAGGCGGAGAGGGTACTTGGAGCCAAGGCACGAGGCAAAGGCGCACGCCTCACGAAGGTGAGGTGCACAATTATTAAAATTGTGTACAATGCCCTTTTGGTGGGTTCTTGATATAAAAACACATCTATAGTAATATTAGAATTTAAAATGCCAAAATATTCAATAGTAATTATGACAACCAAGTACCAAGTTCAATAAAATTGCCAGGCTGAAGGCCCAAAAGCATCTTCAATATCAAAAGAAAAGAGTACGATAAAACAGCAGCTAAATTCAGTAAAAAATGTTATATATTAATATATTTCTGAAAAACGTATAGTTTGTATACGGCATTTCCAAAAAAATTACAAAACAGCAGTAAAATTCAGTAAAAAAATGGTATATATTAATTATAAAGTATAAACTTGCATTAAACTACATAATTAATTACACATTATATAATATTAACTTAAAGGCTTAATGCAACTTAATATTATGAGAAAATGCAGCCGGCAGGAAGCAGCAGAACTGAAGAAGAACTGAAAAAGAAGAAGAAGAAGAAGAAGAAGAAGAACTGAAAAAGAAGAAGAAGAAGAAGAAGCAGAAGAACTGAAGAAGAAGAAGAAGAAGAAAAAGTGAAAGAGCTGAAGAAGGAGAAGAAGACAACGACGACTTACTAGTTTGAAAATCAAAGCAGCCTGACGACTCACGGAGGCTCGAACCTCAAAGACGAAGGGCTCCTGCTGGTTCAAAGGCTTGAAGACAGAGCTCCTGCTGGTTCGAAGGGTTGAAGATGAAAGCATTGTGCTGGTTCAAGGGCTCCTGCTGGTTTCTTACTGCTTCAAAGGGTTGATCGGTCGAAGACGAACTTCTCTTGCTGGTTTTGTGCTTCTTCAAAGCAGATGAACTGATGACACTCGAAGGCTTGAAGGTGTGCTCGCGAAGGGCTCCTGCTGGTTCAAAGGCTTGAAGACAAACTCGCGAAGGTCCTCCTGGTTTGAAGGCTCGAAGATGAACTGGCGAAGGGCTCCTACTGGTGTCATGCTGCTTCAAAGGTCCAAGAAGAAGGGTTCCAGCAAGTTTTGTGCTGGCTCAAAGAGTTGCAGATGAATCCTGTTGGTTCAAGTCAAACAAGGGCTAGGGCTCGTTCTGGCTATTTCTTTATTAATATGCTAATAGCTTCAAAAATTTTAAGGCATGACTCACGGCGCCTGGCACATCAGTGCACCCTCCTGCACCTCTGAAAGGTCGCCTCACCTCACCAGTGATGAGGCACTGGCCTCGTCGCTCCCCTATGCCTCAGGCGCATTTTTGACTACTATGGGTGAAAGCATTATTCGTAAAAGAGAAAATGCCAAGTACTTTGACAAATGATCATAAGAACAAGATGGATGAAAAAGCTTTGACAGCAATCCAGTAATGTCTTTCAGACATTGTTCTGAGAGAAGTCCTCTCAGAAAAGACCGCTATCAGTTTATGGTTTAAATTAGAGTCGTTGTACGCCTTTACATGACAAAGTTCCTCATCAACAAATTATTTTTGAAATTTTATTTGTATATGCTATAGATGACAAAAGGAATGCCTATGAAATCCCACGTTGATGAATACAATTTCCATCATTATAGATTTGAATTCAATTAATGTCAAAATTGAAGAAAAAGATCAAACCCTTGTATTGTTATGTTCCTTACTTCTTTCCTATAAGCATTTTAGAGAAACCTTCTTACTTGGTAGAGATACTATTTCTTTAAAAGATGTTAAAAGTTTCATTACTCTCTAAAGAAGTACTTCATAAGCATATTATAGGAAATAATAGTGAAAGATAGGGAGATGCTTTGGTAGCCAAGGGAGGACCATGGAAAGAAATTTACATCACAGATTCATATCAAAATCAAGACATGCGAATAAATTTTGCAATTATTGTAATAAGAAAAGACACATCAAGGTTGATTATAACAAGTTGAAGAACAAGAATAAAGAGAACAAATAAGACCAAAATCAAAGAAAGAATGAGAAAGGGGCTAATGCAAATGTTTCCAATAACGAATCCAAAGGTGTTGAATTTGTTCTTTCCACAACCAGTGATGCATGCTTTAAAATTACTAGGTCATGGATTAAGCATGTTGGTTTCATATGTGACCCAATAGAAACAAGTTTTCCTCATATGAGTCAATCTCTCGTAGGATTGTATTGATGGGGATTGGGCAACAACGCAACTTGTAAAATTACTAGAATTGGAACAGTACAAATCAAAATGCATGATGGTGTTGTGAAACTCCCACTGTAATGGCTTACGGCACATCCAAGATTTGAGGAAGAATCTTGTTTCTCTTGGATTCCTTGATTCAAAATGGTATAAGTACTTCGTTAAAGGTGGAGTTACGAAAGTTAGTGAAGGCGCACTTGTTATTCTAAAAGCAAAGAAATAACCTCCTAATTTATATATCTTACAAGGTGCCATAATTTCAGGTGTTGTTCTTGTTTGTCAATCCTCTATGTTAGTTTTGATATTACCAAATTATGACATATGAGGTCGGGACATATGAGGGAGAAAAGGCTAACATCACTGACCAAAGAGGTCTTCTTTGCAACCAAAGTACATGTAAAATGGAATTCTAGGAACATTGTGTGTTTGGAAAGCATAAGTCACCTTCAACACTAGCATCCACAATACCGAAGTATTTTGGATTATATAATTTTGACCTCTCCAATCCTCCTGTGTTCCTTCTAAAAGTGGAGCTCGATACAAGCTTACCTTCATCAATGATCACTTAAGAAAGACCTAGGTGTTTTTTTATGAAGTGTAAGAAAGAAATGTTTTGGATATTTCAAGCAATGGAAAACACTGACCAAGAAACAAATTAAAAATAAGGTCAAGTGATTTAGAATTGATAATGGATTAGAATTTTGCTCACTCAAGTTTGAAGAACTTTGCAAAAAATGAAAGCATTTTCAGGCGTAAGACTGTCAAACATACACCACAACAAAATGGGGTAGCTAAGTGCATGAATAGAACCCTTTTGGAGAGAGCTCGTAGTATGCTTTCAAATGCTAATATATCGAGGGATTTTTTATTAAAGGCTATTTCTGCTGCTTTCTATTTGATAAATTGTTCTCCAACATCAGCTTTAGAGCCCAAAACCCCAGAAAAGGTATAGTCTGATAGATATATTGATTATTCTAATATGAAAATATTTGGATGTCTTGCCTATGTACACATTCGTGAAGAGAAATTAGAGTCAAGAGCCTATTTTTCTTGGTTATGCATTCAAGGGGAAAGGTTATAGACTTTGGTGTCCTAATTCCAAGTCATCCAAGTTTATCATCAACAAAGATGTTATTTTGATGAATCGGTAATGTTTAACCCAAAGAAGGAGAAAGATACCAATGCAAAACTTAAGCAAGTCAAGAATAACAAAAAAAAAAGTGGAGATAAAAGATGACATTACTCCTTTGCAGGAGACTACTCCTAATCATCCAAGCTCAATTGAGAACCCTAGTGAAGTACAAGAGATGCCACACGAGGAAGCATATAACATTGCCAAACACAGGCCTAGAAGATAGATCAAATTACCGCCAAGGTATAGTAATGTTGTACAATTTTGTCATTCTAATCCTATTGGCTAAGCTTCTGCAGTTGCATAAGAAACCAATGAGACAAGAGAACCTATTACATATTCAAAAGTAATTTCTTTTGTTGATTCTGCTAAGTGGTTAGTGGCTGTGCAAGAGGAGATTGAGTCTTTACACAACAATCACAAATTGGGAATTGGTAAAGCCTCCCAATGGAAAGAAGATTGTAGGTTGCAAATGGGTCTTCAAAAAAAAAACTATTCTAGGAGTTGAGGACGAAAGGTATAAGACACAATTAGTTGATAAAGATTATAGATAAATTGCAGGAGTAGATTATAATGATGTTTTCTCTCATGTTATTAAACATAACTCTATACATGAGTCTCTTGTTGCTAGGTATGATTTGGAATTAGAACACCTAAAATGTTAAAACAGCTTTTCTGCATGATTGACTTGAGGAAAATATTTTCATGTGTTAACCCGGAAGTTCTATTATTTATGGAAAAGAAAATCATGTTTGTTTATTAAAGAAATTGTTATATGGATTGAAGCAATCTCCTCGTTAGTGGTATAAAAGATTTGACTTGTTTATGTTGGACAATGGTTATTTAAGGAGCAAGTGTGATAGTTTTTTGTTCCTTAAGAAACATAAAGATGATTCTTTTATTTACTTGTTATATGTTGATGATATGCTCATTGGGGCGTCCAAAAACCTGCCCAACCCAACCAATCCCAACCAAGTTGATCCAAAAGAAAGGTTTCAAATGGTTTATGGGTCGGTTGGTGGTTTCTCATTTTGCATAACCTGATTGTACGGATCAGTTTGCAGGTTTAGTGTCTAAACCACTCAATTCAACCCAATTCGCCTCTAATGCATGCATGTCAAAAAATATTAGTAAAGGCATAAAGCTATTTACGACCTTTGAAAGAACACATGACAAATAGTGCAATTGAAAAATTATTGGAGTGCTTTAATTTTTATATTATCGGTTTTAATTTTATTGTAGTAATTGTGGTCAGCCCCTTCCCCGGACCCTGCATACACGGGAGCTTTGTGCACCAGGCTGCCCTTTTTTTTTTCTGAAGTTTTTGGATGATGTTTTAGTCCTTTTGAAAGACAATGGATATATTTTTGCATTTTATGATTTGATGTGGTTGACAATATGTATGTTAGACAACAAATATAATATTGCTTAATTATTTTCATAACCTTGTTTGAATCATGTTATCAACAAAAATTAAAAACTATAAAATACCTATTATGCTAAATCATATTGTGGTATTATCTTTTTATGAGAAATCTACCATCTAATATATTTAATTAGAATGACAATGTTTTCAATGTAAATATATTATCATGTTTGGCAAAACTCTCTCATGTATATTCCTTTGTGTGTGTGTGTGTGTGTGTGTTTCTACTTCACTTATAAACAAGTTAAACCACCAACTCGACTCAACTCATTCAATAATCAAACTGACCCAAACTGCATCTTTCAAAGATTCAACTTAGGATTGGCCTTTTACTACCAACAAGATCATATCAGTTGGAATTTTAGGCCCAACCTAACCTATGAACACTGCTATTGCTTCTAAATATTAATCTGATCAAGAAGTTAAGGGCCCAACTCGTCAAGAAATTTGAAATGAAAATTTTAATTGGGGGAGCAGTGAAGAAAATTCTTGACATGGAAATTACAAGAACCATAAGGAAGGATTGTTATATTTGACACAAAAGAAATATGTTGAAGAATTTCTTAAGTGTTCTAGAATTACAAATGCCAAACTAGGTAGCACTCCACTTGTTACTTATTTCCAACTTTCAATTGTTTTGTCTCCACAATTAAACATAGAAAGTGATTACATGTCACATGTTCCTTATTCTAGTGCTACTAGAAGTATAATGTATGTTATGTTTTGTACTGGTTCAGACATCTCATATGCAGTTAGTGTTTCGAGCAAGTACAAGGCTAATCCAGGTAAAGAGCATTGGCAAGCAGTAAAATGGATACCTCGATATCTAAGAGGTACTTCTAATGCTTGTTTAGAATTTGGATAGGTTCAATGCTATTGGTCATGTAGATTCAAATTTTGCTGAGGATCTCAACAAGAGAAGATCCATTATTGGTAATGTCTTCACTCTTAGAGGATGTGTTGTAAGCTGGAAGGCAAGCTTACAACATGTTGTTGCGTTATCCACTAGGACCACTACCAAGACAGAATACATGACGCAATAACAAAGGCAATCAAAGAAGCTATTTTGCTAAGGGGTTTGATTGGTGAGCTTACATATTGTTTAAACAAGATTATAGTTCAGTGTGACAGCCAGAGTGCTATTCATTTGACTAAGGATCAAATGTTTCATAAAAGACCAAAACATATTGATGTTAGGTATCATTTTTTGTTCATGATATTATTTTCATAAGGAAAAATTATTATAAAGAAAATCAGCACTGCTCATAATCCTGTAAATATGTTGACAAAGTCTCTAACATCAAATAAGCTCAACCATTGCTTAGACTTGATTGGAATTTGTAGTAAATATGCTCCGCGGGGGCATAAGATGGAGAAGATGGAAGAAAAAAATTATAATTCATATGTGACCAAAAGGGAGATTTTTTATGATGGGTCAGTACCATATGAATGTTATAATGGTTAATTGTAGTCTTTTAGTATTATTATTAAGTGTGTTAGTATGTTAATTAGTAAGAGTTACTAAGGGTATTATGGCCATTAGAATGAATTTAATTTTGTATTATAAATAGAGGGAAAGACATATGTTTGAGTTAAGAAAGGGAGTCTAGGTGCAACAATAAAGTTGTCACTGTGTGACCTAAAGGTCACAGGTTCAAGACATGGAAACAGCTTTTGCAAAAATGCAAGGTAAAGGCTGCATACTATAGCCCATCGTGGTTCGCTCCTTCCCCCGACCCCGCATATGTGGGAGCTTTGTGCACTGGACCTATGTTTGAGTTAGATCATTCATTTAATCAAAATCTCAACATGGTATTAGAGCATGATCCAACCTAAACCCTATCACACTCAGCTGTCATTGGAAAGCACCCTCCCGTTGCTGCCCTTCTCGGAACCACCAATACCCCTCATTATTTCACAAAACCAATCATATGCCAAAAATAGAATGCTTTGAAACATAACCCTACAAAATCCCATCGCTGGAAACCTCCCCATGCACTGCCATGTGCCTGCCGACTACCAACAGTCCCGACCCCACGTGTTGGCACGTGAGAGAGATTCCGACCACCATTTTCTGATTTTTTTTTTTTCCCCTCCATCATGTTCTAATTCCTTCCCTAGACCATATTATGAAGCTGTTGGACATGTTTTTTGCTCAAAGATCCAACCTTTTTCGACCATGCACTCATGGTAATCTATTAGTTGTTGTTTGGTGTTGGTAAAGGGTTTTTGTGAGTTTCTTGGAACAGTGGCAATGTTCATAAGTTGATTTGTGAGGTTGTGACTGTATTATATCAATTTGTAGGTGGTTGACCTTGTTCATGGTTGGTTCAGCGCTTCACCTCATTCATGGTTGTCTCGATAAGTTTTTATCATTCTTCTTGTTTGACAGTGGTGTGGGTGCTGATTTGTGAGTGTTGAGATAGAGTCTATGAATCCCAAAAACATTTTTCCTTCATCTCTACCACAAATAACAATTAAAAAGTTGGATGGAAAGATTTATGTTTAGTGATCTAAAGTTGTTAAGGTTTATTTAGCAGGACTTGGAAAATTTGAACACTTGCTCCAATCTAATCCTTCTAATGAGAAGAGAAAAGAAGTGTGGATTTAGGAAGATGCCTTGATTGTTTCCCTCTTGTGGAATTCAACAGAGCCCTAGATTACATGGATGTGCATGCATCTGGATACATGCGAGGAGAATTGGGATTATGCCAAGGTTCTATGCTCTAATAACATTACACATATGTATGATTTATCCCAGGAGTACTTTCAATTACAACAAGGAGATAGGAGCATTGCAAATTGTTTTGGAGAGATGAAACGTATTCATGAGGAGCTTAACATCATGCAACCCACAACCACCAACGTTTGTGAGATGCAGAAGCAAAGGGAGCAAATGATAGTTCTTCGAATCCTAGCGGGCTTGAAACCCAAGTTTGAGGTAGTCTGATCCTAGATACTTAGTAGTGCGGAGTTGCCATCATTTGTCAATATTTATTCTCATGTCCTTTGTGCTTCCTTTAGAACACATTCATCTGCTCTTACATCTGAATCTAAGAGGACAGCCTTTGCCACATATAGTGAATCTAGTTCTCTACCAAACAACCACAGAAGTTATTGAGGTGGTTTGAGCGATCGTGGTGGAATAGATTGATGAAATAGAGGCACTCCTCGCATGTGCGCTCATTCTAGACAAGGTAATCATACTATTGAGCAGTGTTGGGATCTCCACGGTGGACCTTCATGTGTTACCAATGCAGCCACCACCAACTCCACACCTTTGGAGCCAAGTGGGGGGCAACATACTATATCTATGTCAGAGGAAGAGTATTTCAAGTTTTAGCAGTATCAAGCATCACAACAAGCTTCTCTTCCCATTGCATCTCAAATAGGTAATCCATAGCATGCCTGTCATCCAGTATTAATCGTCCTGGTCTTGAGTTATCGACTTTGCTGCCACTAATCATATCATAGGTTTATCTAATTTGTTCTCTACTCTTCAATACCCTAAAAATTTACCTAGTTTTACACTTGCTGATGGATCCACCAATGTCTTTAAGAGAATTGGGACTATAAATCCCACCTCTTCTATATCTCTTCCTTCAGTTTTGTAGATTCTCAAGTTTCCTTTCAAACTTATGTCTGTTAGCAAGATTGATTGTTCAGTAACATTCTTCCCTAATTATTCAAGATTTGAAGACGAGGAAGACGATTGGTCGAAGGCATGAAGCTGGTGGACTTTACCACTTTGAGTTGCTATCCCCTTCTACTGCCTGCACTACTGCTAGCACATCTCTCCAAATTCATTGTCACCTTGGTTATCCTTCATTGGAAAAGTTAATACGTCTAGTTCCTAACCTGAATTTTGTGTCTAGCCTTGATTGTGAGTCTTGTCAATTGGCATCATTGTATCCCTTTTGCTTCCCAAGTCAATAAATGGGCTGCAAGCCCTTTCATGTTAGTCCATTTTGAAGTTTGAGGTCCTAGTAGAGTTGTGTCTAAGTTGGGTTTTGCTTCCCAAGTCAATAAATGGGCTGCAAGCCCTTTCATGTTAGTCCATTTTGAAGTTTGAGGTCCTAGTAGAGTTGTGTCTAAGTTGGGTTTTTGGTACTTTGTAACCTTTTTGGATGATGATTTAAGGATGACTTGGTTATACTAAGTCATTTCATATAGTGTGTGCCTTTTGTTCTAAAATAAAGACTCAATTTGGTTTGCTAGTTTGAATACTTTGGAGTGATAAGGCTAAAGAGTATTTCAATACTCAATTCACTACTTATGTGACAGTTTTATATTGTTCATCAATCATCTTGTGCCCACACTCCTCAACAAAATGAGGTTGCAGAGAGGAAAAATAAACATATCCTTGAAATCACTCGCACCTTACTTTATCAAATGCACACACCTAAAGTGTTTTGGAGTAATCCTCCATTCTAGTGGTAAAATTCCCTGCTCCATTCTCTTTCTTAATTCACCTCTATTCTCTCTACCTCCTCATATATTTGGTTGTGTGTCCTTCGTTCATCAACTAACTTCCCTGCCTAGTGGATAAGTTGAATCCTTGTGCTATAAAATGTGTCTTGCTGGGCTACTCATATACTCAAAAGGGATATCATTGTTATAGTCCTACGCTAAATCGCTTCTTTGTTTCTACTGATGTTATCTTCTTTGAGTCTACACCTTACTACACTCAGTCCCTGAGCGTACAGCGCGTCTGATCTCACACAGAGGAAGTATGCTTCATCTGTTGGGAGACTGGACTGTTGGGATCAAACCAATTGATACACCCATGGATCCTAACAGGAAGTTAGGTGTCGGATATGGGTGATTTGTTGCCTAATCTTGAACAATATCGGAGAATTGTTGAAAAACTAAAATATCTCATAGTCACTTAGTCGGACATATCTTTTGCAACAAGTGTTGTGAGTCAATTTTTGGATTTACCGAGAACAAATCACTAGGATGCAGTAATCCGCATATTGAGATATCTCAAAGGTGCATCTAGGAGAGGTCTTTTATATCAAGATCAAGATCAGACTTATATTCATGGATATACAAATGTAGATTGGGCCGAGTAGCCTTCCAACTGAAGATTCACTTGGTTGGTGGTAATTTGGTTTCTTGGAAAAGTAAGTGTTGAATCAAAATATAGAGCTATTGCTCACACTATTTATGAATTAGTTTGGTTGAAGAACATGTCAGAAGAATTGGATTTTCCGCATTCTCAAACTCTTAGTCCATAGAGTTGATGTATGATAATCAAGTTGCTCTCCATATTGGCTTCAACCTAGTCTTCCATGAACAAACGAAGCACATTGAAGTTGATTGTCATTTTGTTCGGGAGAAACTTGTGCAGAAGCTCATTACTACCACTTATGTGAAGTATGATATGTAGTTTGCTAATTTGTTTACCAAAGCTTTGGTGGGTGCTCATGTTAAATTTATCTGTAACAATCTAGGGGCATGTGATATCTATGCTCTAGCCTGAGGGGGAGTGTTAATGGTTATTTTAGTCTTTTAGTATTATTATTTAGTGTGTTAATATGTTAATTAATGAGAGATAGTAAAGGTATTATGGTCCTTAGAATGTATTTAATTTGTATTATAAATGGAGAGGGAGACCTATCTTCGAGTTAGGTCATTCATTTAATCAAAATCTCAAAAATGTTTTACAATAAATCTCTCATTCAAGATCCAACTCAAAAGAAGAGTTACTTGTTTTCCCATGCCTTGGTCAAAGCATTTATGCTTAACAATAAATATTTCATTCAAGAGAGGAGTTATTTGCAATAAATTGAAGGTTTATTGTCTCATTCAAGAGAGTTTTATTTTGTATTGGAAGAAAGAAAATAGAGAATCTTGAGGGAGAGTTAATTTGATTCCCTTGGTTTGAGAGGGAATTATTTTTTAGGGGGTGTATATGTAGGTGCTTTTCTGGGTCTTTGTAGGGTGTGTGAGAGAGCAAAATATTTTAGATACTCTTGTAATTTTTCTCTTCCCAATAGTGAAGCTCTCTAACCATTTTTGCCCGTGGATGTAGGCTATAAGCCAAACCATGTAAATCTTGTGTTTATTTTCTTACAGTTCTCTTTTATTATTCATTTATTTTCTCAATTACCATACTTTTCAATCCTAACAGGGCTCATAACCCCTAGGACAGGGACAAACATTAGCTCTGGTTTTGAAACTTTAAAGTATTAAAGGATCAATATGCCACTCCTGCCTTGCTGCATACCTTCAGCTAATTTATTGGAGAAGTGAATATGGTCCAACTACTGAAAAGTCGCATAAGAACCAATGAATACAATAAAAATCTAGACAGAATATAGTTGCTTTTTGTTACACTTTAAAGTACATGTGTCGTTTAGAGATTTAGCTGTTTCCATAACTGCCAATACAGCAAGAAATAAAATTGATCTCAGTTAATTATCTCAAATGTAAGTAAGACAAGATAGTAGACCAAGAATCAAGCCCATTACAAAGGAAAATAATTCCCAATCTAAGATGGCAAGTGCAATTTGAGGTCCAAATGAAAGCATGCCAGGTTGCATATTAAGCAAATATAGACTGCAACTAGATAAAGCACAATTTTACGACAAAGTGCTAGCAAGAAGAAGAAGAAGAAGAAGAAGAAGAAGAAAAAAGATTAAGAATCTGGCTTCACATTCTATTGTACAGAAACCATCAGCTTTCTAATTCATGTCTGAAATTGGGCAAAGCTAGCTTAGGGCAGGCAAGCACACAAGAAATTAATTTGATGAGCAGAAACCAAATTGCACACAAGAGAGCAAACCAAATTCCAAAATATATATGTCAGAAACAGAACCAGGAAAAAAATATGTTGTTTGGTTTTCCCATTAACTATCATATTTCAATTACAAAATGTTTTGAATCGAGTGAATGCAATAACCCAATAGATAGCCAAACCCCTCTAGGATCGGTTAGTAGTTAGTACCAATTCATGCATGTATGAACAAGAGAAACTTGTTGGCAGGTTGAAGCAAATGAATCTGATAGATCCAACCCCCAACCATATGGATTTAAAAAGATTTTCTTTTAAAATGGAACACGTATATTTCAACAAATCACTAATTATGATTTTATGGTAAGGTCTTGTAAGGAATAAAAAGAAACATGTATTTTTATTGAAATTCTGAAAATAAAAATAATTTACACAAAAGTATGTTTAATTTTAAATTTGTCAATCTTGTATTTCGAAAACAGATATGTTGTATTTATTATCACAATAAATAGAGAGATCACAATACATAGAGGGATAATATAATTTATATTTGTAACACGAGGCTAGTGTTTTATAGCAAGTGAAAACTCAATGCAGTATAGTTCTATATAACAAACTTCAGGGGTTAACCTATAGTTAGGGCCAGCTTCAATGTTCCAAATGCAATTTCACCAGCAAGAAAACAGAGATACCAGATCCATAACTTCAATCCAAAATAACCCTAGATTCAAAGCGGGTAAAATGACTCGGCATCTCCAAACTACATTTCAAGATTCAATACATAGGTAAAGAAAGAGCGAGGAGGTGTGACCTGACGTTGAGGAACTGGCCGAGGAGAAAGAGAGGCCAGAAGAAGAAGGGAGGGGGCCAAGAGAGAGAGGAGACACAGAATAGAGAGAGGAACTGCAAGAGCTTCAAGAAATGAGCAACGTGAGCCATGACCTTGGAAGGGTCCTTCCCTTTGCCGCACAGATTCACCCATGCCTGAGGGTCAGTCCACAAACAGTAGTAGAATGGAAAGGGAAGCAACAGGCCTATGCATGCCAGGAGACCCATCTCTCCTCCCGTTCACGTCCTTTTCCCTTATAGAGGTTTCTGGTGAAAATGAGCGAGGAACAATCTCTGGGCCAGGTATGGTTTTAAAGAAAGTTTTATTAATTTACGGTATAAAATAGATAATAATTAAATATTACTAAAAATTTTTGTCTTAAAACTATTTTTACTCTTTCCATATTCTTTATTAGATAAATTATGGGTGACCATTTTTTTTTCCACCTCAATTATTCTAATTTTATTTTTTTAATTGTTATTTTTTCAATCTACTCTAGGTACTTATTTTGTGAACCAAGATTAATTTAGAAATTTTCTTTTCTTTTCTTTTCTTTTCTTTTCTTTTTTACGGATTCATTATGACTAATGCTAACGTTAGGTGTTTCAATTTGTATAATGGGTAAGACACTAAGATATCATTTGTTGCGGGATAAAATCAGTGATGACCAATAAGGATGCTCTCAGATCTCCGTTGACCTGAAAAGGATAGAAAACAGAAAGACTTGGAGGACCCAGGGTTTACTCCGAGGGATCACTCTGAAGTTTAAGTAAGAGGGATGCTCTAGAGAGGCTGAATGCAATAGTAGAATAGGTTCAATGACTTACCTTGGCTTCTTCCCCATATCCCCTCTTATAGAGACTCGAGTTGACCCTTGTTGATTCGTCTTTATTGCGCGGAAGCGTGAATCGCTCTCAGGTTATAAAGTGTTTGCGCTCATCACTCGGCTTATTAAGTCGCTGGCATGGATCTCTCCTCCGCTTTATTGAGTTGGAGTTGATTGCTCTCGTCAGGAGGTTTGACCCGGGGGGCGCGAGTTAGGTGTTGACTTGCTCTTATTGGCTAGTTTATTTTGGGCATATCAGTTGTCCCCCCCTCAGTTTTAAATTTATGGATAGAATTTTGAAAAGTCGTTGTGTCCCTGCATTTTCGCTCTTAATGCGGATACGTATCTGATGCTCTTAAAATTATTATTTATCCAAGCTACTACCCGGGCCAACCTTGCCGAGCTGTACTACCGAGCTGCGTCCCGGGCTTCTTTTTTTTTTTTTTTTAGCTGAGCTGCTCTATAGCCTACTTGTCAGCCAAGGTTTTGCCGACTTGATCTTGCCGAGCCGCTTTACCGAACTGATTCTTGCCGGGCAGGTGTTTGCCGAGCTGATACCCGAGTAATTTTATCAAGCTGGTTATTGCCGAGCCGGTTCTTTGCCGAGCTGCTCATGCCGAGCTGTTAAGTGGGCAATTTTACCGAGCTGGTTCTTTACCGAGCTTCTCGTGCCGAGCTGTTACGTAGGCAATTTTACCGAGCCGATTCTTACCGAGCAGGTTCTTTGCCGAGCTCTTTTTTCAAGCTGCTAATGCTGAGCCGCTTCGTGGAGCCAATTTACTAAGCCGATTCTTGTCGAGCTGTCCTTTCCGAGCTGTCCTTTTTTGAGACGTCCTTTCCCAAGCTGCTATTACTGAGCCGCTTCATGGAGAAAATTTACCGAGTTGGTTCTTGCTAGGCTAGTTCTTGTCGAGCTGTTCCTTCCGAGCTGTTCTTTTCTGAGACATCCTTTTCCGAGCTGCTCCAAGGAGAAAATTTTCCGAGTCAGTTCTTGTGGGGCTGCATCATGGAGAATTTTTTCCGAATTGTTTCATGAAGTGTTTTTTGCGAAGCATGTCTTGCCGAGCTGCTTCATGGAGCACAATTTCTGGAGCTCTTCATGAAGAGCTTTTCTCGAGCTGCCACGTGAAGCACTTTTTCCGAGTAGCTCTAGCCGATTTGCTTCGTGAAGCAAGTTTGCCGAGCTACTCTATGGCCTACTTGCCAAACAGGGTTTTTTCGACGTGATCTTTCCGAGCCGCATCAATGGCAATCTTACCAAACCGATTTTGCCGGGCACGGAGCATTTTTGCGGAGCAGTTCTAGCTGAGCTGCCTCATGAAGCGAATTTGCCAACCTGATTCATGGAACGTTTTTGCGGGGCAAGTCTTGCCGAGCTACTTCATGGAGCATACTTACTGGGCTACTTCATGAAGCGCTTTTGCGGATAGACCTTGTCAAGCTGCTGCATAAAGCACATTTTACCGAGTAGCTTTCTCATGCGGCTTCTTGGCTGGCTTGTTGTTGGCCTAAAGAGCGGTGCTCTTCATTTGAGTCTGTTTCGCCTAATGAGTCATGCTCATTTGCTAGGCTGTTGTTGGCCTCACGAGTCATACTCGTCACTTGGGCTTGTTTCGCCTAATGAGTCATGCTCATTTGCTGGACTGTTGTTGGCCTCACGAGTCATACTCATCAGTTCGACCCGTTTAGCCTAATGAGTCGTGCTCATTTGTCGGGCTGTTGTCGACCTTCACGAGTCGTGCTCGTCATTTGGGCTCGTTTCGTCTAATGAGTCATCTTCATTTATGAGGGTGTCATTCTGACACTTTTTCTGAGGCGACGTCGTTGTCTTTTCGAGGCATCGTCTATCCTACAGAAGTGTGATAAATGCATGTTTAAATGTGTCGTACCTTGGGAAGTCGCTTGAATGAGATGTTCTCATTTATGGGGGTGTCAGTCTGACGCTTTTTCCGAGACAATGTTGTCCTTTCGAGGCGCCGTATATCCTCGAGAAGTTGCGAATTCTCGGCATTGGCGTCACGGTCGTGTGTGTGCAGGGATTTTTCGTATGAATAGGGATTTCTGTGTCCTTTCTCTTGAGACACAATCCTTTTTTCTGCAGAAGAGATTTTTTGAGATTCCCACTTCCTCGAGGATTCGTGCAGCCCTCTCTCTATAAAGGCAGGGCCCCCTTCAGTCGTTTATCATCTTCATCCAAAGGGGTCCCTACTTGTCTTTAGGTATGCTCTCCCTCTTCCCCTTTCCCTGCTTTTCTCCGTTTTTGTGTTGAATTGCATGTTTGTTTGGTTGTTCTTCATGTTCTTCATTGTTCTTGCTTGAACTTTGCCTGCTTGATCTTTTCTTCTATGGTAACTTTGTTGTTTTCACGCAAAATTTATTCTTTTGATCTGTTTTGGCATTTTTCCTTCCTTGTTTTTGCAAGAGGCTCGCCTGTTTGATCCTCTTGTAAAAGCTTTGTTTCGCTCATTCCACTTTTTGCTTTCCTAATGGATTCTTCCTCTCAACCGACGAGGGCTCCAACTACTGTAAGGAGCGCTCGATGTGACCTAACTCCCTCGAATCTACAAGATGTTCGATACTTTTTTGCCATCCCCTCTAATATTACTGTTCAGTTACCCTCCAGCTCGGAATCAACTCTTGATCCGAGCTCTAGGGATCTTTGTCTATACACTGACTATTTAGATCTAGGTCTCAGACTCCCTTTTCCCCTTTTTATCTCTAACGTAATACGTTTTTACCGAATAGCCCCCTCACAATTGGTTTCGAACTCCTACCTTTCGCTTATCTATTTCGCCGTCCTCTTGCTTCGTCTGGGCCATCAGCCCATAGTTCCTCTCTTTAGGAGTTATTTTCAAATGTGAATGCACTCTGTAGAAAAGGAGTTGTATTATTTCAACTCTTTGCCAGGTTATAAGCTTTTCACGTCGGCAGCTCTTCCGTACACAATTGGAAGTCCCGATACTTTTTTGCCTCGAGAGAGTTGAACTATACGGGCTCTCTTGTTTGGTTTACTCCTATGTACGGTAACATTATCTATCCCTTCCCCCCCCCTTTTATGCAGGGCTGCATGTAGGTTATCCGTTGACTTACTTGTTTCCCTTTCACTATTTCTTTTGTAGTTCGGGTACGCCACCTTCTTCTGAGGCTCTCCCTCGACGAGCAGGCCATCTTGAAAGAACTGCGAGCTTTTGGCGAGGAGAGGATTGTCCCTCATAAGGAGCTGCTCCAGGAGTGTGTCCTCGTGTAGTGGGGGATCAGCCTCGTTTCCCCAAATCTTATCTTGCCTTTGATTTCTATATATGTGTTCGGATATTCCCATTGTTGTTGGTGTTTTTATCTTTTCTCGGTATCTTTGTAGATATGGATTTTAACAGATACGAATCTCTCATGGGGGAAGCTAAGAAGCAGAAGGTGAGCAGGAGCAAGAAGAAGAGAAGGGAGCTCGAGGGAGAATCATCTCAGAGGGACACACCTACTGTAGGTGATAGTGAAGCCCCTGCGGGTGAGAACATCGTGGCTCCTCCTCCAATCCCCATGGCTCATACTGAGACAATTTTTCATGAGCTGACCCGTTCTGCCTCCGCTCTATGCCGGGCAATCCATGTGAAGGACTATGTGCAGGCTCAGTGCTCTCTTCCTGATGTTCTTTCAGCGAAGATCAGACACACCTCTTATCAGGTATACTTTTCAGCTGGGTTATTTTTCCTCTTACGGTGGAGTTTTAGTAATGCGCTTCCCCCTGTTTCTCCTTCCAGCTGGTGACAATGGCCTTGGCGCAGGAAGAAAAGGTGGCCGAGATGTACCGGCAGACCTTGGATGCAAGGGAGAAATATGTAATTTCTCAAAACGAACTCCATGACGCCAAGAACTGGGAACGTGCCCTCCAGGCAGAAATTGAGCGGATTCACAGAGAGGAAATTCCTGCGGCTACCGCTACTGATGCGGGCCGAACCGCTTTGAAGAAGTATAAGGGCTCTTCGTGATTTGTCTTTGACACCGCAAAGACCTATTTAGTAGGGTTCAGGAGGTGCTAGGAACAGGTGAGAACTAAGCATCCGGATCTCCCTTTGGCGGGCGTGTGTTCGCACGGTTATGAAGAAGAGAGTCCAGACTCTGTAGAGGAGATGGATGAAGAGGAAGAGGAGGGGAGAGGAGGAAGCAGGAGAGGGGAGCAAAGCGAGCTAGACCGTTGAAATTTCGTTTGTAGCTTTGTTTAGCCTTACTGAAGTAGTACAACTAATATAATTGAAAATTATTTCTACGTTGTATGAAACACTCTATGAATAGTACTTTTTCAACATATCATAGTTCCATGTATTATGAATTTTCTCTCCCCCTATCTCCTCCAATTTGTATGTACCTAGTTTGATCTCTGCTGCAACTCGGTATAGACCTTCCCAGTTTGGCTTTAGCTTGTGTGAGCCTGACTCTTGTGTGCTAATTCGATTCTTTCTGAGGACCAAGTCTCTGCCCTGGAAGTTGTGCACTCTTACTCGATGGTTGTAGTATCTTGCCACCCTTTGTTGGTAAGCGGTAATTTTTATGCCGGCCTAATCCTGTCTCTCCTCTAACAAGTTTATTTCCGCCCTGAGCTCTTCGTTGTTGTCCTTGTCGTTGAAGTATTGCCTCCGCCAAGAGGGGATACCCACCTTTGCCGAGATGATAGCTTCTACCCCAAAGGCTAGCATGAATGGGGTTTCCCCTGTCGCAGCTCGCTTGGTTGTGTGGTATGCCCAGATGATGGAGGGGAGCTCTTCTTCCTGTCTTCCCTTCATAGATTTGAGCCTTGTCCTTAGGCCATATAGTATGGTACAATTTATGTTTTCGACCTATCCATTGCTTTGGGGGTGTGCTACCGATGCGAAGAGTAGTTTAATGGATAAGTTCGAGCAGAATTTTCTAAAGCGCTCATTGTCGAACTGTCTCCCGTGATCAGTGATTATGACCCACGGAATTCCAAACCGACAGACCATTGATGTCCAGACGAATCGGGTGATATTTCACTCAGTTATGTGGGCTAAGGCTTCGACTTCTACCCACTTAGTGAAGTAATCGATCGATACCAACAAGAATTTCCTTTGTCCAGTTGTCAGGGGCAGAGGTCCCAAGATATCTATCCCCAACTGGGCGAAGGCGCAGGGGCTGACAAGAGGGAGAGGGGATTGGAGGGTGCGTGTGGTATTCCCCCGCAGCGCTGGCAACTGTCACATCGTTTGATGAGCTCGATATAGTCTTTCCTCATCGTGGGCCAGTAAAACCCTTGCCATAGGGCTTTATGAGCTAAAGCCCTGCTGGCTAGATGGTTTCCACATATTCCTTCGTGAATTTCTCTCAGGACGTAGTCTCTTTCTTCTCTACTTAGGCAATGAAGGTACGGAAGTGACAAAGATCGTCTGTACAGCTCCTGATTTATCAGTATGTATCTCACCGTTTTCCTTCTCACCTTAAGGGACTCCTTATTATCCCCTGATAGGGACCCGTCGCGGAGGTAACGCAATAAAGGCGCCCTCCAGTCTCCCTCTTTGACTTCGGAATGCAGTGAGTTAATACCGTACTCCTCGTATGAGGGTTTCTCGATTGGCTCTAGGTAAATTGCATCCCTCCATTTCGAGCTTTGTTGTTGAGTCCAATTTCACGAGCGCATTAGCCTTTGTATTCACGGCTCTTGGCACGTGCTCTATATTGAAGTGGATGAAGGCCTTTGCGTATTCTTGGGCCTTGGCCAGGTACTTCTTCATTTTCTGATCCCTAGCTTCAAATTCTCCTTTCAGTTACTTTACTACCAACTGGGAATCACTCGACACCTTGATTTGTGCTACCTCCAATGATTCTGCTAGTCATAGACCTGCTAAAAGCTTCGTACTTGGCGTCGTTATTCGTTGTTGAGAATTCCAATTTTAGTGCGTAGAGAGTCTCGGTACCATCCGATGCCGTAAGGATAAATCCTGCGCCTCCTTCGACTGCGTTTGACGACCCGTCAACATGCAGCACCCATACATCTAATCTCCCCATTACTTCGGGGGGTCTTTCTGCTGCGAAATCGCCGAGCACCTGAGCCTTAATCGCAGGCCTTGGCAAGTATTGTATATCGAACTCGCCCAATTCAATGGACCACTTCGTCATCCTCCTCGAATTTTCTGGCCATTGGAGAATCTGCCTCAGCGGTAGGTTTGTCAGCACAGTTATCTTATGAGCCTAAAAGTAAGGCCTTAATTTCCGTGCAGCACAGATGATGGAGAATGCTGCCTTTTCAGTCGTGCTGTAATTCTTTTCTATTCCAATCAACACCTTGCTAGTGTAATATATGAGTTGATGTTGCCTGCCTTCTTCTCGGACTAGAACTGAGCTGACTGCATTTGCTGTTGTGGCTATGTACAGGTATAGTTCTTCTCCTGTCTTTGCCTTCTACAGCAGAGGTGGGGAGCTAAGGTACTGCTTAAGCTGTTCGAAGGCGTTGCTCTATTCCTCCCCCCATTCGAATCCTCCTTTCTTCCTGAGTGCTTTGAAGAAGGGTAAGCATTTGTTCCTTGAGCAGGAGACAAACCTACTCAGGGAGGCTATCCTCCCTGTTAAGACTTGGATCTCCTTTTTTGTCCGCGGAACCTTCATTTCTAGCAATGCTCTTATTTTGTCTGGGTTGGCCTCTATACCTCGGTGTGTCACCATGAAACCAAGGAACTTTCCTGCCAAAACATCGAACACGCATTTTGATGGGTTTAGCTTCATGTGGTACCTGCGTAAGTGTTCAAACATCTCTCTCAGGTCTTCGCAATGTTTCTCTTCTTTCAAGCTTTTTACGAGCATGTCGTCTATGTATGCCTCCATAGTTTTACTGAGCTAATATTTAAATATCTTGTTCACCAACCTATGGTACGTGACTCTTGCATTTTTTAATTCGAAGGGCATCACTTGATAACAGTACAACCCCTTTTCAGTGATGAAAGACATTTTCTCTTCATCAACCTGATGCATGGGGATTTGATTGTATCCCAAGTATGCATCCATAAAGCTAAGAAGTTCATGCCCAGAAGTTGAATCTACCAGCTGATCGATTCGGGGGAAAGGGAAGCTATCCTTCAGACGTGCCTTATTTAGATCTGTGAAGTCAATGTAGGTGCGCCATTTTCCGTTAGGCTTCCTTACCAGGACCACATTGCTTAGCCATTCTGGGTAGTTCACCTCCTTGATGAAGTTTGCTTGCATCAGCTTTGTTACCTCCTCATCAATTACCTTAATTCGCTCCATCACGAAACTCCTTTTCTTCTACTTCACAGGTCGGTGGTTGGGGTCCACCTGCAACTTATGTTCTATGATGGCAGGATGAATGCCTGTCATATCGTCAGCAGACCAAGCGAACACATCCGCGAATTCGCTCAATAGATAGCTTAGCTATACTCTCAGGGTGTCAAGCAAGCGACTCCCAATCTGCACAAATCTCTCATGGTGGCCATATAGAGGTATGCGAGCAATACTTCATCTACCGTGCTGATTTGAGGATATTCCCCCTTACCTCCAGATCTTCCACGGTTAGGGTTTCTCTTGCCTCCATTTTTCCTTTTAGGGCCATAATGTAGCAGTTCCGAGCTGTTGCTTTGTCTCCGTTGACCACCCTTGTCTCGCGCGGTGTGGGAAATTTCATCTTGAGGTGGTACGTCGACGTTACAGCTCGGATTGCGTTAAGAAAAGGGCGTTCCAATATGATATTGTATACCGAGGGCCGATCAACCACCAAGAATTCTGTCAATGAAGTAACTAGCTTGGGGTCGTCCCTATTGTCATAGGTAGCGTGATTGTCCCTACGGGATGAACCACATCTCCACCAAACCCAACCAGGGGGGTTGCGATTGGTTTGAGTCTTTCCTTTCCAATTTTCATCCCTTTTAGTACTGACCAGAACATAATATTTGCGGAGCTCCCATTATCTATTAATACGCGCCTGACTTTCTAGTTCACCACCAACAAGGAGAGTACCAATGCGTCATCATGTGGTTGCTATACCCCTTCTTCATCTTGGCTATCGAAGATGATATCTTCACCTTGTCTATTTCTTTTGCTATTTGGTTCCCTTTTTCCACTGAGAGCACCTGTTTAGCGTACCTTTTGCGAGTGCCTCCGCTGTCTCCTCCACTAGCAGATCCTTCGAAGATCACTGGAATCTCCCCTATGACTTGTTCTTCCTTGTTGTTTGCGTTGGGTCTCTTTTGATCGCGAGGTTCCCTCGGCGGATCTTATTTTTTGATAAACCTTGATAGGTATCCCCTTTTTATTATGATTTCAATTTCATTTCTCAGCTGAATGCACTCCTCTGTGTCGTGCCTGTGATCCTTGTGGAATTGGAAAAACTTAGACATGTTTTGTTTATGCATAGGAGTTCACATGGGTTCGGGCCATGAGACATAATCTTTCTTTCTTACCTACATCAGTACTTCAGAACGCGGTATATTCAAGGGTGTATAGGTGGAGAACATACTGGATTGCCGTCTTATGTTAGGGCTGGCGAGCAGCGTAGTGGTCCCATGCCTTTTTGCGGACCTAGAGGATTTGCCTATCTCCCGGCTATTTCCTTTCCTCTTCAACTCAATGCGACTTCCCCTAGTGTCCATCATCTCTTCCAAGTTGATGTACTTTTGCGCTCGGGCCATCAACTCTCCCATATCAACCAGTGGGTTTTTTCTTAGCGAGTACAGGAAGCTTCCAGGTTGGAGAGCTGTGGTTAGGGCTGCCAATGCTACCACAGGGTTGCGGCATTGAAGCGATGCATGAATTTCTTTAGTGTCTCCCTTTCTTCTTGGACCATGCTCATTAGGTGGGCTGTTGTTTTGACAATCCTCTGACTACTAAGGAAGTGGCCAGTGAATAGTTGTTCCATCTCCGAGAAGGAGCCGATTGATCCGGGTCACAGGGTCCAGTACCAATCTCTGGCGCTACCCTTGAGGGTTGTTGCAAAGGCTCGGCACATAATGACATCGGGAGCGCCTTGCAGCTGCATCAGCACCCTAAAGGTATCCAAGTGATCGATTGGGTCCGAGAGACCCTCATACCTCTCAAAGGTGGGCATCTTAAATCTGCTGGGCAATGGGACCTCCATCACTTATCTTGTGAAGGGTGGCTCCGAGGACCGTAAAGATGCTTCTCCATAGAGGAGGTTAGTCTTGCCCTCTTTCCTCATTTTTTCTATATGCTTTATCTTTTTGATCCTCTCCTCCAATTCTGAGGATATTTTTTGTTGGTTGATGTCTACGCTATTCACGTCTTCTATTTTTTTGGTAAGGAAAGTTTTATCCTCGCTCTCCTTTGTTTCATCTGTTTTCCGGGGTGGATCCGGACTCACCCGTTGTTGAAGTAGGGCGCACCCTTCCTGACTTTTTTGGCATAAGAGCAGGTTAAGCATGTCCTCCATTTTATTTTGGAAGACGAGGAACTCCTCCCTGGTGACTCCTAAAGGATCTGCGGGTGTAACATGGATTGACTAGGCTGACTCTTTTTCGACGGGGCCAGAGCTAAAGCCATGTGAGGTGGACATTTTTTCAATGCCAAAGGGGGGAGCAGGATGAGTGCCTCACTAAAGTGGTTTCCCACAGACGACGCCAACTGCTGCAGGATAAAATCGATGATGACCAATAAGGATGCTCCCAGATCTCCGTTGACCTAAAAAGGATAGAAAACAGAAAGACTTGGAGGACCCGAGGTTTACTCCGGGGGATCACTCCGATGCCTAAGTAAGAGGGATGCTCTAGAGAGGCTGAATGCAACAGTAGAATAGGTTCAATGACTTACCTTGGCTTCTTCCCCACATCTTCTCTTATAGGGGCTCGAGTTGACCCTTGTTGATTCGTCTTTATTGCGCGGGGGCGTGAATCGCTCCCAGGTCATAAAGTGTTTGCGTCCATCACTTGGCTATTTAAGCCGCTGGCGTGGATCTCTCCTTCTCTTTATTGAGTAGGAGTTGATTGCTCTCGTCAGGAGGTTTGACTCGGGGGGGCGTGGGCTAGGTGTTGACTTGCTCTTATTAGCTAGTTTATTTTGGGCATATCATCATTATTTATTTATTTATTTTTCAAAATCATCTTTCTTAAATATACTCTCAATTTACAAGTCATTTTGTATTTATAATATTTATGGGTCATGGTATACAAGTAATACTTCTAGTGATTAATTAAGAGAACTAGTCATGCGAAACTCTTCCATCAATCTTTAGGCCTACTTAATAATGGTAACTATTTTTTTTCTCATTGACATTAAATAAGGACCTAATACAAATAGTCACACAATTAGTTAAATTGTAAAAGGCTTCTAAAAATAATATTTTTTCTAGTAAAATAATTTTATATAATGTGGAATTATCATCTAGGATAATAATCTCGACTTAGTTCCAATTATGTGTCGTCCATTTTAGTCCATTAGACTTCACAATTTACCTTATAAAAGGCACCTCGTAAAGTTGAAAGCTAAATCATCCTTATTACTCCTTTTTGAATCAAAGATTTTGTATGAGAAAAGGAAAGGAAAAGAAAAAGAAAATTTTTTACCCTTTGTAATTACTGTCAATATCAATTAATATTAAGAATGAAAATTGATTAAATATGATTAAAAAATTGGAGCAATACATATTGACCTTACCTAAAGTTTGGTAAAAAGATAAGAACTTTTCCTAAAATTTGGCAAAAAAAATGCAAATTTCACTTGTTTTTGACAAAAGTCAACCCAAGAAAGAGCATAAGTGTCCTGAAAATTAATTGTGAACGATTGTATTTGGGATTTTTGAAACCTTAGAGAGCTTCACATCTTTTTGCCAAATTTCAAGTGAAGTTTGTAGAATCTTTTAATTTTAGGGAAGACTTGTGTTTTTTCGTTGAACTTCAAGAAAAATTTATGAAATTTCAAATTTTTAAGGGAGGTTTGTGTTTTTTTATCAAATCTCAAGGGAATCTTGTTTTTGCTCTAGAAACTAAGAAACTCTAAAGGTTAATAATGAGAAATAAAACGTTCACTCGTTAATTTACCATATATTTTTGTGATTTCTTGTTTTTCTTGAACCAACATGAAAAAGAGGATTTCTTTTATATATTGTCCTTTCCTTTCTCTAGCTAATGTTTTCTAAGTTCTAGATGTGATCCATCAACATTTCCTCCGCAGGCCAGACCTTTGTGCAAGACCTAATCACATGACATTCACAATGTGATTTTGACACCAATTATAATTTTCTCAATATGGATGTAAATGGGTTCGAGTTGGTAGATATCCAATCAAGGTGGATCTAATAGTTCTTAAATGAATTAGGGAGCAATAGTTGGGATAAATTTTGTCACTTGAGGTGTGACGACCCAAAATATATATACGATTAAAGTATAATAATAATAATAAAATGGTTATTAAGCTAATATCAATACAGAAGTGCTTTTCTATAGGATTCTTAATTCCATGTTTGATGCGTAAGAAAAACATTGTCTTATCGAATGCTCAGAGACCATTGCGGCTCAGTCGCTCTCTGGAGGTTGGTCTGGTCAAAATGGAATTTCATACAATAAACATGATAGACACTATTTGTACATGTAAATAAGTACATATACATAAAATAATGTTTTGACTGACATAATTTGTAGAAATATATGATAATAATAATAATATAGGTATTCTATGTAGGGCCACAAGACAGTGTGGGGCCCACATGAGTTCTGAGGCCGTGTGGGGTCCACATGAATCCCAAAACTGTGTAAGGCCCATAAAATTGTGTGAAAACTATTGGAGTTACGTAAGACCCACTTAGGTCTCGAAGTTGTGTGGGGCCCACAAGACCATGTGAGGCCCACATGAGTTTTTGAAATTTAAACTTAATTCTTTTTCATTAAAAAAAAACTAAAATATAACTTAAAAATAATAACAATGATAATAATAATGATTTCAAAAAAATAAAAAATTAATTAATTAATTAAGTAAATTAATTAAAAATTAGTCAAATGGGAGTGTCGGTGTAATAACTCAAGAAATTATTCTGGGCCTCGTCGACAAACACAAGGGATTCGTCGACGAGGGTACAAGAGGATCTTGTTGACGAGAAGATACCAAGAGGGGGTTTTTGGTAGTCTGAAAATCGTCGACGAGGAGTTCAGGTTCGTCGACGAAATTCTTTAAGGACTCGTTGACGAGATGACGTGTCTCGTCGATGAATTCGGGGCTATAAGTACTCTTAAAAACGGATTTTTAGCAGAAAAATCATGCAAAACCCTTTCTCTCTCTAGATTTTCGTCCCTATTCCCTTCTCTCTAGAATTTCGGCTCCGTTCTTCATCGGATTGACGATCTGAAGCACACGTCGCTCTTGGGAAGATTCTCTTCAAATCTGCTGGAGTGGATCATTGACATGGTCAACTTGGATTTCATCCCAAATTCAGGGTAAGGTCTTTTATTTGATATTTGACTTTCTAGCAGTTGTAGAAAATGTAGTAGTCGAAGAAATAATGATATTTTATTCTAGGAGATGTTGTTTTAAGGGTGTTGAGTGGGGAACCCTATGGGTGTAGGACTAGTCACAATAGGGGACTTTTGCAAGAATCAGGTAAGAGAAATATGTTATGCTAGGAAATCCTAGTGTGATTTCAGTACAGATTATATGTTTTTACCAGATTATTATACACACCATAAATATAACTTTTAGAGCTTGAGAATCTTAATATTTATTTGTGTTCCATGAGTTAGTAACAGAATAGTATAGTATTTATATAATTTACAATTACCATGTTTACAGCATATTAGCAGAAATATCATGATATTTACATGTTTATAGAATGATGAATTTTCAGTATACGTACAAATAGAAATTATTCGGTATACTCAGAAACATATATTTTCAGCAATTTCAGAATATCATGATTTTAGAACCATAACACCCCGATACTTAGATATTTAGACAGCTATTCAGTTTTACAGAAACTAAATATTCAGTTAGTTATTCAGATTTTCAAATAAGTTTTACGGAGTTATGTTTATTTCATAATCATGGTAAAACAGTATTTTAGAAATATCAGTTACTTATATAGTATTAGACCCTGATGGACTAGATTCAGCCAGGAGAGTACGGTACTGTAACTATATTTAGTTCAGAGTGCAACCACATTACTCAGATAGTATGTGGTATTCAGAAGTCGATCGTGCCTATGTTGTGGACATGCTCCCCTTCAAATAAGGGTTGAGGGGGCCGATCTGACCGTTGGAGTTCAGTTGACTTACCCTAGTCGGCTAGCTAGGATAGGTCCCACCTACGGGCCACACAACCCTGTCATGAGGGGTTAAATCATGAATTTCAGTTATCTATCCAAGGAATTTTCTCAGTTATTATATATATGTATGATTAGATTTATAGAAAATAGACATACCTATAGATATTAGAATTATTATGAATAGAATATTTAGAAAAATTAGTTTATGTTAAGCAAAATAGGTATCATTTATATTGCAATAGGTATACGGGTTTTCTCAGATTCCGTTATTTATGGTATTTCCAAATCAGATTTTATAAGTATGTAACTCACTTGCCACACACTAGTAAATTGACATTTTTCAGGTGATCCAACTAGGTGAGCAGATTAGGCTCGCAGATAAAGGAGGCTATAGTGCTGCCTTGTCAGTAGGGTGAGTATTTTTGGGGAAGGGAGTATTTTTGTGTCGCCTTAGTTCAGTTGCATATGTATATTTTGGGAATATTCTAGCACTCTGGTATTGTATATATATATATATATATATATATATGGTTGTGGATATATGAATTCAGCTTTTCGCTGCTTAGGTTGATGGTTAGATTTAAATTAGAAGGTATTAGAGCAGTGTAAATTTTAGTATAGTATATATGTATGTATGTATTTAAAAAAAAAATTTAGCAGGTCATTACAGTCGGCAAGCACTCTCATTTCTCCCACATGATCCACATCTTCATCATATACCTTGCCCATACCTAACCCATCTATGCTCATTCCTTAATTTTAAAAAATTATAATTTCACCCATCTCCCCACATTTTTACAAATTCAATTTTCTTTCCCAAAATTTTCTTATAAATAGGAAGCTCTCAACATTCATTTTTTACAAAAAAATTTCCAAGGGAAAAGAAAGATTAGTGAGTGAAAGAATTATGGTGGAGGGAAAATTTTTGTTATAATTAAAATTCTCACTCACCCATTCTTTCCGATCTCATTTTTTTAAGATATTCGTTGTGATTGTAGCATACATGTTCAGCAAGAGGTAAGTAAATTCGATTATGTTATATTTTTATTTAAAATTTTTATCTGAGTTTATTTGTAAGTAAATTTTGATTATGCTAGTTATTTTCATAAAATTCTCCCAAATTTATTTTTACGCATGTTTAATTATACCAGTTTTATCTTTAATATACTTGCGTTTATTTTTGAGTCAAGAAATATTCTAAACCACTTAGGTATTTTATAGCATTAATTTTTATTCAAAAAAATATTTTTAACACAAAAATTGTGTGACATGAGCTTATTTTTACGTTGCATATTTTGCAAAAATATGAGTAAAAATGACATAAGTTGATTTTTACGTTGCGTATTTCACGAAAATATGAGTAAAAATGAGATTTTCATGATATTATTGTAATTTTATAAATTCTATAATAAGATGTTTTCAAAACCCCTTATGGCACAGACGATACATAAAATTACAAATGCTTAGTACCGCTGCTTAAAGTTTAAACAGATTAGAATGCACCTACGCTATTTACAGAGTAGTTTTATATGGTAGTGGATTTCTCCTAAATGCACACTTCGATCGGACTAGGGTTTAATAGGAAAAATCTCACTTAATGATGATGTACGTTGATTTAGTTTAGCCGATCAACTAGTTAAGTCCAGTCTTTGAATCACACAACCCAGTCATGGGGGTAAACATGACTTATAATTAACATGCCTAAGGATGATTTTTACAGTACGTGTATATACATATTTAATTACGTATACAGAACTATTGATGAATTTAATGAAAAGTATATGTTTATGTGAACGGGGACATTTTTGTGCCTAAATAACAATTTAATAAGGAAAAGTATATATATACTTTTTAGTACTATCGGTTATAGAAGATGATTTTATAATAACTGAAATTTAGTATGATTTAACATGATCATGATTATGTATGTTTTATCCAATGTTATATCTCCAGTTTTTAGCCAGACATGTATTATGTATTGTTTATCTATTATAGTACAAATATACTCATACCGCCATACAACTGATATTAGTTTATTTCCCTTATTGAGAGGTATCTCACCCTAACTTACAAAACATTTCAGGGAATCCAGATAGATAGGCGGACCGAGCTCCGCGTCAGTAGATACAGTTCATACTATCCCAGTAGAAGGGTGAGTTACTGAGCTAGGGTCAGATGGTTTTTGGATTATGATCCTAGTTTTTCCTCTTGGTCTTTTGGAGGTTGTATATTTATATTTACAGAAATGTTATGGAATGTAGTAAAACTCTAGTACTGTTTGTTATGGATGTAATTTATATTTTTCATTACTTAGGTGTTCGTTGTGTATGATAGGTGTATCCCCAGTACCTACGGGTATGGGTTGATTTTACTATATTGGTATCAGGGTTATTATTAAGAATGATATTTATGTATGTGAAGAAAAATAAATTATGGTAAAATAGGCAGGTTGTTACACATGAGATCCACGCATGGTGGACTATACATGAGATCCACGCAAGGTGATCACATGATAGAAACTGTATATGAGATTCACATAAGGTGAACAATAGAAGTGAACTATGTAATATGAAATAATGAGAACATGAAAAGATGATTATTACGTAAATATTTAGATACAAAGTAAAGTAAAACATATTATTTACAGTTGTAGCATATTATATGTATTTGGGGCGGGGTATGTTCTTCGCCTGAGAGCTTGTTGAGAAAGGTGAGTGCCCTGATAGGTATCAGATGTAGCTGTGGGCTGCATAACGTGTTAGGGCATAGGGAAACTACTTGTATGGGTGGGTAATTTTTCCTATTCTCGGAAACTTCTACCGGTAATCTTTTGTGTGAATGTGTGAGTACGAGATATATTAACCACCTGAGGGCTTATTGAGTAAGGTAAGTACCCTGATATGCTTCAATTGTAGCCATGTGTTGCAAAAGGTATCAGAATAGAGGGGTGTTACTTGTATGGGCAGTTAATCACCCAAATCCTTAGGAATTCTCGTTTTATTAAAATACATTGCATGTACGTGAGAAGACATAGAGAATGTTTTCATAACTTTGATATGTTTATAAATGATGATTATTTTTGTTTGTACACAAACCTCATGATAGCCACATAATGGTGTTAATCTATTCCAACTTGTTGAGATGTGTCTCATCCGATATGGAATTTATCTTTTTCAAGACCTCCACGTGATCGAGCTTAGAGAGCTCGGGGTTGTGCTAGAATTTTTGGGTTATAGAAAGGAAAAGGGGTATAAACTTTGATGATACTTTTGGGATGTATTAGTTTATGTTTTATGTTTTATGTTTTTAATGTTTTAAGTCTTCTGAGTTGTGAATACTGAAAGTTGTAGATTATGTTTTTGGAGATATGTATATATGTGGATATAGGTGGATGAATGGTTTATTTTGGAATGTAGAAAACTTTGGTGGTTTATTTTGGAATGTAGAAAACTTTGGTATTATATTGTTGGAGGTTTATATTTATGTTTTCCGCTGCGTAAATGATAATAGAATGTCAAGTGTCAGGTAAATAAATGGATGACGTGGCACTTAGGTCCCATCAGGTGGGTTCGAGGCGCCACGAAGCACGATTTATTCAGGTATAATGCATTGGACCAAGTTTTCGGGTTCGGGACGTTACAACCTTCACTAACGGTATATCCTTAGTACGCAGTTCCTGTATTTTTCGGTCCAAAATCTGAACTAGTACCTCCTCATATGCCAAAGCATCTCTAATATCCAAAGGCTTATAACTTATCACTGTGAAGGATCTGACACATACTTCCTTAATATTGATATGTGGAAAACATTATGGACTATAGACAATGCTGGGGGTAACGCCACTCGAAAGGCAACTAGACTAATCCTTTCTAGGATCTCAAATGGCCTAATGTACCAAGGGCTCAGCTTGCCTTTTTTCTCGAACCTCATCACCCCCTTCATCGGAGTAATCCTCAAGAATATCATATCATCGATCTTGAACTCTAGCTCCCGTTGGCAAGTATTCGCATAGCTTTTTTTCCGACTTTGTGCTGCCTTAATTCTTTCTCTGATAAACTGAACCTTCTTAGAGGTTTGCTGCATAAGCTCTGGCCCTAAAATATGTCGCTCACCGACCTCATCCCAATACAACGGAGATCGGCACCTACGACCATACAGTGCCTCATATGGTGCCATCTCGATACTAGCTTGATAATTGTTATAATACACGAACTCAACTAACGACAAATATCTAGTCCAACTACCCCCGAAATCTAGTACACATGCCCGCAGCATATCCTCTAAAATTTGAATGGTCCTCTTAGACTACCTATCTATTTGTAGGTGAAATGCGGTACTGAATGTGAGTTGAGATCCCAAGGTGTCCTGCAAACTCTTCCAAAACCAAGAAGTGAACCGTGGATCTCGATCTGAAAGAATGGAAACCGGCACACCATGAAGTTGTACAATTTCTTGCACATAAAGCTCTGCCAGCCTATTCATAGAATAGCTGACTCTGATTGGAATGAAGTGCGCAATCTTTGTCCACCGATCCATAATAACCCAAATAGCATTCTACCCATGCACTGCTGAAGGCAACCCTGATACAAATTCCATTGAGATATGCTCCCACTTCCACTTAGGAATGAGAAGTGATTGCAACAGTCCCGCTGGCCTTTGGTTCTCAACCTTCACCTGCTGACATGTCAGGTATTGCTCAACAAAATGGGTGATCTCTCTTTTCATGTTAGACCACAAGAAAGATTCCCGCAGATCCCTGTACATATTTGTGCTCCCTGGATGCACTGTATATAGAGAGCGATATGCCTCTTCCAAGATGGTTCGTTTAATCTCAGCATCATTCGGTACGCATATCCTGGTGTGAAATCTCAACACCCCTTCGTATGAGACATTGAAATCTGCATTTAACCCTTCCTGTATTCCACTCACAATCTTTGCTAGCTCTACATCTTTCATTTAAGCTGCTCTGATCCTTTCTCGTAAGGTTGGTTGCACTACCAGGCTAGCAATGAATGCCTGGTAATTACCTTCCACTAATTCCACCCCCAACCTTTCCAAATCCATCCCAATCTCATGCTGAACCCCAATTGCTGACACTGATGCAGGCACTGACTTCTGAATCAAAGCATAAACTACCACATTAGCTTTTCCTGGGTGGTAACCAATGGTACAGTCGTAGTCCTTTATTAATTCAAGTCATCTTCGCTGCCTCATGTTCAACTCCTTCTGAGTGAAAAAGTACTTAAGACTCCTATGGTTGGTAAAGATTTCACACTTTTCATCGTATAGGTAGTGTTGCCAGATCTTTAATGCAAACACCACTGCTGCCAACTCCAAGTCATGCGTATGGTAATTCTTCTCATACTCATTGAGTTGGTGAGAGGCGTATGCTATAGCCTTTCCCTATTGCATCAAGACAAATCTGAATCCTTTCAGAGATGCATCACTATAAATCACAAAACCACCATCCCCTAATGGAATGGTCAGTACTGAGGCTGTGACTAGTCACTGCTTCAATTCCTAAAAGATTTGCTCGCACTCCTTAGTCCACACAAACTTACTATTCTTTCCAGTAAGTTGTGTCAAAGGACTTGACAGCTTGGAGAAACCCTCAATGAATCGGCGATAGTATCCTGTCAGACCCAAGAAACTTCTAATCTCATGCACATTCTTTAGTCTCGCCTAATCAACTACCGCCTCTACTTTACTCGGGTCCACTGAGATTCCTTCCCTCGACACTACATGTCCCAAAAATGCCACTTGTTCCAGCTAGAACTCGCACTCTTTGAATTTAGCAAATAACCTCTTCTCTCTGAGTACCTATAGTACCAACCTCAAGTGAGCTTCATGCTTTGCAGGACTCTTCGAATAAACCAGGATGTCATCAAAGAACACCACCACGAACTCATTTAAGTACTCGTGAAACACCCTGTTCATTAGATCCATCAATGTTGCAGGAGCGTTCGTCAAACCAAACGGCATAACCAGAAATTCGTAATGGCCATACCGAGTTCAAAAAGCTATCTTCGATACTTCTTTTGATTTCACCTTCAACTAATGGTACCCAGATCGCAGATCGATCTTAGAGAAAACCTAAGTGCCTTTTAGCTAGTTAAACATATCATCAATACGAGGTAACAGGTACTTATTTTTCATTATCACCTTATTAATCTCCCTGTAGTCAATGCACATCCTCATCGACCCATCCTTTTTCTTCATGAACAACATCGACACTCCCCAGGGTGATATGCTCGGTCTGATGAACCCTTTTTCAAGAAGTTCTTGTAGCTGCTCCTTTAACTCTTTTAGTTCAGCCAGAGCCATTCAGTATGGAGCCTTGGAAATTGGTGCCGTCCCTGGAGTTAATTCAATGGCGAATTCCACCTCACGATCTGGAGGCAATCCTAGTAAGTCTTTAGGAAACACATATGAGAACTCCCTTATCACTGGGATATCCTATAGCTTTAGTCCTTCCTTTGATGCTTCTTTCACACATGCTAGGTACCCTCGGCAACCCTCTAGAAGTAACCTTCTTACCTGAATCGTCGAAAGGATCTGTGGGGTAGAGCACACACACGACCCGACAAATTTAAACTCCTGCTCCCCTAATGGTCTGAATACTACTTCCTTTCTATGGCAGCCAATGCTCGCGTAGCTGGATGCTAGCCAATCCATCCCCAGAATAATTTCGAATCCATGCATATCAATGAAAATTAGACTAGCAGGTAGCGTCCTCCACTGGGTAGTCTCTAATCACCTTGTTACACACTACCACAGACCTTGTCAGTGTGACTACTGCTAACTTAGCATCTAACGGTTGTGTTTCAACCCCGCACAGTTTAATAAATCCCCAAAAGTAATGCATCGTACCTGAATCAAATAGCACAACAACTTTAATTGAAAACATATAAATGTTACCCGTAACTATATCTTCTGTGTGCTTGGCGTCACTTGGAGTCATAGAATACACCCTCGCCTGGGCGGTGCCCCTCTGGTGACCACCTCAAGGTGCCTGGTTACCTCCCTGATAATGAGGCTGTGGAGGTGCGTAATTCAAGGTCACTTGACAGTCCCACGCTTGATGCCCTGCCCCATCGCACTGGTAGCAGCTAGTCGATCCAATCCTACACTCGCCCCAATGCCTCTTAAGGCACCTGGGACAGGTAGAATGTTGAGAATTCCCTTGAGGGGCTCGAGATCACATCTCTTGTCGCTGGCCCATAAAATTACTAGGTCGCCTCTATGAACCTTGGCTGGTGCTGGACTAAAAACCCTGAAACAAATGCCTTTTCTTCTGGTTTGCTGCTCTCTCCCCTTCCTAAATACTAGCCTCGGCTGCCATGGCCCTGTCCACTAGTTCAGTAAAACTCCGCGTCAATAATGCCACTACCTGTGCGTGTATACCCTACCTCAGACCTCTCTCAAACATCCGAGCCTTCTTTGGCTCATTTGAGATCATGTGTGGAGTGAAATTGGATAGCTCTACAAACCTAGCCACATACTGTTGCACATTTATGGGCCCTTGGGTCAGATGCAGGAACTCCTCTGCTTTCACCTCTCAAGTAGTAATAGGGAAGTATATGCCAAAGAAAACCTCCCTAAAACGGCTCCAGGTTATAGATGCATGTCCTAGGCACTATTCCTCCACCATATTTTCCAATCTCCACCACCTCTTCGCTTCCCCCACCAATTTAAAGGTGGCAAACCATACCTTCTTTTCCTCTATGCACTCTAGTACACTTAACAGCTCCTCCATCTCCTGAACCTAATCTTCAGCTGCAATCTGGTTCGCTTCTCCTGAAATTGCTGGCGGATTCGCCTGCGTAAACTACTGGAACGCGCAACCTCTATCAGCTAATAGCTTACTTTGCTCTCAGGATTCCCTTCTGTTTTCCTTCCTAACTTGTCATGCTATATTGCGCAACACTGCCGAGGCATGAGCGTCATCTTCACTGGAGGTATCCACATGATTATCCCCTCCAACCATGATATCCTTTCCCCTTGGATCCATCCTGAAGATAAGATAGGAATAGACTTAGAAATTACACATTTATCATGGTTGATGCAAGTATGGAATGACTAATAATAAAACATATGAGTTAAAAGAAATCATTTACCCCATCCTGCTACAAAATCATCAAGGTATCGACCTCTAACCATAACACTGACACTATGCACATACTTATCCAACCTAACGTTCCCACTTCAATTTCTAAGTTCCAGTCTCTCCACCCAAAAAAAAAACCATCGATGGATTTACCATGGTTTTCTTGAAATTGTCATTCCAGGAAAAACACAGAAGACTTTTGAAGGATTCCACCTCTAAGCTTCCATACTAAGACTCGCCTAATCTACCCATTCCTATCCTTAACTTATCTCAACCAATACTCTGGTAATTATCAAGTGTCAAAGTTTGCAGAACCTAGCAAACCTAGGCTCGGATACCACTTGTAATGCCCCGACTTGCCACGTGGGCCTAGGGTGCCACTTTAGTGACGTCTATGTACTTGATACCATAATCGATAATATAAATGCAGCGGAAATAAATAAAATATTCTCCATAAACCATTACAGAGTTCAAAAGTACCTTTATACACAATAGTCTCCAATTATCCATATTACATCCCATTAAAATAGTACAACAAAAACAACTCATTCCATACACCCATATCATATACTTAGGGCTTCAAACCCAACTTAGATATAGAAGAGTTCTTACTAACACTCACAAAAACTAACTGGCTATCAACCCACCCCAGAGTTCACTAAACTCGACCTCGAGATGGTCCTAAAAAGATAATTTGTATATTGGGGTGTATGGAATGAGTTGTTCCTAAAAAGATAATTTGTATATTGGGGTGAGACACTTCTCAGTAAGGAAGACTAAGTTAATATCAGTGTATAGTCAACATGCATTTAGTGTTTACAAAAAATGTCCACCCTTCATTTAACCAAAAATAGTTATTTTACATTGTACTCACTTTACACAATTAAAAATATTCATCTCATTTTCATGGTATAAACAATTCGGTAAATAAATAACATCATTTACATAAATCTACAAATATGCATAAAAGACACTCATTGGGACTAAACACCATTTACTTCCCCCATGGTATGGGTTGTGCAGCCCGAGGCTGGACTAAGTCTTGGGGGATTAACCCAGACAAAGTCAAATCATTCGTTTGCCACTAACTCCGACTGTAGGCATCCGAAATTTGCTTGCGGGTCCAATTACCTTACCACTTCCTGGTCCGAATTGCCAGGAAAGGTACACCCTCTACCGAGGCTAATCGTCTGAGACCACCCTACACTTCTATCCAGAATAGTGTGGGTGCACATGGTCAAATACTGAATCTTTAGCAATGGTACTGTGCTCATAACAAAACTGGTCCTCAGGGTTCCTAAAGCATATCATGCAATTTAAGTAATAAAAATTATATTTCAAACTCATTCAGTATAAAAATTTGTCATATTACAAAACTCGGCCCCCGGCCGTCATATAAATCTCGGCTCATAGCCTATGAACATAATCCCGACCCTAGGCCGTCATTTACAACTCGGCTCATAGCCACTAAACATAATCCCAGCTCTTAGCCGTCATATAAAACTCGGCTTGCAACCATTATATCAAATCCCTGCATTTTCACAAATAGTTCCAGTATTTCGTAAACAGTTCCAGTATATTTCATAATCATTCCCAAATTTGGTTTCATGATAAACCATAAAATCATTCACCTACCACACATTTTTAGTATTTTAAACATAACCCATAGGCAACTGAGAAACACAATATATTTAGTTTATAATGTGAAACCAACTTCCACCATTCATTTTTACTAAAAATACCATATCATATATCATAGGTTGAAAAGTCCATTTTGAACGGTTGGTTTTCAAAATAACAACTAAAAACATAAATATACATATATAGCATTTTAATTAGTTCAACTTTAATAAAACTCCTGACTTAACTTAGTCCCTTTACCTGTTTACTCAAAGGGAATTCCTATAACACTTCTATGGCCCACCCTACAAAGATACGGACTCCAAAACCCCAAAAACACATTTCCCCAAAATATCAATCATTAACCATCCCCAGGCCCATACACCCTTTTTTAAACGAGGATCTGGGGGAAATTCTCTACAAGTCTAGCGGAGTGGATTCTTGAAAGGGGTCTTTCCAAGAATCACCCCATACACCCGTTTTTAATCAGTTAAATGTTAAATAAATAACCCATTTCTACCCTTACCTCAACTTTGGGGCAATGCCTGGAAAGACCCCATTCAAGAATCCACTCTACTAGACTTGTAGAGAATTTCCCCCAGATCCTCGTGGTAACTTCTGATCGTCGATTCGGGTGACGAACGACAAAGAATCGTAGAGAGAGAGTGAGGGGTGTCGGTTTAGAGAAAAAGAGAGAGAGAGAGAGAGAGAGAGAGAGAAATATGATTTCTTAATGAAGAAGAAATGAAAATTCCTATTTATAAACCATTGACCTATTCACATTCATCGACGAAATGGTGCCTTCGTCAATGAACTACAGAAGGATGTTCGTCGACAAAAGGAGGGGTTCGTTGACAAACCCTAAGCCTGAAATTCCTCTTGGCATTTCCTCATCAACGACGCCTGAACTTCGTTGACAAATTGTAGAAGGGACTTCGTCGACAAAAATAGGAAGTTCAATTACAAATCCTTTTGTTTGCCCTTAAACAAATTTCTTTCTTTTCTTATTTATTCTCCTTATTTTTCGGGTTCAGGTTTCTACATTGTCCATATAGAGAGGATTCACTTAATCATACTACAGCCAATATATTCAAATTTTAACTAATCAAAATGATATATATACATTAATCAAATAGGTTGGATATATCATTAAAGCTCCTATATTGGCTTGCTTTACTAATGGTTCTTAGTATAACACAGATTATACTACGATTTGGAATTTTAAGCAGAAAGCATTATCTAAACATTATAACCCCTTGTATAATACATCTTAAAATCTTATAAGTAATAAAAAAATTCTTTTTAAGTGCACCTCATAAGATGGTATGCAATCATAAATAAATTCATATGATTCATAACACAAAACATATAATATGAATCATTGCATGAAATATTTAATAAAGTCAAAGGAGAAAGATATACCTTTTCAATTTACTCCTTCTTAGTCTTTTAGACTCGGAATCCTTGGAGTGGTGTTCTCCTCTCTCTCGTTTTTTTCTTTTTTTTTTTCGTACTTCTCATGGTTCCCAAATATCCTTAGCACTACTACAAGTCATGATCTTTTCAAAATATCAGTAGCTAAGGCATAATACAAACATGTGCATGAAAGTAGAAATAATATGCATTAAATTTATGTCATGCTCATTCAAATCATTTTCAAATTTGGGAAACTATGCATTTTAAAACATATTTTCATTGGGACAAAGTTTCATTTGAAAAATACTTTCCAAAGCATCCAATCAAATGATTTTACAAGAATATCTATTTTCAATTTCCAAGTAGTAAAATCTACACAATAAAAATAGTGGAGGATTTGCAAAGGATTTACCCTTATAAAACAGGGATGCACACACATGAGCCCTTGAAATCTTTATGCAAACGGTTAAGCTTATTGTGACTGAACTTTGATACCAATTGATAGTTATGGTGTGATCCTAAGAGGGGGGTGAATTAGGTTTTAAAAAACTTTTTGGCTAATTAAGATCGCCAATTGACCACAAATCATATCCCATTCAAAACATAGTCGTGTATGTAAAATGATTAAATAAAGAATACAAACATACACATGTGGAACATATCCCATTTAAATTAAATGTGTGTATGCTAAATAATTAACGTGATAAATGAACATGCATACACATATGGAAGATAAAGTGCGGAAATATAAACAAGATAGATAGATAGATAGAGAGAGAGAGAGAGAGAGAGAGAGAGAGAGAGAGAGAGAGAGAGAGAGAGAGAGAAGATTTGTTATCGAGGTTCGGCCAATCCTGCCTACGTCCCTGCCTTGGGCAAACCCCCCAAGGATTCCACTAACTTTCTCAGTTAAACGGGTGGAGCAGTAGCCATTTACTCTTCTCCTTACGGGGTAGAATCTCCTTAGCTCACTTACTAGGTGGAGCCAAACCGGTTCTCCTTATGGGGCCGAGCCAAGTTGGTTTCTCCTTATGAGGCGGAGTCTCCCCAGCTTAATTCACCAGGCTGAGCCAAACTGGTTCCTCCTTACAGAGCAGAGTCTCCCTAGCTCACCTAACCAGGCTTGAGTCAAGCCGGTTCACAGATGTGAAAATTTGCATACAAATAAAGTGCTACTACAATAAGTTGAGATGTACACATTGAAATATAAATGCACTCTCATATGATTTAAACAATGAAGTTTTGTAGAGTTTATAAAAATCCTCTCAAAATATTTTTCAAGTAAATCGGTGAGAGTATGGAAAATGATTTCTTCTTTTCAAACAATAAAAAATTAATCAAGCCTTCCAAGCAAATACATATATGAACGTTTGCTCAAGGCTTTCTCAGTAAGATTTTCAAGAAAAATGAATATCAATAAATACATGCTCAGAGCATTCTTGAATGGCTTAAAATATTTTCTCTAAAAGATATTTCAGAATGAAAAGTAGGAGAAAGATATTTTTTCAAGATTGACCTTTGAAAAATAAATTTCAAGTAGGCTTTCAAGCATTATATATATATATATATATATATATATGTGTGTGTGTGTGTGTGTGTGTGTGTATAAATATATGCTCAAGCTCAAGCCTTTCTTGTATAAACAAAATTTTCTCACAATTTTTTTTTTTTAAATGAAGAGTATAGGAGAAATTGAACTTAGAAATCTCTCAAAGATAAGGAAGCTTTCAAGCAATGTAAGTATGAGTTAAATACATGGTCAAGCTTTCCAAGAACCTCTTAAAAAGTTTTCCCACAAAAAAATATTTTCCTAATAAAAGAGTGGGAGAAGTTTGATCTTTGAAACACATTTAAAAAAACAAGGCAATTAAGCAAAATACAAATGAGAGATGATATATGCTTGAGTCTTTTCAAATAAAACCCCCAAAAAGATTTTCCAAAAAAAATATTTTCAAGAAAAGTATGGGAAAAAAAAATTTAAAGCATAAAATAGGGTAAAAGATGAGAGAGAATCACACAAATATTTAACTAAACTTTCCAATTGATTTTCTAACATTTTCAAGGTGTTTAAGACTTGTATTTTTAGGCAAAAACCACATATAGCCATTATGTAGCCGTTGGGGGGATTAAAATATTATTATATTTCAAAAACTCACCATTTTCCGGCCATTGGGACACTTTCCCGAGAGGGTTGGTTGACTGAGGCTTGAAATGAGCTTCAGTTAGCTGAGGCCAAGCCCCGGTCGGCTGTCCTCGAGTTTTCCATGTGGACACCCTTCAGTTTTTTTACCATAACGTTTTCTATACAACTCCACATTGAATGTTCTTAGTACCATCAGAAAGCCAAGAGAAAATTACACAACTTTCATGTTGAATACTTTTTTAAGATAAGAAGTCATGGATTGAGATAAATGCCCATCAATGAGACAAAAGAAACATGAAGAGAGTTTTTCTATTATGGACACCTTTCAGTGTTTTGGCCATAAATTTTTCTATATAACTTCAATTTGAAATTTCTTAGTATCAAAAGAAATATAAGAGAAAATCCCACAACTTTCATGTTGAACATGTTTTAAGAGAAGAATGAATTGATCAAGAAAATTGCTCATCTCTACTACTTGGTTGATTGGTCAGTTGACCAACCCCTTTGTAAAAATTAATTTTTGCCTTCTTTTAACTTCAAAACCATTTTAAAACCTTTGTATAAGTTAGACATTCCATGAAAAAGGTTTTTCATGTTACTTGGAGGTCTTATGATCAATCTAAGGTCATTTGAACTTCAATTCAAATCATATGATTATGCATGCACAAATTGAAGCCTAATTATTATTACAATCCAAAAATAAATAAAGTCTTCATGCTTTGCTCCTTTGCAATCCCATGGAATACATCGATATATGCTCGTTTAGGTGCTCTTGCGACTTCCATTTTGCACCCGTCACTTGTGCTTACAGAATTATAAACCTGTACATTCACTATGTACACATGTAAGATGCTGTGGTTTGTTATAATCAAAATAGAGATCAGACTCAAAAAGTCAACGAAAATTAATTTGGTTCAATTATGCAAACCTACTAATATGCATGCATGCATGTAATTACGTAAATGGTTGGTTAAGATAAGTTCATAATTATGTAGATATGTAATTATAGTAATTGCTACAACTACTATTTGAAATTAAACTATATAATTAATTACGTAATTAACACTATAATTTATACATCTATACATAATTTTGTAAATATGGAAATCTTAGTTTAGATATGTGTTGGCCCAAAGGCAACTTTGGGGGGGGGGGGAGGGTGAATTGGGTTTAACAAAATTAAAGTACGTGATACAAAAATTTAAAGCAATTAAACCAACCAAGCAATTCACACAACTGTAAAAACAAATTAAAGAGAGAAGGGAAGAGAAATGCAAATGTTTTTATAGTGGTTTGGCTATCCTTGTCTATGTCCACTCTCTCAAGATCAATCATCTTAAGGTTTCAAAAATTCCCCTTACTTGCACCGAGGACATGAATTACACCCTTTGCTTTGCGGAGACCAAGGAACCAATTTACAACCCCCGTTTTCTTTAGATAAAAGGCAACCAAAACAATCAAGCTTACAATGAATAAAAATCCTCGTAAGGAAAATGAAACGCCCCGAACATTGTAGGGGTTTAGGGTACTACTTTCTATAAATATTTTACAGCGAAAGTAAATAAAACCTTAAATATATTTATACTAGAGTAATAAATAACCTCATTACAAAACTATCACCAATATCAAATTTAACATCCTTAAAAATTTTAAAATATAAAAAAATATCATATCCATTTTAATAATTTATTCTAAACAGTTCTTTTTAATCCCACCCACGCGCTTGCCATGCCAGATTTTCGACACCCTCTTCAATGATATCTATAGTGTAAGATAATAATTTGGAGTGAGACAGCGCTTTGTAAGTGAAAAATATTATTATAAGTGTATAGTTAATATGAGCTTTACAATATCAAAATTCATTTAATAATTAATATTTAATATAGTAACTGTCAAAAATCGTATTTGAACAATTGTAAATCATTTATAAATCATTTTCATCCAAATGACCGTATGCATATATATACTTTTCCTTTACATCATCATTTAGCCATACTAAATGGGGCTCATCATTTAGCCTTGCTAAACGAGGCCCTATTCACATATATAAATATGTATATACTTTTCTTTATACTTTAAATCATCATGTAGGCCTTTTAAATATGACCATGTCTATATATTTGTGTACTTTTTCTTCAAATCATCATTTAGGCCTATTAAATGACCCTAATCACATAAATATATAAATATGTATAAAAAAACTCCTTTTGACTTATAGTTGTATGTCATGTTTACCCCAATGACTGGGCTGTGCGGTCCGAAGACTATACTTAACTGGTTGGCCGACCAAATTAAATCAAATATCATCATTAAGTATGTTTTTCTCTATTAAATCCTGGTCCGATCGAGGTGTGCATTCACAAGAAATCCACTATCATATAAAATCACTTTATAAACAGTGTGAGTGCACTCATGATCATCTGTAACCATAAGCTATGACACCGAGCATTGTAATCGTTGAGCATTGAGCCATTAGAGTTCTTAAAACATACCATTATAATTTATATAATAAAACAGTATTTTAAAAATTCCATCATTTTTTAATATAAAACATGTAATAAAATCTTATCATTATTCATTAAAAAACATGTAATAAATATAACATTATAAAATTCTCATACTTGCTCATTTAGGTAATAAGCTCATGCCACACGATTTGTGTGCTAATAATTATTTATTGTTAAAATGCTATAAATTACACTAAAAAATTTATAATATTTCTTAACAAAATATACTCAGGTATATTTAAATAAAAAATGAGTTTGATCAAATCTACATACTTAAATTTAACTCAGGTATATTTAAATAAAAAAGTTGATATAATCAAATCCACGTATTTGATTTAACTCGGGTATATTTAATAAAAATTGATATAATCAAATTCACATAATTAATTTAACTCAGGTATATTTTATAAAAATCTGACATAATCAAGCTCACTTATTTTAATATATCCCTCTAATGCAGTTAAAGATGAATTCCAAAAATAAATTTAGAAAGAGCGGAGGAGTGAGAATTTTAAGTGTATAAGAATTCTTTTTCTAGCACTAATTCTTCAACTACTTTTCCTTCAACTTCTTTTTTGAAATTTTTTATGAAAATAAATTTATGAATTGATCCTATTTATAGGAAATTGGGGAATGAGTATTATTGTAATTTTTACAGGGGATTGCGTGTGTGTGCATGCATCCGCGCATGCAAAATACAAGTGTCGGGGGGTGGGGGGAAGGAATTTGAATTCCTCTAGTCAAAATTGATTGATGGATATGGATGATAATACATCCATATCCTATATATATTATTATATCATTATATATGTTTGTATGTATATACACTCGTGTATATATATTTTTTGGTCATTACATTTTTCCATCCTTACAAAAATTTCGTTCTCGAAATTTGTTAAATATAATTTTAATTAAAATCTAACGTAACAAAATAATAGGTTTAAAAAATATCCTAATCTACCCATTCCTAATCTCATCATGATTCATACCTATAGTAAAAATTATCTCCTAGGCTCTGATATCATCTGAAATGCCTCGAACCCGGTAGGGATTTATGGTACTACTTTCTATAAATATTTTATAGCGGAAGTAAATAAAACCATAAATATATTTATGCTAGAGTACTAAATAACCTCATTACAAAACTATCATCAATATCAAATTTAACATCCTTAAAAATTTTAAAATATAAAAAAAATATATTTAATTTAATAATTTATTCTAAACAACTCTTTTTAATCCCACCCATGCGCTTGCTACACCAGATTTTTGATACGCTCTTCAATGATATCTATAATGTAAGATAATAATTTGGAGTAAGACGATGCTTTGTAAGTGAAAAAGATTATTATCATTATATAATTAATATGAGCTTTACAATATCAAAATTCATTTAAATATTAATATTCAATACAGTAATTGTCAAAAATCGTATTTGAACAATTGTAAATCATTTTCATCCAAATAACCGTATGCATATATATATATATATATATATATATATATATATATATATATATATGCTTCCCTTTATACTTTTCCTTTACCTCATCCTCTAGCCATACTCAATCAGGCTCATCATTTAGCCCTACTAAACGGGGCTAAATATGACCATGTATATATATATATATATATATATATATATATATATATATATATACGCATACTTTTCTTATTTAAATAAATATATTAAATATGTATATACATATTTATACACATATATAAATATGTGTATACTTTTCTTTATACTTTAAATCATCATGTAAGCCTTTTAAATATGACCATATATATATATATATATATATATATATATATATATATGCATACTTTTCTTTCAAATCATCATTTAGGCCTATTAAATGACTTTAATCACATAAATATATAAATATGTATAAAAAAACTCTTTTTGGCCTATAGTTATATGTCATGTTTACCCCCATGACTGGGTTGTGCAGTCCGAAGACTGAATTTAACTAGTTGGCCGACCAAACTAAATCAAACATCATCATTAAGTGTGTTTTTTCCCTACTTAGTCCTGGCCTGATCCAGGTGTGCATTCAGGAGAAATCCATTGTCATATAAAATCACTCTATAAACAGTATAGGTGCACTCACAATCATCTGTAACCATAAGCTATGACACTGAGCATCGTAATCGTTGAGCATTGAGTCATCAGGGTTCTTAAAACATACTATTATAATTTATGCAATAAAATAGTATTTTAAAAATCTCATAATTTCTCAATATAAAACATGTAATAAAATCGCATCATTATTCATTATAAAACATGTAATAAATATAACATTATAAAATTCTCATACTTGCTCATTTAGGTAATAAGCTCATGCCACACGAATTACGTGCTAATAATTATTTATTGTTAAAATGCTATAAATTACCCTAGAAAATTTATAATATTTCTTAACAAAATATACTCAGGCATATTTAAATAAAAAACGAGTATGATCAAATCCACGTACTTTAATTTAACTCAGGTATATTTAAATAAAAAGCGGATATGACCAAATTCACGTACTTTAATTTGACTCATGTATATTTAATAAAAACTGATATAATCAAATTCACATAATTAATTTAACTCAGATATATTTTACAAAAATTTGACATAATCAAAGTCACTTACTTTGATCTATTCCTCTAACGCAGTTAAAGATGAATTCCCAAAATGAGTTTGGAAAGAATGGAGGAGTAAGAATTTTAAGTGTATAAAAATTCTTCTTCTAGCACTAATTCTTTCACCTATTTTTTCTTTGAAATTTTTATATGAAAATAAATTTATGAACTAATCCTATTTATAGGGAATTGGGGAAGGAGTGTTATTGTAATTTTTACAAGGGATTACATGTGTGTGCATGCATTAGGGCATGCAAAATGCAAGTGGGAAAGGGAAGGAATTCAAATTGAATTTGAATCCCTCTTGTCAGAATTGATTGATGGATATGGATGATAATACATCCATATAATATATATATATATATATATATATATAATTTTATTATTTATGACATGTATTATTTAGGAAGGGTGTAACGACCCCAATTTCTGCTATATTATTTTTTCCCCACATACTAATAATATTTTGATACCATAAAATATAGTCAAAGTCAACTCGGACCCATAGGTACTGGTATTTACCTGTTTATGCATACAAGTCACCTAAGCAGCAGAACTATAATACACTTATCATTTATACAATACTAGAGTTTCACTGTTTCTACATATACACACATATATCCCAAAAATTCATCATGTCCCCGACTCGTCTACTTGCCCTGCAAATGAGGTAATACCAACGAACTCCTCTATCATGGAGCTCGCTCCACTCTTCTATCGGAATTTTTTGAAATATTTGTAATGTTAGGGTGGAACACCTCTTAGTAAGGGAAATAGACTAATATCAGTGTGTGGTATCATGAGCTTTATCATATTATAAACGTATACTACAAATAATATAATTGTAGTATAACTAAAGCTGTAACTGATGATACATGAAAATCTGTACTTATAAACATAAACCTGCAATATCATAATGAATTATTGCATCATTTAAATCATCTGTTAAATTTGTACATTACTGGAATTTTACCGTGGATGTAAATCTGTATATCATGATTTCACTCCACATGATCCGGATTGTGCGGCCCATAGACTGGACTTAACACTGGTTAGCCTACCAGGTTAAATCAAACATGACATAAATACGCATGATTGCCCACCCATCCTTATCTGCCTATCCTACTACACCATCAAACCTCTAACGGGTCAGTAACACAATGGGTATCCTACTACACCGCCTACACTTCTGGGCTAATCGCCCTCCGACCTACACTTCCTAAATAGTGTGGTTGCACTACCGGCTATACACCAATCTGGTCCGCCCAACCTACACTCCGACAACCTCTAAAGGGGTCGAAACACAGTGGGCATCCTACTACACCAATATGGCTAGCTAGCAATGGTACCGTGCTTTTGACATACGTAACCATCCGAGTTATGTTACTATATAATACATTTCTCATAATATATATTTCTATTTGTAAATAACATTTTCATATTTCTAAAATAAAATCTGGCCTTTACATATTTCTGAGTAAAAACATTTATTTCATAATTTTTAAATCATATCATCATAATAAAACTGATCATGACATCTGCACCGGCTGTCATATCATGACATCTACACCGGCTATACTATCTCGGCATCTGCGCCAGCTGTCATATCATAATATTTTGGAAAATATCTTGATTCCTGTACTGATTATCATCTTTCTAAAATTACTATAAAATCATACTTATTCTATGAAATAATAACATATTCTACCATACGGTTTTTACATTAAATTTATACTCATGCCACACAAGTGAGTTCTACTTTGAATTATAATATAACATATTATAAAATCTGTTTTCTTTGTTTAATACCAGTATTCCCAAAAAATACATTAATTCATAAATAAATTTCTGAAAATGCTTGACTTAATCTATTCCCTAACTTGTTTCTTGTGAAGCCTGTTAAAAACCTTAAATCTCGCCTGCGGCGTTCCAAATTCCAAACCTTGAAATTACATTCAGTCCAGTTCAATCAACTCAAACCCTTGTATATTAACATCTAAGACATTTTCTGGGTTCAAAAATTCCAAATAACCACATAAACCCTAAAATAACTTACCCTGATTTTGGGATTGTGCTCAAGAACCCCAAATTAGCATTTTGCTCCAGCTAAGTTGTAGAGAATCTCCTCGGGATCAACATGGTAACTTCTGATAGTCAAAACATGGTGAAATAGAGCCGGATTGGAGGAGAGAAGGAGGAGAAACTGAAGGTAGAGAGAGAGAGAGAGAGAGAGAGAATTTCACGCTGAATTTCTGATTTCAGCGTGTTTATAGACTGCTGGCCACGTGGCCTTGTCGATGAGACACGTGTACTCTTTGACGAGTGGTAGAAGGGTGTTCATCGACGAAGATAATGAGTTTGTCGACGAACCATTAATGGCCTGAATTCCCTGCTCTCGGTATCTTCTCGTTGACGAGACACGTGTATTTCAATGACGAGATATAGAAGGTCATTCGTCGACGAGAACCTTGGGTTCATCGACGAATGCCTGCTGATGCTCCTTTAATATAACCTTTTTTCCTTTTTTATTTTCCTTATTATTTTATTGTTATTATTTTTCCGGGTCTCTACAAAGGGAATGTAAACATAAGTGAGAATGAGCTTTATTTTATTATATTACCTTACTCAACTCGTGTATATATATATTTTGGTCATTACATTCTCTCATCCTTACAAAAATTTCATTCTTGAAATTTGTTAAATATAATTTTAATTAAAATCTAACGTAACAAAATAATAGGTTTAAAAAATATCCTAATACCTGTTTCTATCCCCATCATGATTCATACCTATACTTTAGTAAAAATTATTTCTAGAGTCTATAAAACCTATATCCTGGATTTTGATACCATTTGAAACGCCCTGAACCCGGTAGTGGTTTAGGGTACTACTTTCTATAAATATTTTGTAGTGAAAGTAATAAAATCTTAAATATATTTATACAAGAGTACTAAATAACCTCATTACAAAACTATCACCATTATAAAATTTAACATCCTTAAAAATTTTAAAATATAAAAAAAAAACATATCCAATTTAATAATTTATTCTGAAAAGTTCTTTCTAATCCCACCCATATGCTTGCTATGCTTAATTTTTGGGACACTCCACAATGATATCTGTAAAGTAAGATAATAATTTGGGGTAAGAGATGCTCAGTAAGTGAAAAATATTATTATCAGCGTGTAGCTAATATGAGCTTTACACTATCAAAATTTATTTAATAATTAATATTTAATACAGTAACTGTCAAAAATCATATTTGAACAATTGTTTATCATTTATAAATCATTTTCATCCAATATATATATATATATATATATATATATATTTCCCTTTATACGTTTCCTTTATATCATCATTTAGTCATACTAAATGGGGCACATCATTTAGCCTTACTAAACGGGGTCCTGTTCACATATATAAATTTGTATATACTTTTCCTTATATTTTAAATCATCATGTAGACCCTTAAAATATGATCATGTATAAATATATATATGCATACTTTTCCTTCAAATCATCATTTAGGCCCATTAAATGACCTTAATCACATAAATATATAAATATGCATAAAAAACTCATTTTAACCTATAGTTGTATATCATGCTTAACCCCATGATTGGGTTGTGTGGTCTAAAGACTAGACTTAACTGGTTGGATGACCAAACTAAATCAAACATCATCATTAAGTGCGTTTTCCCCTATTAAGTCTTAGTCCGATCTAGGTGTGCATTTAGGAGAAATCCACTACCATATAAAATCACTCTATAAATAGTGTGGGTGCACTTATAATCATTAGTAATCATAAGCTATGGCACCGATCATCGTAATCGTTGAGCCATTAGGGTTCTTAAAACATACCATTATAATTTATACAATAAAATAGTATTTCAAAAATTCCATCATTTTTTAATATAAATTATGTAATAAAATCTCATCATTATTCATTATAAAACATGTATTAAATATAATATTATAAAATTCTCATACTTGCTCATTTAGGTAATAAGCTCATGCCACACGATTTGCGCGCTAATAATTATTTATTGTTAAAATGCTATAAATTACCTGAGGAAGTTTATAATATTTCTTAACAAAATATACTCAGGTATATTTAAATAAAAAACGAGTATGATCAAATCCACATACTTTAATTTAACTCAAGCATATCTAAATAAAAAGCGCATATGATCAAATCCACGTACTTTAATTTAACTTAGGTATATTTAATAAAAACTGATATAATCAAATTCACATAATTAATTTAACTCAGGTATATTTTATAAAAATCTGACATAATCAAACTCACTTATTTTGATCTATTCCTCTAATGCAATTAAAGATGAATTCCTAAAATGAATTTAGGAGTGGAGGAGTGAGAATTTTAAGTATATAAGAATTCTTCTTCTACCACTAATTCTTTCACCTACTTTTCCTTCAATTCCTTCTTTGAAATTTTCTATGAAAATGAATTTATAAAGTGCCTATTTACAGGGAATTGGGAAAGGGATGTTATTTTAATTTTTGCAGGGGATTAGGTGTGTGTGCACGCATCAGCACATGCAAAATGCAAGTGGGGAGGGGAAGGAATTCAAATTGAATTTGAATCCCTTTGGTCAGAATTGATTGATGTATATGGATGATAATACAACCATATGTATGTATGTATGTATGTATGTATGTATTGAGGTCATTATAGAAAATATACAATTTGAGCTCAACAAATGAAAGCACAAAGAGAATATGAAAGCAAAAGCACCTTGATATTTAGTATATGTCTGTTTTATAACATTTTCAAGGTTTAAAAGTGCATATATATAGAGTTCAGATGAAAACTAGTCGTTTTCTACTTGTCAGAACCTTTTGGCTTGCATACTGGTCGACCGTTTATAGGGTATGACCGACCACTTACTAGCCATTAGAGAGAGAAAAGTGACCATTGTAGGCAAAACCTACTAGACTGGTCGATTGCCTTCAGGGATCGGTCGACTGCCTTTGGCCTCTACTTGAGGCCGGTCGATCGCCCCTAGTGTTGGTCGATCATCGCCTGGTATGAGGTTAGGTTCAGCCTACTTTTTGTTCTCCTTTTTCCAAAGTCCAAATGTGTTATGCATTATATATTCTCATGATTTAACAATATTAAGAACATTACAAAGAGAGAATGATAATACAAATAAATGAAATTAAGATTTCAAATTCTTCTCACAATTCTTTAACTTCTTTTCTCAAATCTTTAACTTTAATTCAACATTAATGGCTTAATCCTATAGAAAAACTTAAGCACAAAAGCCATTAGTACTCAATAGTTTGTCATTATCAAAATCATCTTAATGAAACCTTAGGGCTAATCTTCCCCTTCTAATGATGGCAAATTGTTTGCAAACAATAGGAATAAATAATAATACATTCAAATCACATATTAGTTCCTATTTTTCTTATCTCTCACTATTTGGCATCATCAAAACCAAAGTACGAGGGGCGAGACTAAAAATTTTAATTATCTAGTATTAAAAAAAAAATCTTTTTTATCCAAAACATGTTCATCATAAAAATATACTACTATGTTCCACATAAATAGCATGGTTGAAATTATGACAATAGATGATACCAAATTGATGTATGGTCATATAGAAATTGATACCAATTATTGTTGATCATGAATCAAATAAAAAAAATTGATACTGATTAACTTGAAAACAAACATTCTATGCTTGAAAAATTTTCTCTCCCTCTGTCATTATCAAAAGGAAAAAGATGGAGGTATGAATTTTGTAAAGGGATTCACAATTCAAATTTCAATAAATCTAATTTTCACAAATGTCATACCTTTCAAGATTCTTTCAAAAAAATCATTTTCACAATCATGCTCATGTTCTCAAAATGATTTTTAAAAAATTCTTGCTTTCCCTTGGTAAATATCAAAAAAAAATTTTGGGAGGAGATTCTTAAAAACAAGCTCAATATGATCAATAACAAGCTCAATATACTCAAATTCATCATGATATTCCATCAAACTCAATTTAAACAATAAGATGCTTAATTGCTAATAAGCTTAATAACCACAAAATATACATTTAAGCTCATCTTTTACAAATTTTCTTCTCCCTCATTTCCACAAAATAACTGTATTTATGTATATGTCTGTAGCACGAAAGGCCTGCTCCACCTGGTCTAGACGCTAGGGAGCCCTCTACCCTACCTGTGGCACAATCGACTTTCAATACCATACTATATCTGAGACGTATGGTTGCACTGTCTATACTGTATAGCTATGGTACCGTACTCTGTAAACTGCTCTGTTCCATCAGGGTCTGATACTATATAATACTATTTCTATATAATATCTATCTGCTTTACCATGATTTTGTATCAACTGTATTAATCAAGACGCTATAATAATTATATATCTGTATCATCTGTAATTCTGTATGTCATGGTTCTATGCTCTGTATATCATGGTTCTGTAAAACTTCGTATAATCATGGTTTTGTAAAACTCTGTATAATCACGATTCTGTAAAACACTGCATTTTCGTAATTTTGTAAAATACTGTATATTAATGATCCTGTAATCTGAATTTCATGGTACTGTGCAAACTGTATGTCATAATTCTGTATAAACGTGTAAACTATAATTCTATAAAATACTGTATAGCTATAGTTTTGTAAATAAAACTAATATGTATATCGTAATTCTGTAAAAAAAACGATATAATCATAATTCTATAAATATGCATAAACTTCTATAATATTCCAGTATTTCTCATGCCATAGAATTACATAAAACTCATTGAATATAATTTGTAAAACTGTATAATTTCCATGCTCTGATTTGTTCAAAAATCATACTCTATAACTCATAATCAAATACTATGCTTTATTGGTATATCTTCTAATTTAACTGGCATAACATATTTCCCTTACCTGATTATCTGAGAACTGTTTATTATTTTCCTATTTCATGCTTGTGGCGTTCGTAATTTCATCGCCTTGAAATTATACACATGTATTTCCCTAGTCAATTAACTGAATTCCCCAAAATTATCGTATTCACATTTTTCCTGAACTTGCATATTCCTAGTTTATCTATTGAATATCAACCAGACAAATATTATCATTTTTACCTTATTTTCTAGGAAAATACCTGCCGAAACTCTAACTCATGCCTGCATCTTTTGCACCATAACCCTATATTTTACAAAATTCTAATTCCTTAGTTCAACCCTAGAACTATATTCATATTCACATTTCTAAGCCTATACATCCAATAATTCAGATAAACAACCCATAAACACTCAAATTACATCCCTACCTCAATTTTGGAATAGTGTCTGAACTTTCCAATCCAAAATTTTGCTTCGCCTACATTGTAGAGAATCTTTCTAGGAACCTCGTGGTGGTTCCTGATCGTTGATTCAGGCTTAAAACGGAGTAGAATTTTAGAAAGAAGGGGAAGAGGGTTCATGGGTTTAGTGAGAGAGGGAGAAGAAAATTTTATTTTCTTCAAATGAGGCTCGCAGGATTTCTTTATAACCTGCACTGCCAAGAAAATCGTCGCCGATTTTCTTTGACTCCCAAAAAATCGTCGCCGGTTTTCTATTTAACCGGCCCAGAAATTAATGTTTACCTGTTACCCAGCCGCGGTAAATTACTAAAACCGTTGCCGATTTTCTTCTCCCTTCAAAAAACCATCGCCGAGTTTCTCCTACTTCAGTCAAAAATCCATTTTCCTTATTTCTTTTTATTATTATATTTTCTAGGTCTCCATAAATATATCATCAACATACAGCACTAAGAAAATAATCATGCTCCCACTTACCTTTTTGTACACACAAGGCTCTTCTTCACGTCTAACAAAAAACTTTTCAATTTTCTTGTTAAAACGAATATTCCAACTCCTGGAAGCTTGCTTTAATCCATAAATGGATCTTTGTAGCTTGCAAACTTTATTATGATCAAACAGGAATATGAAACCTTCAGGTTGTGTCATATACACATCCTCTTCTAGCTCACCATTAAGGAAAGCTGTTTTCACATCCATTTGTCATATTTCATAATTATAGTATGTTGCTATAGTAAGTAGAATCCGAATTGATTTGAGCATTGCCACAGGAGAGAAAGTTTTGTCATAGTCAATTCCTTCCTTTTGACGACATCCCTTGGCAACAAGACGGGCTTTGTAGGTCTCCACCTTTTCGTCTGCTCCAATATTTTTCTTATAAACCCATTTTTATCCAATAGGTTTGGTATCCTTTGAAGTTTAAACCAAAGTCCATACTTTGTTGACCTTCATGGATTCCATTTCAAATTCCCTGACTTGTTGCCATTTCTTACAGTCAGAACTTTGTATAGCCTCTTCATAGGTCTTAGGGTTATCATCATTATGATCAACTTCATTTGGCAATACAACTTGCACCATCAGATTTAATCTTTTTGTTGCATGACGCTGTCGACTAGACCTTTTAAGAGGTTCATGTACAACTTGCTCACCTTGCACTAGATTTGGTTGTTGCTTAATTGGATCTAGAACTGGTTCACTAAAATGTTCTTGAACCAAAATTGGTTCTTGAACTTCAACTGTTGAAGATGACAACCTACTTGTCAACTTCTGAACATCCCGTAAGGGTTGCTCAACTTGCATCTTGATTTCTTGCTCTTGTGTAAGTTCATTAGTTTCTTGAACTTCATCAAGTTCCATTTCTTTACCATGATCTCCTTTTGAAAGAAATTCCCTTTCCAAAAAGGTTGCTCCTCTGGCCACAAACACTTTATGGTCAGATTGGTGACATAAATAATATCCCATTTTTTTCTTTGGGATACCCAATGAATCTACACTTATCATACCTTGAATCAAGTTTGTCCATTTGCAATCTTTTAACATAAGCTGGACAACCCCAAACTTTAATATGCCTAAGGCTTGGTTTACGTCCTTTCCATATATCATATGGTGTCATAAATTGACTTTATTGGAACTTTATTTAACAAATATGCCGTTGTTTCTACAGCATATCCCCATAAATTTATTCGAAGATTAGTGAACCCCATCATGGACCTCACCATATCTAATGAGGTTCGATTCCTTCTTTCAAACACACCATTATGTTGTGGTGTTCTAGGAGGTGTCCATTGTGAGAGAATTCCATTGTCTTTGAGATATCCAATAAAATCATCGCTAAGATATTCTCCTCATCTATCAGTTCTCAGTATTTTGTATTTTTACTAGTCTGATTTTCAACTTCACTACAAAATCTTTTGAACATTTCAAATGACTCATAATTGTGTTTCATAAGATACACAAATCCATATCGTGACATATCATCAGTGAATGTGATAAAGTAAGAATATCCTCATTTGGCTTGAATTTTCATAGGTCCACAAACATCTGAATGAATTAGTTCCAATAATTCAGAAGTTCTTTCTCCAATTCCAACAAATGGAGATTTGGTCATTTTCCTTTTGAGACAAGATTCACAAGTTAGATATGATTCATAATCATAATTGTCAAGGTAACCCTCCTTGTGCAACTTGTTAATTCTTTTCTTTCCAATATGACCAAGCCTACAGTGCCAAAGATACATTTGATTTACTTGAGCATCTCTTTTTCTCTTAAAACTAGGAACATGCATAATCGTATTAGCATATACATTGGGTAAGACATAAATACTATGTTGGAGATAACCATTCACATATAAATCATTATTAAGATAAATAGAGCAAATATTATTATTGAAAACAATGCAAAAACCACACTTGTCCAACATAGAAACTGGAATTATGTTTGAAACAAATTTCAGAACATAATAGCAATTTTCTAACATAAGTACTTTGCCCATAGGCACTATTAGAGAAATTGATCCTACAGCTAGGGTTGCAACATTTGCACCATTCTCAATTTGAAGATTAACTTCTCCTTTCTTCAACCTCTCACTGATTTGAAATCCCTGCAACATATTGCAGATGTTCAAACTACTGCCAGCATCTAATACCCATATTGATGAATCAATAACAATTAGAGAAATCATGAAAACATTTTTCATGAAAGTCTCACCTGATTTCTTCAGAGATGCAAGATACTCCTTGTAGTTTCTCTTCCAATGATCTTTCTTATTGTTGAAGAAACATTCATTATCAGCTTGATTAGCTTTACCCTCTTTGCCATTAGGTTTGGTCACGCCACCTTTAGGCGCAGTAAGCTTCTTCTTAGGCTTTTTCTTACTCTTACCCTTTTAGAAGAACTACCAACCAACATGATAGTTCCTTTATTCTTCTCAGATGCAATTTGATTCTCATAATAATCAACCAAGATAGTGAGCATCTCATGAAGATCTTAACTCATTTTATTCATGTTATAATTAACAATGAATTGTGAAAAGGAACTAGGCAGTGACTACAACAAGATCAAATCTTGAGAAAGCTCATTGTCAAGTGTGCACCCCAACTTCTCAAGTTGTTCAATAAGATCAATCACATTGATCACATGGGGCCCAACTTGAGAGCACGCAGTCAGTGCGGATTTAAATAAAGCCTTAGATAGTTGGTATCTAACTGTCCTGCTTTGTGCACCATACATCTTCTTAAGATGTTCAATGATTGTAGGTGGATCCATATCCTGATATTTCCTCTGAAATTTATAACTCATAGATGCCAGTATGTTGCATTTGGTAGTAAGACTTTTTTCCAAGTATTTTTGAAAATTCTCGGTAGCCTTAATATCATCATCCAGGGATGGAGCTTCATTGATAGGCTCATCGATTATATCGATAAGTTTTTCATGCATGAGAACAATTCTTAAATTTCTGTATTAGTCATCAAAATTTGGTCCAACCAATTTGCTAGTATCAAGTATACCACATAGTGATATAGTAGACATTTTGAGAATTCTAAGATTAGAAAAAATAAAATAATGTAAAAACATTATATCATAAAGACATGAGCTTTTATCTAAATGATATTTCCACTAACAACATGAACTACATTACCCTTATTGTAGTTACAGAAAACTCTTTCTTTTAGTGGAGTATACAAATCTTCTAACAATATGAACGAGCCCCTTGGTAGTCAAGTCGTTTTTCATGCATATTTTAATAGTAGGTACTTTTACCAATTGTATCTTTATACAACTTCCATAATTAGCTCCATATCAAATAGTCCCCTGGTTGTCAGGTCGTTCCTATTGGCATAGTTGAGTTCATCCATCACTATGACAAAGAATCAGTTAAATGTCATACTCCCCTGGGTAGTCCAGGCGTATAGTATAAAATTAAATAATTCTTTCCATGCATGCATCAAATGCAATAAAAATTCTATTTTATTCTTTGAACTACAAGTCTCCTAGCCGCTCCTTGTAAATAAGAAATAAATATAATTATTTATTTTGATGGAAAACTTTATAATAAAATATCTTATATTTTATTGTTCAAAAACTCAATTTTCAGTAGGAGGGAAAAATTGTTAAAACAATTTTAATAACATAGTGACCTAATCACCAAAAACATATGAATTTAAATTTAGGTTGTCTACATACAATTTGTCCTAAATTAATTTACATCAAGTTTAATGAAAAATTCAAAATTATTTGAAGTACCAGTATGCATGTAACAATTAAACAAAATCAGTATGTTAATTATTTTTATTTTTAAATACATCCCATGTACTAAATAGAATAAATCATTATATCACATATAATTTGAATTTACTGAAATATTTTTTCTATGCTTTTGTTATTAACATCACATGCTTCACTAACAATAAAAAAATATTTCAATTCTACACATGCTTTAATATTGCAAATTGTAGAGGCTTGAAACTCACTAGTATGTGACGTGAATAGCATGGTTTGAATTAAAAAAAAACACTTTTTCATTTCAAATGATGCTCGGTTGTTTTGCCACAAATATGTATATATATACATATTGGCAAACATATATATATATTTTTTAAAAAAGCCAAATTTTGGTAAAATAATTTAAAAGCAAAAACTAACTCTGATACCATTGTCAGATCGTTTGGTGCTCAAAACACACAACAGAAGATTAAAACTATCCAAGAAAGATCTATTTGCGTTTAAAATTATTCTAAATGTTGAAACAAAATACTTTAAAATTATTCTAAATGTTGCAACACATGACAAAAATAAATAAATAATTATTAATACAAAAAATTGAATTGCCCTTCATCCGTATTAATTTTATACATGACATAAATAATTAATAGTATAAAACAAAATCAATTAACCTTTCATTATCTTGCGTTGCATCAAATATTGCCATCTCTTCACTTTTCTTTAGTTACCGAATACCTTTCCATAAAGTATGGACATAATGCTTGGTACAGTGAAATGCTATGTGGTTGGAGCAGAATGAAATGAAAAAAATCATATAAAAAAAATGTAAACTTAGATAAATTCTATTACATTCTAATGCATGCGTTTCAAACAAATCATTAATTCTCTCCCGAGTTCCATACCTCTTGTCATCTTTCCATCTATCTCAAAATTTAATATTATAGGCGATGTTAATATTTTATTAAAATTTTTATTCATGACCAAATTCACTCAACAGTGAACTGCTCATGTCCAGCACATGTAAGAATCAAGCAAAATAGAAAAATCACTGCCCTGGGAGTTTAGAGTTCGAATCAATTTTGACAAAGTGTAATACTAAGTTATTTTGAATTAGTTCAAATCTGCACAACTTAAATCTCTGCTCACAAACACAACTTAAAAGGAATTACACTCCAACAATTTGGACAGTTAAATGAAGTAGGTATTGGTTAATATGCTTTTAAGTGCTTTTGCATGTTTCGACTCCAACATGGAGCTCAATACGTGCTTTCATCCGTAAGTTCCATAGACAGCAGAATCAAACATTGCCCCCTAAAATTGTGATGTGTTACAGACCAGGAAAAAATTAGGATATTCAAAGACATTTACTTGTCAGATATTTATCAAAAAAGGTGAAATGCTTACACAATCTTTACTTACTGCTGGTTAATAGTCACATTTAAATCAGTGATACAAATCATTCAAGGTTGAAACACAGGCTACTAGAGATTACACTGGTCTACAAAACAGATACAACTAGTGCCATCGAATGATCTCGGCACAAAGTCCAAGCGATATTTGTCAGGCTTCACATTGTCGAAGCTTTAGCAAAACTGGAAAATCTGGAGAATTCATCTTGCAGAAGAACTTGTGGATTTCCTTGTTCAACCTACACAGGGCAGAGAACAAGGAAAATGTGAAGCATTATGATCTGCTGCAGTTTCTGTGGTAGTGGAGTTGCTACCTAATTATTTAATACTAATAATCACAACTCACAATAACTGAAATTGATATTCGGGTTCATATATTACCTTTTTGGTTCAGCCATATGTCAATCATCTTCAAGGGTGGAAGAGTATACAAACAAATCCGTCAACTAATGACCAATTTTATTAAAAACCAAGCAAGTTCCTTCGTTTTGAGGACATAGCATCTTATTAAACCATTAAATTTTTCATCTTGGAGGTGAATAACATCATGGCCTTAAATTTCCATGAAATTGTCAAAATTTTCATCGAAATTTCTAGTTTCCATCACCCTTGAAATCAAAATGGCAGTCAATTTCTGTCTAAAGTTTTACAAATTGTCCAAAATTTATCGAAATCTTGAAATCTTGTTGAAATTTTAACAATAGAATAAAATTTTCTCAAAATTCGAAAGTGCGATTTAAGAGGGAAGTAAAATTTCTCTCAATTTAGTTTATTTTTTTTATCAAAACAATTACTACAAGGGATTCTGAAATTATATGAAAAAATAAACTTAGAACAACATTTTATTTAACCCTTCATGTTTAAATTATCATTATTTGTATAATAAATAATATTTAAATAATTCATGAATTTCATTTGTATTAACTGAATATGTTTAATGCACATTATCTTATAAATATGTTTGATAGATATATTATATGATAACTTTTCCACCTCATACACAACACAAATATATTTAACTTGTAATATATTTGGACTAAAACTTACATTATTTTCTCTATTAACCATTAATAAAGTTTTAGTAAAAGAATTACATGCTTTACTACTGATTTTTGTTATTTGTTCAAATCGAAATCGAAATTGACATTGAAATTAAAATTTCCATACTTTTGGAGTTTCAAAATTTGGGTCGAAATCAAAATTTAAGACCTTGAATAATATCAAGTAAATATATCTGCAGTATGTTCGTTCTGAGGACTTCTGAGAAGTTCATATTGCAGATCTGTGTGTGAAGTTCTGTAGATATTATTTGATGGTTTGGGATACAGTTTGTGTAATGCAGAGTTTTGCATTTCCTGGTGTACCCCTGTTATGATGGGTCTGATCTTGGCTGGACAATGCTGTAGCTGTTGAATTCCTGGAATTGATTACTGGAGTTTCAGTTTGTGAAATGCTGAAAGTCCTGCAGATTTGTGTGATCTGGCACGTTATATTTGGTTTTCATGATTATGATGGGTGAAGCTAAGTTGATGTGCACAGGTTGATCTCTCTAAAGCTGCTGTGTAGTTTGATCTTTACGGCTTTGCATGCTAATGAAGATTGCTGTTAACTCCTCTGGAGACATTTTTTCCTGGTTTTCCTTATGGTGGGGACTTGAGTTTCGGTGAAGGGTCCTGATATAGTACTGGGCCAGGCTCTATCTTTGGAGTTGTCTCTGGAAGATTGGAACTACATGCTGTTTCGGTGCAGGATCAGATGTTGTAGTGTCTTGGTCGATGATGCGATTAGGTTTTGGTTGATTTGGGTTAGCCAATCTGAACTCTGGTTCTGGGTTATGGTAGCAGGTTGATTTCCGGAGATTTATTCCATTGTTGCTATTGGTTGCTGGTTCCGAGTTGAAGGTGAGTGATAATTGATATGGATGATGCTGGCAGCTTCTGAAAATGGTTGTGATGAGAAGAGTGGTTGTTTAACTGTTGGTTATCTGGTTGTTCTGAGTTCCTGGAATTAATTATTGGCTGTTCAGTTTGCAAAATGATGCGTTTCCTGCAGAGACGTGGATTATGGATTCGTATTCCTGGTTTCCTTGATTTGTTCGGTGAAGTTGAGATGGTGCGCTCAGATAGATCTCACTTCAGTTGCTGTGGAGTTTTGATCAATCTGGTTGCCTGTGTCGAAGATTGCTGCTATTTTCTCTAAATTCCTGGCAATTGACGAGTGTGGTAGATGCTGTAATTGATGTTGCATGGTAACTACAGTTACTGTGTGTAAGATGATTATGGAAAGTTGGGTTTGACTTCTCGTCTCTGACTCTCCAAGTATGGATTTTGGATTTGGTTTGGTAGATGGTGAAGTCTTCCTGTTCTCTGGAGATGGTTGCTGGTTTCCGGCTACATTGTCTGGATTTCCGGTAATGGCTTTTGGCTGGTTTGGTAGTCTTTTGATGTGTTTTGATTATTTGTTTTGAGTTTGAAGGCCTCATGCCCCGGGGTATGCCCAGGTTTATTGTATTTGTTTTGTTGATGGGGAGATTTGGTCTTCCCTTTCTCGGGTATGTCCAGAGTTTCCATACATATCCATTTTAGTCAATATAATTTATCATTTACTGATCAATATATATATATATATATATCTGCAGTATTAACCATTAGAAATTGAGGCACGCTTTGATTAAATTTGTAATATTTTTCTTTTTGGGAGTGGGGAGGGTTGGATAGAATAGGAGAATAGGGTAGAGCTGTGAGCTTGCCTTTCGGGGGCATTGCCAGGACTTGCCCCCTGAGGAGGTTTCAGAGAACAAAAAAAAAAAAAAAATTAGGAATGAAGGCCAAACAAGTTGTAATGATTTGTTGTGGTTATGCCTATAATAAACTACTAGTTAATGCGAGCAACAATGTTTGTTCTGATTATTATGCTATGAGTTACGTAAGAAGGGGATGCATCTTTTAGGACAGTCTATTTTAACACTCTCATACAAGTTTTTTTTTTGGTCTCTTTCATCAACTCCAACAATAAACTCACAAAAACAACTCAAAAAAAAAAAAAATCAAAATTAAAATGATAACTATACCAGAATTCCTTGGTCAAGAATCAGGATATTGTCCATGTTCAAAACTGTGGAAATTCGGTGCGCGATTGTTAATACGGTCATACTGCTGCATTCACTGGATATCGCATTTTGTAATATTGAAGCAGTTCGAGTGTCAACATTCGCTGTGCATTCATCCAGGCACAGTACCTGAATTTGACAACAAAGTCAGTATTCTGAAGTTTATATGAGTGTGAAATGTAAAATGAAACTACTCATTGAACAGTCAAAACTTTCGCAGAAACTGTGCTGAGCCTGTAATCAAATTAAATATCTTCCCATACCCATCATTCGTGCTAGATATCAAGATGATTGGGGACTAACGGCTTTGCCATCTGAATAATAATCCAAATTGGAGTTTTACTAGCACTTATTATGATTCAGAGTGCAAGTTAATGGATTGGACCACTACCAACCACTACCAATATCTAACAACTTGATTTTGCAGCATATATATAAGACACAAGAGGCGTGTCCAATCCAGTAGTCTGTTTATCGTAAGTTCATAACATCATTCATAAAATTAAATATAAATATTATATTGAGGGTGTGGGACTCGCATATTCCACAATAGATGTAATAAGCAAGAATTCTCACCCAAATATGAAAAGAAAGACTAAAAGGCTTATCACAATAGTAGTAGTGAAAGGTCAATGTCCATAAAAGGTTTTCATGAGATACAGTTTTCAACTAAGTGGCTTAAATATACAGAATGTAGATAATGGTTAGAGATTGCAAATCAGTTGTTTGACCTATCTTTAATGGTGCATCATACCATTCTGATCCTCATGGCCTGGTTTTAAATTTCAAGTTGAAGGTCAGATGGTTTTTGTTTTTCCCAGGGGTGGGTGCAGGGGGATGGTGGGGTGGGAGACAGGGATGATATAAATAGTAAGGCATTGGGAGGGTTCAGTTCCCCTTTCTGCCCCAATTATAGAAGCCCTTATTTTATTTTAAAAATTCCTGCTCACATAATTATGACTACATAATCTCAATATTTGGGGTTTAGGGTAATTATCAGGTCATATCAACCCAAAAATTAAGTGGACAGGAAGATGAGGAAGTTATTAGACGGGTGGGGATGGGGATGGGGAGGTTGAAATTAGAATAGGTTTTCTGTATTTCTTGAATAATTTTGTACAAACCAATACACAATATTTATAATACAATTGAGAATTCTAAATATGGAAACAATCTCCTAAGCATGGTTTTAAATAACGGCCGTTACGTAACGTAACGGCCGATACGTAACGGAAATCGGAGGCCCCGAAACCGATACAGGCCGATAATGCGGTTCGGAAAAAATTCACAGCCGTAACGGCACGTAACGGCCGATACCCCAACGTTACACGTCGTAACGGTCCGTTACGGACCGTTACATGGCCGACAGGTCGCAGATTCGCTGAAGGCTTTCTGCTGCAGGCAGCAGGCAGCAGCGCTGCTTTCCCCCTCTCCCCAGTCCCCACACCCATCTGCCATTCAAAGGGTAAAATGGAAAGTCACAAACCGACCTTGAAAATTTGTTGGTCGAAGCAATAAGAAGGCTTCGAAGCTTGAGAGTGAGCACACCGAGGCTACCGAGCAGATCTACTCATCTTCGCACTTCGCAGCCTTCCAGGACTCAGGAATTGCAGACTTGCAGTTCTAGTAGCTTGGCGAGTCACCGGCGACAGGTCTGCAGCAGCTCCGCCGCCCCTGCGAGTCGCCGATAGCCCGTCGGCACCTTCCTCCGCCAGTCGTCGCAGTCGCCACCAGCCAGCCTCTCGATTTCAGCTTCGGAGCTTGGAGTCATCGCTGCTTTGTGCTTCGCAGCCTTCGCTCCTTCGAGGCTCCTCCGAGTTCCCTCGAATCCCTCCCCTCTCTCAGTCTGACTCAACTCCCAGGCCTCAGCGTATGAGACACTCTAACACTAACACTACACTCAACACCCACAGCACTTTTCATTATGTTTTTTTTTTTTAAAATTATATTTTGTTGTACCCACAGCACTTTTCATTATGTTTTTTTTTTTTTTTAATTATATTTTGTTGTAAAATAGGTTTGTTAAATTGAATTAAAAAAAAAAGTAATTTAATAGAGTAAAAAATTAGAAATCATTAATAATTATGTAAAATAAAATTTTCTTAATTTATAAATATTTTAATTATATTATATTTTTTGAAAGATAATTATGAAAATTAATTCCATGACATAGCAAGCAATTATTAATAGTATATAATTAATATTTTTTAAGGTTAGTAAATAATTAATATTTACCAATAATAATTGAAGCCTTTTTTATAATAATATTTGAATATCCTATTATCCACTACTGCATTCACCATCTAAACAAAGCATTAAAATAATGTATGTACACAAGACATCCATGTGATGGCATTTTATATTATCTAGGCTTAATTGAGCTCTATTTTTCACCATTCTTAAAGAATTCCAAGGAATACTCTGCACAATTATTATAATATTTAGTCTTAGGATTTGCCAAACTTATAGAAATAAAATTAATTCATGGCACCAATTGGCTAACATACTATTTATGTCAGCAGGACAAAGTGGTCATTTTGATAAAGAAGATATCATATTCACTCCCATCTATTGAAAAAATATTAAATAATATTCATATTATAAAAGAAAAAAAAATTAAATAACATCTGTCACCCATTTTATGTTACATGTGTATCTACTTGCCATTTCTTGAGTAGGGTGACCCTGTTTATTAATATTTTTCTAGTTTTAAAACATCATTTTGACCTTAAATTTAAAATTAGGTAAAATAAATGTTTACATCTATTTTTTGTTTTTAGTTATCAAATAAAGTAAAAATTGATAACTTAATAAAAAAAAATTAACCTAATAGTTAATACATTAATAAATCTGATTTTTACTAATTACTACTGGAATTTGTAGAAAAATTTAATTTTAATCCATATACTGAGAAAATACTTAAAAAATTAAATAGTCAATTTGTAATGTATGGATCTCTATTTGTGAAGCTGTGATGCATATGAAAGTAGAGCAAAAATCTTTTTCACCTTTAAAATTACAATATTAATTTCTTATAGTTATAAATGAAAATAAAATCAAGCTATAAAAAATAATGAAAATATCTTTTTAAAGATAAAGGAATATATTTTTTTTGTAATAAAATATCTAATATTTTAAAATTTTGTTTATTTAAATATAAAAATAATAAACATTACTTATTATTTTTAATCAAATATTATACTTTATTTTTACGTAATAAGTATTTAAAATTAGGACTATTTAGTACTTATTATTTAATATTTACTAAATTACTAATTATATTATTCCTGTCATTGTAAGAAGGTTGTAACTTTGTATTTTCTTTATGTTTTGTGTAGAGATCATCAAATTAAGTCTATCAATATGTCACGTGATAGAGGAAATGAAAACTTACCTAGTGAGGATATTGGATGACATTTTGGTACTGCGGTGGACGGTAATAGACATGTTATTATGTGTAAGTTATGTGGGAAGATAATCAAAGGGGGCATTACATGCTTGAAACAACACTTGGCACATAAAAAGGGTCAAGTAGCTGGATGCTCAAATGTGACCACACAAGTAAGAGAACAAATGATGAAACATCTACAATAGTATGCTGAGAAGAAAAGAGATAAACAAAAAAGGCAAGAAGAAGCAGAAGCCCAAATTAGAGGAGATTTTGAGAATTTGAGCGATGAAGAAGACTTGGAAGAAGAAAGTATGAGATTTGCTCGACAAGAAAGCATGCGATCACAACAACAATGGGAAGAGAGACAAAGATTTCGAGCAAGAACAACTGGAAGGGGTAATATTTATGAAGAGGGAGGTGGCTCTGGCAGTGGTGCTACCAGTGGTTTCAATAGAGCAGGAGCTCGATCTTATAGTGGTCGAGAAGCTGGAGGTAGTGGACGACAATGGATCAATCCTGATGCCCCTGAAGCTAGACTAAAGGCAATGGATTCTGTTTTAGAAAGAAGCAAGAGTGCGAAACAACCAAAAATCAACACAAAGTTACTGAAAGGTTTAAGAAGTAAATTAGGAAAAGCAGTTGGAAAATTCCTAATTTATAATCGGATTCCAACGAATGTAGCTGACTCTCCATTTATACAGCCTATGCTTGATATTGCTGTAGAGATTGGAAAGGGGGTGAAGGGTCCATCACCCTATGAGATATCTGAAATTTATTTGGAGCAAAAGTATCAAGAAATGAAAAATTATATAGATTCTTTTGCTGGAATTTGGAAGGAGAGAGGTGTAACACTTATGTGTGATGGTTGGTCAGGACCAACTAGAAAACACATTATAAACTTTTTAGTTTATTGCGATAGAGGCACCGTGTTTCATAAATCAGTTGATGCCTCTGATGTGCCAAGCAGAACAGCTGAATTTTATTTCAAGTAATTTTCTAATTTTAATTGTATATGCAAATAGTATTATGGACTTACATGTTTTTAATTAAATAGTAGTAATTATTGAATCTATAATTTCATTTCAGATTAATGGACGAGGTGGTTGAAGAAATTAGAGAGGAGAGTGTTGTCCAAGTAGTGACTGATAATGAAGCTGCAATGAAAGCAGGAGGAAAATTATTAATGCAGAAGAGGCCCAATCTCTATTGGACAGCATGTGCAGCTCATTGCATAGACCTTATTCTTGAAGATATTGGTAAGAAAAGTAACGTGAAGAAGGTCTTAGAAGATGCAAGAACAATAACCTCATTTATTTACAACCACACATGGACAGTGAATTTCATGAAGAAATTCACAAATAATAGAGAGTTACTTCGCCCTGCCATCACTCGATTTGCCACAAATTTCATTGCTTTGGAGACTATTATCAGGCATAAACAAGCACTAAGGGAAATGTTTACATCTGATGCTTGGAAAAGCTCAAGGTTTGGAATGGCAAAATCAGGTCCAGCATATGATTCAAAGAAAATTATCTTAGGCAAAGAGTTTTGGCAAAAGGCCTCTGATATAATTAAAGTGCAAGAACACTTGTTGAAAGTTCTTAAATTGGTTGATGGTGATGAAAAACCAACCATGAGCTTCATATACGAGGCAATTGATAGGGCGAAGTTGGCCATTCAAAAAGATTGCCGGTTTTACAATGACTATTGGAAAATTATTGACAACCGGTGGAGTTTTCAGTTGCACCAAGATTTGCACGCTGCTGGTAAGTGTAAATCAAATACAATTTCTTATTATTTTAACTTTTAAATTATGCATAGTTGCATTAGAAAACTATTGATTAATATGTTTCTAAATTTAATTGTAGGGTATTTTTTGAACCCACAATTTCTTTATGGTGCCCCACCCTCTCCTGAAGTTGCTAGAGAAGTCATGGATGGAGTTAAAAAAGTGATAACCAAGTTGGTACCCAATATAGATACTCAAATTCGGGCTATTAATCAAGTAAGTATTGGTTCCATTAAATTGAATAATGAATTGTTCTAGTATTCTGTAATACTTTTAAGAATAATTATTAATACATCTAATTAATTAATTATATTTCACAATCATCCTTTTTTAATTGTTGCTATATCGAGATAGGCAGGAGACTTTTGGAACCCCGTTGGCTCAAAGGGCAGTGAAACAAACAAATCCTGGTAAATATGGCTATATAGCTAAATAATGGAGAATGACTCTATTTTCTCTCTTGTGTTCAAATTTGACTTTTGAAATACACTATACTAACATAAAACTCTTTTTAATTATTCATGCAGCTGAATGGTGGATTCATTATGGCTTGTGTGCTCCTGAGCTCCAAAGAATAGCAATTAGAGTTCTTAGCCAGACCACATCAGCTTCGAACTGTGAGCGTAATTGGAGCACCTTTAGCCTCATCCATACGAAAACAAGAAATAGATTAAAGTACATGAGACTACAAAAACATGTTTTCGTACATTACAACATGAGGTTAAAGTTAAGACGTACAATGAGAAGAAGCCAACGAGAAATTGAAGAGGGTTTCAATCCTATCAATTTGGACTACATTTTCGAAGAAGATGATCCTTTAAGTCAATGGTTAGAGGAGAGAGAGACACCACTACTCGACGGTCAGGACAATTCAAATTGGTTAAATGAAGAGGTTGGTGGTACTACAGAAGGAGGTGATCAACCACCAATAAACGCGCATGATGATTCAAGTTCAAGCCCTGAACGTACACAAAGTGATGACAATCTTGGTTTGAGCCCACCAAGTGATGATGATGGTAATAGTGGTGCTGGAGCTGGGGTTGGGAGGGGGGGGGGTGGCAGTGGTGGTGGTGGAGGCGGCGGTGTAGAATATAATTATGGATATGATACAGGGACATCATTGGAAGGGATATATATCCTTCTGATCCTTATGGACTACATGACATACCTGAAAATTATGACTTGGGTATTCCTCCAGGAAACCAATCTTCACAACCCAGGAGAAGGAGTGCTCGCGGTGACCCTAGCGATTCTACTGAAGATTCATATGATGTGGTTCGTAGTTTTGACGACTTTGGTTTAGATGGTTCATCATCACAATCATATGAATCTCATCCAGTATATCCACATTATGCATCTCGTGACTCACATTTTTATCCCAGTGGATCAGGAATCTCAGGATCTAGTGAGTCTTCTTCTACACACTACCCAGAGCCAGCCCCTGCCCCAACTTATAGACATTATTCAGGAGAATTTTCATCACCAGTACATTTTCAAGAGCAACAACAAAATGACGCAAACTTGGGTTCATTCAACTATATATTTCCACAAGGATGGGGAGATAATTTCCCATCCCAATCTCAAGATACAGATGCAAATTATGAAGACCCTCCATGTCATTCTTTTTGGTGGTGACATGTGTTATGTTATAAATTTGTAATATTGTATTCATGTATTTTCAACTATTTATTGATATTTGATATTAATCACTTTTTAAATTCATGTATGTGTAATGTGTATATTGAGTATTAAGTCTATTGAGTATTGATTCATTTTTAGTAACTTTATGACTTTAATTAATTGATTCTTACATTTCTACATCTTTTTACTCATTAAAGTAATGTAAACTATAAAAAAATATGCTTTTTTTTGTAAACAGCGCACTAAAATTAATATAAAAATCATAATGCCTATTAAAAAGCATTTATAGGTTGAATGAAAGCCTTCAAAATTCATTAAAAATCATGTATTAATGGATTTCATGCTTATTTTTTAATTTTGGCATGGTTGTGCATGCGTGAAAAAAATTCACGACCGTTACGCCTGCTTCCCGTTACGTAACACCCGCGTCTCCCCCGACCCACGACACCCGCGACTGTTTCGCGACGTTACCCACGACCGCGATTTCGAACCATGCTCCTAAGAGAATCTCTCTCAATAATATACAATCATCTACATAAATACCTCCCTAAATTACTCCAAGATACTCGAGATTTCTATACTCCCCGTCAAGTTGGATCATAGATATTGATAATATCCAACTTGCAGATGAAATCATCAAAGCTCTGTTAGGCTAACCCTTTGGTAAAGATATCTGCTGTTTATTCCTTGGTAGGTACATAAGTCATACAGATGGTACCTTCTTCAACCTTCTCTTTGATAAAGTGTTGGTCCACTTCTACATGCTTAGTCCTGTCATGTTGAATTGGATTGAGAGAGATACTGATGACTGCTTTGTTGTCACAGTAGAGTTTGATAGGGAATTTCACCAGGATCTGTAATTCTTCCAAGAGTTTCCGTAACTACAGTCCTTCGCATATCCCTTGTGCAATTGCCCTGAATTCAGCTTCAGTACTACTTTGAGCCACTACATTATGTTTTTTACTCCTCCAAGTCACCAAATTTCCCCATACAAAGGTGCAATATCCGGTGGTAGACCTTCTATCTTTTGCTGATCCTGCCCAATCCGCATCTATGAAAATTTCTACTTCCTTGCTTTCACATTTTTTGAAGAAGAGTCCTTTGCCCGAATAGCCATTGAGGTACCTGAGGATCTTGTACACAGTATCTAGGTAAGTCTTTTTCGGTGAATGCATGTGTTGGCTTACCACACTTACCGCAAATGCAATGTCAGGTCTGGTATGCGATAGATAGATTAATTTACCAACCAATCTCTGATACCTCTCCTTTTCAACTGGTATTCTGCAGTCTTCAACTCACTTTACTGCTTCAATTGGGGTTTCACTAGGTTTGCATCCAAGCATGTCAGTTTCGGTTAGGAGATCAAGGATATACTTTTGCTGAGAGACATTGAAACTCTTTTTTGATCTAGCAACTTCCATTCCCAAGAAGTATTGCATTCGTCCTAGGTCTTTAACTTCAAACTCAGCAGCTAGGACTTTCTTCAATCTTTCCATCTCCACTGTATCATTTCCAGTTAGGATTATATCATCAACATACACAATCAAAATTGTTTTCTTACCACTTTCAGACTGTTGGAAGAACATAGTGTGATCTGATTGCCCTTGTCGATATCCTTGGTTCTTTATCACCTTTGCAAATCTGTCGAACCATGCTCTGGGAGATTGCTTGAGTCCATATAGGGACTTCTTAAGTTTACATACTCTGTTTTCTTCACCTTTCTTACTGAAACCTGGTGGTATCGTCATGTAGACTTCTTCTTCTAACTCGCCATTTAGAAATGCATTCTTAATGTCGAGTTGCTGTAGTGGCCAATCTAAGTTGGCTGCCAAGGACAGGACAACCCGAACTGTATTCAATTTTGCCACTGGTGCAAATGTCTCCATGTAGTCAATGCTATAGGTCTGTGCAAACCCTTTTGCAACAAGTCCGACTTTATACCGTTCAACTGTCCCATCAACTCTATATTTCATTGTGAAGACCCATTTGCAACCTACTGACTTCTTCCCTTTCGGCAAATTCATAACGTTCCAAGTTCCATTTTTTTCCAAGGCCCACATTTCCTCCATGACAGCTTCCCTCCATTCAGGAATCTCTAGGGCTTCCTGGATATTCTTTGGAATTTTTATCCTATCAAGGTTAGAGGTAAAAGCACGACACCTAGTAGACAGAGTTTTATAAGATATGTATTTTGACTAGAGATATAGAGTATATGACTTAGTTTGTTTTCTGACTGCAATGGGTAAATTGATGTCATCAGGTGCAGACTTATCAAAAGGAAGCTCATGGCCATCTATTACCTGATCGGGACTGGGCATGGACTCATGGTTGCTTGGAGCTATCACCGGTTCCAACTCTCTTGGTGCCTCAGGTATGAGATTTTCCCTGTTCTTTGTTTTTAGCTTTCTAGAGTAAACAAGTATTTCCTTGTTATTTTGTTTTTCTGCATCTCCCCCAGAGTTTAAGTGATCTTTTGCACATGACAGGTCAGGAAATGATGCAATGGAAGACTCAGTATATGGCACAAATTCATCAACGGAGAAATCAAAGAATCGATCTTCACTCCACTTCTCCCCCTGAAGAGAGGGCTTTTGGAAGTAAGGAGTGGTTTCAAAGAATGTGACATCAAGGCTAACAAACAATTTTTTTATGACAGGATCATAACATTTGTAGCCTTTTTGAGTAGGAGAGTAACCAATAAAAACGCACTTAATGACATGAGGTTCCAATTTATCCCGATTGTGAGCATGAACATGTACAAATGCAGTATACCCAAAAATTTTCAGAGAGAGATTGAAGTTGAGCTGAGAGTTGGGAAAACATTCTTGGAATTTTTGGAGAGGAGTGGCAAAAGAAAGAACCCGACTAGGCATTCGATTAATGAGATATGTAGCTCTTAAATTGGCATTGCCCCAAAAATATTTTTTTATATTTGTAGTGAGCATCAATGCTCAAGCTACTTCAAGAATATGCCTATTTTTGCATTCAGAAACCCCATTTTGTTAAGGGGTATCCACACGTGAATTTTGATGAACAATTCCATTTTCTTGAAGATAGTGTCTCAAGATATTATTGAAATATTTTGTACCATTATCAGTACGTAAAATTTGAATGTGAGTTTGGAATTGTGTTTGAAACATGAAATTGACAAAAATTGAACAGACTTCAGTTTTATCTTTCAACAGGTAAACCCAACAAATATGAGTATGATCATCAATAAAAGTAACAACCATTTCGTGTGAGTGCGATTAAGAGAGTGTGAGGGGCCCTATAAATCACTGTGAATCATAGTAAAAGGTTTGGATGGTTTGTATGTGGACTTCGGAAAGGAATTACGTTGGTGTTTTGCACGTTCACAAATCTCACACTGAAATTCAAAAGACGTTTTATTTGAACAAATGGAAGGAAATAAACGTCTTAAGTATTGAAAATTTAGATGACCCATCCTAGAATGCCATAACAAAATTTCACTATCCCTAGAAACAGATGCAGAATCACAAATAGCAGTTTTACATTGTTCACTTGTATTCGCCTCCTCAAACTATTAGAGTCCCTCACATGCTTTAGCATTGCCAATCGTCTTCCTCGATGATAGGTCATGGAAAACACAATGAGAGGAAACAAATTTAGTAGAGCAATTGGAATCTTTTGTCAACTGGCTAATGGATGACAAATTGCAAGACAACTTAGGGACATGTAGGATAGATTTTAGAATTATAGAATCAGAGATTTGAATACTCCCTTTGCTTGCAATATGAGAGTGATCCATCTGCAATTTTAACTTTCAAATTTCCAGCACATGGTGAACAGGATGAGAACAGATGATAAGAATCAGTCATATAATCAGAGGCACCAGAATCAATTATCTATGGTAATTTGTAATGAGATATGGTATTTAAGGATGTCAAAAAATTACCTCGGTGGGCTAAAGAACCAGAGGGAATACTTGTGGAAGACTGACCCGATGCTTGAATGGTAGAGAACATTTTATAGAGTTGCTCAAATTGCTCTGGACTAAATGCGCCACTTGGAGTGAAATTGTTATTTTTCTCACCTTGTGGTTTCTCAGCTGGGTTATCAATAGCAGCCTGGTAGCCATGATTTTTTTTTTATTTTGTCTCGGCTTCCAATCTGCAGGCTTCCCATGTATTTCCCAGCAATTATCTTTTGAATGGCTCGACTTGCAGCAGTGCTCACACCCTGTCCCACAGGAGTTCTCGAGATTGGGGCCGACATCTTAGGCCCATTATTTTCGGTTGGTGCCTTCAGCATAACCTTGCGACGACTTTCCTCACGCCTCACCTCTGTGAAGACTTCCTGAGTTGAAGGTAGAGGGCGTCAACAGAGAATCCTCCCTTGCACCTTGTCCAGGTCGCGGTTGAGTCTGGCCAAGAATTCAAAGACTCGTTCATTCTCGAGTCTCTTCTCGTAGTGGGTACTATCTCTAGGGCATTCCCACTCTTCCTCAATGCTCAGGTCGAGCTCTTGCTAGAGTTTCGTCATCTTCATGTAGTAGTCGATGATGTCTCTCTCTCCTTGCAGCATTTGCCATAGCCGAGTCTTTATCTCAAAGATCTGGGAGTAGCTTTCGACATCGGAGTACGTCTCTCAAATAGCATCCCAGACATCCTTCACCGTTCGTAAGAATGGGTAGGTCTTGCCGATTGAAGGCTTTATGGAGTTCACGAGCCACGCAGTCATAATGGAGCTCTCGGACTTCCACTTCTGCAGAGCTGCAGCGTCGGTTGAGGCGAGCTTCTTCCTCTCGCCGGTAAGGTATTTTAACCTTCCTTTGCCGTCAATCACAAGTTTGATTGACTGAGCCCATTCACGGGAATTTTTTCCTTTCAATCTCTCCACCGAGAGTGGAAAAGACGAGTTGTCTAGCCCATTCGAAACCACGATGGAGGTGGCTTCAGTCTCGCCGTTGAGAGCTTCAGAGGTGCTTGACCCTCTGTTGTTGACGGCACCGTCTGCTATTGCTAAGGTTTAGAAACCCTAGCTCTGATACCATGAAATCAGAATAGGTTTTCTGTATTTCTTGAATAATTTTGTACAAGCCAATACAATATATCTATTATACAATCGGGAATTCTAAATTTGGAAACAATCTCCTAAAATAATCTCTCTCAATAATATACAATCATCTACATAAATACCTCCTTAAATTACTCCAAGATACTCGGGATTTTGATAGAGGTGATGCCTGCACTTATCTTGATGCCAATGGTTATGTTAATATGTTATTAGTTAGGAAATAATAAATATTAGGAAGATTACACACACACACACACACACATAGAGATTAATCATAAAAATATTAAAAAATTTACAATAAAAAATATTAATGATGGACCAATCCAACATGAATGCTTCACAATAAATCTCTTATTCAAGATAGGAATTATTTGTAATAAATTGAGAATTTATTCTCATTAAAGAGAGGAGTTTCTTTCTCGTTAAAGAAGGAAAATTAAACAGTTGATCTCAAGGAGAGTTCATTTGCATCCTTGATTTGAGGAGAGTTAATTTGATTTGAGACGGAGTTATTCTTGAGAGGGTGTATACTGGTACCTTTGTGTTTCTTTAGAGAGTGTGTCAGAGAGCATAACATCTTAAATGCTCTTGTATTCTATCTTTTCTCAATGGTGAAGTTCTTTTGCTATCTTCACCAGTGGATGTAGGCTATAAGCCAAACTATGTAAATCTTATGTCTATTTTCTTGCATTTCTCTTTTTTATTATTTGCTTACTTTCTCAATTGTCATACTTGCCAATCCTAATAAGTGGTATTAGAGCGAGTTTCCCAACAGCTTTGACATCGTATGGCTTTGAGAAATTTGATGGCTCTAGCAGTTTGAATCTTTGGCAAGTAAAAATGTACGCTGTCTTGACCCAAAAGGGTTCAATGAAATCATTATGGGTAAAGAGAAAATGCAAATACTTTGGAAAATGATTAGAAGGACAAGATGGATGAAAAATATTTCACAGCAATCTAGTTATGCCTTTCAAGACAGTATTCTAAGAGAGGTCCTCTTAGAAAAGATCATTGCCAATTTATGGTCTAAATTAGAGTCGTTGTACATGACAAAGTCCCTCGCCAACAAATTATATTTGAAGCACTGCTTGTATTAGTTACAGATGATAGAAGGTATGTTTATGAAACCCATGTTGATGAATTCAATTCCATCATTACAGATTTGAATTCAATTGTCAAAATTGAAGAAGAAAATCAAGCCCTTTTATCGTTACGTCCCTTATCTTTTTCATACAAACATTTTAGAGAAACCTTCTAATTTGGTAAAGATAATGTTTCTTTAGAGGATGCTATAGCTTCATATTCTTTAGAGAAATTTCTTGAGAAAAATATTATAAGAAATAATAGCAAAAGATAGAGAGATGCTTTGGTAGCCAGGGGGAGTACCACGGAAAAAAATTCAGATCATAGATTTAGATCTTGATCAAGACATGCAAATAAATTTTGCAATTATTGTAAGAAGAAAGGACACATCCAGGCAGACTGCTACAAGTTGAAGAACAAGAATAGAGAAAAAAACAAGGCACAAATGAAAGAAAGAATGAAAAATAGGCCAAGGCAAATGTTATTACTAACGAATCCGAAGCTGCTGAATTTGTTCTTTCCAATACTGGTAATGCATACTTTAAAGATCATCAGGTGATGGATTAAGCATGCTTGTTTTATATGTGTCTTAATAAATATTGGTTTTCTTCATATGAATGAATCTCTGGTGGGATTGTATAAATGGGCAACAATTGAGCTTGTAAAATTGCTGGGATTGGAATAGTATGAATAAAAAATGTAGGATGGCGTTGTGAGAACTCTCACCGAAGTTTGGCAAGTTCCTGATTTAAAGAAGAATCTTGTTTCTCTTGGAGCCTTAAATCAAAAGGGTACAAGTATACCGCAAAAGGTGAAGTTAGGAAGATCAGCAAAGGTACCTTTGTTATTATAAAAGAAGAGAAATTACTTTCTAATTTATCTGTCTTGCAAGGTACTTTAGTTTTAGGTGCTACTGTTGTTGCTCAATCTTCTATGCCAAATTCTGATATTACCTAATTATGGCATACGAGGTTGGGACATATGAGCGAGAAAGGGCAAACATTACTGCACAAAAGAGGTCTTTTTTGCTACTAAAGTACAAATCAGATGAAATTTCGTAAATGTTAATGAATATTTAGTCATTTAATATTATTATTATGTGTTATTTTGTTAGTAATAGAGGGGGAGACCTATCATTGTGTTCAGATCTTCATTTCACCCAATTATTCAACATGATATCAGGGCAAGATTCTAAGACCTAAACCCTAAGTGTCACAGCCACCATCAAATGGAAGCCCAAAACCCTAAATCTGCTGCATGTCTACCACTGTCGAAGAACTTCCAGCAACACTACAGCCCTAAAAAGGTCCAGCAGCTGTCGGAAGTTAGAGAAGTAGCAGCAAAATTCCTGGGGCGACACTGCCAGTTCAGGAACACAAGATCTACAATAGGTTTTGCAAAAACAACACCATAGTCACCCACAGACACTGCTGATCTGCCCCCTACTGAAATCTCATCTCCAACAGCTTCCCCACGTGTCCTAATGTGCCGGTCGAAGTCTGCCAGGGCCGACCTCATGCGCTGGTGCATTAAGCAAATTTCAGGCATGTTTCTGACCTGAATTCTTCCAGCAGGGCTTGAATCCCTCAATAAAAATACTATTGAAGTTTTTCATGATGTTTTTTTTTTTGTTCAAAGATCTTACCTTTTTTAGTTGCTCATTTACGACATCCAAGAAATGCTTGTTTGGTGCTTCTTGAAGTTGTTTGTCAATCTTTATTAAGTTTACTGAGCCTGAAAGTGGTATTTGCTGTGTTTTTTTGAATGGTATGGTGTGGCCTTGTGATTTGCATAAGTTGTTGAAGGTTGTTTATGTTGGGATTGAGTTGGTGAATTTGAAAAACATGGTGCCAGCTGTGTGTTTTTGATTTGCTGTTCTATCGAGGTTGTATTTGTGTTGGGATGGAGTTCCCAAATCCCAAAAGTGTCTCCCTCATCAGTTACTTGTTTGAGTGAACAATGTACTACAGCTATTTCAAAGGAAGTATTTAAAGTTCCTACAATATAAGACATCCCAATAAGCATCTCATCACATTGCATCTTTTGCTCAGAAAAGTAACCATACCATTCGTATGTCATCCAGTATCTCTCCCACTAGTCCCTGGGTTATCGACTCTGCTGCTATTGACCACATGACAGATGTCACCAACTTCTTTTCCACTCTTCAATATTCTACAAATCTACCTTAAGTTACCCTTTCTGATGAGTCCGCTACTGCTGCTAAGGGAATAGGAATAGTAAATCCTACTCCCTCCATCTCTCTTTCTTCTGTTCTCTACATTCCTAAGTCTCCCTTAATCTTATGTTTGTTAGTAAAATTACTAAGTCACTAAATTGATCTATAACCTTCTTTCCTAATTCTGTTCTTATTCAGGATATGAAAACGAGGAAGACAATTGGCACAGGACGTGAGATTGATGGACTTTACTACTTTGAGTCGCTCTCTCCGCCAATTGCCAGTAGTGTTGCTGCCACATCACATCAAATCCATTGTTGCCTTGGTCATCCATCATTGGACAAGTTAAATTAGTTAGTTCCTACTTTGAGTTATGTGTCTACCCTCGATTGTGAGTCTTGTCAATTAGGAAAGAATCATTGTGTTCTCTTTGCCTCTCTAGCCAATAAAAGAGTCGTTTGCCCTCTTATGTTAGTCCAATATGATGTTTGGAGTCCTAGTCCTAGTTGTGTCACATCAAAGTTAGGGTTTTGATTTTGTCACTTTTGTCAATGACTATTCCAGAATGACTTGGTTGTATTTGATGAAAGATCACTTTGAGTTGTTTAATATCTTTTGTGCCTTTTGTTCTCAAATAAGAACTCAATTTGGCATGCCAGTCCGATTACTTCATAGTGATAATGCGAAAGAGTACTTTAGTGCTCAGTTCATTATCTATATGACAAACTCTAGCATGATCCATCAGTCATCTTGTGTTCACACTCCACAACAAAATGGAGTTGTAGAGAGAAAAAATAGACATATTCTTGAAGTCACTTGAACCCTTTCGTATCAAATGATTGTCCCCAAAGTTTTTTGGAGTGATGCTGTTCTCACTACTTGCTCTCTCATCAATAAAATGCCATCCTCTGTCCTTGGTGGTAAAATCCCATATTCAATTATCTTCCCTAAGGCTCCTTTGTTCTCCCCTCCTCTTTGTATATTTGGTTGTCTCCTTCGTTCATCAATTAAATCCAAGAAGGGATAAATTGGATCCTTGTGCTATTAAATGTATTTTTCTAGGTTATTCCTATACTCAAAAAGGATATCAATGTTACAGTCACACTTTACATTGATTCTTTGTCTCTGCTGATGTCACATTTTTTGAGTCTACACCATATTATTCTGATTTCTTGAGTTCTGTTGACTTATATAAGTCTTTTCCTCTGTCTAGCCTTCTGATCCTAACTTATTTCCTTCGTCTAGTCCTCCAGCATCTTCATTTAGTTCGAGTCCTTTTCATTACTTGGATTGCCCTAATTTGCAAATGTACACATGACGACTCAAGGGAGGAGAGCCTCCTCTAGCTTCCACTTTAATGCCTTTAGTTTTCTCGTTAGATGATCCTCTTCCCCAAGTGGTTGATCCTCCTATTGTTGTTCGAAAAGGTAAACACACTTGTACCCAACATCCAATCTCTAATTTTGTTTCTTAAGATTTCTTGTGACCCTTATACTATTGTTTAGTGCTCCATCTTCCATTGCTCTTCCCAAGTCTATTTCTGATGCCCTATCCCATTCTGGGTGGAGGAATGCAATGATAGAAGAGATGCATGCTCTACAGGGTAATGATACTTGGGACTTGGTACGTCTTCCTCTTGATAAGTCTATGGTTGATTGTTGTTGGGTGTATATTGTGAAGGTTAATCCAGATGGTTCCCTGGCTCGGTTGAAAGCCCGCCTTGTTGCTAAGGGATATACTTAGGTGCATGGCCTGGACTATTTAGACACCTTCTCCCCTGTAGCCAAACTTGCCTTAGTACGTTTGTTCATCTTCTTAGCCACCCCCTATCACTGGCCTCTACACTAGTTAGATGTAAAGAATGCTTTCCAACATGGTGATCTTCAAAAGGAAGTCTATATGGAGCAACCACTTGGGTTTGTTGCCCAGGGGGAGTCAGGCTTAGTTTGTCGGCTCAAGAAGTCACTATATGGTTTAAAACAGTCTCCCAGGACATGGTTTGGTTGCTTTAGTGCCGTAGTACTTGAATTTGGCCTTCAACAGTGTGTAGTAGATCAATCAATACTTTATTGTCATACTCCATTTGGAAGGATTCTGTTTATTGTGTATGTGGATGATATTGTGATTATTGGTGATGATGATCAAGGTATTCAAATCCTAAAGCATTTCCTATAGACTAAGTTTTAGACATAGGATTTGGGACCAATGAAGTACTTCAAGGGTATAGAAGTATCGAGATCTCGTACTGGAACCATCTTGTCACAGAGTAAGTATATTCTTGATCTTTTAGATGGGTTCCAAACCCGTTGATACACCTATGGATCCTAACAGCAAGTTAGTGCCAGATATGGGTGATTTGTTGCCCAACCTAGGTTGATATTGAAGACTTGTCGGAAAGTACAATTATCTCGCAGCTGTTCGGCCGTATATATCTTTCCCAACAAGTGTTGTGAGTCAGTTTCTTGATTCTCCAAGAACAGGTCACTGGGATGCAGTAATTTGCATCTCAAAGGTGCACCCGAGAGAGGTCTCTTATATTAGGATCAAGGACACACTAATATTCAGGAATATACTAATGCAGATTGGATTGGATCACCTTCTGATAGAAGATCCACAACCAGGTATTGTATCTTTGTAGGTGGTATTTTGGTGTCTTGGAAAAGCAAGAAACAAAATGTAATGGTCAGTCGAGTGTTGAGTCAGAGTATAAGGCTATGGCGCACACTACATGTGAACTTTTTTGTTGAAGAACTTGTTGAAAGAACTAAGTTTTCCACATTCTTAGCCTATGGAGTTGATGTATGATAATCAAGCTGCTACTCATATTGCCTCCAAGCCGGTCTTCCATGAACAGACAAAGCACATTGAAGTTGATTGCCACTTTATTTGGGAGAAACTTGTACAGAAACTCATTACAACCACTCATGTGAAATCTGAGTTTCAACTTGCTGACTTGTGACTAAAGCCTAGGGAGGTGCTTGTGTGAAATTTATTTGTAACAAGCTAGGAGCTTATGATATATATGCTCCAGCTTGAGGGGGAGTGTTAATGGTTATTTAGTCATTTAGTATTATTATTATGTGTTAGAGTTTTGTTAGTAATAAGTGTGAGTTAATAAGTGTATTATGGTCATTCCCATTGTACTTGACGTATATTATAAATAGCGGGAGAGACCTATCATTGAGTTTAGGTCTTCCATTTCACCCAATTATTCAACAGTAAACATTGTGTGTTTGGAAAGAAGAGTCACTTTCAAACTAGCTTCCATAGAACCAAAGGTACTCTAGACTATATACATTCTGACCTTTGGGGACCTTCCCGTGTTCCTTCTAAAGGGGGAGCTCAATACATGCTTACCTTCATTGATGACCACTTAAGAAAGACCTAGGTGTTCTTTTTGAAGCATAAGAATGAAGTGTTCAAATATTTCAAGGAATGGAAAGAAATAATCAGGAAACAAACTGAAAAGAAGGTCAAGTGACTCAAAACTTACGATGGATTGGAATTTTGCTCACTCAAATTTGAAGAATTTTGCAAAACCAAAGGCATTGTTAGGCATAAGACAGTCGAACATACACCACAAAAGAATGAGGTAGTGGAGTGCATGAACAAAACCTTCTTGGAAAGAGCTCATTGTTTGCTTTCATATGCTGGTTTTCATCAAGGGATTTTTTTGTGGAGGCTATTTATATTGCATGCCATTAAATAACCGTTCTCTAGCCTTAGGTTTAGAGTTCAAGACCATAGAAGAGGTATGGTTCGATAAATTTGTTGATTATTCTAGTTTGAAAATTTTTGGCTGTCACGCCTATGTTCATGTTAGTGAAGGGAAATTAGAGCCAAGAGTCAAGAAATGTGTTTTTCTTGGTTATGCAACTGAGGTGAAGGGTTATAGACTTTGGTGTCTTGATTCCAGGTCAAGTTTATTACCAGTGAAGATGCTATTTTTGTTGAGACAGTAATGCTTAACCAAAAGAAGGAGAAAGATACCATTGTAGAAGTTAACTAAGTCAACAAAAACATAAAGAAAAAGGAGATAGAAGATGATACTATCCCTTTGTAGAAGACCACTCCTAGTCTGACTAACTCAGTTGAGCACACTAATGGAGTAGAAGAGATGCCACATGAAGAATCTTATAACATTGCCAAACATAGGCCTAGAAGTGAGATCAAGTTACCTTCAAGGTATAGTAATGTTGTATAGTTTGTTATTCTAATCTTATTGGCTATGCTTTGGCAATTGCACAAGAAACCAATAAAACTGGAGAACTTTGACATATTTAGAAGCAATTTCTTGTGTTGATTTTGCTAAGTAGTTTGTGGCTATGCAAGATGAGATTGAGTCTTCACACAAGAATCACACTTAGGAATTAGTAAAGCCTCCCAAGGGAAAGAAGATTGTAGGTTGCAAATAGGTCTTCAAGAAAAAAGAAGGTACTCCAAGAGTTGAGGATGCAAGGTATAAGACACGTTCAGTTGCTAAAGGTTATAGTCAAATTGCAGGAGTAGATTTTAATGATATTTTCTCTCTTGTTGTTAAGTATGCCTTTTATATGTGTATTATTATCTTTCATGGCTATGCATGATTTGTAATTGGAACAACTAAATGTTAAAAAAACTTTTCTGCATGGTAAACTTGGGAACAAACTTCCATGTGTCAACCTTAAGGTTTTATTATTGATGGAAAAGAAGACCATGTGCTTTTACTAAAAAATATCGTTATATGGATTGAAGCAATCTCCTCATCACTAGAATGAAAGGTTCGAGTTGTTTATGTTGGACAATGGTTATTCAAGGAGCAAGCATGATAGTTGTGTACTTTAAGAAACATAAAAATGATCTCTTTTTTATTTCTTGTTATATGTTGATGACATCTTCATTGCTTCTAAAGATAAATTTGAGATCAACAGGTTAAAGAATCAGCTTTCTGGGGAATTTGAAATGAAAAATTTAGGAGCAACAAAAAAGATTCTTGGCATGCAAACCCATAGGAATCAGAAAGAAGGATTATTGTACTTGACACAAAAGAAATATGTTGTAAAAGTTTTGGAGCATTTTGGCATGACAAATGCCAACTAGTTAAGGACTCTACTTGCTGCTTATTTTCAACTATCAATTGTTTTGTCTCCACAAACAAACATAGAAAGTGATTACATGTCACATGTTTCTTATTCTAGTGCAGTTGGAAGTCTAATGTATGCTATGAATTGTACTCATCTAGACATTTCACATGTCGTCAATGTTGTGATTGGGTACATGGCTAATCCAAGTAAAGAGCATTGACAAGTGGTATAATGGATACTTCGATATCTAAGAGGTACTTCTGATGCTTGTTAGAATTTGGAACACATAGGTCTAGTGCTATTGGTTATGTTGACTTAGATTTTGCAGGGCATCTCAACAAAGAGAAGATCCAATACTGGCTATGTGTTCATTTTTGGGGAATGTGCCATAAGTTGGAAGGCAAGCTTACAACATGTTGTTGGGTTATCCAGTACCAATGCAACCAAGGCAAAATACATGGCCATGATAGAGGCAGTCAAAGAAGCTATTTTGGTTAAGAGGTTTGATGGGTGAGCTTATATCTTGCAAGGACAAGATTATAGTTCATTGTGATAGTCAGAGTGTTATTCATTCAACTAAGGATCAAACGCTTCATGAAAGAACAAAATACAGTGATGTCATGTATCACTTTATTCGTGATATTATTTCACAAAGGAAAATTATTGCAAAGAAAATTAATATTGCTGATAATCTTGCATATATGTTGACAAAGTCTCTATCATCTGCTAAGTTCAAGCATTGCTTGGACTTTATTGGAATCTATAGTTCGTGTAATATGCCCATGGGGCATATGATGGAGAAGATGGAAGAAGAAAATTATCATTCATATATGACTAGGGGGGAAGATTTGTTAACGATGAATCAGCCCCATATGAATGCTTAGGCTAGCTCCATATGAATCCTTCACAATAAATCTCTCATTTAAGCTCTCATTCAATGTAGGAGTGATTGGTCCTCCCATACCTTGGCAAATGCATTCATGCTTTACAATAAATTTCTCATTTAAGATAGGAGCTATTTGTAATAAATTGAAAGTTTATTCTCTTATTAAAGAGATGATGTGTTTTTTTTGTTTTGGGTATTGGAGAAAAGAAAATTAAAGAGTTGACCTCAAGGAGAGTTAATTTGCATCCCTGATTTGAGGAAGAATTAATTTGATTTGAGAGGGAGTTATTCTTGAAGAGGTGCATATATAAGTGCCTTCGTGGGTCTTTGGAAAGTGTGTTAGAGAGTATAGCATCTTAGATGCTCTTGTATTCTATCTTTTCCCAATAATGAAGTTCTTTTGCTATATTCGGCCGTTGATGTAGGCTATAAGTCGAATCACGTAAATCTGGTGTCTATTTTCTTATATTTTTATTTTTTTATTATTCATTCACTTTCTTAATTGTCGCACTTGCCAATCCTAACAAAAAATCCTGGATATGCTGCTTAAATGGAGTGTGGAGATTGACAAAGGCTATGTACATGTTCAAGCAGTCTCCACATTTTCTTGTTTTTCCTCAACATGATAGAAAGAGGACTAACAAGAAGATTTGAGATTCTTCCTAACTGTGTCCAAAACATTGGGGGATGTGGGTAGCTAGGAGAGCGAAAAACAAAGAGAGACACATCCCAGTTCATCCTATTTTGGTAGCAGCCCTCCAAATTTCAAACTGTATGAACCACAGGCCTGGAAGAGGAGGCAAAGGGGATAAAATCTTCATAAGTCCAACCATTAAGACATGCATCCTTCACAGCAGTTCTCACATTCCAAGTTTCACCCTCTAGGGGCAATTCACAAGACAACACTCAAACCATGCATAAGGACAAGCAGTCTCTGCTTTTTAACACATAATTTGAAACTTTAGTCTCATTCTCCTGGATGATCAAGAATCAAGAAACATTAAAAAACCAGTATCGGGCACTTCTAATAAACTCTGAACAAACCACCACAGTTGAGTGAATTGCCCTGTGCTAACCCATTAGGACATTCTAGTGGTTAAAACTTGGGACTTCTTTGTTGGAGGTCTCATGTTCGAATCTTGGGATGAGAATGAAGGGGGATGGGATGGGAGATAGGCTACGTAGTCCAGGCCTAGTGTGGGCTTCTAGTCAACCAAAAAGAAAAAAAGGAGTGCCCAGATATTTTCTGTGAGCAGAATGAAGATGGGAATTTTTTATTTCTTCTGAATTGGGGCCTGTATATTTGGAAGGTGACTGCATAGTGTTTGATGCGAAGAATTCAGGATGGAGTCACTCTTCAGGTTTCCCAAATTGGAAGCTATTTTTCAAAGAGTTTAAGAGAGTTAATTTCCAGAAATTTATTATTATGTGTGGCAATATATTCATCTTTCCTTTCAATGGGCTCGTTTTTAGTTCTTTTAGATGTCAGGAACTTTTCACTGCAGTTATTATTTTTTCATTATTTTTTTAAATGTTGGGTTCTAATGAACTTTACTGACTTAAAAAAAACAAAACAAAAAAAAAAGAAACAGGAAGAAGTTTAATAAAGATGCTGCAATTGCCAATTGGGATAATTCACAGTTGACTGTATATAGATATTCCATATTCTAAAGAAAAGGAAACGAGCCTTTCTTATACCCATAAAATTGAGAAAAAAGAAATTCATGATTCAAAATATTTACTTTTCCAGTATTGTGCAAAATGTAAACCACAGAGCAATTTTAACAAGGTGGATTTTTGCAGCCATCAGATGTTAGCAAGGACTCAAACTTTTATTTTCATGGAATTTGGAGGGCTTCAATGTATGGAAATCTCAATTTAAGGAAATTTTGGTTCTATTTAAAGAAACAATGGAAACGTATAATAATTTAGAAACAAAATAAAAATAGTCTAGCTCCTGGAATCCCAGCCACCATAACCGAGCCAAAAGAATTTGAACCCTCATTTAGTTTTGAACCCTCAAAAATTTGAAATTAACGAATTTTAAGACTGGATTTTATCTACCTTATGTTGGCAATGAAATATGAAGTCCTTGGCTAGCATTCTCAGCCACCATACATTTGGGCATCTGTTACAGTATTATTGTAATGTATTTATTTGTTACCTTAGTTGACTTAAGAAGTGCACGTGCAAGGCAAAGAAGCTGCCTTTGGCCGACAGAAAATGATGTTCCAGATTCCTTTACATGTATGTCCAACCCTCCTGCTGCTTCTACTTCCTCCTTGACATGGCATTTCTCTAGAGCCTTCCAAATTTTAACATCATCATTTACATGGAATGGGTCTAGATTATCTCTGAGAAGTTAGAAGAAGCCAAGAAACCAATCACATGTATAAATAAGAAAAAAATAAACAAGTAGCAGTTTCATCAGTCTTTCTCAAATGCAATTATTTGAGTTAGATACTAAGAAAAGGACCACATTACATATTATCCTGAAACAAGAAGTAATCAACATCATTATATCATAAACATAAATGCCAGTGTGGTACCTTAACGATCCTTCAAATAAGAAGGGACTCTGTGGAACAACAGCAAAATGTGAACGGGAGTCCCTAACGGAAACGTCAGCCAAATTTATGCCATCCACTATAATACAGCCAGTACATATTGGGGAAAGGCGGAAAAGGGCATTCAAAATACTAGATTTCCCAGCCCCTGTTCTCCCAATAATACCAACCTGATGTTATTGAAAAAAATGCAAGATATGAATAGTCTTACCAAATAATCTAGAAGCTTTCAGTTGCAAAACAAATTCATATTTACTGAATGTAAATCCACAACATATTTTAATGAATAGTGGGCTTGGTATATGGCCTGACCTTTGTTCCTCCTGCAATGGTAAACGTAATGTGATGAAGAGCAGCTGGCAAAGATGGCAAATATCTCAGAGTGACATTCTGAAACTCAATGTGTCCTTGATGCGGCCAATCTTGATCTAAGGATTCGCATCCTTGTTCTTCTTGGGGGATATCCATATACTAGAATGAAAGAATAGTTAATAAAAACTACGATGCTATTGTATCTTATAAACACCTTCATACCTGTAGAACCCTTTCAACAGAAACCATTTCCTTTTCTGTTTCAGTGAAACTGGTCAAAAAACTTCCCAACAATGTCACAACTGGAGCTGCATAAGAGAGAGCCAAACCCACCTATAGCCAAATGGGTGATCTTAGAATTCTTTGGTGGCTGAAGAAGATGTGAAATCAGTGAAACAAGTGCAACAGCTCAAAGTCTCAGACAGTTTGGTGTGTCTAGCAGAAGGTTGAAGCTGTGATGAGGCTATCACTTAATTCATGGAAATCTAATTAAGTTTCATGTCGTGCATGGCTGTTTGTTCAATTATTTATGTTAATCACATGTATGCATTTATTTTAAGAGAGAGAGAGAGAGAGAGAGAGAGAGAGAGAGAGAGAGGGTATTGAATTTCAAGCAATTGAATCATTGTAGAAAGATTGGTGAGTTGGTGTTTATTTGAGCCTAAAGGAACTCCAAAACAAGTTTGTGTTCCTTATGCTATTATAGTAACAGATAGTTGAATGGTTGGCATAAATAGCCTGCTATGTTTATTTGGTCTTAATAAGGGTAATAGTTTTGAAAAAGGATGTCTATTGGATTTGGGAAATGACAATGCAATCTGCTTTAAGTTGATTAAGATTTGAATAGGATGAATTTTAAGGGCAAAAATCATTGACCAGAGAACTAGTTTGATTAACAATAAGCCCCTAGTTAGGGATTGTTTGGAACCATTCATAGAAAAGTAATTTTCTGGAAAGAGTACTTATTTGAAAAAGTACTTATCTAAAAGTAGTTTAGGATTACTTATTATAAGTACTTTTTTCAGAAAATTATTTTATCAAAAAATATTTATTTCCTAAGAAAAAATGTAGTTTGGAGAAGTACTTTTTGAAATAAGTACTCATTTAAAGTGTAAACCAAACAAATAAGTACTCATTTAAAGTGTAAACCAAACACTACTTTAGCTATTGAATATCATTGTGTGAAAAATATGGAAATACTGAAGCTGTGCAGTGACTATATATACTAATTGTTTTGAGAAGTCGTGGAATTCAAACAAGTAGGGATTGTGGCTCCATTGGGTGAAAGGCCCTAAACCTCTCAAACGTATTTTGATTTTATGCGTGGTTGGCCATGTTAGAAATCATCACTTGATTGGGATGTTCCTTGAAATGGGTATGCTACTCAAGAAATTTGAGCGGATAACTTCAGCTAAGAAGAATTCCTGGAATGATGACTATTTTCATATAACAACCATTAAACCTTAAATCCCATTGGGTGTTCTGGATACATAAATGCGCTTCCACCAATAGCACAATCTAGGGTAACATCCTTTGAAAGTTGGACTGCTGTCAAATCCTCACTAACCATCTTAATCAAAGTTTTATAGGTCTGCTCCTTTCCCTCCTAAGGCCACAAACAACAACTCACTCTTTGTTATGTTGATTGACCAACATTACAAATGTCCAGATCATAATCACCCTTCCATTATCTCCTATAAATGTCATGCTTAGCTTGCAATGAAATGTTCATTTCTTAATTTATCTTTTATAATTATTCCACTCATCCACCTTAGCATTCCCATTTCTACAACTTTTACATTTTGGATATGTTGTTTTTTAGTCATAGCTAGTCTTGTAACTTTCTTTTTACTTTACAGTATTCTATGATCACATAAAACACATGAAGCACTTCTCCATTTTTCCCAACCTACTTTAACCTTATGCATTAATCTTCTTCAATTTCTCCTTCAGCTTATACAATAGAGATCCAAGGTAAGGAAATCTGTTAGTACCAAGAATTTCTGGATTATCAAGTTTAATATTTCCTTCCATATTCTTCCTAAATGGCTAAAATTACATTTCATGAAATCGATCTTACTTGTTTGTGTCTTAAAACCTTAATATTCTAAAGCTTCTCTTCATTATCAGCTTAGATTTGCCTCCACTTCTAGTTTCATCAAGGCAATATCATTTGCAAATAACATAAGCTATGGAACCTAATTTTGAATATTCCTAGTAAGTTCATCCATAGCTAAAGCAAATAGATAATGACTCAAAGTAGACCCTTCACATACCCTTATATAAATTCTCTAGGCTCTCCATGTGTAGTCGTAAGTCTCGTAACACTAGTCATTACTCGTTACCCTATTAATTTGTATTAGATTTAGAAAGAAAAGTTACAATAAAAGGGGGCAAGAAATCTGCCCCAATAAAATAAAAAAGAAAAAACAATAAAAATAAAGATAAAACAATAAAGCAAAAAGAGCAGCTAACCAAGAAAACCCCTTTTCAATCCCTTTCCATCGTGATTCACTGAGCACTTATGATTTGCTAGTTCCCTTCGACCCTTCTTCGCTTTGTAGTTACCCCCAGTGAAACGCACTTCCATTCCTCCAGCATCACACATTTTAAAATCCAATTTATCCAATCTCTTGGGCTTCTAAATCCTTCCTAGGAATCATCTCCACTGGTGTAGATAAAATTCCATCATTGCACTGCAAGTTATTACCCAATCCATTGTTTTCAAAAATAGAAACCCCTCCAATCGATGAACATATGATAGGACCCGGAGACAACGCAGGAATCAGAAACAAAACCATATTGTTCTTGAATCTCATCCAACAACAAACCCCTATCACACTCAAACTTAAGCCATCACTATCTTCATCAGAAAAATCCCCCCATTTCTTAACCTCCTTTCCTTTATAATCTCCTTTACTTCCTAGATCCTTCCTCTTATCTAGTGTTTCTTCCGCGATACTCAACTCCCCTGAAGAATCTCTCCTAATACTCTTTGCTCTTATCTCACCAGATTGCTCTCTCTTCTCTTCACATAGTTTCTCACTTCTGCACCCATCAGAGCAGCCTCCCAATGAGCATAGACCTTAGGGCCTTAGATTTTTCAGAATTAAAACCTGAAACATCATATTTTGTATCCAATCCATCTTCTGCTTTTCTATTTCTCCTGGATATACCAGCCTCTAATCCCTCTGCGAAGCCTAAATCGACCATCAATCTGATGCTTATGTTATTGTCATCAATTTCTTCTCTAACCGTTCTTGAAACCACACTAAAATCATCCTGATGATACACTGAATGCTGAGCCCTTTTTGTTTGTCTTGAAGAACTGAAAAGGGAGTTTGGAAATCGTTAACTGGCTGTATATCCATCTTCCCTTTATCTGAGTTCTGCAAGTGGCTAGGGAAATATACCAGATCGGTGATAGGGTCAGGCATGGGAGGAGCCTGGACTTCCATAACCTTGTGTTAGGCCTCAAAAGTTTTCATAAGAAGACTTCCTTTTTGACTGGAAACCTGACTAAGCATTTGGGCCTGTCCTTCCAATTGGCCCAACTGTGATTTACCTTGCTGAATTTTCTCCTCTCTAATCTGGCCCAATTTAGAATCCAAATTCTGCTCTTGGGCCTCCTTAACCAACAGGCCCATCAGAAATTTTAAAGTTCTTCATTGCTTTCAAACAACAGGCCATGTCTGCATTAATCATCAAAGACCCAGGCCCATCCCACCTTCTCCCCACACCGGGCACACATCACCTCTGGCACATCATTAGGGCTTGAGAGAACGCCATCACTAGGAACTGAGCAAGCACCAAGTGTATGAATCAGAGGAACTTTATCAGCATTAGCTTTTCCTGATACTATTTGACCCCAAGATTGATTCTCATTCCTCCTTTTACTATCAATTCCATCAATGCCTGACAAAGACATTCTCGTCAAAACATCGAAGTCTTTCGCAAACTGAAACCACTGATTGCCTTTGGATCCTTCAGAGACAAAGATAGAATATCTTTTGTCCCTCCATCCTCGTTGCATGAATCACCATCCAATAATCAACAAAACCCACCTGAGATCTACGAACACCCTTGATCAAGTTTCCAGTAAGAGATAAGAATCCCTGTGTGAACCATTTTTCTGCAGCTCAAGAAAATCAAACCCATCAATTACGCTGCTGATTCTTCTCCAGAACAAATAAAGCTCCAACCTTCATTACTTCATCCAATCTGAGATTGAAGAACTTCCATTTGATTTGGACTGAGCGAATCCCCATCACCAATAACTAACAGCATCTTGATCAAGGTCCTTTGTGAGAGAAAGAGAACCATTTCATGTCTTCAGATTAAGCGCAACTAAAGTTGCGGCTAGGAAGCATGGAGAGCCTTTAAGAGTTCCTCCTTTCCCCTCGTTATTGGCCTTTGAGAGAAGATATTTCAACAGCAGTCAAGCTCAAAGATGAACAGAGGATGGGAAGCAGCGGGCTTCTTGAGAGATAGAGCGACAGAGCTAGGGCTTCGAACCTTCAGAAGAGAAGAGATTGCAAGCCTTCGACAGAGAAGTGTGTCTTGAGTCTCACTAAGGCTCTGCTAAAGCTCCTGCTCGAGGCATAGATTTTTGAGACCTGAGATATTGATGAATCGAGTGGGTTAGAAACTAGAGGGTGGGATGGAGGTCGAAGGCTGAGATATCTGATGAATCAAGGCTGGGAGAGAGATTGAAGGCTGAGATGTTCAGCGACTGGAGGCTAGGAGGATGGATTGCGAGAGCTACCATTCTATCTTCAGTCATTCGACCCTAGATAGACAAAGATCAAAGAAGATTTACAACATGCCACCCCTTTTTTCCTAGAACAGATCATAGAAATTCTGTAGATAAACTATCATAGCCTTTCTCCATGTCAATTAAAATACTGTGGAAGTCTTTGTTCTTTTCCCTAAACTTTTCCATTAATCTTCTTAATAGGTACATCTTTACTAAAAAGCTTAAGCTATTAGGTGGTGAACCAAGATGATGAGCCAACAATGTATATAAAACTATTCGACAGGTATTAAAGTGCTTTTCCTCCAATCATGTGGCTTTCTCTTAGCCCTTATAATTTTAGTTAAAAGCATATTACTGTTGTTGTAAATCTGAAATATATTAAACAATTAAAGAATAAAATACAGCACTTCGGTAGAAAAAAACCAATTGGCATTTTTTCTTGGAGCCTTACGTACAGTTCCAGGTCTGCCTCTTGTATATTAATAAGAACAAAAGGGTTTAACAACAAAAATACCCCCAGTCACACAACCTAATTAATAAACAACATCATCATGTCCCTTTTGCTTGATGAGTCAATAAATGGCAGCAACCCATTTCATGTTAGTTCATTCTGATGTTTGGGGTCCTTGCCGAGTTGTGTGCAAGTTGGGTTTCTAATACTTTGCAACCTTTGTGGATGATTATTCAAGGATGACTTGGCTATATTTAATAAAATATCGTTCTACGTTATTTAATATATTTTGTGCCTTTTGTTTTGAAATAAAGACTCAATTTGGTTTGCCAATTTAGATACTTCGTAGTGATAATGCTAAAGAATATTTCAACACTAAATTCACTACTTATATGACTTAGCTTGGTATTGTTCATCAATCATCCTATGCCCACACTCTTCAGCAAAACGGGGTTGCAGAAAGGAAAAATATACATATTCTTGAAGTCACTAGCACCTTTATTAAACGCATGTACCTAAAGTGCTTTGGGGTGATGCTATTCTTAGTACTTGCTATCATACCAACTGGATGCTGTCATCTGTTCTAAGTGGTAAAATTCCCTACCATATTTTCTTTCCTGATTCACCTTTATTCTTGTTACCTCCTCATACATTCAGGTTTCTGTCCTTTGTTTATCAACTAACTCCTAGGGTGGATAAGTTGGATCCTCGTGCTATAAAATGTGTCTTTTTGAGCTACTTGTGCACTCAAAAGAGATAATGTTGTCCTACTCTGCATCGCTTTTTTGTTTCAGCTAATGATATGATACTTTATTTGGGTCTACACCATACTACTCTCAACCCCTGAGTGCTTTTGATCTCAATGAGTCTTTTCCTCTGCCTAATCTTCCAATTTCTAGTTTGTTGTCCTTGCCCAATTACCCAACTGTGTCTCCATGTAGTTTGAGCCCTTCTCATTGTCTGGATCATCCTAATTTGCAAGTGTATTCATGATGACTCCAAGGAAGAGAGTCCCTCTAGCTTCTACTACCATGCCTTTAGTTCCCTCGTCTACTGACCCTATTTCCCACGATGTTGATCCTCCCATTGCTGCCCAGAAAGATAAACAGACATGTACACAACATCCCATCTCCAACTTTGTTTGCTATGACTTCTTGTCACCCTTTTATTATTGTTTTGTTACCACTTGATCATCTGTTGGCCTTCCTAAATTTGTTTCTAAAGCCTTAGCCCACTCTAGATGGAGGAACACAATGGTTGAAGAGATGAGTGCATTACAAGACAATGATGCTTGGGAATTGATCTCTCTTCCTCCTAACATATCTGTTATTGGTTGTCGCTGGGTATATATTGTGAAAGTCAACCCTAATGGTTCTGTGGCTCATCTTAAGGCACATCTTGTTGCTAAAGGATAAACTCAGGTGTATGGTTTGGACTATTCAAATACTTTTTCACCCATTGCTAAGTTACCTCAATACTTTTGTTAATCTCCTTGGCCTCCACTTGTCATTGGCCTACGCATAAGTTAGATGTGAAGAATACTTTCTCTCATGGTGATCTTGAGGAGGAGGTCTATATGGAGCAACCACTTGGGTTTGTTGCTCAAGGAGAGTCAGGCTTAGTGTGTCAGCCCAAGAAGGCATTATATGGTTTAAAATAGTCTCCTCGAGCATGTTTTGACCGATTTAGTGCTGCAGTACTTGAGTTTGGTCTTCGACAGTGTGCACTGCAGTGGACCACTCTGTGTTTTATTGTCATACTTAGGATTTTTCTTATTGACTATGTGGATGATATTGTAATTACAACTAATGATGATCAAGGTATTCAGAGCCCAAAATATTATTTACAGAATAAAATTCAGACCAAAGATTTGGGACCATTAAAATACTTCTTAGGTATAGAAGTATCCATATCTCATATGGGAATCATTGGGTCATAGAGGAAGTATGTTCTTGATCTTTTGGATGAGATTGGGCTGTTGGGATCCAAATCAATTCATACACCCATGGATCCTAACAGCAAGTTAGTGCCAAACATGAGTGATTTGTTATATAATCTAGGACAATACTGGAGACTTGTTGGAAAGTTGAATCATCTCACAATCACTTGGCCAGATATATCTTTCACAAAAAGTGTTTGTGAGTCAATTTTTGGATTCTCCAAGGTCATGTCATTGAGACATAGTAATTCACATCTTAAGATGTCTCAAAGGGCACTGGGGGGAGGTCCCTTATATCGAGATTGGGGTCACACTTATATCAGGGACATATTGATGCCAGATCACCTTCAGATATAAGATCCACAACCGGGTATTGTATCTTTGTTGGTGGTAACTTGATTTATTGAAAGAGTATGAAACAAATTGTAGTGGCAAAGTCAAGTGCTGAGTCAGAGTATTAAGGCCATGGCTCACACTACATTTAAGCTTGCTTGGTTGAAAAACATGTTGAAAGAATTGAGTTTTCCACATTCTTGGTCTATGGAGTTGATGTGAGATAATCAACTTGCTTTTTATATTGCCTCCAACCAAGTCTTCCATGAGTGAACATAACATGTTCAAGTTGATTATCACTTTGTTCAGGAGAAACTTGTGTAGAAGCTCATTACTACTACTCATGTGAAATTTGATATGCAACTTGCTGATTTGTTTACCAAAGCTTTGGGGAGGGGTGCTAATGTTTAATTTATTTGTGACAAGCTAGGAGCATAGGATATCTGTGCTCCAACTTGAGGGGGAGTGCTAATGGTTATTTTAGTCACTTGGTATTATTAGTGTATTATTGTTATGTTAATAAGTGAGAGTTAGTAGGGGTATTATGATCATGAAAATGTACTTGATATATATATCATAAATAGAAGAAAAGACTTCTCACTATGCAAGGTCCTTAATTTTATTCCAAATTTCAACAGACATTTGTCTAAGTTTGGTCTGACATCTCAGAATAACTTCATGCTAGGATCCATAGGAGTATTTAGCTCCCAACACCAATCTCACTTAGTAAGTCCAAGGTATATCTTCCTTGGTATATAATCAACCCTTTCCTATATCGTGCAATCTCAATACCCAAAAAGTAACGTAGAGTACTTAAGTCCTTGATTTGAAATTTAGTTAGAAGCTACCTTTTAATATCTGCAATCCCGCTTCGATCACTACTAGTAATCATGACATTATCAACATAAACTACAAGAAGTACCACTCCTATCTCCTTTTTGGAGACAAAGATCGAATGATCAGAGTAGCACAAGACAAAGCCAAATGTAAAGACTGCCACATTAAACTTGTCAAATCAAGCTCGAGTAGATTGCTTCAAAGTTTAGCACGACTTTTCATACTTGTATGGTAACCAGATAGGATGAATCAAATTTTGGAAGATATGCTAAGATTTTCTGTGATTGATTAAGGGTGGATGGGATAGTCATACGCCTTGGTGGAATTTTAATATTACAAAAGCTATCATGCGAGTTTTGGCATGGCACCTTATGAAGCCTTGGGAGAAAGTGTAGGTGTCCTTTATTTTGGGGTAATATTAGTGAGCAAAAATTATTAGGCAAATAGCTTTAAACGAAATTTCAAAATTTTTGCTTTTCGTTGCCCTCAAAATTGAAATGGCAGTTGATTTCCACCTCAAAATTTTCATTGAAATTTCAACGAATCATCCGAAATTTATTGAAATCTTGAAATTTTAGCAAAACTTGCGTTGAAATTTCAACCATAGAAAGAAATTTTCTTGGAATTAAGATGTAAGGTTTCAATGCAAAGTGAAATTTCTCTTAACTTTTATTGAAACAAAAGATTATTACAAAGGATTTTGAAGTTATATGAAAAAATTAAACTTGGATATTAGTAACAACATTTTATTTGACCATTCATGACTAAATTATCTTTATTTATATTATAAATAACATTTAATTGATCTTTGAATTTCATTCATACTAATAAAATATTTTAATACACATTAAATTACAACTATTGCACTTCATATGTGACACAGATGTATATAGTTTATAATGTATTAATCTCAAACTTAGGTAATCATTTCTAGAGTTCTCCATCAAAGAATTCCATGCATTACTACTGATTTCCATCATTTTTTTCAAATTGAAATTGAAGTTGACATTGAAATTTCTGTACTTTTGGACCTTTGGAATTTTAGTCATAACCAAAATTTATGACTTGGATTAGGCTAGAACTTATAGGTTATTGTAGAGAAGATTAAGTTCATAAATGAGAGGTTTAAAGTAGCTCAAGATAAACAAAAGAGTTGGATAGATAAGAAGAAAAAATAATTGATGTTTAATTCACGTTACTTGCGTTCATTAAGGTGTCTTCTAGCTAAGGTGCTATGTGAGGAAAATTGGGTTCGCGCAGTGTTAGGCCATTTGGTTGGTCGGGGAAAAGTTTGGTTAAGTTGCATCTAGGATATGAATCACTTCAAAGCCATCTAATGTACATAATGTGTTTCATGTATGCATGTTGAGAGGACATGTTTCGGATTTGAGTCAAAGAAATTATAGACCATCGCAAGTTTAAGAGATTTGACACATGAAGAGTATCCTATTCGGATAATTGATAGGAAGTAGGAAGTTTTAGGTGGCGAATTATTCCATTTGTGAAGGTTTTTTGGACTATTCATTCACCGAGGGAAGCAATTGGTCAAAAGAGGAAGATATGATAGGAAAGTATCCACACCTATTTAAAACGAAGGGATGCATAATTTCGAGGACTGAACTTCTTATAGGAAGAGGAGAATATAATACCTAGCCCAAAAGTTATTTAGCTAGAGTATCAGTTAGCTTCAAATCACAATTCTACAATTCTTTGCGCACTTTTGACATCAAAGGTAGGGGATAATCTGTGTTCTATTGTAAAGTTATTCTTGGTTTTAAATTTTGTGTAGGAAGGATTGGAGTTATGGAAGTTCAATAGGATTTTTGCGATTTTATGGATTTCTGAAGGATGATTCTTTCTACCTATCAATTCATTGTTGTAAGATTGTCAATCATGATCCGAACAAGGTTTAAGAAAGGTTATTAAGGTAAAATAAGGGCTGGATTGATTAGGGTTAAAAAATTGATTCTCATTGGAAAGATAGTTGATTCTAGTTTCTAAAGCTGCAAATGGTGCCTTAATCCAATTTTTCTAGAGTTATGCCTAAATCTTGAAGTGGTACATGAGCGGCTTGAAAGCCATGCACAACGGTAGTTTTTTTTTTTGTTTTTGTTTTTTTTTTTAAATTTTGTACTTGGATTCAGGGAATGACCATATATGGTTGGATAGATGGTTATGTCTAGTTTTTAACATGACAAACAGATTATGATTTCAAATTCTGTAGGCTGAGTTATGGCTGTTTTACTTAAGGGTGTGCGTTTTGGCAGGTTTCAGCCTAAAGCTTAGAACCAAGCCTAATACTATGTAATGCTCTTGTTTAGGTTTCTAAGTTAACTTATTGGACGTTTCTGGTTGTTTGGAGTGCTAGGGAGGTAAGCAGAATCTCACACTACTTAATTTGAAATTGAAAATATTTATTGTGATTCAACATGTTTGGACAAAGTTGTTTTCTTTCGCATAAATGTTTTGATGATGAGTCTATTTATGAAACCTGTCAAGTTGTCATGAATGAGGATTATTTCTTCTATTTAAAACAAGGTTGAGCTAGGTGAATGTAGATTCAAATTTTGTATGCATTAGTGTATTATGAAACATATTATCATATTATTCCTAAACAAATTGAAATTCTTTCTTTTTTTGGTCTGTTATTATTTTTTTGTACTAGTTTATACCGATTGAAAAAGACAAAAGCACAAAAACTGTTTCTCTAGAAAAAGGAAGTTTCGAGCAAAAGACTCTAATCTTTGCGAGTAAGGAATATTTTTATTATTATCTTCTTCCTAGGCTTTGTGCCTCTGCTGGCTCTGTTCTGGTTGAAGTTATAGCCAATCATGTACAAGATACTGAAACATGACATAGGCTATAAGTGACGAAGGTGAAGAAAATAAGGAAAACTTACCAGCCCCGGGGTACCAAAACTAATGGCAAGATTTCTGCCAGATCCGATAACAGCCATCACAGCAACAAATGTTATAACAAATGCTCCCAACAACTGCAAGAATTTTACAGGACAGTAGCATAATTACAGCAGTTTGTCATATCATGCTATGCTATATAGCACATAAATATCGTTCAAAAAAAGAAACATTCAGAACATGAAAGCTACATAATGACTTAAGATTCACAATAAATGTTACTACTATAATTTTGGTCCAAGAAATAATATCAACTTATTAATCAAAAAGAACTCATAGAGTTTTTGAGACATACCTGAAGGCGCAGTGAAAGCCACAAACTTACTGTGATCTCTGAGTAAGAAGTTTGCTGATATAAAGCCACACATTCAATGAATCTAGCCAAGAAAATGTCCTGTACAAGGAGTTTTTATTGGTGCCACTACAATTTGCTTTTACTTTTTTTTTGCAAACATATACCAATAATTTGCAGCAAGAAAAAAATAAAATAAAATGAAAGAGCATGAATTTTGTAAAGCATTTTGTGGACAAAGCTACACTAATCTTTTTCAAATAAGTTCAAACATTCTTTTGGCCCAAATATTTTACTGCTAAAAATTCTACAATTTGAAGTCATCAAACCAAATTAACAAGTTGACAAGTCACATTTTCACCAATAAAATTTTGATCAAATCATTGAGAGAAAGATAATACTAGATAAACATCTTCTTGAAGAAGTTAACAGGAGGTTCAATGGCATATGGATATAATAGGGTTATATTGTTCCTACAAGAAATTAAATTCTATATAAAAGTAAAAATTTCACATTATCCTATCAAATTAATTAATGCACTTTATTCAATGCATATTCAATATATAGAACAATAAAAAAATAATTGTTGTAAAGTTAGAGATGGAGGAGAGAAAAAGAAAAGAAGAGAAGAGAAGAGGGGGCGAAGAGAAAAAGAGGACAAAACTGGGCGGCAGTTTCCTAGAGTCTATGCAAAGCTCCAGGTCTGCCCTCCTAAATACTACTACTAATAATAGAAGTCTTAAGGACAAAAATACCCCCATTACACACAATTACCTAAAAGCTTAAGCTATTAGGTTGTGGGCCAACAAGTATATCAAGCTTTAACACTCACCTGCACGTGCAGGTGAGTGGTTGATTGGATTGTTTTTAACTTTCAGTACTTTGTGGTGTGATTTGGTTGTGATCATATATTGATTGATTCACTTACATTTTTGTTGTTGCATTAAAACAAGTAAGAAGTTGAAAAGAATTTAAATTTTTTAATTAACCCAATTCACCCCCCTCTTGGGAACACTATTTTAATTTCAATTGGTATCAGAGCAAAGTTATAGTAAATCTTAACAAGAAGCTATATAAAGATCAAAATGGCACACATAGGAATAGCTCCCTTCGGAGAGGGTCAATCCTCAACCCGACCACCAATCTTTTGTGGAATGAATTATAATTTTTGGAAACAGCGTATGAGAATATATCTTCAAACTATGAATTGGAAAGCTTGGAAGGTTGTCACGGATGGTGACCTAATACCCTTCAAACTAGTAAACGGAAAACAAGTTCCTAAGGAGAAAAAGGACATGACCGACTTAGATCATAAAATGTTGCAAGTTAATTCAAGTGCTATAAATGCTTTATATTGTGCTCTAGATATTAACGAATTCAATAGAGTCATGACCTGTAAAATAGCCAAAGAAATTTGGAATAAGCTAGAGGTAACTTATGAAGGAATGGTTGATGTTAGAGGCAATAGGATTGATATGTTAACTAGTGAATATGAAGCCTTCAAAATGAATCCGGATGAAACCATCACTAGTATGTATACAAGGTTTACTCACATAATCAATTCTCGCAATGCCTTAGGAAAGACCTACACCACCTATGGAAATGATTCAAAAAATACTTAGAGGTCTTCCATCCATATGGGAACCAAAGGCCATTGCAATAACGGAAGGTAGGAACCCTAAAACCACTTCACTAGATGAACTTATAGGTTCATTGCTCACTTATGAAATGGCCTTGAAAGAAAGGAATCTTGAACCTAAGCACAAGAAGTCTATTGCTTTAAAAGCGGCTAATGAAAGCTCAAGTGATGATGATAGTGAATCAAGTGATCTAGACCAAGATGAATTGACATTTATTACTAAAAGACTTGGCAAGTTCTATAGAAGAAACAAAAAGTTCCCTAGAAAATTTAGTAAAACAAAATCTAAAAAAGGAGAAACAAGTAAGAAAGAGAACAAAAATAAAAATGAACTACCTACTTGTTATCATTGCAAAAAGCCAGGTCATATCAAGCCGGACTGCCCTCAACTCAAGAAGGAGAAGAAGAAAAAGAAAACAGCCATGAAGGCAACATGGGATGACACAAGTTCAAGCGAAATGGAAAATGAGTCAAACAGGCAAGAGATGGCTAACATGTGCTTCATGGCACATGATGAAGAGGTAAATTCTTACCACTTCTCATCAAAAGAATTCAGTAGTGAATCATGTGATGAATCTTGTGATAGAATGCCCTCCTACAAAGAACTTCAAGCTGAGTTGTTTGCTCTACATAAAAGATTTATCAAAGTTTCTAAAAGAAATATAACTTTGAAAGAACAAAATGAAAATCTAATAAAACAACTTGAATCCTCTAAATCTATTGAAAAAGAAAAAGAATCCCAAATTGAAAATCTAAAAGAGAAGATAAATGATATGTCACAAGAAATAGTAAAAATACAAGTAGATGATCAAAGTAAGAAGAATTTAGAAATAAGTGATCTTAAAAAGACAATTGAGGATAAAGATAAAATTATCTACAACTTCACAAAAGGAAAAGATAACTTTGAGAAAATGGTTGGACAACAAAGGATGCATGGAAATAAAGAAGGAATTGGTTATAATGGAATAACAAATAAAAGAAAGAAGAAGTTGATCATGGGGTACTTTGTGAAAGAAGCCAAATATTATGCTAGTACTTCCTCAACCAATGTACATGAACATACTACTTGCTACATGTGCAAGAACAAAGGACATATTATGTTTAATTGCCCACTTAAAAAGAAGTATGTTTAAAAATGAATGGAAAGTAAACAATGGAACTAGATATGATTTAAAGAAAGTTAAGAAAAATTGGGTTCCAAAAGTAACACCTTAAATCCTTTATTGTAGGTATGCTTTAGGACAACACCATCAGTGGTACTTGGACAGTGGGTGTTCAAGACACATGACCGGAGATAAAACCAAGTTCACCACATGAACACAAAAAATGGGGGATACGTAACCTTCGGTGACAATGCCAAAGGTAAAATTGTTGGAAGTGGCAAAGTAGGTAAGGAGCCCTCACTTACAATTGATGATGTGTTGTTAGTAGATGGTTGGAAGCATAATCTATTAAGTATTAGTCAACTTAGTGACAAAGGTTTTGAAATCATCTTTAAGAAAGACAAATGCATAATTCAAAATCCTAAGAATAATGAAATTCTATTCACAGCTCATAGAATGAACAATGTGTATTGCATAAATCTTGATAATTTAATATCTCAAGATGTAACTTGCTTGGCTGCACTAAATGAAAATAGTTGGCTTTGGCATAGAAGATTAGGACATGCTAGCATGGATATTCTATCTAAATTGTCTAAAAAGGATCTAGTAAAAGGCTTACCAAATACTAAATTTATAAAAGATAAAATTTATGATGCTTGCCAATTAGGAAAACAAGTCAAGACAAGCTTTAAAAAGAAGAAATACATATCAACTAGTAGGCCCTTAGAACTTATGCACTTAGACTTGTTTGGACCTACTAGAACTCAAAGCTTAGGTGGAAAAAAATATGCTTTTGTGATTGTTGACGATTATTCTAGATACACATGGGTATTGTTTTTAGCCAATAAAGATGAAGCTTGTGATATGTTAATAACTTTATGCAAGAAACTTCAAAATGAGAAAGGTTGTAATGTTACCAACTTTAGGAGTGACCAAGGTAGAGAATTCAAAAAGAAAATGTTGAACAATTTTGTAGTGATCATGGAATAAATCATAATTTTTCAGCTCTTAGAACTCCACAACAAAATGGAGTAGTTGAAAATAAAAATAGAACCCTTCAAGAAATGGCTAGAACGATGCTAAATGAAAACAATTTACTTAAGTATTTTTGGGCTGAAGCTGTAAATACAGCTTGTTATGTGATAAATGGTATTTATTAGATCAAGCCTAAACAAGACACCTTATGAACTATGGAAAGATAGAAGGCCTAACATAGCTTACTTCCATGTATTTGGGAGTAAGTGCTTTGTTCTAAATAACAAAAATGAATTAGGGAAATTTGATGCCAAATCAGATGAAGGTATTTTCTTAGGATATGCTACAAATAGTAAAGCCTATAGGATCTATAATAAAAGAACACTTACTATCGTTGAATCAATGCATGTAACTTTTGATGAATCAAATCCCTTTGCAAATGATATCAAGAATGATGAAAAAGAAGATATCACACAAAAGGTAGAAAATATTGAAATTAAAGAAGAAATAAAAGAAAACAATGAAAAAACTTCACAAGAAAAACCCACAGAAAATCAAGAATTACCAAAAGAATGGAAATATGTTAAAAATCATCCAAAAGATCAAATTATTGGAGAACCATCAAAAGGCGTAACCACTAGATCCATATTGAAGAACATATGCAACCATTATGCATTTCTATCTCAAGATGAACCAAAAAATATAAAAGAAGCATTAAATGATGATTCATGGATTATGGCTATGCAAGAAGAGCTCAATCAATTTAAAAGAAGTCAAATATGGCAATTAGTGCCCAAACCTAAAGATCATTCAATCATAGGAACTAAATGGGTCTTTAGAAACAAGAAAGATGAAAATGGGATAGTTGTTAGAAACAAAGCTAGGCTAGTAGCTCAAGGATATAATCAAGAAGAAAGTATTGATTATGATGAAACCTTTGCCCCTATAGCTAGAATGGAAGCAATTAGAATGCTTCTAGCCTATGCAGCCCATAAGGAATTTAAGCTATATCAAATGGATGTAAAAAGTGCTTTCTTAAATGGGTATATAAATGAAGAAGTTTATGTAAAACAACCACCAGGTTTTGAAGACACAAAACATCCCAATCATGTATTTAGATTAACCAAAGCCTTGTATGGTTTAAAACAAGCTCCTAGAGCTTGGTATGAAAGACTAAGCAAATTTCTACTTAATAATGAGTTTTCGAGAGGAAAAGTTGACAGCACCTTATTTATAAAGAATAAAAACAAACACATGCTAAAAGTACAAATATATGTTGATGACATCATTTTTGGAGCTACAAATGAAGAATTATGTAAAGAATTTGCAAATTGAATGCAAAAAGAGTTCCAAATGAGTATGATGGGAGAGTTAAATTATTTCCTAGGGTTACAAATCAAACAAGCCAAAAGTGGAACTTTTATAAATCAAACAAAATACATTAAAGATATGTTGAAAAAGTTTGACATGGAAGGAAGTAAACCCATTGGAACTCCTATGAGCACCTCAACAAGCCTTGATAAAGATGAAAAGGGAAAATCGGTGGACACAAAACATTATCGAGGAATGATAGGAAGCCTATTGTATTTGACAGCAGTAGACCCGATATCATGTTTAGTGTATGCATGTGTGCCAGATTTCAATCAGCACCTAAGGAATCTCATCAAGTCGCTATTAAAAGAATTCTAAGATACTTGATAGGAACCCTTGATATAGGCTTGTGGTATCCAAAGGACACTGATTTTGAAATGATAAGCTATTCAGATGCCGATTATGCCGGATGCAAAGTTGATAGAAAGAGTACAAGTGGCACATGTCACTTCTTAGGAAGATCATTAGTATCTTGGTTCTCAAAGAATCAAAACTCCGTGGCCTTGTCAACCGTTTAGGCTGAATATGTAGCAGCAGGGAGTTGTTGTGCGCAAATACTATACATGAAACAACAGTTAAAAGACTTTAATCTAGATTATCAAACAATACCAATTAAGTGTGACAACACAAGTGCGATAAACATATCTAAAAATCCTATTTCACACTCAAGAACTAAGCATATTGACATAATACATCATTTTCTACGAGATCATGTTCAAAAAGAAGACATAACTCTTGAATTTATCAATACAAACGATCAATGGGCTGATATCTTCACTAAACCTCTCTCAGAAGATAGATTCATAAACATTAGAAGAGAGCTTGGCCTATTACACAGTAGAGAAATTGAGTAAAAATTCAAAATTTAAGAAAGATTAAATAGTCAGTCGACTGATCACAAGCCCAGCTGATTGACTAAACAAATTAATAAGAAGAGCGTTACAGTCAGCCGCTTGACCAAAGACCCAGGTGACTGACTAAGCTATGGTTTATGAAACAGAAAGCAGTCAGCCAATTGACCCTGCAGTCAGCCGTCTGACTGACGAAAAAACCCTAGACTTGTTTATAAAAACCCAAGTCATTTGAGTCGTCAACCAACTAACCTAGGGTTTCTACTCACCCGTGCTCTCTTTCTCTTCCTTTCCTTAGTTCCTCCACCTCCAAAAATCACCAAAACATTATCTTCCATTTCCAAAATCTAACACTACCACCTTCGTTTTTTTTCATAGAAAAGCTCCACAATGCCAAGGATCAAGTCTGTAGGAAGTAAGAAACCTTCCACCTCATCTCAACCCACTGAAGATCCTTCAATTGAGCAATGGCTTGTAGCCACACATGCCAAAAGCTTTTATTGAAATCATCTAAGTACGACGGACCCAATCCTAGGTAAAGTCCTTGATGCTTCCTTTTTCACATCTAACTTCCCGCAAATAATTTCTTTATTCGAGGTCCTACGATGAAAAAATTTCGTTCTCTATCAGGCTAAGGGACACTTCTCAAACCTTGTCAAAATTTTCTACGCAAATCTTGTTAAGGAAGAACATGGACTTTCTACCAAAGTGATGGGAAAATCTATCTCTCTCACTCCCGAATCCCTTGCCAAAATTTTTAAAATCACCAATGGAGATTTTGAATGTCCTACTTTTGGTACTTCTTGGATTCTAGAACAGGACTTCACTCTAGAAGAATTCCTTCCTTTGATATTAGATATCGAGCCCGTTTCCTTTGACAATCCTCCGCTATATAAACATTGAATCTTCAAGCTCAAATTTTGCAAAAAATCATCACATATAATATATTCCCTCAAGCTGGATCCCATGCATATATCTCCTATGCCGACTGCTTTGTCCTCTAGTGCTTGCTCAAGGGCAAGAAACTAGACTTACTGAGTCTTATGCTTAAATGGATGATATCGCGTGTAGAGGCACGACGAGTTACCCTTCCCTATGGAGGAATCCTAAATATGCTTTTTGCAAAACTCCAAATATCCCCCTCTTCTGATTTCTTTGTCAAACGCACCCATTATGACATTTTCAATTCCATAACTCTCAAATTAATGGGGTATGAAAAGTATGAGGATAAATGGATTCTAAAGGGAAGTGGAGGTCAAGTACATCAACCTCCTGTTACCATTCCTCTTGCATGGTTTAATCCATTCTACCAGCAATTCACCAACTTCAGCCAAAACATGCAAACAGGGCTCCAATCCCTTCAAACCAACTTTTCTTCTCTTCAAGCTAATTACTCCTCACTTGATGACCGTTTGAGTCGCATCGAGAAACACTTAGCCGGTTCCTCTTGTACCACTGGTCCTATGGATATCAGTTCCGCTCCTGCTAGTGATGATGGAAGTGATGATGAGGACTCCAAAAATGGAGAAGATGATGATGATAAGGAAGACACGGAAGAAGAGCATGGTTCTGAAGAAGAAGACGATGATGACTCAGAAGAAGAAGAAGGGAATGCCGCCGAAGAAGAACATCATTTTGATGATGAAAGCTGATGTTGTTTCTTAAAAATCTGAAATTTGTAACTTTCTGATTATATTTTGGCACGTTGTATGAAAAAACACTTAGCTTGGTTGCTTTGCTTATTTCGTGAATGGAATATTTATGATGAACATGTTGAACAATGATGAGCCTTATTTGACTTTGAGCATATTGTTATCTTTGACTTTAAGCATATTGAACATTTCCACATGCTATACATATTTGATGTCACATGTTAAAAAATGCTTATAGTAAGGGGGAGTTTGTTTTATCCTCATCTTTGCTCCTCGTTTGTCATCATCAAAAAAGGGGAGATTGTTGGCCTAACTAGGCTTTTGAATCTTATTTTGATGATAACAAATGAAGATGTTTTAACATGTGTTGTTGAGTGACTTTATTTCAGGATTACATAACTCTACACTCATGTTTGTCATGGAAGCAAGCTAGAAATCAAAGCCAAATCAAGTGTAAGCTTCTCCGAGTATTGAAGCAATAAAAGACAAATGAAAAAGCTTAAAGGCTAAGTGGGACTCGAAGTCATGATGAACATCAAGAAACTTGAAGACTTAGTACTTAAGAAGTCATATTCAGTAAAGTCGTTTGTAAGTACTTCAAATCAAATATAATTTAGAAATATGAAGCTCATTAGGGTGCAAAGACTTAGAGACCAGTTTTTGAAAACCTTGGAAAAAGATTTTGTAAAGTTACATTAGAGTCTTTTAAATTAAAAGGGTTTACAAATCAAAATTGGAAGATTTTGGAAAAAGAATGGACTGGTCAGCCGACTGACCAGAACACCCTGGAATGGCTCAGCTAATTGACACAAGCAATATGTTGAAAACTTGCTCAGCCGACTGACCATTATGAACTAGGATCAGTCAGCCGACTGACAAGATTGCAACAGTTAAATTAATTGCCTAGCCAACTGACCAAATGAACTAGCCTTACTCAGCCGACTGACAATGTCCAGCTGACTGATAATTTACTGAATTCAATTTCTGGTAGACAGAAGGGTCTCAGCCGCCTGTCTAGCCAACTGACCCTATGAAATATACTACCTAGTCGCCTGTCCAGCCGATTGACTCCACGGAATTTCAAATTTTTAAACTTCAACGGGAAAATTTTAAAAATTAGTTTTTCAATTATAAACATTATAAAAACTTGGTGGACACTCCAAGTAACTTGGGGAACAAGGAAACTAATCCTAATATGCCTATAAATACTCCCTTAATCCCAATAATTTAATTACCAAGTAATCACACAACACTCTTGCATTCAAGCTTTCGATCTCTCTCAAAATTCTCTATTGCTCACACTCCATCTGGGAGATAACTTCTGAAATTGCTGCTGAATCATCAACCTACGGTTCTAACATTGAGTTTTCTCAATCACTTAATGAACCCTTGGTGATCTCTATACTTGAGCTTCATACTTTCTTTATTATTATTTGATTGAAGTATATTCTGTGCTCTAACTTGTACAACTCTGCTCTGTTTTGAGAGTTTCATTGTACTCAGATTCTTGTAGCCTTCTCGTTGTATTTTGACGGTTCAAAGCTGATTTGGATTGTTGTACCAAGTGTAGGTTGATCGCTTGGAGAGGTTTCTCTTTCTGAAAAAGAGGGAATATTGTAAAAGGCTTGCTCCGCTCGGAAAGGAACATGCATAGTGGAATCCTTTGTTGGAATTGACCAAGGGCGAGGATGTAGGCTGGGGATAAACCGAACCACGTTAAACTTGGTGTTCTCATCCCTACTCCTTTTATTTTCTGCACTATATATATTCTTGTGTATGCTAAGTGCAGGTTGCATGGCTTAAAAACAAAATTCAAAAAAGACTCTTGATTTTAGAAAGTATGTTTCAATTAACTGTTAGCGGAAACCCACAAGGGAGTACGTTGGTTAATTTTTGAAAATCTTAATTAAGAGAAACGCAATAAAATTCAATCCAAAGCAGGGCTTGCAAATAAATACAGGGTTGCTACCAAAAGCTGAAAGCATCAAATTCTTGAATGATTGATTGATTTTCATATTGTGGTTGATTGGATTGTTTTTAACCTTCAGTACTTTGTGGTGTGATTTGGTTGTGATCATAAATTGATTGATTCACTTACATTCTTGTTATTGCATTAAAACAAGTAAGAAGTTGAAAAGAATTTAAATTTTTTTAATAACCCAATTCACCCCCCCTCTTGGGAACACTATTCTAATTTCAATCCCCAACTTGTGACCTCATCGCACCACTCAATCCATGTGGACTTATTTAAAAACAGTATATCATCAAGATAATGGTGCTTGTCGTTTTCAGTTAGGGCATGCGATTGCCATGTTTCGACATGACAATCGTTCAATACAAAACCCCTCGCAAAATGGCAATCAACTTCAACGTGCTTTGTCCTCTTATGGAATACTAGATTGCTAGTGGTACAAATGGCAGCTTGATTATCACAAAACATATCCATTGGCTTTGTTACCCAAAACCTCATCTTTGAAATAAGAAATTTTACAACTCGTTTGGTTTGGTGGAATAGTTATTCCTTGCATATTTCTAATTATATCATTCAAAATGTAATAAGAAAGGAATAGACATCCCTATGATGAAATTTGGAAATAGTTATTCCTTGCATATTCCTTATTATGGATTCATAAAATGTTTCACATTTTCATTTGCATTATAGTAATGCATAATTTCTTGTGTAAGTAATTGTAACTAACCTACTAAAACTAGTCTATCCTTGGGAATAGGCATTTTGCTAACCAGACATAATCTTAGCCACATAAGCTTACTTACATTACAATCCATAGCTTGGTATTTTGCTTCAGCACTAGATCTGGCTATAGCAGTTTGTTTCTTGCTATACTAGGTAACAATATTGCCTCCCACGAATATACAATATCCAATAGTAGACTTTCAATCATCAACAGAGCCAGCCAAATCTGCATCAGAGTATCCAATGATCTCACTATTTTTATTACATTTATATGTCAAACCTTGCCAGGAGAGCCTTTGAAATACCACAAAATCCTTTAAACAAGATGTGATTGTTGGGATTTTCCATAAACTGACTCACTATGTCAGGTCTAGTGACAGTCCAACCAACAACCTATATTGACGCTTGTCCTCAAATTCTGGTCCAACATCCCTAGACAACTTCATGTTACGATCTTTAAAAGTATCAGTTGGTTAGCTCGTAACAAACTAGTCTCACTTAGCAAGTCCAAGGTATAATTTACTGAGATAGACTCAACCCTCTCCTACATCGTACAATTTGAATACCAAGAAAGTAATGCAGAGTGCCCAAGTCCTTGATTTGAAATTTAGTTTAAAGCCACTGGCACTGCTTAACATTTGCAATCCGCTTTGGTGTCTAGGCAAAATTTTGGAATGATATTGAATATTTGACGATACTTTCCGTATTGCTAGTAATGATGATATCATCAACATAAACTACTAGAAGTACCACACTTGCCTTTGTTTTGCAGACAAACATTGAATGATCAAAATAGCTCTAGATGAAGCCGAATGTAGAGACAACCACATTAAATTTATCAAACCAAGCTCAAGGAGACTATGACCATAAATGGCCTTTGCAACTTACATACTTTATCACCCTCCTTGAGCAACATACCTAGGAGGCTGCTCCATGCATACCTCTTCCTGCAAATTTCCATTTAAAAAGGAATTCTTCACATGCAAATGGTACAAGGACCAATTAAAGTTAATGGCCAACAAGTTCAATGCATGAACAAAGTTTAGTTGAGCAACAAGAGAGAAGGTCTCAAAATAATCAATACTATATGTGTAGGTGTACACCTTGGCAGCCAATTGAACCATAAGTTGTTCAATACTTCTTAGGAATATATTTAATAGTGTAGAGCCAATGAAACCTAACCAATAACATACTAGGAGGAAGATCCACCAAGTCCCATGTCCCTTGAGTGGTCAAAGCATCCATCCAAAAAACCATTTCATGCTCCCACCTAGTGTTGGAAGCACTTCAAAATGTGGGAAAGGAACAAAAGAAAAAAAAAAAGGAAATAGACAAGGCAAAAGAATACATAAGGCTAGGAAGGTGAAGAACTGAAACATAAAGAATAATAGGATAAGTAACTACGACTACATACATATTCAAGTACCTTTCCGGTGATCAATAGGCAAATGCAAGTCACACTGGGATTGATCTCTAGAACAAGAAGTTGAAACAGTGACGGGTAGAAGAGGCCATTGCATGGTGGTAGTGATGTTTGTGCTTTCTTTACACCGTTCATAAACCCTCAATTGTTTATGTTTGTTTGTATATGATGGATTTGGATAAGGAATTGAAGAATTTTTTAGAGGGATAACGGAAGGAACTAGAGGATCAACACTAAGGGGGAATCAAAAATTGTTGATGGACTCATAATAGATTCATTCAAGGAGGACCTTGCACTAGAGAATAAGGTGTCTCTTTAGAAAAGATGATATCTAGACTAAAATATTTCCCACAAATGCGGGGATCATAAGATTTATAACCTTTTTGATTTCTTGAGTAACCGACAAAGAAACATTTAACAACAGAGAGAACTTGTCCTATCCAATATGTGAAACATGAATGAAACATGTGCAACCAAAGACATGAGGCACGACAGAGAAGATGGATGTTTCTAGATAGATGATGGAGAAGGGTATTTGTCCTCCTAGAACACTATAGGTTATCCTATTGAGCGAAAATAAGCTATAAGAAGAACATCAATCTAGAAAGCTCTAGGAACATGCATATGAAGGAGGAGAGACCATGCTATATCAAGTAAATGTCTATTTTTCCTTTTAGCAACTCCATTTTGCTGAGGGGTATGTGTATACATGATGTTTGATGAATAAATCCTTTGGCGAAGAAAAAAGATTGAAGTTCATTTTGAACAAATTCAAGTGCATTATTCGATCGAAAAAAATTGAATACCAACACCAAACAAAGTGTTTATTTCTTGGTAGAATTGAGTAAATACATTAAAAAATTCCAACCTATTTTATAACAAAAAATCCAGGTCATACGTGAAAAATCATCCAAGGAGGACACAAAATATAGATGACTAGTCAAATTCTTGACTTTACATGGACCTCAAATATCAAAATGAATAAGAGAAAACAAAGTTTTACTACAAAACTCAATTCTAGACGGAAAAGATGCCCTTCATGTTTCCCAACTGACATGCAATACACTCAAAACAAGAAACAAACTTAAACATGGGAAAAACGTGTAGTTTTGAAGGGATGGATGACCCAATTGAGCATGCCACTGATCAAGAGAAACACCATGAGTAAAAATTGAGCAAGTGGTATGACTAGAATTGGATCAACCACCACTACCATCAAAATAGTACAAACTATCCTTCTCAAGGCCTCCACCGATCCTCTTCTCCATTTGGATATTCTGAATATCACAATAAGAAGGAAATAAGCTCACAAAACAATTATGAGATTTTGTTAGTGGCTAACTGATGATAGTTTCAAAGGAAATTAGACATATATAAGACAATGGAAGAGGCATGGCAAGGAACTAGAGAGTATTGCCACAAGCAGAAACCGGTGTCACTAAACCATTAGCAAGAGTAACATTATATTGTAAAGTAGTGGGTTTCAAGGACTGAAATAATTAGGACTTCCAGTCATATGGAAGGAGGCACCATAATCAATAACCCAAGGTGAAGAGGATGAACAAACAAGAAGCCCAATTGTACCGAAATAGGCCACACTAGCATTGGATGCAGAAGAATGAGTTTGGAGTTGTTGAACCATGCAAACAAGATTGTTATAGTCTTCTCGGGACATGGTAGATGTACTCAACCCCCCAATGGAGTGGCTAGGTGCACTTGAACTTTCAACAATGGAGTCACCCTCAACGATAGATTTATTAGCCCAAGTTGGTTTCCTGTGGAGATTCTAGCAGTGGTCAACAGTGTGGTTTTTCTTGCCACAATATGTGAAAATGCGAGAACTGCCACAGCAAGCTTCTTATCCAGATACACTACCTCTACCTTCCAAACCTCATCCTCATCCTCCAACACATCCCTCACTGCGGTTGAAAGTGGGACTAAACATGGCTAAACTATCATGGGAAGAAGCTTGAGGAGAAGATTGAGAGCCATCCTTGGTGATCCGTGGGATTCACTAGCAAGAATCAGACCGTGTGTGGGTTGAAGATCAAAACTCAACCTAGACAAAATCTTGGCAGCCAAAATTCTGCCCTTTGTCTCTTAATCATCTCAATGTTAGAACTAATTGGTTGATAGATGTTTAATTCCTCCCACATACCCTTCAAAGTGCTATTATACTCACTAATGGACCAACTTTCTTGGTCATATTTGAAAAAAATTTCATATAGGTCAAAAATATGAGTTTGATTTTTTATCTTGAGAGAAGCTTTCACAAAGATCAACCCATACAACCTTGTTTGTTCTACGAAACATCATGTTCGCAGCAATTTGTGGCTTGAAGCTGTTCCACAACCACACAAGCAATATATCATTATATTTCATCCAATCTTCATATTTTTGGAGTCTGGAGAGAGAGGAGAGTGCAACAGATACTTGGACTGCCCTTTCGTGTTAATAATATACATGTGCACCGTCTGAGACCACAATAGGTAGTTGGAGACAAGGACTTAAATTTCGATTTCGATGGTCTCAATTTACGGAAATTTCGATTTCGATTTAAAGAAATTACGGAAATTTATAGTAAATGATGGAAATTTAGAATAAAACTTTTGGAAATATTAGAATAGATGATTACGCTTAATATGGCATCAAAATACATTAAAAAAATGCATATATGACAAGTTTCTAGTGTGTAGGATATTAAACTGCATATCGCGAAACAAACTATGAACTGAAGAACATTCAAATGATAATAAAGTTTTGAAGCTATTCCTTTAAGATTTAAGGCAACAAATTATCATTTAAACAACTACATTTTCAATAAAAATTATACATTTAATGATCTAATACCACATGGACTTTCTTGGTGGCTCAAAGTCATCTCTCCTATCCCTATCATTAGGATTTCGTGATGGCATATATTGTTTACAATAATCACTCCATGTCATATAATTTCCAAAATATTGAGTATAGGTGTACATGTTCATACTCCTCCGTGGTCATCTGGTTCATGGCAGTTTCTACTCGGCCAGAAGATCTTCGTGTGCTAGGATTTCTTCTTGCAGGTTCTACTTGTTGTGTATGTCCATAGGATGGTTTTTCATTTGCATACTGGTCATACTCATACCCATATTCTTGACCTATTTGTCCATACCCATAGACATGTGGTTGCCAATTTCCATATTGTTGTGGCTGCTCATTTGCATGTGAAAATGGTTGGCCATATGTAGATTGTGAGGAGCTGTTCTGCGTAGATTCATAACCACCATAACGATTAGAGTCGTGCTCTGTTCCTATACGCATAGATTCCATACTAAGGGAAAAGGTATCCTCTTCTATTTGATGCATCTTCCCTTTTCCTTTTCTACGACTGTACTGCCTATCAACTGGACGTGTTTCTCTTTGTGGACCCTCATCTTCTAGTTGGGAAGGACGTGTATATTCCACTTCTAGTCTATAATCTTGCCATCCTTCATTTCCTCCATAGTCCCCACCATCACCACCTTGCCCACTGCTACCGTCGGGGTTAGATTCATCACCACTAGCATCATCATCGTCATTATCATCATCACTACCAGAGGGCATAGTGGATGAAGTTCCATATCTAGATCCAAGATTCATTTGAGAATCATCACTACTAGATATTACTTCTTCTACCATGACCTGATTAACATCAATGCCAAAGTCATCTTGTGCATGCTTGGCCATTTGTGGATGAGGACTTCCGTCTCGTTCATCAAGATGGGATGGCCTAATCCATTGAAAAAGTGGATATTCATCCTCATCACCCAATTCAATTGATATGTCAAGAAGGTCCAGGGGATCTTGATCAGCCACTTTGTCCATTTCGGCCTCCATATTTCTTATTCGAAGCTTCATGTTGTAATAACAAAAAACAAGCTGCTGAAGTCTTTTGTAGGCTAGTCTATTTCTTTGCTTTGTGTGAATGAGCGCAAATGTGCTCCAATTTCGTTCACAAGCTGATGAAGATGCGGCTTGTGACAAAATGCGCAATGCTAGCTTTCTTAGGATTGGAGCACTTGATCCATACATCATCCACCAATCAGCTGTACAAGATGTTTTAAGAACACAAGTTAGTATTTACTACTTAGTAGATTGTACTTGAACTTTGTAACTTTGTATTGTACATTTATATAAAAATACTTACCAGGTGCCATGGTTGCCCTAAAGCAGCTGCTTCTCCGAAGCTTCTTTTAGCATCTCTAAATATAATAATCTAAAAAAAATTATTGTTATTGAATAATTAAACATGGATTAAGACTTATTTTATTTAAATTTTATTTTAAAAATATACCTCATTTCCAATTTGATCCAGGCCCGAGGAATGTGGCTCAAGGGTGTTAAAAACTTTGTGAACTGCATCAACAAAATAAGGATCTTCCCCAACACCTTCTTTGTATTGAAATTTTGATTTTAAGAGATAAGCTGCCAATCAAATAAAGTAAAATATAAATATGTAATAAGTATTTTGATATATGAATTTCTTGAAATTTATAAATATTTTATACCTGCTACATGAAGAGGATGTTCAAGGGTTTTTTCCCACCGGTCATTGATGACTTTGAGAACCCATCTTGCACTTCTTGCACCTATTTCAATGGCCTCTTTCATCACCCTTATTGCTTCAAACACAACTCCTAATGTTGGCCACACTTCACTGTCAACTATACGCAATACTCGATATATAGGCTCATAAATGTTACAAACTTTTGCCACTCTATCCCAAAATTGATGGTTAAGAACTGTACTTTCAATTTCTCTACCCATTTTTGTTCGACTAAGAGCATGCTCAACCTATTCATCAGATGTGAATAGAGATTCTAAACCTACTCTTTTTTTTTTGTAGGCTATCAAGTGCCATGTAGTTTGTAGCAAATCGTGTGGCCCCTGGACGCACAATATCCCCTTGACAGTGCTCCCTCATTTTAGCAAGCAACCATCCATGATTATATATAAAATTAGTGATCTGTCTCCCCTGCAAGATCACTATGCTTATTACCTCTCTTTTTCCGATCTCTTAAAAAATGAGATCAATACAATGAGCGGCGCAAGGAGTCCAATACAAGTTGAATGTTTTCATTAATTTTAGACCCGCTTTCTTGTAGGCACTACCATTATCGGTCACCACTTGGACAACATGTTGCTTTCCTACCTCTTGCACAACATGTTTTAATAAGGAATATATGTATTCATGGTCTTTTATTTTGTTAGAAGCATCTACCAACTTTAGAAAAATTGTGCTTCCTTTTGAGTAAACCATGAAATTTATGATGGATAATTTTGTAGGGAATGTCCATCCATCACACATTACAGTGCAGCCATACGTGGCCCACTTTTTCTTCACTTCTTGTATGTGGTCTTCCATTTCTTTTACCTCTAAATCAAGATATTTTGTTCTGATTTCATAGGGTTTCGGTGGATCGACTCCCGTTCCAGCAAATTGGCAACCCCATACCATGTTTTTAAAATGAGGTGATTTTGCCTTCTCAGGTGGAACATTATCATATATAAAAAACTTCGAAATCAACCTATTCATTTATTCTTTTATTTTACCTCCTTTGAATAAATTTTTCAAGTTTCTTTGTTTTGCTGCATCTGACTTGTAATGTTGAGAAGGCTTTGAAATATATGACTTTATTTCTGGCTCTCTCACACTTTGAGATCGCCTCATCTGAGGCTGCCCTGCACTACTACCAGCCCCTGAATTGCCTCCTTGTTGCCTACCTGCAAACCTACGAGATTGGTCTCTTTCCCATTCCGTCTGTTTTGAAGCATAGAATGCTTGACGATATGCAGACTTTTCATAGGAAGAAATGTCAGGCGGGTATGCAATATCGTCAACATCATCAACTTCATCAATTTGTTGTGATTGCATCAAGTTCCCACGCAATTCATTTTTTATTTGATCAATTCTTTCTATTTTTTTGGCCTTAGTTGTTGTTTTTCTTTCTAAAACAATTCTCATTTCCTGCTTAACTTCTGGAGGTACTTTGTCGTAGAATTTTATATTATGCCGCGGGTCGTAATTTGCTAGGTGCATTTTTAATCTTGTTGCACCACCACTTTTCATTTGTATTCCGCAGTATTTGCAAATAAATCCATTCTTTACATTGGACATTGGGTATCCATGTTCTCATGCTGGATCTTGTTTTCTTCCTTCAGACATTTTTGTAGATAATTTTACTTTCCTACAAGGTAACAATGAATCAAAAATTAGGTGTTAAATTAGTCAACAATTTTAAAAGAAAATTATTTGAGATGTTTTATTATCAATATAATATCAATAAATAAGACAAACATTAAAATATTAAATTAAATTTACAAAATTTAATGATAATGTACAAAATTACCAATAAATTATGGAAATTAAATTAGTCAAATAAATGAAATAATTGAAACTGTATTAAGCTAATAAGTACTTTAATTTATTTAATTACTAGGCTATACTGATTAGATGTTAAATTACTCTAAATTTGTAAAAAAAAAAAAAAAATCATTTGGATGTTACTTTATAATTTTAAAATAAAAATATTTCGATGCTAAATAAAGATAAATTAATTACTAAGAGAAATATTAAATTATTAAATTAAAATTACAAAATTAATGATAATTTTTAGAAAATTATTATTAAGTAATAAATTTTTAAAATGAATATATTTAAATAAATGAAATAATTTATTAATTTATACTATAATAAGACAATAATAGTAAATTATTCTAATTTTATTTAGTTATTAAATTTACTAGTTATTATCTTCTAATTTTATTTAGTTATTAAATTTACTAGTTATTATCTAATTATTTATTATACATTTATACTAACTTATTATTTAGTATACTAGTAAAGTAGTAAGTAGTAACTAGTAAGTTAGTAACATTAACTAAGGGGTAAATAGTAAATGGGAGAGGAGGGCATTGCTGTAAATATATTGGGGGCAAGGGGGATTTTGAGTAAATGAAAAAATTTAAAAGAGTTAAGACATCTTATTTAAAATATAAACCAGCCTTTAGGCAGCCCTTTTATTTTGTGGAGCTGCTGCTGCTCGTGGAGGGAGGGGCGACAGAAGCTCCAGACTCTCGTCCCTCGTTTCTCGTCTCTCTTCTCTCGGTTTCTTGCTCGCAGCTCTGCGAGAGCCTCGGCAAAAAGGAAGATTGCAGGCTGGAGTTCCTGCGGCTGGCTGCGACTGTGTGTGATGCTGACAACGATGGAGGTGGAGGGTGAAGCTGAAGGCTAGAGGCAGAGGCTCGAAGGGCTGGCAGGAGTTGATTCGAAGGCTAGGGCTTTTCGGAGTTCGAACTTCAAAGGTGGAGGCAGGAGGCAGCAGAAATTTGGAATCTGGGTTTTTTTTTTTTGAAGTTTGAAGATGGAAGAAGAAGAAGAAGGCTTTGAGAGTTTGAGCTTGAGGTATGCATCCGAATGCATGTTAATTTATACAAATAGATTGTGTAGTGGTCGGTGGAATTATTTGGTTGAATAATGGATCTGCAGAGTGCAGAGTATCTCTGCGAGATTTTTTTTTTTCACTGTATAAGCTCACGGGTTTCACAACGTGCACAATCACGTGGGAAATGGCAAAAAAAAAAAAATCTGAGAATACTCAGAGTAGTGCTGAAATTCCTCCCTCCAATTTATTTATTTTTTTTTCTTCCACATGATTTCGAGGAAATTTCAGAAGAACAGCCGAAATTTTCAAAATTTCGGATGAAATTTGCCGAAAGCTCGAAATTTTGGTCGAATTTTTTGAAAATCAAATTTGTCTCTCAATTTCCTTTTGGGACCCCTCGAAATTCGAAATTTCGGTCTAAATTTCGACATTTCAACCGAAATTTAAGTCCTTGGTTGGAGCATCCAACCAATCTGGCCCGTGAACTGTATATTAACAGTATCAGCTGAAGCTCTCTCTATAGAGGCCATCAAAACCACCCCCATATACACTACAATCAGCATACACCAAAATTGAGAATGAATAATGCAGCAACTATGGAGAATCAGGTAGCACACACAAGCATAACGGGCACTTAATAAACAACATGGTAACACAGCAGCTAGAGGAATTGTTGCTGGCAGCAACTAGAAGAAAGTGCAAAGTCATTGAAGACCAACCGAAACCACCTGCAACTGAAACAAGTTTGTGGGCACAAGCAATCCTAGACATACAAAATTAAAAAAGCTTTGTAATACCAGCACCAGCCAGAACAGCTTCACAAAACAGAGAGTAACTGCTTCACATTACCAAACCACCACAAACAGACAGCATCCTATCAAGGATGCTGCACAGAAATACCACAATGAAAAAGGTCCCCAAGTGACTCTCAAACCAACCACAAAATCAGATTTGAGAATTAATTAGGGGTTGATACAAGAAACAAAAAAACAGAGTATCTAAAGAGACAGCTGTGATAAATCAGATTTAGAGGTGATTAATGCTTTGATACCATGTTGTAAAGCTAGAGATGGAGGAGAGAAGAAGACATGAAGAGAAAATAAGAAGAGGAAAGTAAGAGAAAGGAGGAGGCAGCAGTATCCTAGAGATTTTCGTACAGCTCCAGGTATGTCTTCTTATATATTAATAAAAATAAATTCTTAAGGACACAAATGACCCCACTCACACAACTTAATTGCTGAAATAACCTATTCTCTTTTAACAAATTCTACGGTACCATCAGTTTAAAATCAAAATGACATGGGGCATAATGCTAGTCATAATTTTAAATTGTATGTGTCTAGTGCTCCACAATTGAAATAATATCAATACAATTGGATGTCCAAATAATTACAAGTCATTACAAACAAGAAGCAAAAGCAAATAAGTACCTCAGAGTTGAATGCCCTTATAGTTGCCGCTCCATCCATTGTCTCTGTGAATGATGTATAAATAGGAGAGCGAGAAACACTATCTAGCCTTCGCACTTCACGTGATGTTGACCTGTAGTACAGCTGAGAAAATTCTATTCTGTCAGATATTCTAAAGTCTACATGTTTTTTCTTGAATTAAATTTCAATATGTAAAAGTTTAAATTAAATTTTCCCCTTCTCCCTCCAAGGAAAAAAAAGTTACAATCTGTTAATGGATATTTATTAAGTTAGCATTATTATTATGTGTTAAGAGTTGTGTCAATAAGCGGGAGTTAGTAAGTGTACTATGGTTATTGGTATTATACTTGACAAATATTATAAATACAGGGAGAGACCTAGCATTGAAGTCAGGTCTTACATTTTACCCAATTATTCAACATGGTTTCAAAGCAAGATCCAACCTAAACCCTAATTGCATGACTGCTGCTAAATCAAACTCTAAACATCATAATACCATGCAACCTGTTGCTGTAGAAGGGTCATCAGCATCACCAAAGTCCAGGAGCAGGTTCAGCAGTTGCTGGAAAAAGCTGCAGTCGCTGGAAAAGTGCTGGACACTACTGTCCTCTTCAATACCTCAAGAAATACCTCATATTTTGCAAAAATAACTACATAACAAGCAACAGAGCCTGCCGATCTGCCAGCCCTCAAAATTCCACAGCCAGAGGAGCCGCCATGTGCCATGACGCATCAGCTGAAGCTGCCAGTACCAATCCCACACACCGGCGCGTGAGACTCATTTGAGCAGCCATTTTGCTCCAATTTCCTCCCAAATGTCTTGAATCCTTCCTCATACCATAATACCAAGCTGTTTGTCATCTTTTTTGTCTGAAGGTATCACCTTTTTAGTTTCTCATGTGCGAATTGCATGCTAATGCCTGAAACTGTAGGTCATTAATTATAGAGTTCATTGAGGCCTGAAACAGTGGTATTGGCATTGCTGTGTTCTTGATTCATTTTTTATCTTTCTTGTTCATCGTGTGCTTGTGGTTTGCTCCTGTTGTCGAACATTGTGTGTTGGCATGGCATCCATGAATTCCAGGAGGATGTTGTAAGCTGTGTACTTCAGATTTTCCACTGCATAGAGGCTGTTCATGTACTGTTAGAGCTGTGTGTTGGTTTCTTGGGGCTGTGTCTAAGTCTCTTGGAACAGCGGCAGCATTTATCCATTGATTTTGTAGGGTTGTGGCAGTGCTATGTCCAGTTGTTGGTGTCTCATTCATGATTTGAATCAGCGGTTGACTCGTTTGTGTTTGGTTCGGTTGGTCTAGAAGTTCACTTGTGGTTGTTTCAGTTGGTCGAGAAGTACACTTTTGGAATTCCAAGAGCATTTATTTGCAGCGGTATCGAGGTTGGGTGTGGGTTGGGATGGCGTCCTCAAATTCCAAAAGTGTGTTTCCATCTTTAGGCATTTGTTCAAATGAACAACGTACTATAACTATCCTGGAGGAAGAGTATTCAAGGTTCCTACAGTATCAAACATCCCAACAACTATCTCATCACATTGCATCATTTGCTCAAAAGGGTATCCTACAGTTTGTATGTCATTTGGTATCTCTCCCACTAGTCCTTGGATTATTGACTTTGCTGCTATTGACCATGTGACAGGCGTAACCAACTTCTTTTTTGCCCTCCGGGATCCTAAAAATCTACCTCAAGTTACCCTTGCTGATGGGTCGACAACTACAGTTAATGGCATAGGAACAGTAAATCCTACTCCCTCCATCTCCCTTTCTTCTGTTTTATACATTCCTAAGTCCCCTTTCAATCTCATGTCAGTTAGTAAGCATAAAATGGCACTAAAGTGTTCTATAACCTTCTTTCCTAATTTTGTGATTATTTAGGATCTAAAGATAAGGAAGACTATTGGCATAGGACATGAGGCTCGTGGAATCTAATACATTAAGTTGCTCTCTTCTCCCATTGCCTGCACAACAATTGCTACACCGCTTCAAATCCATTGTTGCCTTTTGTCATCCATCCTTGGACAAATTAAATCAACTAGTTCCTACTTTGAGTCTGTGTCTAGTCTTTATTGTTAGTCTTGTCAGTTGGCAAAACATCATGTTCCCTTTGCTTCCCAAGTCAACAAATAGCCAGATAGTCCTTTCATGCTCGCCCATTATGATGTTTGGGGTCCAAGTTGTGTCATGTTGAAATTGGGGTTTGGGTACTTTGTTACTGTTGGCCTAACAAGGCTTACGGATCTTATTTTGATGATAACAAATCAAGGAAATTTAACATGTTTGGTTAAGTGATGATGTTTCAGGTAACTCAAGTATTAAGATCAAGTGATCAACATCAAAGTGCTTGACAAAGTGTATAAAAAGCTCGAACTTAATGTGACAAGATTTCATGAAGCTAAAGACAAAGCTAAAAGTCAAGTTCAATATGAAGAATGGAAGCTATACATGAAGACTCAGTGATTAGAAGAGTCATAGTATTTAAAAAGTTTCATGTAAGTACTTCAAACATTTCAATATGAATGAATGAAGCTCTTCAGAATCTTTTATTGACTTAGAGACCAATTTTTGAAAACCCTGGAAAATGTTCTTTAATTAAGTTACATTGAAGTTTTTCAAAAATTGAAGAATCAAAGTCTCGAAAATAAAAAAATTGTGAAATGTTGCATGATCAGGCGACTGGCCTATTCTGGTTAGGCGACTTTGGGAAACAGAATAGGCTTAGTAGACTGACCATATGAGTCCACGCGACTGATCCCATTCTGACTTTGAAATTTCGCTGTTTTTTAAAAAATCAGGCGACTGACCCTGATAATCTAGTCGACTGACTTTCGTAAAATTCAAATTTAAATAGCGAAGAAAAATTTCCAAATTAGATTACTTGACCCCCAAACTTTATGAAAACTTGGGAAACACTCCAAGTAAGTTGGGGAATACGGAAATTAAACTTTTTCCATCTATAAATACATGTTATATTAAAGGATTAAAGACACCAATACACACAATCAGCATTCAAGCATAATATTTTCTACTCTTCAAAGGTGATTTGCTAAAACACTCTTACTGAAGTTTTCTATTGAAAATCTGCTGATCAAAGCCCACGGTTCTTTGCTTTTCTATTGAGTTTCTCAATCTAAGAAAGAACCCCAGTGATAAATTCCTGAGCTTCATCTTTCTATTGAATTTGATTGAAGTATATTTGTTTTAAATTGTACTAATCTGCTCTTACTGAGAGAGTTTCTTTGTACACGAGAATTGTTCTTGTTTCTTTTGTTGTTTTTTGACGGTTCAGGATTGTTGAATTGTTGGACCACTGAGCGTAGGGTATCGCTTGGAGAGGAGGGCTCCATCCTACTTGAAGGAGTGTGTAAACGGTTTGCTCCGCCTGGTTAAGGGAGTGGTATAGTGAAATCCTTGGGTAGTTTGTCTAAGGTGAGGACGTAGGTATATATAGCTGAACCTCGTAAAATCTCAGTGTCTTCCTCTTCCCTAAATCTCTTTAATTTTATGCATATATAAATTGCGTGGATGATTACTTAATTTCTAGAAATTAAATAAGTTATTGGGAATGGTGGAAACCTTGATTAAATAAAGTACGTTGATTGCCGAAATCTTGATTAAAGGAAGTATGTTGATAAATATCAAAAGTTTATTAACATACATAAACTCAAGTAATTTGTTTGACATCAAAATATGTGTTTTTGGAAGCTTGCTGAAATTTTTATTTTGTTTCATATTGTGAAATCAAGCTTAACCTTATTGATTGAGTGTATCAAATGAATGTTCCCAAACGTTTTGGAGTGATGCCATTACTACTTGCTCTCACACTAATAAAATACCATCTTATATCATTAATGGTAAAATCACATATTTAGTTATCACTCCTTTATCCTCCTTTCCTTGTATATTTGGTTGTGCATTTTTCGTCCATCGGTTAACTCTAGGAATAGATAAGTTGGATCCTTGCGCTATCAAATGTATTTTTCTAGGGTATTCCTATACTCAAAAGGGATATCGATGTAATAGCTTATAGGATTATAGCCCTACTTTACATCGATTCCTTGTCTTTGCTGATGTCACCTCTTTTGAGTCCACACCATACTACTCTGATTCCTTGAGTTCTGTTGACCTTAATGAGTCCCTTCCTCTGCCTTGTCTTCTAGATCCTAAACTATTGTCTGTGCCCAGTCCTCCAACATCTTCATCCAATTTGAGTCCTTTTCGTTGCTTGGATCATCCCAATTTGCAGGTATGTACACGGCGACTCAAGGGAGGAGAGCCTCGGGTCTGATTGCCCTTAGATTGAATTGACGAGGAAGGGCTGAGGCCAACAACTTCGGCTGAAAGTCATCTTATTTGATTGAAGCAAAGGAAAGGGGGAGGGTAGACTTTCGTATATGGGTCTCCCGGAATTCTATGGGGATGGTGAGTCATAAACTAGGAATTAGAGTTGTAAGAATAAGAATTACCTTTAGTTCCCTTGTCAAATGATCCTATTTCCCAAGATGTTGATTTGCTCATTGTTGTTCGAAAAGGTGAATGTAGTTGTAGCCAACATCCAATCTTTAATTTTGTTTGTAATGAAATTTTGTCACCCTCATATTACTGTTTTATTAGTACCTTGTCTTCTGTTGCTCTTGCAAAATCTATTGTCGAAGGCTTGTCCCATTTTTGGTGGAGGAATGTAATGATAGAAGAGATGCATGCTCTATAAGATATTGATACTTGGGACTTGGTACGCCTTCCGCTTGATAAGTCAGCGGTTGGTTGTTAGGTGTACACTGTGAAGGTTAATTCAGATGGTTTCCTGGCTTGATTGAAGGCCCTGCTTGTTGCTAAGGGATATACTCAGGCGGCCTAGACTATTTGGACACGTTCTCCCTTGTAGCTAAACTTGCCTCAGTACGTTTGTTCATCTCCTTAGCCACCACCTATCATTGGCCTCTACACTAGTTTTTGAAGAGTGCTTTCCTACATGGTGATCTTCAAGAGGAGGTCTATATGGAGTAACCACCTGGGTTTGTTGCTTAGGGGGTGTTAGGCTCAAGAAGCCACTATATGGTTCAAAATAGTGTCTCAGGGAATGGTTTGGTCATTCCAGTGTTGTAGTACTAGAGTTTGGCCATCAATGGTGTGCTATAGATCATTCTATATTTTATCGTCATACTCCCTCTGGAAGGATTTTTATTATAGTGTATGTGGATGATATTGTGATTACTGGTGATGATGATAAAAGTATTCAAATCCTAAAGCATTTCTTGTAGATTAAGTTTAAGATGAAGGGCTTGGGACCATTGAAGTACTTCTTGGGTATAGAAGTATGGAGATCTTGTATAGGAACTATCTTGTCATAGAGGGAGTATGTTCTTGATCTTTTAGATGAGACAAGGCTATTGGGATCCAAACCTATTGATACACCCATGGATCCCAATAGTAAGTTATGTCAAATATGGGTGATTTGTTGTTTAACGTAGGATGATACCAGAGAGTTGTTGGAAAGTTGAATTATCTTACAGTCATTCGACCAGATATATCGTTTGGAACAAGTGTTGTGAGCCAATTTGTTGATTCCCTCAAAAAAGTCACTGGGATGTAGTAATTTGCATTTTGAGTTATCTCTAAAGTGGATTGGGCAAGAGGTCTCTTATATCAAGATCGAGGCCATACTCATATTCAGGGATACACAGATGCATATTGGGTTGGGTCACCTTCCGACCGAAGATCCACAACTGGGTACTATATCTTTGTTGGTGGTAGTTTGGTGTCTTGGAAAATTAAGAAACAAACTATTGTGGCCAGATCAAGAGTCGAATCAGAGTACAAGGCTATGGCACACACTACATGTGAACTTGTTTGGTTGAAGAAGATGTTGAAAGAACTAGTTTTTCGACATTCTTAGCCTATGGAATTGATGTGTGATAATCAAGCTGCTATTCATATTGCCTCCAACCTAGTCTTTCATGAGTGGACAAAGCATGTAGAAGTTGATTGCCACTTTGATAAGAAAAAGCTTGCATAGAAGTTCATTACAACGACTCATGTGAAGTTTGAGCTTCAACCTGCTGATTTGTTCACTAAAGCCTTGGGAGGTGCTCATGTGAAATTCATTTGTAACAAGCCGGAAGCATATGATATATATGCTTTTGCTTGAGGGGGAGTATTTATGGTTATTTAGTCATTTAGCAATATTATTATTATTATTATGTTAATAAGTGTGAGTCAGGTATTATGGTCATTGGCATTGTACTTGACATATGTTATAAATAGAGGGAGAGACCTATCATTGAAGTCAGGTCTTCCATTTACCCAATTATACAACGTAATCATAATCCAAGCCACTCTGAATATTTCAATGTAATCAAAGATTTGCTACATACAAAATTTACAATAAATTATTCAATAACCAATGAAACAACAATCACAAAGTTTATAGAAGCAGATAAGTTTTAGAAGGGAAAATTTATTTTCATTAAATCCTAGTTAAAATGTCCTTGAGGAAAAAGATAAGTTACTACAGAGATTGAAAACTGGATGTAAGACTGCAAATTCTCACAGATGGACCTAGCAGGGATTTTTTTTTTGAGTTGCTGTCAGTAATTTTACAATTTAGAAAATCTGCCATTCAAAGAATTGAAATTGCATGCATCCAAGCATTTGATGTTTTGAAAATCTAGCAACACACAACGACTAAATTTCAATTCCAATGGAAATTTTGTGTCTCAATTAAAAGAATCGTTTTTAAATCTAAAGAAACAACAGAAATTTATAAAAATTATTGATATTATGGATAAAGCATTGAAGAATACTAAAACAGATGATAATGAATTTAGAAATAAAATAAAAATCTCAAATTTTGACATTTCTTTCCAGTTTTCAAGTCAAATTCCTGGAATTTCGGCCAAAATTTTGCACAAAAGAATTTGAACCGCCATTTTGTTTTGAAGCTTCCCAAAATCTGAAAATCAGTCGAAATTTTGGGACTTTGGCCACCCATGCCTAGCTTAATTGTGCTCCTCCAAACTTCCAACATTAGCTAAAAGATTCGACTTGAAGCACTAGAATATTTTCCCTCTTACTCTTCCTCAAGCCCAATTGGTCTTTTTATCCATCCATCTAGTTAATTTTCATTTAAACAGGCAAGATTTTCTCACGAACCCTCATTGGTGATGCCTGGTGGTCTTGGAGGTTAAAGATTGAGGGAGGAAAAAAGAGCAACAAATTGCATGCAAGGTACTACATTCAAAGTTACCTGTAGTTTCCTGTACACGTACCAAAATGGTAATAGTAGAAGAAGGAAGAAAACCTGAAAAATTACATAAATGCATATAAGCAACATTTTGATGCTGAAAATTAACAAAAGTGCAGAGCAGCTTGAAGTGACTTAAATTTGAAGAAATGTTTTAGATACCTGCACATATGACAAAACTACTGCAATGCCCAAGAGGCCAACCAAATTAGCGAGGAGAATATTGAGAATGAAGGGTAGAGAATCATCAATAGTATAAAGATCTGAAGACAGCCTGCACAATGCAATCAATAGGTAGAGTGGAATACAAAAACAAGCATAATCTCTTAAGAATGTCATAATCTAACCTGTTCAGTATTCTTCCAGCTGGTGTCTGATCAAAGAAATGTACAGGTGCATTGTTCAGCTTATGAAGCAGTGTATTATGGACCTGAACTGCAGCACGTAAGCCACCAAATGCAAACGAGAATGCCCTCACCAATGTGAGAAAGGAATTTACGATAGAGAAGATGAAGAGTATAACCTGCATCATAAATTGCAAAGTAAAACAAAATGAGAAAAACGATAAGTTCATTTCCTTTTCATTATTATTTTCTGTTAATGGCCATTTAGCATTATTAGCATGTGTTAGTGTTATATTAGTAAGTGTGAGTGTATTTTGGTCATTGGTATGTACTTGACATATAATATAAATAGAGGGAGAGACCTATAATTATGATTGGATCTTCCATTTTACTCAATAATTTAATTTGGTATCAGAGTAAGAACGGACCTAAACCCAAATTGCTGCTAAACCAAACCCTAAACATCATAATCCCACATAAACCTGCTGCTGCAGAAGGGTCATCAGCATCACCAAAATCCAGGAGCAGGTTCAGGAGTTGCTCGGAAAAGCTGTAGTCACCGGAAAAATCCTGAATGCTGCTGTCTTCTTCAAAAACTCAAAATAATTCATATTTTGCAAAAAAAAAAAACCACATAGCAAGCCACATAACCTGCCGATCTGCCGGCCTACAAAATTCACAGCAGGAGGTCCTCATATGCTGCAACATGAGACCGAAAGTCGGCAGTGCTGACCCACATGCCAGCATGTGAGTGTCTTTTGAGCAGCCATTTTGCTCTGATTTCCTTTAAATGTATTGAATCCTTCCCTACACCATAATTCCAAGTTGTTTTATTATCCTTTTTGTCTAGAGATATCACCTTTTCTAGTTGCTAGTATGCAGTATTCCGGGAATGATTGTTTGCTAATGCCTGAAGCTGTTGGTCAATGTTTAATGAGTACACTGAGGACTGAAACAGTGATATTGCTGTTTTCATGATTTATTTTTATCTTGTTGATTGTGTATTTGTGGTTTGCTGCGGTTGTTGAACATTTTGTGTTAGATGGAGTCCATGAATTCCAGGAGGATGTTGTTTGCTGTGTACTTCTGATTTGCTACTGTATTGAGGTTGTGTGTTCAAAAATGGAGTTCCCAAATCCCAAAAGTATGTTTCCCCCATCAGGCACGTTTGATTGAACAGCATATGATAACAGTCCCAAAGGAAGAGAAGTCAAGGTTTTTGCAGTATTAGGCATCCCAAAAGCATCTCATCACATTGCAACATTTGCTCAGAAAATTCATCCTATAGTTCGTATGTCATCTGGTATCTCTCCCACTAGTCCTTCGGTCATCGACTCTGCCACCACAAACCATATGACAGGTTTATCCAAAATCTTTTTTTGCACTCCAATATTATAAAAATCTACCTAAAGTTACCCTTGTTGATGGGTCCACTATTCCAGTTAAAGGAATAGGATCAGTAAATCCTACTCTCACCATCTCTCTTTCTTCTGTTTTATATATTCCTAAATCTCCTGTCAATCTCATGTATGTTATTATACAAAGTCACTAAATTGTTCTGTGACCTTCTTTCCTGATTCTATGGTTCTTCAAGATTTCAAGACTAGGAAGACAATTGGCAAAGGACATGAGGCTCATGGTTTTACTGCTTTGATTTGCTTTGTCCTCCTATTGCCTGCACAAGCTGCTATACTACTTCAAATCCATTGTGGCGTTGGTCATCCATCCTTGGACAAGTTAAAATAGCTAATTTTGACTTTGAGTTTTGCGCTAACCTTTATTGTCAGTCTTGTCAATTGGGAAAATATCATCGTGTTCCCTTTGCTTCCGGATTCCATAAATGGGTGGTTTGACCTTTCATGTTAATCCATTTAAATGTCTGGGGTCCTCTTATTAGTGTCACATCAAAGTTGGGGTTTCGATACTTTGTTACGCTTGTTGATGACAACTCTAGGATAACTTGATTGTATTTGATGAAAGGTTTTATGAGTTGTTTAATATTTTTTGTGCCATTTGTTCTCAAATTAGGATTCAGTTTGGTATGCTAATTAGGATACTTCATTGTGATAATGCTAAGGAGTAGTTCATTACCCAATTCACTGCCTATATAACTAATTCTGGTATGGTCCGTCAGTCATCTTGTGCCACACTCCACAACAAAATGGAGTTGCAAAGTGGAAAAACAAACAAATCCTTGAATTCTTTCATACCCTTTTGTTTCAAACGAATGTCCCCAATGTTTCTTGGAGTGATGTCATGCTTACTGCTTGCTTTCTCATCAATACAACGTCATCCTCTATTCTTGGTGGCAAAATCCCATATTCAGTTCCCTGATGGTCCTTTGTTCCCACTTTCTCCTCATATATTTGGCTGCGTGTCCTTTGTCCATTAGTTAAGTCCAAAAATGGACAAGTTGGATCCCTTAGGTTATCAAATGTAATTTTCTGGGCTACTCATATACTTAGAAGGGATATTGATGTAATAGCCCTGCCTTACATCGATTCTTTGTTTCTATGGATATCACCTTTTTTGAGTCTACACCTTGTTATTCCAAGTCCATAAGTTCTATTGACCTTGACGAGTCTATTCCTTTGCTTAGCCTTCCATAACCTAATCTATTAATTATGCCCAATCCTCTTACATCTTCATCTGGTTTGAGTCCTTCTTGTCGTTTGGCTAATCCTAATTGGCAAGTATTCACACAATGACTCAAGGAAGGAGAGCCTCCTCCGCCTGCTACTTCTGCGACTTATGTTCCCTCATCAGATGATCCTATTGCCCAAATTGTTGATCCTCCTCTAAAACCCAATACTCAATCTCCAATTTTGTTTGCTAAGATTTTTTGTCACCACTCGTATTATTATTTTGTTAGTACTTTGTCTTCTATTGCTTTTCCAAAATCTATTTCTGAAGCCGCATCCCATTTTGGGTGGAGGACTGCAATGGTTGCATGTGCTATATAATAATGATACTTATGATTTGGTATGTCTTTCTCTTCATAAGCCTATAGTTGGTTGTTGTCGGGTGTACAGTGTCAAAGCGAATCTAGATGGTTCTATAGCTTGTTTCAAGGATTGATTTGTTACTAAGGATACATTCAGGAGTATGATTTAGGTTATTTAGATACATTCACTACAATCATCAAACTTGCCTCAATACGCTTGTTCATCTCCTTAGCCACCTTGTCGCTGGCCTTTACATCAGTTAGACACCAAGAATGCTTTTACAAATGGTGATCTTCAGGAGGAGGTCTATATGGAGCAGCCACCTAGGTTTGTTGCTAAAGGGGAGTTAGGCTTAGTGTGTCAGCTCAAGAAATTGTTATATGGTTTAAAATAATCTCCCAAAGCATAGTTTGGTCTCTTTGCTGCTGTTGTCTTGAGTTTGGACTCCACAGTGAGCAACTCATCACTTTGTATTTTATCCACAAAATCTACTTCAAGTTACCCTTGTTGATGGGTCCACTGCTACAATTAAGGGTATAAGAACCGTAAATCCTACTCCATCTCTCCTTCTTCTATTTTGTATATTCCTAAATCACCTTAAATTTCATGTCAGTTAGAAAGCTTATGAAGTCACTAAATTGTTCTATAATGTTCTTTCCTAATTCTATGCTTACTCAAGATTTGAACGTGAGGAAGAAAATTGGAACATGATGTAAGGCTCGTGAGCTTTGCTACTTTGAGTCGCTCCTTCCTCCCATTGCCTAGGCAGCTGCAGCTACACTACTTAAAATCCATTGTTGCCTTGGTCATCCATTCTTGGACAAGTTGAAACAATTAGTTCCTTAAATTCTGTGTCTAATCTTTAGTGCGAGTCTTGTCAATTGGCAAAACATTATTGTTCCCTTTGCTTCTTGGGTCAACAAATGAGCCTTTTAGTCCTTTCATGCTAGTCCATTTCGATGTTTGGGATTTGAGTCGTGTCATGTTGAAATTGAGGTTTCGGTACTTTGTTACATTCATAGATGAGTACTCTAAGATGACTTTCTTGTGGATGAAAGATTGTTCAGAGTTGTTTAATAACTTTTGCCTCCTGTTCTCAAATAAAGACTTAGTTTGATATGCCAGTTCGATACTCCATAGTGATAATGCTAAGGATTACTTTAGCACCCAATTCACTACCTATATGACTAATGCTAGTATAATCCATCAGTCATCTTGTGCCCACACTCCATAACAAAATGGAGTTGCAGAGTGGAAAATAAACATTCTCAAAGTCATACTTACCTCATTGTATGAAATGAATGTCCTCAAAGTTTTTTGGAGTGATGTTATGTTCACTGCTTGCTCTCGCATCTATAAAATGCCATCCTATGTCCTTGGTGATAAAATCCTATATTTAGTTCCCCCCTAAGGCTCCTTTGTTCTCCCTTCCTCCTTGTATATTCAGTTTTGTGTCCTTTCTCCATTAGTGAGCTACGATAACAGATAAGTTGGATCCTCATGCTATCAAATGTATTTTTTTTGGGATAGTCAAAAGAGATATCGATGTTATAGCCCTACTTTACATCGGTTATGTTTCTATTGATGTCACCTTTCTAGAGTCTACACCATACTACTCTGATTCCTTGAGTTCTATTGACCTTAATTAGTCCCTTCCTTTGCCTTGCCTCCTATATCCTAACCTATTATCTATCCCTAATTCTTGTCGGTTGGATAATCCCGACTTGCAATGTATACACACGATGACTCAAGGGAGGAGAGCCTCCTCCAGCTTCTACTTTTGTGCTTGTAGTTCCCTAGTTAGATGATCCTATTTCTCATGATGTTGATCCTCCTATATTTGTTTGAAAAGGCAAACGTACATGTACCCAACATCCAATATCAAAATTTTCCTTCCATTATTTCTTGTCACCCTTGTATTACTATTTTTTTGGTACCTTGTCCTCTATATTGCACTTCAAAAATCTATTTCTAAAGCCCTATCACATTTTGGTCAAAGGACTGCAATGGCTGCAGAGATGTGTATGCTACTTGATAATGATACTTGGGATTTGGTACCACTTCAACCTTGTTGTTAAGGGATATACTTAGCTGTATGGTTTGGATTATTTAGACACATCCTCTCCAATCGCTAAACTTGCCTTAGTACATTTTTTCATCTCCTTAACCACTACTTGTCATTGGCCTCTACACGAGTTAAATGTAAAGAATGCTTTCGTACATGGTGATCTTTAGGAGGAGGTCTATATGGAGCAACCACTTGGGTTGTTGCTCAAGGGGAGCAGGCTTAAAATCATTACATGGTTTAAAACAATCTCCCAAAGCATGGTTTGTCAACTTGATGTTGTAGTACTTGAGTTTTGCCCCCAATGGTGTGCAATAGGTCACTTTGTATTTTATCATCCTACTCCATTCGACAAGATTTTGCTTATTGTATGTGGGTGATATTCTGAGTATTGGTGGTGATGAGCATGACATCCAAGATCTAACGCTTTTACTATAGACTAAATTTAAGAGCAAGGACTTGACACCAGTGAAGTATTTCTTGGGTATAGAAGTATTAAGATATCACATAGGAACTATCTTGTCACAGAGGAAGTATATTCTTGATCTTTTAGATGAGGTTGGGCTTTTGGGATCCAAATCTATTGATATACCCATGGATCCCAAGAATAAGTTAGTGCTATATGTGAGTCATTTGTTGCCCAACCTAGGACATTATTGGAGAATTGTTGGAATTTGAATTATCTCAGTCACTTGGTCAAATAAAAGATCCACAACCGGATACTGTATCCTTGTTGGTGGTAATTTGGTTTCTTTGAAGAGTAAGAAACAAAATGTGGTGGCCAAGTCAAGTGCTGAGTAGTGTAAGGCCATGGCTTACACTACATATGAACTTGTTTGGTTGAAGAACATGTTGGAAGAACTGAGTTTTCCACATTCTCAACCTATGGAATTGATGTGTGATAATCAAGTTGCTATTCATATTGCCTCTAACCCAGTCTTCCATGAGCAAACAAAGCACATTGAAGTTGATTGCCACTTTGTTTAGGAGAAACTTGTGGAGAAGCTTAATACAACCACTTTTGTGAAGTCTGATTTGAAGTTTGCTGATTTAGTCACTAAAGGCTTGGGAGGTGCTCATGTGAAATTCATTTGTAACAAGCTAGGAGCATATGATATATATGCTCCATCTTGAGGGGGAGTGTTTGATGGTTATGTTGGTCATATAGCATTATTAGCATGTAATAAAGTTATGTTAGTAAGTGTGAGTTAATAAGGGTATTATGGTCATTGGTATATACATCTTGACATATATTATAAATAGGGGAAGAGGCCTATCATTTATGTTAGGTCTTCCATTTTACCCAATTATTCAACATGTAGCTCTCGATGGTTTTTTCCTCAACATCTATTCTCCATTTTCTCAATGTCTAATTCTCTCGAGTTGAACGTATGTCTCTCCTCTTCTTGTCTGTCTAAAACCCCTCCCTAGCCTTGTTATTTATAAAAAAAAGGGGCTAAGGTTAAGAAAAAAATCTCTCTTCCAAGAGTACCCCTAAAGGCAAAGAAAATTGCCACCTTGTCCTCTAGGATGTTTGGAACCTAACACTATCTATTCTAATCATGAATATCTAATGATAACCATTAATTCACGAAATTGTCACCTCTAATTCCATCCATTATGAAATTAAAGGTTAAAACTACCCTCAAAAGTACCCCAAGCTCCCCTACAAGCACACAAGCAGAGGTATTTTTAAGAAAAAAACCAATAGAAGTAATACCTAGAGAAAAATGGGCATTGACAATTGTGCAAGGCTATATCAGCCTCTCTTGTCTAGTACTCTCCTCTTATGCATTTTCAATACTATATTCTTAGGCCAAGTGCTTCTATTGGATTTATTCTAGATGGAATCATGGGTGGTCACTTAAAAGAAATTGGGACGTGATAGGATGTCTAACAATGCTAGGTTTTACCTAAGAATTCACTGTAGGGAGAATTTCTATTTTAAATTTAACTGAAGACAGCAAGACTAGTTGTCTATTTTCTATGGAACTTGGATAATTGCTTTTATGCAGCATAATTTACATCACTTTGGTATTAGACCAATTGATCAAGGAATCTTATAAATTGTATACTTCAAAGAGAGAGAATGGGTAGAGGGGATCAACTTTTCAATATTAATACAGCACGTAGGACTGAGGATTTTTTTCTATTACAAAAAACAGTTAATAGCAATGTTACAAGATCCATCACTTATACTGACTACCAACTGCTGGAATAAAATCATATTGAGTATTCAAATAGACTTTATCTGATACTTTGGGGGTTTAGTTTGCTGCAAAATATGTGTTGCATTCCCAAATAATCGCATTATTTTCATCTTGATTTTAAAGAGTTCCCCCAACCAGGCAGAGAGCACATCACAATTTGGAGGTTAAGAATCCTCAAGTGGATCATAAATTCTAATTAGTGATGATGAGGTTTGAGGGGGATCAGTAATGCCTGCCAGAAGGGGTGGATCAACAATAACAGGAGACAGAGAATATGAGAAACATGATGATAAACATTACAAACTACAGAGATGAGTTGTGCATAACTGGCAGCAGATATTGCACTTAGGATAATAAACAGGCTAAGCACTAAATATGAGGCAGGGTTTTATCATTGAATACAAACTAGGTTTTCGTACACCAATAAATGATGAGATATGATGTTTACCACATGGCTTGGAAAGTGGAAAAGTAACAATCACCAAATATGAATATCTTGGCAAAGTAATTCATGCTCCTCACCAACTGGACATGAAATTGCAAGGCGAATTGCATATTTTCAGCCAGCAATGCAGCATTCTCAATTAAATCTGTATATTTACTATTTTTTTTGAGATGAGCAATAAACATTATAAATATGTTGCTTCTTTGAAACAATAAGAGAATCAACTTATTACCAAATAAAACAATGTGGAATGCTGTGTCCTAATGCTCCCGCTTGTTGTGTCCACCCAATATGACAGCCACATATCATTTCCATTACGGGAAGCCTGCATTAAAACTGCTGACAGGCATATTACAGTGGCAACAAACCAACCAGAAAATGCAGCATAACTCCTGCAGAAGATCAAGAGTGTAAAAATTACAAATAAAGTAGATTGATAAATTAAGAGAGGGAAACTGCATATATGTTTCTTTCTATACAATGACAGTGTAAAGAATTTCTTTTTAGGCGAATGTTATGTGCAAAATGATCTTTTATACATCATCTTTCCTCACTTGTACACAGTAAATTCAACTTTTCCCTCTTTCCTCTGTTCAACTTCGATGATCTCTTGCACTGGATCAGAAACATTTATAGCATCTATCTCTCCAATTTTGACTTCTTCAGACTTATCCACGCTATCTTGCCTTGCAACTTGAGAAGCAATATTTAAGTCTCCCAGGGAATAGAATTTTGAGTAAGAAGAGACTGACAATTCAGCTAAGCTTCCCACCCAATTCACATGTCCTTTATCCATTACAACTATGATATTCGCAGAAGAAATTGCCTGTCCAGTGTAGGAAAATGTAGCAATATTTAGAATCATTTTGGAAAACAGAAAATTAAAGTTATTAGTCATAAAATACAGACCTGTTCACACTGTTACAAACATTTACGAGTCAAAGGCATTTATTGCTTTTAGACCAAACACTAATTAACCCAGGAAATGCTTGCATGTGTTGATGATAAAATACAATTTAATGAAATTTAAACAAAGAATAAAAAAAATACACAAAATTAAAAGCCCATCTCAATTCCATCATACATAATGTAACCAAAAGGGAATAGCAAGACAGACTGCACTTGGGTTGGTCCATGCTGTCTTGAAGCCCTGGCTTCACCTGTTCAATGGGCCTTGAAATAGTCACCAGAATCAGCTCTATAGTTGAGGCCATAGGCCAGGGCCCACCCAAATTGCAAGTTGTCATGCATAAATAAAGGGAAATTTTTTTGATAAAATACCACAACAAAGTCTTGAACCATGATCACAAAGAATTTCCACACAAAGCATGCAAGCTATTGTGCTTATGCTGCTTGTGAAATTATATATATATATATAAAGAAGATGGCTTTGGGCCACGAGCTTTACCAAGCTGTCCATGTGCTTCAACATGCCATCCATGGCCTTCGCCATGGCCATAGATGGGTGTGGTCAGGCCATGGATGAGCATGAGGATGTCCTCAGTCATCTATGGCCCTGCCCATCATATCTCTCTAACCATGCTCTCCGTGCACTTGACCGTGCAATTCATGGCCCTTACCATGGTATCCATGCACATGGCTGAGCAATTCATGGCCCCTACCATGCTATCCATGTGCTTGGCCATGGTGATAACAGAGCAACATAAAAAATTGATTTCTAGCAAAGAAGCATCAATCAAACAACAATTACTATTTCTTTGAACTCAAAAATATGGAGAGCACAGATGCCAGCATGTAAAACACCAAAGTCCAGACCAGCTCTCTATGAAAACATACCCTTTAAGCCATGGCAAATTTAAATTACTTTTTCTTAACTGCATGGTTGTTATGTTGCTTTTGTATGGAATGATTTTTTGTACTAAGCAAGTTGTGCATTTAGTGCATTAAGTTATAATAATTGATACTGGAAATTTCATTTAAGTTGTTAGAGGTAAGGTCTCAAATCTCGATTTTGACTCAAATTTCGAAGCTCCAAAAGTACGGAAATTTCGATTTCAATTTCAATTTGAAAAAATAACAGAAATCAATAGTAAAGTATGGAATTCTTTGCCGAATTTTAGAAATGGTTAAAAAACATAATAATGTAAGTTTTAGGACTAATACATTACAAGTTAAATACATCTATGTTGTGTACAAGGTGGAAAAGTTGTAGTGTAGTATGTGTATCAAACGTATTTGAAAGATAATGGACATTAAATATATTTAGTTAATACAAATGAAATTCATAAATCATTTAAATATTATTTATTAAACAAATAATGATAGTTTAGACATGAATGGTTAAATAAAATGATGTTGTAAGTTTATTTTTCATAAAATATCAAAAGAACTCATAATAATATTGTTTCGAATAAAATAAATAAAATAAATAAAGAGGGAAATTTCACTTCACTTCTAAATCTCTCATTTGCATTCCGAGGAAATTTGTTGCATAGTTAAAATTTAGACTAGTTTTGCTAAAATTTTGAGATTTCGATAAATTTCAGATGATTCGTTGAGATTTCAACAGAAATTATGCAACACAGAAATCAACTGCCATTTCGATTTCAAGGGTGACAGAAATCAGAAATTTCAATGAAAATTTCGTCAATTTTGTGGAAATTTAAGACCCAGGTTAGAGGTAGGAGGGGCTTAGATGAAAAGAAATTAAGAACTTCCATGTCAAAATATAAAGAACACAGGAGTTTGGGACAGAAATTGAAACAAAAAAACAAAAACAGAAAAGTGACATGATGAAGCCAAGAATAGACACCTGGCAGACACTGGCAGCACTGCAGGAGCCCACTTGCTGAAAGCTGCTGCTGTCCTAATCTGTTTCCAGCATTAGGAATACCAGCAACATCACATTTTCACCTCTTAGCAATTGTGGTAAAGTGTAAACCCTAGTTCTAAAGAGAGAGATAGGGGAAGAAGGAGAGAGAAAATTCTGCAGAAAACCAAGCAAAATAAGGGAAATTCAAGGACAACCAGGAAAATTACAGAAAAATTAAGGGACATCAAAATAATTGAAGAAGCCGATTACCAAGGTTTTCATTTATTCATCTAGGGGTTTCAGGTAGAAGGGGAGTTTTTCAAGGAAAAGGAGCAGTCATTTGCATGAAATTGAATCCAAATAAGGAAGGATTTTAATCTTCTCTTGGGTTTTCATAGGTGCACATTTTTGTTGTAGTTGAAAATTTACATGTGATGGATTTGATAGTGCAAGGAAGATAGCTTGTTTTTTATGGCTTAGCCTGCATGCACATCTATTGAATTGCTACTTTTTGAAATAGCTGACACAGCATATGTGTTGTTTGTGGCAGTGATATTGTGAAATTTGAGCAAGCAAGGATTGTGTACCTTTGGTGAAAGGCCCTAAACCTATGGAGATATTTCCGCACCAAGCAACAGTTGGCCAAGTTGGAAATTCGCACTTGTTTGAGTTAGCACTACTATGTTGAAATGATGTTGAAATGTGTGCTATTTGAATGTGTTATGATGGTAACTCTAGATAAGGAGGTTGCATAAGTTTAAAATAAAGAATGTGCTCATGACAACATGATTATGCATGCGTTACTGCGTATAAAGAAATCACATCTTAAAATGGAAAAATCCCTATAATAGTGGGGTTTTTTTGGGGGGGGGGGATTAAGAATGTCTGCTGACCTTGCGGCTGCTCACCTACTTCCACAAAAATTTCATGTTTAATTGGACCACTTGCTGGGTTTTCCAAGAGATTGTTACTTTTGACATGCACTACAATTACATGTTGTTAGAAAGACGTGTTTTGTTGTTAAAATATTTAGCCCAAGAAGTTTGGAAAATGTTGCGTATAAAGTAAAGCACAATGTAGAGAGGCTGTCAATGAAAGTAAAGCCTTTTTGCTTGCATTATGAGATATATGGATGCATGCTGTGTTCTAACAAATACTCTTTTAACTGGCCTTTTACTTGTTTTCAAATGATAATTTTGTAAAACTAATTCTTCCATAGGCCCTGTGCCTACATCAGATTTTGGATGACTCCACCGCTGGACACATGCCAGAAACAAGGATGTGACGCCTTAAAGTGTTAATTGATCTAAATCTTGGCAAATGTGTTAAATTCCACAACGCACACAAGCACTCGTGTTAATAAATAAAGAGCATCAATAAAGAAAAATCAAAATAAGCTTAAGTGAAGAGCCTCAATTAATAGGAGCGGGAGAGCCACAGTAGTTGGAAGAAGACATACGGCTGCAAAATCTTAAACTCTTCACAATGTTAAATGCATTGTTGTCACAAAATCAAAGCAAGGGCGGCCAACTGAGTGGCAGCAATAAGGGAGTTGCAAATTACTAGATTATGTTAAAGCTTAATACGCATTGTTGGCCCACAACCTAACAGCTTAAGCTTTTAGGTAAAGTGGTAATCTAACATTATATCAGAGCTGGTTACCAAGAGGCCCTGGGTTCTAGTCTCGTTGCCACTTACCTGTGTTTATTATATGCTGTTTAAAAATTATTATATTCCATGGGTGTCATCTATCTTTTGTGTCTCTCCACATGCTGTTGAGCTGCAGGTGTGGGGTAGTCTTTAAATTGGTTTATACAGCAGAAATTAAAGCTTGGCCCACAACCTAACAGGCTAACAGCTTAAGCTTTTAGGTAAAGTGATAATCAGACACTACTTCAATAAATAAAGAGCATTGATAAAAAAAATAAAAATAAGCTTAAATGAAGAGCATCAATTAATAGGAGCAACAGTAGGTTGCGGTCCAACAATGTATATCAAGTTTTAACACTCCTCCGCATGTGCAGCCTAACAGCATGTGGAGAGATAAACACATGATAAATAACACCCATGATAGGGAACACAATAATTTTTTGAAAACCACACAGTAAATTTGGGCAACAAGAAAAGAACTCAGGACCTCTTGGTAAGCTGCTTTGATACCATTTAGATTACCAATTTACCTAAAAGCTTAAGCTGTTAGGTTGTAGGCCAACAATGTTATCAAGCTTTAACAAAAGCATCACAATAAAAGATAGAGATTGAGCCACCAGGAAAGAAGTTACCATTTCAGCCTTTCTGACAGTTAGAAATGGTCAATGAAGTTGATCCAAGCGAGAAATGAGTGAGAGGATCTCATCTCACTATTTCAGTGATCATCTCATTTTTTTCCTGATTCAGTTGTCAGTTGCTAAATGAGGTGATTCGTAGTCGTCATACTCTTTCCTGTTATCATTCCATTGCATGTAGCACAACAAGACCCAATCTGGTTTTCTATACTCTAGTTAAATTCCATTAATAGTTATCCCATGAGTCAACTCACAAATTGTGACACAACTCATTCTGCTGGGACAATTCTCTTCGGTGTATTTCAAGGGCGAGTTTTTTCCCCTCCTTTTTCTGGATGAACTTCCCTCTTTAAAAATAAAGGCTGGGTATAATGCGTAGGATAAACAATTTTTTCAGCTTATAGGAAAAAGCTACCCTTTAGCATTTTAGGAAACTTTTAAAAGTTACTGACTGAAGCTTTTAAAAGTTAAAAAAGCTATCCTTTAACCAACAAATTATTCTATTCCACGTCGGCCTTTAGTTTTAATCAAATATTAAAAAATTATCAAAAAATTAATTACATTTCCTAAAAAGACATCTGTTTTAGTTATTCTAAATATTTCCAGGAACCTTATGACTTTTATCTACCATAAACTTTCTCTTTCTAACAGCTCCTTTTTTGCAGGGCCAAACAATTTTAACAACAGCCATAATCAGCTCTTTTTCATTAGTTTCTTTTTAAAATCCCCTTTTAAAGGTTGACTCTTAGTGTTTGCTAAAAAGAAAAAGTTGTAAAGTTATGTGGCTAAAAAATATTTAAAATGGCTAAAATGAATATGCATTTTATAAAATATAATTAATGAGTTGATAATTGTGTAATATTCAAAAAAAAAAAAAAAACTAAGAACACCCAAGGAATAGAATAATTTGTTGAAAAAAACAAATTTAGTGTTCTGCTTTTAAAAGCTTCAAAATTTTAAATATTTTCAAGAACCTTGTAATTTTTACCAAACACTCAGCATCGACCTTTAGAAAGAAACTGATGAAAAAGAGCCCATTGTCATCATTGTAAGAAATTGTTTGGCCCTGTAAAAAAGGGCTATTAGAAAGAAAAAGGGACTACAAAAAAGGTGGTAACATGGCTACAAATATATAACTTGAATAGAATGGTCATGTTTTTTTAGGAAATATAATTCATGTGCTGATAAATTTGTTGTACTTGAAAAAAACAAAAAAAAAGAGAGAGAATAAAGACACATATGGAGTAGAAGAAAATTTGTTAGAAAAAAGAGCTTGGCTTTTAGAAGCATCAGATACACATGGAATAGATAATTTGTTAGAAAAAAGACAGCTTTTAGCTTTTAGAAGCATCAATTCGCAACTTTTAAAAGTTCCTCAAAAAAGCTAGAAGCTGGATTTTTTTTTTTTTCAAAGCTGAAAAAGTTGTTTACAACAACCTTTAAAACCAGCCTTCACTTTTTAAAAGGAGAAGCTCAACCAAAAAAGGGGGTGGGAAAACACACACTTTGTGAGTAGACTCATTTTAAATATTTTCAGGCACCACACAACTTTTTAATCAAAGACTCAGAATCGACTTTTACTTTCTAACAACACCTTTTCACAAGAGGAACTGGAAATTTTTTACAATAATCTAAATTGGCTCCTTTTAAAAGCTGAAGAAGTTGTTCATCAAACCCTTTATATCATCACTACATTTAACAAGGAGATGTTCAACTAAAAAAGAGAGGCCAAACTCATCCCAAGTGCATTCTGCTAAATTTTGAACTGATTTGTATACGATTGGTTTTTATTTTTATCATTGAATAATTATATATATACACACACATAAATACATACATACACACATACACATATACATATATATATAAAGTAGAACAAGAATCTCTCTATGGCCCCCAAAACACCAATGCTAGTTTTTGTTAATTTTAAATTACAAAAAAATTAAAATTCTAATGACCAAATTTTTTTCTATACAATCAAATAAATAAAAATATTTTTAATATAATATCCTACTATTAAATGTAGTATTAAATCATGCCCAATGCGTGATTTTTATCAAAATCCATCACTATAAGGGGAAGGCAACTCCCTACAAGAGATTTATCAAATTCATCCTCTCTAAATTCATGGAATATATTCCTATATACATATATCCTCTAAATTTTATTTACTTTTTCAAATCACTTGCTATGCTACTACAGATTATAGCTCATGATTTTTTTTTTTTAAACTAAGAAAATGGAAATTGAGATTTTTACTAAGTGAAAAATATATACAGAAATAAAGGTAATGGTCTTATTATTATCTCAATTAATTTTTTAGGGCTTGACTCTTTAAATTATAAAAAGAAAAAATTGCATTTATTACTTGACCTAAATGACAAAATAGTCAAAGGAATGATTTAGTTGATGCACTTGTCTAAATTTAGAACTTTTTCCTAATAAAAATAAATTTTTATATTAATTATGAACATATAAATACATTATTAATTTAAAATTGATATTAATCGATTTCAATTAAATTTATTTTCTATATTAAAATTTAATGATGTCTTGTGCATTGCACAAGTGTCAACTAGTCATCCTAAATTTTGAATAACTGGTGAATATTTGAAATAAAGGCTCGGCTAATCAGTTTAAAAATTCTCACTTCTAGAAAGTTTATTGACCGGCACATATTTGCGCTTGATCCCTTAAATTTGCAGTAATAATAGTTTGGAGAGTGAATTGATGAAGATTGTTGTCTCAAACTGCTAGTCTTTTAAAATTTAAGGAAAGCCCTATATTCTCGCCTTGCCAACCTTGGCTTGCCTTCTTAACGAAACACTATTCATAACTTTAAGGAACAGAACCTTTGACGTCTAAAAATATTTTGAGGTTAACCATACAAATGGTTGTTTGATGGTTAGGGTGACACTAGGGGATGATGGTTTGATGATGGTAGCAATGGAGGATTGAGATGAGACTTTGATAACAAATTGATGCATGAATGATCGGCACAAGAGAAGGATGGAAGAAAATAAAAAAAAAAACAATACGAAAATAAACACGAAATTAAAATAGAGAATAAAATTGAAGAAAAAGCTCAATTAGGGCTGAATGACAAATATTCATATTGAATAGTTGGGTAAAATGGAAGATCTAACCTCATTGGTAGGTCTCTCCCTCTATTTATAATATATGACAAGTACAACATCAATGACCATAATACCTTTACTACCTCACACATTAACATAACTCTAGCACATAATCATAATAATGCTAACTGACTAAATAACCATTAACACTCCCCCTCAGGATGGAGCATATATATCGTATGATCCTAGCTTGTTACAAATGAATTTCACACGAACACCTCCCTAGGGTTTAGTGAACAAATCAGTAAGATGAAACTTAGACTTCACATGAGTAGTTGTAATGAGCTTCTATACAAGTTTCTTCCGAATAAAGTGGCAATCAGCTTCTATGTGCTTTGTCCACTCATGAAAGACTGGGTTGGAGGCAATATGAATAGCAACTCGATTATCACACATCAAGTCCATAGGATGAGAATGTGGAAAACCTAGTTCTTTCAACATGTTCTTCAATCAAACAAGTTCACAAGTAGTGTGAGCCCTAGCTCTACACTGACCTAGTGACCACAATTTGTTTCTTACTCTTCCAAGAAACCAAATTACCACCAACCAAGGTATAGTACCCGGGAGAGGATCTTTAGTTAGAAGGTGACCCAACCCAATCTGCATCTGCATGTCCCTGAGTATAAGCGTGACCTTGATCTTGATATAAAAGATATCTCCTATGTGCACCTTTGAGATATCTCAAGATGCGAATTACTGCGTCCAAGTGACTTGTTCTCGAGGAATCAAGAAATTGACTCACGACACTTCTTGCGAAGGATAACTCTGGTTGAGTGACTATAAGATAATTCAACTTTCCAACAAGTCTCCAATATTGTCCTAGATTAGGCAACAAATCACCCATATCTAGTGCTAACTTATTAGTGGGATTCATGGGTGTATCAACACACTAGGATCCTAACAGCCCCATCTCATCTAAAAGACCAAGAACATACTTCCTTTGTGACAAGACATCTCCTGTACGAGATTTCGAAGCTTCTATACCCCAAGAAGTGCTTCAATGATCCCATGTCCTTTGTCTGAAACTTAGTCTGCAAAAAATGCTTTAGGCTTTGAATACCTTGATCATCATCACCAATAATCACAATATCATCCATATATACTATAAGCAAAATCCTTCTGGGTAGAGTATGGCAATAACATATAGAATGATGTACTGCACACCGTTGTAAGTGAAACTCAAGTACTTCACTAAAGCGACCAAACCATGCCCTTGGAGACTGTTTTAAAACATATAGTGACTTCTTGAGTTGACACACTAAGCCCGACCCCCGTTGAGCAACAAACCAAGTTGGTTGCTCCATATAGACTTCCTCCTAAAGATTACCATGTAAGAAAGCATTCTTCACATCTAATTGGTGTAGAGGCTAGTGATAGATGGTGGCTAAGGAGATGAAAAAACGTAGTCAAGCGAGTTTGTCTATAGGGGAGAATGTGTCTGAATAGTCTAGGCCATATACCCCCTAATTATATCCCTTAGCAACAAGGTGGGACTTCAATTGAGCTAGGAAACCATTTGGACTAACCTTCAAGAATACACCCAACAACAACCAACCACAAACTTATCAGGAGGAAGACGTACCAAGTCCCAAGTATCATTATCCTGTAGAGCATGCATCTCTTCTATCATTGCATCCCTCTACCCAGAATGGGATAGGACCTTAGAAATAGATTTTGACAAAGCAATAGAAGACAAAGTAGTAACAAAACAACAATATGAGGATGACAAGAATCATAACAAACAAAATTTGAGATTGAATGTTGGGCACAACTACGTTTACCTTTTCGAACAATAATGGGTGGATCAACATCTTGTGAAATAGGATCATTTGACAGGGGAACTACAGGCATAAAAGTGGAAGATGGAGGAGGCTCTCCTCCCTTGAGTCTCTATGTATATACCTGCAAATTGGGATGATCCAAGCGATAAGAAGGACTCAAACTGGATGAAGATGTTGGAGGGTTGGATGCAGATATTAGGTTAGGATCTAGAAGGCAAGGTAGAGGAAGGGACTCATTAAGGCCAACAAAAATCAAGGAATCAGAGTAGTATGGTGTAGACTCAAAAAAGGTGACAATAGTAGAGATAAAGAATCAATGGAAAGTGGGGTATAACATTGATATTCTTTTTTAGTATAGGAATACCCTAGAAAAATACATTTGATAGCATGAGGATTTAACATATCTGTTTGGGAAGGGAAAACAAAGGAGCCTTAAGGAAGAAAACTGGATATGGGATTTTACCACCAAGGATAGGAAATGGCATTTTATAAATAAGAGAGCAAGCAGTGAGCACAACATCACTCCAAAAAACATTGGGGACATTCATTTGATACAATAGGGTACGAATAACTTTGAGAATATGTCTATTTTTATGTTTTACAACTCCATTTTGTTATGGAGTGTGGGCACAAGATGGCTGATGGATGGTACCAGAATTAGTCATATAGGTACTGAATCGGGTACTGAAGTACTACTTAGCATTATCATGAAGTATCTGGACTAGCATATCAAATTGAGTCTTTATTTGGGAATAGATGGCACACAAGATATTATACAACTCAGAACGATCTTTCATTAAATACAACCAAAAGTCAGACGACCAAGGCGACAATGGATTTGAAGCAGTGTAGCACTGGCTAGCAGGCAATGGGAGAAGAGAGCAATTCAAAGTAGTAGAGTCCATCAGCCTCACATCCTGTACCAATTGTCTTCCTCATCTTGAGATATTGAATAACCATAGAATCAAGAAAGAAGGTTATAGAACAATTAAGTGCCTTTTTAAGATTACTAACAAACATAAAACTGAAAGGGGATTTAGGAATGTATTCAACAAAAGAAAAAGAGATGGAGGAAGTAGGATTTACTATTCATATCCCTTTAAATATAGTTGTCGATCCATCAACAAGAGTAACTTGAGGTAGATTTTTAGGATACCAAAGGGCAGAAAAGAAGTTGGTTACACTTGTCATATGGTCAATAGCAATAGAGTAAATAATTCCAAGACTAGTGGGAGAGATACCAAATGACATACAAATTGTAGGATTATCCTTTCGAACAAGCAATGTCATGAGATGCTTGTTGTGATGTTGATATTGTAGGAAACTTGAATACTCTTCCTCCGAGATAGTTATATTATGCTGTTCACTTGAATGAATGCCTGACAATGGAAACACACTTTTGGAATTTGAGGTTGCAATTCCAACATACACACAACTTCAATACAGCAGCAAACAAATGCTCTTGGAATTCCAAAAATGACCTTCTCGACCAACCAAAACAACCACAAGTGAACTTCCAGATCAACTGAACCAAACACAAATGAATCAACTGCTTATTCGACCATGAATAAGTCGCCACCAACTGGACATAGCACTGCCACAACCTCACAAAATCAATGTATAAATGCCGCTACTGCTCTAAGAGACTTAGACACAGCCCAAAGAAACCAACATACAGCTCCAACAGTACCAAACAGCGTCTATACAGTAGAAAATATAAAGTACACAGCAAACAACATCCTCTTGGAATTTGTGGACACCATCCCAACACACAACATTCGACAATTGGAGCAAACCAAAAGCAGACAATGAACAAAAAAGATAAAAACGAATCAAGAACACAGCAATACCACTGTTTCAGGCCTCACTGAAGTCTATAATTAATGACCAACAGCTTCAGGCATTAGAACACAATCATTCCTGGAATGCCACACATGAGCAACTGAAAAAAGGTGATACATTTGGACAAAAAAGATGACAAACAACTTGGCATTATGGTTTGGGGAAGGATTCAAGACATTTGGGAGGAAATTGGAGCAAATTGGAGACACAATGTGTCTCATGCGCCGGCACATGGGGACGGCACTGCCAGCTTTCAGCTGTCACATTCTTTGAGGGCTGGCAGATCGGCATGTTCTGTGGCTTGCTATGTGGTTAGTTTTGAAAAACATGAGGTATTTCTTGAGGTATTGAAGAGGACACCAGCGTCCAGGATTTTTCCAGCGTCTGCAGGTTTTTCCAGCAACTGCTGAACCTGCTCCTGGACTTTGGTGATGCTGATGACCCTTCTAGAGCAACAGGTTGTGTAGTATTATGATGCTTAGGGTTTGATTTAGTGGTGGTCAAGCAATTAGGGTTTAGCTTTGATCTTGCTCTGATACCATGTTGAATAATTGGGTAAAATGGAATACCTAACCTCAATGATAGGTCTCCCCCTCCATTTATAATATATGTCAAGTACAATGCCAATGACCATAATACCCTTACTAACTCACACTTAATAATAATAATAATAATAATAATAATAATAATAATAGTGCTAAATGACTAAATAACCATTAACAATTCCTAATGTCTCTCATGGTTGCACACCAAGCCTTTTGTTGTACAGTTAGAGATGGAGGGAAGGAAATATGAGAAAAAGAGATGAAAAGAAGAAAAAAGCAAGAGAATGGAGGTGGAAGTTTTTCCTCCCAGAAAATAAATTTTCTCCTGTGTGTGTGTGTGCATGCGTGCGTGCGTGTCTCATGACATTGAGTCCCATGCAAGTTCAGGTGCTGTACTCGCTTATTGTTATTCTCCATCATTGTAAACACATACTCTAGGGTGACATATCAAGGTATCAGAATGGTGCATCATCTTGCACCCTCAAATTAAGGGCACTACTTTTCAGTTTTCAAATATTTAAAAACATAATATCAGCATATCTGGTTATTGACATCTCTTTTTCAGTCCTATAGGTTATAAGCCACTCTTTTAAGCCATTTGTAATTGTTCAATAAAGCACTCTACCCATAAAAAAATATTATATTAAATGGGATTCAAATTTTCAAGCAAGCACCTCTTTAAAAAGTTTGAATAGATGACTGAAGCACATTTACCATACAATGCTAATTAACATCTAACATTATATTCTAAAAAAGTCTAAATTAACAGTCATAAAATGTTCCTTAATCCAGGTGATAAAAATTGAATAATTTTTATTAATTCATGAACTGATCTCGGTAAAACAAGAATAGAATAAAACCTGAATATTGTGAGTACAAAGAATACGTGTTTGCTTGTCCATAAGAGGTCCTAGAATGGCATTATTTAAAATCCACCAAGCAACTTGTGCATCAACCGCACTGAGGATATCATCAAGAATAAATATCTCTGAGCCATGATATATAGCCCTGCTAATATCAGAAAAAGTGGTATAGACCAAGAATATATTAGATTCAGACTATTTGATACATCATAAAGCTGTCAAAATTTGGGTAAGAACATTTATATTACCTTGCCAAAGCAAGACGAGCTCTTTGCCCACCTGATAAGTTGAGACCTTTTTCTCCAATATAAGCCATGTCACCTCCAACCATTCGTGAAATATCAATATCTAATGCACATGCTCGCAATACATCTGAGTACCTGCTTGAAGTAGAAAAAGAATCCACAAATAAAAACTTAGAAGTCAACAGTGAGAAAGATGATCTCCCTCTCCCCCTTTCTCTCTCTCACACACGCGTGCGTGCGTGCACATCCACAGGGATAGGGGAGAGAACAATCTATTCAACATAAAGTGGGGAGATAAAGCCTCACACAAAATGAGAATGTGAACAAGAATAAAAGCATTAGATAGTACAAAAAGATGTAGTCAATGGCTATAAATTACATGTGGAATAGAAAATAAGTGTGGCTACAGGTGAAATGAATAGAGAACCATTGTGACTATAATTATCAACAAGATTTATTTTGTAGGTGGAGTTACACCTCTGCACATTATAGTCCTTTCCAAATAAGATATTATCACGTACTGTTCCTGACTGGATCCATGGAACCTACAAGAAGCAAAGGCCTGCATAAGAAAGTTTTGTTGCATGAGAGTGTTATACTGTAGCAAACCCATGCTGTATGAGAACCTGTGGTACATATGTTGTTGACCCACTTGAAAAAATTGTCCCATTGAGAAGCCGTGTTTCTCCAAGAATTGAATTTAACAAGGATGATTTACCTGAACCAACCTGAAAGCAAGTAGTTAGCTAGGAGATGGATGCAACAATGGAAGAGGAACCACAATTTTTAAAGAAAACATAAATAATATCAGACATTTGAATTCCCTGGGTGAACTATTAACTTCCTTTAGTGGAAATGGACATAGGCTTGGAATAGCCCAACCCCTATAAAAGAGCGTGCATCTCTGTTGCTGTACTCTTATAGATGGAGGAGAGAAGAAGAGAAGAAGAGGAGAAGAGAAGAGGAGAAGAAGATAAAAATAGACGAAAAGACTGAGTGGCCGTTTCCTACAATCTACCTACAGTTTCAGGTCTTCCCTCTATATATTATTAATAATAATAAAGTTGTAAGGAAAAAAATACCCCCACTAAGACAACCTAATCATTAAAATACCACTTTTTTTTTTTTCTCACACTCCCCCTCAAGCTGAAGGTGTATATCACCTAACCCCAGCTTGTAACAAACACTAGACAAAGCAGGCTTAAATAAAGGAAGAAAAGAAGAGAGAGAAGAGAAGAGGAGAGAGAGAAAAAAGAGAGGAAAAACCTCAGCGAGAGGCCGAGAGTTTCCTGAACTCTATGTACAGATTCAGGTCAGCACTCTAACATATTATTAATAATCATGGTCTTAATTTTCCACGAAATTGTCGAAATTTCCTTTGTTTCCTGTTTTTTTCACTCTCTAAATCGAAATAGCAGTCCATTTCCGTCCGATATAATTTCTGTCGAAATTTCAACGTATCATCCAAAATTTACCAAAATCCCAAAATTTTAACGAAACTTGAAGAAATTTTAACTATAGAATGAAATTTCCTTGGAATTCAAATGAGATATTTAGGAGCAAAGTGAAATTTCTCTCTTAATATATTTTATTTTTTATTGAGATAAAAAGATTGTTATGAGGGCTTTCAAAATTATATGAAAAAATGAACTTACAACAACATTTTCTCTAAATTAATGTCTAAATTATCATTATTTGTATAATAAATAATATTTAAATGACTTATGAATTTCATTTGTATTAACTGAATATATTTAATCCATATTATCTTACATATGTTTGATACACATATTATATTACAACTTTTCCACCTCATACACAACATATATGAATTTAACTTGCAATATATTAGTCCTAAAACTTACATTATTATGTCTATTAACCATTTCTAAAGTTTCATAAAAAAATTCCATGCTTTAATACTAATTTCCATTATTTTTTCAAATCGAAATTGAAATTGACATCGAAATCAAAATTTCCATCAAAATTGACATTCTTTTGGAGCTTTGAAATTTGAATCGAAATCGAAATTTAAAACAGATTTTCACAAGATCAGTATCTAATGACCCCCTTCCAAAGAAAAGATGGAACACTTTCCAAAACTTTAAATCCAGCACATGACAAGTAATGATGATTTTTTAGAGATTTAACAATTGTAGACGCATTTTGAGCATGATAAAGATCAACGAGCACACATTTTCCAGCACAATGAGAAAATGCATTAACCGTAGGAGCTCCACAGAGAAAAAAGGCAATCATAGATACAATTGGGTAATCATATAGAATAGAGTATAATATTCAGCCATTAACAGCGAAAAGGGGCTACAACAACAACGCTAAGAATTATAAGATAACAAGCAACTAAAACAGCATCTTCCCAAAACTCATTTGGAACATCCATAAGCATCATTAAAGCGTTCTGCTGTTTTAAATTCATTTTTATTTTATTCAGCTACTCCATTTTGTCAAAAAGTATTAAGCATTTTGTCCAGGTGGGAACTTGGACATAACACTATAAATTATTGTCAAAACACCATCATAATAACTGAACAAAATTTTGCATAACTATGAAAAAAAAAAAAAAAAACCAGAGGGAAATACTGTTGCCTCTAAAGCAATAATGAACAAATAAAATTCAAAAAATTTTAAGCACATATCCGACCTCTCCAATAATAACAACAAAAGAACCCTTTGGAAGGCCTAGATTCACATGATTCAGCACCAATTTCTGCCCCTCTTCTTCGCTGCTTGACCAAGCACAACATGCATTGCGGATGACAATAGCAGTATCTTCAGAAGTCAAGTCAGATTTGTCGATTGAGAAAGATGACGAGTGGGGCTCAGCAGTCATTTCCAGCTCACGTTTATGCTCAGAACAGGAAAGAAACCTGCTCAATCTCCTGATAGATATAATGGCCTGGAATAAAGCATAGAATAGATGTAAAGATGTAGCATTTATATCAATAGATAAATACAATTAGACAATAGATTTTTAACAAGTACAAAACATGCATAACTCACATCGATCAATCCATTAATGACCCAGGGAAATGAATTTAGAGGAGAGATCAAAGTATTAAACAGAGCAAGACAAGTAAAAACCTGCAAATCAAGTTTCCAAAGAGAAGTCATTCCTTATAACAATCACATCATTCTTGAGAATATAAAAAAAAAAAAAAATAGTAGAAAAAAGTGTCTTGAGAGCTTCACATCTAAAAACCATACCATTGCAGCATCAAGTTGGTGCCCCATCAATGCAAAAAGCCCAAAAGTGAACAAAGAGAACAATGTTGGTGTTGTTGCCCAAAAAAATACACACCATGCATCCAAATACTTTCGTGTCTATCATAAAAAGCACACATTAGGATTGACAAATTATTCAAGTACTCAGTGAGAAGGTAGAAGATCTTATATACTTGCTACAGAAGAAAAATTGAAGAATTTAGAAAGCAAACAATCATACAGAGAGGTGTGACACTTCTAAGGATCTTGTTTCCATCAACCAACTAGTGAAGAGGGTCTCCCAACCATACATCTTCAATGTGCGAATATAAGTCAGAAGTTCTCCAGTTCTTCTAATTCTGCGGACAAGCACAGCTGTTAGTGCAGATAAGTCCTTCTAGTTTAAAAATGCTCTACTTGCTACTAATATTATTATTGTCACAATAGTGGTTATTTTGGCTTCTACTGCTCTCATAGAGATTTTCATTTGGTGCAACAACATGAATCAAGTTTGTATTCTTTGTCAAATGCTCAAACTCAGTCAAAGAAAAAGCTTGAAAAGTACTTGCACGAACTCTATCAACGACTCTTTCAGCACTGTGGTATGCTCTTTCAGCATTTAGAATATGGTTCCCACTTGATCATTATGTCCAAAGCCTTTTTTGTTTAGACTAGTGACATGTCAGATTACGTATTTGATATTCTTCCCCCACATCCAAATCAACAACAATATTTAATCATGCTATATTTATGAGCATAATATAGTAAAATTCAAAAATAAAATGAACAAAGAGTATCATTGGACAGTAGGGGATAAGGTTGATGCAAATACTGTTTGGAATAAAATGGAAAATTCTATCATAAGGATATTCTTCAAACTGCCATTTAGTTCTCCCCAAAAACAACCTGCTTTTTTTTTTTTTTTTTTAAACCTATGTGAACGAGGTTTTAGGTGAGTCTAAGGGAAGATACTTGGGCAGTAAAGAAAGCTGGTAGTGGATCAAGAAGTCCAACAGGTTGTTATGATAAAAAGAAATTGGTATAAAATATGGAAAAATTGTAGAAATATAGAAAACCATGAAAAATATAAAGATGCGAGAAAAAGTGAAAAAAAGACTATCAATGAAGCTAAACATAGAGCTTATGATACTTTATATACTAAACTAGATACAAAAGAAGGAGAAAAAGACATTTATAGACTTGCTAGAGCTAGAGAAAACAAATGCAAAGATTTAGGTAATGTAAAATGTATAAAGGATGAGAATGATAATGTCTTATTTAGAGAAGAAGACATAAAAGATAGGTGGTGGATATGAAAATCAAAATGAAAGATTGAACTTGGAAGTGACAATGAAGAAAAGATTAAAAATAGGAGATTTATTTGCAAAATTAGAGTCCTTGAAGTTAAGATGGCATTAAAAAAAGATGAAAAGTGGGAAATCTATGGGACCAGATAAAATACCAAATTGAAGTTTGGAAATGTTTAGGGGATAAAGGAGTTATTTGGTTAACTAATCTATTCAATAATATAATAAAAACCAAGAAAATTCCAGAAGAATGGAGGAAAATTACATTAGCACCTTTGTATAAAAACAAAGGCGATATTTAAAACTGCAATAACTAGCACGGAATTAAGATTATGAATGAAACTATGAAATTATGGGAAAGGCTGAAAGGGTAAATGAATATAGAATAAGATTAGAAATGACAATTTCAAAAAATCAATTTGGTTTTCTGCATGGGAGAAGCTATTTATCTTTTAAGAAATTTAATGGGAAAGTTTAGGGATAATAAGAATAACTTGCATATGGTTTTTATTGACCTAAAGAAAGCTTATGATAGAGTACCTAAGGTTCTTTGGGGGTATTAGAAAAGAAGGGATTTTGCAGTAGATATACGGATGTCATTAAGGATATGTATGATACGATAGTGACTAACTGGCATTAGGATTGTAGGAGAAGATTCTAGAGAGTTTTCAATCACAACACGTATACATCAAGATTCTACTTTGAGTCTTGTATCTTTTTATTTTAGTAATTGATGAAATTACTAGGAAAATCCAAAATGAGATCCATTGGTTCACATTGCTTGCAGATGATATCGAGTTGATTGATGATAGTAGGAGCAAAGTGGAATCTAAACTAGAACTTTGGAGAGCCACATTAGAGTCTAAAGGGTTTAGGATAAGTAGGAATAAGATAGAATATATGACATGTAATTTCAGTAATGTAAGGAGTAGCAATAGAGAGAAGATTAAACTGGATAATCAAGAGATTAATAGCACTGATAAATTTAGATATCTTGGATCTATTATACAAGGTGAAGGGGAGATTCAAGAAGATGTAGTACATAAAATTAATACATGTTGGGTAAAATGGAGGGGTGCATCAAGTGTGTTGTGTAATTGTAGAACACACTTAAAATTAAAAGGAAAGTTTTATAAGACGGCTATAAGGCCAGCTATGCTTTATGGTTCAGAAGGCTAGACAACTAAGAAACAACATGCATAGAAAATTAAAGTAGACGCGTATGTTAAGGTGGATGAGCGGTTTAACTTTAAAAGATAAAATATGAAATGAACATACACACAATAATTTAGGCATAGCACCAGTTCAAAACAAGATAAGGGAGGAGCAAGTTAGCTAGTTTGGGTATTTGAAACGTAGGCCTAGAATCCTAGTAGAGCACCTGTGAGGAGGAGTGAGTTAGTCATGGTTTCTGGCATGAAAAGGGACAGAGGTAGGCCTAAAATAACTTGGAATGAGGTAGTGATGAAGGATTTAAAAGCCCTTAATATAATAAAGGAAAATGCTCTAGATCGGGTGAATTTGCGAAAAAGGATTCATGTAGCCAACCCCACCAAGTGAGACTCAAAGCTTGGTGTTGTTGTTGTTGTTGCTGTTGCTACATATATGAGCATATTCACTGTTAAATTTTAAGGTACTAGCTAGCAATAAAGGCCTAAATTCTTTGGGAATGGTCCAGCAAGTCATATCAAACTAATATAACTACCTTTGCCCCAACAAACAAGTGGTGCTCAGTTGCACCCATAGTTCTATTAATTATGATGAAAAGTGTTTGAAAAGGAGCATTCTTAGTTAAATTCTAATCAGTCTTGTCAGCACGTGCAGGCCTGGGGGATCCAATGCCTTGAGGGGTGGTGAGAGATCACGTGTGGAAAGGGGCCCTTAAGTTCAAAATTCACCAGACTCACCAATAAGCTTTTATTTGGCCTAGGTGTGGTTAAGTCGCCAAATTAACAACCAATCTATGAAGCCCTAAGTCAAACCTAGGTCACAAAAATAGTAGGGGTTGCTCCGTGTAACCAAGTTAGGCTCGGGAGCAGTTAAGCATGGGGAAGGTACTAGCACCCCATCACCACCATTTTTAAATGGCACTATGAAGCATGGATAATCATTGATGGATTCAACAATCATTGTTTTTAATTCTAACGTTCCTTTCACTAATGAATCCCCTCAACACCCTCCTAGGTTAGGTGAAGGATCATCTCACCTTAAGAAATCCTAGAAGAGCACTAGTGTGCTTCATTAGAGAATCCATTATTGAATTAATTCAAAGCATTGTTTGTTAACAAAAAAGATCACATTCCATAAGGAAAGTGCAATAATGAAATAAGGAAATCAAGATCATGATTCAAATGCTATTGACAGGAAGAAGGCTATCAAATATTTCATTTTAACTCTTCCTCTTCACATCCAAATTTCAATAAACTAACATTTTGAGAAAACTTGAACCCTAGATACCAACAAATCTAATAAATCAAAATAGAAAAAAACTAAATCATTGCAAGGAGGCATTATTTTATGTACAAAAGCAAACTTTCCTTTTTCACAAGATCTCAAACTTTAGTAAGCTAATAACTAAAATAAATATAGGCAAGATCCAAATTTTCCTAAAACATAACATTTTTACACACAAAACTCTTTTTTCCTAAGTTGGCCATTTCTATTTTTATAATCATAAAATGGGCCAAGTAAAATAGCGAGCATAAAAAAACAAGAAAATTACTAAAAAAATCAGTTTTAAAATTAAATTTCATAATGAAATCCATACCTAGTAATAGTGATGATAATAATAACAATAATAACAATAAAAAAAATAATGATATTAATAATAAATAATAATTTTATTATAATTATTATTTTGTTGTAGAGCTAGAGATGAAGAAGAAAAGAAAAGACTACTAGAATAAGAGAAAGTGGAGACTAAACCTAGCAGCAATTTACCCAAGCCTTATGTACAGGGCCAGATTTAACCTCTTTTATATTAATAACTGAAAAGATAGCTAAGATGAAAATACCCCACTCATGCCATAATTACTAAACTAGCCTACTCTCTTCTATCCTCTTTAATTTCGCTTTAATCCAAAATTTTGAGGCTGCAAAAAAAAAAAAAATTCCTATGTTGAGTCAATTTTGATTTCCATTTGAAAATATGACAGAAATTTTCAGCAAAACATGGAATTTTTTTATGAAACTTTAGAACCTGTTAGTAGATATAATCATGGTCTTAAATTTCCACGAAATTTTCAAAATTTCCATCGAAATTTCTAATTTCCATCACCCATGAAATCAAAAAGGTAGTTGATTTCCGTCTCGCATAATTTCCGTCAAAATCTCAACAAATCATCCGAAATTTATCGAAATCTCGAAATTTTAGCGAAACTTGTCGAAATTTAACTATAAAATGAAATTTCGTCGGAATTCAAATGAGAGATTTAAGAGTGAAGTGAAATTTCTCTTTTAATTTATTTTATTTATTTATCGAAACAAAAGATTGTTACAAGTGCTTTTGAAATTAAATGAAAAATAAACTTATAGTAACATTTTATTTAACCATTTATGTCTAAATTATCATTATTTGTATAATAAATAATATTTAAATGATTTATGAATTTCATTTGTATGAACTGAATATGTTTAATGTACATTATCTTACAACTATGTTTGATAGACATACTATTTTACAACTTTTCCATCTCATACAAAACATAGATATATTTAATTTGTAATATATTAGTCCTAAAACTTATATTATTATGTTTGTTAACCATTTCTAAAGTTTCACAAAGAATTCCATGCTTTACTACTAATTTCTGTTATTTTTTCAAATCAAAATCGAAATTGGCATCGAAATCGAAATTTACGTGCTTTTGGAGTGTCGAAATTTGAGTCAAAATCGAAATTTGAGACCTTGCATATAATAATGCAACAATTAGAACTAAAATACTGTAAATAAAATACACCAAAGTCATGCATAAGGGTGTATGCAGTGCAATAATTGTAATATAATAATATTAAGCATATTAAATTAATATAAATGAAATTCACAAATCAGTTAAATATTATTTATCATAGAAATACAAATAATATATTGGCTTACAAAATAACAAAAAAATAAAGGCAATATCAATTGCTTTAGCACCTAACTTTACAAGTCTCACTTAGCAAGTCTAAGTTATATTTCCATTTTTCACTGAGATATATTTAACCTTTCTTACAGCATACAATGTCAATACCAAGTAAGGTGCAAAGCACCCAATTCATTGATTAGAATTTTGCTTGAAGTCACCCCTTCACCTTGGCAAACTGCTCCAATCATTGGCAACAATGATGATATCATCAACATAAACTATCAATAAGTACCACACCAGTGTCAATTTTAAGGACAAAATGATTAGAGTAGTGTTGGATAAAACCAAACATAAAGACCAATACACTAAGTTTATCAGACCAGGCTTGAGAGGAGATTACTTAAACCATAGAGGGCCTAAAGCAACCTACAGATATTACCATTCTTTGTCTAAGCAATATGCCCAGGGGGTTGGTCCATGTATGCCTCTTCTTGTAAATCTCCATAAAAGAATGCATTCTTCACATCCAACTCATATGAGGGCCAATCAAAATTAACTACCAATGATATGAATACATGAACAGAATTCTGCTACTGTTTTAATATGCATGTGGTTAATTTTTGGTCTATTGATGTGTTGTTATTACGTCTGCTGATGTTCAACTCTAATTTCATTATTTTCAGTTCATCCATAAATTATTTAGTAACAAAATCCAAATTTGATTTAACATAACTAACACATTTTTGTAGACTTTTTGTGTGATTTCCAAGCCCCCAAACTTTGGATAAGTGTTCTAGTTCTTGGTCCTTTCAAAGAGTTGTACTGCCTGATTCTCCAGAGTTGCTGTGTTATTCATTCCTATACAATTGTGCACTGATTGTAGTATATAGGGGGTGGTTTATATGGTCTGTTGTCCTCACAGGCAGTGCGTGTCTATATTAATGCGAAAGGGAAGTCTATGCATTTGTTGCATTCTCCTCTGCCTCCAGACTCCAACGATTATGAAGATTGAATGAAAAAGAATGATATATTGCTTGTTTGGTAGTGGAATAGCATGGAGGCACAAATCGTTGCAAACATGATGTTTTATGGAACAGCCAAGGTTGTACAGGAAGATCTTTGTGCAAGCTTCTCTCAAGAAAAAAATCAAACTCATATTTTTTACTATATGAGAAGTTTATCAAATATGACCAAGAAGGTATGTCCATTAGTGAGTACTATAGCTCTTTGAAGGGCATGTGGCAAGAACTAAACATATATCAAGAAAATTAAGAGGCAAATGTAGAATTTTTGGCTGCCAACATTTCATCTAGGTTGAGTTATGAACTTCAACCCATCTGCGATCAAATTCTTGCTAGTGAATCCACACCATCCATGAATGAAACATCTGCTAGAATCCAACGGATCACAAAAGACGACCCTCATTCTTCTCCTCAAGCTTCTTTCAGTGATAGTTCAACCATGTTTAGTATCGCCTCCAACCGTAGTAAAGGAAGTATTGGAGTATGACGACGGGGTTTGGAGTGCAGAGGTAGTGTATCTGGATGAGGATCTCGTTGTGGCAATTCTCGCATTTGCACACATTGTGGCAAGAAAAACCATATTGTTGACTATTGCTAGGATCTCCATGAGAAACTAACTTGGGCTAATATGTTTGTTGCTAAGAATAACTCCATTGTTGAAAGTTCAAGTGCACCTAGCCACTTCACTAGGGAGTTAAGTACACATCTACTATGTCTTGAGAACGGTATAACAATCTTATCCACACTGTTCACCAACCCCAAACTCATTCTTCTACATTTAATACTACTATGGCCCATTCAAGTACAACTAGGCTTCTAGCCTCTATGTCCTCTTCACCATGGGCCACTGATTTTGGTGCTTCCTCCCATATGACAAAGTCTTAATTTATTTTAGTCCTTGAAAATCCACTACTTTACACTCTAAGGTTACTTTTGTTGATGGTTCAATGACACCAATTTCTGGTTGTGGCAATATTCTCTCGTTTCCTTGTATGCCTCTTTCCTCTGTCTTATATGTTCCTAAAAATTTCCCTTGAATCTATTATCAATTAGTCAACTAAGAAAATCCTATAATTGTTTTGTGACCTTTCCTTCTATTTGTGTTGTTTAGGATCTTCAAACAAAGAAGAGAATTGGAGGGCTTTAGAAGGACACGTTTGGGTCATCCATCCCTTGAAAAACTACAAGTTTTTTTATGTTCATGTCTCTTTCACATTTTATGTGTACTGTGTCAATTAGGAAATGCTAGAATTGAGTCACATGGTAAATCATTGCTTTCTATTATTTATTCGGATACTTGGGGTCCATGTAGAGTCAAGAATTTGATTGGTCATCAATATTTTGTGTTCTTTGTGGATAATTTTTTCGCATATGACTTGGATTCTTTTGTTAAAAGATAAGTCCTAATTTTTGAATGTATTTACTTAATTCTACCAAGAAATAAAAAACTCATTTTGGCATTGGCATTCAAAACTTTCAATCTAATAATGCACTTGAATTTGTTCAAAATACGTTTCAATCTTTTTTCTTGGCCAAAGGGATTATTCATCAAACGTCATGTATATATACCCCACAACAAAATGGAGTAGCTAAAAGAAAAAATAGACATTCAGTCATAGCACAGTCTCTCCTCCTATATATGCATGTTCCTGAAACTTTTTGTACTGATGCTCTTCTTGCAGCTTGTTTTTGCTTAATAAGACGCCCATTAGGGTTCTAGTGGGACAAATACCCTTCTCCATTGTGTATCTAGAAACATTTTGTTCTCTGTCATGCCTTGTGTCTTTTGTTGCACATAATTTGTTCATGTTCCACAAACTAGATTAGAGTTCTCTCTTGGTGGTGCTAAATGTGTCATTGTCAAGTACCCGTGAACTTGGAAAGGTTATAGATGTTATGATCCCCACACTCATAGGAAATATGTTGGTGAAAATGCTACCTTTTTTTAAGGGACACCTTATCCTACTGCTCATCATGTTTTAACTCTTCGTCTTCCTAGTTCTATGAACTCTTTTGCCTCATCTATTTCTAGTGTTTTTATTCCATCCTCGCATGTTGACTCACCTACCAATCCTAGGTGGAAACATGTAATGGATATACAAATGGATGCTTTGACCACTCAAGTGAGATGGGACTTGGTAGATCTTCCTCCCGAGAAGGAGTTAGTTGAGTGCCACTAGGTCAACACTATTAAATATCTTCTCAATGGCTCTATTGGATGGCTTAAGGATAGATTACTTTCCAAGAGGTACACCCAAACATATGGTATTGGTTAGTTTGAGACCTTCTCTTCGAGTTGCTAACTAAATTTTGTTCCTATGTCGATCTCGTTGGCAGCTAATTTTGGTTGGCCCTTATACCTATTGGATGTGAAAAATGCCTTTTTATATGGAGATTTGTTGGAAGAGGTATACATCAAGCAACCTCTAAGGTATATTGATAAGGGGAGAATGGCAAAGTACGTAGACTGCATAAGGCCATTTATGGTCTTAAGTAGTCTATCGACCCTGGTTTGACAAATTTAGTGCGGTGGTCTCTACATTTGGCTTCATCTAGTGCTATTCTAAACATTAGGTCTTTGTCTACAAAACAAAGGAAGCTATGGTAATTCTAGTAGTTTATGTTGATGATATCATCATCATTGACAGTGACTAGAGCGGGATTGCAAAAGTTAAGCAGTGGCCTCAAGCTAAATTTCAAATCAAGGATTGGGAACTTTGCATTCCATTCTTGCAATTCATATTGCACAGTGTAGGAAAGGGTTAAGTCTATATTAGCAAACAATATACCTTGACTTGCAAAGTGAGATTGGTTTGTCAGGAGCTAAATCAACTAGTCTTCCTATGGATCCTAACATTAAGTTGTCTAGGGATGTTGGATAGGAATTTGAAGACAAGATTCGATATAGGCAGTTGGTTGGCAAGTTGATCTATTTGACTCTCACTGGACCTGACATATCTTTTTGTAGTATAGGTGGTGAGTTAGTTTATGGAAAATCCCTAACAACCATATTGGAATGTTGTTTGTAGGATTTTGCAGTATCTCAAAGGCTCTCTTGGCAAAGGTTTGACATACAAATGTAATAAAAATATTGAGATCATGGGATACTGTTAATGCAGATTGGGCTAGCTTTGTTGATGATCAAAGTTCTACTACTGGGTATTGTACATTCGCAGGAGGTAATCTTGTTACCTACCATAGCAAGGAACAAACTACTGTAGCAAGATCTCGTGCTGAAGTAGAATATTGAGCTATGACTCATTTTGTGAGTGAGCTTATGTGGTTAAAATCTCTAACATCAGAGATGGGGTCTTCGATAACGAAGTGAATGGATATTTTTTGTGATAATCAAACTGCCATTTATATCACTAGCAATCCAATATTCCACGAGAGGACAAAGCATATTGAAGTTGATTGTCATTTTGTGAGGGATGTGGTGAAGGTGGTCATGAGGACTCCTTTGTGAAATCTATGGATGCGTTTTCACAAAGTCTTTATTTAAGCCTGCCTTGTCTAATAGTAGTAACAGGCTGGGGCATGTTGATAATTATACAACTCAAGCTTGAGGGGCAAGTGTTAGAAGAGACTATTACTACTACTACTACTACTAGAATTATTAATATTATTATTATTATTATTATTATTATTATTATATAAGAGGGATGACTTGGAGCTGTACGCAAGTGTCCAGGAAACTGCTGCCTCATTGTTTCTCTTGCTCTCTTCTTTTTTTCTTCTTTTGTCCTCCATCTCTAACTTTACAACAATAGCATTTATGTTCAGTGCTCCCTAAGTTCTCAAGTACCTAATAAAGGCGCATTTAATAGCATGGGGAAGGAACTTGTTTTAACCATAGAAAATGAGGAAACATATGTCAGGGCACAAAAAAGAACATGGATGCTTCTAGATACACAACAGAGAAGAGAATTTGTCCCACGAGAACATTGGAGAGCTTTTCGTTCAGCCAAACACATGCTATCAGAACAGCATTAGTCCAAAGGATTTTAGGAACATGCATATGAAAGGCTAGAGAATGTACTGTGTCAAGTAAATATATTTTCCATTCAGCAAAGGAGTATGTGCACATGAATTTTGAAGAATGATCCCTTTAGCCAATCAAAGACTCTGAAGTTCCTTTTAGAAAATTTAAGTGCATTGAAAATTTGGATACTAATGGAAAAGTGAGTTTCTATTTTTGGTAGAACTGAGTAAATACATTAAGAAACTCAGACTTATCTTTTAACAAATAGATCTAGGTTCTACACGAAAAGTCATTCACAAAAAGACACAAAATATTGATGAGTCAAATTCTTGACTCTACACAAACCCCAAAAATCTAAATGAATAAGAGAAAACATGATTTTCTACTTAACTCTAGATGGAAAAGTTGTCCTATGCTTTCCTACAAAACACTAAAAAAGAGAAATACACGAACACTTAAAAAATTGTTGAAGAGAAGGATGATCCGAACAAGTATGCCACTAAGATAGAGAAACACCAAGAGTAGAAATTGAAGAAGTCATCTACATCAACTACCATTGAAATCATACAAGCCACCCTCCTCAAGCCCTCCACCAATCCTCTTCTTGGCTATAGATCCTAAATAATACAATGAGATGGGAAAAAAAAATATATCATAAAACTCATGAGATTTAGTCATTTGGCTAATTCAAAGAGAAATTTAGGCACATATTACAGAAAAGAAGAGGAATAGAAGGAAAAGAAAGAATATTGCCACAACACCAAACCATGAGCAAAAGCAACAATAGAGTGCAAACTAGTGGGTTTCAAGGACTTAATAAATTATGACTGTATGTCAGATGGGAGGAGGTACCAAAATCAATAACCCGCAGTGAGAAGGATGAAGCAGCAAGAAGCCCGACTGTACCTAAATGAGCCATGATAGCACTAGATGTAGAATACTAAGTTTGGAGTTGTTGAGCCATTCAAACAAGATTATAATATTCCTCACAGAACTAGATAATTTACTCAACCCCCATTGGAGGGGCTTAGGTGCATTTGAAGTGTCAACACTAGAATTGGTCCCTCAGCTAGAAGAAAAAACTGCAAAATCCGATCCAATTTATCGTAATCGATTAGTTAACCTGTTGGCTAACCATATTCTGAAACACAGAAAAAAATCATTGGCTTATCAAATTCTCTATCGAGCCGTGAAAAAGATTCAACAAAAGACAGAAAAAAATCCACTCTATGTTTTACGTCAAGCAATACGTGGAGTAACTCCCGATATAGCAGTAAAAGCAAGACGTGTAGGCGGATCGACTCATCAAGTTCCCATTGAAATAGGATCCACACAAGGAAATGCACTTGGAGATCTCAACAGCTTCCCATGCCACAGTTAAAGGTAGTGCTGTTAACAACTAAAGTATCATATGAAGAAGCTTAGGGAGAAGACTGAGTGCCATCTATAGTGATCCAATGGATTCTAGCATATACTTCATTCATGGATGGAATGGATTCAGTGGCAACGATCCAATCACAAATATGTAGAATCTTATGATTCAACCAAGACAACAACTTGTAAGCCAAGCACTTTGCTTCTTGCCTTGTAATCATCAATGTCGGAAGTTGATAGATGTTGAGTTCCTACCACATACCATTTAGAGTGCTATGATACTCATTAATGGAACTACCTTCTTGGTTGTACTTCAGAGCTTTTCATACAAGTCAAAAGACAAGTTTGATTTTTATTTTGTGCAAAGCTTTCACAAAGATTATCCGATACAGCCTTGGCTATTCTATGAAACATCACATTCGCAGCAGCTTGTAGCTCCATTCTATTCCACAACCACACAAGCAATATGTCATTTTCTTTCATCCATTATTCATAATACTCAAGAGTCTGGAGGAGGAAAATGAAGCAGATACTTGGACTTCCTTCTTGCATTAATTTATGGATGCACTGTCTGAGACCACGACCAGTAGGTCAAGGATCCAACCAATTCGATGGCTGTGATCTGTATGTTAACAGTATCAGCCAAAGCTCTCAACGTACAGGTCATCAGAACCATCCCAGACAACTACAATCAACACAAACCAGTATTAGGAATGAGGAACACACGACAATGCCGAACCAGGCAGCACACGCTAGTCAATAACAGCATTTTCAGACTTTAAAAAGGTCCAGAACTTCAAAAGGCAGCTATTACCACAGAACTAAAGTTTCAATATTCTAGGAGGAATCATTTGACTACATAGGACCACATAGAAGTGCAGGCATTTAATAAACCTAGCCCTGGAGGCATTTAATAAACCTAGCAGCAGCTACAGGCAACATGGTTAGCAGCAACTAGAAGTGCATGCAGGCAAGAACAGGAAATATAGCCATTGAACACCAACTGAAACCAACCACAAAGTCATACAAAGATTAGAAAATTGAGAGAGATCTGGTTCCTTCATACTGTCGCAACCTGGCTCCATGATCGAGCTTTGCTCTGTAATCCCTCGCCAAAACCACCTTTACCAGAATCCTTGGCCATCACAGCAAATTTCTTAGTCATGTCATGATATTCCTGCACTGACAATCACCACCCATCTCCTTTAGCCCAACTAGGAACAGAAACCAAATTTTTTACCTTTCCTTCCTAACCCCAACTCCAAAAAAATCCTCATCTTCGTTGTTTGAATCACCAGGCAATACCAGACACTATAGATCCCATGATTCAAAAACCCCTTCCAAATACCAACAGCATTCCTCCAATAACCATTTCATCGATGACAACAACAACCTCACCATTGACTCCCACATGGCTTACTATATAAATAAAAACTCAACTTCCCCACTGCGTCTAGTCTCAAATCAAAGCTTTTCCCATTGATCCAGACTGATTTTCTACAACACTCTTCCTTGATGGCCTATGGTCTCATAGCTACAGGTTGAAACAATCATAGGGAGGAGCGAGGGAGGGTTTTCATGAGCCATCTTCTAAAATAAAATAAAAACAAAACAAAAAAGAAAACATTTGCCTATTTTTTAAATCCCTAAACCCATTTTACTCAACCTTGCCAGAAGAAAACCTTAACTTACTTTATAATAGGCCTTTCAATATCACATTTAACTACAATCCTTCTATCCCGTCTCCCAGCACCATGCAACTTCATTTGCAACCAAGGCAGCACCTAAAATAGACCTCCAATAAACACTACCTGAGAAGAAGATATAGTAGTGCTCAATACAGCACTCAATCTTCTAAATGACATGTTTGTCAAAATTTTATTGACAGTGGTCATCAAACTAATCAGCTTATAATCCCTAAAATGTAAAGAATGATCCATCTTATGCACCAAGGCCAAAAAAGTGGAACTAAACTCTTTCTTATAATCCCAATATCATAAAAAACTCATAATTCTTTGAAAAATCATTCTTTAGAATACCTCAGCAATGATGAAAAAAGGCGATATTAAGACTATTAGACAGTCACTTTACCTAAAAGCTTAAGTTGTTAGGTTGTGGGCTAACAATGTATATCAGGCCTAAACAAAGATTATCTAGATGAGGCTCTCTTATGAGTCTTATCACCCTTCATGCCAATCACTTCATGTTGAGTAAAAAGCCTCTCCAACCAACAACTTCACTTATTGTGACCAGCAAAAAAACCAACTTTGCTTATTGAAAATAGGACTCAATCCAGTCCATCAATCATCTGCCTCAACTCATTTCCTTGGAAAACAAGTTCTAATAAAACTAGTCATTTCTTCTAGAATTGCATCTGGGTGAATCTTTTACAATAGCATCTGAACCATGAACTCTATAACTGCTATCTACCTCAATTACCAAACCATATTCTTACTCCTCCTGGAAAATCAATATCAAAATGAGGTGATGTGATCATCCTCCTTCACCCACATGCTCAGAATTTTCCTCTAGCTAATCTCCTCCCCTAATAAACTCTCTGACCTCAATCTTTAAATTAATTCTAATGTGCTCTTGCTCCTCCATCAACATCTCTTACCCTTCAATCCTATCCAAAACTCCAGTCTCCCTCAAAATTTTGCATTTTGCAACCTCACATCTCCAGAAAACTGTATATTTCAGACTTTCAACATATCTTTCAAAAATTTCAATTACTTAACAGAAATAAAACCAGCCCAACCTTGAAACTGGTGCTCACTCCACCAGTCAGCCACTAGCCTGTCATCTCCTCACCTATTATTATCCGTTCAGCATATCTAGGGAACAATTCACGGTGAAAGTCATCTAAGATTCTTGCCCGGCAACTCTTTACACTTCAGTTGTCTTTCCCCCCTTTTGCAATTCCATTCAATACTCTGAAAAATTTCCACCACCAAGTAGCTTCTTCCCCCATATTGCGAAGACCTGCTGCCTGAATGAAAATTTTCATGATAGAAATTGATTTCCTAAATTTACACCCCAAAATCTCTTTACAATGAACCCCTTCTGAAATCTCAAAATTTTAAACCATGGAATATTAGTTTTCTGACAAGAACTGAGCAAGTTGCACCCGTAATAACAAGAGAGATGACATTCCTCCAGATTTCTCCGTCATTAGGAACATGTTCAACCCATCACACCTTTCAAAATGAAATATCTTTTTTTCTGCTTAGATTAAATGTCATAAGGCAATGAAATCTGACATCTCAATGTCAATCTCTACAGTTGACTAATTGTTCAAACCACTCACAGAAGATGGAGTCCTGAAGTTAGAAACATCCATTGGGTATACTTCTTCATCTCTACCTGGCTCCCTCAGCAGAGTAGCATTGTTCAAACAGTAGCACTCTTGCTTTCCAAAAGCAAGAGTGTCTTTTTCAGATATATTCCAAACATTGTCCACAGACTGGTCCACCAAAACTATAGGAAAATATTCCTCTACTACAATTTGCACTCTGGCAGAAGAAATCAATGATAACTGTTAGATTACCACTTTACCTAAAAGCCTAAGCTGCTAGGTTGTGGGCCAACAATGTATCACAAGCTTTCACACTCCCCCACCCATGCATCCCGGTAAAATGTGGAGAGATACCATGTTAGATTACCACTTTACCTAAAAGTTCAACTTGTTTGGTTGTAGGCCAACAATGTATATCAAGATTTAACAATAACAAATCTACAGCTTCAACTAAAGATAGTAATTGATGATGGCAGTGATTGAAAGCAGTGGTAGCGAATGCACATTACTCTGTAACAAATTGAAAAATAATAGACTGCAGAGTGGAGAAGAAAAAGAAAAGAAGAAAAGAAGAGCAAGAAGGCGACAGAAAAGATGAAAGGAAAATTGTCAACAACGTAGAGAAAGGTGGTAGTCAATAGTTGTCAATGAAAATGTATGTCCTGGACCATAACCAAAGGTCTAAATTTAGTGGCAACTGGCAAAGGTATATACCAAATTAGGGAACAATCAGATAAATAAAATAAGAAATAACGTAAACCTAAATTGAAAATATTTTATCCTAATGCTAATCATCAAAAATAATAATGATAATAATTTAGATGCTTGAACTACAACTATAATAAACATGACTATTGGTCTTCCATCAGTGCCAATAGTACATTTCAAACTGATGAAAGTATGATTTTTGTTCCAAATGGATATCACCATTAAGTGTCAAGATTAAATTTTTGAAATTCACTTTGTATACCTAAGACTCTTGCATGACAAAGTTCACCTGTGGCCTGTAACCTTCTCTTAAAGGCTGCAGGTTTTTTCAATAATTTTGTGAGAGTAACCCCAAATGCTTGAAAAGGAAACATGCCATTTTACAGCAATAGAAATAAATAATTAAAAAAGTAAAAAAAAAATCATTTTGCACACTTCATGATTGCCACAAGTGTTCATGCAAAATAATGTATGTACCTCTCATCTTTTTGCTTCATCATCTTTTCAGTAGCACTAGCTATTAATTTAGAGATCCATCTATTCACTGTATGTAAGAAATTTCAATGTTAGAGAAATACATGCCATTAAAGAACAAGCCAAAAGATAATGGCAAGAAGTGAAAAACCAGGAGCTCTATCCACAAATTCAAAGAATCTAGTAAAATGCTACATCAGAGTCCGAATAGCCGCCCACCAATTAGTAATAAGCTAGACAAGGAAAACAAACAATGTTGTAACAAAAGCCACATTATAGATTGTTTAAGTATTTGGTGAATTGGAAGACCTCCCTGTATTTATAATATATATCGAGTACATAACAATGACCACAATACCAATACTAACTCATGCCTACTAACATAGCAATAACGCATGCGAAATGACAAAAACAACTTGTAGCACTCCCCCTTAGGCCGGAGCATAGAGTGCTCCTATTTTGTTGCAAATGAATTTAGCATGAGAACCACGAAAATATTTTGTGAATAAATGTGCAAGTTGCAATTCAAACTTCACATGAGTGGTTGTAATGAGCTTCGGCATAAGTTTTTCCTGAACAGTGACTGGATCATCTATCGGAAGAGTGGGGTGTTCACATCAGATGGATCATAGAAGGGAATATAGTAAAACATGGATTCAAATATGGAATGCCATGGGGGAAATTGTGAATGTCTTGGTGATGTTGTGGCGGCTCTGAACAATTCTAGGGTGGCATTCTCAGGCAAGGATGTATGACCCACAAGTGGTTGCTCATGCATAAACGAGAATGCAATGAAGAGACTTCAACTCTAGGGGAAAAACAAGGTGAGCAGCCTACCACCCTAGTGTATTTGGGCACTAACTCAGCATCCCAAGGAGTGCTTAGGGCTAGTCCTTGACATCCACAAGGGGTGTGTTGGGCTCTCTTATGGGAATGGGAGTTCATGGAAAACCCGTTGGAGAATGTAGTTGTTCGTCACTCTTGACTTGGAGGTTGGGAGTTGAGACATTCACCCTCGTTGGTCCTTGGGTATACTTGAGTCGTGTCACCTCATTCCCATTTGGACTATCAAAGGATGTTGATCCTTTGTATGCCATACTCGAGTAGTGTATGGTGTCAATTCCCTCCGGCTTGTGTGTGGAAAGTGTCAAGTGCACTTACATGAGGATCTTGCTGTGGAGATGGGAGTTACCCTTACTGTTTGAGGGCTGTGAGTTCAACACCCTAACCATTCAAGGGGATCCTCGACAAGGGTTGTCATGCCATGAGACTTGACCACTAAATTCGGAATAGGAGTGTTTCCATGGATAAGGACAAATACAACTAGAGAGGACTTGTCGTCTTGTCACTGCATGGGAATGACTTTATCACAATTAAGGTAGATTTAGGCGAGGGTATTCCTTGTGGCCTTGGATGTTAACACTAAGCATTCTGAACATTAGTTATGTTTAAATTCACATACTTTGGAATTATCTAATTTATCAATGGTAAGAAGGGCTAAGATGAAAATAAACTAAAAGAGTCCATATTAAAACATAAATAACTTAGGATTTTGGGATAGGGGGAAAAACAGAAGAGTAGCGCCACTTGTCGCGAGCTGTTGATCTGTTTCGAGGCAACACCACAGAGTCCTCTTGCTGCAAGCTGCTACCTCTAACCTTTTATCCAGCAACAAAAAATACACCTGATACAACTGCTGTAAATCGTAATTCTAGAGTGAGAGCGGGAAAAGGATGAGAGAGAAAATTTTCCATAGAATCAGAAAATTTCAGGAAAATTACAGAAACTTCATAGAATAGAAAAATAATTTGGAGAAGCTGAGAATCAAGGTACGTATTCTTAATTTTCATTTACATATCTAAGAATTTTGGGAAAAAATGGAATTTCCAAAAGAAAAGGATAGAAACATGTATGTATTTGAATCATATTAGGAAAGGATTCGAAAGTTGTTTGTTGGTTAACTAGAATAGATAGTGGTACAGGTTATTTTAGTCATTTCATATTATTAGTGCGTTGGTGTTATGTTAATAAGTGAGAGTTCGTGAGGGTATTATGGTCATTCAAATGTACTTCACATATACTATAAATAGAAGAAGAGACCTATTGCTGCATTAGGTCTTCTGTTTTACTTCAAATTTCAACATGTTATCAGAGCAAGATCCAATCTAAATCCTACCACCACCACCAAACCAAACCCCAAACCTATCCATCCTATGCAAATCAGTCAGTATAGGAGGATCAAATACTCCTACAGCCTAGAAACAGGTCCACGGGTTGCTGGAAAACTCAGCAGTTTCTGAAGAATTCCCTAGTTGTCGCAGTCTTTCTTAGAACCTTCAAAACCTTTCCATATTTCACAACACCAACCATAAAACCAACAGAACCCTCCGATATGTAGATATGCAAAACCTCATTGCAGAAAACCTCCTCATGCACTCCCACGCACCGACAGACTGCGACAGTGCCAACCCAAAGCACCGGCGCATGAGACACTTTCTGGCCATCTTTTTCAGCATTTTTTTTTTTCCCTGCAGAAAGTCTTGTTTACTTCCGTAGGCCATAATATCAAGCTATTGGGCATGCTTTCTGTTCAAAATTCCAACCCTTTTCAGACGTGCACTTGTGGCAATCTGGTGTTGTTGTTCAGTATTAGTAAAGTCCATTGGTGAGTCTCTTGGAGCAGTGGCAGCGTTCACACATTGCTTTTTTGGGGCTGTCACAGTGTTATATTATGTGGTCAGTGACTCGTCCATGGTTGTTTTGGTGGTTGACCTTGTTCGTGGTTGTTTCGGTTAGTCTGATTGCTCCTCTTGTTTGACATTGATTTAGTTAGTGAGTGTTGGGATGGAATCTATAAATCCAAAAAATATATTTTCTTCATTACCACAGATAATAACTGCAAAGTTAGATGGAAATAATTATGTCTCCTGCAGCCACTGATCATATCACAGTTATATCTAATTTCTTCCCTACTCTCCAGTACCCTGAAAACTTACCTCGTGTAATTCTTGTTGACAAATCCACCACTGCCATTAAGGGAATTGGGAATGTAAATCCCATTTCCTCTATTTTTTTTTTTTTCCTTCTGTTTTGTATATTTCCCAACTTCCTTTCAACCTTTATATCAGTTAGCAAGATTACCAAATCCATGAATTGTTTAGTAACGTTATTCCCTGATTCTATGATCATTCAGGATTTGAAGACAAGGAGGACAATTGGTGGAGGGTGTGAAGTCGGTGGACTTTATCAGTTTGAGCCCTTATCTCCTTCTACTGCCTGCACTGCTGCTGCCACTCCTCTCCAAATCCATTGTCACCTTCATCATCCTTCATTGGAAAAGTTGAAACTACTCGTTACTAATTTGAGTTTTGTCAGTTGGGAAAGCATCATCGAGTCCCTTTTGCTTCCGTAGTCAATAAATGGGCAACAAGCCCTTTCGTGTTAGTCTGTTCTAGTGTTATGGGACCTGGTCAAGTTGTGTCCAAGTTGGGTAATCCGATACTCTGTAACCTTTGTGGATGATTATTCAAGGATGACTTGGCTATATTTAATAAAGATCGTTCTAAGTAATTTCAAATATTTTGTGCCTTTTCTTCTGAATAATGACTCAATTTGGGTTGCCAGTTCGGATAATTTGGAGTGATAAAGAGTATTTCAGTACTCAATATACTACTTAATAAACACCCACATTTTAGATTGTTGAAGTATTTGTTGAATAGGAAGACCTGATCACAATGACAGGCCTCTCCCCCTATTTATAATATATATCAAGTACATTACGATGACCACAATAACATACTAAATCATGCCTACTAACATAGCAATAACATAAGCTAAATGACCAAAATAACTAGTCACACTCCCCCTTAAACTGGAGCAGAGAATCATATGCTCCTACTTTGTTACAAATGAATTTAGCATGAGAACCTCCCCAAAATTTTGTGAATAAATGTGCAAGTTGCAATTCAAACTTCACATGAGTGCACTTTCCTTCATTGCTACTACAAACCCCAAACATTTGCCAAAATTCCACCCTTTGACAAGCAATCCAAATATCAAACATGAGAGCTTCCTAGGTTGGTCTACACAAAAGAAACTATCACTCCATTTGGATCCCTAATACTTTCTGTTGGAAACAATCAATAAGTGCATGGTAAAATAGATAACAACTCCATTCCTAGGATTACTTCACAATGCACAGCATCCATGATCAACAAGTCAATTGGGAAATTATGTCCATCAATATGCACAATGCCATTTTGGCATATCTTGTTCACATTTATGGTCTTCCCCACAGGTGAAGCAACAAACAAAACACTACTTATATGTTCATAAACACAACATATTAACAAAGGATGCAGAGATGTAGGAGTAGGTAGAACCAAAATCAAATGAAACCCTTGCCCAAGTGCTTTGTAAACGAATCATACCATCCACCATGGCATTACTCACTTCCTCATTTGGCTGCTCTCCATGATGTCCAGATTGGAATGGTACAATGACATAAGTTATCCCTTGCAACTTATTTTCTAATTCGCTCCCCTTTCCCGTCTATGAAGCTTCAAATTTAGATGAATTTATAGCAGCATCTAGCTAGGTTGGTTGCACTAAAGATCGAGGAAAACTCGAACCTGGAGAACGATATGGTTGATAAGGATGAGAACAACAAATTTAAGTTTCCAGTGTTGTTGTCTTTGCAATATTATGGGAAATTAAGAGTTAGGACAACCCCGCGTTGTATATCCTCTTTTGTCCACACCCATAACACTTTAAAACCTTAGGGAAGGGGCACCAATTTGACCACTTTTCTGTGGTGCTAGAAGAAATTTCGACTTCTCTCTTGTTGATGCTATTTTTCTAAATGAAGACCTCTTCTCCTTTTCATAAATTTTCTGAATATCTTCAATGCTCTGTTCTACTAAGGTAGCCCTTTCTAACATTTCTACAAAATTCTCAATCATTAGAGCCACAACTTTAGACCTAATAATAGGTCTCAATCCCCTTTCAAACTTGTAAACTTTCAATTCCTTAATGCTTGTTATGGCTTGATATTTTGATAAACATACTCTTTAGGCCATGGTAAAATTTAAACCACTCTGATAAATTAGCATGACATGCCTTGTTTTGCATTAAACAAGTACATACTAGTCAAGTATATCATTGATTGAGTTGTGTAGACTGATCTTGGAAATTCCATTTGACTTATTAGTCAGACGAAAGTAAATTATGAGGAAATATGCTAAAACATAAATAACATAAGGGTTGGGGAAAAGAGAGAAAAAAAAAAGGATGGGGCATGCTGAAACTAGGTGTGACACCTGGCAGCACTACGAACCAGCAACAGCCAGCTGGCAGCTCTGAAAACCAGCAGATGACACCTAGCACACAGATGGAAGCACGACAGGACCCTTACTGCCACCAGCTGCTGCAGTCCTGCCATGTTTCAAGCCTAGAAGAAGACACCTGGCAAGCAGCTAGCAGCAAGTAGCTTGTGTCTTGACCCTTCCAGCCCTGCAGAGCAACCTCAACACAGAAAAAATACCACAAACTCTTGCTGTTAACCCTAGTGAGAGAGAGAGAGAGACAGAGAGAGAGAGAGAGAGAGAGAGAGAGAGAGAGAGAGAGAGAGAGAGAGAGAGAACTCTGCAGAAAACCAGGGAAATTCAGAAAAAATCAGGAGAAAATACAGGAAATTCAGAGGGAAACATAAACTGAGTTGAAGAAGCTGCAAATGAAGGTAGGTGTTCTTAATTTTCATTTATTCACCAAGGGATTTTGGGTATTCAAGGAAATAAGGGTAGAAATTCGCAGAGTTGAATCCTAATAAGGAAGATTTAAGCTTGTTATCTCTAATTACTTGATATGGCTGCACAATGCATATATGTTTTCTTTGGTTATCGTCATTGCATTTCTTGTTTAGTTTGGAAATTTTCATGTGATAGATATTCATCTTGTAAGGATGATGGTTTTACTTGCTATGGCAAAGCTTGCGTATCCACATGTCGAATTGTTATTGTGTGAAATAAATGGCACCATGTGTTGTTGTGGCTGTGATATTGTGGAATTTGAGCAAGTAGGGATTGTGTCTCCCCTAAGTGAAAGGTCCTCCTAAACCTCCAAAGGGTATTCGCATTAAGTGGTGGTTGCCCAATATGGAATTTAGAATTTGCTTGAGATAAACTCTGCATTCAGTTGGGACAGTGCCGCCAAGGACTTAAATTTCAATTTCGATGGAAATTTCAATGGTCTCAATTTACGGAAATTTCGATTTCGATTTAAAGAAATTACGAAAATTTATAGTAAATGATGGAAATTTACAATAAAACTTTTGGAAATATTAGAATAGATGATTATGCTTAATATGGTATCAAAATACATTAAAAAAATGCATATATGACAAGTTTCTAGTGTGTAGGATATTAAACTGCATATCGCGAAACAAACTATGAACTAAAGAACATTCAAATGATTATAAAGTTTTGAAGCTATTCCTTTAAGATTTAAGGCAACAAATTATCATTTAAACAACTACATTTTCAATAAAAATTATACATTTAATGATCTAATACCACTTGGACTTTCTTGGTGGCTCAAAGTCATCTCTCCTATCCCTATCATTAGGATTTCGAGATGACATATATTGTTTACAATAATCACTCCATGTCATATAATTTCCAAAATATTGAGTATTGGTGTACATGTGTTGTTCATACTCCTCCGTAGTCATCTGGTTCATGGCAGTTTCTACTCGGCCAGAAGATCTTCGTGTGCTAGGATTTCTTCTTGCAGGTTCTACTTGTTGTGTATGTCATAGGATTGTTTTTCATTTGCATACTGGTCATACTCATACCCATATTCTTGACCTGTTTGTCCATACCCATAGACATGTGGTTGCCAATTTCCATATTGTTGTGCCTGCTCATTTGCATGTGAAAATGGTTGGCCATATGTAGATTGTGAGGAGCTGTTCTGTGTAGATTCATAACCACCATAACTATTAGAGTCGTGCTCTGTTCCTATACTCATAAATTCCATACTAAGGGAAAAGGTATCCTCTTCTATTTGATGCATCTTCCCTTTTCCTTTTCTACGACTGTACTGCCTATCAACTGGACGTGTTTCTCTTTGTGGACCCTCATCTTCTAGTTGGGAAGGACGTGTATATTCCACTTCTGGTCTATAATCTTGCCATCCTTCATTTCCTCCATAGTCCCCACCATCACCACCTTGCCCACTGCTACCGCTGGGGTTAGATCCGTCACCAACAGCATCATCGTCGTCATTATCATCATCCCCACCAGAGGGCATAGTGGATGAAGTTCCATATCTAGATCCAAGATTCATTTGAGAATCATCACTACTAGATATTACTTCTTCAACCATTACCTGATTAACATCGATGCCAAAGTCATCTTGCGCATGCTTGGCCATTTGTGGATGGGGGCTCCCGTCTTGTTCATCAAGATGGGAGGGCCTAATCCATTGAAAAAGTGGATACTCATCCTCATCACCCAATTCAACTGATATGTCAAGAAGGTCCAGGGGATCTTGTTTAGCCACTTTGTCCATTTCGGCCTCCATATCTCTTATTCGCAGCTTCATGTTGTAATAACAAAAAACAAGCTGCTGAAGCCTACGGTAGACTAGTCTATTTATTTGCTTTGTGTGAATGAGTGCAAATGTGCTCCAATTTCGTTCACAAGCTGATGAACATGCGGTTTGTGACAAAATGCGCAATGCTAGCTTTCTTAGGATTGGAGCACTTGATCCATACATCATCCACCAATCAGCTGTGCAAGATGTTTTAAGAACACAAGTTAGTATTTACTACTTAGTAGATTGTTCTTGAAGTTTGTAACTTTGTATTGTACATTTGTATAAAAATACTTACCAGGTGCCATGGTTGCCCTAGTTACTTTAGCAGCTGCTTCTCCAAAGCTTCTTTTAGCATCTCTAAATATAATAATCTAAAAAAAAATATTGTTATTGAATAATTAAACATGGATTAAGACTTATTTTATTTTAAAAATATACCTCATTTCCAATTTGATCCAGGCCTGAGGAATGTGGCTCAAGGGTGTTAAAAACTTTGTGAACTGCATCAAGAAAATAAGGATCTTCCCCAACACCTTCTTTGTATTGACATTTTGGATTTAAGACATAAGCTGCCAATCAAATAAAGTAAAATATAAATATGTAATAAGTATTTTGATATATGATTTTCATGAAATTTATAAATATTTTATACCTGCTGCATGAAGAGGATGTTCAAGGGTTCTTTCCCACCGGTCATTGATGACTTTGAGAACCCATCTTGCACTTCTTGCACCTATTTCAATGGCCTCTTTCATCACCCTTATTGCTTCAAACACAACTCCTAATGTTGGCCACACTTCACTGTCAACTATACGCAATACTCGATATATAGGCTCATAAATGTTACAAACTTTTGCCACTCTATCCCAAAATTGATGGTTAAGAACTGTACTTTCAATTTCTCTACCCATTTTTGTTCGACTAAGAGCATGCTCAACCCATTCATCAGATGTGAATAGAGATTCTAAACCTACTCTTTTTTTTTTGTAGGCTATCAAGTGCCATGTAGTTTGTAGCAAATCGTGTGGCCCCTGGACGCACAATATCCCCTTGACAGTGCTCCCTCATTTTAGCAAGCAACCATCCATGATTATATATAAAATTAGTGATCTGTCTCCCCTGCAAGATCACTATGCTTATTACCTCTCTTTTTCCGATCTCTTAAAAAATGAGATCAATACAATGAGCGGCGCAAGGAGTCCAATACAAGTTGAATTTTTTCATTAATTTTAGACCCGCTTTCTTGTAGGCACTACCATTATCGGTCACCACTTGGACAACATGTTGCTTTCCTACCTCTTGCACAACATGTTTTAATAAGGAATATATGTATTCATGGTCTTTTATTTTGTTAGAAGCATCTACCAACTTTAGAAAAATTGTGCTTCCTTTTGAGTAAACCATGAAATTTATGATGGATAATTTTGTAGGGCCTGTCCATCCATCACACATTACAGTGCAGCCATACGTGGCCCACTTTTTCTTCACTTCTTGTATGTGGTCTTCCATTTCTTTTACCTCTAAATCAAGGTATTTTGTTCTGATTTCATAGGGTTTCGGTGGATCGACTCCCGTTCCAGCAAATTGGCAACCCCATACCATGTTTTTAAAATGAGGTGATTTTGCCCTCTCAGGTGGAACATTATCATATATAAAAAACTTCGAAATCAACCTATTCATTTCTTCTTTTATTTTACCTCCTTTGAATAAATTTTTCAAGTTTCTTTGTTTTGCCATCCACAAATGGCCAAGCATGCACAAGATGACTTTGGCATCGATGTTAATCAAGTAATGGTAGAAGAAGTAATATCTAGTAGTGATGATTCTCAAATGAATCTTGGATCTAGATATGGAACTTCATCCACTATGCCCTCTGGTGGTGATGATAATAATGACGACGATGATGTTGGTGGTGACGAATCTAACCCCGGCGATAGCAGTGGGCAAGGTGGTGATGGTGGGGACTATGGAGGAAATGAAGGATGGCAAGATTATAGACCAGAAGTGGAATATACACGTCCTTCCCAACTAGAAGATGAGGGTCCACAAAGAGAAACACGTCCAGTTGATAGGCAGTACAGTCGTAGAAAAGGAAAAGGGAAGATGCATCAAATAGAAGAGGATACCTTTTCCCTTAGTATGGAATTTATGAGTATAGGAACAGAGCACGACTCTAATAGTTATGGTGGTTATGAATCTACACAGAACAGCTCCTCACAATCTACATATGGCCAACCATTTTCACATGCAAATGAGCAGGCACAACAATATGGAAATTGGCAACCACATGTCTATGGGTATGGACAAACAGGTCAAGAATATGGGTATGAGTATAACCAGTATGCAAATGAAAAACAATCCTATGGACATACACAACAAGTAGAACCTGCAAGAAGAAATCCTAGCACACGAAGATCTTCTGGCCGAGTAGAAACTGCCATGAACCAGATGACTACGGAGGAGTATGAACAACACATGTACACCAATACTCAATATTTTGGAAATTATATGACATGGAGTGATTATTGTAAACAATATATGTCATCTCGAAATCCTAATGATAGGGATAGGAGAGATGACTTTGAGCCACCAAGAAAGTCCAAGTGGTATTAGATCATTAAATGTATAATTTTTATTGAAAATGTAGTTGTTTAAATGATAATTTGTTGCCTTAAATCTTAAAGGAATAGCTTCAAAACTTTATAATCATTTGAATGTTCTTTAGTTCATAGTTTGTTTCGCGATATGCAGTTTAATATCCTACACACTAGAAACTTGTCATATATGCATTTTTTTAATGTATTTTGATACCATATTAAGCATAATCATCTATTCTAATATTTCCAAAAGTTTTATTGTAAATTTCCATCATTTACTATAAATTTTCGTAATTTCTTTAAATCGAAATCGAAATTTCCGTAAATTGAGACCACCGAAATTTCCATCGAAATCTAAATTTAAGTCCTTGCTTACCACAAGCTGAATTTTCTTACAATGGCACCATTAACAGATCTACGGGTCAAAGTCCTTACCACAATCCAAATCAGGTTGTTGACCTTGTGGGCGTCTCCAACCAGCCAAGGCCTAGTCATGTTGCGATTGCTTAAGGGGTCCAAGAAAAAGTCCATAGGAGGCTTGATGGTGTGAACCAACTCTACAAAGGAAGCTACTAATCAACATAGGCAGTTCAAGGAGTATCGGGTTGGTGATTGGGTGATGGTTTTCCTTCAGAAAGAGAGATTTCCAGCAGGCACTTACCACAAGTTGAAAATTCGAAAGATTGGATCATGCAAAATTCTGCGCAAATTTGGTGAAAATGCCTATGTAGTTTAACTCCCTCATGGCTTGGTGATATCACCAATCTTTAATGTGATTGATTTGCACCCATTCCATGGTTATATACAAACAAGAACACCTCCAAAGTCACTTCTAGCAATACAGAAAAAATTAAGTCATATGCGTGCAAGAGGTGAAGACTAGGGCTAAAATTTATTCCAGAATCTTGGTAAAATGGGCTGGCAGGCCTGATTATGAGAATTCATAGGCTAGCAAGGAGGAATTCATGAAGATTGACCCAGACATGTGCCATGCAGCAAAGATGACAACTCGCATGGAGGCAATTCCTTTCTAGGTAGGGGAGAATGATGCAATCTATGGTACAAATTTAGTTTTCTGTTTGTAATTTCTGAATTTTGGGAGGCTTTTTGGCTCTTTTATATTTGAGAAGATTTCTATCCAGAGCTCAGCTCATGGCCAGGCAGGGTTTGAAGATTTGGAGGCTTGGGTTTTGAGGAATTTGACCCTGCGGTGCCTACCAATCCCTCCATCACTGCTAAAGGCACCAGAGGCTAGCAGAAAGCCACTGTTACAGTTCTGAAATAGTGCCATGACGGGTGCTGGTTTGAGAATTAAGTAGCTGTTGTGACTAGAATTTATCTTATTTGTTGAACTGGAATTAACATCAGTCATCTCTTTATTATTTGACAGATTTATTAGTTACTTGAGTCGAAGAAGGTTGCTAAAACACTATCCTGAATTCTCGGTCATCTTTTCTGAAAATTTCTTACATCCCTACACCTATTTGCATCACCACCATACTATTACAACTTCTCGAGTCACCTTCCTAACTCCCTTACTCTACTAGCCTTTGAGATCCTACCCTATTACATCTTCCTGCATCTTCATCCAATTTGAATCCTTCTTGTCACTTGGATCATCCTAATTTGCAGGTGTAACATACAGTGGTGACTCAAAGAAGAAAAGCCTCCTCCAACTTCTACTTTTATGCCTCTAGTTCCGTAGTTTCCCTAGATGTTGATCTTCCTATTGCTGTTCAGAAAGGTAAATGCACTCATAACCAGCATCTAATCTCTAATTCGATTTTCTATGATTTCTTGTCACCCTTTTGTTCATGCCTTATCTTCTGTTGCTCTTCCAAAATTTGTTTTTAAAGCCCTAACCCATTCTCAGTAAAGGGCCACAATGGTTGAAGATATAAGTCGTTACAAGAGAATGATACTTGTGAACCGATATTTCTTCCTCCTGATAAGTGTTTATCTAGTTATCACTGAGTGAATACCATGAAAGTCAATTCAAATGCTTCCATGTTTCGTTTGAAGGCATGTTTTGTAGCTAAGGGATACATACTGACACATCCCCATCTGTTACATGTGAAGAATGTCTTCCTACATCATTCAAGAGGATGTCAATATGGAGCAACCACTGAGGTTTTTTGCTTAGGGACAGTTACGATTAGCATACCAGCTCAAGAAATTATTGTATGGTCTGATGCAGTCTCCTAGAGCATAGTTTGGTCAACCCAGTGATGTAATACTCGAGCTTGGTCTTCAGCGGTGCGAGGTAGAACACTGTATTTTATCGTCATATTGCTTCTGCTGGGACTCTCCTTGCTGCGTATGTAGATGTTTTTTGTGATAACAACTGATTATGATCAAGGTATTCAGTGTCTAAAGCATTTTCTACAAGATAAATGACAGACCGAGGATTTGGAACTATTGAAATACCTTTTGGGTACAAAAAGTATCCAGATCTCGTATGGGGCTGTTTTGTCACAGAGGTAATATATTCAAGACCTTTTAGATTAGGGGTCCAAACATATACCCATGAATCTTAACAGCAAGTTAGTGCTTGGGTAATTTGTTGGATAATCCATACAGATAGAAACTTTTTCAAAGGTATGTTCAAATATGTTGGTTTGTAGGAGACGCTGATTGTCCACCTTCAAACTGACTAAGAAAATGTAGTGTAAACAATTTCCCACCAACATACCTTATTATTATTCATAGTAGCATTATTTACATTATATATTTTCGTTAAGCTTTATATACATTGTTGGCACACAACTGAACAGCTTAAGCTTTTAGATGAAGTGGTAATCTAACAATTTTCTTACCTAGTTTATGCGTCCAACTTACCAACCACATATGTACACTGGCATGCTGGAACTGGTATGCAACAATATTTAAGGACTGTTTCAGTCAAAGAAGATGAGGAGCATAATTTGAGAAAATAAGGAGATAAAATCATGAATTAGTAGCACTGTCTATTCTCGACACACTGATGTAACCTTGAAGCTGAAAGATGAAAATCTCAGAGAAATAAGAATAACAAAAACAGCCATCAGGATAAATTTCCAGCAAATAACCAATACAGGAAAGCTTTTGACTTTGGCACCATCCCTAGTTAAACAATGTTAATCATGCTTGATGGATGAAATTAGAACATTATTTAAATATTATCCGTCATCATCAGGGACCATATTTCAGTACTCAAAGACTTAATATCCCCCATGAAAAAGCAAAAGCAATCCTTTCAATCACAACTAATCAATGCAACAGCAATTAGGTTATCTGTTGCCATAAGTTTCCGAATTAGAAAATTTTAGAGCTTTCCAGAAAGAGTAGAGTAACAGACCAGATAAACAAGCATTAATCTGTGCAACTAATTTATTGGTGAACAACTAGTTGTTCAAACACATATAAGAGACAGCTTTAGCCATCTATTAACCAACTTCTAACAGGAATGAAGAATTTGCATGCTTATTGTCAATAGTCATTTTTTACCTTCCAAAACAAAGACCAACTTGAGTATGCAAAAAGGTTAAGGCAAAATAAAAAGAGAAAGAAAATCCACTTGAGGCGGTCGACCGGCCTTCCTTCCAATTTTGCTTGTTGGCTGTTGGAATTAGTGTATTCCCAAGAGGGGTGGGTGAATTGGAAATTTAAAATTATTTCTTCCTAGGTATAACTAATCCAACAGCAGTATACCGCAACGTAAGATCTTTCTAAACTTATGCCAATTACCCAACAATATAAAACTAAGCGGATAAATAAAACAAGTATTGTAGACTCAGTATTTTACAACCATTCAAAGCATGTATGTAAAATAGTCAAGACAATAAATAATACCATGCATGAATGGAAATTAAAGTGCGAAGATAAGGGAACACGCGATATGATATCGGGGTTCGGCCAATACTGCTTAGGTCCCCGCCTCAAGCTCACAAGCAAGAGGATTCCACTAAAACTCACTTCCGGGTGGAGCGACACCGAATACAACACTAGGTCAAATTACAAGGGTTGACCTCAACCTTTACAACCTCTCCTTAAAAGGGCGGAGAAGACCCACCTCAGGCCACGCCTGAATTACAACCGATCCTTACGGGCTAGATCAACACCCCCTCAGACCACGCCTGGAATACAACAATGAATATAGAATTTGCGTACAATTCAAATGCATCTCAACTAAGCAAATATGTATTGATACGCACAAACAACAACCAATGCACTCATAGATAATAGAATTTATGCTCAAGTGAGATTGGTCAAGTGATATATCAACTCACAACAATTTGTGCATATCAATATATGTGTGAGTAAGACCTTTGATTCAAGATATTATAATTAACAAATAATCAAAGGAACTTGGGAATCCTAATCAATTATTCTCAACAAATAATTTTCAATATAATGCACAATAGAGATTAGGATTAAAGCTTGCAAAGATAAGATATATATTAATAATAATATACAAGCTTTAGATACTTGCAATAAGGATGCAAGATGTCAAGCAAATATAGAGTTTTCCCAATCAATATTTATCAATATGAAATACTATGGGAAAAACTCTCTAAGCTAACCGTCAAAAATATTTTTCAAAAGATTATGCAAGATGAGAGTTGTATGCTTGGAGATGAATGGAAATTTGCACAATAATCCAAAAATTCAAACTCCCTTTCAAGTTGAAAACAAGGAGTATAAATAAATGATTATCCTTAAGAAACGTTTTTCAAATCAAAGTGTAAGGAGAATGAGCAAATATATTTTGAAAGATAAAAAGAATTTGATAAAAATGAGTAGTATAAACAAAAGGAATTTCAGAGAATTTTTTTGGCTAATGATTTTCCTAATCACCCCTAATTTTTCCAAATGAATGTATATTTATAGCCTTCGACAAAAATATAGTCATTCGGACACAGGAAAATTTTAGAAAAATTTAAGTATCATTTTTACCCTAATTACCCTTAATTAACCACGGTAAAAACAAGGCAACCCGAGAGTTTTAGTTGCCCAGTTCTTAGGTCCTGTCGCCCGAATAGACACAGAGAGAAAAGTGAACTTTTTGACTTCGAGTGTCCAAGGGTAAGTCTAGGTGGCTGAGCCAAGGCAATTCCCCAAACGTTTGAGGTTCGGTTGCCTGGTGAGCTATTCAGTTTGCCGAACCTCACAATTCGGTCGTCCGGGGGAATTTTGAACTAAATGATCGGTCGCCCGAGGACAGTGGGAAAAGTTACTTTGAGCGTTCGGTCGACCATGGACAATTAGTTCAAATTAGGTTTGGTCGCCCGGGCCTCAGTCAACTTTTTGACTCTTTACACATTCGGTCACCAGAACCATTTTAACCTTCTAAGTTCGGTTGCCCAAAGCCCTTTCAAAACTCAAGCAAGGTCCTGATTGGCCTCATAAGTTTTGTCCCTATAATTGTAAGTGTGATATTTAATCTTTTAAGGATTTTTCATTATGTGCATGGGGACCTATGGTCAGTCTACGGCCTAGGCCTTTTAATTTAGCCTAAAAACTTGGCGTCGATCGACCGAAAGTCTTTTCTATGGTCATTGAGTTCCCTATGGTCAGACTATGACCTTTAAGCAAAAACCTATCATGCATAAGATGCAAATTATTACAGACCATATGATTATTGCAAACCTAAATAATAAATGCATTACACTACAACTTGAAACAAAAATCTTCATGCTTTGCTCCTTTACAATTTCATGGATTGCGCCGAATGGTGTGCACATTTAAGTACTTTTCGGCATCCATTTCTCATCTGTCATCTGTGCTTAGAAAACTGAATTTGTTCATACACTTAGCACACAGATGAGATACTGTGATTTTTCATAATCAAAATAGGGATCGGACTCAAAAAGTCAACATTGGTGCCACTCATAGGTGATTGACCAACCTCAATAAGCAGAAGGCCAGCCTAGCCAAAATTCAAAATTTTGAGTTGCTCTCTGATTCATAGGGGATTTGGGGCTTGCCGTGTGTTCCTACCTATCAACTTCCGACAATGGCAGTTGATAGTTGGTAGTTTTTGGCAGTTATTTTTAAATTTGAATTTTCAAAAATTCAAATTCAAAGTAGTTTCCCTCCATTCCACAGGAGGTCAATAAAAAGACTTCTTGTGGGAGACTTTTGGGCATGTCCAAGTGAGGGCAAGGTTGTAAAAGGGAATTTATTTTAGAAGAGAAAGATGGAAATTTTCATTCCTTCAACTTTGCAAAGGCTTTTGAGGTTTGAATTATGATTTCAAAGGACAGGGGTCCTCACATGATTTACGGAGTTGTTTTTAATCACAAGTCAGTGTCTAAACCTTCTCTTTTCCAAGTTTAATTCATTTTCATGAAGTTGGTATGCATAGTGCTCAAATGCATGTTCTTAGTTTTTTATGTGACCGACCATGTTTTCCATACGTTACTATGTCATAATTCATGTTATAGGATTGTCAGGATGCTTATATTTCAAATTCATGAGAAGAAGCGCGCAGAAAATGTTAAAAATGACATTTCTAGAGAAAGTCACATTTCAGACGATCAATCGGTCTGTACAAGCAGTCGACAGGCCTTTTACTCTTTGAAAAAGTAGTCGTTCGCTACCAAATAGTTGACTAGCCCTCTAAAAGCAATCAATTACCAATCTCGAGACATGCTCTTTTGGACTTTTCTTGTGCTTTCGTCTGGGATTTTACATGCATTTGAGTCTCTACACTCATCAAGCTGTAGTTGGTCAAGTCTACTACTGATTTTGTGAGGGTTTTAAGGGTTTCCCATAAAAAATAAAGTTTTCTCATGATTCAAAAAAATTCATCCACATTTTCAAAAAGCTTTCAAGTTTGTTTTAAAAGATTTTCCCAAATTACTTGAAGTCATACACCTATGATGTTGTTTTTGGGCGTTCTTCAAGTTTCATCAAAGATTTTGCGGCATTTTTGTGGTTCTCCCAACAAAAATCCACAAAATTTTTAAGTTTTTACAATCAAAATCATTTTTCAAAGCAATCACCCATGAAGTGGCTTAAGGGTGGACAAATGATTTTTCTAAAATGTAAAACTCGTTTTCAATCTTTGTTTCAATAAAGGATCCATTACGAAATCAGTTTTCTAAACAAAGAATAATAGATTTCATAATGAAGGTTTCAAGTAATTCAAAAATTATTCAAGTGATTTTAAGGAATTTTGAAAGATATTCACTAAAACTGTTTTCTAAAACTCATGTTTGAAAGTGTTTTTGGAACTACAAGTGACTTGGTTCCTTCATTGGAGGATATGTAGGCAGTCTACTCTAGTAGATTTAGCCACAACCCCATAAAATTCTTCGTTTTCTCTTTTATGTGTCTCTCTTCATTTGGTTGTTTTTATGTATTTGTTTGAGGATTTAAGTGAGCAAAAGGTAGTGGAATCCCCATGGGGCTTTGCCTCTGCATGAGTTCTATGATAGCCCTCTCCACTGGGGAAGGGATGAGAAAAGGTTGAGTTTTTTTTTGCATAATTGAAAATCAAGTGCAGCACAAACCAGTCAACCACCCTGTGCATACGGTCGACCGCCTGATGCTAATAGTACATATTTGAGCTGTTTTTTTTTTTTTTTCCTATTTTCAAAATTTTGTCATTTTTTAAAAGGGATAGACATGCACATAAGATAAATGCAGCACCCATTCATGGAGTGAGTGCTTTAGAGTGTTATGACTTCTAAATCTCAAATGGAAGAGATTTGAAAGCCTACCTTCCCTATTCACAATGATACTTCCAAACCGAACTTTGGAAAAAAGGTTTTTCCTCTATTTTAACCTTTTCCAAAAAAAAAAATTAAAGTAGCGACTCCATATTTCATAAAATAAGTAGGATAACCAAGGAAGGTTATATTACTCTCTATCTTTTTCATACTAGTCACCAAATTTTGGCAACCCAAAATGGGTCTTCAAAACCCAATGTGGACACTTCCTATGACAAATGAGAGCGAGAAAAGTCAATAAATGAATAATAAATAACTTGCTTATTCCAAATAAATTGGAGAATAACTTGCTTATTGCAAATAAATTTTAGAAGAAAGTCACTTGTGACATCAATACCTGGTATCAAGACGATGGTTATGGCAATCCCAGAAACAAAAGCAAACCTAACTTGTGTATACAAAAGATACAAAGCCACTCCAATTTGTAAAGGCAAGCTGAAACATTTGCAATGGGAATTAGAATATCTACCAAAATATAAATTCAATATAGCCATGCAATAGAATCATAGAAAAGCTATCCTAAAATTCTGATACACAATAGTAGCTTTTTTGTGACAATTGCACCCTTCAAGACATGGTAATTAATTTCATAAATTGCATGGTTATTTGCATTTTCTTTTGTGTTGAATGAATTTATCTACACATGTTATTCATAAATTAAGTTTATAAAAATAGATATTGGAATTATATTTAATTTCTTAGTGGCAGAAGGGGCTCGGATGAAATAAAACTAAGAGACTCCATATTAAGACATAAATAACACAGGAGTTTGGCACATATATAGGAGGAAGAAAAAAACACCAGGCAGACAGCTGGCAGCACTGCAGAGCCCACTTGCACTGAGCTACTACTGTCCTAATTTGTTTCCAACCCAGAAGTGGACATATGGCACAGAGCTGGCAACACTGCAAAGCCTACTTGCTCCAAGCTGCTGCTGACCTGGTGTTTCCAGCTATGGCATACCAGCAACAACACAATGTACAGTTAGCACTTGCTATAACCCTAGTTCTAGAGTAGAGGAAGTAGATAGAACTCTGCGAAGATCAGGAAAAAAATACAGAAAAATTAAGAGAAAATATCAAAAGAAATTGAAGAAGCTGATAATCAAGGTAGGTGTTCTTAATTTCTGTTTATTCACCTAGGGGTTTGGGATAAGAGTTTAAAGAAAATGGGTACAAAATTACAGAGATTGAATCCAAATAGGGTCATGCAATTTCTTTTATATACGAATAAGAAAGTATTGCAAGTGAATCTGAAACTTTTGGGCAAAAAGTAAGCTGATTTTGTCAATCTATCCACAATAACCCATATAGTATCATGGCCAAGTGTAATTCTTGGGAAACCTAACAAAAAATCCATTGTTACCTTATCCCATTTCCATAGTGCAACTAGTAGTGGTTGTGATAAACATGCAGGCCTTTCATGTTTAGCCCTCATATGCTGACAAGTCAAACATTTGTTCACAAGTCAGTCATCCAGTCATAAACGCTTTCAAATCCATCTTCATACTTGTTCGCCAGAACTACCTTTTCAAATCTCTATACATCTTAGATCAAATAAGGGAGTGAGAATAATGTTATTCTCGCAAAACTTCTTTCTTCAAATCATGTGGAACACAAAGTCTACCCAAATAATGAAGTCCTCCATCAAAAATATTTTGTTCACACTTCAAATTAAGTATCATCCCTCGCACCCCTAAATTTTTATCAAACTGAGGATCTTGCTCTTGTCCTTTGATAATTCGCTGCAATGTAGTTGCTTGTGTCCTTAATTTATATATACAAACCTTGTCTCCCTGAAATGTCATCCGAAAACTAAAAAAATCAATTGCTTCCAACATGTTCCACCTTTGAACGTTCAAACTGCCAACATCTGTTGCCACAAGGTTTGCCTTGTCTAGATGTTCAAAGTCATAGTATTCCAAATACTCTTAAATTCAGTTCCTACAAAGTAAGGATATATTAAAGGATTTTATCTTATAAGTAGACTTCAAATTGTTTCCATATAAGTATAATTTTAAAGCAAACAAAGTGGCAGCTAAATCCAAATATGGGTTGGACAATTGCATTCATGAGGCTTTAATTGTCATGATCTATATGTAAAATTGATATTTATCCAAAGAAATAACCCTTTACCCTAGACTCCCTCTGTAAGTTAAATTTTTAGTTTTAAATGAGCCAAAAGCCACTATGAATCTATTGCATGTACTTATGTATATAATCTATGTACATATATGCATCCCAATCTACAAAGTTACTCTCACATAAATTTAAACTTAACCTTTTCCATTTGCATCAGTGCACATCCTGGCGCATTTAAGAAAGGGATACGCTAAATTTTGAAGTGATAGTCAACCATTGTTTTAGCTCTTCAAACTTTGCTTCACATTCTTCACTCCACACGAATTTTTCTCCTTCACTTGCCGGCACAATTAATGGCATGGCCACTTTGGAAAAATTCTGCACAAACCTATGATAATATCCTACCAAACTAAGAAAGCTATGAATTTTAGCCACATCTTAGGGGTTTCCCAACTTAATGCAGCCTCAAATTCAGAAGGATCAACACAATTCATTACATGATCCAAAAGTTCCACGCTAGTTGACGAGAATTTACATGTCTCCCATTTAGCATATAATTGATGCTCTTGTAATGTTTGTAAATCCAATTGTAAACATTGCCCATTCTCTTTTTGAGTCTTTGAATATATCAAAATATAATCAACAAATACAATAATAAACTAAACTAATCCTAGTACACATGCATCCCATGGCAATATACTACATTGCATAAATCCCATGCAAGGAGATTTTGCAGGAGCACCTTGAGTTGAAGACATTCTATATGGAGCAAATGATACTGACACAATCGCTATTATTAATTCAATAGTAAACTCAAGCTCTAGTCTGGAGGCAACCCTGGTAAATTACTTAGAATAACTTCTAGAAATCTATCAATTAAAGGCAAACAAGTTCAGAACTCCTTCATTTGTGTCCTTTCTTCCATTGATATTACAAAGCCTAATACAAATTCCACCTTTTTATCCTGATATATTTTATAGCAAAAGGATTAAGAATATACAGCGAGCAGAATAAGACATCTCTTTAATAAAATATGGAACAAACCAGATAGAAAATACAAAAAGTAAAGCAGGAAAGAAAAAGGAAACAAACAAATCACTCCCACCACAAATATATGAAACCATTAAATATCACCAATTGCTCTGAATATCCTGTAAGCTCACTCCCTTAAAATTCCCATAACCAACAAATCTAAGAGACGCCATGTAATGAATCATGTCCCAAACAAGAAAAGAAGTCAACTTCTTCCCCAAAAAAATATGCGCATTCAATCCAGCCACAGCCACCAAAGCATTGTGAAGAAAGTGCATTTCCAAAGTGCTGTCCTGTCCTTCGTCATTCCAGAACCAACAAAACCCAAAAATCCTCCAGTTTCTGGACAAACCAAACACTCACCCAATAGACCAAATAACTTACACCACACCATTCAGAGTCAGGCAAAATCACACAAAGCACACAAACATCTGGAGTGAGTGCCATCATCAGTCTCCTAATCTGCAACAATTTACTGGTATTGATTCTATCAAGCACAAGAAACCAAATAAAAGCCCTGATTTTTGGGTGCACTTTGGCCTTCCAGATAAAATTGTGGAGAGGAGAACAAGAGTAAGAACATGTCAAGAATTCTCTAAAGGATTCACAAAGATACACCCCCATAGGAACCAAGGACCAAGAACAGTGTCCCACTTCCTGAAGTACGAAAGTTTTTCAACAAAACTAACAAAGATAGCTCGTTCATCTCCTCATCTTTAAGGGGCTTCCAAAAAAAAAAAAATCCAATTAAGTCAAAGGACGACCTGAGTCAACAAAAAAAGAAGAAATGGAGCTATTCTACCCAAAGCTCAAATTAAAAAAATTGCTGCCCCATTTGGATCTCAAAGTACTACCTTCTTTAGAAAACAATCAACAAATGCATGATAGATAGATAACCACTCCAGTCCCAAAATAAATCACCAAATCACAATATACATGATTAGTAAACCCATTCAGAAGCTACATTCATCAATGCATAAAATGCAATTCCAGCATATATCGTTCGCATTTGTAGTTGGTGGAGCAGTACAAGAAACACAATTCAAATGTTTAGATTCTAATTTCAACTTATTGGCAAAGGATGCATACATGTATGAGTAGGCAAATCAAGAATCAAATAACACTCTTACCCAAGTATTGTGTAAAAGAATCATACCTTCTACCATAGCACTTTTTGCTTCCTCCTGGCTGCTCAATTCTAATGTCCATTTTGGGATGGCATAATAGTATAAACTCTCTCTTGCACCTTATTCTCTATTTCCTAACCTTTCCTTTGTTTGAAGCTTTAGCCTCAGATGAATTTATGCTAGCATTCAACGGATCAAGGAAAACTCAAACCTTGAGAAAGATATGGTTGATAAGGTCAGAATCAAGAAATTTGAGTTGCTGGTTGCTGGCATGCTGCTATTTTACAGTAAAACTGAAAATTTGGAGTTAGGCCATTCCCTCCTTATCTGCCCCACTTTTCCACACCCACAACACTCTAGTAGCCTACAGAATGGACCACCGATTTGAGAACTTTTTTATATTAGTACAATTAGAGAAAATTTCAACTTCTTTCCATTGTTTTTCTAAAATAAGATCTCTTCTTTAATGTCTTGTTCCAAAAAGGCAGCTCATACTATTCCCTCAAAACTCTCAATTCCTAGAGCCTTGAGTTCAGACCAAATAGTAGGTGCAATCCCTTTTCAAAATTTTGTACATTCAATTCTTCAGTATCGAGCAGTTCTGGCCCATACTGTGAACTCAACAAATTTTCTGTCATATTACTTAAGAGACAAGTTTGACAAACTCAGAAATTTTGCTTTCATATTAGCTAATAGACAAGTTTGTCTAAGTCAGTAGCATATATTCCTGTAACCTGGCTTCCCTAAATGCCTTTCAAAAATATTTCTCATTGAAAATTGTATCAAAATCAATCCGTTTCATAGCCTCAACATCTCTATCATGTTGCATAGATTCCCACCAATAGTCAGCATCATCTTCGAAGACTTGATCATTTTGCTAAACTGGTTGATTATTTTGAGCTATCCTGTCTAAAGCTTGATAAATACTCCCTAAGGTTGTATTTATTTGAGCCAAACTCTAAGATTCCCCTAAAACAATTTGCTCCAGATACACAGATTCACCCCTGATCTGGTGGGGCTAAAGACATAGAAACACCCCTTTGCCAAATCCTATTCAAGTTTTTTAATCCAATCATGAAATACAATTATATGCATGAGATCATGTGCGATATTTGTAATCTAAACAATTCTAACTAAGCGATACCACCAAGAGTATTGAACCAAAATTTGTGTTAAGTATACAGGGTGAGAAACCATGAGCAATGTAGACATCCTCAATCTACCCTTACTCGCATAAGGATTTCATCGTTTTAACATGTGATCTTTATATGCATGCATATACCTACTTTCATGAGTGCATTCCTTATTCTTAGAAATTTCTTCTTACCCTCAAAACACACCACCGTAGCACACTTTTCAATGCAGTGGTAAAATACCAAAGGAGAGGAAATTTCAATCTTGGCCAACCACCACCTAAGCAAAATATCAACATGTGCAAATTTCCAGCTTGCCCACCATATAAGAGGGCATACCCCAGATATTTAAGGCCCTCATCCAATAGAGACACAATCCCTACTTGCTCAAATTTAACAATATTACAAGAACAAACACAGTGCTACAGTGCATCTTAAAATGATGAAATCCTTAAATGAATAAAATGGTATTAACAATGTCTACTCAGCTCGAGGTTACTCATCCTACTTCAACAATTTCAGGTTCAGTTGGATTGAAGGAAAGCCATACTTGCTGAGTTTTCCAAGAGACTACTACCTTTTGACATGTACTACAAATTGGCATGAAGGCATAGAGCATGAGTTTTGTTGGTGAACATATTAGGACCAAGAAGTTTGGAATAGGACTGGTTTTACATGTGGAAAATGTTGTATATGAATTAAAGATCAATGTAAAGAACCTGTTGATGAAAGTAAAATTTATTGCTTGTATTATGGAATATATGCATTTATCTTGTGTTCTAACAAATGCTCTTTTTTTCTAGCTTACTGCTTGAACTTAAGAGATCTTTGCCAAACTATTCCTTTCCAAGGCTTAGTGCCTCCATTGAATTCTTGATGGAGTCACAACTGGTCACTGCCAGTCACATATCAGAAAAAGGGATGTGACAAATTGTGCTTCAACAAAGTTCCTAAAGCATGTTTCATAAAATTCCCCCAATATGCATATGTACAACAAAGTAATTAACTGATTACCTCCAAATATCATGGAAACTGTTACACAAATTGACAGTGTGATCAGCATCTATAGACATAAATGTCTGAATTTCCCCACCAGAAAATTTTGACCGTTCTGCTAGGTTAACACATAGGCACTGGGAAGAGAGTGTGAATGAAAAACTGATGTCAAATCAATGGACACTTGATTATGCAAAGAAAACATATGTCAACAAAAGATGGGAACACATTACATTTAGATTACAAAGTCAAAAGAATGTTTAACAGCATATATTTCCAAAATTATAAGATCATAAATACAGATGAAGAAAACTAAAAAAATGGTTTGCGAGAGTTGTAGGATAGTTGAAGTGAAAGTATTAAAGTAGGATACAAGCATATAGATGCATTGAACCGAATAAAATGCATGTGTGCATGGTGGTTGGGTGGGGGTGTGTGTGCAGGTGTAAATTGATGAAAGCAATCAACAGCCATTTAAAAAAAGAGAGGTTAAATGGTGAAAGAAAATTGGTGTTTAAAGTTTTCAACCAAATTTTGAGATATGCGAAGGCAATACAAACAATTATTTTTCTGTAAAATCATTTAAGTATTTAAGTTTGCAATAAATCACTCCAAAGAATGTGATACTTCAATCATATAGTCTCATATCAAATTTTTGTTTTACATGTTATGGTTAGAAACAACAAGACATAAAACTGACAGATTATAACATAATTCAGATTTAAAAATATGCATGGCAGAAAGCCATGTTTGAACTGTGCAAACTATTTCACTTCATAACTTAGAAAGAAATAGATGATCCAAGGAGGATTCTGAAACACTATGTTAGATGCCACTTAACGCTTAAGCTATTAGGTTGTAGACCAAAATTATATATCAAGCCTTCAGTCCCCCACACATGCAGCTCAATTGCACGTGGAGAGATTAACAAACAATGAATAATAAGCATATTGGGAACATGATAAATTTGTTAACAAAACCACATTAAACATGGGCAACAAGAGTAGAACTCAGAACCTCTGGTAACCAGCTCTGATACCATGTTAGATTGCAACTTTACTTAAAATATTTTAGGTGAAGTGTTTATCTAACATGGTATCAGAGCCATGGTTACCAGGAGGTCTTGGGTTCTAGTCTCGTTGCTTGCATTCATTGGGTCATGTTAAAAAAAATCGTTCTTTTCCTTAAAATGAGTAATATTTATCATGTGTTTATCACCCCATGCACTGTCAGGCTGCAGTTGCAGGGGAGTGTCATAGCTTAAGCTTTTAGGTAAATTTGTAATCTAACACTAAAACCAGACTATTATAACCATTTTTGGAATTTAGTAATGAACTTGGACAAAGCATGAGAGAGAATTTATGAAAAGAAATGTCTTGTTATAAGAAATAGGCATCTAGTTCTTCTATATATAGTTATTTGTGACTTCATAAACTATTTTTCTGACAAACGACATAAAAATACAGCTCAAAATAGTGGTACATTTGGATGTGGTAAGCAGCAAAATACAATGAAGTAATTTCAATAACAGTTGTATTTTACCTTTGGATCTCTTCATTTCACATTTTCTTTTTCTTGGATAAATAAAGAAATGTACATAGCAAGGGCCAACTAATGTAAAAAATAGAAGAATATTCAATAGAGAAAACAAATCAAAAACTTGATCCAAGAAAGGGGGGTTCTAGTGAATGTTTCACAATTCCCCCAAAAAAAAGTGTGCAGAAAATAATATCCTTCAATCTTTGAACAGTCATCTCCTTCCCTTGAAAAGTACTCAGATTCAACTTCATCCAAGTGCGCCAGAACACATAAATGCAGGCACTACCCCACCGTCCCACATACTCCTGGTACTATGATCAGAGCCTCATGCCAGGTGATATGAAATGTGGAGATACTGAGGGGCAATACCAAAGAAACTTTGAGCCATTGTGAAGAAAAATTCTAAATATCCCAGGCCTTGGGACAATAAAACAGCACATTATTAATGCCCTCCCCTGTCTCCTTGCAAAGGTAAAATAGACTCCGCAGAAGCTTAATCAGAAAAAAATAAACAAATTATTATTACCCACACACCAAAGAAAAGCCAAATAATGAATCTTCTCCCAATCCAACAAAAATGACAACTTCTTCCCTGAAAAATTATGCATGTTTTGTTCTGTCCAAAGGCTCCAAAATACTGCCAAGAAAGCACATTTCCATAACGCTTTTCCTTCCTTCTTCCTACCAAGTCTAAGAAAACAAATTGCCAAAAACTCCTCCATTGTCTCTGGAAAAACCCAACATTCTCCAAAATAATTAAATAACTTCTTCCATACCCTCCAAGCAAAATCACAATGTATGAAAAGAGGAGGAACAGATCCTGAGTAGTTAAAACAAAGCACACATACATCTGGAGAGAGAGACTTCAGAGGCCTCCTAATCTGCAGCAAGTTATTGGCGTGATCCTATTAAGCACAATGAACCAGAAAAAAGCTTCGATTTTAGGGGGACTATGGCTTTCCCAATTGTTTTATAGAGAGGAAAGGAAAAATTAGTATTAGTCAAGAACTCACAAAATTATTTGCAGGAATAAAACCCCGAGGGATCCAAAGATCAAGATCAACTATCAGCTTCCAAAGGGACCCATCAATTATTCGACACAAGACTAACAAATAGGATAACTCTTTCATCTCCCTATCATTCAAGGATCTCCGAAAGTGAAAATATGAAGGTAAAGGACTGCCCGGATCTACGTCAAAAGAAGAAATGGAACCATTCTGTCCTGAGCTCAAACAAAAGAGGTGAGGAAAAGAGGTGGACAAAACATTCTCCAACCAAAGGTCATTCCAAAAAATGGATATTGGAACAAAAAACCAAGACAAAAAAAAATAGTATGGGAAATAAAGAGGGGATAAATCTGAGAAAAATCTTTCAATAAAAGTATTTTAGCAACCTTTCTTGATTCAAATAACTACTGAATCCTTAAAATAAAAAGAGATTACTGCTGTTTCTAGGAACAACAAAAAGATAGGGCAGTTTCTTTGGCATAAAAGCAAGTTAGTCCTCATATTAGAACCTGTTTGGCACTGTTTCAGAACCATAACAGCGTCTTTCTACTAGCCTCTCGCGCCTCTAGCAACAATAGAGGAATTGTAGGAACGGCGGGGTTGAATCCTCAAAACCCAAGCCTCCAAATATTCAAACCCTATCTGGTCTGGAGCTAAGCTCTGGAGAGAAATCTTCTGAAAGACATATACCAAAAAACCCCCAGAAAAAAGTGGCTGATGAATTTACACTAGCCCTAAAGCCTCCAAGAGAAAACAACTCTTACTTTGCACATAACCCCCTCCAAAAATAACTTATCCTCTAAAGCCCCACCAAAAATAACTACCATCACAAAATTACCCATGAATATTACAAAATGACCCCCCCAATTCTAATTTCACCAAAATAAACACCAAAATTATTAAATTTCAAAAATAACCCTAGCATCCATAAATAAAACCACTTGAGAAAAACGAAAAATTAAATTAAGATTGCAAAATTACAACAGAACATTGTGAAATACTTTGAAATAGTAACATTTGGAAATATGTTTTGGGGAAAGATTTAACTTGGTAAGATATGGTATCATTATAAAAGAAAATAAAGACTCGGGCTAATTTATAATTATGAAAAGGGATAAAAGTTCAAGAAAAGTAAGTTTTCAAAAAAATGAAAATACAGTGATAAGATGGAGATGTCATGTTCCTTGAGGGAAGAAAAAAATAAAATGAGAAGAAAGGGCACTCGGTTACAGTGAAATATATATATACATATATTATACATATATATAATTTACTCAAGTTCATTTTTCCTATCCCGTCTAATATAAAACTTCAAAACTAATTTGGGTTACTTAGATTGGTCCAAATTGAAAACTGAGAGTACTACCTTGTAAATGGAGTCACATGCTACAACAGTGCTACAACATGAGGTATATTTTTCTTGAAACCCTCCTATCTCAGATTTTAGGGTTTTTTTTACAAGGGCGGGATTTTAGGCATAACTCTAAAATTTATGCTATTTAACATGAAAATATTGCTGGGGCAGTAGATTTTTTGAAAACAATCAGTTCAAACAGTGTTTTAAGCGGATAATGTTGGCAGAATTTTAGTATAATAGGAGAAGTGACTTTTGGGTGTTTTATTTTGAAATAATTGTGATTAATTATTGTGATGACATTTATTACATTTATGCAATATTTACTGTCTATTAGTAAACTCACTCGGGATCTCAATTGTGTTACTAAATTTTTCCCAAATATGTGTGAATTTCAAGTCTTGGATTCGGGGAAGACAATTGGCAATGCTAAGACGTGTTCGGGGCTCTATCTTCTTGAGGTTAATGATCCTCCTCAAGGAACAACTCACAAATTCAATTGTTTAGTGTCTAGAAGTCAAAGTTATTTTTTTTTCATTTGTTCTAATAATGATAGTGCAATTATGTTGTGGCACTATAGGTTAGGACATCCAAATTTCTTGTATCTCGAGAAACTCTTTCCTTCATAATATATAATAATAAAAATCCAAATGATTTTCAGTGTGAGATGTGTCAATTTTCAAACATGTTCGCAACTCTTACCCCCAACCGACCCTACAAAGCATCCCAACCCTTTTCAAGGATTCTTAGTGATGTGAGGGGGCCATCTAAGATCAAGAATATTACTGGATCTTGCTGGTTTATATCTTTTATAGATGACCACACTATACTTACTTGGATATTCCTATTTGAGGAATAAAAAAAGTGCAGGTTAGATTTTCAAAAATTTTAACACCATGATCCAAACACAATTCCAAGCAAAAATACAAATTGTGAAAACCAATAATGCCAAAGAACATTTCAAATCCATTCTTGATGATTTCTCTTGAGTCAAGGAATAATACACCAAAGTTCCTATGTCGACACTCCTCAGCAAAATTGAATTGCCGAAATAAAAAACCAGCACCCACTAGATGTTGCCCGCTCCCTCATGTTCTCTACACATGTACCGAAACACTTTTGAGGTGAAGCCATTCTCACTGAAGCCTACCTTATAAACAGGATGCCCTCTCACATTCTCAAATTTCAAACTCCCTGTCAAACTCTACTTCAGTCCTTTCCCAGTACTCGACTCATCTCCACTATTCCCTTCAAAGTATTCGATTGCTCAGCTTTAGTTCATGTTCACAGTCAACAATGGGGTAAACTTGATCCTAGAGCCCTCAAGTGCATTTTTCTCGGGTACTCTCCAAACCAAAAGGGTTATAAATGCTATTCACCAGCTACTAAAAGATATTATCACTGCATAGATGTCACCTTTTTTAGCAACAACCATATTACCCCAAATATGAAATTCAGGGGGAGATTACACAGGAATTCAAGCTTTGGGATTGAAGAGTTATCTCAACCTTCTTTTGATTCTGGACCTTCTCACCTATCACAAATTTTTGAATCTATTCCAACTACTGACTCCATTTCTCCTTCACATCCCTACTTAGAATCTCCCATGAAACATCAGCATCTGGACACTATTCAATCAAAAAAAAATGAAGAGTTGACTACCTATTCGTGGAGGAGAAAGAACCAAAAAAAGATAGAACAACAAGCATCCCTTAAGCAAATCCAAGAGTCTGATCCGAGCCCCAGATCAAGTGAAAATTCACCTGGTAACTCTAATCTCGAGACTTTCCATAATAAGTTGACTAATGATGATAGTGATTGTCCTATTGCTATGAGAAAAGGTGTGAGATCACGCACAAAACACCCAATATACGCTTTTTGTGTCATATCAGGGGCTGTCATCGAGTTTTAGATCTTTTGTTGCCAACCTTGACAAAATCTAGGTTCCTAATAACATACAAGAGGCTCTCAGTACACCTGAATGGAAGTCTGCTGTCTGGGAAGAAATCAGTGCACTAGAAAAGAATGGAACATGCGAGATCATATAATTACCAACTGGAAAACGTCCAGTAGGTTGCAAATGGATATTCACTGTGAAATACAATGAAGATGGAAGTGTTAACCAATTCAAAGCTCAAATGGTAGCAAAGGGATTCACTCAATCAAATAAAATCAACTACGAAGAGACATTTGCCCCTATAGCCAAGTTAAATACACTGCAGGTCCTCTTATCTTTGGCAGCAAGTTTAGACTGGCCTCTTCACCAACTAGATGCCAAGAATGCCTTCCTCAATGGAGACCTAGCTGAAGAAGTCTACATGGAAATTCCTCCTGGATTCAAGACACAAGCTACACAACAAAGTCTACAAACTCAGAAGATCTATATATGGGCTCAAGCAATTCCCAAGAGCCTAGTTCGATAGATTCACAAAGGTAGTTGGGAGGTATGGCTATTCTCAATGTCAATCAGATCATACATTATTTGTCAAATACTCACCTGAAGGAAAATTTTCTATCCTCATTGTATATGTGGACAACATCATTCTAATGGGAGATTATGAGGACGAAATGAGTAGTCTCAAAAGTCTTCTAGCTAAAGAATTCGAAATCAAGGACCTTGGGAATCTCAAATACATCCTAGGCATGGAAGTGCCAGGGTCAAGGAAGGGAATCTTTGTCTCCCAAAGGAAATATGTTCTAGATCTTTTGAAAGAGACTGGGATGCTCAAATGCAAGCTAGCAGATACTCCTATGGATTCAACAACCAAACTAGGAGCCAAGGAAGACAGAGCACCAATGGATAAAGGCAGATATCAAAGACTAGTTGGAAAACTTATATATTTGTCTCACACCCGAGCTGATATGAGCTTCTCTATTAGTATGGTGAGTCAATTCATGAACAATCCCAATGAAGAACATATGGAGGCAGTTTATAGAATCCTACGATATTTGAAGCTAACACCAGGTAAAGGATTATATTTTGAGAAGAATCAAAGAAGAGATATTGAAGTATTCAGTGATGCAGATTGGGCAGGATCAATACATGATCTAAGGTCAACTTCTGGGTACTACACATATGTGTGGGGAACCAACTTACATGGCAAAGTAAGAAGCAACCAGTTGTGTCAAGAAGCAATGCAGAAGTTGAATTCAGGGCAATGGCACACGGCATCTATGAAGGAATACGGCTAAGAAGGCTTCTAAAGGAATTAAAGATTTCAGGTGAAGAACCCATGAAGATGTTCTGTGACAATCAGTCAGCCATCAGCATTGCAAAGGACTCAGTGCATCATGATAGAACAAAACACGTGGAGATTGATCGACATTTCATAAAAAAAAAATAGAAGAAGGAATAAGCAAGATGTTGTATGTGCTTACATGTCTCCAAACAGCCGATATCGTTACCAAGGCTCTGCCAAGAAAGAATTTTGATGATCTGAGTTCCAAGCTGGGCCTAATCAATATTTACAGCCCAACTTGAGGGGGAGTGTATAATTATTAGATATCTGTCAACCTTTATTAGAGGCTGATCTTTAGGAGATATACAGCTAACAAATCAGTTGATTTGTTAGCTATTTTTGGTTCCACCATCCTAGGTGATTTGGGTAGCATGTTACCCGATTCTGTAGATAGTCTTTCCTATTTTACTGCTTTCCATTTTAAATAGGATATTCTATTTTCAGTAGGTTGTACATATCCCTAGTAATTAGATTAGAATTATCATCTATTTAAAGGGAATGTAATCTTTTTCATAAGTTGGTGGAATATTCAGTTTTCTTTTCCACATTTCAACAGATTCTAACCGTAGTGAGCCTCAGATTTCTTACGTCAAGTCCCGAATAGAACCCTACATTTCAGCAACTAAAGAAAAGCAACACATAATATTTTAGGGTACCATAGGCATACCAAGTTGATAAAAAATATGCTTCACGCCTTCACTAGAAACTTCATTTATTTTATTTTAATGCAGAATCAACTAGTTTGATAACATCAATTATTTTACTTTAATTTCTTACAAAGTATAGTTGCAAGTCATTCAACAGAGTTATCAGTAAGGCACTTCCGCTGGGTATCATTTTTCACAGCTCAAGCCCATGTGAGCTCAAGCATGCATGCTGCAGAGATGGCCAATTTCAGCCGGCCAAGCAAAAAAAAGACAACGAAGATAATGAGTTGTAGCCTATCCCAGTAAATATCTCACAACTATACTGTTCATTATACGAGTATTTGCCCAACATGGAATCACAAAATCCAAAAAAGGTGTTCAAAAAAGAAAAAGAAAAAAAAACATATCCAAGCATCCACTGCAAAAAGATTGATTAACTGTGCACTACAATACAATCAAATAGCTTATCTAAATTCATCTTCAGAAACTTTTAAGCCAAAATAAAGGAAAGTTACCTTCCTATAGATAATTGCCATGATACTTGACCGGAGCTTTAACTTTAGTTTTGAAAGGTGAAAGGTATATTGTGTATCAAGAAAGGACCTACATCAATGGAGCAAGTATGCTCAGAGCAACATAATTGTCATTAATAAAAAGGAGGTATTGTCATTAGATTTCATTAGAAGGGCACCAAGTGGGTGCCGATACAAGTAAAAATCACTTATAATTCAGATTTCAGAAAATCAACAAGAGCAAGCATAGTTTGTGCATCCATACCATTGTTACCAAATAGCAAAAGACTTAAGGGCCCATTTAGTTGTGTAAAACATTTTTCAAACTCCATTTTAGTTCTCCACAAAAAAATTAGTTAATTTTTCATTTTTACAACAGAATGAAATAAATGAACAACATAAACAGTTTTGGAACTTTTTTCTTGCAGAAATAGCTTTATTTTTCATTTCTAATTTTTCAAAGGATTACAAAAATACTATCCTCGTTTCGAATTTTCCAAATTTATATAAAAAAGTTGAAAAACATCTTTTTTACTACATTCCTAGATTTCTAACTCTAACTTTGTGTGGGAGCATAGAATTCGGATCTCGGACTTTAATTTGTGTTTATTATGTCTAGAGTTCTTTCCAAATCCACACAAATCTAAGTTCAAGCCCAAGAATCCATGATCCAAAATATTGCCTCGACAATTTTTACAAAATTGAAAAACAAAGTTGTCTTTTTTGTAATTATTTTAAAATTAGACTCATTTAAATAAACTCTTCATTTTCTACCATTTTAATACGAATCTTGAAAAAACTAAAAAAATACAATAAAAGGTTTTTATAATTCTTTGGAAAACAAAACATGGAAAATTAAAAATGTTTTCCACAACTAAATGGATCCTAAGTTTATTTACGATCTATCCTTGAGTCAAACATTGAGAGGTTTTCTCACTTTAAAGGCCCTCCTTTTCTATCTCCCTCCAAACAATAGAAAAATAGTGAGGTAGATTAACCTTTCCACATTTTTTCACTTCCATACAAACTTTGACGCATGACCAAGCCCATAATTCTCAAGTAATAACCCCACCATAGAAAGTGCGATCTCTTGAAGCACCTCAACCCAAAAACAATGAAGTCAGAGATGTCTGTTAAAGGTTACGTTAGTCTTTTAGTATTATTATTGTGTTAGTATGTTAATTGGTGAGAGTCAATAAGGGTATATAGTCATTAGAATGTATTTGATTTTTAATATAAATAGAGGACGAGACCTATCTTCAAGTTAGGTCATTCAATTAATCAAAATGTCAACATGGTATCAGAGTGTGATCCAACCTAAACCCTATCACACTTCACCATTTCCGAAAAACACCTTCCCATCATTGCCCTACACAGATCCACCTCCACCCTTCATTAATTCACAAAACCAACCATATAGCCTAAAATAGTACCCTCCAAATCCTAACCTACAAAATCCCATCGCTAGACAATAGCTCACGCGCCCCTATGCGCAAGCAGGTTGCCAGCAATCCCGACCCCACGTGCCAATGCATGAGAGAGATTCCAAACACCATTTTCTGACTTTTTACTCCACCATGACCTCATTGCTTCCTTAGACCATATTATCAAGCTATTGGGCATGTTTTTTGTTCAAAGATCCAACCTTTTTCGACCATGCTTTCCCGGTAATTCGTTAATTGTTGTTCTGTTTGTAAAGGCTCTTTTGTGAGTTCTTGGAGCAGTGGCAATATTCATGAGTTGAATTGTGAGGCTGTGGCAGTGTATACCAGTTGGTACAAGGCTCACCTCCTCCATAGTTGTTTCAGTGCTTAACATTGTTCGTGGTCGTCTCGAGCAGTTTTGATTATTCTCCTTGTTTGATATTGGTGTGGCTGCTGGTTTGTGAGTGTTCGGATGAAGTTTATGCATCCCATAAACATGTATTGCTGCCATAGATAACAATTCAAAATTTGGATGGAAAGAATTGTGTTCAATGGTTTAAGGCTATTCACGTTTATTTAGCAAGATTAGGAAAATCTGACCACTTGCACCAATTTGGTCCTTCTGATGAGAAGAAAAAAGAAGTGTGGATTCAAGAAGATGCCTTGATTGTTTTCCTCTTGTGGAATTCGATGGAGCCCCAGATTGCACAGATATGCATGCATCTAGATACATGCAAGGAGATTTGGGATGATACAAAGCTTCTATACTCTAGTAACAATACACATATGTATCATTTATCCCATGAGTACTTTGGGCTACAACAAGGACACAAGAGTTTGCAAATTATTTTTGAGAGATGAAATGTGTTCATGAGGAGCTAAACGTCGACGTTCATGAGATGCAAAAGCATAGGGAGCATATAACGATTCTTTGGGTCCAGCTGGCTTGAGACCTAAGTTTGAGGCCGTCTAGTCAAAGATACTTAGTAATGCAGATTTTCCATCATTTGCTGATGTTTATTCTCGCGTCATTCGTGCTTCTTTTAGCACATATTCGCCTGCTATTGCATCTGGCTCTAAGAGTACAGCCCTTGCCACATGAGATGATTCTAGTTCTCTACCAAAATATATCAAAAGCTACCAAGGTGGCTCAAGCAATCAGGTGGTTGAGATGGACGAAACACAAGTGCACTCATTGTCGACGAGGTAATCATACTATTGAGCAGCGTTGCGATTTCTGCAGTAGACCTTCACATGTTCCCAATGCAGTCACCACCTGCTCCACACCTTTGAGGGCAGCCAATGCAGCCACCATGGACTCCACGCCTTTGGGGCCAAGTGGGGGAGAATGTAGTATATCTATGTCAGAGGAAGAGTATTCCAAGTTCCAACAGTATCAAGCGTCACAACAAACTTCTCTTCCCTTTGCATCTCTTGCCCAAATAGGTAATCCCACAACATGCCTATCATCCAGTACTTCTCGTCCTAGTCCTTGGGTTATAGACTCAACTGCCACTAATCATATCACAGGTATACCTAATTTCTTCTCTACTCTTCAATATCATGAAAATTCACCTTGTTTTACTCTTGCTGATGGATTCACTAGTGCCGTCAAGGGAATTGGGATTGTAAATCCCACTTCTTCTAATTCACTTCCTTCAACATTATATATTCCCAAGTTTCCTTTCAATCTTATTTCCTAGCAAGATTACTAAATCCATGAATTGTTCAATAACATTCTTCCTTGATTTTGTGCTTGTTCAGGATTTGAAGACAAGGAAGACGATTGGCCCAGGGCGTGAAGCTAGTGGACTTTATCACTTTGAGATGCTATCTCCGTCCACAGCCAGCACTGTTGCTGCCGCACCTCTTCGAATTCATTGTCACCTTGGTCATCCTTTATTGCAAAAGTTCAAACGTCTAGTTCCTCATTTGAGTTTTGTGTCTAACATTCTTCCTTGATTTTGTGCTTATTCAAGATTTGAAGACAAGGAAGACAATTGGCCTAGGGCGTGAAGCTAGTGGACTTTATCACTTTGAGATGCTATCTCTGTCTACAGCCTACACTGCTGCTGCCACACCTCTTCGAATTCATTGTCACCTTGGTCATCCTTCATTGGAAAAGTTCAAACGTCTAGTTCCTGATTTGAGTTTTGTGCCTATTCTAGATTGTGTGTCTTGTCAATTGGGAAAGCCTCATCATGTCCCTTATGCTTCCCAAGTCAATAAATAGACTGTAAACCTTTTCATGTTAGCTTATTCTAATGTTTGGGGTCCTAGTAGAGTTGTGTCCAAGTTGACTTTCCAATACTTTGTAATCTAAGTGGATGATTATTCAAGGATGACTTGGCTATATTTATTAAAAGATCGTTTTGAGTTATTTCAAATATTTTGTGCCTGTTTCTTTGAAATAAAGGCTTAATTTGGTTTTTTGGTTCAAATACTTCAAAGTGATACTGCTAAAGAGTATTTTAGTACACATTCACTACTTATATGACACAGTTTCGTATTGTTCACCAATCATCTTGTGCCCACACTTATCAATAAAATGGGGTTGCAAAGAGGAAAAATATACATATCCTTAAAACCACTTGCGCCTTACTTTATCAAATGCATGTACCTAAAGTGTTTTCAATTGATGTTGTTATGCTTTCTATCTTATCAACAAGATTTCATCCTCTATTAATAGTGGTAAAATTCCCAACTCCATTCTCTTTCCTAATTTTCCCTACCTCATCATATATTCGGGTGTGTGTCTTTCGTTCATCAACTAACTCCTAGAGTGGATAAGTTGGATCCTCGTGCTATAAAATGTGTCTCTCTAGGCTACTCATATACTTAAAAGGGAAATCCTTATTATAGTCCTACGCTGCAACACTGCTTCGTTTCTGCAGAAATTACCTCCTTTGAGCCTACACCTTACAACACCCAGTCATTGAGTGCTTCTAATTTCAATGAGTCTCTCTCTTTCTGTCAAATCTTCTAGATTCTAGTTTGTCATCCCTGCCCAATCAACCATTTGTATCTCCATGTAGTTCAAGCACTCATCATCATCTAGATTGTTCTAATTTGCAGGTGTATTCACTACAGTGGCTCCAAGGAAAAGAGGCCCCTCTAACTTCTACTACCGCGCCTTTGATTTCCTCGTCTGATGTCATATTTCCCATGATGTTAATCTTCCCATTGCAATATGAAAAGGTAAACACACGTGTATGATGTACCCAACATCCCATTTCCAACTATGTTTTCTATGACTTCTTATCACCCTCCTATTATTGTTTTGTTACTACTCCATCATCTGCTAGCCTTCCTAAATCCATTTCGGAAGCCTTAGCCCCCTCTGGGTGGAGGAATGTCATGGTTCAAGACATGAATGTTTTATACGACAATGGTACTTGGGACTTGATATCTCTTCCTCCTATCAAGTTTGTGGTTGGTGGTTGCAAGGTATGCACTGTGAAAGTCAACCCTGATCGTTTTGTGGCTCGTCTTGAGGCACGTCTTGTTGCTAAGGGGTATACTCAGGTGTATAGGATTGGATTATTTTGACATTGCAAAACTCACATCAGCATGTCTATTCATCTCTTTGGCTACTACTACTCACTGGCCTCTGCGTGAGTTAGACGTGAAGAATGCCTTCTTGCCTGATGACCTTGAGGAGAGGTCTACATGGAACAACCACCTAGGTTTGTTGCTCAAGGGTAGTCAAGTTTATTGTCTCAGCTCAAGAAGGCACTATATGGTTTTAAACAGCCTCCATGGTTTGGTCGATTTAGAGTTGTAGTACCTGAGTTTTGTCTTAGACGATGTGCAATGGATCACTCTGTGTTTTATCGTCATACTCCATCAGGTAGGATCCTCTTTGTTGTGTAAATTCATGATATTTGTTATTACAGGTGGTTATGATAAAGGTATTTAGAACTTTTTCTATAGACTAAGTTTCAAATCAAAGATTTGAGACCATTGAGATACTTCTTGGGTATAGAAGTATCTAGACCTCGTACGGCAATTGTTTTGTCACAGAGGAAGTATGTTCTTGATTTATTGGATTAAATTGGATTGCTGGGGTCCAAACTGGTTGATACACCCATGGATCCTAACAGAGAGTTAGCACTGGATATGGGTGATTTGTTGCCTAATTGTAGACGACACCGAAGACTTATTGGAAAGTTGAATTATCTCAGAGTTACTCAGCCAGACATATCATTTGCAACAAGTGTTGTGTGTCAACTTCTAGATTCTCTAAGGACAAGCCACGCAATAATTCGCATCTTGAGATATCTCGAAAGTGCACCTGGGGAGGTCTTTTATATCGAGATCAGAGTCACACTTATATTCAAGGATATATGCATGCAAATTGGGGTGGGTCGCCTTCTAGCCAAAGATCCACAACCGGGTACTGTATTTCGGTTGGTGGTAATTTGGTTTCTTGAAAGAGCAAAAAACAAAATGTGGTAGCCAAGTCAAGTGTTGAATCAAAGTATAAAGTTATGGCTCAAACTACTTAAGAACTTGTTTGGATGAACATGTTGGAAGAATTGGGTTTTCCACATTCTTGGCCCTTGGAGTTGATGTGTGACAATCAAGTTGCTCTTCATATTGCCTTCAACCCGGTCTTTCATGAGTGAACGAAACACATTGCAATTGATGGTCATTTTTTTCAGGAGAAACTTGCATAGAAACTCATTACTACCACTTATGTGAAGTCCCATATACAGCTTGCCAATTTGTTTATCAAAGCTTTGGAGGGTGCTTGTGTTAAATTTATTTGTAACAAGCTAGGAGCTTATGATATTTATGCTCCAGGTTGAGGGGGAGTGTTAAAGGTTATTTTAGTATTAGTATTAAGTGTGTTAGTATGTTAGGTAGTGAGAGTTAGTAAGGATATTTTGGTCATTAGAATGTATTTGATTTGTATTATAAATAGAGGGAAAGATCTATCTTCAAGTTAGGTCATTCATTTAATCAAAATCTCAACAAAGTCAAACATATTCTTCGTATTCTTTTGATAAGACACAAGAGTTCTATCATAAGGAAATTGAGGAAATTAAAAGGATGAAAAATATAAAGAGAAAATAGGGTTCATCACAATGATAATACCTAAGGGTTCTATCATATGGAAATTAGGGAAATTGAAAGGATGGAAAAAAATAGTAATAAAAATAAAAAAAATAAAGGTTGATCACTTCAACGGGATCAACCTCGAAATTAGACAAAGGCTACGAATTTGTTATTGCTTGAACGAAAAAGCCCTACGGGGTTACATATATATATATATAGGGAAGGAAACCCTTCTCCTAGTAGGAATGTAAAAACTCCCAATCCAAGTCCTTAATGGACTCAACCCTAATTGATTTAGGAATCCTAATAGATTAATTAGAAATCCCAATTGATTTGAGACTCCCAACATTAAACAGAAATCCCAACTGATTTAGGAATCCTAACACATTAAATAGAAATCCTAAATGATTTGGGAATCATAAGTTCATAACAATAATAGAAATCCTAATTGATTTGAGAATCCTAATACATTAAGTAGAAATCCCAATTGAATTGGGAATCCTAACATTCCCACCTCCTTTAAATTAGCCTTGTCCTCAAGGTTGAGCAACAATAAACTTTGGGAATCTCTCCTCCAAGGGTTGATAAGTTTCCTAAGTTGCATCTTTAGCGGGTAAGGAAGACAAAGGAACTAAAAATTCTATGATGTCTCGAATTCTACATTTGATCACTTGACGATCCATAATTGCTAATGGCTATACTTGAACCTCACCAGTAGGTGCAATATCAGGTAAGTGGCATTGCACAGCAAATCGTTCCCCTAACTTCTCCTAGAGGCAAGAGACGTTAAAAACTAGATGTATCTTAGAACCAAACCTATATGTTCCAAGATCCTGTATTGCCCATAAAACCAAGAAGACAACTTAGTCACAAATATTTATCTATGAGCTTGTAGCTTGAGAAAAACCTAGTCTTACATTGAGAAATCCCTTTCACTATGATGCTTATGAGCTTGCTGTTTCATATGAGCTTGAGCTGCAAGAAGATTTTCCTTAAGGAAATGAAGCACTTTGTCTCGATCATGCAACTCCTTGTCAACTTGATCAATTTTGGAGGATCGAACTAAATATCTAACAAGGATAGGAGGAACTCAACCATAAACAGCCTCAAATGAAGTCTAATGGAGGAATAATAAGTGGTATTGCACCAAGATTCGGCCCATTGAAGCCATCGCACCCAGTCCTTCAGCTTGTTACATAACAACGAAGATAAGTCTCCAAGCAACTGTTAACAATTTTCGTCTATCCATTTGATTGTGGATGATATGCAATGCTCATATTCAATTGTGTTCCTTCCAAATGGAAAAGCTCCTTCCAAAAGTAGTTAACTTGTTGCTAAAGACTTTGTCACTATCATTGACAATAGACTGAGGAATTCCATGCACCTTGACAATGTTCTTAACAAAAGTACGAGCAACACTTAGTAGTAAAAGGGTGACATATAGCACAAAATTAGCAAATTTTTTCAAATGGTCCAAAACAACAAAGTCTTCGAAATGTCGTCCTCATGTACTCGAATCTAGTGGGGCATGATCTCAAGTCGAGATTAATGAACTACTAAGCACCTCCCAACTCATTCACAATAAGGATAGGACATTTATCCATCATAGTGCTCTTGTTCAATCTTTGATAATCAATACAAATCCACCAAGAACCAACCTTCTTTACCAAAAAGACAAGAAAAGACTATGAACTAATGCATGGTTGAATTATGCCATCATATATTTCTTTTATGATATTTTCTATTTTTCATTCTAAAAATAAAGATAGAGATAAGGACAAATATTATTAGGGCACTACCAGAAATAGAGCAATGTGGTGGCCATGTGTTCACTAAGGTAACAATCGCAAGGGCTCCACAAACAAGTGATAAAATTATGAAATAACATATTCAAGCCCTATACCTTGGTCAAATTGATAATGTAAATCCAAGAGTGCTTGAAGTTGTACCAGGCAACCAAGTCACTCCTTTTCAAGAAGCTTCTTTATACAATAGCTAGGAACTATACTAACATCACCACAACACATCCCTTTAAAAGTCACTCTGTGGTCTTTCATCGCAAACTTCATAACTAGTTTAGAAAAATTACAAGCTACGTCACCTAAAGTCCGTAACCATTCAATACCGAAAACCACTCCAGAGTTTTATTTTGGAAACAAAAAATAGATCAATATACAACTCATGATTTTGCATAGAAACTTACCTTTTGGACACTTGCTCTATCATGTCAAGGTCCTTCAATCTGCAACCTTCACATTAAACTTTTCGTTCATAGGATAAGCTAGTCATTTAGCAATTTTAGAATAAAACAACAAAACCAAGCCTTAAGTCCCACTAGGTGGGGTTGGCTATATGAATCATTTTCACCAATTTATGCGATCATGGACCATTTCTTTTTACAAATTCAGGACTATTAAATCCTTACTATCTTATTCCAAGTTATTTTAGGTCTACCTCTACTCCTTCTACTGCCCCCCACAATTACTAACTCACTCTTCCTCACTAGCACACTATGTAGCCTACGTTGCAAGTATCCATACCATCAAAGTTGTCCCTCCCTTATCTTATCTTCAATAGGAGCTACACCTAACTTACTGCGAATATGTTCATTCCTTAATTTATCTTTTAGTGTTATACCACTCATCCATCTAAGCATTCTCATCTCGGCAACTTTTACTTTTTGGATATTATGTTTCTTCGTCACCCCACATTCCGATCCATATAGCATAGCTGGTCTTATAGCTGTCCTATAAAACTTCCCTTTCAATTTTAAGGGTATTCTACGATCACATAGCACACTTGAAGCACTTCTCCATTTTAACCAACCTACTTTAACTCTATGCATTACATCATCTTCAATTTCTCCTCCAGCTTGCATAATAGATCCAAGGTATCGAAATCTACAAGTGCTATTTATTTCTTCATCATCAAGTTTAACTTTATTTCCAATATTCCTCCTACCATTACTGAAATTACATTTCATATATTCTATCTTATTTCTACTTATCCTAAAGTCTCTAGATTCCAAAGTTTCTCTCCATAATTCTAACTCAACCTCAACTCTGCCTATAGTTTCATCAATCAATACAATATCATCTTCAAACAATATATGCCATGGAACCTCATTTTAAATACTCTTAGTTAGTTGGTCCATCACTAAAGCAAAAAGATAAAGGCTCAAAGTAGATCCTTGATGTACACCTATAGTAATTGGAAATTCTCTAGTTTCTCCATCTATAGTCCTTACACTAGTCATTAATCCATTGTACATATCCCTAATGACATCAATATACCTACTACATACACCCTTTTTTTTTTAAAACCCACCATAAAACTTCCCTAGGTACCCTATCACATGCTTTCTCTGGGTCAATAAATACCATATGCAAGTCCCTCTTCTTTTCCCTAAACTTTTCCATTAATCTTCTTAAAAGATATATAGCTTCTGTGGTAAATCTCCCAGGCATCAAACCAAATTGATTTTCTAAGACATTCGTTTCTAGCCTTAATCTTTGTTCAACTACCCATTCCATTGTTACATTGTATGTATAACTCATAAGTTTAATTCCACAATAATTATTACAATTTTGATTATCTCCTTTATTATTGTATACAGGTATTAAAGTGTTTTTCCTTCATTCATCTGACATTTTCTTAGTTTTTATAACTGTATTAAATAAATTAGTTAACCATATAATTCCATTATCACCTAAGCATTTCCAAACTTCAATTGGAATGTTATCCGGCCCTATAGCTTTCCCATTTTTCATCTTTTTTAGTGCAAACTTAACTTCGTTAACTCTAATTTTGTTAATAAATCTCATATTTTTAGTCTTTTCCTCATTTGTCAAATCTAAGTTTAAGCCTTCTATTTGGTTTTCATTAAACTACTTACTAAAGTAACTTTGCATTTGTCAAATCTAAGTTTAAGCCTTCTATTATTAGCGCTACCCATATCAATTAAGATAGTGACAAGTTGGCATTTTAGGAAGCCGTTAATTTTCGTGGTTTAAGGATTAGCATACCTAGCAAAAGCATGAATTGACGAAGTGATAGATTCATCATTATCACCAAATTCCACACCTTCCTTATCTGAATCAGCACAGTCATCCTGAACCGCCTTTGGCTCTTCCACTATATCAATCATCAAAAGTCGTCTCTTTTTGCAACGATGTCCCCTATGCCACTTAAACCCTTTTTCATTCACTTTTTATGTTCTTCCAGAGTCCATTGTTTGGGCTTAGAATTGCGAGGAGTAGGTGGTGTGATAGTGCTGCTGGCATTATGCTTGCTAATGGTCTTGCTGGAGGGACATCATTCTTCTCCCAACTTCTCTTCTTCTAACTGTGCAAAGGAAATTGTAAGTCATAGTCTGTGGCAGACACACTTTGACCTCACACCAAATGTTAGCTAGGAAACCTTCAATAAAAGTACCAATGAGTTGGCTTTCTTTCCAATCATTAGTTCTGTTTGGTAACCACTCAAGTTGTTTCTAGTACTCCAATACAATGCTAGTTCGGCCTATTTTGACGAGCACTCCATCAATATTTTCATATCAAATGGACCCAAATCAAACAAATAATCCAAAAACAAATTCTCCCTATGAATGCATTCCATAACAAGGTTCAAACCAATTATACCATTGAATAGCATCGCCATCTAGGCTAAGAGTAGCAATCTCAACTTTAAACATTTCTAGAGTGCGATGAAAGCAAAAGAATTTTTCAACATTAGAAACCCAGCTTGTAGGGTATCACTGTCCCACCAAAGAAATTCCACCTTCATACGAGAAGGACCTTGATCATGCTCTCTTTGGAAACCTCCTTCGTGCACATACGACTGTTCCCTACAATTAGATGACCCAAAGGCATCATCTTCTCTCTCTTTATAAGAAGATGCACTGAGTATCTTAGAGGGGAATGCTTGGATATCTTCAAATCGAAGCTTAAATATATTGCTAAGTTCATCATTTAGACTAGCTTCCATTTGAGACTGCTAATTTTTCTGAGGTTATTGCGTATAAGAGAAGATCAAGAATTCTAAGATCTTGCTTTTGTCAGAGGATTAGCAGTATCCACAAGAATGTCAGCTTTGATACCAAATGATAATACCTTAGGTTTTTATTGTAGGAAAATTGGGAAATTGAAGGGATGAAAAATAGAAAGAGAAAATAGGGTTGATCACTTTGAGGGGATCTACCTCCAAATTAGACAAAGACTCTTGAACAGCCATAGGATTATATATATATATATATAGGGTTGGGAACCCTATTCCTATTAGAAAAGTAAAAAAGCCTTAATCCAAGCCCTTACTGGACTCAATCATAACTGATATGGGAATCCTAACACATTAACTAGAAATTCTGATTGATTTAAGAAACCTAATATTAAATAGAAACCCTAATTGACTCGCGAATCCTAACACATTAAATAGAAATCCTTATTGACTTGGGAATCATATCATTAAATAGAAACCCTAATTAATATATATATATATATATAGGGGTGTACACGGTTCGGTTCGGTTCAGTTTTGACCAAAACCGGTAACTGAACTGAAAAAATCAGTTTTCAAAATCTAAAACTGTTACCGAACCGTACACCGACGGTTTTAAATAACTGTAAACCGAATTTTTGCGGTTTGGTTCGGTTTAAACTCGGTTCTTGACGTTTAAAAAAATTGAAATAAAAGAACTGAAGCCCCTAAATAAAGTCTATCTGAAAGTAGACAAGGCCCAATGGTGACCCATCCTCACAACGTGAATGGTGGGCTTACCACTTACTTAACGCAATGAATCAATGAGGCTAGATGGACATCTATATGGGAAGGTAGGGAGGTTTTATTCTTCTCTCAACCAATGTAGGACAGATAATCGACCTGATCAGTGATCACTGATCAAACCTAAACAATAATAAAAACATTTCCACGAAAACAAATGTTTCTCACTGGGAGAAGGGCTCAAATGCTCAGGCAAAACTATCAACGTTACCAGAGATCATCGCAGCACTAACAATTATCATATGATAATAAAATTTGCTTCAACATTCTGATCAAAGACCAGGCCCCTTAGAAGTTCAGCCTCACGTCTAAACCAGGTGATTCACACCACAAAAATTTAATAAAAAATGAGAGAATTTGTATTTGCTTGAGGCAAACATCCAAATCACTGATGTAAAACAAACTAAAGAAGCAGCAATTTAAGAATACAACAAAACAAACTGCACGTATAAAAAATCATAGTTCTAAAAGGGAAAACTTGCAGTGAAAAGAAAAAAAAAAGAGCTAGATCTAGCATGAACAGAGAGGCGAGAAGAGGAGACCATAGCCACATCAAAACTGTAAAAAACAAATAAGATTATCAGGAAAGTAGAGTCGTTGGGAGGAAATTAACACCCGGGAGGGTTTAATCAACAAAAACGGAGGGAATCGAGGAGAAATTGAACAATAAACAGAACTAAAAAGCGAAAATACAGGTGAAATGGGAGGTACGAAGAGAATGAGATGGAATTTACCTTTGTTCTTGGCAAGAATTTGGAGACCAAAGACGGAAGGCGTAGGCGTGGGCGTGGGCATGAGCATCAGCGTTCGGGTGGGAGGGAACGGGAGGTCTTGTGAGGGCGCCGCACGGCAGCTACCAGCACCTACCAGGAAGGAGAAGGAGCATGATTGGTGCATGAGTGTCTTTTCAGACTTCCCAATAGCCAAGTCCTCAACCCAATAGCCAGCTCTTCCACTCCACCAAACGGCAAACACGTCCCACAACGCCAAAATGGGGAGCATGAATCTCATGCATCTTATATAAAATCCTTTCCCACTTCCTTAAAAGTTTAACTTTCCAGATTTAAAATAATTATTTTAAAAGTATAATCGGTTTTCGGTTTTTTCGGTTTGGTTTTTAAGTGAAACCGAAACCAAGATGTAAAGTCGATTTTTTATAAATTTCAAACTGAAATCGAAATACCGAACTGAAATGTCAAATGGTTCGGTTTCGGTCCGGTTCTCGGTTTTTCAGTAAATTTTGTACACCCATATATATATAGGGGTGTACAAAATTTACTGAAAAACTGAGAATAGGGAACCCTATTCCTATTAGAAATGTAAAAAAATCTCAATCCAAGGGGTGTACAAAATTTACTGAAAAACTAAGAATAGGGAACCCTATTCCTATTAGAAATGTAAAAAAATCTTAATCCAAGCCCTTAATGGACTCAATAGTAACTAATTTGGGAATCCTAACACATTAACTAGAAATTCCAATTGATTTGAGAAATCTAATATTAAATAGATATCCTAATTGACTTGGGAATCCTAACACATTAAATGGAAATCCTTATTGACTTGCGAATCATAACATTAAATAGAAATCCTAATTGAGTTTGGAATTCAAACACATTAAGTAGAATTTAGAAATCCCAATTGATTTAGCAACCCTAACATCTTTGCATAAAAAACATCTGTTGTTTACCAAAACTTTCCCTTTCCAAAGTGAAGGCTACTTTTGTTGGACCTTCTGCTTTCCACTTAGTTTTCCAAGGGGAAAGCCATCATCATCTAGCTTTGTGATCACCTCACGGAAGGATTTAGCACTAACTTTGCCTCCCTAGTAAGTTTGCATTTATAATTCAATACCATCATCCCTATTGTTAGAAGGAACTATCTTATTTTTCTAATTAGATTGTGTGGTTGGGGTATTTTTGTCCTTAAATCCTTTAATTCTTACTAATATATAAGAGGCAGACCTGGAGTTGTACATAAGAGCTCCAGATAAAACAGCCAGTTGTTTCTTTTCCCCCCTTCATCTCTAACTGCAAGTTCAATATTTTCTTCTTGGTTCTCAATTATTTCGGAAATTACAACTCACTGCAACAAAGCATTTCCTCTGACATATGATAAATCAAAAGTATCAATCAAACCTCGTACAAAGCCTTCTCGCTTCTTCCTCTTCCTTCTCTTTCTTTCCTCTCCTTTTTCTTTTTCTCTCCCTTGTCAACACTAAACTAGAGATTTCTTTCCTGGTTTGAGATTTGTTTAGGATTTTTTTTCTCCTTTTCCTTTCGGCCATGAGCCAAACTTGTCGGTGTTGTGTGGCTCGTGGTAGTTCGCTCATGTAAAGAAATCACCCTATTGTTTCTTGCAGAACCTGGCTGTTTTTGACAAGTTTTAGTGTGGTGTCTCCTCCTACATGTCACTTATCAAGAGTGCTACTCCTAATCATTTAGTATTGTTCCGCAAAAAGGGATCAAGAGTGGTACTTTCTTCTTGTGCTTTCATTTGCATGCTATCAATCATTAATTGAATTACACAAAAAAAAACTTTGGGGTTTCAGTGTAGGAAAGGGTTGAACCTATCCCAATGAAAATGCACCTTAAGATAAGCGAGATTAGTTTGTTGGGGGCTAAACCAATTGATACTCCTATGGATCCTAACATGAAGTTGTCCCAGGATTTTGGATTGGAATTTGAAGACAACGTCGATATAGGCAATTTGTTGGTAAGTTGATCTACTTGATTGTGAATAGACTTGGCATATCTTAGCAATGGGGTGGTGAGTTAATTTATGGAAAATCCCAAACAACAACATTAGGATGTTGTTTGTAGGATTTTGCACTATCTCAAAGGCTCTCCCAGCAAAGGATTGATATATAAATGCAACAAAAATATTGAGATCATGGGACACTCCAACGCAGATTGAGCTGGCTCTATTGATGATCAAAGGTCTACTACTGGATAATGCACATTTTTGGGAGGTAGTCTTGAAACCTAGCATACCAAGAGACAAACTACTGTAGCATGATCTAATGCTGAAGCAGAATACTGAGCTACAGCTCATACTGTAAGTGAGCTTATGTGGTTGAAATCTCTTATATCAGAGATGGGATTTTTGGTTACAAAGACAATAGATATGTTTTGTGATAACCAAGCTCCCATTTATATCACTAGCAATCCAGTATTTCATGAGAGGATTTCTATTGAAGTTCATTGTCATTTTGGTTTAGAATGTTGTGCTAAGTAAGTGCAGACACAAGTTTGTGAAATTGGGTAGTAGTTAGAGGAGGTTAGTTTCGGCGACGTTTCACGAGCCCTTTATTTAAGCAAGTTAAGACGCCCGCCGTGTCTAATAGGTGCAACAAGTTTGAAAAAACATGCATGTGTATCACATTCAAGGATTTAAATTTTGATTTTGACTCAATTTTCAAAGCTCCAAAAGTATGGAAATTTCGACTTCCATGTCAATTTCTATTTCGATTGGAAAAAATAAAAGAAATTAGAAGTAAAGCGTGGAATTCTTCTTGAATTTTAGAAATGGTTAATAGACATAATAATGTAAGTTTTAGGACTAATATATTGCAAATTAAATACATCTGTGTTGTGTATGAGGTGAAAGTTTGTAAAATATATATGATGTAACAACATTTTTCTAAAATAATATACATTAAACAATTTCATAATTGCAACTCATCAATCATTCAAAAGAATTATTTTTAATACAAATAATGACAATTTTAGACATGATGGGTGTAAATTAAACATGTTACGGTAAGTTAATTTTTTCATATTAAGTTCAAAAGAGGCAACTGTAAAACAATCTTTCGTTTCAATAACATAAATAGAATAAATTAGGAGAAATGTCCACTCACTCCTAAATCTCTCATTTTACTTCTGCAGCAATTTTCATTGTATATGAGTAAAATTTTGACCACGTTTCGTCGGCTAAAATAATATTCGAGAGGTTTTGTTGAGAAATGTCGGATGAAATGCGTTGGGATGGTTGGACAGGAAAATCAAGACAGAATCAACGAAACAACTAAACTACCATTTCAATTTCGAGGGTGATGGAAATCAGAAATTTCGACGGAAATTTTGACAATTTCGTGGAAATTTAAGACCATGATCACATTTAGCCATGCAGTTTCATACAAGATTCCAAATTGTATATGGTGGTAACAAGGATGTGTGCACTTAAATGTGTGTGATATCAAGATCCCTTTCAAATATGATTACTTTTTATATTGTTGGATGCACATGATTTCATTTTGGACTTATGTGTATGTTATGACTAGTATGATGTTAGTATCCCCATCAAAAATGACGTTCAACATCATGGATATATATGATTTCATTTTGGATGTTTTGTGATTAGGTGGTCCCACGTTTGACATTCTTTGTTGTGACCACGTGTTGTATAATTTAATCCGAAGAAAACTTTTTATAAAACTTAGCTATAGTCCAAATGGGAGACTGTTGGAACTTTATGGACTAGCATAGCCCAATTTTTATAACACATGAACTAGACAAATGTCAGACTTTTAGGATCATTGATGTAAAAGCTTATATGGCATATGATCACCATTTATGATATTGGAACCTACACACCAATTCTTGGGATTAAGTGTGGGCCTTGTTTGTGCAAGCAACCCATAATGGGTTGGGTAGGGTTTTCATGTGATGATGTTTAAACACAAGGAGAGGTCCTGCCCTCAACCTAGGTCACTTTGATTCCACGTCAAGCCACAAATCAAGGACAAGGGAAGAGGGTAATTGGCTCCCCATAACACACTTTCACACCAGACTACAATCAATGGACTCGATGGTGCAAGGTACACATTGCTAAACTTTTATCAATTATGTCATGTTCATATTCTTGTGAAATATTATGAAATTGATGTAATTGACTATTACTCATAATGACTTAAAATCAGTATTAACATCTCATACACACAACTGTTCACCAAGATTCTGTTTCTCCTGCACCTTCCATAAATTTACCCAACACCACCAGCCTCCAAAGAAAGCTCTCTGGGCACCTCTTTTAGTTCATGCACTTCCCCTTCCCATGGTTCGATTCATGGTCACATCTGCAAACATTTTCCCGTAGGCCGACACCCCCCCCCCCCCCCAAAGTCCAGGCTTGAACCATCCAAATGAGCCATATGAAACCCATTTGGAAAATTACCTATCGCCTGAGAAGAAGCTGTCAAGCCACTAAATCTCGTCTCCTCCACCTGCATAGCTTCCCTATTAGCAAATCACAAATACTTCTCAGCTTCCTTACTTTCTGATAGACCTTCCCATTAATGGTCCCCCTTTGTGTTCTCCACAACTCATATCCAATTATGAAATATGATAGGCCTTAAAGAACCTCTTCTGAACATCTCCTCCGTAAAATTGTTGGCCGCAGCATATTTAGACTTATCACAGGCCCAGCATTTTGACAATTGATGTTGAGTGGAATTATATGTATTGCTTTAACAGAAAAAAAAAAAAGAAAACGTAATTATTTAATCACTCTTCTGCTAGCCCGTTCATATGCATCAAGAGGATTTATAGACATGTTTCATGGATTTCCATATACACAAAAAATAAATAAATAAATTTAAACACAAAATGGAAGCAAAGAGAACCAGGAATATAAATGCTTTAATTCCATTCTTCAATATCAAGTACTCCAGAAAGAGGAGATATTTTACAATAAAAGGAATACAATCAAAAGAGGGCAAGAAAACCTAAGGAGAAAACAAAAAAAAAAACAAAACAAAACAAAACAAAATAAAAACACAAGCTATATGTAACAAAAAGAAACAATTTGTTTATATATATTTATAGCACTTTTACAAAATTCTCTCTCTCATAATCTCATTAGAAGATGATGTCAGTCTTTCCTCCAGGCTGTGTACCAATGTACCATATTTTTGAATAAGGACTAATTACAATGAGAAATGTACTTCAATGAAAATCAGGGCAAACAAAAATAATTAGGGAACATAGTCATTGGAATATAAAGATAGGAATTACTTTAAGATAGATGTAAGGCCTAAAGATATTGCAAGAACATAGCCATCCAAATGCCAGGAACCTGAATAAATTAAAATTAAAATGAGGAAAAAAATTTTGAGCATAAGATCATCTCAAATCATACTCAATTCTAAATTGGGCAACACAACTTTTAAAGCAGCAGTGAGGAATATTTAATAGAAAATATCAAGTAAACCCACACAACTACTACAAAATGCAAAGAATAACATGCATACCAGTCTAGCAACCAAGAGAGATCACACACTAGTTTGAACAGAGATCAAAACTTGAGCCAGAGAACACAACATCATGTGAGAAGGAAACCCGCTGTGCGTGTGTGTGTGTGTGTGTGTGTGTGTGAGAGAGAGAGAGAGAGAGAGAGAGAGAGAGAGAAGGAGCACTGCAGCAACTTTTGTTCATTCACTCTCATAGTAAATTTTGTTTGGTATAATTTTAAAAACAAAATGTAGCAAAACCCAGCCATCAAATATCCTTTTAACTAGAGAATGGGGAGATGAAGGGGAGATTCAGGAGAACACTAGCAATGAATCCATAAATCAGCATTGATGTTTTCATTTCTTTTTGATAAACATAAACATGCATAGACTTTATGATACAAATAGTGGTAGAAATTGAACAAGAAATTCAGAAATAAAGACTGAGATTTCAAGATAGTGTTTTAGCAACCTTTCTTGATTCAAATAACAACTAAATCCCTAGAGTAATAAAGAGATGACGGCTGTAAATTTCAATTCAACAATAAGACAATTTCTAGTTACGACAGCAACTTAATCCTCAAATCAGTACCTGTTTTGGTTCTGTTTCAGAATGGTAACAGCGGATTTCTGCTAGTCTCTCTCGCCTTTGGCTGTGATGGAGGGATTGGTGGGCACTGCAGGGTCGAATCCTAAAAACCCTAGCCTCCAAATCTTTACAACCCTAACTAGACTGGAGCTAAGCAGGAGAAAAATCTTCTCAAAAATAAAATGACAAAAACCTCTTGGAAAAGTGGCTGAAGACTCCTATTTATACTAGGCCTAAAGCTTCCAAAAGAAGCCAACTCCTATTTTGCACATAAACCCCTCTAAAAACCGCTTATCTTCTAAAGCCCCACCAAAAATAACTACAATCACAAAAATACCACTGAAATATTACAAACTGACCCCCCCCCCCCCCCCCCAAAAAAAAGTTAATTTAACAAAATAAACCCTCCAAAACTCAGAAATTACAAAAGTTCTCCTAGCAGCCATAAATATGACACTTGACATAAACAAGAAAATTAAATTTATATTGCAGAATTACATCATTCCTCCCTTCTTAGATAGAACTCACCTCTGTGCAAGCTGTCATCTTTGCTGCATGGCACATGTCAGTCAATCTTCATGAATTCCTCCTTGCAAATCCATGAATTCTCATAATTGGGCTGCGAGCCCATTTTACAAAGAATCCAAAATAAACTCCAGCACTAGTTTCACCTCTTCACATGCATCACATCCCCATTTTTTTCTGCGTTTCTAGAAGTGGCTTTGGTGGAGTTCGTGCACTCTTAACACTCAGTATATCACCATGAATGGGTACAAATCAGCTACATTAAAGATTGGTGATATATTGAAGCATAAGAGAGTTCAACTTCGCATTTTCACCAAATTTGTGCACCAATATTTCAACCTTTCAACTTGTGGTGAACCTCTCTTTCTCAAGGAAAATCATCACCCAGTCACCAACCTGATACTCCTTGAACTGCCAATGTTGATTAGCAACCTCCTTGTAGAGTTGATTCACAAATCTTTGCATCATTCTGGATATGCTCATATTTGTTTATCTAAGACCTTGCCTTTCCACATGACTAGAAATCTGAAGTGATCATTTTTTCTTTTAATTTCGTGCACCACTATTGCCCTTTCTGCCGCTACTTCTCCCTTGCAAATAACCATTTTTGAAACTTCCCTAGTGTGAAATTCATCTCTATGACTGCAGTTCATAGCCCAAGTCCTTAATTTATACTTTTTAACTTGAAATGTTGATCAACAAATTCTTTTTGGCTCGCATGTGAAGATTTCCCTTGAGCTACATCCTCATTTCCAGCGTTCTTCGACTCCAAAACATGTTTTTGTAGCTGTTGCTGTCTTACTCTTGATGTAGTTTTGTTAGAAGCAACTACTTTATCAATTTCTTGTAGAATATGCTTACTGTCAATAGCCTAATTGCAGCAAGCAATCATGGAGTGGGGCCGACATTAGTGACAACTTTTTCTTTTATTGTAAGACCACTCATATCTTCAGGGTGAGTAAATGTACCAAGAGCTTCAATTGAGACGACATCAAAAAATTCCATCAAGCCCTTCTCATTTTGAGTGACATGTTGTATTGTTTTATCAAAACCAATGGCCTGCATTTCATAATTCTCCTTTTTTGTCACATCAACAACTTTCATGGGCTTTGAAATTAGCTTCTTCTTCTTGTCGCCATTTATGACATAGAAAGAGTAGGTATTGGCATACTCATCATGGATAACACTTCGATCTCTTTGCCAAGGACGACCAAGTAGAACATGGCATATTTCCATCGGTACTACGTCACACCAAACGGATTCTTTATAAGAGATTCCAATCGAAAAATTGATCACCCATTTTGTTGTCATGAATACTTCCTTACCTTTATTACACCAAGAATGCAACACAGCTGCAGGTGTTCCACCACTTCAGGCCTCTATTTTTCCACCACCACTTCAGCCAGCAGATTTTTGCAGCTGTTGTCATCAATTACTAACAACAAAACTTTCTTCCTGTTGGCATGTTGTTCTAAAACAAGTCTTCTGCAGCCAGTCATCCTTCATTGGTTTCAGCATAAGCTTCCTCTTTTCCTCAGCATCTATCACAAAAAAATGAACTAGTATTGTTGATACCATCATGGATTGTGCCTCAGTCATATTGCCAAGGCCAAGCAAGAAGAATATGGCATGCATCCGCAGGAGCCATATCACAATAAATACATTCCTCAAACAAACAAATTGAGAAATTTACAAGGCATCTTGAAGATGTGATTACTTCATTTTCATTGTTGTACCACAAAATCAGATATGTCTGTGGACATATTTCTATCTTCAATCCCAGCTTTTCTACTAATTCTTGAAAAAAATAAGATTCTCACTGCTCCCACTATCAATTACCAAGTTGCAAAGCTTTCCACCAGTTGTACATTTAGTTCGAGAAATATTCTTAGGAAGCAAATTGCCACTGCTGGTTGGAGGGGAAACTAATGACCTCTGAATGATTAAAGCCTCACCAAGGAGACCACCCTCCATCCCTTCTTCCGCCACATTCTTTTCAGCTTCCAATTGCTGCTCTTGGTCCTCAAGAAATGCAAAATTCTCTTCAGAGTAAGCCTCTTGATCCTCCGCAAGATTAACTCTGTATTCAGCCCTCTCTGGACACTCATTGGACTTGAGGCCAAGCACGAAGCATCTGCAACATTTCACCACTGTTTTCCCCTGGTTTACTTTGGTTGCTTTACCAATATTATTGTTGATTATTTGGTTAGCACGAATAGAGGCTGCTACCTGACCACCTCTAGTGCTGCCACCCACCTTGCTAATTGATGCACCACTGCTGCATTCGATCCCAAGCTTCTTAGGCATGCTGCAGGTAACTTGTGACTCAACTTTTAGGACAAGCTGATAGGCATCATTCACCTTGCAAAGATGCTGCAAGCTTTCTTGGTCCTGTATGGTCATTTTTAGACCATTCACATAGCGACCAGCCCTTTGAGCGACGGTTTTTGCAAGATTGCATGTCAATGAAAGCTTATGAAACTCTTGGGTGTACTCTTTGACTGACTTCCCATGCTGCCTCAGGTTTTGAACCCTTTGGTGCAAGGTTTGCTTATAATCCCGGGGTAGAATTGAGCCTTCAGCTTCTGTTTCATCTTATCCCATTTTTGATTTTCTTTTTCCACCTGTTTTCACGATCATTTTGATAATATTTCCACCAAGTAGTAGCAGGTCTCCTAAGCTTTGTTCTCACAAGCTTCACTTTCCTCTCTTTCAGCACATCTTTCCATTCAAAATAACTCTCAATGCTATCAACCCAGTCCAAGAATTCTTAGGGTTCCATATCACCATCAAATTCAGAAATATTTACTTGTACACCATACTCTTTGAAATTTTGTAGAGCAAGTACAATGCGCTCTTCCCATCTTGGAGGCCTTTCAATTTGCAATGCAGGACTTTCATTTTCAGAACTCCTATTATCACTGGGACCGTCAATTTCATCCTCAGATTGCTCATTTATTTCATTTCTAGCTCCTCTAAAAAACTCATATTCATTATCGCCATCATTTCGCCGACCTCAATTACCAATAACTTGTGTAACAAACTGAGTAAGTTGTCTAACTTGTTCCTGCAGCTCTCCAAACATCTCCTGAGTCCCATATCTGCCTCTATGGCCCCTGTTTCCTCTTCCATCTCTTACCCACAAGTTCTAACTTGCTCTAATATCAATTTGATGCAAATAGGTGTAGTAATAGAACAAGATATTCAGAAATAAAGAATAAGATTTCAAGATAGCGCTTTAGCAACCTTTTTTTATTCAAATAACTACTAAATCTTTAAAATAATAAAGAGATCAATGCTGAGGAATTCAATTCCGCAATAAGACAATTTCTAGCCCCAACAGCAACTTAATCCTCAAATCAGTACCTGTTTTGGCACTGTTTCAGAACAGTCACAGCGGATTTCTGCTAGCCTCTCACTAGCCGTGATGGAGGGATTGGTACGCACTGTGGGTCAAATCCTCTAAACCCTAGCCTCCAAATCTTCACAACTCTAGCAGATCTGGAGCTGAGCTCCGCAGAAAAATCTTCTCAAAGATAAAATGCCAAAAACCTCCACGAAAAGTGGCTAAAGACTCCTATTTATACTAGGCCTAAAGCTTCCAAGAGAAGCCAACTCCTATTTTGCACAGAATCCCCTCTAAAAGCCACTTGTCTTCTAAAGCCCCATAAAAAATAACTACAACCATAAAAATACCCATGAAATATTACAAAATGACCCTCCAAAGCAAATTTGACAAAATAAACCCCCCATAATTCAGAAATTAAAAAATACCTCTACCAGCCATAAATACGACACTTGACATAAACAGAAAATAAAATTTATATTGCAGAATTGTATCACTTTAATAGCTGAATTATATTAAATTGTAACAATGAGAACATAAAAAACAAGAAGCCACAAACAGATCGGACTAGGTTGAACTCCAGAAGTCTACTACTCAATATTGTACATTTGTGTGTGGTAATCTTGTTCCCGAGCAAAGCAAGAAAAAGATAACAATAGCAAGATCTAGGGTACGAATGAATGCTGAGCTACACCAAATACATTCAAGTCTCTTATTCTATAGATAGGTTTTTCAGTTACCAAGCCAATGGACATTGTTGAGATTTTGATTAAAATGAATGACCTAACTTGAAGATAGGTCTCCCCCTCTATTTATAATAAAAAAAAGATACAATCTAATGACAATAATACCCTTACTAAGTCCCGCTAATTAACATGCTAACACACTTAATATTAATAATACTAAAAGACATAAATAACCTCTAACACTCCATCTCAAGCTGCAGCATAAATGTCATGCTCCAAGCTTGTTACAAATAAATTTAACATGAGCGCCCCCCAAAGCTTTGGTAAACAAATCAGCAAGTTGCATATCTGACTTCACATAAGTAGTAGTAATGAGCTTTTGCACAAGTTTCTCCCAAACAAAGTGGCAATCAACTTCAATGTGTTTTGTCCACTTATGAAAGATAAGGTTGGAGGAAATATAAAGAGCAGCTTGATCATCACACGAACTTCACAGGCTGAGAATGTGAAAAACCCAATTGTTCCAACATGTTCTTCAACTAGACAAGTTCACAAGTAGTGTGAGCCATAGCTCTATATTCTGATTCAGCACTTGACCTTACCACCACAATTTGTTTCTTACAATCTCGGACAAACTGTTAGGATCCATGGGTGTATCAACTAGTTTGGATTCCAACAATCCAGTTTCATCCAATAGATCAAGAACCTACTTCCTCAGTGAAAAAATAGTTCCCATACAAGATCTAGATACTTCTATACCCAACAAATATTTCAAAGGCCTCAAATCTTTAGTTTGAAACTTAGTCTATAGAAAAAATTTGAGACTCTGAACACCTTTATCATCATCACCTATAATAATAATATCATTCACATAAACAACAAGAAGGATCCTACCTAATAAAGTATGATGATAAAACACAGAATAATCCACTACACACCATCGAAGACCAAACCCAAGTACTACAGCACTAAAATGAGCAAACCATCCTCTGGGAGGATGTTTTAAACCATAGAGTGCCTTCTTGAGCCGACAAACTAAGCCTGACTCCCCCTAAGCAACAAACAAAGGTGGTTGCTCCATATAGACCTCCTCCTCAAGATCACTATACAAGAAGGCATTCTTCACATCTAACTGATGCAAAGGACAAAGACAAGTAGCAGCCAAGGAGATGAACAAACATACTTATGTAAGTTTAGCAACAGGAGAAAAGTGTCCAAAAAATCCAAGCCATACACCTGAGTATACCCTTAGCAACAAGACGGGCCATCAGGGTTGACTTTCATAGTGTATACCCAGCGACACCCAACCATAGACATGGCAGAGGAAGAGTATTCCAAGTTCCAACAGTATCAAGCATCACAACAAGCTTCTCTTCCCATTGCATCTCTTGACCAATTAAGCAATCCCACAGTATGCATGTCGTCTAGGACTTGTTCCTAATTTGAGTTCTAACGAAGGACACGAGAATAAACATCGGCAAATGATAGCAACTCGGCACTACAAAGTATTTGGGACCAAACTACCTCAAACTCGGCTCTCAAGCCTGCTAGAACCCGAAGGGCGGTCATCTGCTCCCTCTGCTTTTGCATCTCACAAACGTCAGCAGTTAAAGGTTGCACGACGTTAAGCTCCTCATGCATGCACTTCATCTCTCCAAAATAATCTACCATGCTCATGTCTCCTTGTTGTAAGTTAAAGTACTCCTACGATAAATTATACATACATGTAATGTTACTTGAGTATAGAAGCTTGAAATCCCAAATCTCCTTGCACGTATCTAGATGCACACACATACATGCAATCTGTCGTTCCATCGAATTCCACAAGAGGGAAAAAATCAAGGCATATTCTTGAATCCACACTTCTTTTCTCTTCTCATCAGAAGGATCAGATTGGAGCAAGTGGTCATATTTTCCTAATCCTGCTAAATAAACCCGAACAGCTTTAGACAATTGAAAATAATTCTTTCCATTCAACTTTTGAGTTGTTATCTGTGGCAGCAATGTAGGAAACATATTTTTGGGATTCATAGACTCCATCCAAACACTCACAAACTTGCAGCCACACCAATGTCAAACAAGAAGAACAACATTGGGACAGTCACAAACTATGTGAAGCACCGACAAAACCACGAACAAGATGAACAACTCACCTACTGATATAGCACTGCCACAGCCTCACAACTTAACTTATTAACACTGCCACTGCTCCAAGAAACTCACAAAGAAGCCTTTACAGACAGTGAACAGAAATTACCAGATCACCACGTGTGCATAGTCGAAAAAGGTTGGATGTTTTAGTAAAAAACATGTCAAACAGCTTGATAATATTTGTCTAGAGAAGGAATCTGAACATGGCAGAGAGAAAAATAAAAAAAATAAAAAAAATAAAAAAGAGAGAAAAAGGTGGCTGGAAACTCTCTCACACTCCAGCGCGCAGGGTCAGCATTGTCAGCAGTTGGCCGGTGTGTGGTGGCACATGGGGTGTTTTCCGATGGGGTTTTGTGGGGGTAGGCTTTGGAGGATTCTGTTTTTGGCTATATGGTTGGTTTTGTGAAATAATGAAGGGTGGAGGTGGATCTGAGAAGGGCAGCAACAGGAATGTGTTTCCAGGCAATGGCTGAGTATAATAGGGTTTAGATTGGATCACGCTTTAATACCATGTTGAGATGTTGATTAAAATGAATGATCTAACTCGAAGATAGGTCTCTCCCTCTATTTATAATGCAAGTCAAACACATTCTAATGACAATAATACCCTTACTAACTCTCACTAATTAACATACTAACACACTTAATAATAATACTAAAGGACATAAATAAGCTCTAACAGGCATATTTTGTCATAATCAGGCTCATACCTATATTAGTAGCAATAAAATGTCTCATGAAAAGATAAAGCACATTGAAGTTGACAGAAAAGGTCGTCAGCATGCTGCTTGTAAACTCTTCAGATTAGCCAGGACATTTATTTATGAAGGCTTTATTTAATCCCACCTTCTAATGGCTGTAACAAGCAAGGATTAGGTGATATTTATACACATCCAGCTTGACAAGGTGTGTTAAAGTGGCAGCACATATACCTAGGCTGCTAAAGATTTATTGGTGGGTGTATTTTCCACAGAATGAAATACTTCAATTAAATATACTTCACATCTGGAGAGTGCACAACCAGACTCTATGCCCAACTGATCGACTTCAATATGCTTCATGCGCTCATGATAGACAGAACTGACCATGATCTGGATAACACTCATATTATTGGCAAGTAGAGGTGTAGGATCCATCTCAGAAAAATTTAGCTCAGCAAGCAAACCTCGCAGCCAAATAATTTGAGAACAAGCAAGAGACATCGCCCAGTATTCAGATTCCGTCAATGACTAAGAAACTCTGTCTTGCTCCTTACTCTTCCAAGAGATCAATGCATCACCTAAGAACACACACCAACCAGTGATGGAGCGACATGTATCCGCAAAACCAGCCCAATCAGCATCGCTATAAGCAGCAAGGCGAGTAGAATTGCCTGCAGGGAAGAATAAACCACGGGCAGAAGTGCCCTGAACATAGCGTATGATCCTACGGACAGTAGCCAAATGAAGATGACGAGAAGTCTGAAGAAACTGGCTGACTTGCAGTACAGTAAAAGAAATGTGTGGTCAACTAATGGTGAGATAGACAAGACTACCCACCTACTTCCGATATAAACTCCCACCTACTTCCGATATAAACTGGGATCAGCAAGTAAGTCACCCTCCTCTTTGCCATAGCGTATGATCCTATGGACAGCAGCCAAATGAAGATGACGAGAAGTCTGAAGAAACTGGCTGATTTGCTGTACAGTAAAAGAAATGTGTGGTCTACTAATGGTGAGATAGACAAGACTACCCACCAATTTCCGATATAAACTGGGATCAGCAAGTAAGTCACCCTCCTCTTTGCGAAGCTTGACATTTAATTCCATGGGAGTATCAACAGAAGTACCCTTCTGAAGGCCAGCTGTGGCCACCAAGTCACTAGCATACTTATGTTGATTGAGTGAAATACCTAAGGGACTATGATTCACCTCAAGACCAAGAAAATATGTGAGAGACCCAAGATCTTTCATATGAAAGGACTCTAAGAGATGAGTCTTGAGCTGAGCAAGTAAAGCATAATCGGAACCAATAATCACAATATCATCAACATAAACTAAAAGAACAACAATACCCATGTCTGATTACCGAAGAAACAATGAAGTGTCATACTTGCTCTGCTTGAACGAAAATTGTAATAAAGTGGTGCGGTTTCATAAAACCAGGCCCTCGGAGCTTGTTTGAGACCATAAAGAGAACGATGAAGCTTACACACATGTGAAGTCGGAGAGGGAAACAAGCCCGGGGGTGGCTTCATATAAATACACTCTTTAAGATCCCCATGAAGAAAAGCATTCTTGACATCCATCTGATGTAGTGACCACACACTGGAAGCAACAATAGCCAGAATCGTACGAACAGTAATCACTTAGCCACAAGAGCAAAGCTCTCTTCATAATTGACACAATATTCTTGATTATTCCCAAGTGCAATAAGGCGAGCTTTATAACGATCCAGAATTCCATCAGATCAAACCTTGACTAAGTAAACCCATTTACAACCTAGAGGAACAATGGTGGGAGGACAAGGCTCAATGTCCCAAACTCCCAGGTGTGATTGGCCTCTAGAGCGGCAATTTCTTCCTACATAGCATGTCGCCAACAATCATGCTTGGCAACGTGTGAGTAGGAAGTGGGAATATCTAAATTGGACAATGCAATAGTAAGAATTGTAACAGAGTTACAAGAACTTGGAGAGGGAAACCCATACCTATTTGGGGGTACAGACACTTGAGAAAAGCGACTTACCAAAGGCTCTGGAGGTGCTGCAACTGACTGAATCTGGAGCGTGGTAGGATCAAATATTGGATGAGCTACCGGAAGAGACTGTAGGTGGGGGGACACGTATACACAATACCTAGTTTAAAACAAGAACTGACTGAATGAGAATCCGAGAACTGCTCCTCAAAGGAGGGGAGAATCACAGTAGGAGAGGAGGGTACAGAGGACACAGGAAAGAAATGTTGATTCTGAAAGAAAATAAAATTCCTAGAAATGCATGTACAACGTAATGTAGGATCATAGCAAAAAAATCCCTTTTGACCATAGTAGTTAAAAGCGCGCCTCAGGCACAAGGCGCAGTGAGGCGATGAGTCCACCGCCTCATACCAGGTGGGGCGAGGCGACCTGCAAGAGGCGACCCCAGGCGAGACGAGGCGCAGTGAAGTGCGAGGAGCAGTGAGGCGCGCCTTGTGTATTTTTAAGCCATTTAAAGGAGACAAATAGCCCAAGCCAGACTCGTATCCCTTATTCGACTCAAACGAACAGAGCCCTAGCCCCTTTCGACCCTTCGAAGCCCTTCGTGAGTTCGTTTGCGAGCCTTTGAACCAGCCGGAAGCCTTCACGACTTCGTCTTCGAGCTTCGACCAGGATCGTGAGTTCATCTTCGACATTTTGAAGAAGCACGACCTGCGCAACTTCGTTTCGAACCAGCCGGAGCCCTCGCGAGTTCGTCTGCCTGCCTTCGAAGCAGTAGTGAGTTCGTCTGACTGCCTTCGAGCACGACGTGAGTTCGTCACGTCGCCTTCAACACTTCGAACCTTTGTAAGTCTTCTTCTTCTTCTTCTTCTGCTGCTGCTGCTGCTTGCGTCCCGCTGCCTGCTGCTTCTCTTCTCTTCTTCTTCTTCTTCTTCTTCTGCTGCTGCTTCTCTTCTTCTTCTTCTTCTTCTTCTTCTTCTTCTTCCTGCTGCATGCTTGCTGCGTGCTGCTGACTGCTGACTGCTGCCTGCTTTTTTTCTCCTTCTTCTTCTTCTTTATATGTAAGCTTACTGTTTTTTAATTTATAATATTTAGTTTAATTAATGTAAGCTTATAAATTATAACTAATAACATAATATTTATTTTTTTCACAGAAATTTAGCTACTGTTTTTTAATTTATAATATTAAGTTCAATTAATGTAAGCTTACAATTTATAACTAATACATAATATGTATATTTTTTTACAGAAATTTAGCTACTGTTTTTTAATTTATAATATTAAGTTTAATTAATGTAAGCTTACAAATTATAACTAATACATAATATTTATTTTTTTTACAGAAATTTAGCTACTGTTTTTTAATTTATAATATTTAGTTTAATTAATGTAAGTTTATAAATTATAACTAATACATTATATTTATTCTTTTATTGAAATTTAGGTACTGTTTTTTAATTTGTTTGGAAATGCATTATGTAAGTCTTAAATTATAAATATATGATGCATTGTTTTTTCAGTTAGGATACGGGATACCAAGTCTAAAATCTTAAATGGATTCTAGTTCTGGATGTGAGGCCTCGTCAAAGAAAGATCCTGCATGGAAGTATGCACATTTGGAGGATCAAAAAAATAGAAATAATTTGACTTGCAATTTTTGTGCTAAAGTCACAAGGGGAGGAATATTTCGAGCAAAACAACACATTGTCGGAGGATTTCGAAATGTGAAAGAATGCTCTAAGTGCCCTACTCATGTACGTGAGGAGATTAAAGAGTATATGTTGAAGAAAGATATGGAAAAGGAGGAAAATGAGTTATTGCCCGACTTTGATGATATAGATCATTACGGTGAAAATGAAGAAGATGAAGTTCAAGAAATTGACATTCGTGGCAAGAGAGTGTTTACTAGTGATGGAAGTAAAAGATCATACCAATCCAACTTGAAGAAACCAAAACAGAAGGGGCCTATAGACTTGTTTTTTACTCCCAATCCAAAGAAAGCGATTCAAGCTAGGAAAGAAGGGAAGATGAAGCAAACATCAATAAATGAAGCGTGCAAAAAAGAACTTAGAAAAAAGGCAATGGGAGATTTTGCTAGGTGGATGTATGATGCTGGGATACCATTTAATGCTATACGTTTGAGCAGCTTTGCAGTGGCACTTGAATCGATTGGACAATATGGTCCTGGAATAAAGCCACTTAGCTATCATGAAGTGAGAGTTCCTTACCTAAAGGAGGAAGTCAGTCGAATGAAAGAGTTGTTGAAGGTCCATAAGGAGGAATGGACAAAATATGGCTGCTCAATTATGTCTGATGGTTGGAGAGATTCAGTCGCAAATAAGGACATAATCAACTTTTTAGTAAACTCTCCAAGGGGATCAGTATTCATCAAGTCTATTGATGCTTCTAATATTGTCAAGAATGCAGATAGAATGTATAGATTACTTGATGAGATGGTCGAAGAAATTGGAGAATCAAATGTGATTCAAGTGGTAACTGACAATGCGTCAAACTATGTTGCAGCAGGTAAGAACTTATTTTTAGAACTACTTTCTATAGTGTATATATTGTTTATTTTAATATTTTATTGGCTTCATTCCTTGATTTTTCAACAGGGAGATTGTTGGAAGCAAAGAGGCCACATTTATATTGGACACCGTGTGCTGCTCATTGCATTGATTTAATTTTGGAGGATATTGGGAAGATGCCTTCAATTCAAGCAACTTTGAAAAGGGCAATTTTTTTGAATGGCTATATCTATAATCGTGTTGGCGTTGTCAACTTGATGAGACAATTCACTGGAGGAAAGGAGTTGCTAAGACCTGCAGTTACAAGATTTGCAACTGCCTTCATCACTCTTCGTTCAATCCATCTTCAAAAGAATAACTTGACGAAGATGTTTACTTCTGAAGATTGGAATACTACTAAATGGGCAAAGGAGGCGGCTGGCAAAAGAGCAGCTACTATTGTTTTGATGCCTACTTTTTGGAGTACCATCGTCTATGCTCTTAAGTTAACAGGTCCACTTGTTCGTGTACTCCGTTTGGTTGATGGGGAAAAGAAGCCTGCAATGGGATATATTTATGAAGCAATGGATAGGGCTAAGGAAGCCATAGCTAAGGCTTTTGGTGAGAGAGAGGATAAATTCAAGGAGGCATTTGAAATTATTGATACGAGGTGGGGATGCCAACTCCATCAACCGTTGCATGCAGCTGCACACTACTTGAATCCAGAATTTTTCTATTCAAACCCCAACATTTTGCAAGATGAAGAAATTATGACGGGTTTGTACAAATGTGTTGGAAGGTTAGTGCCAACTATTGAAATGCAAGATAAAGTTTCAAATGAGTTGGAAAAATACAATGCCTCTAGTGGCGTCTTTGGAATTAGTTTGGCAGTGAGACAAAGGAAGACAAAAGCACCAGGTAAAGTGGCATTTGTACTACCTCTTCATTTTTGAAAATTATTTTTTCTATTTACCTAGTAGTTATTCATTTAAAATTTATTTTATAACAGCGCAATGGTGGATGGCATATGGATCAACAACTCCAAACTTGCAAAAGTTTGCTGTGAAAATTCTTAGCCTCATGTGTAGTGCTACCGGCTGCGAAAGAAATTGGAGCATATTCCAACATGTAAGTCATTAGTATATCATGGATTAATTATTAAAGAACAAGAACTACCAATCTACTGCTTTTTAGAATCATTATTAACCATATTACTTTAAACTTTTTGCAGCTTCATAGCAAAAGGAGAAATAGGCTATCCCAGCAACGCTTGAATGATTTGGTATTTGTGAAATATAATCGAACTTTGAGGCGTCGATACGACAAACGTGACACCATTGATCCCATCCTCCTGAAGGACATTGATGATAGTAATGAGTGGTTGATTGGTAGGATGGATGGTGATTCTGATGAGGATGATGAACTTGTGTTTGAAGATGATAATTTGACTTGGGATTCTGTTGCTAGAGCCGCTGGACTAAATAACCCCCCGCATCACACTAGATCAAGAATAAGTACAAATATGCCATCATCGTCTAAAGAAAGAGAAAGGGCTTCATCTAGTAGTGCAACCACTGCTAGGGGTCGGACCACAATGTTGGAACTTGTAGATGAGGATGAAATCCAAGTGGATAGTGTAGAGGAGACGGAAGAGGAAAAAGATGTTGGAGAAAACAGTTCTAATGATGAAGAGGAAGATGATGATATCTTCACCGACCTAGTTGATGATGAGTGATGAGTGATGATTGAGGAGGATTTTTAGATTTTATATTTTGAAATCTTTTATTGTACTCTTTTCTTTTGATGTTGAACTATGTTGAATTGTTAAGGCTTTTGGGCTTTGTCTTGGCAATTTTATTAAATTTCCAATTTTTTATTGAATGTTTTGACATTTTAAATTCTAATATGACTAGATATTCATATGTTCATATATAAATTACCCCAAATAGATATTTTACACCATTTTAATAATTGTGCGCCTCACCTTCATGAGGCGCACGCCTTCGCCTCGCGCCTCGCGCCTCGGCTTCAAAGACCCTTTGCGCCTCGGCTCGCCTCGCGCCTCTGACTACTATGCTTTTGACACACATTGTATCCTAAGAATGCACATCGAACAGATTGAGCAAATAATTTATGTCACTCATGAGGAGGTAGATGAACAAAACATATACAACCAAAGGTATGGTGGTTATCGTAACTAAGTTGCTTAGCAAATAAACGGAAATAGGGAGACTCCATGAGTAGGACTTGAGAAGGTAAACGATTAATCAAGTAGAAGTTTTCAGAGCCTTAACCTAGAACATGGAACAGAGGATTCCAACAAGAGAGTACGGACCACATCTAGGAGATGACGACTTTTCCATTCGGCTATGCCATTCAATTGGGGAGTAGCAAGACATGAATGTTGATGAATAATAAAATGCCTGAAAAGCAGTAGACACATATTCACCACCGGAATCTGTGCGTAATGTCTTAATAGAAGCAGAAAATTGATTGTCAACATACGCTAAAAACTCAGTGAAAGTGCGAAAAACCTCAAATTTAGAGCAAAGAAAGTAGACCCAAGTAAATTTGCTATGATCATCAACGAAAGTCGCACAGTATTTAATTTTTCATGTGAACTAACCGAGGAAGGTCCCCAAACATCACTTTGGATAAGCTCAAAACACTAAGAAGCTCTACTAGCATGCAAAGAGAAGGGAAGAGTTTTGCTTTTACCAAGTTTGCAAGAGGCATACGCAAGAGATAAAGAAGAACGTTCTTTATTACCAAGTAAACCAAAGTTCAATACGTGAGATAAGATATGAGTATTGTGACGGCCTAAATGACGATGCCACACCATACTAAGATCTGAAACATTATTACAAGCAAAAGGCTTAATAGAAGAAACTGAAGAACGTGCTGGAACAGGCAAAAGTAGTGGAAACAAGCGCCCCACTTTAGGTCCCTTCACGATCGCCTCCCCGTTACCTGGTCCTACACAACACAGCCATTACCATAAAAATTAACAGCACAATTGTTATCAACTAATTGACCAATAAAAATAAGATTTGTGGAAAGCTGACGAGCAAGAAACACATAAGTGAACTTAGAAGAGGCATCTCTGACAGCAACTATTGGCAAAGAACTGTCGTTGGCAGTCTGAATAGCAAATTGACCAACGTAGGGCCGAACATGACACAAGGTAGTGGGATTATTCGTCATGTGATTAGAGGCACCCGAGTCCACATACCATAAATTAGTAGAATTGTTACCCTCGAACCCCATTGTTGATAATGCCGAAATTAGCATCTGTTGCACCATTTTGGGTGTGCAGTAATTCGCTGGAGGAGGTGCAGAAACAGAGAAGTCACTTGAAGAAGAGCCAGAGGCCGCAAAAGTCACTGCAGGGGGGGGGGTACACTAATGAAGTCTGTAATGCCTGGGCCTAACAATTCTGCGGGCGGATACGACATTCTTTGATAATATGACCCTTCTTCTTGCAATAAGAGCAGACTTTCTTGGAACAATTAGCAGCAATATGTACAAATTCTTTGCAACAAAAACACTACAAAGTGCTAGAATGCGCAGGCAATCCTCATCGTTGAGTAGCATAAGCCACTAGGACAAACCCCGAACTACCATGAGATTGTGCCAGAGTAACTTGAGTAGTAAGCAGTTGTTCTTCACGAAGTAACTCACCAAAACAAACATCCAGAGAAGGAACAGGAGAGCGATTTAGCAGAGATGAGCGAACAAATTCATACTCGAGGCAGAATTTCATAAGAAACTGATCACGACAACTAGTCTCGTGAAGATGTTGAATAATGGGAAGAGAAGCCACAGGAACATCCGCAATAACCAAATCAAAATATTCATTCCAAAGAGTTAGATACCCCTAATAATAGTCTTGGATGGAATGATTGTCATGTTGAAACATGGAAATCACATGCTCTAGCTGAAAACAACGAGCACCGTTATCTTGATAACATGCTATTTTTAAATAAGTTCGAGCGGTGCGATAAGGTCGCAAGTTGGGGACAATATGTGGCTCAACCGAGCCAAGAAGACAGGACATAATCCGAGCATCAAGCACAGCCCATGAAGGACACACAGTCGGTCCCAAGCCTAGGTAAAGGAGGAGGGTTGCGTTAGGTAGCTGACAACCAAAGTAAAATTTGTCAAATCACTATGATATGAATTCTTGCCGAATATTTTCTAGGGCGTCCCCTACGAGCGACGCATTGCACTTGAACCACCCTGGTGTAGCGAAAAGTGGGCAAGGGTGGGCTAGGTAGTCACCTCGAAGAAACACGCTGTGTCGGCGCCCGAACACAGTTTAAAATATGCGAGGGTTCCTGCAGCATTCTAGATGTGGGCAAGTAAAGACGTTAGTTCAAGAAACTATTAGATTAGCAACTTGGAATATAGGAACACTTACGGGTAAAAGCATGGAAATTATGAATACAATGATCAGAAGAAGAATTAATATAATTTGCCTTCAAGAAACTAAGTGGGTGGGGGCGAAAGCTAGAGAAATTGAAAAAAATGGAGCAGGCATTACTATAGACAAAAACTTAAAACCTAGCGTTGTGGATGTAACTAGATTAGAGGATAGAATTATAAAAATCAAGATGTTAATAGGACAAGAGATAATAAATATCATTAGTACTTATGCTCCTCAAGTCGTCTTAGCAAAAAATCTTAAGAAACAATTTTGGGAAGATATGGATAGTAGGCATACCAGGGACTAAGAAAATATTTATAGGAGCATATCTGAATGGACAGGTTGGAAGGGATAATAAAAATTATGAGAGGATACATAGAGGATATGGATATGGAGACAAAAATGAGTCTGGGAAGATGATCTTAGACTTCGCTATGTCATATGATTTTAGTATAATGAATACTTGCTTTAAGAAGAGAGAAGAACACTTAATAACCTTTAAAAGTGGGAAAAATAGAAATCAAATAGATTTTTTTTTTAACTAGGAGGATAGATCATTTATCATGCAAGGATTGTAAAGTTATTCCAAGTGAAAGCCTAACCACACAACATAGAGTCTTAGTGTTAGATATATGTATTAAAAAATGAAAGAAAAATGATAAAATAAAATAGTGTAAGAGAACTAGACGGTGGAACCTAAAAGGAGAAAATATACTAAAATTTAAAGATAAAATTATCAAAGATGGGGATTGGAATATAGAGGATGGGATAAATACAAATACTCTTCGAACTAAATTAGCTAGCTCTATTAAAAAAAAAAAAAAGCAAAAGAAACTTTAGGGGAATGAAGGGGAAGATTCTCGAATAGCGAAGAAAGTTAGTGGTGGGATAAAGATGTACAAAAAACCATAAAGACAAAAAGAATTTGGTATAAAACGTGGCAAAAATGTAGAAATAGGGATAACTTTGAAAAGTATAAGGAGGCAAGAAAAGATACAAAAAAAAGGCTATTAGTGAAGCTAAATATAGATCATTTAATAGTTTGAATAATAGATTAGGTACAAAAGAAGGGGAAAGAGATATATTTAAACTTGCTAAAGCTAGAGAAAGGAAGAGTAAGGACTTAGGAAATGTAAAATGTATAAAAAGTGAAGATGAGATTGTCTTGGTTAAGGACGAAGACATTAAAGAAAGATGGCGAAGTTACTTTAGTAAGTTGTTGAATGAAAACCAAATAAAAGGCTTAAACTTAGAATTGTCAAATGAAGAAAAGACTAAAAATATTAGTTTTATTCGAAAAATTAGAGTTAACGAAGTTAAATTTGCACTAAAAAAGATGAAAAATGGAAAAGCTATGAGACCAGATAACATCCCAATTGAAGTTTGGAAATGCTTAGGTGATAACGAAATTATATGGTTAACTAATTTATTTAATACAATTATAAAAACTAAGAAAACATCAGATGAATGGAGGAAAAGCACTTTAATACCCATATACAAATATAAAGGAGATGTTCAAAATTGTAATAACTATAGTGGAAGTAAACTTATGAGTCATACAATGAAACTATAGGAAAGGATAGTTGAACAAAAGATTAAGGTTAGAAACGAAAGTCTCAAAAAATCAATTTAATTTTATGCCTGGGAGATCTACCACAAAACCTATTTATCTTTTAAGAAGATTAATGGAAAAGTTTAGAGAAAAGAAGAGGGACTTGCATATGATATTTATCGACCTTGAGAAAGGATATGAGAGGATACCTAGGGAAGTTCTATGGTAGGTTTTAGAAAAAAAGGTTGTATGTAGTAGGCATGATATGTACGATGGAGTAATGACTAGCATAAGGACTATAGATGGAGAAACTAGAGAATTTCCAATCACCGTAGGTGTACATCAAGCATCTGCTTTGATGTCCTTATCTTTTTGCGTTAATGATGGACCAATTGACTAAGAGTATTCAAAAGGAGGTTCCATGGTGTATATTGTTTGCAAATGATATTGTATTAATTGACAAAACTAGGAACAAAGTAGAGGCTAAGTTAGAATTATGGAGAGAAGCTTTGGAATCTAGAGACTTTAGGATAAGTAGAAATAACACTAAATATATGAAATGTAATTTTAGTAATGATAGGAGAAATATTAGAGACAAAGTTAAACTTGATAATGAAGAAATAAATAGCACTTGTAGATTTTGATACCTTGGATCTATTATGCAAGCTGAAGGAGAAATTGAAGATGATGTAATGCATAGAGTTAAAGCAAGTTGGGTAAAATGGAGAAGTGCTTCAAGTGTGCTCCATGATCCTAGAATATACTTAAAATTGAAACGGAAGCTTATAGGACAGCTATAAGACCAACTATGCAGTATGGATCGGAATGTAGGGCAACGAAGAAACATAGTATCCAAAATGTAAAAGTTGCTGACATAAGAATGCTTAGATGGATGAGTGGTATAACATTGAAAGATAAATTAAGGAATGAACATATTCGTGGTAAGTTAGGTGTAACTCTTATAGAAGATAAGGCAAGAGAGGGACGACTCAGATGGTATGGACACTTGCAACGCAGGCCACATAGTGCACCTGTGAGGAAGAGTGAGTTAGTTACTATGAGTGCAGTAGAAGGGGTAGCGGTAAACCTAAAATAACTTGGGAGGAGATAGTAAGTAAGGATTTAATATCCCTGAATCTATCAAAAGAAATGGTCCATGATCGCATCAATTGGCGGAAAAGGATTCATATACCTGACCCCACCTAGAGGAACTAAGGCTTGGTTTTGTTGTTGGTGGGTGCAAAATCTGTGCCATCAATATGACCTCAAAGATCTTTTCCCTTCAGGAAAAGTTCAAACTAAAAAGCTCACATAGAATAATTGTTGCCTGTAAACTTGGCACACACAGGTGCGAAGTCCAAGCTAAACAATGGAGCAAATGAAGAAGTCCAAAAAAACGGACTGTGCTGAAAGAAACAGACCACCAGAAAATCTAGAAGCCCAAAATAAACAACGCAGGTACAAAGAAAAACCAAGAACAACCTCCCTGCACTAAAAAATTAAATCTTGAACCAAAATCCTGCTGTGCTGAGAAGATAAGTGCCAGAAACAGCAACAGAAAGTTGTTGCCTGCTAGCCGAGAGTCACAAACAGCAACAGAAACTGGAGAAATAAGTGGCAAACCAGAAACCTGCTGTGCCTGCTTGCCGAAAGTCACAAACCTGCTTGCCAAGAGTCACAAACAGTAACAGAAACTAGAGAAATAAGTGGCAAACCAAAAACCTACTGTGCATGCTTGCCAAAAGTCACAACCAGCAACAGAAAACTGTTGCCTGCATGCCGAGAATCACAAGGACATAAACTGGAGGAATAAATGGCTACGCAGAAACCTGCTGTGCCGACAGCCATGCAGCCACAGAAGTACTGAAAGAACAGAGAAAAATTCCAGAAGAGAAAACAAAACCACAACAGCCATGAAACCGAGAAGACAAAAAATCGAAGGGGAAAAAAAAAAACCTAACAGTCGGCTGGCTCTGATACCATGTCAAATATTTTGTGAATGGCTGAATGAATTGGCCTTGAGTTCTTTATATTATATATATATACTTTACAAGAATGCTATACATGGGAATTAAATAAGGTCTAGCATGATTCTAGCCCTATACAAGTAAACTATAATCTGTCAAGCCCTATAAATGTAAACTAAATATATGCTAATTGTACAAAATAATGAATTGAAATATAAGGAAATAAATGTGGGCTGAAGCAAGGAAAGATATCTTTTTCTTTGCTGTTTGCTGTTCCGTTGACAGACTGATGTTGTAAATTCCATTTAGTGGTAGGAGGGGTTTAGATGAATGCAAATTACGAGGGTCATGCTAAAACATAAATAGCACAAGAGTTGGGGCAAAGAGAGAGGAAAAAAAATATGGGGCATGTTGAAACCAGGTGTGACACCTGGCAGCACTACAAACCACCAGCAGCCACCCAGCAGCTCAAAAAATCAGCAGACGACACCTAGCACACAGATGTCAGCACTGCAGGACCCCTTTTGCCACCAGCTGCTACGGTCCTGCCATGTGTCCAGCTGCTGTCTTGACCTTTCCAGCCCTGCAGAGCAGCCTGAACACAGAAAAGAATACCACAAACTCTTGCTGTAAACCCTAGCTCTAGAGATAGAGAGAGAGGGGGAGAGAGAGAGAAAGAGATAACTCTGCAGAAAATCAGGGAAATTTAGAGAAAATGAGGAGAAAATACAGGAAATTCAGAGGGAGACTTAAACTAAGTTAGAAGAAGCTGATAATCAATTAGGTATTCTTAATTTTCATTTATTCACCAGGGATTTTGGGTATTTAAAGGAAATATAGGTAGAAACTTGCATAAAGTTAATCCTAATAAGGAATATTTAAGCATGTTATCTCTAATTACTTGATATGGCTGCATAATGTATATATGTTTTCTTTGGTTATCATAGCAGCATATCTTATTTAGTTGGGAAATTTTCATGAGATAGATATTCATCTTGTAACGATGATGGTTTTACTTGCTATGTCAAAGCTTGTGTATGCATATGTTGAATTGTTATTGTGTGAAATAGATGGCACCATGTGTTGTTGTGGCTGTGAAATAGTGGAATTTGAGTAAGTAGAGATTGTGTCTCCCTTGGGTGGAAAGCCCTAAACCTCCAGTGGGTAGTGGTTGGCCAAGCTGAAATTTGGCACTTATTGGTATTTCTGCATTAAGCAGTGGTTGGCAAAGCTAGAATTTGGCACTTGTTGATATTTCCGCATTAGCCGTGGTTGGCCAAGCTGGATTTTGGCACTTGTTGGTATTTCCACATTAAGCGGTGGTTGGCCAAGCTGGAATTTGGCACTTGTTTAAGATAAACTGTTCACCTAGTTGGGACAGTGCTGCTGTTTTGAAAAAAAAAAAAATGTGTAAATGCATGCTATTTGGATGTTTTGCAATGGTAACTTCATATGAACAGATTTCATTGAATAAAGAGTGTGTTTATGCATGTTACCTTAAATAAGGAGTGTAGTTATGCTCCTTATCATTATGCATGCAAGAAATCATGTGTTTGAATTAGGGGGAATGAAGAATGTCTATAAGCTCGTGGTTGCTCACCCTATTCCTTAATAATTTCAGGTTCAAACTAAAGGAGAACTCCACTTGTTAAGTTCTCCAAGATACTACCATTTTTTACATGTTCTACAGGCTTGCAGGAAGACAATAAGGATACTAAGCGTTTGTTCGCTTTTTAGTGGTTATGTATGCAGATTAGGGAGTGTAAAAAATGTTGTATGTAAAGTACAACCCAATGTAAAAACCTTGTCACTGAATGAAAAACGTTTGTAATTGCTTATAAAATATATATATGTATGTATTGTGTTTTCAACAAATGTTCACTCTTAATTGGCTTTTAACTCGTTTCCAAATGATGATTTGTAAAACAAATTCTTGCCTAGGCCCAGTGACTCCATTGGATTTTAAATGGAGACATGGCTGGTCACACACCAAAAATAGGGACATGACAGAACCAACTCTACAAGGAAGCTGTTAATCAACATAAACAGTTCAAGGAGTATCATCTTGGTGACTGGTGATGTTTTTCCTTCAAAAAGAGAGGTTTTCGTGCTTATCAAAAGTTGAAGGGTTGAAAGATTGGTGCGCAAATTTGGTGAAAGTGCCTATGAAGTTGAACTCCCTCATGGCTTGAACATATCACCGGTCTTTAATGTGGCTGATTTGTGCCCATTCCATGGTGATATACAAAGTGTTAAGTGCAAAACTCCATCAAAGTCACTTCTAGCAAGACGAAAAGAATTGAGGATGTCATACATCTGAAGAGGTGAAGACTGGGCTGGAGTTTGTTTTAGATTCTTGGTAAAATGGGCTGGCAGACTGATTATGAGAATTTATGGACTGACAAGGAGGAATTCATGAAAATTGACCCTGACATGTGTCGTGCAGTAGAGATGACAACTCACATGGAGGCAAGTCCTATCTAAGAAGGGGGGATGATGCAATTCTGCAATATAAATTTAATTTTCTATTTATGTCAAGTGCGTATTTATGGCTGCTAGGGGTATTTTTGTAATTTCTGAATTTTGGGGGGTTTATTTTTGTCAAATTAGCTTTGGTGGTCATTTTATAATATTTCAGCGGTATTTTTGTGATTGCAGTTATTTTTGGTGAGGCTTTAGAAGATGCATGATTTTTAGCGGGAGTTATGTAGAAAATAGGAGTTGGCTTCTCTTCGAAGCTGTAGGCCAAGTATAGATAGGAGTCTTCAGTTACTTTTCCAGGGGCTTTTTGGCATTTTATCTTTGAGAAGATTTTTCTCTAGAGTTCAGCTCCAGACTAGCTAGTGTTGTGAAGATTTAGAGGCTAGGATTTTGATTCGACCGTGCAGTGCCTACCAATCCCATTGCAGCTAAAGGCGTGAATAGCCAACATAGATCCGCTCTTACTGTTTTGAAACAGTGCCAAAACAGGCACTGGTTTGAGGATTAAGTTTCTGTTGTGACTAGAAATTGTATTATTGCTGAATTGAAATTCAAAGCAGCCTTCTCTTTATTACTTTAGGGATTTAGTAGGGATTTAGTAGTTATTTGAATCAAGAAAGGTTGCTAAACACTATCTTGAAATCTCAGTCTTTATTTCTGAATTTCTTGTTCTATTTCTACACCGATTTACATCAGTATGTTAACGTGAAAGGAAAGTCCATATTTTTTTTGCATTCTCCACCGTCTCTAGACTCCAAGGATTATGAAGATTCGATGGAAGATAGACATATTGCTTGGGTAGTTGTGGAATAGCATGGAACCACAAAGCATTGCAAACGTGATGGTTCATAGAACAACAAAGATTGTCTGGGATTATATTCATGAAAGCTTCTCCCTAGATAATAAAAAATTAAACTCATGACCTATATGAGAAGTTATTCAAATATGGCAAGAAGGTATGTCCATTAGTGATTATTTAGCTATTTGAAGGGCACATGGGAGGAACTCAGTATCTATCAAGAAGTTGGTTCTAACAGTGAGATGCTTAAGCAGCAAAGGACAGACTTTTGGCTGCCAGGTTTCTGAGTTGAGTTCTGAGCTTCAACTCACTTGCAATCAGATTTTTGCTAATAAATCCATACACTTCATGAATGAAGCATATGCTAGAATCCAATGGATCACCAAATATATCACTCAATCTTTTTCTAAAGCTTCTTCCTATGATAGTTAAGCCATATTTATCACTGCCTTGAAAGTTGAAACCCATACTTTACGCTCAAAGGTTACTATGGTAATATGGTTCAGTTAAACAGTTTCTCATCACAGCAATTCTCTTGTTTCCTCCTATGCCTCTTTCCTCTGTCTTATATGTGCCTAAATTTCCCTTGAACCTATTATCAGTTAGTCAATTGGATAATTGTCATCTTTCTTCAGGAAGGGATGTTCATTCTTGGTCTTTGGACCCGCGGCGGGGGGGGGGGGGTGTTTATTCTCGTAAATCATCTTATGAGTTCTTGACCATTTCAATTCCTATTTTCCTCTCTATTTTATTATTTGGAAGGCCAAAGAACCCCCATAAATAAAAGTCTTTATTTGGTCGGTCCTGCTTAACAGAACCAATACCGATAACTTGTCACAAATTAAAAGGCATTTGAAGGTTTGTTTCCCAAATTTTTGTATGCTTTGCTATAATAATTCAGAGACCGCATCTCATATTTTTATGCACTGTGATTTTTCTTGGAGGGTCTGGAACAAGTTATTTGGTGTTTTGGGAGAAAGTTGGGTTTTTCTAGTATCGATGGGGGGGGGGGGTGTTTATTCTCATAAATCATCTTATGAGTTCTTGACCATTTCAATTCCTATTTTCCTCTCTATTTTATTATTTGGAAGGCCAAAGAACCCCCATAAATAAAAGTCTTTATTTGGTTGGTCCTGCTTAACAGAACCAATACCGATAACTTGTCGCAAATTAGGAGGCCTTTGAAGGTTTGTTTCCCAAATTTTTGTATGCTTGGCTATAATAATTCAGAGACCGCATCTCATATTTTTATGCACTGTGATTTTTCTTGGAGGGTCTGGAACAAGCTATTTGGTGTTTTGGGAGAAAGTTGGGTTTTTCTAGTATCGATGGAAGAATTTTGGCAATTTCATTTGTGGGTTTTGAAAGGAGGAAGAATAGGGCTGCATTCTGAAAATGAGCTGTCTTTTCGATGCTGCAGGGGCTATGGTTGAATATTTTAGGGGAAGAAGTTGAATTTATTGCTGGTTTGGAAAAGATTCACTATATCGCTTTTCTGTGGTGTGTTGGGTTTTGGTACTTCTGGGGAGTAAGCTTTTTGGAAGTTCAGATTGGAGGAATCTAATGGCTTGACTTTCTTCTTTTCTTTCTTTGTTGTTCTTCATTTTTTTCCTTCTGCCTTGTTCCAGATTCTTTTGAGGGATGTCTTATTTTCTTTTGCTATCAAAAAATTATCAGTTAGTCAATTCAGTAAATCTCATAATTGTTCTTTGACCTTCTTTCCTTCTCATTGTGTTATTCAGGATCTTTAGATAAAGAAGAGTATTGGTGGAGAGCTTGAGAAGGACAGCTTATACTATTTCAATGGCAAGGGTGTTAGATCCAGTTCTTTAGTTCCTACTCACGCTGTTTCTTTTGATCGGTGACACACTCATTTGGGTCATCCATCCCATCAAAAACTACAACAAAATTCTTCACATGTTCAAGTATGTTTCTCATTTTCAGTGTACTGCATCTCAACTGCCAAATCATGTTAGAACCTCTTTTCCATCAAGAATTAGGATTCGTAGTAAATCATTGTTTTCTATTTTTCATTTAGATATTTAGGGTTGATGTATAGTCAACAATTAGACTGATCTTCAATATTTTGTGTCCCTTGTGGATGATTTTTCCTGTGTGACGCGAAACAATAGGTTTATAGTTTTGAATGTATTTAGTCAATTCTACCAGGACAAAAAATCAGTTTGGCATTGGTATTCAAATTTTTCAATCTAATAATGCACTTGAATTTGTTCAAAATGAGCTTCAGCCTATTTGCTTGGCCAAAGGGATTATTCATCAAACATCATGCATACATACACCACAATCAAGTAGCTAAAAGAAAAACTAGACATTTACTTGACATAGCACAGCCTCTCCTCCATATGCATGTTCCTAAAAACTTTTGGACAGATGCCATGCTCACAGCCTACTTTCTACCCTCTAGTGTTCTAGGGGGACATATTCCCTTCTCCATCATGTACCCAAAAACATTTATGTTCTCTGTCATGCCTCATGTCTTGCGTCTTTGGGTGCACATGTTTTGTTCATGTTCCACATTCTGTTCAACATAAGTTCTCTCCTCGTGCTGTTAAATGTGTCTTTATTGGGTTCTTGAGACCTTGGAAAGGTTATATTGGGATGCCTTACCTTTAAAAAGAATGTATAAATAAATACCAAGAGTTTTCCAGCAGTAGCTACAAGACAAATAAATAAAAACTTACTTTCAATGTAAATCAAAATAAAGTTATCAAAAACACAACATAAACAAATGACATAGTGACAAGTAAGATTCAAACCATAACCAGCAAAAGAATGGAACTGAAAACACAGTATCCTAAAATACCTTTTTGAAGAAACCGTATCAATTTGTTGAGAAGCAATGGCCCAGCAAAACCAATACAATCGTTAAGCACCTGCAAAAGGATAATACACCAATCTTCTTTCAGAGGGAAAAGGACAAGACACTAAACTAAACTATATGACACTCGCACTAATGTTATAGGCCTCCTTTTCCTCAGAAAAATGAAACAGTAAACATAAAAGAAAGAAAAAATATATCCAATAAGAAAAGCTTGTAAACATAAAGATCTAACTTGACCATCAAAACAATAGTAGGATTATGGCAAAAATGTAGAAGAGAGAGAGAGGATGTTGACCAACAGAGAGATTACTTCCAACAGACCAGTCGACCCCATGTATGCTATCAACTGATGGAAAAAATGCACTTTATACAATAAAGCAGTAATAACCAAACCCACCGCCATTCTTAACATGTCATTTTCATTTTTGAAGATCACAATAAACAAAAATTTTAAGTAATAGAGTCACCACACAACTTTTGGGAATTTTCAAAACATTTTATACTTAAAACACAGTCAGAAAACCAAGAAACTTTGCCTCACTAAAAACCCACCATAAAGTATCCACTTCTATTTAATTCCTCATGGTTCTCAAATGTAAAATAATGAATTAACTAGTTAATTAGTGTTATAAATCTGCAATAAATTTAAAAATTAAAGAAGAAAATACAGCACTTAGGCTTAGAGATGAGAAGAAAAGGAGAAGGCAAAAGAGAACAGTTGGAAATTCTCCTCAAGCCTTACTTACAAAACCAGGTCTGCCCACTTATTTACTAATAATAAAAAAAACTTTAAGGGGAAATACCCCCCCCCCCAACACACGCAATTTAATTACTAAAATAACATATTTTCTTCTAACATACCCTCTCAAGCTGGAGATGTATAAATATCACCTAACCCCAGCCAGTTACAACTTACAACCATTAGACAAGATGAGCTTAAATAAAGGCTTTGTGAAAGCATCACCTAACTGATCCACAGATTTAACAAATGGAGTCTTCACCGCCTTCTTCAACGCACCATCCCTCAAAAAATGACAATTGACATCAATGTGCTTTGTCCTCTCATGAAATACTAGATTGCTGGTGACAAAAATAGCAGCTTGATTACCTCAAAACATATCAACCGGTTTCATTATCAAGAATCCCATCTCTCTCGTAAGATATTTTTAACACATAGGCTCACTCACAGTATGAGCCATAGCCCAATAATCTGCTAGAGCACTAAATCTTGCTATAGCAGTTTGTTTCTCGCACCACAAGGTAATAAGATTACCTCCCACAAACATACAATATCCAGTACTAGACCTCCGGTCATCAATGGAGCCAACGAAATCTGCATTAGAGAGAAGTAGATCAACTTGCCAACCAACTGCTCATATCGACGTTTCTGTTCAAAGCCTCGTTTGATATCCCTAGAAAACTTCAGGTTAGGATCCACAAGAGTATCAATTGGTTTACTCCCCCAACAAAACCAGTCTCTCTTACAAAATCCAAGCTATATTTTCACAGAGATAGCTTCAACCCTTTCCTACACCAATTTCAATACCAAGAAAGCAACACAGAATACCCAAGTTCTTGATTTGAAAATTAGCCTGAAGCCATCGCTTAACATCAACAATCACACTTGGTCATTGTCGATACTGATCAAATCATCAACATAAACTACAATAAGTACCACTTCTATCTCCTTTTTAAGGACAAAGAGTGAATGATCAGAGTAGCATTGGATAAAGCCAAATGCACAGACCACCACACTAAACTAGTCAAACCAAGCTCAAGGAGACTGCTTAAGACTATAAATGGCCTTATGTAGCCTACGTACCATCCTCCCCCTAAGAAACATGCCCAAAAGGGTTGCCCCATGTATACCTCTTCCTATAAATCTCCACATTAAAAAGCAGTCTTCACATCCAACTAGTATAAGGGCCAACTAAAATTAACTTCTAGTGAGATCAATACATGAATACAATTTAGTCGAGCAACAAAAGAGAAGATCTAAAAATAATCCGTACCCTATGTTTGGGTGAAACCCTTTGCAACCAATCAAGCCTTAGTCCATTCAATAGATCCGTCAAGAAGATGTTCGATGGTCAAGACCCAACAGCATCTAACGAACTCCTTACTAGGAGGAAGATCCACCAAGTCCCATGTCCTAGGAGTGGCAACATCCATTGCATGCTTCCACCCAGGGTTAGTACGAGCTTCAACATGTGAAGGAGAAATGGTAATAAAGGAGATAGACAAGGCAAAGGAATGCATAGGACTAGGAAGGTGAAGAACTGAAACATAATGAGCAATACGGAAAACAAATAAGGACTGCTGTGTGCATGTTCAAGTATCTTTCCAATGAGCAACAGGCAAATCCAAGTCACACTGGGATGAATCTCCAAAACCAAAAGTCAAAATGGTGATAGGGGGAAGATGTGGCTATGTGATGATAAACACGTTTGTGCCTGCTTTTCGTCATTCATAAACCCTCAATTGCTTCTTTGGTTTAGTAACTGCAGGATTTGGAAGAGTAGAAGATTTTTTAAGAGGGATAACAATAATAGGACAATCAACACAAGTGGGGGGATCATAAATCGTTGACAAACTCAAAATAGAATCATCTAGGGGAGGGCCCTATAAGGTGTCTCCTCAACAAAGGTGACATCTGCACTAACACATTTCCTATGAGTGTGAGGATCATAACATCTATAGCCTTTTTGAGTTCTTGATTACACAACAAAGACACATTTAACAGCATGAGGAGAAAACTTGTCCTAACCAATATGTGTAAGTGAAACAAAACATGAGCACCGAAAGACAAGAGGCACATTAGAGAACATGGATGTTTCTAGGTACGCAATAAAGAAGGAATTTGTCCTCCTAGAACACTAGAGGTCGTCTTGTTGAGCAAACAACAGGTTGTAAGAAGTGCATCATTCCAAAAGGTTTTAAGAACATGGATGTGGAGGAGTAGAGACCATGCTATGCCAAGTAAATGTCTATTTTCCTTTTTAGATACACCATCTTGTTGAGCGGTACGCACACATGATGTCTGATGAATAATATCTTCGGACACGCCAAAAACTACAACTTATTTAAAGCAAATTCAAGTGCATTATGATATCGAAAAATTTGAACCAATGCCAACCTGAATTTCATGTAGAATTGAGTAAATACATTCAAAAATTCAGACCTGTCTTTTAACAAATAGATTTAGGACATACGCGGAAAATTCAACCACAAAGGACAGAAAATAGTGATGATTGGTCAAATTCTTGACTCTATACGGACCCCAAATATCTGAATGAATGAAAGAAAACAACGATTTACTACAAGACTCCAATCTAGATGAAAAGATGTTTGAACATGCTTTCCCAACTGACATGCAAAACACCCAAAACAAGAAACAGACTTGAACATGGGAAAATTTGTTGTAGTTTTTGAAGAGACAAATGACCCAAACAAGTGTGCCACAAATCAAGAGAAACACCATGAGTAGAAATTGACAAAGCAATGTGACAAGAGCCAGATCTACTACCACCACAACCAAGATAGTACAAGCCATGCTTCTCAAGCCCTCCGCCAATCCCTTTCTTCATCTAGAGATCTTGAATTACACAATAAGAAGGAAAGAAGGTCACAAAAAAATGATGATACTTAGTTAATTGACTAAATGATAAAAAGTTCAAAGGAAATTTAGGCACATATAAAACAACAGAAAGAGGCATAGAAGGAAACGAAAGAATATCGTCAAAACAAAAAACTAAAGTAACTGAACCATCAGCAACAGTAACCTTAGAGTGTAAAGTAGCGAGTTTCAAGGATAGAAAAAAAAAAAATTAGGACTACCAGTCGTATGGGACGAGGAACCAAAATCAATAACTCAGAGTGAAGACGATGAAGAGGCAAGAAGCCTAGCTATATCTGAATGGACCACAGTAGCAATAGATGCAGAAGACTGAGTTTGGAGTTGCTTAGCCATGTGAACAAGGTTTTTATACTCCTCTTGGGACACAATATAACTGTATATGTACACAACTCTCCAGTGGCGTGGCCAAGTGTGCTTAAAGTTTCAACAATGGAATCACCATTGACAACAAACTTATTTGCACAAGTTATTTTCCCATAAAGATCCCAACAACGATCAACAGTATGGTTTTCCTATCACAATGTGGTGCAAATGCAGGTTGCTACGACAAACTCCTTGCCTAATACACTACCTCGTCCATGACCATTTTCCAAACCCCATCCTCATCCTCCAACACTCCCCTTACCACAATTGGAGGCAGTGCTAACCATGGTTGAACTATCATGGAAGAAGCTTGAGTAGAAGCCTAAGGAAAAGCTTGAAAGCCATCTTCCAAAGAAGGGCTAAGATCATCTAGAAAGAAAATTACTATCATCCGAAAACTGAAGATGAGAAACAACTACTCCCTCTTTTCCCACTTCCAAGCCTTTCACCAAACCCCAATCCATAGCCCTATCCAGCATTTACTCAACACATCAGCTACTAGGTCAAATAGAAAAGAGGATGGTGGATCTCTTGTCTAATGCCTCTCAAAGCTAAACCAAGACATAGGTTCCTTATTCACAGGAACCATGAACCATGCATTAGACAAGCAACCCTTAACCACCGGCATCAACGCTCATCAAAACCCTTTCTCACAAAAATTTAGCCCAAACAACTCCAACTAACTCTATCATAGGCCTTCTCAAAATCCAATTTGTAAATGAATCCCCTTTTTTCCTCCTACAAATATCCTCTACCCCCTCATTAGCCACCAAAATAGCATCTGCTATTTGTCTACTCCCTACAAAAGCACTCTAAGATGTAGATGTAGCCTTATTGAGCACCACACTCAGCCTGTTAGCTAGAACTTTGAAAATAATCTTATAAACATTAGAGACTAGACTAATAGGTATGAAATCCTCTATCTTGATAGACTTAAGACTTCTTAGGCACAAGGGTAATAAAAGAGGAGTTACGAATATGTTAAGACATATATACATATATATATATATATAATTATATATTACGACTATTGCACCTCATACACAACACAGAAGAAATAATTTGCAGTATATTGGCACTAAAACTTACATTATTATGTCTATTTATCGTTTCCATGCTCTACTACTAATTTCCATCACTTTCTCAAATCAAAACTAAAATTGACATTGAAATCTAAATTTCAGTCAAAATTTTTTGTACTTTTGGAGTTTTGAAATTTTAGTTGAAATCAAAATTTAAGACCTGGGTAGAAGCTCACTACAACCACTTTTGTGAAGTCTAATGTGCAGCTTGCAGACTTGTTTGCTAAAGCTTTGAGTGGTGCTCGCGTTAAATTCATTTGTAACAAGCTAGGAGCATATGATATCTATGCTCCAGCTTGAGGGGAAGTGTAAATGATTATTTTGGTCATTTAGCATTATTAGTGTGCTCGTATTATGTTAATAAGTGTGAGTTACTATGGTCATCGGTGTGTACTTAATATATATTATAAATAAAGGACAGACCCATCATTGTGATTAGGTAATCTGTTTTACCTAATATTTTAACACAAATAAATGGCATTAATGTTTTGAAAACCTGGTTAGCGTTCACCTTGTGATTCCCAAATATTCTCTGGTGGTTTGGCTTATTACATTTCTCAAGAAACCTTGGCGTACATGCAGTGCACATGCCTGCATAGCACTTTGCCTGTGATCATGAAGCATGCAATTATCAAGATAGTGATCTCTGTTGCATAGATTGATATAGAATGCAGAGCCCAATTCTTAACAGCTTAAGCTTTTGGGATGGTGTGGTATCAGAACATTGCTTCCAGGAGGCCCTGGGTTCAAGTCGTGTGATCCGTGATTGTACCCTTTTATGTTTGTTACAATAAACTTGTTTTCGTTCATGTTTGTGCACCCATTCAAGTTTGGTCCACTCACCTCTCCACGTACAAAACATGGCTACACACAAGGCAGAGTGTTGGACAGCTTAACATGCAATGTCAGGCCCAATTTCTAAAAGATTAAGCTTTCAGGATGGCAGAAAATCTTATAATTTCTAACCAATATAGCTCCATTATGACTTTTTTCATGACATGTTTTTATGCTTTTACTTTTTCTAAAAATTCTGGCAAGTGTCTCATATAAATATCTCTCACGCTAGGAGGGAACAATATGCATGACTAGGTCAAATATTCCTGAAATTTTGAAATGAGATTAAAAAATTATCCGTCAGTTCACTAAATTTAAATTACAGAAATTTATACAACCAACAAATATAAGGAGTTGCAGAGAAAAACAATGATTATACACCATCAACAAATCTAATGTCAAAAGACACCCCAAAAAAAAGGGTGGGGGGGGGGGGTAATGCGATTCATATTTTTCTTTCCTAGTAATTAAGATGCAAAAGGCATGAATTATCAAGACCTCCATTGTTTTACTGTTATCTGGAAGTGCCTTATAAATAAATTACCTTCAATAGACCTAGACAGAAATAAGGCCAACCATATGCGCAACAAATCGCCCAAAACAATGACGGATGAGAGCAATTCCGACTCTGTTGAGTTTGCCAGCAACATAGCAATGTATTATAACAAGAAGAAGGATCCATGTCAACAGGCAGCTTTAGCAAATCTTCAAAGTCAAGCTGCTTTGTCACACCAAGCTGCATCATTGGAGTGATATACTTGAATGTCATAATTTGCCAATAGCTGCGACCATTCCCCTTTAAAAACCAAGTAAAATGGAAAACATTACTTTAAATTCATCACATTGATAAGAGAGTCAGTTAAAACTAAATAAGGCAGTAAAACAGAAAAGGAAGGAGAAGAAAAGAAAAATAAAAAAAGATCTCAATAGAAATTATCAACTTTAGTTCCCACGTCTTATATATATATGACAATAATGTAATTGGTGAATTTTTTTATGGAGTAATTTACTAAACCTTTACCCTGATCTGTCAGCAAGAAGAGCGAAAAAAGAAGTCTGATATTTTTTGGGAGAACAAAAGCATTTGTCCCTAGTGCTAGGGCACAAGTTGTTGGTTGTGTTGTCCAACAACGTTAGGACAAGTGCCCTGGTTAAGAGATACTAAGTGTGTTAGTATTGGACTATAGTGAAATACTCAAACAAGTTGGTTTGAGGAGTGGACGTAGATCAGGTGATCGAACCACTTTAAACCTTGTGTGCCACTATCTTTTTCTTGTTCTAATTGCTTTAAATCATCAATTGGTTCAAACCATACTTGTTTTAATCACTATTCTAGAACTCTTATTTAATTTATCTTGATTACTTGCCTGAATGAGCTCAAACTAATTTCATAATTGCAATTACATATTTAAATCGATTTTAAGTTTGAAAATACCCAATTCAACCCCCCCCCCCCCACGCCTCTTGGGTGTCTAACTAGATCAACACACACGTTGTGGCAAGGAAAATCATACCATTGATCATAGTTGGATCTCCTTGGGAAACCAACTTGGGCAAATAAATCTCTTGCCAAGGACAAATCTACATTTGAAACTTCAAATGCACCTAGCCACTCCATTAAGGAGTTGAATCAATCACCTACCGTGTCCCAAGAAGAGTTCAATCTTTTTCGTATGGTTCAAACACTCCAAACTTGGTTTTCTACATCTAGTGCTATGTTGGCACATTCAGATACAACTAGGCTTCCTACCTCTTCATCCTCACCTTGGGTTATAGATCCTTGTGCCTCCACCCATATGACAGGTGGTCCTAATTTTCTTAAGTCCTTCAACCCCATCACTTTACACTCTTAAGGTTACTCGTCTTGATGGTTCAATTACGTCAATTTCTAATTCTAGCGATACTCTTTCAATTACTTCTATTCCTCTTTCATCTGTGAAATATGTGCCTAAATTCCCCTTCAACCTGCAATTAGTCAGTTAATTAACTAAGTCACATAATTGTTCTATTAATTTTCCTTCTCATTTATGTTATTTAGGATCTTTAGACAAATAAGAGATATGGTGGAAGGCTTGAGAAGGATGGCTTGCACTATTTCAATAGTGGTCATGGTGGATTCCATTATTGCCATATAGTTTCCTCAATTTTTACTCATGTTGTTTTCTTGATGAGTGGCACAATTGTTTAGATCATCCATCCCTTCAAAAACTACAACAAGCCTTTTCTATGATCATGTTTTTTTCTTGTTTTAAGTGTTCCGCATGTCAATTAGGAAAGCATTTTTTCCATGTAGAGTCCAACTTTATATTAAATCATTGTTTCCTCTTATTCCTTTAGATATTTGGGGTCAATATAGAGGCAAGAATTTAATTGATCATCAATATTTTGAGTCCTTTGTGGATGGTTTTTCTTGTATCACCTAGATCTATTTGTTAAAAGATAGGTCTAAATTTTTTAATGTATTTACTCAATTCTACTTGGAAATAAAAACTCAATTTGGCATTGGTATTCAAATTTTACAATTTGATGATCCACTTGAAATTTTTCACAATGAGCTACAGTCTTTTTGCTCAGCCAAGGCGACCATTCATCAAACATTAGTATGCCCCCCAAAAGAATGGAGTACCTGAACAAAAAAAATAGAAATTGACTTAACATAGCACGGACTTTACTCCTTCATATGCAAGTTCCAAAACCCTTTTGAACTGATGCTCTCCTTACAACCTATTTTCTACTCAACAAGAAGACGTCAAGTCTTCTAAGGGGACAAATTCCCTTCTCCAAAGTGTATCTGAAAACATCCATGTTCTCTATTGCAGCTCACATCTTTGGGTGACCATATTTTGTTCATATTCCACATATTGGTCAAAGAAAGTTCTCTCATTGTGCTAATAAACGTTACTTTGTTAGGTACTCAAGGACTAAAAAAAAAGATATAAATTTCATGATCCCCACACTTATACGAAATATGCTAGGGCGGGCCCATGACACCTTTCTTAAGGAAGCACCTTATTTCTCTAGTGTTAGGTCACCTTTGAATGAATTCATTTTTTATTATCAATGATTTATGATCCTCCCTTTTGTGTTGATCCTTCTATTTGTACCATAATCCCTCTATAGAAATCTTCTGACCCTCTTCCAAAACAACTAGTTACTAATCTAGAGAAACAATTAAGGGTTTATAAACAATGGAAAGCAAGCATAGATAACCTACCACCAAGCAAGCGCCACCTTTGCCCATCACTGTTTCGACTTCTAGTTCTAAATATCCATCTCAGCATCACTTGGATTTGCCATTGCTCATCAAAAAGGTACTTAAAGAGGTGCTCAACAATCCTTAGCTGCTCATCTTATTGCCAATTATGTTTTAGTTCTTCACCTTCACAATCTTTAGTTGCTTGTCCTATTGCTAATTATGTTTTAATTCTTCACCTTCCATGTTCTATACATTCTTTTGCCCTGTCTATTTCCTTCATTTGTATCCCTTCCTCCCATGTTGAAGCACTTACTAACCCTTGGTGGAAGAATGCAATGGATATAGAAATGGATGCCTAGACCACTCAAGAGACATGGGACTTGGTGGATCTTCCTCCTGGTAAGGAGTGGACTAGATGTTATCAGTTCTACACCATAAAATATCTTCCTAACAGCTCTACTGAATGACTTAAGGCTCGATTGGTAGACAAGGGGTACACTCAAACATATGATATTGATTATTTTGAGACATTCTCTCATGTGGCTCAACTAAATTATGTTTGTGTATTGATCTCATTTGAAATTAACTTTGATTGGCCCTTACACTAGTTGGATTTGAAGTAACACAAACCCTATTATATCAAATAAATGTCCCCAAATCATTTTGGAGTGAAATTGTGCTCACCATTTGCTCTCTTATCAATAAAATGCCATCTTTTGTCCTCGGTGGTAAAATCCCATATTCAATTATCTTCCCTGCGATTCCATTATCCTCCCTTCCTCCTCAAATATTCGAATGTGTGTCCTTCATTCATCAATTAAATCTAGGAAAAGAAAAGTTAGACCCTTGTGCTATCAAATGCATTTTTCTACATGAAAACAATATTTGATGTTATAACCCTGCTTTGCATCGATTCTTTGTCTCTGCTGGTGTCACTTTTTTGAGTTTACACCGTACTATTATGATTTCTTGAGTTATGTTGACCACAATGAGTCCCTTCTTTTGCCTAGCCATCCAGATCCTATTTTCTCCGCCAATCATCCTACATCTTCATCCAGCTTGAGTCCTCCATGCTTGGATCATCCCAATTTTCAACTATACATACAAGAACTCAAAAGGGAGAGCCTCCTTCAGCTTCCACTTCTATGCCTCTAGTTCCCTCATTAAATGATCCTATTTCCCAAGTGGTTGATCATCCTACTGTTGTTCAAAAAGGTAAGTGCACTTGTACCCAACATTCGATCTCTAATTTTTTTTGTTATTATTTCTTTCACCCTCGTACTACTATTTTGTCAGTATCTGTCTTTTTATGCTCTTCCAAATTCTATTTCTAAAGCCCTACCCCATTTTGGGTAGAGGAATGCAATGATAAAAGAGATGTATGCGCTACAGGGCAAGAATACAAGGGAGTTGGTACCTCTTCCTTCTAATAATTCTATGGACGGTTGTCGTTGGGTGTACATCGTGAAGGTCGATCCAAATGGTTTTGTGGCTCAATTGAAGGCCCGCCTTGTTGCTAAGGGATATACTTAGTGCATGGTTTTGACTATTTAGAAACATTCTCCTATGTCGCCAAACTTGCTTCAGCACATTTCTTCATCTTTTTAGCCACCAACGATCACTGCCACCACACCAATTAGATGTGACGAATGCTTTCCTACATGGTGATCTTCAGGAGGAGGTCCATATGGAGCAATTGTCAGATCTGCTCGATGACCCTCAATCGAGTGGTCATTTTCTAATATAGAAGTCATTTTCCCTAATTACAATATATCCCTTAATTACAGTATCCCCTAATTACAGCAATGGTATATATCCCTTAATTACAATATCTCCTAATTACAAAATCTCCTAACATTAAGCATCCTAATTACAGCATCCCCTAACGTTAAGCATCCTAATAACAACATCTCCTAACATTAAGAATTGACCCCTAATTCAAGAAAGATATTTACAAATTTGTTTCCTAAATAACTATACAACAATTTATGGTAGGTTTGACAGATTTGTTAACTAAATAAATGTAGATCAATTTATGGTAAGTTTGTTTTCTATCCTACTAACATCCCCCCTCAAATTGATGTTGGTCGATCAAGAAGCATCAATTTTGCCAACAAGAAACTGATGACTTGGTCTTGTCATAGCTTTGGTGAAGATGTCCACTATCTGTAGGTCGCTTGAGACATATGGAAGAGAGCTAACCCGAGTATTGATAGCTTCCCGAAAAGAATGGCAACCCACCTCGATATGTTTGCTACGCTCGTGATAGACAGGATTTGTAGCAATCTGAATAGCACTCGTATTATCAGCATGAAGAGGAGTGTAAGTAAACTGACGAAAACCTATTTCAGCAAGTAAGCCACGGAGCCACACAATCTCCGAGTAGGCTGTCGACATGGTACGGTACTCTGACTTGGTCGAATATTTGGAAACACGATCCTGTTTCTTACTATTTCAAGAGATAAAGAAATCACCGAGAAACATACATCACCCGGTGACAGACCGAAGAGTATCAGGACATCCTTCCCAGTCAGCATCACTAAAATCCACAAGGCGAAGAGGAGTACCAATAGAGAAGAACAAGTGACAGTGAGAGGAACCCCTGAGATATCGAATAATTCGGCGGACCGCGGCAAGATGAAGGTGACGAGGAGACTGCATAAATTGACTGACTTGTTGGGCAGCAAAGGAGATGTCAGACTGTGTAATAGTGAGATAACTGAGACTACCAACTAACTATGAAACACCATGGGATCAGGAAGGAGATCTCCCTCCTCACATCAATACTTGACAATCACTTCCAAAGGGGTATCCACTGAAGAGGAGTACTGTAAACTAGACAAGGAAATCAAGTCCTTCCGTGTATTTATGCTAATGAAGGAAAACACTAGATGAATCAGATTGAACTTCCAAACCAAAGAAATACCGAAAAGGACCAAGATCCTTCATATGGATTGAATCGTGAAGATGCTGCTTGAGCTAATCAATGAGAAAAGAATTTTTCCTAGTGATGACAATGTCGTCAACATAAACTAGAAGAAAAACGATACCTACAGAAGTCATACAAAGAAACAATGAGGAATCATACTGGCTTTGGATGAAAGAAAACCAAAGTAAGCTAGCCTAGAACTTATCAAACCATGCCCGGGGAGCCTATTTCAAACCATACAAAGAGCGCCTCAGCTTACACACATTTGACGTCGACGACAAGCAGAGGCAAGGAGGAGGTGTCATGTAAACATCTTCCTATAAATCATCGTGAAGAAATGCGTTCTTCACATCCATCTAGCAAAGGGACCTGTAAAAAATCGTGAACCTACTGAAGTTAGTTAATTCAGTTATTTAGTTGAAAAGTCCGCAAACAACTCAGCTTATAGTCAGCAGAACTCAGCAATAAAATTATTCAGTCAGCAAGTTGCAGCCAGTGTGATTTTTATTCAAAGTTCTGTTCAGTTTTTCAAAGTGGAATACAGTTGTCATCCACTAATAGCACAAGAGTGAGTTATTTAGTCTAGGAACTTGTCATATTCTTTGCCTTGTTTCTAGGTTTATTTAATGAGTTGTTAAGTTCCTACAATATTAAAATTTCCCATCTATTCCTCATGTACTCTTCCCTATAAATAGTGGCCTTATCCTAGTCATTTTAAGTAGTGAAAAAATAGAAAAGAATCTCAAAAATCCAGCAAAAAGTTCTACAGCACTGTAGCTTTTTATATATGTAATATCTTCATCAAGTCAGTAAATTAAAGAGGCATTTTTCATTATTTTTTCTTCTCTGTTTTTTCTGCTTTTCTATTCTTCTGTTCCAACAAAATTTGGTATCAGAGCTATGTCGTCCAGCACTTCTTCCTCTGCTGGAACTATGTTCAATTATTCTCAAAACCAAGTACCCATCTTCGAAGGAGAAAATTATGGGTACTGGGCTGATCAAATGAAAATTTTCTTCATTGCACGAGACTTACGGGAGATTATTGAAGAAGGGTATGATGATTCAACTTCAGCAAATGATAATACATCCTCTACAAACACAAGCAGAGCAACCTCATCACAAAGATCTGCCCAGAACAAAGAAAAAATCAAAAATAATGCTCTTGCTATGAGTTATCTTCAACAAGGGATTAGCAAGACCATCAATCCCTGCATCTTTGACATTCAAAAGCCTAAAGACGCATGGGAAACACTGCGGAAGGAATTTCAAGGAAACAATAAAGTAGTCTCGATCCAACTACAATTTCTTTTGGAAGAACTTTGATTGCTTGGCAATGAAAGATTCTGAAAGCATCAAAGATCTTTTTCTCCAAGGTTGCTAAAATAGTCAACCAAATCAGAGCTTATGGTGATCGGATAGAAGAAAAAAAGATTGTTAAAAAAATTCTCAGAAGTTTACCACCAAAATTTGATCATGTAGCTGCAGCAATTGAAGAATCAAAAGACCTCTCAATTATGACCATGCTTGACCTCCATGGTTCTTTAGAATCACATGAGGAAAGAATTAAAAGATCTTCAGGTCAGCCCTTGGAGCAGGCTTTTCAATCAAAGCTCAATTTGAACTAGAAAAATCAAGAGAGGAAGGGAAATTTTCAACAACAAGACCAGTCTCAAAGAGGCCAAAATAATCAGTCCCGTGGTCGTGGAAGAGGCCGTGGCAGAGGCGGGAATTTTCAGCCTCAAAGGTCCAACAATCAAGGACAGAATTGCATATGCAAAAAGTCAAATCACACATCAGCTGAATGCTATTTAAGGTGTAAAAGGTGTCGCATTCCAAACCATTCAGACCGACATTGTTGGCACAAGAAGAATGAAAGTTCAGAAGCAAATTTCAGTAAGGAAAATGATGAAGAGCAAGTGTTTCTCACTTGTCTGAATGCTGAAAGCAACGACAAGGTTTGGTACTTTGACAGTGGCTGCAGCAGTCATATGACAGGTAACCGTGAGTTATTTGTTAAAACTGATGAAAATGCTTCAGATTCTGTTATTCATGGTCATAAGAAATTTGTAAAAGTTGAAGGAAAAGGTGTAATAGCAATGCAGTCCAGATCAGGTGAGCAAAAATTCATCCATGATGTTCTTTATGTCCCAAGTCTTGCTCAGTTAAGTCAAAAAGGATATCAAGTCCATTTCGAGGGAAATAAATGCAGAATCATAGACAAGAAGAAGAACTCACTAATGGCTAAAGTTAAGATGACTCGAAACAAGGTTTTTCCACTCCCCATCAACTACACAAGTCCAGTGGCTTTGAAGAGTGAAATTTCAAACGAATCTCAACTATAGCATCTCAGATATGGGCATCAAAATCATAAGGGACTGCAGTTTCTCAAGCAAAAGGATATGGTTCGTGGTCTTCCCCAAATAAATCAAATTGAAGGAGTTTGTGAAGGCTGTATTTACAGGAAGATGCACCACCTTCCTTTCCCCAAAACTTCTTGGAGGGCCAAAGCTCCTTTGGAGCTTGTTCATGCGGATATATTTGGTCCCACAAGAACACCATCTCTTGGAAACAAAAGGTATTTCATCCTTTTTGTTGATGATATTACTAGAATGATATGGTTGTATTTTATTCAGCAAAAATCAGATGCCTTGTCAAAATTTTTGGTGTTCAAAGCCCTTGTTGAAGGGCAAAGTGGGCTGAAAATGAAGACCTTAAGAACTGATCGAGGAGGTGAATTCATATACCACCCGTTCAGGAATTATTGCAAGAAGGAAGGTATTCAAAGGCAACTAACAGTGAGTAGAAGCCCTCAGTAGAACGGAGTTGCTAAAAGAAAGAACCAGACCATTGTTGAAATGGCTCAGAGCATGTTAAAAGGTAAAGGACTTCCTAATTCTCTTTGGGCTGAAGCTGTACATACCATTGTTTATATCTTAAACAGGTCACCAACAAAATCAATAAGAATAGAACTCCCTATAAGGCTTGGAGTGGGAGAAAACCAAATGTTAGCCATCTAAAAGTGTTTGGTTGTCTAGCCTACTCACTCAACAAAGCTCCTAATAAGGACAAGTTTAATCAGAAGGGAGAAAAGCTTCTGTTTATTGGGTACAACGATGAATCATAGGGCTACCGGCTGCTGAATCCTGTTAATCACAAGCTAACAGTGGCAAGAGATGTCATCTTTGACGAAAGGGGAGTATTGCAGTGGACTTCCAGCAGCCAGAACTCAACAAATATTCCTGATTTTGTACCAACTAAAGCAACAAGACCTAAATCAGCTACTGAATCTCAGAATCCAGCAATTTCAGAAGTTGAAATTGCACCCGGGAACCTTAGTTCAAAATCTGAAAATTCAGAAAATGAAGGAACTTCATCCTCTTCACCCATCCTAAGAAGATCTAAAAGAGTTAGAAGACCTCCGGAGAGGTATGGTGATTTTAGAAACTATTTTTCTAATGAAAATTCAGAATTTGCTCTTTTCTCTTGTGAGCCATAGAATTTTGAAGATGCAGTGAAGGATTAAAAAAGGAAAAAGGCCATGGAAGAAGAGCTGAACGTGATTGAAAAGAACAACACATGGAAGCTTGTGGATCCTCCTAAAGGCAAAGACATTATTGGTCTCAAGTGTGTTTACAAAACCAAGTACAATGAGGATGGGTCCATTCAAAAGTACAAGGCCAGATTGGTTGCCAAAGGTTATTCTCAACAACTTAGAGTTGATTTCAACGAGACCTTTGCACCGGTTGCAAGAATTGAGACAATTCGGCTTGTACTTGCAATAGCTGCCAAATTGGAGTTAAATGTGTATCAAATGGATGTTAAATCTGCATTTCTCAATGGAGAACTGAATGAGGAAGTTTATGTTGAGCAGCCAAGTGGATATGAAGTGAAGGACAATGAAGAAAAGGTGTACAAACTGAACAAGGCTTTGTATGGCCTCAAACAAGCTCCACAAGCTTGGAACAATAAGATTGATTCTTATTTTCAGAATTCAGGATTTCAGAAAAGCGCTCATGAACTAGCTCTTTATTTTTTTTAAAAAGAAACTGATTTCATCATTGTTTGCTTGTACGTTGATGATCTAATTTACTTTGGAAGCAATCTTCATTTACTTGCTGATTTCAAGCACTCAATGATGAAAAATATTGAGATGACAGACTTAGGGATCATGAAGTACTTCCTCGGGATGCAAGTTAAGCAAGGAAGAAGGGAAATTTTCATTTCCCAAGAAAAGTATGCAGCTAATATCTTGAAGAAATTTCATATGAAGTACTGTACGACTTATGTTGTCTAGGTTCATGCACAGTCCAAGTGTACTTCATTATGCAGCGGCAAAAAGGGTATTAAGATACCTTAAAGGCACACTAAAACTTGGACTGAAGTACAGCAAAAATTTTGTTTTGACCGGTTTCACTGACAGTGATTGGGCTGGATCAGTTGATGATCGAAAAAGCACATCGGCATATATTTTCTGCCTTGGAAATAGCACCATTTCATGGTGTTCAAGAAAGCAAAACACTGTTGCCTTGTCATCTGCAGAAGCAGAATATATTTCAGCAACAGAGGCTGCTTGTGAAGGAGTTTGGCTGAGGAAATTACTTAGTGATTTAGGACTGAAGCAAGAGGGTCCTACAACCATTTATTGTGATAATATGTCAGCAATAGCTCTAACTAAGAACCCAGTTTTTCATGCCAGGACAAAGCATATTGAGGTCAAACATCACTTTATTCGTGACCTTGTGCAGAAGGAAGAAATTCAGCTAGAATTCATCAGCACTAATGAACAACCAGCAGACATGCTCACAAAACCTATTACTACTGAAACCTATTACTACTGAGAAGTTTTTGAAGTTCAAAGACATGTTAGGACTCACAGATTTAGAGGGGAATTTGTGAGAAAGTCGTGAACCTACTGAAGTTAGTTAATTCAGTTATTTAGTTGAAAAGTCAGCAAACAACTCAGCTTACAGTCAGCAGAACATTCAACAATAAAACTATTCAGTCAGCAAGTTGCAGCCAGTGTGATTCTTATTCAAAGTTCTGGTCAGTTTTTCAAAGTGGAATAGAGCTGTCATCCATTAATAGCACAGGAGTGAGTTATTTAGTCTAGGAACTTGTCATATTCTTTGCCTTGTTTTTAGGTTTATTTAATGAGTTGTTCGGTTCCTAGAATATTAAAATTTCCCATCTATTCCCCATGTACTCTTCCCTATAAATAGTGGCCTTATCCCAGTCATTTTAAATAGTGAAAAAATAGAAAAGAATCTCAAGAATCCAGCAAAAAGTGCTGCAGCACTGTAGCTTTTTATATATGTAATTTCTTCATCAAGTCAGTAAATTAAAGAGGCATTTTTCAGTATTTTTTTTTCTCTATTTTTTCTGTTTTTCTATTCTTCTGTTCCAACAGGACCATCCCTGAGAGGCTGCAATGGCAATAATAGTACGCACAGTGGTCATTTTAGCGACAGGAGCAAAGGTCTCCTCATAGTCAACCCCATACTCTTGGTGGTTACCGAGAGCAACGAAACGAGCCTTATAACGGTCCATAGACCCATCAGGCCGAAGTTTCACAGGAAAAACCCACTTACACCCAATTAGCTTGATATGAGAAGGACAAGGGACCTGTCCCAAGTCCGATTTTCTCGAAGAGCTCAAAGTTCTTCCTGCATAGCCTTTCTCCAACACTCATGTTTATTAACTTGTGAGTAGGAATTAGGAATCGACACAGTTGATAAGGTAGTCGTGAAGGAGGTAAGAGGGAAACCATACCTATCCGGTGGATGAGAAGCACAGCCAGATCAATGAGGAGGATGCAAAACGGGATGAGGGTCAGGTGGCATATCAGACTCAGGAAGGGATAGAGTTGGCCGACGGCATTCATACACAAAACCAGGCTTGAAGCATTCAGGAGGGCATATCAAATCATCAAAGTGAGGAAGAACAGAAACTGCAGGAGATGATGTAAGAGAAGTAGGAAAGACATTGATGCTTAAAGAAAACGACATTACAAGATATATGAAATTTATTGGAGGAAGAATCATAGCACACAAATCCTTTTTGCGATAAGTTATCCCATAAAGGCACATTTCACAGATTGCGCAGAGAGTTTGTGATGTTGATGCAAAGGTAGATGCACAAAACAGACACAGCCAAAAGGGTGTAAGTCAAGAAATCTAGGGTGTTGTTTATGCAGACAATAGTATGGAGAGTCAAACCTTAGCACTTTATAAGGCAACCTATTAATCAAATATACTGCTGTAGCTAAAGCTTCAACCCAAAATTTACGAGGAACAGAAGACGCATGTAACAAGGTCCTAGCAACATGTAAAAAAAGTTGATTTTTGCGCTCAGCCACACCATTCTGTTGAGGCGTATAAGGACACAAGTGGTGAGAAACAATTCCTATGTGACGAAGAAACTCAAGAAATTCATGAGACATATATTCTCCACCAGAATCAGATCGTAAAGTCCTAAAGCTAGTGGTAAATTGAGTCTCAACATATGCTAGAAACGATTTGAAAACAGCAAGGACTTCAGACTTACAGCGCAGAAAATATACCCAAGTATACCGACTATAGTCATCTATGAATGTCACAAAATATTTATAATGAGCATGAGAAATAACAGGAGTAATGCCCCATACATCACTATGAACTAGGTCAAAGCAATTCTTTGGCCTACTCCCGGAAGAAGGGAAGGGAAGAATCTTACTTATTCCGATTTTACATGTAGAACAATCAAAAGACAAAGCATGAGGCAAAGAAGAATATTTTTTTTCCCAACAAACCAGAATTCAGCAAATGAGATAAAACAACACTGTTTCAATGGCCTAAACGTTTGTGCCATACTTCACATTTATTGGAAACTGTAGTACAAGCCAAAGAAATGATACTAGGAATGGAAAAGTATAATGGAAACAGTCTCCCAACTCTAGGCCCCTTCGCTATTGTCCTCCCTGACACCAGATCCTGCACATGACAACCATCACAAGAAAACTGAACATTATAATTATCATCCAGTAATTGTCCAACTGAGATAAGACTAGTAGAAAGCATATCAGGAAAACTGGTCATGTGATGGGATGCAGCAGAATCAACAAGCCAAGATTGAGAGGGTATAGTACCCTTACCTTGCAGCCCTAAAGCAGAAAATGCCGATGCAATTATATGCTGCACCATTTCTGGTGTAAGGGCAGGTGTAGCAGCAGTGGAAGGTGACACTGGAGCGAGATTTTGAGTGCTGGTTACCCCATCAGAAGTGTGGCCAGTAGCAGTAGCATGATAAGCATTCACAGGTCGGTTTTGAGGACGTGTTGGGCATTCTTTGATTGTGTGCCCCTTCTGTTTACAGTAGCTGCAGAACTTTTTAGCACAATGGGCAGTAATATGCCCATAATCTTAGCAACTATAGCACTGAACCGTACGCATGTCTCGGCCCCTCCCCTTGCCTTGAGCAGCGTATGCAACAGCATTCTCATGCGGAAGCGAAGATTGAGTAAGTAAGACATTGTTCCTCTTGAAGAAGTGCTCCAAAACAAACGTCAAGAGATGGTGAAGGATCCCTGTGCATCAGGTTGGAGCGAATAGACTTGAATTCTGGCCTTAGTTTCATTAAAAACTGGTCTCTTTTGCTAGCTTCATGGACTGCTTGATCAGCAGAGAGAGACACAGCCGCCATGTTGGCATACACAATATCAGAAAACTCAGCCGAAAGATTCTGAAAACCACAGAAATATTCCTGAACAGAAGAGTGTACCTTGGGAATAGGCAGCAAGATCTGTTTCCAACTGAAATCGCCAGGCAGAATGATCTTGATGATAGACCTTTTCAAGTACTCCCACATCAATTCAGCCGTCTTGTAAGGCCTTAAATGAGTATAAGCAGTGGATCAACAGACCCAAGAATCCAAGTCATCAGGCGAGCATATTTCACCTTCCATTGAACCAACTTCATAGGATCGGCACGTGCTGGATCACTCCCACCAACATGACCCCACAACTCCTTTCCCATGACAAAAAGATGAAACTGAAACTCCCAGGCAGCATAATTCTTCCCTCTAAACCGAGTTTGAAAGACTTCTGAGTTGGTGTTGTTAGCCATAACTAGAATCTCTCGAAATTCACAAAAAAAACTGCAAACCAGAACCCACACCCAAGAAACCAGAAAACCAAAGCCTAGAACCACGAAAATTGGACCAAAGACAAGGTTGATTCAGAGAGTGGCTCTGATACCATGTCAGATTTGCTCGATGACCCTCAATCGAGTGGTCTTTTTCTTATATAGAAGTCATTTTCCCTAATTATAATATATCCCTTAATTACAGTATCCCCTAATTACAGCAATGGCATATATTCCTAAATTACAATATCTCCTAATTACAGCATCTCCTAACATTAAGCATCCTAATTACAACATCTCCTAACATTAAGCATTGACCCCTAATTCTAGAATGATATCTACAGATTTGTTTCCTAAATAACTATACAACAATTTATGGTAGGTTCGACAGATTTGTTTCCTAAATAAATGTAGAACAATTTATGGTGAAAACAGAATGAAATTTCCGTATTTCTTGAATTATTTTGTACAGACCAATATACAATATTTATAATACAATCGGAGGATCTAAATATGGAAATAATCTCCCAAATAAATCTCTCTCAATAATATAGAACATATACTTCAATAAATTACTCCAAGATATTCGAAGGTACTCCGGATTTCTACATATGGTAAGTTTGTTGTGTATCCTACTAACAGCAATCACCTAGGTTTATTGCTCATGGGGGGATTCAAACTTAGTGCTCTAGCTCAAGAAGTCATTATATGGTTTAAAGCAGTCTCCCAGGGCATGGTTTGGTTGATTCGGTGATGTACCACTTGAGTTTGGCCTTTGACAGTATGTAGTAGATCATTATATATTTCATAGTCATACACCATCCAGATAGGTTCTACTTATTGTTTATGTGGATGATATCATGATTAATGGTGACGATGATCAACATATCTAGAACTTGAAGCATTTCCTGCAAACTAAGTTTCAGACCAAGGATTTGGAACCATTTAAGTACTTCTTGGATATAGAAGTATCGAGATCTTGTATGGGAAATTTCTTGACTTTTCAAATAAGACTAGGATGTTGGGATCCAAACCCATTGAGGAACCTATGGATCCTAACACTAAGCTAGTGTTAGATATGGGTGATTTTTTTTTGCTTTTATTAAAAGAATAGAGTTCATTAATAAGAGGAGAATTTACAAAAAGGAGGAGAAGACTTCTCCCACCAAAATTCTTGATTAATCCAAAAAAATAATAATAAAACAAAAAAAAAAACTAGAAAAAAATAATATTTAGAGAAGAAGATTCCTCCAAGCTGCCCATTCAATTTTTACCCTTAAAATAATTGTGTGTTATGCTCCAACCATAATCCCCACAACACTGCAAAAATACCACATTTCTAAAGTGCAACCCTCTCCTCCCTTCTACCAAACCCCTCAAAAGAAATAAACAACAATTCCTCCACCATGCCAAGCAAACCTAAGATTTTCCCATCACACCAAATAATTTACTCCAGATTCTCCAAGCATAGCCACAATGTAAAATAGGTGAGGTTCCCTTTCAGAACTCAAATACTGGAGATAATGCCTTCAAAGGTCTTCTAATCTGCAACATGTTATTAGTATAGATTTTATTAAAGATATGGATTATTTTTTGCCCAACCTTGGATGATACTAGAGACTTGTTGGAAAGCTGAGGGGACGTATGGTATCATTGCCAAAAATTAGAAAAACGAAAACAAAAAACTAGAAACAAAAACTAAAAACTAGAAAGCAGTAACCTGTTTGGTTAACATTTGTAAAGATAATGCAAATTAAAAACTTCATTAAAAAATGCTCATTTTCATCTTAAAATCAAAATATTATAAAAATATTATTAAAATAATAAAATTACAAAATAATAGACATTACAAAATTACTACAATAAAAATAAAATTTATTATAATTATTTTAATTAATTGTTCTACTTTCAAATTTTACTTTACAATAAAAAAAATTATTGGACATGACAATTGAAAAATAGTAAAAGTATTTTGTAACTGGCTTTATTATTATATTTTAAAATTTATGTATATATTTCTTTTAATTATATTTAAATTCATATGATCATTTAAATTGGATTTTAATTTAAGTGTAGAAAATGAATAATTTAATCCAAAAAAAATATTTCTGGACATTAAAATTTCTGACAACAGGTTGCTAAAACAACTGAAAAAAATAAAATCTGGTTTTCAATTTTTTGGCAAACAATAGAAAACCGGCAACAAAAAAAGTAAACTAATAGCAGAAACAGACGCATTTTTATAACCTATTTTTTCACTGTGGAGAAATAGAAAACAGAAAACAGCAATGACACCAAACAGACCCTAAATTATCTGTTAGTCACGTGGCCAGATATATCTTTCGCAACAAGTGTTGTGAATTAGTTTCTTGATTCTCTGAGAAAAAGCCTAAATAAAAGCTTTTTATTTGGACTTCGGCACTTGATAGAATGAATACTACTGATGTGCTTCAAAATAGAAAGCCTAATAAAGCCCTATCACTAAATGTGCGTGTCCTTCGTTTAAGGAATGGGGAGGCTTGCCCACACTTGTTTCTTCATTGCCCTTTTACATGAGTTTTCTCGAATAAATTATTTGGTATACGTCGTGAAGACTGGATTTGTCCACCCACTTTGAAGGCTTTTTGCTCCATCACATTTACAAGGTTTGGAAAAGGGGATAGGATAGGAAAGCCTTGTGTAGATGCACTCTTATGGCTGTTTTTTGGTATGTTTGGTTTGAGAGAAACGCCAAAATTTTCAAAGGGATGACCATAGGCCCACAGCTAATAATTTAGCTTGTAGTAAAGTGGTTAATCTTGCATCACTTTGGGTGTCGGCTAATGGTTGTTTTCATCATGTTTCTTTAGAAGACATACTGTGGGACTAGTTGGCTCTACTTAATTGAGTCTGGCTTTCAAATTATGATGATATTCTAGTGTAATTTTTAGTTATTGTTGTACGAGGAGGATTTATTATGCTCCCAGTATTTTTTATTTTCTTTTCCAGTTTTTCTTTTGACGTACATTCTGTTCTTTTCTAATAAATTTCCTTGTTTATCAAAAAAAATTCTCCAAGGATTTTTTTTTTTTGTTTCTTTGATAATAAACAAAGAATTCATTAATACAAAAAAGAATATACAGCTAAAAGAATATGACACTCCTTAACATAGTCTGAAAAATTCAGATAAAAAACACAAAAGAAAAACCCACAAACTAAAGAACAAAAGAGGAAAAACCATCACGAACTAACACTCCAACACATATCACCAATCGGGCTGAATATCAGAAAAGCTCGCACCCTTAAAATTCCCTTGTCCCACACACCAAAGAGAAGCCAAATAATGTATCTTCGCCAAAACCAGCAACTGAGCCGATTTCTTCCCTAGGAAAGCGGGCATTACACTCTATCCACAGCCCCCAAAAAACTGGAAAAAAAAAAAAATGGCACATTTCCAAAGTGCTTCCCTTTTCTTTTTCCTGCCAAATCCAGCAAAAGTCACAGCAAAAAATCCTCCATTGTCTTTGAGCTCACCCAACATTCCCCTAAAATACCAAATAACTTATTCCAAACACTCCAAGCATAGTCACAATGAATGAACAAATGCGATGATGATTCCTAAAAATGAACAAATGTGATGATGATTCCTAACAATTAAAGCAGAGAACACATATGCCCAGAGATATAGACTTTAAAGGTCTCCTAACTTGCAGCAAGTTACTGGTATTAATTCTATCAAGCGCAACCAACCAGACAAAAGCCTTAATTTTAAAGCACACTTTGGCCTTGCAAATAGAACTATAGAGAGGAAAAGAAAAATTCGACCTATTCAAAAAATCATAAAAAGATTTGCACGGATAAACCCTTGAGGGATCCAAAGACCAAGACCGCCTATCCACCTCTAAATAAAAACGACAATTAATTCAAAAAGACTAGCAAAGATGATAGCTCCCCCAGCTCCCTATCATTTAATGGTCTACGGAAGTAGAAATACCACGAAGGCAACGGACCACCTGGATGAACAACAAAGAATAAATGGACTCATCCTGGCCTAAGCTTAGGCAAAAAAGGCGTGGAAAGGAGATGGACAAAACTACATTCCTCAACCAAGGATCTTTCCAATACCAGATTTTACTACCTCCAACCCACCAGGAATTTAACATAGGGAATGAAAGAGGGGTTAACTCTAAGAGATAGCTTTCCACAGACTCTCCGAAGAACATCTAAATCTCAAATTAGCATCCCACCCATTCTCTTCTAAACCATACTTACTTCTAACAACCCAATGCCACAGAGAGGAGCTCTCTAGCGAAACCAACAAAGCCATTTAGCCAAAAGGGCTGTGTTTCTAGACACTAGATTTCCAATACCCAAACTACCCACCTATTTAGACCTACCCACCACTCCCCAACTAACCAAAAGATCACTACTACCCCCTAACCCTGACCACAAAAATCCCTTACAATCTTCTCAATCTTATTAACAACCCCTACCAAAAAAAAAATACTAGAGACATGCCTAGATAAGAGTAATTCTACCACTAAGAGAAAAAAGAGCACTCTTCCACCCATCCAATCTCTTAGAAACCCTTTTCTACAACAAGATCTGAAAAGTTAGTAGATCTAGGGTTACCCCCCAAAGGAACCCCAAGATAGGACAACAGCCAATCCAAAACACTACACCCACGTCCACAAAAAACTCCCTAACATTCTCCACAGCCATATTGAGAGTTGTGATACCGTTCTTACCCATATTAATCTAAGGCCCAAAATCCTTCTCAAAAACGTGAAAGACTCAAAATATTCTTAAAGGATGATTTGTGACGCTCTAGAAAAAAGATAGTATCAGCAACAAACTAAAGGTGCTAGACCTTGAACCCCCCCTCTCTCCCCACTTCCAAGCCTTTCACTATACCTCCATGCGTCACCCCATCCACCATCCTACTCAAAGAATCAGCCACTTAAACAAACAAAACCAGGGAAAGAGGGTCACCTTGCCTAATCACCCTTGTAGCCTTAAACCAAAACTTAGACTCACCGGTTACTAAAACCGAATAGCTCACATTAAGCAAACAACCTCTAATCTAACATCGCCATCTCTCTCCAAAACCCTTCCTCACAAAGATCTTATCCAAGAACTTCCAGTTCACTCTATCATAAGCTTTCTCAAAATCCAACTTAAAGATGATACCCTTTTTCTTCCTTATACAAATATCCTCCACAACCACATTAGAAATCAAAATGGCATCCACAATTTGCCTACCCCCACAAACGCATTTTAAGCCTTAGAAATAGTTAGAGATGTACAAAAATTACGAAAAAATCAAAAACCAGACCGAAACACATCTCGGTTCAGTCTTTCAATTTGCAGTTACAATTCCGATTTTGGTACAAAACCAAACCGAAAACCAAATTAATAAATTATAATTGTATAATTTTATGTAATACTAATATTCAAAGCAGAAAGCTTTTGCTCATTGAAGAACCCACACAAGAATCTTGCGGCTATGGCCTTCAGCTCAGAGTCATATATCTTCGTTTCGGACGCAGTCACCGAAGTTTCGCTGAGAAAATGACCAAGTGGTCCACCAGATGCGGTTGCACCACCACAGCCACCAAGAAAGTCCTCGAGTTTAAGACTTGGACCACCGGAGAGAATAGATAGATCAGTTGCACTTGCACCCAAAGCAACATCTTGTTCCTTTTCTTCAGGCATTGTAATAATATTGTCTACAGTAACAAAAAAATAAAGAGTATCATATTGTTATCTAGAGAGAGAGAGAGAGAGAGAGATGTATTATAGGAAGGCAAAATAAAACTAACGCGGATGTGTAGCGTGGAAGGGTTGGAAGAGGCGTAGGTGAGAGGAATTTGCAGAGGGGATCTGCTGGTGGTTGGAAAGAGAGAAGGCGAACCAATTTTGGCAAGCATCCATGTCGGTGTTGGTGAGCATGAAATTAAGAGAAATCGTCTCTTATGCTTTTATGATAGAGAGAGAGGGGGAATGGACTGGAAGCAATAAACCGAGGCCACTGAAGGTGACTCAGATATAGAGGTGGCGAAAGAAAGAGACATGACGAGAGATGCTCACTACCTAGCACGAGCATCAAGGCTTTGGCCTCTGAGGCTCCAAAAGTCGAACACTCGCAAATCTATAGGAACTCGCCGAAAGTAGCAAAGTTCTCGGCTGTCCTCAAGGAACTAATTCTCCGGCAATGCATGGCCTCTACGCACTCCTCTTCCTCCTCTTTCTTCACTCCGTAGCTCTCGTCACTGCTCTAGGATCTCGAAACACTACCTCTAAATGGCTCACACTCGATGGTTCTCATCCCACATCGATTGCACATGGGAAGGGAATTAGTTTCCCTTCCTATAAATACCAACTCCACCCCCCCCCCCCCTCCTCTTCAGCCTTCAACTTTACAAGCTAGGCCCATGTTTTGGATGTGGGCTACAGGCCCATGGAGGCCAATGGCTAAAAGTCTGTCATAATTTAAAATTTTGAAAACTGATGTTTAACTTAACCAAACCAAAAAACCGGCGTTTTGGGTTTTTATAAACCGACGGTTTACAATTCGATATTAGCTTGAGAAATTTTAAAACCGAAAATTTCAGTTCGGTGTTTGGTTTTGTTAATAACCGAACCGAATAAAACCGATTACAGCCCTAGAAATAGTCCTATCAAGTACCATACCCACCCTATCAGCTAACACTTCGGTGATGATTTTTTAAACACTTGAAACTAAGCTAATAGGTCAATAATCCGAAATCTTAACAGATTTACTCTTCTTTGACACAAGAGTTATGAAAGTGGAATTAATACTCTTACTTAAAATCCCATTTCTTTAAATTCATTAAAGACCTTAAGCAAATCATCCTTAACCACCTTCCAACAATCTTGGAAGAAAGCCGTATTAAAAACATTCAATCCTAGTAAGCAAATCATCCTTAACCACCTTCCAACAATCTTGGAAGAAAGCCATATTAAAACCATTCAATCCTAGAGCTTTATCCCCTCTCCATGTCAAAAACTGTGGCCCTCACTTCCTCTTCCTCGAAAAGTCTTTCCAACCAACCTATCTCCTCGCCAGATAAAGGATCCCACTCTAATCCTTCAATCATAGGTCCACTATCATCCTCCTCACAAATACAAATCAGAATAAAATTCAGTGATTTCAGCAGCAATTTGACTCTGATCAGTTATCATGAACCCCCCTATCCAGTTCCAACTCCCTAATCAAATTCTTCCTCGCAAGGATATACTAATGCAGATTGCATTGTGTCACCTTCCAACAAAAGATCGACAACCGGGTACTATATCTTTGTTGGTAGTAACTTGGTTTCTTGAAGGAGTATGAAACAATCTGTAGTGACTAGGTCAAGTGCTGAGTGCTTGAGTTACAGTATAGGGTCATGGCTCACACTACCTGTGCACTGGCTTGGCTAAAGAACGAGTTGGAAGAACTGAGTTTCCACATTCTCAGTCTATGGAGTTGATGTGTGATAATCAAGTTGCCATTCATATTGCCCCCAACCCGGTTTTCCATGAGCAAATAGAACACATTGAAGTTGATTGCCGCTTTGCTCAGGAAAAACTTGTGTAAAAGCTTATTGCCGCCACTCATCTAAAGTCTAATGCAGCTTGCTGATTTATTTACTAAAGTATTGAGGGGTTCTCATGATAAATTCATTTGTAACAAGCTAGGAGTATATGATATATATGTTCAAGGTTGAAGGGGAGTGTTGATGGTTGTTTTTGTCATTTAGCATTATTAAGTTATTAGTGTATCAGTGTTATGTTAGTAAGTGAAAGTTAGTAAGTGTATTATGGTCATTTGCATGTACTTGACATATATTATAAACAGAGGAGAGACCTATCATTGTGATTAGGTCTTCCCTTTTACCCAACTATTCAACAGTCTACTTAGCAAAAACCAAGTACGCTCGATTGATTGCAGGGTTTTTTATTGCTTACCTGTTTTAAAGGATGTGAGAAAGATAAAGATTCTTAAAGACTTCTATTGTGTTGTTTTTACTGTGCTTTGGGGAATCTGGTTCAAATAAAATGCCCACATTTTTAATGGATGCTCTCTAACTTTATCATTACTGTGGGATTGAATTAGAGCTTTCCCCTTTAGGTACTTCAAAAGGGGTGTGCTTCTCATATTATCAAGGAGATTCGATGGAACCGTTCATATGATGTTTTGTTTGCCTTTTCTTCTTCTAGATTTTCCTCTTTTTGTATTCTTTTTCTGATTGTTGAATTAGGAAGACATCTTATTCTCTGCATTGAATATATTTTTCTCTTAATGAAATTTCTTTTTCTATAAAAAAAATTTTTAAATAAAAAAATAAAAAAATAAAAAATAAAAAACCTAATGTAAAAATAGTAAATAATTTATGAGCAGAGCATGGGAAAAAATTTTCAGCATGTTCTTATTAACAAGTAAAATATCCTGAAAAATATCAGTTCATGAAAAAAGAAATACATACAGTGTTTCCGTTACAACCATCCGCAAGGTTGCTGTCAACTGAAAGAAGTGGATCTTCAATTGAACTACATGCTCTGCAACTATAGCATAGTCAATGGACATTGACGGAAGAAGAAAATTAAGGGCAAAAGAAGTACATATTAGAATATGGACTAATGGATAAGGAAAATGATACCTCTTATACTAAAATGATTACTGGCAGTAGACAACAGATGAAGAGTAAATCTTGAAAGTGATGTGAGACAGGCTCAGGGCACATTTGTGTGCATGTGCAAATGTGTTCATGCACGCATGAGCCTCCGTGAGTGTGTGCGTAGAATATATTGATGTTATAGAAAACTAACAGCAATTAAATATTGAAATAATACATTTAATATTTTGATCAGTATTTTGATTAATTATGTTTAAAACTTGAAGGAAATTGTGCCCTAGACCTTCATAGTAATAGAAAATAACTTTTATGAAGAAAAATTTTAAAACTTGAACCTTGAAATGCATTCCATTTTGGAGACTTGATTTAAACCACCTCTTGAACTCTTTTGTTTTCCCCTCTTCATACGAAGGGGCCTTTTGTTCACACTTGTCAAGCTTGATATACATTGTTGGCCACAACCTAACAACTAAAGCTTTTAGGTAAAAAGTGGTTGTCTAACATGGTGTCAAACCTGGTTACCATGAGGTCCTAGGTTCTAGTCTCGTTGCCCACACTTATTGTGTGGTGTTTAAAAAAATTGTTGTATTCTCTGTAATGGGTGTTATTGATCATGTGTTTATCTCTACACGTGCTATTGGGCTGCACATGCAGGGGAGTGTTAAAGCTTGATGTACATTTTTGGCCCACAACCTAACAGTTTAAGCTTTTAGGTGAAGTGGTAACCTAACATGCTTTATAGCTTATTAGTAGGGGCTGAAAAATCTCTTGACCTGTTCAAAAACAAGTGAACCAGACTTCTTTGGCAGAGCTTTTTGATGGTTCACAATCTCCTCTGACCAAATAAGGACTTCACCTAAATATTTATTCAGTGTGTCTCATTCCGAAGTGCTTATTTGGACAGCTCTAAACCCCTCCCCCCCTCCCCTCCCCCCCCAACCAAAATTGAAGAAGTTTGCTCTTCGAAAACTCCTCAATGAAATTTCCTTTTCTACCAAAAATTCAACTGGTGCTTCTCGTCCAATCACCAATAAATGTTCTCATTTTTTATTCTCCACCTTTTCTTTTAATCTATTTTTTTGTTAGAAGAGAATGAGTTATTTCAGCAATAAAGTTGTCAGAATGGGGGTATATTTGTCCTTACAGCTTTTATTATTATTAATATATAAGAGGGCAGACCTGGAGCTGTACATAACTCTCCAGGAAACTGCCGCCTCCTGGTATCTCTCACAGTCTTCTTCTTTTCTGCTCTTCTTCTCCCTCCTCCACCTCTAACTTTACAACATGGAAACAGAGCATTAATCTCCTCTAAATCTGATTTTTCTGAGTTTCTTTTTGACATTCTGTTTTTCATTTTCTTTCTTTTCTTCCACTAATAAGCTCCCAACTCTGATTTTCTAGTTGGTTTGAGAGTCATTTAAGGTCACTCTTTATCTTGGTGTTGATGTGCAGCATCCTTGGTATGACGCTCTGTGTGTTCATGGTGATTTGCTGATGTGAAGTGACACTCTGTTTCTGGTGTATGCTGTTGCTGTGTTGCTGCTTGCTGGTTGGTTGCCCACTTCCACATGGCCAAGTAATTCCTCGTAGTATATTGTGACTTATGCTCCATGGTCAGACCAGCCCTTTGAAGTTCTGAAGTTCTACTATGTTCTTGTGTGTGCCGCCTGATTTCGCTTTGTTGATGTGTTGTTCACTCCTGGTACTGGTGTGCACTTATTGTAGCATATTGTGGGCGGTTTTGACGGCCTCTACAGAGAGAGCTTCAACTGATACTGTTAACAAACAGATCACAGGCATCACATTGGTTAGGTCCTTCAACTATCTTCTGTGGTCTAAGGCAGTGCGTGTTTATATTAACACAAAAGGAAAGCCCAAATATTTGCTGCATTCTCCTCCATCTCTAGACTCCAAGGATTATGAAGGGAGGCACAGGTCAAAGACAAGATAAGGGAGGGGTGGCTTAGATGGTTTGAGCATTTGAAACACAAGCCTAGTAGAGCACATGTGAGGAGGAGTGAGTTAGTTATTTGTTTTTGGCATGCAAAGGGGTAGGAGTAGACCGAAAATAATTTGGAATAAGGGAGTGAGGAAGGATTTAATAGCCCTTAATCTAATAGAGGAAAATGCTATCGATCACGAATTGGGAAGAAAAGGATTCATGTAGCCAACCCCTGGGACTTAAGGCCTGTGGCAATAGTTGTTTGATGTTGTTGAAAATTCCCAAATAACTGAAAGATAAAAGGTACTAATCGATCATGAAAATTTATTTGAGGTCTCTTCCTCATTCCTTAGGTCATTTTGCATGCAATTCAAAATTGGGATGCCTAATTTCACTTTTTGAGGATTTATTTGCTCTAGTTGTGTTAAATAGGGAGTTAACCTTAATTGAATTAAGGATTCTTCCTTGAATAGAAAAAAATTTGCTTCCAAACACTCTTATAGGACAAGGAAGAGGGTTCCTTGACTTGAAGGGCATTTTTAAAAATTGGGGTTTGGGGCAACAATCCTTGCTTCTATTTCTCTATATATATATTTAAGAAAAAAAAAACGCAAAGGGCAACACAACATAGATGTATTTAACTTGTAATATATTAGTCCTAAAACTTACATTCATATGTCTATTAACCATTTCTAAGGTTTCATAAAAGAATTCCATCCTTTACTACTAATTTTCTTTATTTTTTCAAAACAAAATCGAAATTGACATCGAAATCAAAAAATCTGTCAAAATTTCCATATTTTTGGAGCTTTGAAATTTGAGTCAAAACTGAAATTTGAGACCTAACCTAGGAATCAGGCAACCTCCATCACTTACGCTGCCTGGGACAATCTGACTCCATGAACGATTATCATTCTTCTTGTTATCTGTTTTATTATATCCAGGCCAACAAGAACTCTCCGAAGCAATAAACGCACCCCAGAATCGAGACCATCCATCCCCTTTCAAACCTTCAGGGAAACAAAAAGGAATACCTTTTACCCCTCCATCCATGCCCTATTTCCATAAACTTCCCCACCCTAGTCGCATGAATCCCCATCCAGTAATTAACAAACCCCACTTTGACTCTTAAAAAACCCTTGCACAACCTTCATGAGATGAGAATCCTTAAGAAAACCATGAAGTCACAACTGAAGAGAGGCGTACCCACCGATTGCACTTATGGTTCTTCTTAAGGACAAATAGAGCTCCAACCTTCCCTATCTAATCCAATCTCAAATCAAAGGACTTCCCTATTATATGTATTGAACAAACCCCCACCATCAGTTTATACGATAACCATGATTTCGAGCATCAACAAGCTGCGAAGAGAGGGTTTTTGCAAGAGATCAGCACCATCATGGATAAGAGAGAGAGAGAGAGAGAGAGAGAGAGAGAGAACTCGAAACAAATGAGTTTGCCATGTTTGTCAAAACCCTAGGCAGCAAGAAATAGAGGAGAAAGAAAGAAGTGATCGAAACCTTGCAGATTTCGAGAGGAACACAGAGATTTAGAGCGCAAAGGTTTTCTCTTCCTGCTGAAGTGATGGTGAGCGACTAATGAATGATACTTCACTCTTATTGATACTATATATACACATATTTATATTCCATTTTTAATGAAATTAGGAATCAATTTGGATCTGATATTAAAGTTTTTTAGCTTGATGATGCTTTTGAATTTATCCAAAGTTTGCATCAACATCATTTATTCAGATAAAGGTATCATCACTAGACTTCCAGTGTTTTACATTCCTTAAAAGAATGTAGTATCAGAAAGGAAGAATAGAATTTTACTGGGCATAGCACTTCCTTGCTTTTGCACATGCATGTGCCGTAAAACCTTCCTGTTTTTAAATTAAGACGATGTCAACTAGTGTCCTAGAAAGGAAAATTGCCTTCTCCATGGTGTATGCTAATGCTCCTATGTTTCCCGCTGTGCCTCATGTTTTCTAGTGCACCTGTTTCATGCATGTTCAGCACAGTGGTCAAGACAAGTTGTCTCCTTATGCTATTAAGTGTGTTTTTGTTGCATATTTTAGAACTTAGAAAAGGCAATAGGTGTTTTATCATCAGACTTGTAAACGCTATGTCAATACAGATGTGACCTTCTTTTGGGGAACACCATATTTTTCTAGCAAACGATATTCTCTGGATGAATCTATTCAAGATATTATAACTGTTAGTGATTCTCCTTGTGTCAATCCTCCCATTCCTACCTCATCCCAATACAATTTGCATCTAGACACTATTTTTGCAGTGAAAATAATTCCAGTTGTATGGATATATCAAAGATAATAAATAACAAAAAGCAATATGACAAAAAGAATGTAGTTCAAGAGTGTTCTAGTAATTATACTGAGTGATATGAACTGACAGGTAATACCTCCTCTTTGAAGATGCCCACTTTACCCTTATAGCATTAATAGACACGCCAAACACAATGTCGACCAACACAATAAAGCTCTCTTTAAGACATCTCAGACCCTGTCACACATACATTAGAAAAGTTCAATTACATTTATGACCAATAATTTGCCAATGATTCAATCATGAAAAGAAAAAGAATATTCACACTTAATCTTACTATGACAATTTTTCTGTTTCGCCATGACTCCATTTTACATAACGTAAACATACATACTTTACACACACACAGAAACAAGTAATCAAATATGTGTGTGTGTTGGTGTGCACACATTTCCGTGTGTATTTATACAATTTACATATACAGGCCTTACAACTTGCATAAACATTTTTTTTATAAACAGAGAAAATGTATTAGAACAAGTGAGAAAGAATACAACAAGAAAGGAAAAAAAAAAACAAGGAGAACAAGATATCCTACTTTTACAAAAGGAATACACCCATAAAAAAATATAAGGAAAAAAATAAACAATTATAAAACACCTCAATGAAGCAAAGACCCTCCCTCTCTAAGTGTTCAATGGAAACATGTCAAAAGAAGCCATTTGGTGAACACCACAGTGACACAAAAAAGACACCACTCCTCTCCAAAATGTTAAAATAAGCCATTTGATGAACACTACAATGACACAAGAAGCACAACTCTGCCCTAACTAAGGTTAATAGAAATACTTATTACACTTATAGTTCTTTTTTGTTTAGTTCAAATTTTGACAATTCAACCATCAGATACTGTTATCATCCTATTCTTCCATACATGTTAAATATTATGGTAAAATAATGCTGATTGTGCTTGATTTATAATGTGACACATGGATGTTACTCATGTTAGGACCTAGACCCACATTGCATCCGTCACACCTGTGGAATGACAGCCAACAGTGTGAACAACGTCCACAATTGGTGAATGACGGCCAGCAGTGTGAATGACGGCCACGGTTGGTGAATGACGGCCACCTACCATGGTAGGTGAGCCACCGCCACCTACCATGGTGGGTGAGCCACCACCACCTACCATGAGATCTTGCCACAAGCTATAGGCTATATATTGAAACCCCCCAACGAAGCTAAACCACACATCTCAACTGCAAGGTTTGTCCTCTTCTGTTTTTCCATATTTTATTCTCTGTGTACATGTTAAATAGGGACCCGAGTATGTAAAGAATACACAATTGAATATACAATTGATTCATTCTCATTCTCTACATGGTATCAGAGCTTGGGTTACTCTAAAACCCTAAGCAATCCATGGCTACCCAAAAAGGAGACAGCCATAAGTCCAGCCAGTCGGCAACCTAGGAAGGAGAGTCGGAGATAACCTCCTCCACAGCCGACATATCCGAGAATTCCCCACTCCATCTTACTATTGAAAAATTCAATGGTAAAAATTACAAAGAATGGGCACAATCAATCAAGCTCGTTATCGACGGTAAGGGAAAGCTCGGCTTTCTTACCGGCAAGACTCGGCGACCACCTCCTACCGATGCAGTGGCATCCAAGAAATGGCGGTTTGAGAACTCCTAGATAACGTCATGCTTGATAAACTCTATGAAGTCAGCCATTGGCAAAACGTACCTGTTTCTCCCAACGGCAAAGGACGTGTGGGATGCGGTGCGTGAGACATACTCCAATGCTGAAAAGGCTTCCCAGATTTTCGAATTGAAGACGCGGCTATGGCAAACGAAGCAAGGAGATCGAGAAGTCACAGATAACTACACCAAGATGCTCGAACTTTGGCAAGAACTCGATCTCAGCTGCAAAGAGGAATGGGAATGCACGGGTGACAGTGTATGTTTCAAGAAGAAGATGGAGAATGAGAGAGTATTCGAGTTTCTGGCAGGGCTGAACCAAGAGCTTGACGACGTGAGGAGCAGGATTCTAGGTCGCCAGCCGCTCCCCCCCCCCCCCCCATTCGAGAAGTCTTCTCTGAGGTTCAGCGTGAGGAAAGTAGGAGGAACGTGATGTTGAAGGAGTAAAACAAGTCTAGGCCCAAGGCATCAGCTCTTTTAACTTGTGGGCCTCATACTAGATCCAGCCCAAAACAGTCCAAAAGGCCCTATTGTGAGCATTGCAAAAAAACGGGCCATACTAAAGACACCTGCTGGACCTTACATGGCATGCCCACGGATTGGAAGCCCAAACAGCCCAATAAAGCCCATGGTCATCAGTCCTCCACTGAAACCCAAGCAAAAAAAATACCCACAGAAGCTCATGGCCCAACAGCTTCTAGTGGGGGATTTAATTCCGACCAACTTGCGAAAATATATGAGCTATTTTCCAATTTCCAAGCCTCGGATCAGTCTGCTAATACTATGTCATCTGACTCTTTAGCCCAAAAAGGTACTTTTTTGACAGCCCTTAGTACCACTCCTCATTTTACCCCTTGGATTATTGACTCTGGAACATCTGACCATATGACCGATGCTCATCATTTATTTTCAACATACTCACCTTGTGCCGGTAATTTAAAAGTCAAAATTGCAGATGGGACTCTATCCCCTTTCGCTGGCAAAGGGAGTATTCGTATTTCTGAATCTATTACTCTTGAATATGTCCTTCATGTTCCTAATTTATCATGCAATTTGCTGTCTATTAGTCAGTTAACCAAACAGTCTAATTGCTCAGCTAAATTCCTACCCTCTCATTGCGTCTTTCAAGACCCATCATCGGGGAAGACGATTGGCAATGCCAATGAATGTGACAGGCTCTACTACTTCAACAAAGCTAATGTGAATGGACCGTGTCCTCCTACTGTTTGTAATTCTGCATCTAGTCCTAGGGAAAGTGAACCTCTTTTATGGCATAAAAGGATGGGACATCCTAGTTTTTAGTATTTGCAGCACTTATTTCCTTCAATACATTCGAAGGAAATTGCCTTGGATTTTCAGTGTGAAGTGTGTGAACTTGCCAAACACCATTGTACTACTTTTCCTAGATCTCAGTATAAAATATCCATGCCATTTAGTCTGATTCATAGTGATCTATGGGGACCTTCTCGTACTCCTAATAGGACCCATACAAAATGGTTTATTACTTTTACTAATGATCACACTCGTCTGTGTTGGGTATATTTATTGACTAATAAAACTGAGGTTCGATCAGTCTTCCTGAATTTTCACTCTATGATACAAACCCAGTTTCACACAAAATCCAAATCCTTTGTACTAACAATGGTACCGAGTATTTCAATCACTCCTTGGGCACGTATCTTCAAGAGAATGGTATTATCCATCAAAGCACTTGCGTTGACAACCCTCAACAAAATGGGGTTGCTAAACGGAAAAATCGACAAATCCTTGAATTTGCTCGTGCCCCGTTGTTCACCTCTCACATGCCAACAAAATTTTGGGGTGACTCAATTTTGACTGCTACATGCCTCATTAACCAAATGCCTAGTAGAGTCCTATCCCTTGCAACTCCGCTCCAAAAACTCCAACAAACTTTTCCCAATTCTAGGCTCGGCTCACATCTTCCGCTTCATGTCTTTGGGTCCACTGTATTTGTCCACATTCACGTGCCCAAGCAAAACAAATTGGATCCCAAAGCACATAAATGTATCTTTCTTGGTTACTCTCCCACACAGAAGGGTTACAAATGCTATGACCCAATCTCCCATAAACTCTATGTCAGCCTGGATGTCACCTTCTTTGAACATACCCCCTACTACTCGCTTCAGGGGGAGTCATTGAGTAAAGCTCGACCCTCAAAAAGGGGGAATAAAACTAGCCATTGACTATTATTCACTACTATATGATGAGCTAAAGATCTCAACATATTTACAAGAACTTTGGATGAGCCAAATCCATTAATGAACAACTGGCCAGATATTAAATCAAAACTATAGCGGTTGTTTGGTATTACTATCAAAAATTATGAAAACAAAAACAAGAAATAAAAACTAAAACTAAAAACAACTCTATTTGATTAATTACTATAATAAAAATTATTATAATCATTTCACTTAATTGTTATAATTCAAAACTCATTTTACAATATCAATCTTGTTGAACATGACAACTGAAAATTAATAAAAAAATTTTGTAAATGACTTATTATTTTAATTTTTTTGAAATTTTATGAAAATTTTTATTTTAGTTATAATTTATATTCGTATGATCATTATATTTTAATTTAAATTGAAAGTTAATAAAAGATGAATGATTTAAACCAAAAAAGTTAATTCTAGATGTTAAAATATTCTGACAACGGGTTGCCAAAACAACTAAAAACCATAAAATTTGGTTTTAATTTTTTTGCAAACAGCTAAAAGCCGATCACAAAAATAGAAAACTGGCAACTTAAGCATGTTTTCATAAATTGTTTCTCACAAAAACGGAAACAAGAAATAAAAATGATGCCAAACAGAACCTTAGATTTTGGAAAGATTACAGCATTTCTGATGCAAAAACTATATGGATGCAATTCCCCATGTGATTGTAAGAACCCCAACGACAGAAATGGTGAGACAAGAAACAGACTTTATAAGCATCTAAAAGAAAGAAATGATAACAGTCCAATATCATGAACACAATAAATTAAGAACAGATTACGTATTATTCATTATAGAGGTAAATCCTCAGAATATAGACAGTGAAGAGGCACACATGAAAAACAGCAACAAGAAACACAATTAACAAACTTGCATAACAATATACACATTCTGTACATATTGCAAGGAAACAAAGCTGGACATATTGTAGGTGCCCAAATTGGTGTTGCACATGTTCACATGTTGAAGCAACAAGCCACTTTGACAGCTACTGTTTCACAGTATAAGCCATTCCTCAGTGCAGTGCAGGAAGGGAAGCTCCATTATAACAGACACTTTCCGTTCCCACAGCCCCTCCCCCACAAAATAAAAAACAAAATAAAAGTAAAGAAAAAAAGGGAAAAAATCACAATATACTACATTTTAATAATCAGCATTGTAGCCAGAACATGGATCGGAAGGCAATCTGACACCCAGAGTAACTAATAAAAGAAAAGGAGCAACATGTTTGGCCATGTTGTATCTTATCATACTACAAAATTATTATCCATACCATTATTCAAATCAAGGAAATGGTGGAATGCAGAAAAGAAACTGAAAAATCAAGTACCTCCAATTCTGATGAAGAAAAAGCTGTGTGCAGATGAGGGATCCACAAGACTGATTTCCCAATCCACCAGAAGCAGAGGATCCGGTTGCAAAATATAAAGAACCAGCAGTCTCGTGTTGTGAAGAGCAGAATGGTGCTCTATGAATTCATAAAACAAGAAAACACAGGGGCAAAACCTTAGAGAATAAAAAATTAAGCCATCATCTACAATTTCCATTGTAGAAGACACAACATCTTAAAATACTAAAAGCTTACCCAGACCAGTAATTGAGAACATCTGAAAAACCATTCATAATACATTATAAAACGTCCATTAACTGCTTTCTTTGATAGCAAAACAATGTCTAAAAGTGACACACCCACTCCAAGAGCTGGTAGAACATGCAAGAGAATTTTTTCCAAAAGCTGTTTCTGTGTAAGGTTAGCAAACCATTACTATAACCAAAAAAGAACTCTTTCAAATGAAAGCCGTAATTCTGTGACAGCAAAGTATTAGTAATCAAACAGGGCATAATACATAACAAAGAATCTACCCTCTTCCAGCATCCTCTAGCATTCCTTGTAGTAATTCCAAATGCAGCCACCATAACCACAGTCACAACATTCACTCCAGATCCCAGCACCGTATACATTGTTAAGGAAGCAAAAATGAAAAAAATAAATAAAAAATAAAAAAGGCCAACAACAACATGAGAAGCACAATCCGGATGAAAATTCAACCCTTTAGACAAGGATATATGTTATCAAAACACTGTGAAAAGCCATTTTCGTCCCATACCTGAAAACATAAAGGAATTTGACCAATTAAATCAAAGGAATCACATAGGTGGAACTATTGTTCAATCACATGTTCATAAGATTATAAATTTATAATCTCATAGACATGGATATTAACATATAGCAGCCTCAACTGAAATTATGAAATTTCTTAAAATAATCTTCAAATTTGCCCCATTGTTTTTCACTTTTTTTAATACCATTTTTAAGTCCTCATGTGTTAGAATGTTTCGGGTAGTAAGATTGTAGTTTTAATTTTTTTTTTTTTTTTTTTTAAATCTAAAGCTTAAATTTAATTTTGATTTTCCGGTCTTCATTCTACTCTCATTTATCAAATTTTCATTGCATCTCTCAATTCTCACTTCCCATTCTAAAAGAAATAGTAAAACCCCTCCTATTGATAGCTAAAAGAGACAAATGAAGATGATATATTGTTATCCAAATGTGTGTGTGTGTGTGTGTGTGTGTGTGTGTGTTAAGGCTTGATATACATTGTTGCCCACAACCTAACAGATAAAGCTTTTAGATAAAGAGGTTGCTTCACACGGTATCAAACTCATGGTTGCCAAGACATCCTGGGTTCTAGTCTTGCTGCACACATTTACTGTAAAATGGTTTATTAAAGATTATGTTCCCAGTATGGGTGTCATTCACTGTTTGTTTCTCACCATGTGCAATTGAGCCATGCATGCAGAGGAGTGATTAGGCTTGATGCACACGCACATTGGTGGCTCACAACCTAACTGCTTAAGCTTTTAGGTAAAGTGGCTGCTTCGCTATATAAATATATATACACATATATATAGTCAGCTTTTCTTTGAGAAGTTTTTTTTTTTTTTTTTTTTGCCCTTATGCTTGAACTACCCCACATTTTATTTTTCTGCTAGAAACTAGATAAATTTGATTGTAGTCTAATGCTGTTTTTACATTTTACCAGTATTTAATTTCACTGTTTACATATAATTTAGAACATGCATCCTCCTTCTGTCTCTTCTTATACGGTACTTTATCATATTTTTGAGTAACCTTTTGCTAGGGTTCTATCATTTGTGTATGGAAAAATACTTGTGATAAGACAAAACATCATAAAAGAAATTAGATAAAATACGTTTATAAATCTATTTCAGATAAGTTAAATGTTTGAATAAAAAAATTTCTTAGAGAGGAGAGCTTCTGCCTTGTGCATGTTGTAGTTGTTAAGAATGTCAAGTGAATTGGAAGACCTAATCATGGCAACAAGTCTCCCCCTCTATTTATTATGTGTCATTTATATTACAATGACCACCATACCTGTACTAACTCACGTTTACTAATAGACAACAGTAATACTTAAAAACAAAACCAGAAAGCTAGAGCATAATCTTATATGCTCCTAGAAAAATTACAAATGGATTTAACCACATCAAGTTGGAATTCAGACTTCACATGAGGGATGGTAACGAGCTTTTGCACAAGTCCCCCCCAAAAGGGACTAGGTTGGACCGTTGGAGACAATATGAACAAAAACCTAATTATCACACATCAACTCCATAGGTTGAGAAGTGGAAAACAAAGTTCTTCTTACATGACCTTCAGCCAAAACAGCTCACATCTAGTAAGGGCCATAGCCTAATACTCTTAACTTAGCACTTGACCGAGTCGTCCTCTTCCAGGATACCAAATTACCACCAACAGGAACACAATTGTGGATGAAGGTGATCTTGCCCAATGTGCATCTAATCCTCATATGAGAAATCTCTCCCAGATGCATGGTCATGCACCTTTGAGGTATGTTTAAGAAACAAATGACTTAACCAAGTGACATTTTTTAGGAGAATAAAAATAAAAAAAAAAAACTCACAGCACTTGTTGTGAAACACATATGTTGAGCATGAGATAGTTTAACTTTCCAACAAGTCTCTGATCTAGGGTCCGACAACTCTCCAGTATCTTCTAGGTTCAGTCAATGAATCACCAACGTTTGGCAATAATTTGCTGTTAGGATCAACAGGTGCATTAAAACATTTGGATCCCGATATTCCAATCTCATCTAAAAGGTCTAGAACAAGCTTCCTAACAAAAGGTCCCATACAAGATCTAGATACTTTCATGCAAGAGAAAAATGGCAGCTCAAAGTCTTTGGTCTGAAAGTTTGGTCGATGTAGACACCCTCATCCTGACTGAATGCAGGGTGGTCTACTGCACACAGCTCAAGGCCCACCTTACCACAACATTGAACCAACCAAACCATGTCTATTGAGCTCGTGGTTGCTCACCCTACTCTTTAACAATTTTAGGTTCGGACTAAATGAGAGCCCCACTTGTTAAGTTTTCCAAGAAACTGCCATTTTGACATGTATTATAGATCGGCAGGAAGATACTATTGTATACTAAGCATGTAATTTGTTGGCGGACATATATTTAGTCCATGAAATGTGAAAAATTGTATGTAAAGCACAGCCCAATGTAAAGAGCTTGTCAATGGAAGTAAAACTTTTTGATTGCTTTATGAAAAATACCTATATATATATATATGCATCTTGTGTTTCAATAAATATTCACTCTTAATTGGCTTTTGACTTGTTTTCAAATGATAGTTTTGCACATCAAATTCTTGCCTAAGTGCCTCCATCAGATTTTAGATGGAGTCATGGCTGATCACATGCCAAAAATAGGAACATGGCAACTAGAGGGTAAAAGAGAAGTTGGATAACTGACATATTGGTGAGTAGCAACCGAATCTATAACCCAAAGACTAGAGGAACAAGAACTAGATGCCAAGCAAGCTATAGGATCACATATCTAAGCAAGAGATGCAATGGAAAGAGAAGCTTTCTTTGACACTTGAAACTGCAATAACTTCAAATACTCCTACTATGAAACAAACACAATAAGTTGCTCCATGTAAAGGCATATATATTTTTGGCCAACAACCTAATAGCAGAAGCTTTTAAGTGCAGTGCTAATGTAACATGGTATCGAAGCTGGTTACTAGGAGGTCCTAGGTTCTAGTCCTGTTGCCTGCATTTGTGGGGTGGTGTTTAAAAAGATTATTGTATTCCCTATATGGGTGTTATTTATCATGTGTTTATCTCTCCACGTGCTGTCAGGCTGCATGTGTAGGAGAGTGTTAAGGCTTGATATACAATGTTGGCCCACAACCTAATAGCTTAAGCTTTTTGGTAAAGTGGTAATCTAACATTCCCCAATAGCCTACAACATTGGTGACACATGTTGGCTTACCGTGAAGATCTATGATTCCCTAATCCACAAAGAGTACACATGTTGAGGGGCCATATCCACATTTGCCACTTCCTCCATGACTACTTGAACCAACCCAAGAACTTATGCTATTACCTAGGTGATGACCATAAACACCAAGTGTTACAAATGAAGTCTTCTCAAAACTAAAGGTTGGAATACCGTAACAGGAGCAGAGAAAAGGAGCAGACAAATGGGTATTGGAGGGAGCAAGAAGTATGTGGGAATAAATATTAGAAAAGTATGGCAACTCTAACTACCGAGGATCTAGACCAAACATATTCAAAATCTAGTTTCAAACCTACTAGGAGTCAATCATTTGCCTTTGCATCTCATAGACATCGGTTGTTATGGGTTGCACGATGTTGAGCTCTTCATGGATGCACTTCATCCCACAAAAATATTGAGTGATGCTCATGTCTCCATGTCATATATGAAAGAACTCAAGGGAGAGATCATACATGCGGATTATGTTAGACAAAATAGACGTTTGACATAATCCAAATTTCCTTGCATACATTTGGATGCACATATGTCCATGCAATGTCGAGCTTTGTTGAGTTCCACAATAAAGAGATAATCAATGCTTCTTCTTGTACCATATATCTTCCTGTTTGTCATCATTGAGTCCATACTAAAACAAGTGCTTGGACTTGCCTAAGCCAGTCAAATAGATCTTGGAAACCTTAGACCAGTATACATAGTTACTTCCATTCAACTTCTCAGTTGTAATGTGTGGCAACGAATGTTTCCTTTCGGGATTCATGGACTTCATTCCAACACACACAACCAAGACCACTAATGACAAGATAAACAACTAGAACAAATCACAAGCACAGCAACATAACATGTTTCAAGACCTCAATGAACTCAACAACCACTAAATAACCTCCAATAATATTGTACAATCATTCTCAAAGTGCCACGCAAAAAAATTAAATGGTGGAATCTTTTGACAAAAATCCCTAAAACTTGATAATATGATTTACGGAGGATTCAAACAATATAGGACCACTTCAGGCCAAAAACATGGTTGTATGAAGCCACCAAAAGTTTTCCTCAGTGGACACAAAAAATATATATAAATAATAAATATAAATATGTCATATTTCCCGAGACAAGTAATTAAAACGCACATACATTTACATTTACCACTAGTACTAATTGTTTCAAAAGGCATCTATACCAAAAAAGTTATGGTTTTTCATGTTTGTTGCCTTCGAGAGTGGGGACAAATGAGTATCTTCAATGGGGACACCCCCTTAATTTAACAAAAATAACCATTTATTTTCAAATTTTCAAGGCAAGCACATCCCCTACATAGACGTACGTGGGTTCACTACTGTGCACCATCACATAGAGTTACCACCCATGCTTGAGGACACTACTACAGGCTTCGACAATGGGATTTCAGGGCTTGACGGCAGTCTGTGGGAAACCATGGTGTTATTTTGCAAGATCAAGGGGTTTTGATACTCTTGAACACTTAGCGTCATCCAAGAAGTTTTTAGAACCTGTTCCGTCTTCTGGCAGCGACTAGGCTGGTTTTCAGGCCTATGGTGGTACTAGCAGCTCTACTATGGTGGTAGACATGCAGAATATTTTGGGTTTTAGTGCTCAGCTGGCATTAACTACAGTACTTAGGGTTTAGGTCTCAATACCATGATCTAATACCATGTTCGAGTGTTACACAGATTAGAAACCTTCTCCATCTTTACTTATAATGCAAGCATATATTACAATGATCATTCAAACCTTACTAACCCATGCTTACTAACACATAGTAGTAACACAGCAGTAATATACACTAAATAACTGACATAAAAATAGAGCTTTCACCGTGCACATGTTGTTCATAATTAATTCATAATTAAAAACTTTCATTGCACATCCATTGATACTAATGAATCCATGCTCACCGTAGTTTGATGAATAGTTGAAGTTTAGTATTAAACCACAAATTTATTATCAATTCATTAATGTTCACAATTTTCATTTGATATGCAAGTTAACTAGCACATTTTATTAATTTGACCAATAAAATTACATATTCAAAGAAAAATCTCATTGAATTATGTTAGATATTTGTAATATCCATGTGTATACATATAACATATGGAAAATATCCCTCTTTATTACTATTCCTTTTGTCCCTACTCACTTGAAGTTCTAAATCCAACTGATTATATATATTCATGTATTTATATATTATTTTATACATGTCAATATTTAAATTTTCTTTAATTAATGCAAGTATTTAAGTCAATGCATAAGTATTCTATGCACACAAACACTAATTACAAGGTCTGTTAGGCGCAAAGGGTATGCGTGAATAAATTGCAGAGATTAAAATAAATTTCATTAGCCTATTTCTTATATATTGAATAAATTTCGTGGTAAGATTTTATTACTACCTTCAGGTGTAAGAGAAAATTTTAGAGAGAGAAGATATCACAAAAATAAAAGAAATCTTTCTGAACTTTGCATAACTACCCCAACCACAAGCTGCCACAATACTTCAAATCCTACTATACATTTTTTGTCATGTATTTTTTCAGCAATCAAACAGAGCATTGACAAGAACTGTACAGAATCAGAGTTTAAATAACATACTTCGTATGATAAAACAAACCGCTGAGTGTGATAAATACTTCATTTGCGCAAAATAGAACTGCTCCGTTTGTTTGTTGAGAAAATGAAGGAAATAAAAGGAAATTAAAATCGTGTAGTTCAGTTTTCCCATAATTTGAGACCCAAGAACATCGAGCGTCTGCTCAAACAAACAAAAATGCGGGGTCCTTCAAATCACTTCTTAATTTTTTCGTCAGGAATGCCAAACAATGGAGATATATATATCACCTTTCCAAAAAAAAAAAAATAGCGCAGGAATATCAATTCCAAAAATATATATATTTTCTTCTATGGATTTTCAAGATTCTCAACATGCACATTGAGTGATATAGAGCATTAGATGATAAATTTATTAATCAGTTCGGATTGTACAGGAAAACAAGGAGGATTATAAAGAAATTCTCTTACAGAGGAAGAGTTAGGGCAGATGAGGTTCATGACCTCCATCGTTGGAGCTCGGTAGAATTCAGTGCGAAGCGAGCGCAAGTGACGAGGAGAGAGCAGTGGTGGTACTTTAAAAGTGCGCACTGCACTTCGGCACGCCATGCACTTTTTGATGGGCTACTTTTAAAGTCACGGAGTGGCAGTCAGTAGTCACGGCACTACAGCAGCCACCCTGGAACAAACTCAATATCGCACGTGCCACAGTCACCTCGGGCAACCCACCAATGAGTTTCCGCACGATACTTTATTGTTTAATTTTAAAAAATATTACTAGCGATGGAGCCCATCTTGATTTAAACACAAACTATTTGAAATTACAATATATATTTATTTATGTGATGTTGTGCTGTTTGCATAGGCATATAAATTTATAAATAATATTAAAATGAGCCCATTTTGGTTTAAACACAAACTATATGAAATTCCAATATATATTTATTTACATGATGTTGTGCTGTTTGCATAGGCATATAAAGTTATAAATTGATTATTGTTAATTAAGGTAAATAACAATGTATATGATTTATTGAATTTACTTCGAACCAAATTTATAGATTGATAAGAAAACTTATCTAATATTTTAAAAAAATAATAACTTGATATGTTCTTAGCTCGTAAAGAACAAACCTCTAACAATATAATTATTCATATGTAAGAGTATTGAAGGAAAAAAATGAGAATTTGAGTTTAAATGTGACTAAAAACATATTCAAAAATTAGAAGTACTAATGTATAGTAGTGGGATTAGTTTGTTTAGTTTGTGAATTTTAAAAGTTAGGTTTTACTACGGTGGATGTGAGTACATGACAAATACATTATAATAAAATTTTAACTGTATTTGAATTAAAGATTTAGATTATGTATTACGTCATTTTCAAATTCAAACCTAAGGGTTCACCCAAACATATATAGGATGATATAACATAATGTTACTAGATTATTGTAGTTATAGAAAGGATAATGTACTAAATAACATTGCCTTATATAGAAGCATAACCTAAACAAAAGATTTAAATGAAAAATAAGGTATAGGCAAAAAAGGAAACTTTTTTTAAAAAGTTACTCCAAAATTTCTACTTGTTCAACAAGATTACCTTAGGGTGATGCTTGATAGCATAGATTTCGAATTTTGAATTTGATTTGTGCGAATTTGAAAAAAAAAAAAATCAATGCAATTTGATATTATGTTCAAATTTCATGCTCCCAAACATAGGGAAAGATTCCCTTGGACTAAGAGTTTTGTTTAGGAAAAAGAAAGGAAAGGAAAGGAGAGTAAGAATAAAAAATCATTTTTCATTATATATTATCTTGACATTTAATATTATTTAAAAATTGTATTTATAATATAATAAAAATAAGGAAATCACATGTTAATGATTTGTAAAATAAATTATTTTTTTATTAATTTCCTATAAATATTATTTTTCTTTCTCACTTTTCTTGATAATCAAAGATGAAAAATGGATTCTTTCACATTTTCATTTCATTTTCCCTTTTTTTCAAAGTTTAAATGGGGCAAAAAATTCTTAAAAAAACAAATATTCTAAAATTAATTTCAACAAATTTCAACCAATGATATAGAAAATTAAGGGAATGGCTCTTGAGAAAAATTTAACTTTGTGTTAATTTGTAGATGATCTTTTGAAAAATATTGGCTATTTAGCTCAAGAGTGACTAATGATCTTCAAAGGAGGTTATTTTAACTTCAAATCTTAAAGAGTTGTATGAAAGAAAGGTTCTATTTATTTATTTATTCATTTATTTATTTAAGAATATTCCTCATTTAGAATAGTAAAATCATAAAACTACTTTTAAGTTAAGAATCCTGTGAGTAGACCCTAATCTCGAAACAAACAAAATGATAAAAAGAAATAAAAATTTAGAACAAAAGTAGAAAACTACTTATGTTAGAAGTAAATGTACAACAAGATATAATAGATGTGGAAAAAACAAAATGTAATAATCATGCTAACAACAAAATTCTATCATAACTCCAAGGCACAATGCTTCTAGCTTAACCAAAAAAAAAATGAAATGAAAACGCAACAAACAGAATAGCAATGCAGGTGTTTGTTAAAAACGAAAGAGAGAGAGAGAGAGAGAGAGAGAGGGAGAGAGGGAGAGAGAGAGAGAGAGAGAGAGAGAGAGAGAGAGTATTTAGGGAGAATGCAACAACCTTCTTTCGGCCATCAACACTCCTTAAATGCACACGATGAGGTAGGCATTTCGTTACGCTTCCTAGCCTCCAAAGGGTACACATGCTTGATTTTGCAAACCAGGCACATATGCTCCATAGAAAGTGGAGGGGAAAGTGAGCCATCCCCACTTTCTAGAGTCCCTTCACCAAGACCACCTCTAGATGTGCCATTCACCGCATCGCTATCCCTTCATTCGCTGACCTCACTGCTCTATTGCCGCCATGGCCATTATGCCCTCCTCGAGCTCAGGAGAATGACCATCACTTGCCACCATGGCCTCCTCGACACACCCAAAGGCGGGCTACTGGCTGCTAAGGGTGGAAGAACAAGGACCAAAGGACCTAGTAAAAAGTTGCAGCCCTGTGCAATCAAGCAAAAGGGGGAAAATCAACATGAATGATTTCTAGGAAACTTGAACGGAGTTTTGTCCACCACCCGAGTGGAAGACATACTTGGCAATGATCATCAAGTCATGGCCCGTGTACCAGCTTTCTAAGTTTTTTAATGAAAACAAAATGAAATATTCAACTTGGAAGTGACAAATAAGGAGAAGGCTATAAAGAAAACCAAAATGAAATATTCAACTTGGAAGTGACAAATAAGGAGAAGACTATAAATAAGAGATTTATTCCAATATTAGAGTCTTGAAAGTTAAGATGCAATTAAAAAAGATGAAAGGTCAGAAATCTATAGGATCAAATGATATAGCAATTGAACTTTGAAAATATTTAGGGGATAGAGGAAATATTTTGTTAACAAATATTTTCAACATTATTATAAAAACCAAGAAAATGCTAGAAGAGTGAAGGAAAAACATGTTAATGCATTTATACAAAAACAGAGACGATATTAAAAATTATAATAACTATCATGAAATTAAGGTTACGAGTCATATAATGAAATTATGGGAAAAGGTAATTGAACAAAAAATAAGACTAGAAACAAGAATTTTAGAGAATTAATTTGGTTTTATACTTGAGAGATCAACCACAAAAGTTATTTATCTTTCAAGAAAATTAATAGAAAAGTTTAGAGAAAAGAAAAGGAACTTGCATATGACTTTTATTGACTTATAGAAAGCATAAGTAAGTTCTTTGGTGGGTCTTAGAAAAGAAAGGGGTGTGTAGTAGATATACTGAGGTCTGTTTGGGAAAAGGTTTAGATTTGAATTTGTATGAATTTATAAAAAATGTAATATAAATTTGTATTAAATTTTATCCAAATCTACTCAAATCCAAATCCAAGACCCAAATTTCATGCTTTCAAACATAGTGTAAATCTAAAAATATGAGACACACATATTATTTGTCATCAACTAACAAAAAATTAAATGAACCAATTTACAATAGTTTTTCAATAAAACATGCAATTAATTTTTGTGTCAGCCCAATTTCCTTTTTGAAAAAAAAATTCTAATTAATAATTTCTTACTTTGTGTAGGTCATTATAAGAAATATATTATTTATTTTTTAATAGTATAAAAAACTTTTAATTGCTTCTTATATTGTGTTTTAATTTTAATTCAAAATCAAGAAAACTCTGCATTAGTATTTTTTAGGCAAAAAAGAAAAAACATTTTTTTTGTTGTTATATAAATATATATATAATTATATTTTAATTTATTTTAATATTGACCATCAAATTACATGTGAAATTATAGTATTTTGTCACATTTAATTTTAGCAAATTTGAATTCAATTAGGAAATTAAACCTACTAAGTTAATTCTCTTACTTTTGGATTATTAAAAATCAATAGCTCAAATTCAACACAATGATGAGATAAAATGTATTAAATTCTTTTTATTTATTTATTTTTTATTTCATAGGAACTCCAGCCACCACCAACCCTTTGGACCCCCTGGTACGACACCAAACCTACGGATCAGCATCCTCCCCCTAGGTCTCACTAATCAGGTAAAGTCTGAAATGCGAACACGGCTTCCGTGCATCAGTTGGACGTTCAACCAACCCGACCCCCATAACACATCTCCATTACTATCCTTTTTATTAGATGTTACCGAGGGGACAAGAGTTGGCAGGAGCATATGCTATATAGAACCTAGGTAAGGAGGCATGGCTTTTAGACAAACATTATTCCTAAATAGTTGTAATTTCTATTAATTTTTTAAGGTGCTAAACAAATGAATGAGAAATTGCAAGTTAAATAGAAACGGATGTATGTCACACAAAAAATTAATAGGATGAAGAGAAAAAAGAGACAAAGCCGCAAGCAATAGAGAATTCATCAAGCAATCATCAACAAAAACTAGTCACTCAATTACAAACCTTGATACTTAGATTAAACAAACTCCAAGCTAATTGGAAAAATGTGCCTTCATCTTGAAATTTGATATTATTAGGGATCTAAGAGTAACAATCACACCACAAATAAAATAAATAAGCAAATTTCTTCGACTTTAAAAAAATTTATTCGACTTTAATTTTCGAAAGAATTTCCTGCAATAGTAAAATATCAAAAATCCATAACTTATCAAATAAAAACCCAAATTGTATAAAATGAGTTCAATGTTAAAATATTGAACACAATCAGAAATTTAATTAAAATTATAATCTTTAAATAATGAATTTAAATGTATAATAATGCAACTTTGACGCCTAATCATACCCTCCAACTAACGTTTTACTAGTTTTAGAGTAAAACAAAAACTAAGAAAACTACCAAATCCTATATCTCCTATTTCGCGAGAAGCACAGTTGCATTTACCAAATGCAACAAGGTTTTAAACCCCTAAATCAATCCTAGTAGATGAGTTGTAGTCTCGTGAGGGTTTCCGGGGCGACATCCATAAACACCAATTCCAATGAATGTTAAATGAATGCACATGCCACACAAATATATCATTTCATATACAGGAATATCACCATATTACAGACAAGCTCATTCATAAACAATTCTGCTATACACGCAATGTAATGCCCTGGAAATTCTGCTATTTTATTTTCCATATAATAATAATAATAATAATAATAATAATAATAATAATAATAATAATAATAATAATAATAATAATAATAACTCTCATACCATAAAACATAAACTAAATCAACTTAGACCCCAAAGGAAACCGGGGATATACCTATCCATACATACATGACAACTATGTAGCGGAAACCAAAATATCCTTAACCTTATATACAATACGAGAGTTTTATTGTAACTAAAAATACACATATACATCCCAAAAAGGGCCATAAATATCCTAGGGTCATACTCCAAAAATCCATCCCGATCTCAAACCAACTACTTACCCTTCAGTCAAGGTAGCACTAATAGCCTCCTTTATCTCGGAACTCGCTCCGCTCGTTTGTCTGGGTTCGCTGAAATTTTTGTATTACTGGGGTGAGACATCTCTCAGTAAGGGAGATAGACTAATATCAGTGTGTGGAAACATGAGTATTATTGTGTTATAAACATATATTGTACGTGATAAATTGTATCTAATGAATAAGGAAAATCTGTACATAGTTTATCTACATTTGACAAATCAAGTAAAACTATTTTGTATAAGTTTGAATAAATCATATTTCAATATAACATACTATGTCATACTAAATTACTGTATACATACAAATCATCTGTTATATCTGTATATTACTGAAATCATACCCTGGATGGATAGTTAGCTGATGTCATGTATTACCCCCACATAACTGGATTGTGTTGCCCATAGGCGGGACCTAGCAATGGTTGGCCTACCACGCTAAGCCAAAACTGATTAGTCTGTAAGTATGATTGACTTGTCCAGCCTGGTCCGGACTGTCGGGGGGCACACTACTCTACTCTGGGCTCAATTGACTATCCATCTCCCATACTCTATCTGAGACCTATGGTAGCACTACCTGATTTGATAGCTACGGTACTGTGCTTTGAAACTAAACTAAGCCATCAGGGTTCTACTATTATATAGTATATTTCATATGTAACTGTACAATACCGGTTCATGATTCTAGGTAAAATCTGTCATAACACTATGTCTAAATAACTTTTATAAATTTATCTAATCATAGCATTTGCGCCGGCGGAATATCATGACATCTACGCCGGCTAGATATCACAACATCTGCGCGGGCTGAATATCACGGCATCTGTGCCGACTGAATATTATAATATACTGAAAATATTATTTCTATCCTATTTATAGTTTTCCCTCAAAACTATCGTCAAATCATGCTTGTTCTGTGAAATCATAAAATATTATGACATACCTTAATTTACAGTAAAATTTATACTCATGCCACACACAAGTGAGTACTACTCTGTAATATATTATATGGCTTGGGAAAAACATATTTTGCTCACAAAATAATATTAAATCTGTTTTCAAAGTTTTCTCAGTTCAACATCAGTATTCCCAAAAACTATACTAAATCATATATAAATTTTTGAATCAAATATTGAATATTCAATAATTAATTTTCTGAAAGTACCTGACTTAATCTATCCCTTTACATGTTTCCTAAGAAGCCTGTTGAAAAACCTTAAACCGCGCCTGCGACATTTAGAACTCCAAACCCTGAAATCACATTATCACGAGTTCAATCAACTCAACCCCAATATATTGATCATCTAACACATTTCCTAGGTCCACATATCCCAAATAATCATTTGAATCCTAAAATAACTCACTTACCCTAATTTTGGAGTGGTGCCCAAGGACTCCAAATCAACAATCCGTTTCGATCAACTTGTAGAGAATCTCCCCTAGATCATCATGGTAACTTCTTATCATCGATTCGGTAGAGAATCGAGCTGAAATTAAAGAGAGAAGGGAGAGGAGACCAAAAGTTAGAGAGAGAGTGAGTGAGTGAAGAGAAATGAAACCCTCGTTGAAAATCTTATTTGAACCTTTATATAGACGCCTGTCCATGTGGCCTCATCGACGAGACACGTGTACCCATCGATGAGTCATAGAAGAGCGTTCGTCGACGAAGAATGGGTTCATAGACGAGCCATAGAAAATCATTCATCGACAAAGATAATGGGTTCGTCGATGAACCCTTAATAGCCTGAAATTCTCTACTCCTGGTATCCTCTCATCGACGAGACACGTGTACTCGTCGACGAAACCAAGAAGGACGTTGGTTGACGAAGATAATGAGTTTGTCGATGAGTCCCTACTGACACCCCTTTTAAATTTCTATTCCCTTTCTTTTCTTTATCTTTCATTTCTTTTATTATTTTCATAAATTAAATTTTCCAGGTCTCTACATTCTCCTCTCCTTATTAAATTTCATCTTCGAAATTTGCTATTTATCTTATGCATCAATCTCTGAGGAAAAACCCACTGTGATCTTATTATTTATCCTCACTTATGGTGGAGGAATACCATGATTACATTTATGGTCCTGGGAGATTACAATAACTAAACAAAGCTCTCCCAAAACCATCAAAATAGAAAACTATTACATACAACTGATTAACAAAAAACCTACTTACTTAAATGATTTCTTACCTGAATCCTTACCTTTCTCTAGCTAATACTGGATCCCACTAAAACAGATGTGGGTACTTCTGGCGCATCTCCTTCTCTAACTCCCACAAAGCTTCCTCCACTACATTGTTCCTCTAGAGTACTTTCACTAGTGGGATTTTCTTGGTACGTAATTCTTGTTCTTTATAATTTAAGACCTGGATTAGTAATTCTTTATAAGATAAGGTCTCACCAATCTATAGTGTTTCATAGCTTTTTTTGTGAGACGGATCTGTGATGTATTTCTTCAACATGGACATACAAAATACATTGTGGATTCTGGATAGCGTTGGGGGTAACGCTAACCAGTAGGCAACTGGGCCAATTCTTTCCAATATCTCAAATGACCCAATATACCTAGGGTTAAGCTTACCCTTCTTCCCGAATCTCATTACCCCTTTCATCGATGCAATCATCAAGAACACTTTATCACCTCTATTAAATTTCAACGCTCGTCGACGGGTATCTGCATAGCTTTTCTATCCGCTCCGAGCTGTCTTAATTCTCTCCTAAATAAGCTTGATTTTCTCATAAACCCGCTGAACTATCTCTAGTCCTAATATCTGCTTCTTTCCAATTTCATCCCAATATAATAGAGATCGACACCTCCGTCCATACGATGCCTCATATGGGGCCATCCCAATATTGACTCGGTCGCTGTTGTTATAAGCAAACTCGACTAATGTCAGGTATTGAATCCAACTATCTCCAAAATTTTGCACACAAGCACGCAGCATATCCTCCAATATCTGAATAGTCCTCTCAGTTTGTCCATCGTTTTGAGGATGAAAAGTCATGCCAAAAGCCAATTGGGACCCAAAAACTCTTTGCAAGCTTTTCCAATATCGAGACGTGAAACGTGGATCTTGATTAGAAATAATGGACCCGGGCACTCCATGCAGTATGACTATGTCTTGTACATACAACTTTGCCAATCTTCCCATGGAGTAATTTACTCTAATGGAAAGAAAATGGGCAGTCTTCGTCAGTCAATCAATGAACACCCATATGGCATCTTGTACATGTTGTGCTGGCGGTAACCCCGATATGAAGTCCATAGCAATATGTTCCCACTTCCATTCAGGAATATGAAGTGGTTGCAATGGCCCTGCCGGTCTCTGATGCTCAACCTTCACCTGCTGACATGTCAATAATTGCCCTACATATTCAACAATCTCTCTTTTCATATTGCTTCACCAAAAAATAACCTAAAATCTCTGTACATTTTCGTACTCCATGGATGTACTATATAGAGAGAATGGTGCGCCTCTTTCAGAATGGTTCACTTAATCTCAGCATCTACAGGCACACAAAGTTTGGTACAAAACCTCAAAACTCTATTATCTAAAATACTAAACTCTGCTCCCTGACCACTCTGCACCTTATCTATAATCTTCAACAACTCCACATATTTCACCTGAGCAGTTTTAATCCTTTCGAGTAATGTGGGCTGCACCACTATATTAGCGATGAACGCCTGATGATTACCCTCTACAAGCTCCACCCCGAGTCTTTCCAAATCCATTCTAATATGATGTGCAATTACTATCGCTGATACAGATGCGCTTCCTGATTTATGACTCAACACATCAGCTACCACATTAGCCTTCCCTGGGTGGTAACTGATGGTACAATCGTAGTCTTTAATCAGCTTGAGCCACCACATCTATCTCATATTCAACTCCTTTTATGTGAAGAAGTACTTTAAAATTTTATGATCTGAAAATATTTTGCACCATCCACCATACAGATAATGCCTCCAAATCTTAAAGCATACACCACTGCAGTTAACTCTAAATCATACGTTGAATAATTATTTTCATATTTCTTGAGTTGCCGAGAAGCGTATGCCACCACTTTTACTTGTTGCATCAATACACACCCAAGTTCTTTCAGGGACGTGTTATTGCAGATCACGAAATTTCCATTCCTTGATGGAATGGTCAAAACTGGTGTGGTGACTAGTCGCTGTTTCAACTCCTGAAAGTTCTGCTCACAATTATCATTCCATTTAAACTTAGCATTCTTCTTGGTCAGGCGTGTCACGGGCCCTGATGGTTAGAAAATCCCTTCACAAACTGGCGATAATATTCCGCCAGTCCCAAGAAACTTCTAATCTCCTGAATATTCTTCAGTCTTACCCAATTCACCAATGCCTCTATCTTAATGGGATCTACAGAGATTGCATCCCAAGATATCACATGCCTAAGGAATGCAATTTTCTCTAACCAGAATTCACACTTCTTGAATTTGGCATACAGTCTCCTTTCTCTGAGTATCTGAAGTACTAGCCTTAAGTGCGTTTTATGCTCCTCGAAACTCCTTAAATAGACCAGTATATTACCTATAAAAACTACTATGAAATGGTCCAAGTACTGATGGAAGAATCTGTTCATCAGATCATAAACACAATAGGAGCATTCGTCAGTCCGAATGGTATGACCAAAAACTCATATTGGCCATACTGGGTTTGGAATGCTGTCTTGGAGATATCCTTTGCCTTGACTTTCACTTGATGGTACCTAGAGTGAAGATCGATCTTTGAATAAACTCATATACCCTGAAGCTGATCGAACAAGTCATCTATATGAGGAAGAGGATACCTATTCTTAACAATTACTTTATTTATTTCTTTATGGTCTATACACATCCTCATCATCTCATCTTTCTTCTTTACAAATAGAACTGATGCTCCCCAGGGTGATACACTAGATCTAATAAATCCTTTATCTAGCAAGTCCTGCAATTGATCTTTTAACTCTCTCAACTTTATTGGAGCCATTCTATAGGGAGCTTTAGAAATTGGTGTCGTCCCTGGAAGTAACTCAATGGAAAAGTCAATCTCACGGTCGAGAGGTAATTCGAATAGCTTCTCTGGAAAAACATTTGAACATTCTCTCACCACTGGAATATCGGTAAGTTTCAATTCATTCTGCAGCACTTTTTTTACACAAACTATATACCCCTAACATCTGTCTAGGAGTAGCCTCCTCACTTGAATGACTAACACTAGCTGTGGTGAGGAATGCACGCGTGATCCCAAAAATATGAATTCCTACTCTCCATGAGGTCTGATTATCACCTCTTTTTGATAACAATAAATGTTGGCATAATTAGCAGCTAACTAGTCCATTCCTAAGATCATATCAAATCCATGCATGTCTAACACTACTAGGTCAGCTGGTAATACTCTCCCCTGAATATCTACTGGATAGCCTCTGATTACCTTTTAACACCTCACTACTGACCTTGTCGGTGTAGTTACTGTTAATTCGGTGTCTAACATCCGTGTTTCTACTCCACATAACTTGGTATATCCCATAGACACAACAGAATGAGTGGCCCCTGAATTAAATAAAATAATAGCTTTAATTGAAAGCTTATTAATAGTACTTGTCACCACATCGCCAACTGCCTCAGCATCTCCTGGTGTCGGTGTGTAGACCCGTGCCTGCACTGTATTTCTCTGCTGGCATCCTCGGGGCGCCTAGATGTTTCCTTGAAATGGTTTGGGAGCGGGAGCATTACTCGCTGGTGCACGATAGTCTTATACCAAGTGACCCGTTCTATTACATTGGTAGCCGACATTTCTCTCCGCTCGACACTCTCCCATGTGTCTCTTACCGCAACTAGGACAAACGAGATAAGTCTACTCGCCCTACATCTCATGGCTCCTCATCTCCTGCCTCTGTCCCCCACGGTATTCACCTCTCCTCCATGAGTCTCGGCTGGAACCCGCTTGAGATCCCAGAAGTGTGGGTCTCTTCCTCTAGCCCTGCACCTCAGCACCCTTCAACTATGGTGGCTCTATCCACCAGCTCAGCGAAATCTGGCACCTTCAAAACTGCTAGTTGTTCATAGATTTCTTGTCTTGTACCTCTCTCAAATTTCCTTGCCTTCTTTGCCTCATCCGAGACTATGTACGGGGTAAAGTGGGACAGTTCAATAAATTTTGTTGCGTATTGCTAAACTGTCAGATGCCCCTGAGTCAAATTTAGGAATTCCTCCACTTTAGCTTCTCTAGTGGTAGTAGGAAAATATCAATTGAAAAATATTTTTTAAATCGGCTCCAGGTCAGAGTTACAGGCACCGATCTCTACTCCTCTAGGAGTCTCACAGCCGACCACCAAAACTCAGCCTCCTTTGTCAGTCTGAAGGTGGCGTACAAAACTCTCTACTCATCAGTGCAGCGCAGTACAATCTGTATCTTTTCCATTTTATGTACCTATTTCTCCGCCATAATTGGTTCTGTACTTCCTAAAAAAATCGAAGGCTTCATTTTGGTGAACTGCTCTATAGTGCAGCCTTGGTCTGTCGATGGGCCTCCCCGCTCCCTAGAGCTCCGTACAATCTCAATCATAACCTGCTGAGCTATACTGCGCCAAACTATGTCAAAATCACCGCCGCCCATACTAAAGGGCTCTGCACCATCATTACCACTGACGTGAGCACTGCTACCCCCAGGGTCCATCCTAGAAAGAAAATAAACTTAATCTAAGAACCATATCTTCATAAATAACTATTATATTTATCTAACTGAAATCTCATATCATCAATTAACCTAACATCTTTATTCTAAATTTAAGATTGAGTCCTACAATTTAGAAACACAAGCCGACAATAGTTTACTATGACTTTCCTGAAATCGTCACCCGTGGAAAGACACATAAACCACTATGGAAGTCCTTCTTCTAGACTGCAGAACAAAACCCTAAATTCTCATCTTAATTTCCCAACATTGACTCACTAAAATTCTGATCTACCCCATTTCTTATCCTTTTCCAAAATCAATTCCGACACTCTGGTATTGTTTCCGCTGTGCACTAAAGTTTACATAATCGAGCAACCTAAGCTTTGATACCACATTTGTAATGCACCGAAAATTCTGCTATTTTTTTCCACAAAATAATAATAATAATGATAACTCTAATACCATAAAACATAAACTAAATCAACCTAGACCCCAAAGGAAACTAGGGATATACCTGTCTATATATACATAACAACTATGCAGCGGAAACCAAAATATCCTTAACCTTATATACAATACCAGAGTTTTACTGTAACAAAAAATACACATGTACATCCCAAAAAGGGCCATAAATATCCTAGGGCCATACTCCAAAAATCCCTCCTGATCTCAAACCAACTACTTAGCTTTTAGCCAGGGTAGCACTAACATCCTCCTTTATCTTGGAGCTTGCTCCACTCGTCTGTCTAGGTTTCCTAAAATGTTTGTATTGTTGGGGTAAGACATCTCTTAGTAAGGGAGATAGACTAATATCAGTGTGTGGCAACATTAGTATTATTGTATTATAAATATATACTGTATGTGATAAACTGTATCTGATGAGTAACGAAAATCTGTACATAGTTTATCTACATTTGAAAAATCAAGTAAAACTATTTTATGTAAGTCTAAATAAATTATATTTCAATGTAACATACTGTGTCATACTAAATTACTGTATATATACAAATCATCTGTTATATCTGTATATTATTGAAATAATACCCTATATGGATAGCTAGCTGATGTTATGTATTACCCCCACATGACTGGGTTGTGCGGCCTGTAGGAAGGACCTAGCAATGGTTGGCCTACCATGCTAAGCCAAAACTGATTAGTCTGTAAGTACGATTGGCCTACCCAGCCTGGTCTAGACTACCAGGGGGACACACTACTCTTGTAATGATCTACTTAGTTTACTACACAAACAACCATATTAAATAACCTGATACTATTAACTAATAACATAACAAAGTCAACCCGAACCCGTGGGTAACGGAGACACACCTGTTGTACACAGCGGACACCTAAGTAGTAGTGAATATAAATTCCATCCACCCAACCGTAAATACAATACCAGAGTTACTTACATTGCATCATATTTTTGTAGATGTATATATACAATCCTCAAAAACACCAAGAGATAAAACTAAGATCTTACATCAAAACCTACTGACCCTAGTTCAAAAACTCACCCTCCTAGCGGGGTAGTAAAAATTGCCTTTAATAACGAGAGCTCAGTCCGCCTGTCTGTCTGGGTTTCCTGAAATAATTTTAAGCTGGGGTGAGACACCTATCAGTAAGGGAATTAAAATAAATATAGTTGTATGACAGCATGAATATTTGCATGCTATAATAAATATACAGAACATATTACATGCTTGAAAACATTGATAATATCCTAACTAAATAAACATGCCATTTCATAGTTATACTAAATCATACTATATCTCAATGTTCATAAAATCATCTGCGATAACTAGTAGTACTGAAATATACCTAGGATGAATAGCTAGCTGGTGTCATGTATTACCCGCCATAATGGGTTGTGCAGCCCGAAGACCGGACCTGACAATGGTTGGCCGACCATTGCCGACTCAAAAATTTTTGTAAGTACGATGGGCCTGCCACACCCTAGTCTAGACTACCAGGTGGATGTCTACAATTCTACACTGAAAGCCGCATCGACTATCCATCTCCCACCCCCACTACTAGCAGGGGTAGTTAGCACAAGTCTGAAATGAACTGAATTGTATAGTTACGGTATCGTGCTCCTGAAAATTGATCTGAACTACCATTTGGGTTCTGATAACATATAGTATATAATCTTATACTATTTTAACATAAATAGATTGATAGCATTTTCTGAATTCTGTCATAACATAAATAATCACGACCTTGTGCACGATAACATACATAACTGCGGCCTTACGCCAGCTATCAATCCTAGCCTTGTGCTGAACTTATCATAGATATTGAACTAAGCATATGTACTCTTTATCACATATTCTGTAACCATATTTTCTTGTATTATCCGTGTTATTTCTGAAAATAACTGTAAACATGCCTTTTCTGTAAATCTGACTTAACATAATACAATATACGTAAAATAATAGTCATGCCACACAAACTGAATAGAAACATGAAATTTGTTCTAGAATTACATTTTCTAACATTTTACACTAAAAACATATTCCTGTGTAACAGTAGTATTTTCCCAAATATATATTTTTTCCTAAATATACTCATACATAATACATGCTTTTTGAAAATTAATCTGCTATTAAATAATAATAATTTTCATAGAAAATTACTACTTTAATTTACTCTCTTACCTGACTACTAGAAAGCCCAAAAAATAACTAGTCATGCACCCACAGGGTTTCCCGCTTAATACCCTGAAAACAACATTGCCCCAAACAAAACTTCAGTATTTCTTCAAATGCTACCTTTTCTACAATTGTACGAATGCCAAATACTTAATAAAAAGCCTTGCCCTAAACCTGGGATGGAGTCCAAGTTAGTCCCACCAACGATCTACTCCATCAGACTTGAAGAAAACTTCCCAGGAGTAGCGTGAAGGCTTTAGATCGTTGATTTGGCAAAGAACGGACCCAAAATCTTAGAGAGAAGGAAGGAAAACCAAAGAGGAGAGAGAGAGAGAGAGAGAGAGAGAGAGAGAAGTTCTTTGCGTGAATTCTGTGGCAAAAACCGAGATCAGGCTATTTATAGACCTGCACTCATCGATGAGACACATCACCTCGTCGATGAGGCCACGAAGGGAGTTCATCGACGAAATTTAGAACTGAAAATAACCCCTCAGTAACTTCTCGTCAACGAGATGCGTGTCCACATCGACGATCCTACAAGTCTTTACAACTCTCCTCCTACTATTTAATTAATATAATTCACCGGGTCTCTACAACTTTACTCTGGGCTCAATCGACTATCCATCTCCCACACCCTATCTGAGATGTGTGGTAGCACCACTTGATTTGATAGCTACGGTACCATGCTATGAAACTAAACTAAGCCATCAGGGTTCTTCGATCATATAGTATATTTCATATGTAATTGTACAATACCGTTTCAAGATTCTAAGTAAAATCTGTCATAACACTATGTTTGAATAACTATTATAAATTTATCTAATCACGGCATCTGTGCCCACTGAATATCATGGCATTTGTGCCGGCTAGATATCACTACATCTGCACCGGTTGAATATCATGACATTTGCGCTGACTGAATATTATAATATACTGAAAATATTATTTCTGTCCTATTTATAGTTTTCCCTCAAAACTGTCATCAAATCATGCTTGTTCTGTGAAATCATAAAATATTCTGACATACCATAATTTACAGTAAAATTTATACTCATGCCACACACAAGTGAGTACTACTCTGTAATATATTATCTGGCCTGGGAAAAATATATTTTGCTGACAAAATAATATTAAATCTGTTTTCAAAGTTTCCTCAGTTCAACATCAGTATTCCTAAAAACTATACTAAATCATATATAAATTTTTGAATCAAATATTGAATATTCAATAATTAATTTTCTAAAATTACCTGACTTAATCTATCCCCTTACCATTTTCTTGAGAATCCTGTTGAAAAACTCTAAACCACGCCCGCGGAGTTCAGAACTCCGAATCTTGAAAATGCATTATCCTTGGTTCAATCAACTCAACCCCAATATATTTATCATCTAACACATTTCCTGGGTCCACATATCCCAAATATTAATTTAAACCCTAAAATAACTCAATTACCCTGATTTTGGAGTGGTGCCCAAGGACTCCAAATCAACAATCCGCTCCAGTCAACTTGCAGAGAATCACCACTAGATCATCGTGGTAACTTCTAATCGCCGATTCAGGTGATAATCGGGCCAAAATTGAAGAGAGAAGGGAGAGGATACCAAAAGTTAGAGAGAGGGTGAGTGAAGAGAAACAAAACCCTCACTGAAAATATGATTTGAACCTTCATATAGACGGCTGTCCACATGGCCTCTTCGACGAGACACATGTACTTGTCGACGAAGATAATGGGTTCGTCCATAAACCCTTAAAAGCCTGAAATTCTTTGCTCTCGATATCCTCTTGTCGATGAGACATGTGTACTCGTCGACGAAACGAAGAAGGACATTCGTCGACGAAGACAATGGGTTTGTTGATGAGTCCCTGCTAATGCCCCTTTTAAATTTCTTTTCCCCTTCTTTTCTTTCTCTTTCCTTTTATTATTTTCATAAATTAAATTTTCTGGGTCTCTACACGCAACTTTGAAGAAAGTCACTTACGCAAGTTTCATCATTATATAGCCATTAAGAACAATACATTCACATAGAGTTAACTAGAAATTACAATTCAGAGTTACGGTAACTATATAAATTCGAGTATAGATAGGTGAAAGCTCAAGGCATGTGTAATGTGTATCACTCATTACATTCAGGATAATCACAGACACCTACCGAATGGCTGTCTTGGCTCGGCCTCACTAGTATACCCTAAAAAACACTAAAAAAGGATGGGCTCACTCATCATATGTGAGGAGGAGTGTCATGATCAAACATTCCACATATTGCAAGGGACAAATGCTAAATTTTTGGAGTGAACTAGTTTGAAAAGGATCCATCTATTTGTGAGGTGTCGGGTTCTTTACCCTAGCATCTTCTCACCTACTCACCATATCCAACCAAGACCACCCTAGATCAACTTATTCACAAATCAGGCATGGCTACATTTGAAGCTTTAGGCGGTTGAAGAGTCTTCATATGTGGAGAACATATATCGTGTCCCTGACTTTTTATTGTAGTTGTGTGGAGCAAGTATTAATCTTTCACCTCATTCTAGTGCTTTTCTATTTCTCTTTTTCTTTCTTCTACTTATTCTTCAATTTGTTTCTTTTTATGGTTAGTTAGGAACATCATTACACTTATTTATTGACTTCATACCCCCCATATGAATTAAGCCTGAACAAGTGTCCATGAACTCGTCTATTTCTAGGGGGTGCTCAACCTTCACATTTTGAGTAGGCTACAAGACCTAGGTTTCTATCTCCCCACTAGATGTTGTTGACTTTTTGAGTCCGATCTCTGTTTTGATGCTAAAAAAGCACTTGGAACTAATGTGTGTGCCTAGTACTTGAATAGGTTAATAATTCAGAACGCACACATGGAAAAGGGGAATGGAAGCCAGAAAGGACTTAGAGCTCATATTCACTTGGCGGATTCCATAAAGAACAAGAAGAGCAAAAGAAGTTGAAGACATTATCTGTTTTTAAGTTGTATATGTATTTAGTTTGTTGTCTATAATAATTGCATGACATGCATAATGTGGATGAAAAGCTCATTATGACCATAGACTGACCATATGGAACCAAACCAGACTTCAATTGACTGACGTTGGATTTTTTGGGTCATAAGTAGGGTCAAAATTATGTTTTGAATAGCCTCAGTTAGCCGAACCCTTTTGGTAATAACCAGCTTGGTTTACCGAACCTCTGTTGGCTAAAAGTAAAAAATTTTACTAAGTTGTGGTCAACCAAACCTGTGGCAGTATAAATGCCACGGTCGACCGAACCATCCAGAAGTCAACATGTTGACTTTGTTCGGTTGACCGTTCTTCTTTTGAACGTATCGTCCCTAGTCGACCGAAGCATAAAGAGTTTGACCCCTAACTACATGGTCGACCGTTTGTGTAGTTCAAATTAGGTTGGGTCGACTGAATCTGGTTGAGTAGTCGACCATCCTTGTCTTAGTCAACTGAACCCACGAAGGGGGTTCAAAATCACCCTGAGACAGTCAACCATTTCCGTAGTTCAAAATTGACACGGTCGACCGAACTTATTAATATGGTCGATTGAACCTTGAATATGATCGACCGAACCTCTAGAGTTGGAGAGATTTTTATCGTGGTTAAACAGGGTTATTTTTCATTAAACATAATTAAACATTTTAAAAAACGACCCTTGTATCCCCAATCGTCATATTTTCACCCAAGTCTATATATACCCCCTCATAACTCAAAATTAGCAAGATGATTAGTTAGAAAATCCTCTCAAATTTCTATATCATATTTTCATCTTCCTAAGCTAATTTTTTATCCTTTTTTTACAAAGCGGATTATTGGGATCATCGATGGGGGCATGTGTCTCATCGATGAGAAATTACCGAGAGGGGTTATTTCAGGGCCTGAAATTCATCGACGATGAATAAGTGTTCGTCGACGAACTTTCTACTTGGCCTCGTCGACGAAGTGACGTGTCTTATTAATGAAGCTTGTTGTATAAATGACTCAAATTCGGATTTTAGCGAAGAAAACAACATGCAAATCTCTCTTTTTTCTCTCTCTTCGGTCTCCACCCTTTCTCTCTAGAATTTTGGGCTGAATCTTCATCGGATCAATGATCCGAAGCCACCACGCTACTTCTGGGAAGTTTCTCTTCATTTCTACAAGAGTGAATCGTTGATTAGTCCTACTTGGGAATCATCCCAAAATTTGGGTAAGTTAGTTAATTTCAGTTTTATTAGGTTTTTTGTGTTTCTGGACTGAGAATAATATGTTAGGTAAGATAATACTGAGATTTTTGTCGAGAAAATATCAATTTCAGGGTGTTGAACTGGGGACTACACAGGTGTGATTTTGGAGTAATTTGTAGGATTTTCCATAAGTTAGGTAAGTGGATAAACTAAGTCAGTTACTTTATGAAAATATATTTACTATTTTAGAGCATTTAATTTCAGGTAAATATGTATATTGTAGGATTATGTTGGAAGTAATGTTGTTTGATCTAAAATATGGTTTTCATGTATAATATCATAAATATGATTTTAGAACAGATTTTATGTTCTGAATATTTCCCCTTTTATGTGGCATGGGTAACATTTATCATGAAAATTATGATGATGAAATATTATGTTTTCAGTATAAGCATGTTATTACTGCTTTTAAGAAAATATAAAAATGATACAGGGATTTTCAAACTAAGGATTTTATATGATATCCCGATGTAAAGGCCGAGGATTTTATATGATATGCTGGCGTAAGGGCCAAGAATTTTATATGATATGTTGGCGTAAGGGCCGAGGGTTTTTATGATATGCTATACCGGTGTAAGGGCCGTAAATTTTATATGATACGTTATGCAAGGTTTTATGAAAATATTAACATAACAGATATTATTATGAAATAGTCATGTATCATTATTTGAATATATATTATATGTTATCAGAACCTGATTGGCTTGGTTTAGGTAGGCTTTCACGAAGCACGGTACCGTAGCTATATAATCACGATCATTTATATGTTAGTGCTACCTCTTGTAGTAATGGATAATGGGAGATTGGCAATCGATGTGGTTTTATGGTAGTGCAGGCGTCCCTCTGGTGTCCGGACTAGGAGGGGCTGACCCATCATACTTACAAACTTATGTTATTCTAGCGTGATCGGCCAACCATTGCTAGATCTCGCCTTCGGACCGCACAACCCAGTCATGTGGGGGTAAGACATGACACCAGTCAGCTATCAATCCAGGGTGTTTTCATGTATAATTATATGAGATGATTTATATGTATAGAAATTCAGTATGTTATACCATGTTATGATAAATTATGTGTTTCCCAAATATGTTACAGACAATTTTATCAAAAATAATTATTATACAGTTATATGTAAAATACTAAATTACTTATGTTGCCACACACTGATATTAGTTTATTTCCTTTATTGAGAGGTGTCTCACCCTAGCTATATAAACATTTTAGGAGTCCCAGATAAAAGAGCGGATAAAGCTTCATAGCGTTAGAATTCGACTATTCTACCTTGTTTGAAGGGTAATTCATTTCCAGGGTCTAACGTATTTTTGGGTGGCGACACTAGGGCACTTTTTTTTTTTTTATATATATGTTTTGGAATATGTGTATGTATATGATTTTACGTTTCCCGCTGCTTAGGTATCAGTGCTGTATTTCAGGTATATCCCTGGTACCCATAGGTTTAGGTGGATTATGTTTTATCAAGTTTATTATGTTTTTTTTTTAAAATTATGGTAAAATAGGCAGGTCGTTACATGATTATAATAAAATGAATGCTAAAATATTTTTGAAAGGATGAGTGAAAACCAAATGCATATTAAAATTTCATCTTTACATAATCATTAGATACTTAAAGGAGCTGAGCTTCATCCCTATATAAAGAACAAAATGGACTTATGTGCATCATGCTTTGCTTTTTGAGTATTGAGGCTCTTCTAAGGACCCTGAAACATTAGATACATCTATTAAAGCTCTATATTTAGATATGGATTGTTCTCAGGTGTATGAGCACTATTGCATGCCTTAATATATATATATCCTCTAATGCATATGTGAAATATTGGGATAATTATACTGGTTGCATAAAAGAATAAATCAATCCTTATGGGTATATTTATTTTAAGAAATTTTAAATGATTGCTTATACAACTTGAAACTCTCAGTGAAACTATCATTTGATAAGTACAAACACTTCAATGCATCTAAGCTTTTACTTAATTTCATAGGGGGAGCATCTAAAATGAAATCTGCATATTGTTATGCTCACCAACTTGTTTAGCTTACATTTTTTTTGGATTCACCGTGGCTCATTTGCTTAATAATGATGATTTTATTGAATATCTTAAATGAAAATATATTACGTATTCACAAGTTCTTTGTTTTTGCCATATGATCTTGTATTTAAATTGTATATCTTTAAGATCTATATGATTATCATATTCTGGTTATATTATGAAATTATACTTAAATGCTAAACCATAATGACAATTGCTTGCTTGAGCGTGCATGATTTTTAAAGTTCTTTTTGGCAAGGACACCCCTAGTACCTTTTGACAATATCATATGGGGGATACATATATTTATATATACAAATAATAAAAAGATATATGTAAATATATATATGTATATATTTATTTACATATATTTTTTATTATTTGGCAAGAAATGATTTTACATATGACATATCTTATTTTCTTGCTTATGTGCCTAAATGTTATATCTTTAAAATAGCTTTAATTCCCAAAATACTATATGATAAAAAGGGGAGAATTTTTTTTTCCCTGCTCTTAAACGTTTAAAAAGGGGGTAAATATTTCTCTTTGCTAAGTCTATTTTAAATGACAGAATTATTTTATACTTAGCTTAGCCCTTTTTGTTGATGCTAAAAGGGGGAGATTTTCTGTGAGCAAAATGTTAAATCTTGTTATGACCAAAAGAGGGAGAGGTTTGCTGAGCTGCATGCATGTGTGCCTGTACTTTAGTGTCAAAACTAAATGCATATTATTTGAGATGTCTTCTTTTGTCAATATGATTGATCTATATTGTTTATTTTCAAGTTATGTATATTCTTAGGGGGAGCCTTTTTAGGCATAACCCATTTTACTCTTGGGTGTTTGTCATCATTAAAAAGGGGGAGATTGTTGACTTTTTGAGTCCAATCTTTGTTTTGATGCTGACAAAGTACTTGGAACTAAATGTGTGTGCCTAGTACTTGAATAAGTTAATAATTTAGAACACACACATGGAAAAGGGGAGTGGAAGCTAGAAAGGACTTAGAGCTCACATTCACTTGGCGGATTCCATAAAGAACAAAAAGAGCAAAAGAAGATTGTAGACATTATTTGTTTTTAAGTTGTATATGTATTTAGCTTATGGTCTGTAATAATTGCATGACATGCATGATGTGGATGAAAAGCTCAATATGACTGTAGATTGACCGTAGGGAACCAAACTAGACTTCGGTCAACCGACGTTGGATTTTTAGGGTCATAATTAGGGTTAAAATTAGCCTCAGTCGACTGAACCCTTCTGGTAATAACCAACTTGGTCGATCGAACCTCTGTTTGCTAAGACTCAAAAAGTTGTCTAAGCCGCGGTCGACCAAACCTGTGGCAGTATAAATGCCACGGTCGACTAAACCATCCAGAAGTCAACATGTTGACTTTGCTCGGTCGACCGTTCTGTTTTTGAACATAACGTCCCTAGTTGATCGAAGCATAAAGAGTTTGACCCCTACCTACGTGGTTGACCGTTTGTGTAGTTCAAATTAGGTTGGGTCGATTAAATCTGGTTAAGTAGCCGACCGTCCTTGTCTTGGTTAACCGAACCCAGGAAGGGGTTCACAATTGCCCTAAGATGGTCGACCATTTTCGTAGTTCAAAATTGACACGATCGACCGAACTTATTAATATGTTTGAATGAAACTTGAATATGATCGAATGAACCTCTCGAGTTGGCAAGAATTTTTACCGTGGTTAAACATGATTATTTTTCATTAAACATTATTGTTGACCTTGGTGTATTCCCAAGAGGGGGGGTGAATTGGGTATTTAAAATTCATTTGTAGGTATATCCAAATCAGTAGCAGTAATACTCAACCTAGGGTTTGTTCATATACACCTAAACCCAAACGCGCAAATAAATGTATGATGTGGAAATAAAATCATGCACAACATTCATAATACAACATACACGTGCAGTAAATAAATTGTGGAAATGTAAAGTGCACACACGATATGTTATCAGGGTTCGGTCAACTGCCTATGTCCCTGCCTCAGTTCGCAAGCCTGAGGATTATCACTATTGCTCACTTAATGAGTGGAGCGGCACCGATTACAACCAGGTCAATTAATGGGGCTTACCTCAACCTATAACCACACCTTACTAGGATGGTGCACTTAGCTTTCCTAATCGGGTCTAAGCCAATTCGGGACTATTCACAAGGGCTAGTCTCCCTCTTCAGGCCCACTCCCTTAATCAAGCAAATATGTACCAATACAAATCAATGCACACCAACAATGTAGGAACTATAAGCTCTGTGCAATGTGTTCAACTACACTCTTACAAATGTCAATGTGTAATAACCTCAAAGAGTGTGCAAACAATCTTTCTTTGAAACTAACAATTAATGTTAATCAATCACAGCAAGTGATTCAAAGAGTTGCAACAAAGGTGCACAAAAATATCTTAAATGATTTTCTCAAAATGTAGCTCAAGAGATGTTTGAAAAGAATGCTTTTGAAAATATTCGCACAATCAAAAAACACATGCCAAGTGAGTTTTGCAATGGGGATGTAAAGAGCCACTAGATACAAGTTTTCCCACACAAAGAATATTAGTTAAACTGGGGGAAAACCTTAGCTAAAACTCTGCAATAAAATCAAACAATCAATATATATCAAAGAGTGTTTTGAGCAAGAGTAGCTAATCTAAATCACACACTAACACACTTTTGGAAACTAGGTTTGTCAAGGGAATCACAAAGAAAGAGTGTATTTGGCTTGGTATATGAAATATGAGCACTCAAATTTCAGAGGTTTTTTTTTATGATAATCTAGGTGCTAATCTTATTTTAATTGTACAAATGAACTAGTATATATAGGCATTGGAAAAAAATATAACCGTTAGGGATATGTATGGTATTATTAGAAATGTTTTAAGTGTGGATTAGAAACTTAACCCTGATTTACCGCTTTTAACCCATAATAAAAATATGCCAACCCGAGACTTTCGGTAGCACCCAAACAAACACAATGGAAAAAGCGATTTTTCAATGTTCGTGTGCCAAAATTTATATTCGGGTGACTAAACCAGGCGATTTTTCAAATGCTCAAGGTTCAATCGTCTGTTCTTAAGTTTGGTAACCCGAACTAGCCAATTCGGTCACCCAAGTGTATTTTGAACGTAAGATTTATGGCGCCCAAGTTGTTGAACCAAGTCTTAGTATATGTTCGGTCGACCGAAGGCACTACGGCCAATTCAGTTCGGTCGCCCGAACTCAAGTCAACTTATTAACGTAGTCCAATGTTCGATCGATCGAGGCAAAATGTACTGCCAAGTTCGATCGCCTGAATCCATAGGATTTATGTTCAATTTAAAACATAAGATTCCCCAGGTAATATATTTGATAGTGGGGGCAAGTGCTGGGACCTAGGGTCTTTCTAAGGTCATTTTGCTTGCAGAAAAAATCTGGCGTCGGTCAACCTAAGGTCTTTCTTAGGTCTTGAGCTTATAGTCCTACATGCATAATATGCAGATTATTACAAACCTTTTTGAATTTAAATATAATAGACCCGAATATGAAAATACAACAAGTAAATATGTCGAGGTCTTTATTCTTCTTCAAGTTGCCGCATGCGATCAATATGATCTTGCTAGTATTATCCTGCACACAAACTTGATAGACATTAAATACCTGAGTATTTGTCATAATCAAAATAGGATATGACCCACAGGGTCAACAATAATAAAATACTTTTAAAAATGCCCCTTGTATCCTCAACGGTCATATTTTCACCCAAGTCTATATATACCCCTTGATAACTCAAATTAAAAAGGTGATTAGTTAGAAAATCCTCTCAAATTTCTATATCATATTTTCATCTTCCTAAGCTAATTTTTGATCCTCTCTTTACTATTACTTTGAAAAAATCTTTCAAGAGAGCTTTGTTTTAAACCTCCTTTGGGCATTTGTTTTACAAATAAAAATCCTTTTTACTCTCAGCTCTTATTCAAGTTTCATATCTCATTTTTCAGAGTAAATCAAAGTTTTCTTCATATATATTCATTGATATATATATATATATATATATATATATATATATATATATATCTTTGGAGAAAACTTGTTTATTGCATATGAATTTTGCACACATATTGCAAGACTTCAAAGGCTCACATATTCTTCATTGCAAAATTATTTTTGAGTAAGAATCCTAGTTCCTCTAAACTTTATTTGAAAAACTAATTTTTGGGAAAACTCTTGGCATATTGAAAAGAGTACCTTGAGCCTATTCTTATTTTAATATCTTTTCTTGGAAGGTCTCTTTCTCTTTGTTAGTAAGAAAGTTATTTTTCACACTCGGTGTTTATTGAGAAATATTTTTGAATAAAAAATACACATTCTCACATTGAGCTTTAATTCATATCATACGTGAGTGTATTGAGCATATTGTTGTACATCATCAACTTAGTGTTAGAAGCACATTTGTTTGTACACAAAATTATTGATTATCTGTTGTATTCCCGACGAGTTGTCAGAAGAGGGAGACTAGCCCTGTGAATAGTCTCGGACTTGCTTATGCCCGATTAGGAGAGCACCGGACTGGTTCAGACCCGGTTAGGAGAACTAGGTGCACCATCGTGATAAGGTGTTGCAACGGTGTTGCTCCACCCACAAGTGAGCAACTTAGTGGAATCCTCTTGCTTGTGAGCTTAAGGCAGGGACGTAAACAATATTGGTCGAACCTTGATAACATATTGTATGTCTGCTTTTAATTTTTTGCACTTTATATTCCTGCACATGTATGTTATGTTTGATATATTGTGAATGTTGCACATGATTTTAATTCTGCATATTATTTTTATCTGTGCAATTGGTATATGCTTTGAAAGACCCTAAGTTGTGAAATACTGATGATATCTAGTCTAACTTAGGAAGAAGTTTTAAAATTCCAATTCACCCCTCCCTCTTGGGAATACACCAATTCCAACAGATGTCACCTCTAGGCTAGCAAGTCAAAAACCAAGACCAGTGTACAAAGAATTATCCAAGAGAAAAGGGAAGGTTGAGTTCCATAAACTCTAAGTTGACATCAAAGTTCAAAAGAACAATAAATGGCTCAAGAATACCTTACAAGGTGTCATAGTCGCCAAGAGTGCTCACAAGGAACCCTAAGTACTACGAGTCACATGAATGTGTGTTTTTAGCCTCATGAGATACCATGAAAATACAAGAGTTGATATAGCCGGATTAACACGAATGAACTAATAGTCAATCGACATAGAGTTACAATTCCTAAATTAGCCATAAAAAGAGAAACTACACATAAATAACCTAACTGTGTAACTCTTAGGTTATATGCAAATATGTAAAGGGTATAAGTCGGTATTAATCATGGCCTAGTCATCCATATTCAATATTTTTTTGTTTTTTTTTTTGTTTTTTGCATAAGGATATTGATGATTTAGGTGTAATCCCAAGAGAGAGGGGGAGGGGTGAATTGAGTATTTTAAAATTCTTTGAAACTATTTATCACTTTATCCCTATTTGTATATTTATCAAATTAATTGCAAGGATTTAAGACTAAATTAAATTTATTTTGTCAATGAGTTCTTTTTGCCCAATTAAGTGCATGTAGAGTTATTCAACATACACATGCAATACGCTTAATGAAATATAGTGCAGAAAGTAAAGAGATAAGGGAAGAGAGAATGCAAACGCAGTTTTTACGAGGTTCAGCTAACCCGGCCTATGTCCTCGCCTTGAGCAACCCACTCAAGGATTCCACTATAATCCTTGCTCCTTAAATTGGGATGGAGCTTCTCTTACATCCGCTGCTTACAAGAGCTACAACTTCCTCCAACTTCGCTGCTTACAAGAGATACAACTCTCTCTTCAAATCCGGTTCACTACCCGAACCGTGATTACAATCAATTCTATAAAACACTCAAAGTTGCTTCTAACAAAGAAAGTGAGTACAATTGAAATTCCTAATACATAATCATATGATGAAACTTGAAGCTCGGAATGTTTGAAAACGATACAATCGTTTTATGATTGATATGCTTCAATACACAATTTCCCTTTTTACCAAAACTCCCAAGTAATAATATAATTAAAAGCTTTGGAGAAAATTTGGGTTCTAGTTCACTTTGTGAAAATGCATGAATATCTAATGTGAACTTATCAAAAGCTTTATCTTGAATATTATATCAATCAAAATCACAAAGCTTTCTTTCAAATATTCAATCTCAACATGATCCTTGTAATGTCCAATTCTATATATATGTATAATATGATTTCCAAAGATCAAAAACTTAATATAAAGTTTTCCAAAGAAAATATCCCTCAATAAAATAAATATTTATGAACACCAAAGATATTTAATCAAGAGTTTTAATATATCTAAAATATATATTCTTTTAACGAAACCCTTTATCAAGTGGTGAGATTATCCAAATAATCTGTATGAAAATATACTCACTATCAATCACTCAGCTTATTTCACAAATAGATTTTAGAATGAGAAGTTCTTTTAGAAAAAAAATATATATCAATCAAGCAAATCAGTTTATATGAAGAATTCTATGAAAAGAAATATCAATGTGTAGATCAATTTTCCAAACCTCAATACCAAAATGATTCCACAATGATAGCTAGATTGCTTTTTGAAAAATGAGATAACCTTAGCTCAGATTCGATGTAAGAACGTTGAAATCCTAGGAAAAGGTTTCGGCAGTGTGTTCAAAGTTGTGCTAAACGTACAGTCTCTACAAAGGGTTTGTTCTCTTCTCTTCAAAAAGTCTTTTTTCTACAACACTAGGGTTTAGATGATGTATAAATAGGTGCCTTACCTTTAGAATCAATCTTAACCGTTGAATCAAAGAAATAGTTCGCGTGTTCTTTCATTAAAAAATATATTTTTAAACTTTCCCGCAAGTTCAGGTGACTGAGGTTAAGGACCCAGGCGACTGAAGTTCTTTAGAGTTTCAAAAAATTAGCTTGGACACAGGGTCAAGCTACTGAAGTGAAGGGTCAGGTGCTTGAAGTGACGAGTTTAGGCGACTGAAGTTGAGTTCAGTCTACTGAGGTGTCTCGGCTAGGTTTTGTGTTTCACCATTAATTCTTCAAGTGACTGAACCTAATCTTCAGTCTCCTAAAGAAATTCTTCAAGTGACTGAGGTTGAGTTCAAGTTACTGAAGTGACCATTTCCTGAATTTCTTCTTTCTAGTTCAAAAATATGTTTTGCTTTCTTTCTTGGCTCTTTTATTAAAAATATTTTTTGGGATTTTAAAAGTATTTCTAAGTCCATAAATATCCCTTAATGATGTTCATGAAATGCATGAGTCCTAAAGTCATTCTAGGGTATATGTTGAGCCTTAAATTAAATCATATGAAAATGTAAATACATTAGTTTTAAGTACCCATTCACATGACGTTCTTGAACTTGTTGCTTGCATCTTCATTCTTGTTCTCTTTGAGTTCCATGGATCTTGCCCAGATATGTATGCTTTGTTCTTTATGGCCTCCTTGACTTATTATCCTTCCGTGCATGCTTAATATAGTTCTTGTTCACAATGTCAATGCACAGATCAAATACCAAGTGATTTGTCATTATCAAAATCGGGTTGGACTCATAGAGTCAACAGTCTCCCCTTTTTTTATGATGACAAATACACGAGCAAAAATATACAATAAAATGGGTTACGCCTAACAAGGCTCCCCCTTAATTAATGCATCAAATATTCAGTGAGTGAAATATGCTCATGCCAAGTACAATATGCTCATGTTTATACACATGTTGTTTAGTTTGATTCCAAATGAAATATACTCATGTTCATACACACGTTGTTTAGTCTGATTCTTCTCATATAGCCTGATTTTTCTCATAACCTGATTCTTCTCCCCCTTTACACAATTAGTGTTGTCAACCATTTTTGCTCATTTTTGCCTAAAGCCATATTCTTATTTTTGCCTAAAGCTAGATTCTTCTCCCCCTTTTGACATTAACAAAAAAGTGGATAACATTAATACATGAGTGGACATAGTCTTATATTTTTCTCCCCTTTTAAGTCTTAAAGTTTTTAACTTATTCAACCATCAGATTTGAAATTTTTTTGCTTCTCTCCCTTTTGACATCAACCATCCCCCTTGCTAATGCATAAATCTGTGTTGTGAAATGTAAATTGCATTGTGAACATACATAGTATGCCAAATGCCAAAGATTATGTGAGGATATCAAATGTTAATATCAATGTTGATTAATGTGCTACCAAATATTTACATCTTAAAAATGCGATACCAAATGAGAATAAATGAGCTGAGATTGAAATTTTTAACCAATTATGAAAATTAAGTAACGTTGCTCCCCCTGAATTATGTTAACTAATGTAATTCTAGGCAACCATATTTATTTTAGCTCAGAAAAACTCTCCCCTATTTTTTTTATTTAAGCTCATACACATTGTAGATTATGCAATAACAAATCTCTCCCGCTTTAGTTCTCATAAAAAATTTTCTCTAGTATATATCTCTCACTTTTTGGATCTTCAAAATAAGTTGTGCTATAGATATTTGCTTTAAGTGCATTCCAAAAATAAATATAACCAGAAGGACTAACGATACAGATCCTAATTATATCAATGCATTTCAAAACAAGATCATATGGTTAACTCAAAGAATTTTCGGAAGAGCAATATATTTTTCATTTAGAGTATTCAATAGAATCATCATAATTGAGTGCATGCCACAGAAAAGTTCACTGCATATCTAAGCAAAAGAAATATTGGTAAAGATAATAAGATAGGATAATTTCCAGATGCTCCTTTTCAGTTACGCACTTATCATATCCTTATGCCTTTTCCTTGTAATCATTTTTCACCAGTTTAGCCAAGTGTTCTAATATTTTCAATGATTTATACTTGACTTTACCTGCTTTAGCTTAGAGGACCAAAAAGTCATAAATGATTTTATTTCAGGGTCACAAGTCTATATTACTTCTTTTCTTATGGATCTCAATGCACAGGTTTCCTAGTGATTTGCAATTGTCATATAGATTGAAACCTATCACATATAACTTAGACATTTTGCATATTCAAAATCTTCTAATAGATTTGACTTGAAGTTTGAACACTTGTGAAGTAAGATTTTTCAAGTACTCTTAACAATTTAATTATCTTTAAGTTTAGTAGAATATTCATTATGAGTGAACTATATTTAGAATATTTCGTGGAAGCGAATATATCCAACTACATAGGCCAAAGAACAATTTTGGAGAATATTAATTTGTGAATACTGCTCTTTAGGTATTTTTTATTATCCAATTATTGGACGGTACTTTATAAGTATGTCTTCAATTTTAAGCAAGGGTACTACCCTATAATGGATGAATCTTTACCGAATATGATAATGGTATGGTAAAGATTTCTTGTGGAGGATATTGCTTAATCACATATCAAACTTAGGGATTTTTACGTTTTAAGCACAGCAGGAATATTTATTAAAAATGTCTTTGTACACAATTTGATCCCTTAGAGAATTCCACTTATTAGATTATAACGGGATATCTTTTAATAAGCACTTGAAAGGTATAGAGTTTATGATTATTAGTGCTTGTGGCTAGAATGATGACTGAATTAACCGTTTGAGGCTCCAAGCATGAGTCTAGGATTAGGTGATGTTTAATATATAATTTATCCCTAAAGGCTCAGTCTTTTGCAATAGACATGATCTTCTTAATTTAGGATTTTAACATTTAAGCATGGGTTAAACAATAAGAATTATTCGTTAAACAACAATGCTTCAATCCATTTGGAAGCAGATTTATTCTTCAATGTTATGATTTTTGTTACTCATTGCAAGGATATTAGGTTCTTGATATTTTAACATTTGATCTCTCAACCTTCTCTTTGAATACATCAAGATTTGCCTGCTATTCAACGTTTTAACATTTTACCCAATCATTACAATATAAAAACATTAGGTAGTTAGATTGGATATATTGCTTAAAAGAATCATATTAACTTAACTTTCTTGGAGGATTCTTAGTGTAATAATAGTGTAGCACATACACATACTAAGATTTAACATTTTAAGCACATACTATTCCCCAAGTTTATTAGTCATCACGACCCCCTTTTGTTTATGTGGCTGGCTTCGCAAAATTCTCAATCCTAAAGTCTAAAGCGGAGTTTTTGGGGTTTGTTTGGTATTCATTTTTCTTTGACTCGCCAAACCTGTTTGAGCTTCATACCTTTCCTTTTAAATAGAACTTCAAATTTAATGTGTCCTTTATTTTTACATAATATGCAGGTGGTGTGAGCATATGGACCGTAGGAGGTACTAACATAGAATTTTGACGCTTTAACAAAATACCCCATGTATAGGTTCTTCCTTCTCCTATTTTCAATTCCATTGTAACTTATACCTTCTTTGTCTAAGCTCATTTTTTGAGAATCTAAGAGCTTGTCAAAATTATCTTTTCCCTTAGTAAATGTGTGGATGATCTGAGCTTGATCCTCTATCTTTCTTTCTAGGTCTTGAATTTTTGAATTTTTTAAGCCTTTGCAAACAACTTGTAATTTTACCAATTCGTCGGTCATTGCGTTTGCTTTACATTCAAGTTCAGAAATTTTAAGATCTTTTGCATTATCACTCAAAATCTTGGATCTTAACTCTTTCAGCTCTTTTGCGATCATATCATTCTTGTTTTCTAGTTTCAAAATTTTCAAATCCTTTTCTTTTTCAACACTAATTTTTGATTCTAAATCTTTTAGTGATGCCTCATTCTTGGTTACTAATCTCTTAATTTCTAATTCCTTTTCAGTCTTTTCTTTTTCCCAAGAAGTATGAGACTCTCAAAACTCTTCTAACTATTTTGTTAAGTCTTTATTTTCACTTTTCAACATTATTTTCTTTTTGGACATCTTGGTTAACATTTTATAAGCCTTGGAAAATTCCTTTTGTAATTCCTCATAAGATGACATGTTATCATTATCAAATTGATCATAACATTCACTACCCGAATCATCACAAGATGTATCACAATCATTGCATGAATCATTTTGAGAGGTTGAATGAGAAGTAGAATGAGTAGAGTGTACCTCTTCATCAACTAATGTAGCCAGGCCATAGTTTTCTACTACTTGATCATTTGAGTGTGGATCTTTCCAAGTAGAGGACTTCTTTCCTTTGGTCTCTCCAAATCTCCTATCGAGTTCTTCTTATATCTCCTTAGCACTTTGACATGACTTGACTTCATGTAAAACATTAGTATCTAAACCAAGCAATAGAATATTCATAACACCGAAATTTATTTGCATTAATTTCATGTCATTCTCATTCAGCTCATATTTAGATTTAGGGATTTCAATATTATCAACAATTTTCATAGGAACTAGGTTTCCTTGAGCAATTACTCTCCAAGTCCTCCAATCCATTGATTTGATAAAAATAGTCATTCTCATTTTCCACTCGGTGAAATTTTCACCATAAAACATTGGAGGTCTTGCAGGGATTTGTCCCACACCAAATGGGGATACACCACAATAATCCATGTGATCTTTTTACAAATTAACAATTACGTCTATGTACACCTGCTCTGATACCAAATGTTGATTTAGGTGTAATCCCAAGAGGGAGGGGCTGAATTGGGTATTTTAAAATTCTTTGAAACTATTTACCATTTAATCCATAGTTGTATATTTAACAAATCAATTGCAAGGATTTAAGACTTAATTAAATTTATTTTTGTCAATGAGTTCTTTTTACCCAATTAAGTGCGTGTAGAGTTATTCAACATACACATGCAATACACTTAATGAAATATAGGCAGAACGTAAAGAGATAAGGGAAGAGAGAATGCAAACGTATTTTTTATGAGGTTCAGCCAACCCGGCCTGTGTCCTCGTCTTGAGCAACCCACTCAAGGATTCAACTATAATCCTTGCTTTTTAAATTGGGATGGAGCTTCCCTTACATCCGCTGCTTGCAAGAGGTACAACTTCCTCCTACTCCGCTGCTTACAAGAGATATAGCTCTTTCCTCAAACCCGGTTCACAATCCAAACCGTGATTCCAAAAAGTACTCGGAGGTTGCTTGCTGAAACAGAAGCTTTAATTTAAAAAAAGCAAGCACAAATTTTCTAGTTTTTCAATTTAGCACATACAAGAATATAACCAAAAAACCACAACCATGATGATCCTAAAGATTTAATAATTCACATGCGAGATCATATGGCAAACACAAACAACTTGTGGCAAAACAATAAATATTAGCTTAAGATTTTCACAAAGATCATTTCATTTAAGCACATGCCACAAAACAACTTAAAGCACATCTACACTTAAAAATGGGCGAGCACAACAAGAATGTGATTTTAGCTTAAAGTCTCCCCCTATGAATTTGAATACTAGCATAGATAAAATAAACTGGTTATCCTTAATACAGATTAAATTCATTGAGTTTAGTTGTATAAGCCATCATTTTAAAATTTTTAACATAACTACACTGGATATTAACTGATTCATTTCAAACATGACAACCATTATAGTCTCCCTAGAATCTTCAAAATGCATCAAAGAATATATATTAAGGCATGAAATAAAGCATATAACCGAGAACAAGTCATATCTAAATATATAGCTTTAAAAGCTGGATATGATGTTCAAGATTCTTAGAAGAGCCTCAATATTTAAAATTCAAAGCATGATTCAAATGAGTTCTTTATGGTCCTTTTCTTGGGATGAATCTTAGCCTTTCTAAATATTTGATGATTATACTAGGATGAAGTTTAATTTGCTTAATTGATTTTCACTCATCCTTTCAAAAATATTTTAACGTTGATTTTATCATAATCATCTTTATCACATGGTTTAATATGGGAAAATCCTGGCGAAATTTCGGCAGCATGCCGTTTGTAGATAGGACATTTTCCCATAAAACATGTACTTGATAGTGGGTTATTTTCAACAGATAAAATATATAAAGCAAGTAACAACCTAATATCTACAACTAGCATGCAAATTACATCACTGCATTCGCCATGCAGGAGGCTTTCAACACAAGTATACTTTGCGGTAGTTCAATCAACAACTCATAAAAGAAATGAACTATCCAACATATGATATGACTAGTAACTAACAATGGATAGTTATGAGATTAGTGTGGAGTTGTTCTCACAAAAGCATACAAACATATAAGCATAAATAAGGATTGAGAGCATTTTAATGTATATAATCATGAAAGAATATATGCTCCCCTTGAGTTATGCACTTATTTAATTTATGCCTTTTCTTAATTATCAACTTTCTTTAGCCAAGGTTATTAAGATTTTCAATGAATTTAGACTTGGCATGAATGCTTTAGGCTTATTGGACCAAAAAGTCATAATGATTATATCTTTGAGAGTACTAAGCCTATGTCTGCCTCTTTTCTTATGAATCTCAATATGTGAGAGAGGCCCAAGAAAGAATGACTTTCAACTTAAAATTGCACATGCATAGGCCTGCTTGAGTTTTATACATTTATCTAGATTGAGACCTAGGCGATCATATTAGCCATTCAACCTCGTTTAAGATATGAAGCTCTAAAGGATTTGACTTGAAAGTTGAGAGCTTTGTGTGAGAAGTAAAGAATGAATACTCTTAAAGATTAAACATTTTATGTAAGAGAGTATTCAAAAGTAGGACATTATACAAGATAAGCATTCTAAAGAATATGTCCTAACTTATTTTGACAAGGAGCATTGTGGAGGAAATGAATAACTATTCACGGATGCTCTTTGGTGATTGAAAAGTATCCTTTAGATATTAACACAATTTGGAATAAGGATACAAGTAGATAGGTGAAACCTTACCAAATATAATCATGGTTTGGTAAAGATTTCCTATGAAGGGGATATGTGAATCAAGATTAGAGGATTTAAATATTAAACTCAAAGGGAATGATTTGATTTAGCAATAAAATATGAATCCCTAGTGGATGCCTCTAGTTTTGATAAAAAAAAAAATGCCTTTCAATAAGCACCAGAAATATTTGAAAGTCATGATCAATAGTGCTTCAAGCTTAGAGTGATGACAAACATTTTATTTGGCAATTTATGCTCTTAAGATGAGTTTAGATCAAGATTTTTAACTTCATTTCCTACAACTCACACTTGTGCAATGGACAGAGTATGCTTAACTTTAGATATTCATATTTAAGCGTGAGTTAAGCAATTTAAAATTTAAATACAAGCCAAACACGTCATGTCCATTTGGAAGTGGATTTTTATTCAAGTAGCCAATGATTTTATATTTCAACCAAGGAATATATGCATTAAATTCAGATTGGTTATATACTTGCATTTGCAGATTGGCTTGATTTTTCAAAATACTTAGTATATAAGATTTTAAATAGTGGACATATACTAAGATTTTACATTTTTAGCCCCAAACCACTTCCTAAGCCTTTAGAAGACACTACCCCCTATAGCTAATCCTAACTGGTAAAGAAGAATTATGTGATCATGTAATTCCTGTTTGAGCAAATTCTTCCTTGAATTTTAAGGGGTTTTCTTTCTTAACAACCTATATCATTTTTCTACCTTTTATTCTTGATGAGTTAGGAGTTGGAGATTCTTTAATTTTCCATACTTGTTTGGGTTTCACACTTTTCTTTTAAATGGGCAATCAAATTTTGTTTGCCCTTTTTTTTTTTTTTTTTTTTTTATATAAGATGCATGTGGTGTGAGTGTATGGACTAGAGGAGGTACTAGCATAATGTTTCGATTTTTTTTACAAAGAACCCCATGTATAGATTCTTTCTTTTCTTTTTTTCAATCCCATTGTAACCTATACCTTCCTTATCTAAAGGTCATCTTTTGTGAGCCTAACAATTTATCAAAGTGTTCCTTGCCTCTAGTGAACGTGTAGATGATCTTAGATTGGTCTTCTATTTTCTTTTCTAGATCTTGAATTTTTGAGTTTTTCAATTCTTTGCAAACATTTTGAAGTTTCATAAGTTCTTTAGACATATTGTTTGCTTTATTTTCAATATCTACAATCAAGTGGTCCTTTTTATCTTCATTAGAAACTTTAGATTTCAAAACAATTAATTCCTTTTCTAGTGAATCATTCTTGCTTTCTAGTCTTTTAATTTTCAAATTATTTTCTCTTTCAGCAAGAACTTTTGAGTTACATTCTTCAATGCATGCATCATACTTTTTTTTCAGCACAAAGTATTTCTTATTTGATTTAACAAGTAACTTTTGAGTTCTAACATATTCAACTTGCAATTCCTTATAAGTAGGCATGCTTTCACTATCAGTACTATCGCATGATTCAGTATCAGATGCATCATTCAATTAATCACATGAATCATTACCAAATTTATCTACTAAAGCAGAAGGAACATAGATAACCTCATTATCTGTTAAGGCAACAAAGCACTGGTTACCTCCTTCAGGATTAGTAGGGCTTGAGTCACACGGAGAGATCACATTGTTGTATTGGTGCTCCATATCTCCTCTTAAGTTCATCCCAAATCTACTTAGCATTCCTACACGCCATAACCTCACATAAAACATTAGAATCTAAAGCATGTAGTAAGGTATTCATGCCATTAAAATTTATTTGCACTAAGTTCCTATCATGATCATTCAGTTCACACTCAGATTTAGGAACATCAGTACAACCAGTGGATTTAACAAGCACACAATTACCTTACATTCCAAAATTTTCAATTTAAAGCTTTCACATACACAGTCATTCTGAATTTCCATATAGCATAGTTATCACCACAGAATACTAGTGGGTGTGTGACCAATCTTCCCTTACATAAAGGGAATGCACTAACACGAACCATCATGATCTTTTAACTAAATGATGTCTAAGTCTAAGTTACGAGGCTCTGATACCAATTATTAACTTTGGTGCAACCCCAAGAAGGGGGTGAATTGGGTATTTAAAATTTATCGCCTAGGTTAACTGGTTTTATCAACAATGTAATATAGCCTAGGGTCAGTCTACGCAATCAACAAATAAATATACACATGCAGTAAAGGTAAAGTGCGGAATGTAAAGAACACACACGATATGTTATCGGAGTTTATCCAACTGTGCCTACGTCCCCGCCTTGGCCACACCAGCACAAAGATTACCACTATAATGCTCACTTAAATGGGTGGAGCGGCACCTATACAAACCAGGTCAATCAAGGGGTTGACCTCAACCAACACACCTTAACAGGATGGCGCACCTAGCTTTCCTAACTGGGTCTAAGCCGATTCGGGACTATTCCACAGGGCTAGTCTCTCTCTTAAGGACGCGCCTGGAATACAACCGATGTGTATAAAATGTGTACATGGAAATTCTCTTCTAGACAAGCTGATGTGTGCACCATTATAGCTCAATCAATATTGCTAGCACGAATGATATGTAAATATACTCAGTGCTTTAATGTATGCTAAACACTCAATCAAGTATAGATTTTCAGTCCAGATCTAGAGTGTATATCCAAGCAAGATTTTAAACACACTATGTGAATAATTCAAAATCAGATCAGGGTTTCAAATAAACGAAGCAAGTTCTATCAAACAAACGCAATAAAATATTCTAATATACAGAGCACAATGGAGTTGTTTGAAGCCCTAGCTTTTTGAAAATGATTTTTACACCCCAAAATCTTGGTTTAGGTATCTTGCAATAACAATGCAAGAACCACAACCCTCAAATTCTTCCCACACAAGATTTATCAAATGAAATAGGTGGAAGAACTTTAATACTAAACTCTCAGATAAAATCAATCAAGCAATAATACAAGTTAGAGTTCTAGTTGGAGAGATTAAGCACAATAGCCTTAGAGATACTCACAATGCTTAAAGAGATCAAGAGTGTGGAGTATGTGAGTGTTTGGAAGTAGTATTGGCTATAAAATGATTTTTGGATTTGAGAGAATTTTGGCCTTAATGATCTTTCTAATCTCTTGCTAATTATTCCAAATGAGGGGGTATTTATAAACTTCCCCAAAAATATGACCGTTACTGATACAGGTGGAATAATTAGAAAAGTTTTAATGTTATTTAATTAAATTAGCCCCATTTAAAAAAGTTAACTGTGGTAAAAAATATGGGGCAACTAGAGAGCACCAGTTGACCAGGGCAAGATTGGTCGAACCAAGTTCTAGAAGTTCGGTTGACCGGAAGTAGAATGAATTGTGAGTTCGGTCCACCGGACTTGTAAATCCGAAGCCTTTTTGCGAGGTTCTGTCGACCGGGACTAAAATGAACTAACTTGATCAGTCGACCGGACTTGTAAGCGCAAGGGCAATTTTTTCTTCCTTCGAGGTTCGATCGACCGGGGTCAATTTGCAGTGAGCCGGTCGGTCGACTAGACCGTTGAGTTCCCACACGTGGGAACTTGGTCGACCAGGTTGGGGGTATTCAAAATATGCTCGGTCAACCAAGTGGTAAGAATGTTGACTTCTGGGGAGTTTGGTCAACCAGGGTCAAATGAACTATAAGAATTCGGTCGACCGAGCTATGGTCAACCTGTTGACATAGACTTGGTTCGGTCGATCGAGTGATATTGAACTCGAAGGTTCGGTCGACCGAACATGTATGCTTTGTGCATTTCGGTTCTGTTTTAGGCATTCAATCACTCATTTCAAATGATCATTCATATACATGTAAGAGTGAATGTCCTAGGGTCATTTTAGTTCTTTTTGAGTGCACTGAAAAAATCCGGTATCGGTCGACCCTAAGGTCTTTCTATGGTCTGTGTAGGTACCTAAAGTTCAACTCGGGTCGATTTGAGCATACCTACCTACGATGCATGATGTAAATTATTACAAGCCATAGGAGTGCACAGTTTGTAATTAATTTACATCCTAGAATGAAGAAATGTAATAATGAATACAAATACGCAACACAATTTTTCATTCTTCGGCACGAACACCGCGTGCCATCATGATATGTGTTTTAGTCGAAATACATGTGCACGGTGAACCTGCATGCAAGCCTTAGTACAATCATCAGTACCAAAAGTATTTGTCATAATCAAAACTGGGTATGACCTATTAGGTCAACAGATAGGTTGTCTAAGCAGGAAACATTGTTTTAAAATGAAACTAACAAGGTAGCAAAACAATAAAAAGTATTAAAAGAATATCATTCTATCCTGGAGAAGAATAAGATTAAAAGGATATTGAAAATTGTCTCCTTAGATGAAATAGATAATCATTCTAAAGTTGCTCTCAAAATTAAAAATGAAAATAATAATCGTAATAAACGCTTTGAAATTAAAAAGAAAATTCTATTTAGTAAGGGTACATGCTTAATTCATAAATCCTATTGTGACGACCTGCTTAATTTCCACATTTTTTTTTTCATATGATATAATCATTGTAACAAACCCTAGCATATCATAATCAACCCTAGCCTATGGGTACTAGGGATACATCAGAAGTATAGTACGGAAGCCTAAGTAGCAAGAAATATAAAATCATACATATCATGTAATACCATATACCCAACATCACTCATCACATTATCAGAGTTACTAGATCCATTGTATTTATATATACAACCCAAAAGAGACCTAGGGTCACTTTCCAAAAAATTTGTCTGACCCCATCAAATACTTTCCCTCTAGAAAGGGCGGATCAATTGTATCTATCTTAGCGGAGCTTTATCCGCTCTCCTATCAGGGGCTCCTGAAATGATCATATAATTTGGGGTGAGATACCTCTCAGTAAGGGAATTAAACTAATACTAGTGTGTGGCAACATGAGTTATCCATGCTATACATAAAAGCATATATAAGCATATCTAGTAAATATGTTTGTATCATTTCTAGGAAAAGCATACATAATCATAACATGGCAGAACATATTGGATTTTCATAGCATAATCCATTTCATATAATAATAATACGAAAATAGCCCTAGTAGGTTAGCTGGCTATTGTCATGTATTGCCCCCACATGACTGGGTTGTGTGGCACGAATGTGGGACCTGACAATGGTTGGCCGACCACTGTCAGGTCAAAAGTACAGTCTATAAGTCCAATGGGTCTGCTAGACTTGGTCCGTGTATCAGGGGCGTCCACACTTCTTATAAACCACATCGACTATCCATACTCACACTGCCCCGTACGACATTGTTAACACAATATCATAATGATCACGAACACATAGCATTGGTACCGAGCAAGTGCTAGCCAAAACCAAGCCAACCAGATTTTGATAACATATAACATATAATCAAACTGTGATACATAGATATTTCATACTAATAATTGCCAAGTTAATAACATTACATCATTTTGTATATGTATATACATTATGAAAATCATCGGCCTGTACGCCGGTATTTCAAATTTTAACATAGCTCGGCCCGTATGCCGGCAAGTTATATCCATAGCTCGGCCTATATGCCGACAAAACATATCCATAGCTTGGCCTGTACGCCGGCAAATCATATAAAACTCTTAGCCCGTACACCAGTTTTTCATATTTAAAACTCTATATCATTGTCATGTTCCCATAAAACACTGATTTATAACAAATTCTACTCAAGCAACACAAAATGGGTATTACGTATATTCAGAACATATCGTTATTTACAACATTATTTCCCAACATAATATATATATATATCTTTCTAAAATCAAATGCTATAAAATCATACTTATAATTTTCATAAACAACTAGCTTAGTTTATCCGCTTACCAGATTCCTAAAAAAGGCCCTAAAACAATCAACTCAAAACCTGCTGAGTTCCTTAGTCAACACCCTGAAAACAATACCTCCTAGAACTAAACTTCAATATTTCATCATATATAACATTTCTTACAACTATAGTAAAGCCAAATATTAAATAAATGACCGTACCCTGAATTTGAATTTGGGATGAATTCCAAACTCGTCCCACCAATGATCCACTCCAGCAGATATGTGGAGAACTTCTCCAGGAGTGTCATGGTGGCTTTGGATCATTGACCCGGCAACAAATGGACCCATAAATTAAGAGAGAAGGGTGGACGAACGAAGGGAGTTGAGAGAGAGGGTTTGGGCATCGAATTTTAGCTTAAAAATGAAGTCTGACCTATTTATACACTGACCTTCATCGACCAGCCACATCACCTCGTTGACGAGGTCAAGAAGACAATTTGTTGACGAATACTTCTCTCGTCAACGAAATTCAGAAATGCCCAAAACTTCCTATCTGTACTTTCTCGTCAATGGAACGCTCCCTCGTCGATGAGCCCCTCATGGTCTCTCGTCGACAAACTCTCGTCGACAAACCCCTTGAATTTGTCGACGAGGCCCTGTTTTCTTTTTCCCATTTCCCCCTTCTTTTATTATTTAAATGTTATAATTTCTTTAGGTCACTACATTCTCCCCTCCTTATAAAATTTCATCCTCGAAATTTGTTATACATGTAGTTCATCATTACTTAAAGGCAAATGGTCTACTCATTTTATTACTTACCCTCACTTATTGCGGAGGAATACCGTGGTTATATTCTAAGTCCTGGGTACTGCAAACGCAAAATAAAATTCTCCCAAAAATACCACTTACTAACTGAATTATTACATGTACCTGCAAAAGTAATATTACCTAACTACTTAAACTTCTTGAAATAATTGCGGATACTTATGCTTCATATGCTCCTCGGAAAAACCACCTGTCTGGCATCATCAGAAAAACTGGGAGGCATAGGCCTCTTCCTCTGCTCAGCCATCTCTACACTCCTCTGCAGACTCAATTCTGCTACAGTGGCTCTATCCACCAGTTTTGAACCTTCAAAACTGCCACTTGCTCGTGAATTCTCAGTTTCAATCCCCTCTCAAACCACCTCGCCTTTTGTACTCATCTGGAACCATAAAAGGTGCAAAACGAGAGAGCTCCATGAACTTTGTAGCGTATTGCAACACACAATGTTGCCCCTTATTCAGGTGAAAGAATTCCTCTACCTTCGTAGCCCTGGTGGTGGCAGGGAAATACCGATCATAGAAAAGTTCCTTAAATCGACTCCAAGTCATATCCGTGGGTACTGCCCGCTATTCCTCTAGCAGCTTTACTGCTTGCCACCAAGCTCAGCCTCCCCTATTAGCTTAAAGGTAGCGAAGAGAACCTTTTGTGCCTCAATGCAAGATAACACTGCCAACATTTTCTCCATTTCTTGCACCCAGCTCTCCGCTACGAGTGGGTCAACACAGCCCGCAAATGCAGAAGGTTTCAAGCGAGTAAATTGGTCATTCGAACAGCCTTGGTTCACAGGTGGGCAGTTTTTTCCTTTAAAGTCTCGCTTAATTTCTTCCCGATCCTACCGAGCTAAACCCCTCAGTAGAGTGGAGGTATCGATCTCTTCCACACTAGCGACTCCTACATCATTCTCCTCCCTAGCATCAACGTCCTTTCCCCTGGAATCCATCCTGTAGACAGGACAGAAGCGAATTTAGAATCTTCATATCACATTAGATACAATTACAGAACAACAAATCAGTTTAACATTTAAATCCTCAATTAAAACATCAAACAACCAGCTTATCCCCAAATCAACCTAACTCTCAAGTTCTAATTTTGAGTTCTAGTCTCTCTACTCATAAACATCACCGTCAACGGATTTACTGTGGTTTTTTGAAACTGGTTGGATTCAGAAACACACACGAGTCCATCAAGGGATTTCTGCCTCTATGTTACGAAACAAAACTCAAAATCTCATATCAATATCCTAATCTACCCATTCCTATTCTTATCCTTATTTGTACCTATACTCTAGTATTAATCAATCCTAAAGTCTGCAGAATCTAAAACCTAATGCTTTGATACCACAATGTGACGCCCCGAAACCCCAAGTGGGGCCCGGGTCCCACGTGTTCCAATCACCTGCATCTGATACCATAATTATCATGCACGCAGCGGAATATAATAAATAACCTCAAATAAATATAAGAGTTCTATATAACAACCCAAAAACAAACACTACAACATCCAGATATCTATCTCCACAACCAGTATTTAAAACATAATCCCGTACAATTATATCTATACATATTTCAGTATCTCACAATACCCAAAAGAAGAAACCAGCAAAAACAGTCCCAGCCTAGGCCTTCAAACCCAGTCTCTAGAAGAACCTGAAAAATTGTTAACCCACTAAGGTGAGACAGTTCTCAGTAAGGGTGGAACAAATTATAATAGTGTGTGACAAATGAGTTTTAATCTTTACATATCAAAATAAACTGCTTCTCATATAATGTCAATAACAACTGAGAATATGTACCATTAATAACATCACTAACATATGATATCATACGCACATCCAAAATGCACAAGTACATAATTTTTATGCAGGCGAAAGTCCCCAAGGATAGGAAAGATTACCCGCCCATACAAGTAGCTTCCCTATGCTCTGGTACTAAAAGCTACCTACCAAAGCACTCACCTTACTCAGTAAACCCTCAAGTAAAGTATTACCTTGCCGCCAGTACACACATCCTTATTCTTTTAAAGGCGAAGGTTTTTGAGGATCGGGATGTCTACCCGCCCATACAAGTAACATACCTTTGCACTGATACCAAGAAACTACCTAACAGAGCACTCGCCTTTCTCAGCAAGCCCCTGGTGGAATGTTTACCTCGCCGCATGCACACACATGCATTCACAATATGCTATACCATTATTTTTATGATATAATTAAATTCACATGCGCACAACACATCCACACAGGAATCATGCAACTTATACTTCGTCTTGTAATGTCCTCCGTATGTGGCCCACACAGAGCAACTGTGTACTTATTAGTACGTGGCCCACATAGGCACCTACGTACTTCTTATCTACATGTGACCCACAAAGGCACCACTACCCACACAGGGTACATAACATGGCCCACACAGGTGCCATTATCCACATAGGATATAACGTGGCCCACACAGGCACCACTACCCACGCAAGATACATAACATGGCCCATACAGGCGCCACTATCCACACAGGATATAACGTGGCCCCACAGGCACCACTATCCACACAGGGTACATAACATGGTCCACACAAGCGCCATTATCCACAGAGGATATAACGTGGCCCACACAGGCACCACTCCAGCTTCCGCGACACGTGGCCCACACAAACGTCAGTAGTATCCAATCCTCATGAACTACCCGTCATACGTCAGTAGAACAAGCTCCTCGACCTACCAATGTCCTACCCTATATAAATGACAATATGACAAGCTCCCTAACCTACCAATGTCATATCATGATTATATTTAGGCAATATAACAACCTCCTCATGCCAAAGTTATATTGAGATGCATACAAATAACCACACCAGTTAGTTCACACAGACGCATCAATGCATTTCCACACAGGAATCCAATAGATCAATACATTTCCCACACAGTATCCCAACAGATCAATACATTTCCACACAGGAGTCAAACATAACAATTTATTAATCATGTCATAGTCATTCCAAATAACTGGTTCACTTTAATAAAATACCGATATAATTTTATTCTCTCTTACCTGATTCCCTGAATCATGCCTATAGGGCTCCCAAAATTATACCTGGGGCGCTCACCTAAACCCTGTTTCAATCATATCAACCCCAATAAAATATTATTTTAACATTTCCTAATTTACAATAATTAAATACCAATTAATTTCTAAATAACTCATTTATCCTAATTTTGGAGCTATTCTTACAATGACCGCACGAGAAATTCGCTCCGCTAGATTTGTAGCGAATCATCCCTACATTCTTGTAGTGGTGTCCGATCGCCCATTTGGCTTAAAATTTGGGAAAAATTGAGACAATAATGAGAATTTGGCCTACACAAATGGGTATTATGTATATTCAGAACATATCGTCATTTACAGTAGTATTTCCCAACATAATATATATATCTTTCTGAAATCAAATGCTATAAAATCATACTTATAATTTTCATAAACAACTAGCTTAGTTTATCCGCTTACCCGATTCTTAAAAAAGCCCCAAAAAAATCAACTCAACACCCCCTGGGTTCCCCGGTCAACACCCTGAAAACAGCATCTCTCAGAACTAAACTTCAGTATTTCATTGTATATAACATTTCTTACAATTATAGTAAAGCCAAATATTGAATAAAAAACCTTACCCTAAATTTGGGATGAATTCCAAACTTGTCCCATCAACGATCCACTCTAGCAAATATGTAGTGAACTTCTCCAGGAGTGTCGTGGTGGCTTCGGATTGTTGTCCCAGCGACAAATGGACCTAGAAATTAAGAGAGAAGGGTGGAGGAATGATGGGAGGTGAGAGAGAGGGCTTGGGCGTCGAATTTTAGCTTAAAAATGAAGCTTTTCCTATTTATACATTGGCCTTCATCAACGAGCCACGTCACCTCATCGACAAGGTTAAGAAGACAATTTGTCGACGAACTCTTCCCTCGTCGATGAAATTCAGAAATGCCCAAAACATCCTCTTGGTACTTTCTCATCGACGAAACACTCCCTCGTCGATGAGCCCCTCATGCTCACTCGTCGACAAACCCCCTGAATTCATTGACGAGGCCCTGTTTTCTTTTTCCCCTTTGCCCCTTACTTTTTTATTTAAATATTATAATTTCTTTGGGTCACTCTACCTATAGTCTTGCCTCATCAAGCAAAAAGAATTTAAATAAGCATAATTCTTCACGTATGTACAAAATATGCTTATTTCATGAAAGAGAAGGGCACGTGTGGTTTAACTGTCTATTTAGAAGTGCCAAAGGCTTGAGTAAAGAGATGATATGGGTAGTCATGATAGCACACCCAGTAGGAGATGAGGAAGGATAGTTTCAATAGAAATAGCATAATTATTTAATTCTTCCTTAGTTCCTAGGTTTAAGGGTAGTGATGACTATAAGATCGGGAAGTGGTGCATGCTTAAAATTCCAAATCTTAGTATATGTATTCACTATACACTATTGCCATACTAAGAATCATAAGATAACCAAGCCAATACAAAATTTGAATAAAATCCACCTTCAAATTGGACACAACATTTTTGCTTGGTAAACAATTCAGAATGCTTAACTCATACTTAAATGTAAATACCTTAAGTTAAGCAACTGTTGTCCATTCGACAAAGCTGAGCCTTAGGGAATTCATCTTGCCATATATCATTTTACCCTAAACTCTTTAATCAAAATGAGAAAAGAGGCATATATAGGCTTTGAGTACTCAAAGAATAAGCCTAAAGCATTCATGCTAAGTCCAAAAACCATTGAAAATCTTAGGAACCCTGGCTAAAATATTTGGAAATGAAAAAGACATAAAATGAATAAGTGCATAACTGAAAGGGAGCATTTCCTTTCAAAATTTCATGAATCTTTTGAATGCTCTCATTATTATGGTAATAACCCAATAAATTAATTAGGGCCTTGTCGACGAACACAGGGGATTCATTGACGAGGATACATGAGGATCTCATCAACGAGGACACGTCTCATCGACGAGGAAATACCAAGAGGGGGTTTTTGGCAGTCTGAAATTCATCGATGAGGGGAGCAGGTTCATTGACGAACTTTTTCAGGGACTCATCGACGAGATGACGTGTCTTGTCGACGAACCCGAGGCTATAAATAGCTAAAACCTGAATTTTTGGCAGAAATTGGCGCGGGAATTTTCCCCCTCTGTCTCTAAACGTCCCTCTCCCATTCTCTCATCGATCCCGACTTCATTTCTCGTCGAATCGATGATCTGAAGCCACCATGATGCTTCTAGGAAAGTTCTGTGCAAATCTACCGGAGCGGATCGTTGGTGGAAGTGGTTTGAACTCCATCCCAATTTAAGGGTAAGGCATTTTATTCAGCATTTGCCTTTCCCATAGTTATATAAAATGTTGTACATAGAAAAAATAATAATATTTTATTCTGAGAGATGTTGTTTTCAGGGTGTTGAGTGGGGAACCCTAAGGGTGTAGGACCAGGCACAGTGGGGGGGTTTTACAGAAATCAGGTAAGGGAAATGTGCTATGCTAGGAGTTTTAACCATGTTATCAGAGATTTTATGTATATACATGTATACTAGTTTATTATTCAGTTTTAAAAAATAAGAGTTTTAATGTATGTGTGGCTTGAGTAGATATTTACCTGATATAGAATTTATACAACTTTTCCAGTATATACATGTATAGAGAGATATTCACAAATATTTTTTAGACAGATATAAATAAATTTTTATTCAGATCAATATATTACAGTGTTTACAGAATGCCTTGTTTCCTAATACCATAACACTCAGATTATACAAACAAATTGTACAGATAGATTATACAGACAGATTATACAGTTAGATATATAGCTATAACATCCAGATGGTACAGTTATATTATTTAGATACACAGTATTTTCATTACAGAATTATTGTGTTATGATTATTTTGGAAACATGATGAAAATAGTAAAGACAATTATAGTGTATATATTTATACAGTATCAGATCCCTGAGAAAATCGTGTAGACAGATATAGTTTACAGAGCACAGTACCGTTGCTATTTAGAGAATAGAGTGTAACCACATATCTCAGATAGTGTCTGGGTACCGCCAATCGCTCTCAGAGTGGATGCAGCTCCCCAGTTTCTGGGTTGAGGGGTGTAACGCCCTGATCCTCTACGTGGGCCCGTAGTGCTACTAATCCAATCATTTACCTGATAATCTATATTTTAATATCATGTATGCAGCGGAAAACATACTTATAATCTTCCAACAAATATAATACCAGAGTTTTTTAAATCTATCTACACACCATAATAAACCATGCATCCACCTATATTCCCATATATACACATATCTCCTAAAAATATTCAGTATTCACAATACCAGTATGTTTCACAACTATTCATAATATCTAGAAGACTTAAAATATAAAACATAATATATTTGCATTCCCAAAAACATCATTAAAATGTTTATATCTTTTTTTTTTCCTTATATCTCCCAAAAATACTATAAAATCTCGAGCTTTCTAAGCTCGATCTCAAGAATGTCCTGAAAAAAAACACATTTATATTCGAGTGAGACACATCACAGTAAGGGAAGAAACAATATATTAAAACAATGTGTGGCTAACATGAATTTATATAACAACATAATATTTAACATTTGAAAATCGTTAACATAATTTCTGAAATCATTCTTTGATCCTAACCAAACACATGCAAAAGATTTAACCCACGAGATTACCCAAGGATAGGGGTGATTACCCGCCCATACAAGTAGCATCCCTCTGTTCTGATACTTAGGCAACCCAAAAGGTCACAATTAAAGCATACTAGGACACTCACCTTACTTAGTAAGCTCTCAAGTGAGAAATTAATCTCGTACTCACACAGTTCATACAAAAGTTTTTCGACGAAGGCTCCCAAGAATAGGGAAATCTACCCACCCATACAAGTAGTTTTCCTTTGCCCTAACACGTGATGCAGCTTACTACTACACCTGATACAACCAGGGCACTTGCCTTTCTCAACAAGCCCTCGGGTGAAGAGTTTGCCTCGCCCAAACGTAATATGTTGTACTAACATAAATACTGCTAATATCGTAATACATTATTTTGTTTGCCATTATTCTGCATCTCTCAACTGTTCATGTTTTCATCTTTTACTTTTCATTTCATCTCACTTTATGTGGTTCTTTCCCATTTTACATTGTTCACATTTCACATTTCATTTCCATTTCATTCATTTCCATTTTCATTTCATTTCATTTCATACCCAGCATCTTTCAGCTGTTTTACCCAGCATTTTTCAATTGTCATACATTTACCCAGCATCTTTTAGTTGTTTTACCCAACATCTTTCAGCTGTTTACCCAACATTTTTCAGCTGTCATACATTTACCCAGGATCTTTCAGTTGTTTTACCTAGCATATTTCAGTTGTTTACATGGTTGCATTAACACACACAAGTAGCATAGTTCATATCATATTTTATTTTCAATGCATTACTTACTTAACTTGCATCTCATACATTTAACATATATTTGCACAGAATTTACATTTACTCATGCCACACAATTTAGCAATAAAATTCAAACACTGTGTGTAAAATAAGTCAACAAACATTTAATGTTTATATACTGAAAATACCTTTCATTTCTTACGTAATTATCCTGAAAATATTTTCTACTTTCATCAGTTTATATTTGCATATACGCATTTAATAAACAGCCCTAAACTCGGAAAAACATATTTAAATAGTTGGCATTTTAAACTTATACCGAGACATATACATGTATAGAAAACACAATTCATTTTCCATCAAATTCATAAAACTCTGGTTTAATATATATTTTTCCCCTTACCTGGTTTCTTGAATTACTCCAATAGGGACTCCGAAAAATACCTACGGCGCTCTCCCAAATCCTAAATCAAAAATCCTAATTCCATTAAATCAATCTTAAATAAAATATTATTTTGATATTTCCTAGGCGCTTAAATAACAAATAAACAGTTATACCCTCAAATATAACCAATTTTCCAAATCTCACTCTCGCTTTGGAGTGGAGCATAGAAAACCTCAATTGGAACTTTACTTATGTCAAAATGACGACGATCACGATTAAGACCCCGTGGTGGTACCTGATTGTCGATTTAACGGCAAATTTAACAAGAAATTGAGAAATTAGGGAAAATTTGCCTTACTCGAGGAATGGTGCCTACGCCACTCCCACGACAAATCCGCTCCACTAGAAATGTCGGTGGCAGAGCTAGGAATCCAATGAAACCTTCCATTTCTCGATTGGTCGAATATCCGTCGAGAAATGAGGGGAGCGAGAGAGGCAGAGATGGAGAGGCATGGGGACGTGAGAGAAGCTGAGAGACGATCCTGTTCTATCTGCTCCCAGGAAAGCTTTAACTTTCTTCTTTTTGTTTTTTTTTTTTTTTTTTTTTATTTACTTTAACTTAACTTATATATATATGTAATCACCATTTTACTTAACTTAATTAATTTACGTTAATAATGTTTAACTAATTAATTTCTAATAAATAACTTTAATTTAATTTAATTCTTTTTTTACTATTCCCTTTATTTTTTATTTAATACGTTAATTTAATAATGTTTAACTAATTAATTGGTTAATAAGTTTAATTGATTAATAATGTTTTTTTTTATTTAATAACTTTTTTTTCTAGGTCATTACAAGGGGGCCTGGTTTGACGAGGTAGCAGTCCAGTTCTGAGCCTAGGAGAGGATACAATTTGGCTGGACTAAGAAAGGGTAGAGTACAATGACTTACCTGGTGGGCCAACTAGAGTTAAGTCCTGCCTACGGACTGCACAACCATGTCAGGAGGGGTCAAATCATAACATACAAACTTCTAGGGAAAAAAACACAATTATGTATATGTATACGGTTTTACAGCATTTTATAAATATAGTATGATATTAGCAGAATGAAAAATAAAAAATTCAGATGATACAGTTATATTTTAAGTTACAATAAATGTAAGATATGTCTTTACTGATTTGCTAGCTTATACAGTTTCAAATGTTATTATTATAGTTATGCAACTTAGTCGCCACACACTAGTAATAACACATTTCCACTTACTGAGCGTCGACTCATCCCGTTACTTTAACATTCACGGATAGAGTGTTTTCTTAATTGCCCTGCCAATAGGGTAAGTGTGTTGAGAGGGTTATGTTTTTGGGTAGATGGTATTGGTGTGGATGTAAGATTTTACGTTTCCGCTGTATAGGTGTGTTTATTATGCACAGGATTACCTCAATGCCCATCTGAGGCTTGAGATACTCCAACAGGGGTATCAGACTAATTTATTTATTAATTGAAAAAAAAATGGAGAAATATTTGGGTTGTTACAGTTTGGTATCAGTACCTAGGTTGTTAGGTTCTGTAGATTATAGAGTATAGTGGAAAACAATACTAGAATTTAGAAATTGAATTTTAAGAAGAGTGGCATAGTAAATCGGTGAAAGTGATGTTAAGGAAATTAGGATGAGAATTTTGGGTTTTGTTCTGCAGTTTGGAAGTATAGCTTCGAGGTGGTTTCTGTGATTTTCCTGGGGTCACAATTTCAAGAAAACCATAGTAAACTATCAGCGATTTCTATTTTCATGCTGTAGGGCTCGACCTTAAATTAGTAATAAGAGGTTAGGAGTATTTTGGCTAGTATAGTATTGTAGGATTCGGATACTCAGATAATTTGGTAATATTGCGGGATGGATCCAGGAGGTAGTAACACTCACGCTAGTGGTGATGACGGAGCGAGTCCTTCTAACGTAGGAGGCGGGGATTCAAATGCTGTGCTACTTAGTGTGGCTCAGCAAGTTATGGCTGAGATAGCTTGGAGCTCTAGAGAGCAGGGAGGTCCATCTCTAGCTCGGGGAAGTACTATAGAGAAATTTATAAAGATGAACGCACTGGAATTTTCATGAGTGGCTGACCCTGCAGCTACGAAGAACTGGATACAGGAGGTAGAAAAGATTCTGATAGTGCTTCACTGCACTGATGAGTAGAGGGTCCTATACGCTATGTATAGACTGGCAGGGGAGGTCGAGAGATGGTGGATGACAACTAGACTATTAGAGGAGCAGAGGACGATTCTAGTGCCGATGACCTGGGCCCAATTCAAGGATGTATTCTTTAATAGATATTATCCTGCCTCAGTTAGAGAAGCTCGAGTACATGAGTTTCTGAGCTTGTCCTAAGGATCATTGACTGTTTAGCAGTACGCGGTGAAATTTATCGAGGTATCGCGATTCTATCCTTATATCATTCCAAATGAAGTTAAGAAGGCTAGAATGTTTGAGAGAAACTTGAGGCATGATATTTACAAATAGGTGGCAGTATTGAGAATACAGGATTTTTCAGAACTGGTTGGCCGAGCCATAATAGTATAGGAGAGTTTGCCCAGAGAGACTGAGATATAAAACCAGAGGAAGAGAACAGCACCCTCGAGCTTTCAGGTGGGGTCTAGTTGACGTCCGTGGAGAGGACATAGATTTTGCGGGCTCAAAGGTAGATGGTAGAGCACGGTGGATTTCAGGGTTGATAGCCTCTTGCCACTTGTCCTAGATGTGGACGGAGACGCCCAAGTGAGTGTCGATTGGGAGGGAATGTTTGCTACCGCTGCGGGAGACTCGGCCATATGGCTTGACTATTCCAGATGCCATTGAATTATGTGCCAGCTCCCAGACAGTTTCATGGTGGATACTAGGAGCCCCGCGGAGGTAAGCAGAGGAATATTGCGCCGACGAGAGTCTATGTGTTGACGCTAGGTGACGCCGAGATGGTCGGAGACGTAGTCACAGTAACCCTTATTACTTTACCATATAAAGTTATTGTTTTATTTTATACAGGTGCCACTCATTCCTTTATATCGGCAGGATATGTAAAAATAATTGGGGTAGAGACACAGTTATTAGATGTAGAACTATCTGTGGGTAAGCTGATGGGATTGGTAGTAAGATGTAGGAAGGTGCTTCAAAATTTTCTAGTAAGTATTCAAGAGAGAGTACTATCAACTGATCTCATGGTCCTATATATGCAAGGGTTTCATGTGATACTAGGTATGGATTGGCTAGCAACTCATCACGCCAGCATAGATTGTCATCAGAAAGAAGTGATTTTCAGACCCTCGGGTGAGCAAGAATACCGATTTGTGGGTTCACGTATGCGTGCCTCGCCACAACTGGTGTTGGCTATTCAGGTGTGGAGACTGTTACAGGGTGGTTGCCAGGGGTAAGTTGCATGCATAAAATAACTACCAAAAGAGGAACTAAAACAAGTTGATATATCAGTAGTGCGTGAATTTCCAGATGTTTTTCTAGATGAATTGACTGGCTTACCACCAGACTGAGAGATTAAGTTTTTTGTGGATTTGTTGTCGGGGTCAACACTGGTATCTAAAGCACCATACCATATGGCTCTAATAGAATTGAAAGAATTGAAAGATCAGTTACAGGAATTGTTGGACAAGAGGTTTATTAGGCCCAGTGTGTTGCCCTAGGGAGCGCTAGTTCTGTTCGTGAAAAAGAAAGACGGGACCATGAGGTTGTATATCGATTATAGGGAGATAAACAAACTAACAGTTAACAATAAATATCCTCTCCCTAGGATTGATGATTTGTTTGATCAGCTCCAGAGGACCCAGGTTTATTCTAAAATTGACTTGCAGTCGAGTTACCATCAGGTGAAAGTTAGAGCAGAAGACATTTTGAAAACCGCATTCCGAACCAAATATGGGCATTACAAGTTCTTGGTAATGCCATTTGGGTTGACTCATGCACCAAAAGTATTCATGGATTTAATGAATCAGGTGTTCCATCAATACTTGGACCAGTTTGTGGTTGTATTCATTGATGATATACTGGTCTACTCGAGAAGTTTTAAGGAACACGAGCATCATTTGAGGCTGGTGTTGCAGATATTGAGAGAAATAAAACTGTACACAAAATTCAAGAAATGTGAGTTCTGGTTAAGGCAGGTTTCTTTTCTCTGTTATATGATCTCTGAAGCAGGTATATCGGTTGATCCGAGTAAAATAGAGGCAGTAGTGAGTTGGGGAAGACTGAGAAATATCTAGGAAGTTACGAGTTTTCTAAGTTTGGCGGGCTACTACCAACGCTTCGTGGATGGCTTCTCCAAATTATTGGGTCCATTAACATGACTTACGAGGAAAGATGTGAACTTTTATTAGACAATTGATTGTGAGAAGAGTTTCCATTAGTTAAAGCGGCCGTTGGTTTCAGCCCCAGTACTAGCTATTCCATCAAGGGAGGACGAATTTGTGATATATAGTGATGCGTCGTTGAAAGGTCTTGGATGTGTGTTGATGCCGCACGACAGGGTTATCGCGTATGGTTCTAAACAGCTTAAAGAATATGAGTAAAACTATCCTGTGCATAATTTGGAGCTAGCTGCAATGGTGTACGCTCTCAAGATCGAGAGGCATTATTTATATGGTGGGAAGTGCGAAATCTTCATAGATCATAAAAGTTTAAAATATTTCTTTATCCAGAAAGAATTGAATATGAGAGAAGGTGGCTGGAACTCATTAAGGACTACGATTGCATTATTAGTTACCACCCAGGGAAAGCGAATATGGTAGCAGATGCTCTAATCAGGAAATCATTGGCAATCTGAAATTAGTCAACGAGGGGTTATGTAACAACCAGGGTAATTTTTAAATAATTTAAGATAATAAGGAAGATAGAAAGGGAAGGAAGAACAAATTCAAAAGGTGGCAGCAAACATTCGTTGATGAATAGACTGGTCTCATCGACGAATGTTCTTCTTAGCTCATCGACGAGGGTACGTGTCCCATTGATGAGGAATTAACGAGAGGGGTTCTTTGCATGACTGAAATTTGTAAATGAGTTGTTTGTCTCGCCGACGAATCCTTGAGTATAAATAGTGGATTTCTTTTATTTCATCACGAAATTTCTCCATGTTTCCCTTCTCTCTCTAAAGCCTTCAGACATACCAACTTCTCTCTTCAATTTCAAGCCAGATTTAGCTCGGTTCGACGATCAAAAGCTACCACGAGACCCCTGGGAAGATTTTCTGCAATATAGGCGGAGTGGATCTTTGATTTGAGTAGTTTGAGAAACATCCCAAAACCAAGGTAAGTAAATTATTTTGGAATTTCTTTAACAAATATTGTCCTTTGGAGCTTAGGAAGTACTATAGGAGTATTATACTAAGATTTGAGGAACTTGGAATTTTGGATTTCAGGGTCTCGTTTTGTTAATTTTGGGTCGAATGTTGAGGCGCAGGTAAGGGGAAATATTTTATAATGGCTTTTCAATAATTTTAAACAACTAATTTCGATTATGAAGTTGTATATATATACAAGTATAATTTTCTAAATTTTACTGGCATTGAAAACGTTGTTTTTAGATAGATAAATTATATTGAGAAAAATCGTGTGGTTGAAATCATTTTTGATAAATAAATGATTGTGAATAATGTGGAATGAGGAATTGTTGAGAATGTGAATATTAATTTATTGTGAAATTCTGGTTGATTGAATATGCTGATGTTGGGTATATTGTGGTGAAATCTTGGGTATGTTGAACGGTTGACTTCTGTTGATTCGGCTGTGGTTCATGTAAATTACGATATAGCGTTGGCAGTGGTATGAGGAGGTCGTTGTATCGTACCTGGTATAACCGTCATATAACGTTGGCAGTGGTATGAGGAGGTTGTTTACCTATTTACCATGGACAGAGTGTTGTCTTGTATCCTGTGTGGTTTATGTAGTTCTGTGTGGACATTAATGTTGTGGTTTTATTTGTCCTGTGTGGACATTTATGCTATGTTTGATCTTGTGTGGATTGGTTGCGTTATGTTTTATGTGTGGAGTCTTATGAAACAAATATGATCGGCAACGTTAGATATTAAATTAATTAAGTGTTTTGGGTAAGGTAGATTACTCCATACGAGAGCTTGCTAAGGAAGGCGAGTAGTCTGGTAATTATTTGTGGATACTAGAGTAGAGGGAAGCCACTTGTATGGGCGGGTGATCTTCCTCATTCTTAGTGACTTTACCTGGATAAATAACTCGAGGGCTTATTGAGAAAGGTGAGTGCCCTGGTGTTAGCACTAGAGCAGAGGGAACCTACTTGTATGAGTCGGTAGATTTCCCTATTCTTGAAAATTAACATTAAAATACTGATGGTTATGGGTATGTGATTGGATGATAAAGACATTGATCTTGTGTGAGTATGGGCATGTTATCTGGGTTTCTTGGGAACTGTGTGTACACTTTAGATGGATATTTTAATTGTATAATAAACATTTCAGCCACACACTATTGTAAACTATTTTTTCTTTACTGAGAGGTGTCTCACCCCGTCTTATGTTAAATCTTTTCAGGTTATCTAGGAGATCGAGTTTAGATAGCTCCAGGGCGGGTAGTTTTGTGAGTGAAACTAGAACGAATATGTATTAGTTTTCATAGTTTTTTTTTTAATATTTCTTTCAGGTGTTGTAATATGGTAAACATGGCTCTATGGTATAAGTTTTGTTAATGTGTAAAGATAGAACCCGGGTATATTATGTTTGAGGTTACTTTTATTATTTTTCCGCTGTGTGAATGGTATCAGAATGCATGTCGGTCTCTTAACACTCCGGGCCCAACATGGCGGGTCCGGGGCGTTACAGGTGTAGGTCCATCGACAAACTTCTTCGAGGACTCGTCGACGAGATGACGTGTCTCGTCGACGAACCCGGGGCTATAAATAGCTAAAACCCAGATTTTTGGCAGAAACTGGCGCGAGAATTTTTCCTTTCTCTCCCTAAACGTCCCTCTCCCCTTCTCTCTCCGATCCCAACCTCATTTCTCGCCGGATCGATGATCTGAGGCTACCACAACGCTCTTGGGAAAATTCTTTACGAATCCATCGGAGCGGATTGTTGATGAAAGTGGTTTGAACTCGATCCCAATTTCAGGGTAAGACATTTTATTCAGTATTTGTCTTTCCCATAGTTATATAAAATGTCATATATATATATAAAACTAATAATATTTTATTCTGGGAGATGTTGTTTTCAGGGTGTTGAGTGGGGAACCCTGAGGGTGTAGGACCAGGCACAGTGGGGGGCTTTTGTAGAAATCAGGTAAGGGAAATATCCTATGTTAGGAGTTTTAACCATGTTATGAGAGATTTTATGTATATACATGTATACCATTTTATTATTTAGTTTTACAGAATAAGAGTTTTAATGTATGTGTGGCCTGAGTAGATATTTACCTGATATAGAATTTATACAACTTTTCCAGTATATACAGGTATAGACAGATATTCACAAATATTTTTTAGACAGATATAAATAGATTTTTATTCAGATAAGTATATTATAGTGTTTACAAAATGTCATGTTTCCTAATACCATAACACTCAAATTATATAGACAAATTGTACAGACAGATTATACAGTTAGATATATAGCTATAGCATCCAGATGGTACAGTTATATTATTCAGATACACAGTATTTTCAGTACAGAATTATAGTGTTATGGTTATAATGGAAACATGATGAAAATAGTAAAGACAATTATAGTGTATATATATATATATACAATATCAGATCCCTGAGAAAATAATGCAGATAGATACAATTTACAAAGCACGGTACCGTTGCTATTTACAGAATAGAGTATAACTACATATCTCAGATAGTGTGTGGGTACTGTCAATCGCGCTTAGAGTGGATGTAGCTCCCCAGTTTCTGGGTTGAGGGACCCCGGTTTGATGAGGTAGCAGTCCAGTTCCAAGCCTGGGAGAGGATGCAGTTTGGACGAGCTGAGGAAGGGTAGAATTCAGTGACTTACCTGGTGGGCCAATTGGAGTTAAGTCCCGCCTACGGGCCGCACACCCCTATCATGAGGGGTCAAATCATGACATACAGACTTCCATGGAAAAAGCATAGTTATGTATATGTATACAGTTTTACAGCATTTTATAAATATAGTATGATACAGTTATATTTTAAGCTACGATAAATGTAAGATATATCTTTACTGATTTGCCAGCTTATACAATTTAAAATTTTATTATTATAGTTATACAACTTGGTTGCCACGCACTAGTAATAACATATTTCTACTTACTGAGCGTCGACTCATCCCATTACTTTAATATTTTTCAGGTGAACCAGCTAAGCAAGCTAATCAGGCTCGCGGATGAGTGTTTTCTTGATTTCCCTTCCAATAGGGTATGTGTATTCAGAGGGTTGTGTTTTTGGGTAGATGGTACAGGTGTGAGATGTAACTATGGTTGAGAACACTGAATTCTGGTATTGTGTATGTATATATATGGATGTAAGATTTTACGTTTCCGCTATATAGGTGTGTTTATTATGCACAGGATTACCTCAGTGCCCATATGAGGCCTGAGATACTCTAGCTGGGGTATCGGAGTAATTTATTTATTAATTGAAAAAAAAATGGAGAAATATTCGGGTCGTTACAATTATATTTCCATATGCCTTTATGAAAAACAACACAGCTCTAAACTCATAACTATCCACTGTTGTATACTGTTCATATTATATCTTGATGGATAGTGATTTTTGATTATCTAGTATTGTGAACTTTTATTGAATATACTGATTGATAATACTGGATTGCATGGAACGCCATCTGCAAGGCTGTTACAGAAACTTATTTACTTGGATGCTTGTATGCAACGCTAACTACGTGGCTGATGCAGTACGTTGTGTATTGCATGCTGGTAGTAGAAATAGGTTGTTGCATGCTCAAACTGAATTGTTTTGAATTGATTGCTTGAATCTATCAGGTCTTGGTCCATAAAAATTTGGAAAATATTCAATTTACAGTCGGCATGCTGCCGAAATTTCAATGGAATTTTCCCAAAACAAATCTATGTACAAAGATGATTATGATGATAAAAATGTTGAAATATTTTTGAAAGGATGAGTGAAAGCTTAAATAGAAATATCAAAATTTCATCCTAGCATAATCATCGAATAGTTAGAGGAGCTCAACTCCATTCCTAGAGAAAGAGCATAAAGAATTCATATGCATCATGCCTTACTTATTGAATATTGAAGCTTTTCTAAGAACCCTGAACATCATATCCCGCTTCCAAAGCTCGATGTTTTGATATGGATTGTTCTTGGTTAGGTGTTTTATCTCATGCCTTAATATATATTCTCTTATGTATGTGTGACCTATACGGATGACTATACTGGTCGAATGGTAGAATGATTAAATCTTAATCTAGTATATTCGTTTTTAAAAGACTTAAAAAATGATTCCTTATACTACTTGGCATACTTAATGAAATTAATCTGTATTAAATATAAGCAATTTATTCTATCTAAGCTTGGATTCAATTTAAAAGGGGGAGCATCTTAAACTAAACTCTTATTTTGCTATGCTCACCAATATTTTAGGCTTAGATGTATTTTGAAATTATTGTAGCATGTGCTTGACTGTTATGTTTATTGAATACCTTAAGTGAAAAATATAATATTTGTCACATAGTTTTTAATTTTGTCATATGATCTTGTATGTGCTTGATAAATCCTTAGGATCATTGTTTATTGAATACAAACAAGAAAAAATGTGCTTGCTTGCATTAAATTAAATTTTTTTTGCAAGCACACCTCTAGTATATTTTTGCAAACATCAAAGGGGGATATATATATATATATATATATATATATATACATACATTTACATGTACTTTTGGCAAGATATTCTTTCAAATCAAAAACTCTTTGTCTATTGCCTTATTATTACTAGATACTATATATTTTAAAATTGTATAACTGGTTTGATAACTACACATATAAATGTATGCGAACTAGCTAGACTATGTTTGAGCTCAAACCAAATTTTTATTATCATATGTCGTGTGCTTTAAACTCAAATTTTTCACGGGTCTTATGTTATGTTTCAATTGCAATGGTTTCTGTATATCTCTGGTCTAATTATGTTTTCAAGTCATTTAGATATTTTAATGACCAGTTATACTATTTGTGTGCTTAATTGCTATAATTTTTCCAAAACTGTTATATTTTTTACATACCCATTTGATGATGCCAAAAGGGAGAGAATTGTTTAAGTAAAATTTTGCATATCCTTTATACTCATAATTTGAATAGTCGGAGCTTAAGTGTTCTTTAATCATTGAATTAAAATGCATAATTAATTTCAAATGTCTTCTTTATTGAATATGCAAGTGCTCTATTGTTTAAATTTAACTTATGCATATTCTTAGGGGAAGCCTGTTCAGGCTAAACCCCATTTTGCTCTGGTGCGTTTATCGTCATCAAAAAGGGCGGGATTGTTAACTTTTGAGTCCGATCGCTGGTTTTGATAATGACAAACTGCAAGTTTCTTGTGTGTGTATCTAGTGTTTGAATAGGCTTGATATGTTAGCGCACACATAAGGGAAAGGATCGTGGAAGCCAGAAGACCTTAAAGCTCCCATCAACTGGTGTTTTCTACGGAAGACAAAAAAGAAAAAGAAGAAGATATTTTGTTTTAATTATATATGTATTTTTGTTTCATTATTTGGTCTGTAATAATTTATGAACTGTAATAACTGCATCACATGCATAATAGGTATTTATGCTCAACATAACCATAGATTGACCATAGGGAGCCACAGGACCTTAGGGATCACCCTTCGGTCAACCGAAAGTGGACCAACGCTGGATTTTTGGGGATTAACTCTCAAAAAGACCTAGTCTAACCTTAGGTCCCCCATGCATGCATAAACGAGTGCCCTATTAAAATTAAGTTAATCATCAAAAGAATAGGGAACACTTTTTGTAGAGAGAAGGACCGAAATGCCCAAGGATGGCATGTTCGGTCGACCAAATTCAGTTACACTGAGATCTTCGATTGATTGAACCCCCATGAGGTCAACAAGTTGACTGCTCGGTACCCAACAGAAAATTTTTTTCAAAATACCCAATAGGTACCCAACAGAAAAAATTTGAGGGATATCTATAAATACCCCCTCATTTGCCTTGATTAGCAAGAGATTAGCAAAAGTCATTAGCAAAAATCCTCTTAAATATTTTATACTCCTCTTTCTATACACTTAATATTTCAAACATATTTTTATACACTCTTACATATTTATTAGCAAATATCATTTTGAAAAAATAGAGTTTGTTTTTCTAAGTTCTCCTAACTTGCAAATCAATTGCAAGGTATAGGAAGATTTTTTTGTGGTATTGTACATCATTTCAAATCATTTTATGGGCATTACTCTCGCACATTCATATATATTTGAAAAACCTTTTTGAGAGTTTTCTTGATTGTTTATTCCCACAATATTTCGTATATAAATATTTGATTAGGAATAACTTGTTTTTAGTTTCCTAGTCTTTGCATTCGAATTGCAAGACTTGAGAGCTTGCATATTTTATTTGATAAATCTTTTGCAAGCTTAAACCTTAAGTATCTGTTGTGATTATAATTAATAAAATATTTGTGTGATACTTGATTAGGGATTTTGAGGTAACCTTGAATATTCACTCGTTGAATATATTATCTTGAATTAAATTTTCAAGATCTCACTTGAGCATAAATCCTATTATATGTGAGTGCATAAATTGATTGAGCATAGTGGTATATATTTGCTTAGAGTAAGAAGCATTTTACTTGTATGCAAATTATAGTGTGAATTTGTTGTATTATAGGCATGAGCCTGAAGAGGGAGACTAACCCTGTTGAATAGTCCTGGATTGGCTTAGACCTAGTTAGGAAAGCTAGGTACACCATCCTAGTAAGGTATAGGTTGAGGTCAACCCCATGAATTGACCTAATTGTAAAAAGTGCCGCTTTACCCGTTAAGTGGGCATTAATGGTATCCTCGGGCTTGTGAGCTAGAGGCGGGGACATAGGCATAGTTGGCCGAATCCCAATAACATATCATGTGTCTGTTTATATTTTGTCAATTTATATTCCTACATGTGTAAATTGTTGTGTGAATGATGCACATGATTTAAATTTCCGCATATTATACTTATCTGCGCATTTGGGATTACATAAATAGACTCTAGGTTGTGTAATACTGCAAATGCCTGGTCAAACCTAAGGAGAAATTTTAAATACACAATTCACCCCCCTCTTGGGAATACACCAAAGTCAACAGGTTGTTTAATTTGGTAAAAATGTGAATTTTAGGCTTTTGAATTGTGAACGTCGAGGAGCGTCAGATTTGGGGTGCTAGTGGACCTCTCAATAAGCCAGGTAAGGGGAATAAATTATAGCAGTCTATTTCTGAAAATTATGGGTTAAGAAATATTAGAAACGGTATTATGATATTTTACTTGAAATTTATTTATGATATAAATATGAGATGAAATTTGTGTGGCATATGATTTATATTGTGAATTGTTTAAAACCGGGTTAAATGATTTACCCTGAGAATATGAGATTATGAAATGGTGAATATGTGATATGAGATTTGAAATGGGGAAAATGATGAAAGTGGAATGTACTAAAAAATGTAAATCTTTTGAGATATGAAAATGTTTTATGGTTAAATGTGAATTACGTGTATGGAGAGGTATATTTGTATTTATGAGATGATTGAGTATTAAAATGACAAAATATTGTTGAAATGATGAAATGAGCTATGAATATTGAAAATGTGAACACTGCAATGATAATACTACAATGAGAATAATGATATGTGAATACTAGTATAAGAATATGAAATTGTGAATATGAGAAATGTAGAATATTGCAATGTTAATTTTGCAATATGAAAATGAGAAATGTGAATATGAGAAATATGACTATGAGAAATATGAGCAATGCAAAATTCTACAATATGAATACTGAATGATGAGAACTGAAATATGAAATTTTGAAATATGAATAAAGACATGTGATTGATGAAATGCCAACACCACATAATGATTGCTGGTATATGGTAGTGATAACCCTGATGCATGTATATGGAAACCCTAATGATGGGTAGTGATATTGAGCATGGTACCATTGCTAGTGGAGTTAGTGCAACCACAGGGGCTCGTGGAGCATGTGGCGTGACAGTAGACTGAGCTGTATAGTAGAGTTGTTGTGCCCCTTGAGTTCGGATCAGAGCTTTTGGCCGTCCACTTGTACTACAAACACGGGATATATAATGTTATTTGACCTAACCGAGTCAACCAATCGCAGTTAGATCCATCTTTTGGGCTCCACAACCCTATTCATGGGGGGAAGCATGACGTGAAAAAAAAAATCCTCAGGGCAGTCATAATTATAGACATAGATGTATTAGTAGTTAGTGACACTCATGATCTAGATATGGAAATGGAAAATGAAAAGGAAATGGAAATGAAATGAAATTAGAAATGAAATGAGAATGGAAATGAGAAAGGAAATGAGAAATGAAATAGCGTGAGTTAATAAATAATTAAAGTGAAGTAAAGCACACTGCCTGAGGACTTACTCAATAAGGTGAGTGCTCTGATAAGTATCAGTTTTAACTGAACCCGAGTTAATCGGGCTATGCTGCACACGATATCAGGGCAGAGGGAAGCTACTTGTATAGGCGGGTAAGCTTCCCTTTTCTCAGGAACTTCACTGGTAAACTTGGGTTACAGATGAATGATTTTGGAAATGAAAGTAAAAGCTTTTGAAAGCTTGTGTTTTATACTTATATGCTTATGATTGTGCAAATGGTTTATTTTCTCAGAGGATATTATTATTGAAACGAATATATGATATGATATAATGAATCGCATACTACCACACATTGTAAATAATTTATTCCGTCTTACTGAGATGTGTCTCACTCAATCATTTAAATATTTCAGGAAACCGAAATAGACCCGGTGATAGAGTTCCGAGGTACAGGGGAGCACATACCCTAAGTATTCATTGTGAGTATTTTGAGTTAGGGAGGTTTGATTCTGCTAGAGTTTCTGTGGTTGACTTGTATTTATGGATGGTTGGAACTCTAGTATGTGTATTCGTTGTGGTGTGTGTGTGTGTGTGTGTATGAAATGACTTCCGTTGTTAGGATTGTGTATTTAAGTATGATTGTATACCCAGTACCCACTTTCGGGTTGGGTTATGTATTATGGCATCAGTTGTTGACGTGGTCGAAATGTGATATATATATATATATATATATATATTATTATATGAAAAAAAATGGTATGAAAAATCGGGGCATCACACTCCACGAGTCCGTGTGGTTGCACTATCACCACTAGCAATGGTACCATGCTCAATGTCATAATCCATGCATTAGGGTTTTCATTTCCACATCTCATCATTCACATTTCTTAATCACTTCCTAGTATTCCCTCTTGCAGTATTCACATTGCAATTTTTCACATTTCCAGTATTCTCATTTCAATATTCACATTTCACATTCATATTGCAGTATTCACATTGCAATATTCACATTTCTCATATTCACATTTCAATATCCATATTGCAGCTTCCTCTTTGCAATTTTTCACATTTCTTGTATTCATATTTCAATATTTACATTACAATATTTTCATTTTCAGCATTCACAACTCATCTCATCATATCAATGATATTCTCATCTCAAGTTATTCAACATTTCTCAGTAAAGCATTTCCATATTTCATTTTCATCATTTCTCAGAAAGTACTCATTAACATATCACTTTTCATCATTTTCCACATTTCAAATCTCATATTTCAATATACATTTCATAACCTCATTATTCCCAATATAAATCATATAACCCAATTTCAAATACACTTCAGTATAGATCATATGCCACACAATTTTCATCTGATATTCATATCATAATAATTTCAAGTAAAATATCATATTTCAATTTCTCATATTTCCCAACCAGTAAATTTCAGAAAAGAGTGCAATAATTTATTTCCCTTACCTAGCTTACTCAGAAATCCACTAACACCCTAAATCATACTCTCCTCGACATTCATAGCTCAAAAGCCTGAAATTTATTTTTCCCCAAATTATTCAATGCAACCTCCACAATATTAACATTTAATATCCCCTAAGTTCTATATACTCCAAATTAACTCTAAAACACCTCACTTACCCTGGTTTTGGGATGGTGCCTCAGAAGCCCAAACTAAAAATCTGCTCCGCCTAAGTTACAGAGAATCTTCCCAGGAACCTCATGGTGGTTCCTGATCATCAATCCAGACTTTAATGAAACCGGAATCGAAGAGAGAAGGTAGAGAGAGTCATAGGGTTTAGAAGAGAGAGAGAGAGAGAGAGAGAGAGAGAGAGAGAGAGAGAGAGAGAGAGAGAGAGAGAATTTTGTTTGATTAATGAAATCAGCTCACATGACTTCCTAATAACACCTATTATAGAGAAAATTGTTGATGGTTTTCTTTGACCCTCAGAAAATCGTCACTGGTTTTCTATTTAACCAGCTCGTTTTTACCATTTACTCATTAACGGTAAATCCTCATACCTGTCGACCGTTTTCTATCCACTCTAGAAAACCTTCGCTGGTTTTCTCCTCTCCCAGGCAAAAATCTCTTTTTCCCAATTTCTTTTATTATTTTAATTTTCAAGTCTTTACACCTAACAAGGTGCAAGTTTTCTTTAAGGGTTCTATAATGATTTTCTCTGTCATGATGTTCATCTTCAGCCATGATACTATGAGTGTCAGATGATGATTCAAGTGAAATAGATGCGTTCGATAATGAGGTTAATGATTTTGTCCTAACAAGTCTAAATGTGTTATCTCTAGCCCAACCAACAAAATAGATTGCAGTAAAAAAAAAAAAAGATAAAAGCAAACAAGTTAAATGAGAGGAAGTAGATATCACCCAAGCTGTGAAGTGGTTCACAACTCTATAAGCACCCTCTCAGCAATTAGAAAAAATACTCTGATCGATGACACCAAATGCTCCCCAAAAACGGCACCAAAAACTTAACATGGGCTGAAATGTGCTTCCAAGTGTACAAGTGTCAAGTTGTATCAAGGATAAGTCTAGGATTTTATTGCACATGGACCAATGGTTATGAAAGTATTTATGAAGGTTTATTATAAAATATGTTGATGTACGAGAAATATGATGAAGTAAAATGTGATGTAAAATTCTATTTGGATTTTTAGCTTTATGAAAACAATAAGCAAAATGGAAAGTATTATATTCACAGTGAAAGATTTATTAAAAATGGAATGTATGGTTGAGCTTGGAGGGTCTTCGGTTGTGATTATGTTTTGAAGAGTAAGATAAATCATGAACTATTTGTTTGCTAAAAAATTATATGATAGATTGAAATTTTATCAAGATTCAAAAATATATTTCTAACACAATAACAAAATATAAATCCAATGCTGCAGCAAAATTTAAATCCAACACGACAACAAAATATAAATCCAACACAGCAGCCAAAATAAAAACTCCGCCTATGATGCACTTAATGTCCTAATGTTTTCACACACAGCCAGTCCCAAGCCCGGGTTAAGGAGGAGGGTTGTGTCAGGTAGCTGACAGCTAGCGTAAAATTTTTCAAATCACTATGATATGAATCCTTATCGAATATTTGCTAGGGTGTCCCCTACGAGCGATGCATTGCACTTGAACCACCCGGGTCTAGCAAAAAGTGGGCGAGGGTGGGCTAGGTCGTCACCCCGAAGCGACACGCCGTGTCGGCGCCTGGGTACGGTGTCAAATATGTGATGGTTCCTGCATCATTCTAGATGTGGGCTAGTAAAGACGTTAGTTCAAGAAACTAAGATTAGATTAGCAACTTGGAATATAGGGACACCCATGGGTAAAAGCATGGAAATTGTGGATACAATGATTAGAAGAAGAATTAATATAATTTGTCTTCAAGAAACAAAGTAGATGGGGGAGAAAGTAAGAGAAATCGATAAAGCAAGATTTAAACTTTGGTACACTAGAAAAGAAAAAACATAAGAATGGAGGAGGCATTATTATAGACAAAAACTTAAAAAGATAGCGTTGTGGATCTAACTAAAGTAAGGGATAGAATTATAAAAATCAAGATGGTATTAGAACGAGAGATAATAAATATCATTAGTGCTTATGCTTCTCAAGTTGGCTTAGTAAAAAATCTTAGGACACAATTTTGGGAAGATATGAATAGTATTATACGAGGCATACCAGGGACTGAGAAAATATTTAAAGGAGGAGATCTGAATGGTCACGTTGGAAGAGATAATAAATATTATGAGAGGATACATAGAGGATATGGATATAGAGACAAAAATCAGTTTGGGGAGATGATCTTAGATTTTTCTATGTCATATGATTTTAGTATACTGAAAACTTGCTTTAAGAAAAGAGAAGAACATTTAATAACCTTTAAAAGTGGACAAAATAGAAGTCAAATAGATTTTTTTTTAACTAGGAGGGTAGATCGTTTATCATGCAAGGATTGTAAAGTTATTCCAGGTGAAAACCTAACCACTACATAGAGTCTCCACACAACATAGAGTCTTAGTGTTAGATATATATATTAAAAAATGGAAGAAAAAGGATAAAATAAACCAGTGTAGGAGAACTAGATGGTGGAACCTAAAAGGAGAAAATATAATAAAATTTAAAAATAAAATAATCAAAGATGAGGATTGGACCTCAGAAGATGAGATAGATACAAATACTCTTTGGAATAGATTAGTTAGCTCTATTAAAAAGATAGCAAAAGAGATTTTAGGTGAATTAAGGGGAAGATTCTCGAATAGCAAAGAGAGTTGGTGGTGGGATACAGATGTACAAAAAATCATAAAGACAACAATAATTTGGTATAAAACGTGGCAAAAATATAGAAACAGAGATAACTTTGAAAAATATAAGGAGACAAGAAAAGATGCAAAAAGGGCCGTTAGTGAAGTTAAATATAGATCATTTAATAGTTTGTGTGATAGATTAGGTACAAAAGAAGAGGAAAGAGATATATTTAAACTTACTAAAGTTTAAGAAAGGAAGAACAAGAACTTAGGAAATGTAAAATATATAAAAAGTGAGGATGATATTGTCTTGGTTAAGGATGAAGATATAAAAGAAAGATGGTAAAGTTGCTTTAGTAAGTTGTTTAACGAAAACCAAATAGAAGGCTTAAACTTAGAATTGTCAAATAAGGAAAAAACTAAAAATATAAGATTTATTCGCAAAATTAGAGTTAACAAAGTGAAGTTGGCACTAAAAAAGATGAATAATGGGAAAGCTATGGGACTAGATAACATCCCAATTAAAGTTTGGAAATGCTTGGGTGATAACGGAATTATATGGTTAACTAATTTATTTAATACAATTGTAAAAACCTAAGAAAATGTCAGATGAATGGAGGAAAAGCACTTTAATACATATAAACAAAAATAAAAGAGATATTCAAAATTGCAATAACTATCGTGGAATTAAACTTATGAGTCATACGATGAAACTATGGGAAAGGGTAGTTGAACGAAGATTAAGCTTAGAAACGAAGATCTCATAAAATTAATTTGGTTTTATGCCTAGGAGATCTACCACAAAAGCTATATATCTTTTAAGAAGATTAATGGAAAAGTTTAGGGAAAAGAAGAGAGACTTGCATATGATATTTATTGACCTCGAGAAAGCATATGATAAGATACCTAGGGAAGTTCTATGGTGGGTTTTAAAAAAAAGGGTGTATGTTGTAGGTGTACCAATGTCATTAAAAATATGTACGATGGAGTAATGACTAGTGATAGGACTACAGATGGAGTAACTAGAGAATTTCCAATTACCATAGGTGTACATCAACGATTTGCTTTGAGTCCTTATATTTTTGCTTTAGTGATAAACCAATTAACTAGGAATATTCAAAAGGAGGTTCCATGGTATATGTTGTTTGATGATGATATTGTATTAATTAACGAAACTAGGGATGGAGTAGAAGCTAAGTTAGAATTATGGAGAGAAGCTTTGGAATCTAAAGGCTTTAGGATAAGTAGAAATAAAACAGAATATATGAAATGTAATTTTAGTAATGATAATAGGAATATTGGAGACAGTTAAAATTGATGATGAAGAAATAAATAGCACTTGTAGATTTCGATACCTTGGATCTATTATGCAAGCCGAAGGAGAAATTGAAGATGATGTAATGCATAGAGTTAAAGCAGGTTGGGTAAAATGGAGAAGTGCTTCAAGTGTGCTATGTGATCATTGAATACCCTTAAAATTTAAAGGGAAATTTTATAGGACAGATATAAGACCAGTTATGTTATATGGATCAGAATGTTGGGCGACCAAGAAACATAATATCCAAAAAAATAGAAGTTGCCGAGATGAGAATGCTTAGATGGATGAGTGGTATAACATTGAAAGATAAACTAAGGAATGAACATATTCGTGGTAATTTAGGTGTAGCTCCTATAGAAGATAAGATAAGGGAGGGACGACTCAGATGGTAGGGACACTTGCAACGTAGGCCTTATAGTGCACCTGTGAATGAATGACTAGTTACTGTGGGGGGCAGTAGAAAGGGTAGGGGAAAACTTAAAATAACTTGGGAGAAGATAGTGAGCAAGGATTTAATATTTTTAAATCTATCAAAAGAAATGGTCCATGATTGCATAAATTGGTGGGAAAGGATTCATATAGCTGACCCCACTTAGTGGGACTAAGGTTTGGTTTTGTTATTGTTGTTGTTGTACAGCAGGCGAAATAGAACAAGTTCACATAAGCAAATTGTCAAACACTTGGGTCACGGGTCCAACATCTATTGCTTTCACCATTTACTAGTTTTTAGCGCATTACTCCTCGCTTATTAATCCAATCCAGTTATTAACAAAACGAAATATATAAATCTAAGCTCAAGTAAACTTGCCAAGTCCCAATGAAACAAAATAAATAGCCTCACTAAGCATCAACCAAAATTCATGTAGCACTTAGCTAATGAAAGTCCTTGATTAAGTAAAGGTTCTACTGTGCTTAATGTGAACAAAAAAATAAGAAATAAGAGCAAGATATTTATCACACTATCATGTTCAATTTTCGGTTTCATCCAAAGTAAAAACATAAAATCAACATCACAAAGAGTCTAGCAAAACATGGACAACAACAAAAATTATACCGCAACCCAAGCTGTAGAACATAGCCAAACATATTTAAATTTTGAATTTTCTGGAACAAATTAACCTAGAAAAAAATTCATTTACAGTAAGGAAACAAAAAATAAAGAAAGAGGAAGAGAAAGGGAGATCATGACACTACCCTCCAAGCTGAGAATCTCCAGGCCGAGAGCCACTTTTGCGCATTGCTCCTAGCCATCTGCGTGTGTTAACTGCTCTCTCCTTCTCTAATTTTTGTACTCCCCTTTTCCCCAATTTTTCCTTTTTCTTCCAATAGCTTCCCTTTTCTCCATCATGTGTAACCGCCTCTCCTCCTTTGCTTCTTGTGGACCCCAAAGACTCTAGAATGATTGCATCTTAGATTATTCCTTTAATGATTTTGCATTTTGCTTTCTTCATCCTATCACATACATAGGCTTCACCTATGGACGTGAGCTTCAACTATTTGGAGGCTCTAACACATGATCAATCCTAGAACACCGTAAGCAACATGAGCCCATATAAATTTAATTAGGGGTAAAAAAATACCATTTCACATGCCATAAATAGTTAATCACGCTGTCAAATTAATACCCTTCATTTAACAAACAACGTTCACTTAACCCATTATATTAAGAGTGTTAAAAACAACATATTTATCCATTTATCACCTAGGACCTCTCTTGGCCTCACAAGGCTTAGAATCATGTTTTGTTGATAACAAATTTAAAAGAACTAAACATATTTGGTTAAGAGAAGTTTCAAGACTCAAGTGTTTTAGATCAAGATCAAGTGACTTGTTAGCTTTAGTACAATCCCAAGGGGGGGTGAATTGGAGATTTAAAAATTATGCCTATGTTTATCTAATCAAACAATCAATATTAAGCAACCTAGGAGGCAATCTAAGCAATTTCAAACCCAATCAGATATTTAACTAATAAACATACAGGTGCATAAAATAAAGTGCAGAAAACAAACTGACACCAAATATGTTGTCGGGGTTCGGCCAAAGTGCCTACGTCCCTGCCTTGGCTCACCAGCATAAAGATTCTACTACGGCTCACTTAAAGGGTGGAGCGGCACCGTTTACAACGAGGTCAGTTAGTGGGGCTGACCTCAACCTACACCTTACCAAGATGATACACCTAACTTTCCTAACCGGGTCTAAGTCAATCCAGGACTATTCCACAAAGCTAGTCTCCCATTTCAGGCCTACACCTAGAATACAACAAATGTATGAAATTTTGCGTACACGGGAATATATTTCTTAAACAAGCAGATATGTACCACAGTATAGCTCAAATAATAACGCAAGCACGAATGATAGTAAATATGCTCAATGCTTAATAATATGTGCTAAACACTCAATCTAGTATAGATAAGCAATCAAGATCTAGAGTGTATTTCTAAGAAAACTTTGAACCACAGTATGAAATATCACAATATCAGTTTAGGGTTTCAAAAGATGCTAGCAAGATAATTCACACAACCTCAACAATATTTTCTCAATATACTAAGCACAAAACATGTTTGAATGCAAGTTTAAGAAAATAGTTTGCACACAAAAATAAGGGCTAAGGTATCTTGCAATATCACTACAAGTACCCAAAAGCATCTAAGTTTTCCCACACAAGATTTATTAGATAAAATCAGTGGGAGAACTTAAGCTTAACTCTCAAAAAATTAATCAACAAACACAACAAGTGAGAGTATTAAGCAAATGGAATGGAGCACAAACACTCTAAGCACACTCACAGTACGTGGATAATCAAAGAAAATAGAGCTTTGGAGTGTATGGGAGTAGTATAGGCAAAAATAGAATTTTGGAAATTTGAGAGAATTTGGCCTTAATGATTTGGCTAATCCTTGCTAATTATTGCAAATGAATTTGTATACATAGGCAAGGGGCTTATTATGACCGTTGGGGACTCTATGGGTATATTAAAAAGATTTTATACAAGTTTAATATTTTAACCTAGTTTAACTCTTTTTATCTCAATTAAAAATAAAACCAACCCAAGAGTTTTGGGTGCCCGAGCCTAAGTTCAGCCTATTGAATAGACACGGCAATAAAAGGCATTTTCATGGTTCAAGTGCTTGAAAAAATGTTCGATTTGTTCAATGAGGCGATTCCTCAAAAATACCACGTTTCGGGTGCCCGGTCTGAAGTTTGATATGTCGAACTCATAAATTCGGTCGCCTGAGGGTAAAATGAACGTAATGTTCGGGCGCCTGAGTTGGTGGGAAAGGTCCTAACACAAGTTCAGTCGACCATAGAAGATGCGTGTATTTTAGTTCGCTTGCCGAACTCAAGTCAACATGCTGACCAATCTACAGTTAGGTCGACCGATGAAATTTGAACTACTAGGTTTGGTCGCCCGACCACTCACAAAATTTGGCCATTTCAGTCCAATTATACTCCAGATAATTCCCTTGATAAATTATGTGATATTGAGGACTTAGTGCACTATGTGTAGGAACCTACAGTCAAACTAAGGTCATTTGAGCATACCTACCTATCATGCATGATGCAACTTATTACAAGTCATATTGAGGTATAGTCCATAATTAAGTTATAGCCCAGAATAAAGAATATAAAAATAATTACAAATACAACATAATTTTCTTCATTCTTCTGCGTGATCACCATCCGCCATTATGATGTAGCTTTTTGTTCGAATACATGCGTAAGGTGAACCTGCATACAAGCCTTAGTACAAACATTAGTACCAAATGTATTTATCATTATTAAAAACGAGATATGACTAACTAGGTCAACAATCTCCCCTTTTTAATGATGACAAATACTTTATGCAAAAGTGGGTATAACCAAGAAAGGCTCCCCCTGACTATATGCATAAAGAGAATTAAAGCTCAATTTAAATTAAATTTAAATTTATCAATGTACTCAATTTTGCCTCTTCTCCCTTTTTTGACAATAGCAAAAAGGGCTAAGAAATATAGCATGAAGGTAAAATCATTTTGATACAAAAGATAAGTTGGGAAGATTTTTTAAAAAAATTAGCAGTATGCAGTTTTAAAAATAGAGTATTTCCCAAAATACATTTGTACCTAAGTGACCTGTTTTGAGTTAAACGGTTAATATATAGCAATTTTCAACCAACAACTCAAACAGTTCAGTAATGATCATGTCGAAGAAATAAAATGATCAGTCAACACAAAACGATACCACTTGCTAGAAAAATATGTATTCACACAAGATATAAGATAAAAAGAGATATAAGATGAATTTAATGTTTTAGAGCCGTACATATCAAGGTGAAGTGGCTCCCCCTAAGATTATTCTCTTTAAACTTATGCCTTGAACAAGATACACAAGTACTATAAAAGTTCTCAAGCAGACAATATATCACATAGTTTTGAGCATGCGAGAACCTAATATATCTACTAGTAGGCAACTTCACATCAACTACATTCGCCATGCAAGAGGCTTTCAATCAGATAAGCATGTATATATATCAAAGCATGCAAGCCAATAAACTATTAGATATATATAAATATAAGCAAAATGACAATCTCCACAAGATAGTATCTGTATGTATCATTGTATGTGTGTGGTGAGTGTGTACGGCTGAAAAACAAAATAAAAAGTTGTTTTAGGTATTACAAACCCCAAATATAAATGTATGTAAATAAAGCATAAGAAAGATCAAATATAAAGCAGCTGAACTCTAAGGACTCCTCTAAGTCTCACCATCATCATGCTCGTCGTCCTCATCACCACTCACCTCCATCTGATCCTCGCTGATGTCCTTATCATTCATCTCTCTCAGGCGCTCACTGATGCTATGGAAGTTCGCCTACACATCGGATTGGAACTCTGTGAACGCACCATAAAAAGCATCAAGCTTGGCCTGGGAGGAGGACGCCTACTTTGTCATGGAGGTCTTAAACTCTTGAAATGATGCAGTGAGACCGGTGATGGCCGCCTTGATCTCAGCATTTGACGACACATGGGGCTGCTCCTATGGAACCTTCTGAGCCCCTGGACCTCTCTAACGAATAGTAGGTAACTGCATGTTACCAACGAGTTCATGCCCCATCAACTTCAGAGTAGTGGAGGAGAAGACGTCGGTGCTCTTTATTTTCTTTAATACTGCATATGGAGTCCTCGTGACTCTCTCTCTAACAAACATCCTAGAGAGGATGCCTCCATATGGTAGTATAATCCTCTTCCCTACAGTATTCACGTACATCCACCTGAGGATTAGTCTAGGAAGATCTAGCTTCTTCCTTGTGAATAAACACCACATGACGAAGCAATCCAAGTACGAGACATGATCCATGGACCCCAACTTCGGCAAGATATTATACGAAATCAAGTGGTGTACCACCTTTGCCTCCAGAGTCAATGATCTGTAACTAAGAGTGTGTGCAAGATCTACAACAGGATGAGACATCTCAAGATTCACGAAAGTGCTCACGGTGAAGTCCTGCTCATTGATCCAGGTCGAGGTGGAGTTAGGATAATCGAAGTCGCCTCGCTGGATATCAAACACCTCAGCATAGTATGCATCATTGAACTGGATTTCCTTCTCAAGCACCTTGGAGTAGCAACCTTGGCCATCCTGCCTAATGTAGGCATAGAACAGCCTGATAAGTATGGGGTATATCCCCCCGAGCTGGAAGCTCACAAACTCATACCATCCCAGGTATTTGAACATGTCTAACACATTATTAAAATACGTCTGCATAAATTGAATGTCCAATACCTTACCAAGGATGGGATCCTTGAGCTGGAAGACCTTATCATACTTAATCTGTCTCTCAAGTGTATAGAACCATTGATCAAGCGCAATGTCTGCCTCAGCGTGTCTTAGGTCTCTAGACATGGTGGGAAGAAGTTTTTCTAAAAGGTGCTAGGCTATGAATGAAAATGGAGTGCCTAGAAGTGAGGAAAACTGGAGGAGCTCTCAAGAGTGGAGTGGAAATGAAGTTGCTTCCGCGAGTGAACATATATATTCAGTGTGGTTCGGGCGCTTGAACAGGGATTCGGTTGCCCAAACTGTAATGATTACCCCAGACGCTGAGTCTGTTTGGCTAACCGAACAAAGCTTCGGTTGGCTAAACTTTTAGTCTTTTCAGTTTTCCAACGCTTGCTAACCCAAACTCAATTTGTTCATCATAATTCGGTTTGTTGAATTGCTAATTCGGTTACCTGAATATACGTTCGGTTACCCGAACCATGTTCGATTGCCCGAACAATTTTGAACTGAAAAGTTTGATAGCACGAGTAAGGTCAACACGCTGGTCAACATTCTAAGTTCGATCGCTCGATGAGAATAAGTTGAAATGGTTCAACCGACCGAACTATGTCAATTTCTATTCCTTTGACTTTTTATTAATATATATGACCCCCTATGATTTAGATAGAAGACCTAAGATTTATGGAGTTTTCCTATTCTATTCAATTAGCACTTGGAACAGCTTCGAGTCAAGAGGGGATGGAATCGAATTTTTTTTTTACTCTCTACACTTGTTTCATTTTAACCTCTTTCCTTTTGAACGCACAATCAAACTTGGTATGTCCCATCTTTTTACACAACACATAGTAGATATGGGTATAAAGACCGAAGGAGGTACTAGCATAACAATCGGATTCTCTCACAAAGTACCCCATGTACAGATTTTTCTTCATTCTATTTCTAATTCCGTTGTACCCTATACCTTCCCTATCTAAGGTCATCTTCTGTGATTCTAGCAACTTATCAAAGTTGTCCTTCCCTTTAGTGAATGTGTGAATGATCTTAGACTGGTCTTCTATTTTCTTCTCTAGTTCTTGCATTTTTAAGTTTTTAAGACCCTTGCAAACATCTTGTAATTTAATAAACTCTTTAGTCATATTGTTTGTTTTTGTTTAAGTTATGCAATAAGAAGATCTTTATTATTATCATTTGATGTTTGAGATCTTATTGCATTCAATTCCTTCTCTAACTTTTCATTCTTGTTTACTAATTGTTTAATCTTTAAATCACTTTCCCTTTCAACAAGAACTTTTGATTCACATTCTTTCATACATGCCTCATATTTGTTCTCCAAAACAGTATATTTCTTATTAGATTTAACAAGTAACTTCTGAATTCTAACATGTTCAATTTGCAATTCTTCATAAGTAGGCATGCTTTCACTATCACTACCATCACATGGTTCAGAATCAGATACATCCTTCAAATCATCACATGAATCATTTCCAGATTTGTTTAATAAAATGGAAGGAGTTGAGATTACCTCATTATTAGTCAAAGCAACAAAGCACGGGTTACCTTCTTCAAGATCCGTAGAGCTTGAGTCACAAGGAGTGATCACTTTATTTTTCATGGACGCTCCATATCTCCTCTCAAGTTTATCCCAAATCTCTTTAGCACTGTTACATGTCATAACCTCACATAAAATATCAGAATCTCAAGCATGTAGTAAGATATTCACCGCATCAAAATTGACTTGCACTGAGTTCCTATCATTATCATCCAACTCATATTTAGATTTAGGAACATTAACACAATCAATGGTTTTTACAGGTACAATATCACCCTGATCAACGACTTTCCAAAACCTCCAATTTAAAGCTTTCACAAATACAGTCATTCTAAATTTCCACACGGCATATATTTTCAACACAAAATACTAGAGGGTGCGTAACTAACCTTCCCATGCATGAAGGGGACGCACTAACACCAGCCATCATGATCTTTTACTAAGTAACGTTTAAGTCTAAGTGATGAGGCTCTGATACCAAATGTTAGCTTTGGTGCAATCCCAAAAGGGGGGTGAATTGGAGATCTAAAAATTATGCGTAGGTTTATTTAATGCTACAATCAGTATAACGCAAACTAGGAGGCAGTCTAAACAATTTCAAACCCAAGCAGATATTTAACTAATAAACATAAAGGTGCTGAAAATAAAGTGCGAAAAATAAACTAATGCTAGATATGTTATCGGGGTTCGGCCAAAGTGCCTACGTCCCCGCCTTGGCTCACCAACACAAGGATTCCACTATGGCTCACTTAACAGGTGGAGCGGCACCATTTACAAATAAGTCAATTAGCGGGACTGACCTCAACCTACACCTTACCAGGATGGTGCACCTAACTTTCTTAACCGGATCTAAGCCAATCAGGTACTATTCCACAAGGCTAGTCTCCCTCTTCAGGCCTACGCCTGGAATTCAACAAATGTATGAAATTTTACGTACATGGAAATATGCTTCTTAAACAAGTAGATATGTACCACAATATAGCTCAAATAATAACGCAAGTGCGAATGATAGTAAATATGCTCAGTGCTTAATAATTGTATGCTAACACTCAATCAAGTATAGATAAGCAATCAAGATCTAGAGTGTATTTCTAAGCAAACTTTGAACCACAGTATGGAATATCACAATATCAGTTTAGGATTTCAAAAGATGCTAACAAGATAATTCAAACAACCTCAACAATATTTTCTCAATATACTCAGCACAAAAGATGTTTGAATGCAAGCTTAAGAAAATATTTTGCACACAAAAATAAGGGCTAAGGTATCTTGCAATATCAATGCAAATACCTATAAGCCTCTAAGTTTTCCCAAACAAGATTTATTAGATAAAATCAGTGGGAGAACTTAAGCTTAACTCTCAAAAAATTAATCAACAAACCCAACAAGTGAGAGTAATAAGCAAATGGAATGGAGCACAAACACTCTAAGCACACTCACAATACTTGGATAATCAAAGAAAATGGAGCTTTGGAGTGTGTGGGAGTAGTATAGGCAAAAATAGAATTTTAAAAATTTGAGAGAATTTGGCCTTAGTGATTTTGCTAATCCTTGCTAATCATTGCATATGAACTTGTATATATATAGGCAAGGGGCAAATTATGACCATTGGAGACTCTATGGGTACTATTAAAAAGATTTTAAACATGTTTAATATTTTAACCCTTTTTATCTCAGTTAAAAATAAAACCAACCCAAGAATTTCGGGAGCTCGAGCCTAAGTTTTGCTGACCAAATAGACACAGCAATAAAAGATATTTTCATGGTTCGGGTACGTGAAAAAATTTTCAGTTTGCTAAATGAGGCGATTCCTCAAAAAGACCTCGTTTTGGGTGCCCGATTTGAAGTTTGGAATGCCGAACTCATAAGTTCGGTTGCCCGAGAATAAAATGAACGTAATGTTCGGAAGCCCAAGTTGGTGGGAAAGGTCTTGACACAGGTTCGGTCGACCGTGGCCGATGTGGTAATTTAGTTCGGTTTGCCGAACTCAGGTCAATATGTTGACTGGTCCACGATTCAATTGACTGAGGCAATTTGAACTGCCAGGTTTGGTCGCCCAACCACTCACAAAATTTGGCCTTTCTAGTCAAATTATACTCTAGTTAATTCCCCTGATAAATTATGTGATATTGGGGGCTTAGTAGACTATGTGTAGGAACCTAAAGTCCAACTAAGGTCATTTGAGCATAACTACCTATCATGCATGATGCAACTTATTACAAGTCATATTGAGGTACAGTCCATAATTAAGTTACAGCCCAGAATGAAGAATATAAAAATAAATACAAATACAACATAATTTTCTTCATTCTTCTGTGTGATCACCATACGCCATTATGATGCAGCTTTCTGTTCAAATACACGCATAAGGTGAACCTGCATGCAAGTCTCAGTACAAACATTTGTACCAAATATATTTGTCACTATCAAAACTGGGATATGACTAACTAGGTTAACATATCAAGTGACTCAAGTGTTTTAGATCAAGATCAAGTGCTTGACAAGTCTTTTGAAAGCTTGAACTCAAAGATAGAAGATCTTATATGGCTAAAGAATATTGTAGCTTGTAGTTAAGATAAACATGAAGAATGGAAGCAATGCATGAAGACTTAGTGATTAGAAAATTCATAGTCACTAAAAAGCTTCATGTAAGTACTTCGTAAATTTCAATATAAATGTTTCAAGCATATGTTTTGCAAGGACAGGCAAGTATAAAAACAAAATAGGTTCTAGAACCAAAGTCTTTTTAAAGCATATGTTTTGCAAGGACAGGCAACTGATGTGTTACCATCAGGTGACTGACATTTTTACGCTGTTAAAAACTGAATAGACAAAATAGAGACAAGCAATTGACCTCGTAGGCTCAAGCTACTGACCCCATTCCATGTTTGAATAAATCGCTGAATTAAAAGGCACAGGCGACTGATCCTAATATCTTAGTCAATCGATGAACGTATTTTCCAATTTAAAATAGCGAGGGAAAGTTTCCAATTTGATTGTTTGGTCCCCAATCTTTGAGAAAACTTAGGAAACACTACAAGTAACTTGGGAATACAAAAATTTACTTTTTCTATCTATAAATACATGTTAAACCCAAGAATTAAATACTCCAACAATCAGCAATTAATCAAATTCTCATACATTCAAAGCTATCTTACTGAATTCTTTTGTTGAAAGTTCTTGCTGAAAAAAGCTCACAGTTCTTGCTCTTTCACTGAAATTTTCAATCTAAGATAGACCACGGTGATATCTACTTGAGCTTTAATCTTTATATTGTTATTTTTCTTAAGTATATTGTTCTTTAACTTGTACAAATTTGCTTTAAATGAGAGTGTTTATTGTACGACACAAAGTTTGTTTTTTCGTATTGTTTTTTTAACGATTCAGGGGTATTGGATCGTTGCCAAGAAAGAAGGGGTATTGTTGTTAGAGAGGAGTCTTCACCTGAGAAGAAGAAGAGAGGTTGTAACTTTGCCTAATTAAGAAAGTTGGAATCCTTACAACGGTTGCTTAGGGCAAGGACGTAGGTTACTGGCCAAACCTTTTAAAAAATCTAGTTCTCAGCTCTTCTCCCTACTCTCTCTAATTTTCTACAAGAATATTATATGCGCGTATGATCTTTATATCTTGCTAAATTTTTGGGATTGCTGGAATCTTTGTTTTTGATCCATTTTTGAAATCAGCATACTATAAATTCTTGGTTTGTTTGATATATTAAATAAAGTTTTGATTTTTGAATATCAACAGCTAAAAGGTATTTTGAATTGAAAGTTTTACAAAATCAAATCTCTAAAAATTATATTTCTTTGATTGAAGTGAAGGAATAAATTCTAATTTTGAGTTTAAAATTTGACATTTGTTTCTAAACTATTCTAACTTGATTCTTGGAATTTATCAACTGGGTTTCAGTATTAAAGAATTGAATTTGAGTTGAATATTAATTAAAATTGATTGATTATCAATAGCATAGTGATTGTAAAGGTTGATTAATTGTTGAAAGTAAATACTGCTAAAATTAAAATTCAATTAAAGAATTTGTAAAACAAAGCAAGCAAAGAATTTTTTTTTTTAATCCCAATTCACCCCTCCTCTTAGGAGTATACCTAGATTCTCAATTGGTATCAGAGTGCCAGGTTGTAGTAAATCTTAAACTAGAATCTACATAAAGAGTCCTATCGCACACCTAGGTGTATCTCCCTTTGTCGAAGGCCAATCCTCTTCTAGACCACGCATCTTCTGTGGTGTGAATTACACCTTCTGGAAACAGCGAATGAGAATCTACTTGAAAACCATGGATTGGAAAGCCTGGAAAGTACTCACACATGGTGAGATCATTCCTACTAAAATAATAGATAACAAAGAAACCCCTAATGAAGAAAAAGAGATGACCGATAACAATCTTAAGATGCTACAAGAAAATTCAAGTGCTATGAATGCACTTTATTGTACTCTATATGTGAATGAGTTCAATAGAATTATGGGATGCAAATCAGCCAAAGAAATATGGGATAAACTTGAAGTAACCTATGAAGGAACGGTTGATGTTAGAGATAGTAGAATTAACATGCTCACTAGTGAGTATGAAGCATTAAGGATGAACCCTAATGAAACCATCACTAGTATGTACACTAGGTTCACCCACATAATAAACTCCCTCAATGCCTTAGGGAAAAACTAGTCTACATATGAAATGATCCAAAAAATCCTTAGAGGTCTTCCACCAATTTAGGAACCTAAGGTCACTGCAATTACAAAAGGAAGAAACTTGAAAAACAACTCCTTTAATGAATTGATTGGATCAATTCTCACATATGAGATGGCAATAAATGAAAGAAATTTTGAAAGTAACAAACACAAGAAATCAATAGCCCTTAAGGCTACTAAAGATAGCTCTAGTGAAGAAGAAGACAATGAACTAGATGACGATGATGTAGCCTTAATCACAAAAAGACTTGGAAGGTTCTTTAAAAAGAACAAGAAATTTACTAGAAAATTCAAAGGCTCAAAATTTGATAAAGGAGAAACTAGCGAAAAGGAAACTAAGAATGAACCTCTTACGTGCTATAATTGCAAGAAAGTTGGTAACATTAAACTTGATTGTCCACAGCTTAAGAAATATTCTGAGAAGAAGAAAAAAAAGGCAATGAAAGCTTCCACGTGGGATAACTCAATCTTAAATGAATTAGAAAATGAATCAAGCAATCAAGATGTGGTAAACCTCTACTTCATGGCAAAAGCTGATGAGGTAAATTCCTACTCTAGCTCACAAGAAGAAGAATCTAGTGATGAATCATATAGTGACACTTGTGATAGCATGCCCTCATATAGAGAAATGCAAGTTGAGTTTTTTTTTTTTTGCATAATAAGTTTATAAAGGTAACTAAAAGAAACATAGCATTGAAAGAACAAAGTGAAAAGCTAAAGAACCAGTTAGAAAACTTCAATATCAGTTGAAAAAGAAAAGGACTCACTCATTGATAAACTTATAAGCAAAATAAACAAGATGTCTCAAGAATTAGTAAAGCTTCAAGTAAATAATGAAAATAAAAAAGATTTGGAAATAAGGTGTAACGACCCAAATTTTCTAACCCTCTTTTTTATATACTTATATTGTCCAGCTATTTCATAACTCTAATACCCTGTATACAAATACATAACATTATCACGGCCCAGAGCGGGTGTCGTCGTATCCTGTGCATTCTCTATATAATATCTATGCAGCGAAAAACATATATATCCAAACCATATCCCAAAATACACAATACCAGAGTACTACTGATCCACCTATGAATATATACACACATATACTCAGCCCGAGACTCACCCCAAAACTACACCGATTCAGCCACCTCCTCTATCTTTGAGCCGGCCCTGAACGTCTCTTTGGGTTACCTAAAATGTTCATAATGCTGGGGTGAGACACCTCTCAGTAAGGAGAAACATGTTATTACCAGCGTGTGACATATGAGTCTGTACATAAAACATAATCTTTATTTAAAACTATAAATGAGATATCATGTAAAAATATTTGTACTATAGCCCACATCTATGTCATTTAAAATACAGTAATTTTGTGTTAGTAATTCAAACATACTACTGTCTATAATATATAATCTTTGTTTTCTATGTATGCTATATATGTATATTATTCTGAAAAGTTCCCTCGATGGCTGTATGTCATAATTGAACCCCTCATGACAGGGTTGTGCAGCCCGTAGGCAGGACTAAACACCGGTTGGCCTACCAGTGGTAGTCTAACTGTATGCATATGTCTGTATATGCCTATAGCATGAAAGGCCCGCTCCACCTGGTCCAGATGCCAGGGAGCTCTCTACTCTACCTGTGGCATAATCGACAATACCATACTCTATCTGAGACGTATGGTTGCACTGTCTATATTGTATAATTACGGTACCATACTCTGTAAACTGCTATGTTCCATCAGGGTCTGATACTATAAAATACTATTTCTATGTATCATATATCTATTTTACCATGTTTCTGTATAAACTGTATTAACCATGATTATGTAATTCTCTGCATTAACCATGACATTGTAATAACTGTAAATCAGTATAATATGTATTTCTGTATGTCATGGTTCTGTAAAATACTATATAATCATGGTTCTGTAAAATACTGTATAATCATGGTTCTGTAAAATACTATATAATCATATTTTTGTATAACCATGTAAACTGTAATTTTGTAAGTCTCTGTATAGTCATAGCCCTGTAAATAAAATTGTATAAGTTGTATTTCATAACTCTATAAAAACTATACAATCATAAGTCTGTAAATATGTTTAAAATTCTATAAATATTCTCGTATTTCTCATGCCACACAATTTAATAAAACTCAATAAATATCATCTATAATACTATTCAATTTCCATGCTCTAATTTATTCAAAACCATACTCTGTAATCCATATTCAAACACTATACTTTGCTGATAATATTTCTAATTTACATGGCATAACATATGTCCCTTACCAAACTTTCTGAGAATTGTTTATTATTTCCTTGTTTCACACTTGTAGCGTTCGTAATGTCAACGCCCTGAAATTACACACACACACACACACACACACACACACACACACACATATATATATATATATATATATATATTTCCCCTTGTCAATCAATTGAATATCCAGAATAATTAACATACTCCCATTTCTAAACCATAAACTATTTATTATTTTACCTGGATTCCTGAGATAACACCCGCTAGGATCCTTAACCCATGTTTGCGGTGTTTGGAAACCCAAATCCTGAAATTACAACACCCTAGTTTAATCATCCCAAACACCAATATATTAATCTCTAATACCAAATCTAGGTTCAGAAAGGCCTAATAACTATGAAAACCCTAAAATATCCTACGTACCCTGGTTTTGGGATGGTGCCTGAACTCCTTAAACAAAAATTAATGCTCCGGTTAAGTTGTAGAAAATCTCCCCAGGATCATCATGGTAGCTTCTGATTATCGAACCGGGGAGAAAATGGGTCGGAATCTTGGAGAGAAAGTGAAAGGGTCAAATTTTTAGAGAGAGAAACGGTAAGAAAACAATTCTCTCGCTGAAAATGCAATTTCCAACTATATATAGGCAGTTGTCCATGTGGCTTTGTCAATGATCCACGTGTACTTGTCGACGAATCGAAGAAGGGAGATCGTCAACAAAGGTGATGAGCTCATCGACAAACCAAAGGGTCTGAAATCACGCTTCTCGGTATCTTTTCATCGACGAAACACCAAAACTTGTCGACAAACACTACATGGGAACTCGTCGACGAAACCTAGACGTTCGTCAACGAACTCTACTTTTTCCCCTTTAAATTTTCCTTTCTTTCTATTATTTAATTATTATAATTTTCGGGTCTCTACATAAGGAATCTCGAGAGACAAATTGAGGATAAATAAAAAATCATCTACAACTTTACTAGAGACAAAGAAAACTTTGATAAACAAGTTGGATCACAAAGGATGTCCTTAGATAAAGAAGCAATTGGGCTCAATGGAATTGAAAATAAAAAGAAAAAAAACCTCTACATGGGGTATTTTGTAAAGGAATCAAAACACTTTGCTAGCACCTTTTCAAAAAATGCATATGAATATACCACTTGCGACTTATGTAAGAAAAATGGACATAAAATTTGAATGTCCATTTAAAAGGAAAAATGTTAACATTAAGAAAGTATAGAGAATTAAAATTGAGGCTAAAACTGAAAAACCTAAGAAGGCTTGGGTACGAAAAGTAACATCTTGAAACCCTTCTTGTAGGTGTGTTTTAGGACCAATCCATCAAAAGACAAATGGTACTTGGATAACGGGTGTTCAAGACACATGACTAGAGACAAATCAAAATTTACCACATTAATGCAAAAAAAATATGGTGGATATGTCACCTTCGGAGACAATGTTAAAGGAAAAATTATCAGTATTGGAAAAGTAGGTAAAGAACCCTCCTTATCAATTGATGATGTTTTATTGGTAGATGGGTTAAAACATAATTTACTTAGCATTAGTCAATTAAGTGATAAAAGATTTGATATAATCTTTAAACAAGACAAATGTGTAGTTGAAAATCGAGAAAAACATGATATCTTATTCATTGCTAATTGAGTTGATAATGTATATTGCATAAACTTTGAAAATCTAATATCTTAAGAAGTGACATGCTTAATAGCTATGAATGAAGCCAGCTGGCTATGGCATAGAAGACAAGGACACGCGAGTATGGACTTATTATCTAAATTAGTTAAAAAGAATTTAGTAAAATGTCTACCCAATACTAGGTTTGTAAAAGATAAAATTTGTGACGCTTGCCAACTTGGAAAGCAAATTAAGACTAGTTTTAAAAAGAAGAAACATATTTCCACTAGTAGGCCATTAGAATTTATCCACTTAGATTTATTTGGTCCTACTAGAACTCAAAGTCTAGGTGGAAAGTAATATGATTTTGTGATCATTGATGACTACTCCTGGTTTACCTAGGTACTTTTTTTTGTCTTCCAAAGATGAAGCTTGTAATATGTTAATTAATCTATGTAAGAAGCTTCAAAATGAAAAGGGGTATAAAGTTCTTAATATCAGAAGTGATCAATAAAGAGAATTTAAAAATAAAGAAGTTGACAAATTCTGTAATGAACATGAAATAAATCACAATTTTTCAGCACCTCGAACTGCTCAACAAAATGGAGTTGTTGAAAGGAAAAATATATCACTTTAAGAAATGGCTAGGACTATGTTAAATAAACACAACTTACTGAAGTATTTTTGGGTTGAAGCACAGCTTGTTATGTGATGAATAGAGTCTCTCTTAGATCAAGCCTAGAGAAAACCTCCTATGAATTATGGAAAGAAAGAAGGCCTAACATATCTTATTTTCATGTATTTGGATGTAAGTGTTTTGTATTGAATGATAAAGAAGACTTAGGAAAATTGGATGCGAAATCAGACAAAGGAATCTTCTTAGGGTATGCAATAAATAGTAAAGCATTCAGAATCTATAATAAAAAACCCTCTCAATCATAGAATCAATATATGTAGCTTTTGATGAGGCGAATCCATTTTTGAAACCACCGGAGATTAAAGAAACTAAAATTAAGGAAAGTATAGATGTCTTAAAATTTCAAGAAGTAAAGAATGAGAAAAAAGAACCTAATTCAACCTCAGATGATAGATCTCTAGAACAAAAGGAACTACTTAAAGAATGGAAGTTTGTGAGAAATCACCCAAAGGACCAAATTATTGGTGAACCTTCAGGAGGAGTATCAACGAGATCTTCATTGAAAAATTTGTGTAAAGACTATGCATTTCTATCTCAAGAAGAACCCGTGAATATAGATGAAGTTTTAAACATTGATTCCTGGATAGTAGCCATGCAAGAAGAATCAAATCAATTTGAAAGAAATAAAGTTTGGAAATTAGCTGATCATTCAATAATTGGAACAAAATGGGTGTTTAGGAATAAAAAGGATGAAAACAACATTGTAGTACGCAACAAAGCTAGATTCGTAGCTCAAAGATATAATCAAGAAGAAGGAATAGTCTATAAAGAGACCTTTGCTCCTGTAGCAAGAATGGAAGTCATAAGAATGTTATTAGCTTATGCATCTCACAAAGATTTTAAACTCTATCAAATGGATGTGAAGAGTGCATTCTTAAATGGATTTATAAATGAAGAAGTCTATGTAGCACAACCTCCAGGATTTGAGGATGATCATTGCCCTGATTATATGTTTTAGACTGACAAAAGCATTATATAGACTAAAACAAGCTCCTAGAGTTTGGTATAAACGGTTAAGTGGATTTCTGTTGGAAAATGGCTTTTCTAGAGGAAAAATTGACATCACATTGTTTATTAAATCTAAGAATGAAGATTTGCTTATTATTCAAATATATGTGGATGACATCATATTTGGTGTTACAAATGAAGATCTATGCAAAGATTTTGCATAGTGTATGCATGATGAATTTGAAATGAGTTTGATGGGAGAGTTAACCTATTTTCTTGGACTTCAAATCAAACAAGCTAAAAATGGAACTTTCATAAATCAGTCAAAATACATAAGAGATATGCTTAAGAAATTTGATATAGAAGGCAGAAAACCTTTAGGGACTCCTATGAGTACATCAATAAATCTTGATAAAGATGAGCAAAGAAAGCTAGTAGATATGAAATACTACCTAGGTATGATAAGAAGTTTACTTTATTTAATAGCTAGTAGACCAGACATTATGTTTAGTGTATGTATGTGCACCCGGTCTCAAGCAGCCCCTAAGGAATTTCACCAAATAGTTGTCAAAAGAATCTTAAGATATTTTATCGGTACCATTGACTTGGGTCTATGGTATCCTAAAGACACCGACTTTGAGATGATCAGCTATTTAAATGCGGACTATGTTGGATGTAAAATTGATCTAAAAAACACAAGTGGTACTTGCCACTTCTTAGGAAGATCTATTGTATCTTGGTTCTCTAAGAAACAAAATTTAGCACTATCTACTGCGAAAGCCGAGTATGTGGCGGCAGGTAGCTGTTGTGCACAAACTCTCTACATGAAGCAACAATCAAAGGATTTTAAATTGGAGTATTCGGCTGTACCTATAAAATGTGATAATACCAGCACAATCAATATCTCCAAAAATCCTATATCTCGTTCAAGAACTAAGCATATAGACATTAGGCATCACTTTTTATGAGATCATGTGTAGAAAGAAGATATAACTCTTGAGTTTGTGAATACATGTGATCAATGGGCAGATATATTTACCAAACTACTTCTCGAAGATAGATTTATATCCATAAGACGTGAACTAGGGTTGTTGCATAATAGAGAAGTTGTTTAAAGAGAAATTAGATGAGTAGCCAAGTAAATATTGAAGGACTAGTGAGGTCAAGTGACTAACAACTAAGTCGCAGTCGACTGAACCCTTTCTGATTTACTCAATTTTTCAGAGTTACTGACTCTCTGAGCCTCAATCAACTGATTCACTACTATCTAGGAAAATTTAAATGCGCTAAATTGTCAGGCAACTGACCATTCGATATCAGTCGACTGACTGACAAAGATTTAAATACTGAAAGTGCTCAAAACCCTAACTTTTCAAACCCTCAGTCTCCTGACTCTGTTTCTCGCTTCTCCTATACCTGTTCTCCTTTGATCCCAAGTGCTTCTTCACTCAAAATCCTCCGTTTAATCTCTCAAGAACACTACCCTACTTCATTCCCTCAATATTTTCTAGGTTTTCACCGGTTGCACTTTCTCAAAATCATCATGCCACGAACTAAAACAGTTGGAAATAAATCATCATCTTCCAAGCAAGATGATAGCACATCGATTGAACAATGGCTGGTGACTCCACATGCTAAGAAACTATAAAAGACTCTTCTTCATTCAAGGAAACCTATATTTGGTAAGGTCTTGGATACTACCTTATTTGAACCTGATTTTCTTGAAATTTTGCCTATTTTTAAAACACTAGGATGGAAGAAATTTATCACATATCAAGCCAAAGGGTACTTTCCAAACCTGGTTAAATTTTTCTATGCAAATATGGTCAAAGGAGAATCGGTCATTTCTACTGAAGTCATGGGACATTCCATTGCTGTTACCCCACAAATGTTAGCCAAAATTCTAAATATCAAGCAAGGCGTATTTGAGAGTCCTCAAATTGGTCCATTATGGATAATGGCACATAACTTCACTCCTCAAGCATTTTTGCCACTGGTTATGATAGGGGACCCCATATACTTTGGACACCCTTCACTTTACAACCAATTGAACCTATAAGCTCAGATTCTTCAAAAGCTCATTACCTACAATATTTTGCCACGAGTAGGTTCACATGACTACATTACTTACGCAGACTACTTTGTAATGTGGTGCATACTTAAAGGAAAAAAGCTGGATTTTCCAACTTTAATTATGAGGTGGATGATCACTAGGGAATTCTTCCATATAGTGGAGTGTTGAATCTCATTTTTGCACATCTAAATGTATCCACTCCTTCGTCCATGTTTATAAAGAAAACCCATTATGACCTTTTCTCACTGACTACTCTTAAGCAAATGGGATATGAGAAACACAATCAAGGATGGTTTTCTAAAGGTGGAAGACGCCGTAGACAAGCTCCTAAACCAGTTCAACCACAGGTTCTGCAACCAATTCAACACCATGCTCCTCAAGCCGATGCACCTTCATGGTTTCTTGCCTATCATTAACAATTCACCAATTTTAGTGGTGAAATGAGATCTGGACTCAGCACACTTCAGGACAATTTTGCATCTCTTCAAGTTAATTACTCTTCTCTGGATCAACGCCTTGGTCGAATTGAACAACATATGGCTGGTTCTTCCCGCAGTAAAGATCCAATGGATATAAGTTCTGTTGATGCTAGTGATGAAGAGGAAGAAGAAGATGATAATGAAGAAGGGGAAGATGATGATGCAAATGTTGGAACTACATATATTTACTTTTATTTGAACAATCTATGATTGTATTACAAAACAACTTAGTGTATGTTTGTTTTTGCTTTTTCACATGCTTTTTGGATTTATTGCTTATTTATTTAAGCATGCTACATCATATTAATCTTATGCTTTTTATTGCTCTTTGCCTTAGCATTTGTATACTTTTCTTGATATCTTACTCTTTTTAATTGATGTCAAAAGGGGGAGAATTTTTGGGCAAAAATTAAGCATGATAATACATACCTACGCATGGATATTGCTAATGATAACACATACCTATGCATAGATATTGTTAATGATAATGCATACCTATGCATTGATATTGCTAATGATAATACATACCTAAGCATGGATATTGCTAATGATACTACATACCTATGCATGGATATTGCTAATGACTTGACATTTCTGAATATTGACTCACTATAAATTGAAAATTGAAAATTTGAGCATGATCTTGAATTCTGATATGATGTGATATTAAATATGATATTGATAGTAATCTTGATATATGAGTATGATATTGAAATTAATCTTTGAAATATACAGTGAGTTAGTATGCATTCATGATATATACATTTAAATACTAACATACCTTACAAATATTGTTAAGTTGATGCTTATTGTAAGGGGGAGCCTTTTTTAGGCTTACTCATCTTTGCTTTTTGTATGTCATCATCAAAAAGGTGGAGACTATTGGCCTCACAAGGCTTAGAATCTTGTATGAATGATAACAAATCAAAAGGAACTTAATATATTTGGTTAAGAGAAGTTTCAACACTCAAGTGTTTTAGATCAAGGTCAAGTGACTCTAGTGTTTTAGATCAAGATCAAGTACTTGACAAGTCTTTTGAAAGTTAGAACTCAAAGATAGAAGATCTTATAAAGCTAAAGACTATTGTAGCTTGAAGTCAAGATTAACATGAAGAATGGAAGCAATGTGTAATGCCCCGGACCGGCCACGTGGGGCACGGAGTGTTATGAGACTAACGCGCGTCTTTGATACCATTCATGCAGAAGAAATTAAATAACCTCAAACATAATACTAGAGTTCTATATTTACATACGCAAACCCATAAAGTATAACCACATTATCCATATTACATGACCAGAATAATTAAACATAAAACTATGCATATCTGTTCTTTTTATTTACTCACAAAACTACCCCGCCCTGGAGCTTTCTAAGCTCAATCACCTGGAAGACTTGAAAAAATTGATAAATCGACGGGGTGATACACCTCTCAGTAAGGAAGAAATAACTTACAACAGTGTGTGGCTGAAGTGTTTAATATAATTACAAAATACACATACAATCGTATTTCCATATCAATAGCAGCTGAGAGAAAATACACCCTTAATCACAACATAGTCGACTTCTCTGTCACCCAATCACATACATACATCATTATTTTACTGATAATTCCCGAGAATAGGGAAGTCTACCCGCCCATACAAGTAGATTCCCTTTACTTTAGTGCTAACACCAGGGCACTCACCTTTCTCAGTAAGCCCTCGGGTTATGTATCCAGGTAAAGTTTCTAAGAATAGGGAAGGTCACCCGCCCATACAAGTGGCTTCACTCTACTCTAGTATCAACAAATAATTATCAGAGTACTTGCCTTCCTCAGCAAGCCCTCAGGTGGAGTATTCTACTTTACCAAAAATACTTAAGTAATTGAAGTTACATGCAACCAATGGCAATTATTTCACAGAGTTCCATGCATATACACATACCATAATCAATCCACACAAGATATACACATTATCCATTCTCACCCACACAGGGTCCATATCCACACAATATGTAATGTCCACACAAGACTCTAGTACACACAACATACACGTCCACATAGGACCCTAGCACACACAACATACACGTCCACACAAGACTGGTCCACATAGGACTAATCAACCACACAGATTACACAGTCCACATAGAACTAATCATCACACAGATAACAACACAAACCACCCTGTTCATGGTAAATAGGTAAACAAACTTCTCATACCACTGCTAATGTTTATCCCCCATTATAGATGCTCATATAATGACCTCCTCATACCACTGCCGATGTTATATGATAATTATATCTGGTACGATATAACGACCTCCTCATACCACTGCCAACGCTATATCACAATTTACATGAACCACAACACAAATCAAAAGTAAATCCAATCACTCAACACATCCACACATCTATCATAGTATACACAATCAAACTGTATCCACAACCAACCAGTATTTCCAACTTAGTAGAAATCGCAGCCCAAACAGTATTCACAATCACAATAATTTATCATCCCACAGTACTCGCAACCATTTAATTTTCAAAGTTATTTTCATGCCACACAATTTTTCCCAATATATTATATATTCAAAACAGTATTTTCAATACCTACACAGTTCAGAAATATATATCTAAATATGTAGAATTTATACCCAAAATTAGCCGGTTTAAAATTAATAAAAATGTTGTTATAAAGTATTTCCCCTTACTTGCTCCTCGAGATTCCTACCTAAACCAAACAAAATGAAACCCTGTATTCCAAAAATCCCAACTTACTCAAATCTTAGAAAAATACCCATTTAATACTTTTTAGGTTCCATATATCTCAAAATAATAATAAAACCTTAAAAAATCTCACTCACCCTAGTTTTGGGATGTTTCCCAAACTTCTTAAATTGAAATTCTGCTCTGCCTATGTTGTAGAGAATCTTTCTAGGAGTCTCGTGGAAGCTTCCGATTGTCGAACCGAGGAGAAATAGGGCCAGAAACCTAGAGAGAAGGTGAGAGAGCCATTTTTCTAGAGAGAGAGAGAGAGAGACCACATGCAAAAAATCCTCACTGAAAATGAAAGGATTTGCTATTTATAAACACGTGGACTCGTTGATGAGTCCAAGCACACCGTTCGTGGACGAAACCTGAAACTCGTCGATGAATTTCAATAATGTGAAACCCCTATCGGTAACTCCTCGTTGACGGGACATGTGCCCTCGTCGACGAGACCAGTTGTGTAACGACCTGCTAAAATTCTATAAATATTTTATAATTTTCCAATAATAAATACTATGAAATTCCACCGCTCTGATACCATCTACTATAAATAACCATCAACCTATGCAGCAAGAAGCTCAATTTATATAACCATAATCATAAATATATAATACTAGAGTGCTAAAATGCTAACAAAATATACATATACTACTGTTCCCAAAATACCCTTAACAGAACTAGGTTATACAGAGATAACCTCCCAAAACACTCACTTCACTGATAGGGTAGCGCTGTAGCCCCACTACCTGCGAGCCTGATTCGCTCGCCTAACCGCATCACCTGAAAAATGTCAATTTAATAGGATGAGACGATGCCCAGTGAGACGAAATATGTTATTGCTAGTGTGTGACAAGTGAATTACATTTCTATAAAAATCTGATTCTATAAAATCATGAATAACTAAATCTGGGAATACAGGTACAAATAGTATATATATATATATATATATATATATCACCACCTTTGTCATGTTGCTTAACATATCTGTCTCTTAAAGTTTATATTCATAATACTTCTAATATATATAAGTACTTTCCCCATTTCTGTAAAACTGTATATATATAATAACTAGAAAACTTCCCTAGATGATTGTATGTCATGATTTAACCCCTCATGACAGGGTTGTGTGGCCTGTGGGTGGGACTTATCACTGGCTAGCCTACCAGGATAAATCAATCTTCTACAAAAGTTCGATCGGCCTCCTCAACCCATATCTAATGGGGAGCCTGTCCACTTTGTAGCCACGATCGACTGCTATAATCCACATACTTTCTAAGTTATGTGGTTGCACTTTGAACTGTAAATAGCTACGGTACCCTACTCTGTAAATTGTATCTGTAATGGTCCATCAGGGTATGATACTATATAATACGTTTCTATATACAACTATCTGTTTTACCATGATTATGTAATAACGGTATTAACCATGAGGCTGTAATAAACTGTAACTATATTAACTATATTTTTGAGATTAACTATAAATATGTATGTCATGATACTGTAAAACTGTATAATCATGGTATACTGTAAAGCATATTCCCTATCTATATATTTTGTAAAACATAATCCTGAAAATACTGTAAAACATGTTTCTGTATAAATACTGTAAAACATGATTCTGTACTATATCCATATTCTCAGGCCACATGATAATTTAAAACATCTTAAACATAACTGATAAATTGTATAAAATCCTGCTCTGAATAATAACCTGGTAAAAACATATAACTTATACTGAAATCATACTAAAGTTGCCTAGCATAGCATATTCCCCTTACCTGTTTCTTGCGAAAATCCCTTACTGTGACGGGTTTTACTCCCATAGGGTTCTCCACTCAACACCCTGAAAACCATATATCTCATAACAAAATATCATTATTTCTACGTCTACTACATTTCCTACAACTGTTGGAAAGCCTAATATTGCTTAAAAGACCTTACCCTGAGGTTGGGATGAAATTCAACTTCGTCTTCCCAATGATCCGCTCTAGCAAACTTGGAGAGAACTTCTCCAGGAGCATCATGCTGGCCTCATATCGTCGATCTGGCAAGTAACGGTGCCAGAATCGAAGAGAAAAGGGATAGAAATCGAAGAGGAGAGAGAAAGTAAATTTTTTTCTAGAAATTCTGCTAAAAATCTAACTTAAAGGCTATTTATACTGTGGACTTCATCAACGAGCCACATCATCTCGTCGACAAGGTCACGAAGGAGGTTTGTCAACGAACAACATTTTCTCGTCGACGAAATTCAGAACTTGAAACACAGTCTCTCGGTATCTTCTCGTCGATGAAACATGTCCTCATTGACGAGACCTTTGAAATATTTTTCTTAGGTTATTACAAGTTGGTTTGTCGATGATTTCTTGTTGACACCCTTTAAAATATTTCTTTCTCTTCCCTCTTCTCTTCTTTTATTATTTTTATTAATTAAATTTTTCGAGTCATTACACAATGCATGAAGACTTAGTGATTAGAAAAGTCATAGTCATTAAGAAGTCTCATGTAAGTACTTCGTAAATTTCAATATAAATGTTTGAAACTCTTAGGAATTAATATTGACTTAGAGACCTATTTTTAAAAATCTCAAAAAATATTTTCAAAAGTCTCAATTCAATATGCCAAGTATACAAGCTAAAAATTTTTTGGAAACAAAGTTTTTTTAAGACATATGTTTTGTAAGGACAAGCGACTGATGTGTTACCATTTGGCGACTGACATTTTTACGCCGTTAAAGCCTAAACATATAGAATAAAGACAGGCGACTAACCCCATTATGTTTTTGAATAATATGCTGAATTAAAAGGCACAGGCGACTAATCCCAATATCTCAGTCTACTGATGAACGTATTTTCAAATTTAAAATAGCGAGGGAAAGTTTCCAAATTTTATTGCTTGGTCCCCAATCTTTGAGAAAACTTGGGAAACACTGCAAGTAACTTGGGGAATGTGAAAATTTACTTTTTCTATTTATAAATACATGTTAAAGCCAAGAATTTAAAACACCAACAATCAACAATCAATCAAATTCTCACACATTGAAAGTTATCTTGCTGAATACTTTTGCTGAAAGTTCTTACTGAGTTCTTGCTAAATAAAAGCTCACGGTTCTTGCTCTTTCACTAAAATTTTCAATCAAAGATAGGACCACGGTGATATATACTTGAACTTCAATCTTTATATTGTTATTTTGCTGAAGTATATTGTTCTTTAACTTGTACAAATTTGTTCTAATTGAGAGTGTTTATTATACGACACAAATTTTGTTTCTTTGTATTGTTTTTTGACGATTTAGGGGTATTGGATCATTGCCTAGTAAGAAGGGGTATTCTTGTTAGAGAGGGGTCTTTACCTGAGAATAAGAGAGGTTGTAACTTTGCCTAATTAAGAAGGTTGAAATCCTCAGAACGGTTGCTTAGGGCAAGGACGTAGGCTACTGGCCGAACTTTATAAAAATCCAGTTTTCAGCTCTTCTCCCTACTCGCTTTAATTTTCTGCGAGAATATTGTATGCGTGTATGATCTTTATATCTTACTAAATTTTGGGGATTGTTGGAATCTTGGTTTTTGATCCATATTTTAAATCAGCATACTATAAATTGTTGGTTGGTTTGAAATATTAAATAAAGTTATGATTTTTGAATATCAACAGCTGAGAGGTATTTTGAATTGAAAGTTTTACAAAATCAAATCTCTTAAAATTATATTTCATTGATTGAAGTGAAGGAATAAATTATGAGTTTGAGTTTAAACCTGACATTTATTTCTAAACTATTCTAACTTGATTCTTTGAATTTACCAACTGGGTTTCAATATTAAAGAATTGAATTTCAGTTGAATATTAATTAAACTTGATTGATTATCAATAGCATAGTGATTGTAAAGGTTGATTAATTGCTGAAAGTAAATATTGCTGAAATTAAAATTCAATTAAAGAATTTATAAAACAAAGTAAGTAAGGAAAATTTTTTTTTGAATCCCAATTCACCCCCCTCTTGGGAGTATACCTAAATTCTCAACCACTATCTTTAGTTGCATTTATATAACCTCTGATTGTTTATATGAAATTAATAACATAAGCCAAACAAGGGCCTTGATTGATGCTCCTATTTTTTATGTTCTAACTTTTACTTAGGTCACCCTTGCGAGCTACCAGTATAGAAAACTCTATTTTTCCATTCCTCCCCCCCCCCCCCTTTTTCTTGTTTTTAAGACAACATTTTTTTTTCCAAATATAATCCGTTGACCTTGTAAGTCATATCCCGTTTTGATTATGACAAATACTATGGTATTTAATGGTTGAGGAGTTTGTGTGTAGGATTAATTGGAAGTTTCATATGGTGCACATGGATTTGAAAGAAATTGAAGACCCATAATATTTATTTGTTGTATTTCCCCAAAATCTTAAAATTAATTATCATGTGAATAGGGGTGACTTCATAAGAAGAATAGGAGTAAAATGCACAAATTTTATATGGTCGGTCGACCGAACCAAAATATACTAAGACCTTCGGTCGACCAAACCTCTCCAGGGTCAATGGTTTGACCAGTTGGTCGACCGTCCTTAAAATGAGCATCAATGCCCTGGTTGACCGAACTAGTACGTGGGGAATCCCAACGCCCTGGTCGACCGAACTCCCAATTGTAAAATGGCTCGGTCAACCAGACATTCAACTTTGGTCAACCAAACTTAGTCCGATCGACCGAACCTCGAAGGTTTTGAAATCGCCTCAAGTCTGGTTTGCAGTTCAAAAACACCCTGGTCGACCGAACTGAGCAACCTGGTCGACCAAACCTCAAAAGTGGTCGATTGATCCTCTCGGGTTGTCCAAGTTTTACCGAGTTTAAATTGGGTTATTTTTAATTAAACTCATTTAATCTTTTTCCAAAATACCCATAGTGCCCCCAACGTCTATAATTCTTCCCAACTCTATAAATACCCCCTCATTTGCAAAATTAATAGATGATTAGGGTTTTAAGATTAGCCAAATTTCTCTGAAAATCATTCTGGCCAAAATCATTCATACTCCCATATCTTTCAAATATATTACCAAAATCCACTTCCTATATTCATCTAGCCATTTATTTTGAGTCAGATTGGTTTGACATACTCATCCTACAAGCTCAAACCCTCCCTCACTTGTATTTGGTTGTGCTTTGATTTTTGGAGAGTAGCTTAAGGTTTTTCCCATAATATTTCATTCATAAATATTTGGGAAAAACTCTTACTTGGCTTAAGATCTTGCATCCTCATTGCAAGAATCATAAGCTTTCCTTGTGCTTTGACAAAAAACATTTTTTTGTAAGCTTAACCCTATTATCTATTGTGCTTTACATTTGAAAATCATTATTATGATTTTTGCTTAAGGGTTATAGAGACCTTTTGATTATGCGCATTACAAGCACATTATCTTGAAATCAAATGTCTTACTCTCACATACACACATTGACATGCATATTGTTAAGAGTCAACATATCGATTAACAAAATCTCACTTGAGTTTAATATCCTATGATATGTGAGTGCATAAATTTATTGAGCATAGTGGTACATATTTTCTTAGTGTAAGAAGCATATTTGTTTGTACACAATTTAATTATCTATTGTATTCCAGGCATGGGCCTGAAGAGAGAGACTTGCCCTGTGAAAAGTCCCAAATTGGCTTTGACCCAGTTAGGAAAGTTAGGTGCACCATCATGTTAAGGTGTTGTATTAGGTGACGCTCCACTCGTTAAGTGAGTCTTAGTGGAATCCTCTTACTTGTGAGTCTGAGGCGGGGACGTAGACAGTATTGGCCGAACCCCAATAACATATCCTGCATGTACTTTATATTTTCATAATTTATTTTCTGCACTTTTATTTTCAGCATATGTATGTTGTATTCCTGATTCATTATATGCTTCACATTTGTTGATTGAGTTTACGATTATTTAGACAAACCCTAGGTTGTGGTTATATTGCTATTGGAGTTTAGTTGAACCTAGACATAAATTTTTAAATACCCAATTCACCCCCTCTTGTGAATACACCAATTCCAACATAATGACAGGAGTTGCAACCTCGAAGTGGACTTCCAAGCACAAGACAAAACTTTGGCCAATGTTAGGTAAAATGAAATAATGGAAATTGAGGCTTAAAACCCATAGTTCCCCCTTGGGCCTAGTATTGTTATTGTAATTTGAGCATTTGAGAGTAATGAAATTTGGAGCAAACTTGTTTGAAACAAGTTACTTGCGTACCCAGTATCGGATTGGGTCTTGACATAGTTCAAGTTGACATCTTGTTGAAATCTTGTTCTTGAATTGCCTTTTTCGAATTTGATAACCATTTCATGACCTTTGCATTCATTTTTTGTTGTCATGGCCATGTTTGGCTTTTTCTTACCCATGCTTTTTTTTTTTTTTTGCCTTTTTCTTTGCTAAATACTTGTATAACCAAGCTAAGGGCCTCATACATAGGTAATGTAGGAATTTTTTTTGTTGGTAGAAGGAAATGGGCCATATATAGAACTCAAAAGGTTGACAATTGGTAACTTAATGCATAGGGATTCATAAGAAAAATAGGTCAGGGATGTCCATTTGTTTTTAGTCACAACTCTTCATCATGATACAATCAGGGTTCATTCATAGCTATCTTTCAATTAGTTTATGGAAACACAACTAACAATTAATTTAATAGTAGTAGTAGTAGTAGTAGTTGTTGTTGTTGTTGTTGTTGTTGTAGTAGTAGTAGTAGTAGTAGTTGTTGTTGTTGTAGTCGTAGTAGTAGTAGTATTAGTAGTAGCAGTAGTAATTACAACCCAGGGGACTACCACATTTGCAATGTTTTATGACCGCCATGTGATGACAATGTGTAGTAGAGGGTGAAGGGAAAGATGAATAGTTGGGGTACTATAGCAAAGTTGGAGGGGAAAACTGAAAAATGATATTTTGAACATTGAACAATCAGGAAGTGTTTGGGAGGCATGAATATAATTTTTGGATACGAGAGATAATGGAAAATAATTACTTATTGCACTGAGGCGAGATAATGAAATATTTCCCTTCTAAACACATCTGTTTGAGAGTTGATGTTTCAAAACAAAACCCTGAAACAAACTTTTCTTTTAAATTCATAATGAGATCCTATCCATAACCTTTTTCCACTATAACTCACAACCAAAAATATAACTATATAGGTCAATTGAGGAGTGTAAAAGGAAAAGTTTTGAGGGGAAAATTGAAGGTCATGTAGAAAAGAAAGAAAATGATAGAAAAGGAGGAGAATTTGGAGTGACAAGTTTATTTGAGAATTACAAAAAGGTTAGGGGACTTATATATCTCTAACACAATAAAAGAGATGTTTTTTTTGTGTCTTCTTTTAAAAATGTCAAATTTATCCTTATAACTACCAATAATTATCTCAAAAGATCCTTTTAACTACCGACAACTATCTTAAAATACCCTTATAATACTATTAAATTTATCCTTATAACTATTCATAATTATTCCAAAATATCAATGTACTATCCACTACTATTCCAAAATGTCCTCATATTCATTACTTTTTAATTATTTTCTCTATATTTTTAAAAAAATTTTAAAAATAGAAAATGTGTGTGCCTATGGCTAGTTATACATTAATCAAGTGAGATGTGAAGGGGTGACATTCAATTTTTTTCTTTTAAGACATGTAAAATTACTAATATCATGAATTTATAATAAAGGGTATAACTGAAAATTTTATTTTTATTACTTTTATTGTAACAACCCCGACCCGTCACGTGGGCCCGAAGTGCTACTTTAGTGACGTCAATGTACCTGATACCTTATTCATCAAATATAAAACACACATACGCGCGAAAATAAAATATAAAATTCTCAAATTACATTACCAGAGTTCTAACTATCTTTATACACAAATATATCCGTTGTCACATAATTACATCCTTTAAAATTAAACAAAAATAAAATCCCTATCTACATACTGCCTACATAAAATTTACACCACTAGCCCGGCTCCTCAAGCTTTTTAAACCCGATCTATAGGATTCCTTGAAAAGACAGTTTGTAAAGTAGGGGTGAGGCACAGCTCAGTAAGGGAAAGATTAAATTAATGTCAGTGTGTGGCCAGCATGCATTTAGTGTACAAAAAATAACCAGTTTACTAAACAAATAAACACATTTATGAAAACATTCTTATTTTACACTCATATACACAATTAGTCGAGGATAGGGAAGATTACCCGCCCATAAAAGTAGATTCCTTCTGCTCTAGTACCATTACTGCTACCAGGGAACTCACCTTTCTCAGTAAGCCCTTGAAGTTATCTTATTAATTAACCATATTCACATAAATTAACAGATATGCATATAAGACACTCTCTGTGATAAACACGCCATTTACATCCCTATGGCACGAGTTGTGCGGTCCGAAGGCTGGACTAATGTCCTCGGGATCCACCCAGACAGTAGTCATCTATACTCTCCGCTAACATACTCCGCAGGTACACGTAGCTCCAACTGCTGGTCCGATCACCCTCACCTAGGGGGGTGCATTCACCTCACGTAGGCAAATCGGATAAGACCACCCTATACATCTCAACACAGGTGTGGGCGCACGCGGCCACATAACAAATCTCTAGCAACGATATCGTGTTCATAACACACTGGTCCCCAGGGTTCCTAAAGCGTATCATGCAATTTAGATAATAGAAATCACCATTTAAAACTTTAATTCACATATATTTCTTATTATTCCAAAAACTTGGCCCCTGGCCACAAAATACAATCCAGCATATAGCCATCAATTAAAACTCGGCCCTCGGCCGTCAAATAATAATCCTGACCCTTGGTTGGCTAATCAAATAATACCTAACCAATGGCCATTAATTCAAAAACACCTGCATTTCATAAACAGTTCCAGTATTTTCACAAGCATTTCCAGTATTTTTCACAACAATTCCAGTATTTCAAAATCCCAAATCTAGATATACAATAATCCTACCAATTAAATCATCTTCCACACGATTTTCCATGTTTTAACATATCCATATAAACAAACAAGATTTTGACCGTTCATTTTATTAAAAAATTCCATACCATATATCTTAGGTTTATAAAATCCATTTCGAACGATTAGTTTTCAAAATAGCCTTTAAATTCCCAAATGAATAAATAAATAAATATATTTAAATAAACAAAACAATTAAATTGATTCAATTTTCATAAAATTACTGACTTAACTTAATCCCCTTACCTGATTCCTGAGAAAGCCTGCTAATACCCTAACCTACGCCTCAGGCGTTCAAAAATTCCCGAGCTCTGAAATTCAAATTTCACCATATTATTTGTCATAATTCCTAGAGTAACTTTGCTTAAAATTTTCCTAAGTTTTGAATACCCTAAATAGCCTAATAAAAGCCTAAATTATCAAACTTACCCTCGATTTAGGATTGGTACCCCGGAGCTCAAATTCGAAAACCCACTCCGGCTAGATTGTAGAGAATCTCCCCACAAATCTCCTGACAATTTCCGTTTGTTAATGGGGCTTATAGTTTAAGAGAAATTGAGGTAAGTTTGAGATTTGACCTTACCTCAGGACATATGCCTACGCCGCTCCCACAATAGATCTGCTCTAGTAGAAATGTCGGTGGCGGCGAGCAGAACCCAACGATATTTTCGAATTTTTGATCGACCGAATAACGAAGATGAGATGGAGGAGAGTGGGAGAGAGGGGAGGTAGAGCTCTCTATTCGCAGAGAGAAAGAAGAAGGAGAAAAAAAAAAAAGAAGCTTTCTAAAGGATCTTTGATCCTTTAGGATTAAGTTAACATATATACATATATATATATATATATTATAATAAAATATCATATATATATATATATTATATTATTATATTAATTATTTAATTAATAATAATTTATTTATTTATTTATTTTAATTTTTAGTTTTAATTTAATTTAAACTTTTTTTAATTTAATTTTTTTTAATAAATTTTTTTTGGATCACTACATTCTCCCCTCCTTATAAAAAATTCGTCCTCGAAATTTGTTAATTATTACCAATCAAATTCTTACCTTACTACCCCTGTTTACAAAAGAGTCGGTAGCCACCTATAGAGCGGCCCCGTCCTAAGTTTATTAACTACCCTCACTATTGCGGAGGAATACCGTGGTTACCTTACTGCCTTTGGAAAATTACAATAATCATAACAAAGTTTCCCAAAGACTATCCATAATTAAAACTATACAAAACTAACCACACAACTTACTCTAATCCCTCTTTATACAACCCTACCCTTACTTGTCTGACACTTGCCCTTGCTGAACAGCTGTGGGTACTTCTGGCGTATTTCCGTTTCTAATTCCCAAGAAACCTCCTCAACTACATGATTTCACCACAGCACCTTCACTAGCGGTATATCCTTAGTACGCATTTCCTGTATTTTCCGATTTAGAATCTGAACTGGTACCTCCTCGTATGCCAGAGTATCCTCAATCTCCAATGACTCATAATTGATAACATGTGAGGGGTCTGGAACATACCTCCTCTACATGGACACATGGAACACGTCGTGTATCCTAGACAACGCTGGGGTTAATGCTATCCTGTACGCCGCCAAATCAATCCTCTCTAGAATCTCGAACGGCCTAATGTATCTAGGGCTCAGCTTACCCTTCTTTCCATACCTTACCACCCCTTTCATCAGAGTAATCCTCAAGAATATCATATCACCTACTTCAAATTCCAACTCCCATCGGCGAGTATCTGCTTAACTCTTCTGCAGACTCAGGGCTGCCTTGATCATTTCCTTGATAAGTTAGACCTTTGTAGAGGCCTATTAAACAAGTTCTGGTCCCAAAATCTGCCGCTCACATACTTCATCCCAGTACAACGGAGATCGAAATCGGCAACCATACAAAGCCTCATATGGTGTCATTCCAATGCTGGCCTGGTGACTGTTATTGTATGCAAACTCAACCAACGGTAGATATCGGATCCAACTGCCCCCAAAATCTAACACACATGCCCGTAGCATATCCTTGAGAATCTAAATGGTTCGTTCAGACTGTCCATCCGTCTGAGGGTGAAATGCAGTACTGAAAGTGAGTTGAGAACCCAATGCTCCCTACAAACTCTTCCAAAAATGGGAAGTGAATTGCGGATCCCGATTTGAAATGATGGACATGGGCACACCATGTATTCTGACTATCTCCTAAACATAAAGTTCTGCTAGCTTATCCATGGAATAACTGGTTCTAACTGGAATGAAATAGGTAGTCTTCCTTAATCTGTCAACCACTACCTATATGGCATTATGCCCATGCAACGCTGAAGGCAATCCCGATACAAAGTCCATTGAGATATGCTTCCACTTCCACGTAGGGATGTCTAGTGGTTGAAGTGGTCCCGCTGGCCTCTGGTTCTGCCTTCACCTGCTGACATGTCAAGCACTGACCCACAAATTTAGCAATTTCCCTTTTCATGTTACCCCACCAGAACGATTCTCGCAAGTCTTTATACATCTTCGTGCTACTTGGATGAACAGTATAGAGATAACGGTGAGCTTCCCCTAGAATCGTCCTCTTTATCTCTGTGTCGTCTGACACACACAATCGAGTGTGAAATCTAAGAACTCCATCTTCAGCAACATTAAAGTTCGTGTGCTGCTCATCTTGTATCTTCTCTACTATCTCCAACAACTCTACATCTTTCAAATGAGCTGTTCTGATTTTCGCCCATAAAGTCGGTTGAACCACCCAACTAGAAATGAATTCCTGATGATTCCCTTCTACCAATTCTACACCCGACCTCTCCAGGTCCGTCATGATATGGTGAGAAGCCATATTTGCTGAGGCTGACATACCCCCAGATTTCTGGCTCAATGCATCGGCTACCACGTTCGCCTTTCCTAGATGATAGTTAATGGTGCAGTTGTAATCCTTTATCAACTCGAGCCATCTATGCTGCCTCATATTCAACTCCTTTTGGGTGAAGAAATACTTGAGACTCTTATGCTCAGTAAAGATCTTGCACCTTACACCATAAAGGTAATGTCGCCAAATCTTCAATGCAAACACAACTGCTGCCAGCTCCAAGTCGTGCATAGGATAGTTCTTTTCGTACTCTTTCAACTAGCGAGACGCATACGCAATGACTTTCTCCTGCTGCATTAGAACACAACCAAGTCCCTTCTATGATGCGTCACTATAAATTACAAATCCACCCTTAATTGATGGAAGGGTCAATACTAGAGTAGTGACTAGACGCTGCTTCAACTTTTGGAAGTTCTACTCATATTCGTTGGTCCATTCAAACTTCAAATTCTTCCTCGTGAGTCGTGTCAAAGCCCCTGATAATTTGGAGAACCCCTCAACAAATCGACGGTAGTATCCGGCAAGACCTAGAAAACTTCTAACTTCCTGCATGTTCTTTGGCCTTGCCTAATCAACTACAGCCTCTACTTTGCTTAGATCCACTGAAATCCCTTCCTTGGATACCACGTGACCCAGAAATGAAACCTGGTCTAACTAGAATTCACATTTCTTAAGTTTAGCAAATAACTTCTTTTCCTTGAGCACCTGAAGTACTAGTCTCAAATGAGCTCCATGCTCCTCAGGGCTCCTTGAATAAACCCAAATATCATCTATGAACACAATAATAAACTAGTCTAAGTACTCATGGAATACCTTGTTTATCAGATCCATAAATACCGCTGAAGCATTCGTCAACCCAAACGACATAACCAGAAACTCATAATGGCAGTACCGAGTCCGAAAAGCAGTTTTCAATACATCGTCTGATCTAACCTTCACTTGATGATATCCAGATCGTAGATCGAATTTAGAGAAAATATGCGTGCCCTAAAGCTGATCAAACAGGTCATCAATTCGGGGTAATGGATACTTGTTCCTCACCGTTATCTTATTAATCTCTCGGTAGTCAATGCACATCCTCATCGACTTGTCATTCTTTTTCACAAACTACACAGGTGCACCCCAGGGCGATACACCCGGTCTAATAAACCCCCTATCTAGAAGCTCCTGTAGTTTCTCCTTTAATTCCTTTAATTCAACTGGAGCCATTCTATATGGGGCTTTGGAGATTGGTGCTGTCCCTGAGATCTAATCAATTGCAAATACCACCTCTCGATGAGGAGGCAACCTTGGTAAATCCTTTGGAAAAACATCAGGGAACTGCTTTATCACTAGGATATCTTCCAACTTGAGTTCCTCCTTCGGCGCTTCCTTCACCATTGCAAGGTAACCCTGACATCCCCCCAAAAGTAACCTCTTTGCCTAGATAGCCGAAAGGATCCGTGGTGCCGAACACACACACGACCCAAAAAATACAAACTCCTGCTCCCCAAGAGGCCTGAATACCACCTCCTTCCTGCAACAATCAATGCTTATGTAGCTGGATGCCAGTTAGTCCATACCCAAAATGATGTCAAAACCATGCATATCAAGGACTATCAAACTAGTAGGCAGCACTCTCCCCTGAATCTCTACTGGATAATCCCTGATCACCTTGCTACATACTAGCACTGACCCCGTCAATTTGCCCACTACTAACTCTATCTCTAACAGTTGAACCTTTAATCCACATAATTTAACAAATCCTTGAGACACAAATGAGTGGGTTCTATCTAAATCAAATAATACAATGGCCCTATCTGACAGCATGTAAATAGGATATAACCCGACTTAGAAATTTCACCTTTAACATAATTAATGCAAATATGGAATTATAGAATTGATATAATATATAGATTCTAATTTAATAATTCATATTCCAATTCTATCACAAAACCATTGAGATAAAAATCTCCACCCTAACATTAACTTCACACACATACCCACTCATACTAATATTCCAACCTAAATTTCCTGAGTTCAAGTCCCTCAACCTAGAAATGAAACCATCAATGGATTACCATAAATTTCTGAAACTCACAACTGATTCGGAAAATCACAGAAGTCCATCAATCGATTTCTAACTCCAAGCTTCCAGACCAAAACTCATCTTAACCTACCCACTCCTATCCCCATCTTATCTCAACCTATACTCTGGTAATTATCAATCCTCGAAGTCTACAGAACCTAACAAACCTAGGCTTACCACCTATAGCGACCCTAACCAGCCACGTGGGCCCGTAGTGCTACTTTAGTGATGTCGATGTACCTGATACCTTATTCATCAAATATAAAACACACATACGCAGCGAAAATAAAATATAAAATCGTAAATTATATTACCAGAGTTCTAACTATCTTTATACACAAATATATCAATTTGCACATAATTACATCCCATAAAATTAAACAAAAATAAAGTCTCTAACACTACCTACATAAAATTTACACCACTAGCCTGACTCCTCAAGCCTGCTAGACCCGATCTCTACGATTCCCTAAAAAGATAGTTTGTAAAGTAGGGGTGAGGCACAACTCAGTAAGGGAAAAACTAATTTAATGCCAGTGTGTGACCAACATGCATTTAGTGTACAAAAAATAATCAGTTTACTAAACAAAAAAACACATTTATGAAAACATTCTTATTTTACACACACACACACAATTAGTTGAGGATAGGGAAGATTACCCGCCCATGCAAGTAGCTTCCCTCTGCTCTAGTACCATTACTGCTACCAGGGCACTCACCTTTCTCAGTAAGCCCTTGAAGTTATCTTATTAATTAACCATATTCACATAAATTAACAGATATGCATATAAGACACTCCCTGTGACAAACACGCCATTTACATCCCCATGGCACGGGTTGTGCGGCCTGAAGGCTGGACTAATGTCATGAGGGATCCACCCAGATAGTAGTCATCTATACTCTCCGCTAACATACTCCGCAGGTACACACAGCTCCAACTACTAGTCCGATTGCCCTCACCCAGGGGGGTGCATTCACCTCACGTAGGCAAATCGGACAAGGCCACCCTATACCGCTCAGCACAGGTGTGGGCGCACGCGGCTACATAACAAATCTCTAGTAACGGTATCATGCTCATAACACACTGGTCCCCAGGGTTCCTAAAACATATCATGCAATTTAGATAATAGAAATCACCATTTAAAACGTTAATTCACATATATTTCCCGTTATTCCAAAAACCTGGCCCCCGACCACAAAATACAATCCGGCATATAGCCATCAATTAAAACTTGGCCCTCGGTCGTCAAATAATAATCCTGACCCTTGACCAATCAAATAATACCCGACCATTGGCCGTTAATTCAAACATCTGCATTTCATAAACAGTTCCAGTATTTTTATAAGCATTTCTAGTATTTTTCACAACAATTCTAGTATTTCAAAATCCCAAATCCAGGTATATAATAATCCTACCAATTAAATCATCTGCCACACGATTTTCCACGTTTTAACATATCCATACAAACAAACAAACTTTCCATTATTTATTTTATTAAAAAAATACCATACCATATATCCTAAGTTTATAAAATCCATTTCGAATGGTTGGTTTTTAAAATAGCCTTTAAATTTCCAAATGAATAAATAAATAAATATATTTAAATAAATAAAATAATTAAATTGATTCAATTTTCATAAAATTATTGACTTAACTAAATCCTCTTACCTGATTCCTGAAAAAGCCCGCTAATACCACGGCCTACGCCTCAGGCGTTCAAAAATTCCTAAGCCCTGAAATTCAAATTTCACCATATTATTCATCATAATTCCTAAAGTAACTTTCTCTAAAATTTTTCTATGTTTTGAATACCCTAAATGGCCTAATAAAAACCTAAATTATCAAACTTACCCCCGATTTAGGATTGGTACTTCGGAACTCCAATTTGAAAATTCACTCTGGTTAGATTGTAGAGAATCTCCCCATGAATCTCCTGACAATTTTCGTTTGTTAATGAGGCTTATAGTTTAAGAGAAATTGAGGTAAGTTTGAGATTTGACCTTACCCCAGGAGATATGCCTACGCCGCTCACACAATAGATCCGCTCCAGTAGAAATGTCGGTGGTAGCAAATAGAACCCAACGGTATTTTTGGATTTTTGATCTGCCGAATAACGGAGATGAGATGGAGGAGAGTGGGAGCGAGGGGAAGCGGAGCTCTCTGTTCGCAGAGAGAAAGAAGAAGGAGAAAAAAAGAAAAGCTTCTTGAAAGATCTTAACACATATAATATTTTATTATAATATTATATATTTTTTAATTATATTATATTATTTAATTAATAATAATAATTAATTAATTAATTTTAAATTTAAATATAATTTAATTTTTTTAAATTTAAATATAATTTAATTTTTTTAAATTTAAAATTTTTTTAATTAATTTTTTTTTTGGATCACTACATTTACCATGATTTTGTCTTTGTTCTCTAACATTACAGTTGGGAGCATGAATTTCAGACTCTAGATTTAGATTTAGGTGAATTTGGACAAAAAATTAATAAAGTTTTATATTATATTTTATCAAAATACAATAAAAATCAAAATCCAAGGTCTTTCTAAATATAGGATTAAGAGTAATTTAGGGGGACATTTATTTCAAATCAATGACTTTTGAATAGAGGTTATATCTAAATTGATTTACTAAATAAGTGAACCAGTTATACATCACAACGTCTAGTGACAATTTTGATTTTTTTTTTAAATTCCTTTGATAGAATCAGATATGAAAACATGATTGGTTCAAATTTTGAGATCTTTTTTTTTAATTTATAATTTATAAAAAATGAAAATGACAAAAATCTCAATGTCCAAGTGATTTAAATTAAATAAATAAATTTTAATTTTGTAAAATAATAAATTGTAATATTTTTTATTTTAATTATTAATTAAATATATAATAAGTATGATTTATGTTAAATTAAAAATTTTAGTTTATGTAATTGCCAATTAATTTTATAAAATATTTCTAATCTTAAGATTTGAGAAGGTTAAAATTGAAAAATATCACATTCAAATTTTAGGTATTAAATAGTTAAAAATAATTTAAATTTTTTATTTAGTGACTGGTTCAAGTTCAATTTATAATTGACTCACAAAATTAGATTTGAATTAAGTATTATACTCTTAGGAATCATTATTAATTTATTATGACTAAAGAAGTCATCCGAGAAGTTCAAATATTGTGCCAGTCGCAATGAAATTTTTAAAATGTACTCAAAGTCGTTATGGAAGAACTAATGGTTGAGGGCTAGTCGTTCTTGGAACTCTTTTACCCCATCCAAGAAAATGGGTTCGTTGGACTCAGCTTCTCCATCTTCTATCCCGTTTTGGTTTCCTTCCCGTCCTTCATTCCTTATCAAGACCAGGCCCCCGCGCTAACCATGACAATGGCCTTCTCTTCGTCCCACTCACTCTTTCCCCCTCACAGCCTTCGTCCTTCTGCCCCTCCTCTCTCTCTCATCTCTTCCTTTTCTCTCATCCCCAATCAACAACCCTTCCACCTTTCTACTTCTTTAAACTCTCCGCGGTTCTGTTATGGTCAGATACAGTGCTGCAAGAAACAAGCTCGACCCCATTATGACCCCAAAGTTGGAGTGTCAGTGTACAAGCCCAAAACCTATGAAGTTCTCGTCACTGATGCCGCGAATTCTCTCGCTTACGCTCTTGAAGACGGAAAGACCCGTCTCGAGATTGATTTCCCGTAGTTTTTTTACCCCTTATTGCATTTGATTTTCAGTTCAATTTTGTTTTTCAGTCTCTTTTTTAAGATAGTAGATACCCATTTTGCGAATTCAACTTGGAAATGTATTCTAGCAATACCCACCTCTCAATTAGTGCTTTTTTGCCTCTATTTAGTGGCTATTAAGGGCAGATAAAGGGCAGTTTGATTAGCTCAGCAAAAGAAGGTGCTGTAGAGTAAGTTTTTTTCAGTCTTTTCTTTGTTTTCAATGGAATGGAGCAAATCCCAATTACTAAACGAGAAATTCACTAGATAGGCACCTGCATACCGAACACAGCAAGGATACATGAACAGGAAGTGTTGTTCTTATTAAATTTTGTTCGACCAATTTGCTCTTAAGCATCTCTTCTAAGTGTGGTGAGGTGGTGATTAGTGCTGGAGATGGTAAAATTTGGGATTGATATTGGGATCTAATGCCAGGTCCTGTCATAGATGTAGAGACCAATGCTCTATTGTACAAGGTAGTACTGCAAAATTGGGATGGGGCCGGGCGGGGCGGGGGTTGGTTAGAATAGTAGAACTCACGGAAATCTTTTGATGGGAAAGAAAAGGAGGGAGGTGACATGATTCAAATTAGAGGTAAGGAAGTACGGATGCAAGGAGTTAGGGCACTATGGTTGATTGTATTACTATTGGGTTGGTTGAATTGTTAGCTTGGATATGTCCCACAAGATTATCATTGAGACTACTAATACCCTTCCCAAGCCAACTCAAAGGTTACAAATGGCCTCCCAACATTTGCATAAAACCTTGCTAATAAACAATCCTATCCTTAGAACAAATTCAAACAACTTCCTAACGTAAAAGGATCATATTGATGCTGACATTTATTGTGTCTTTGACCAATAAATTCTTTCCTTTGGGACTCTAGAGGCTTTGCATGGATTAGGACTCTACACCCTAGTTTGGTACTTGAGACCATGCAAGTTCTCTTCCCTATGCCCTAGTTTATGTCCATTGCAAATCTTGTAACACTAGTTTATGTCCATTGCTAATCTTGTAACCCTAGTTTATGTCCATTGCTAATCTTGTAACACTTTGAGCAATGGTCAATGACTAGAGACATTTGTGTCATTGGGTGAGAATTTTGTCTAGATCCTCCTTTTCTTTAGGAAAAAAGGAAGGAGAATGATCTTCTTCGCTATATCCCTCCTGTTCCTCTTTAGTCTTCTTCTTCGAAAGTTGTTTCTATTTCTACATCTATTTCTTCCTCACTTTTCCCATTTTCTTCCATTTCTGAAGTTTCTTTCAATTTCTTGAAGTTGAAATATGAAGAAATAGATATGCCTATGAACTTTTTTATTCTATGGATAAAGTATTTAACTGGTGTAAAGATGTCAACTTTGGGTGAAATACCCCAAGTGCATTGGCTTTCTATGTGCTATGTGGCCGATTATTCAGTCTCTACATTGCATCTTTGGAGGGTGCATAAAAATTGCACAAATAATGCCCTCCACGTTACCTATTTTGAGGGCAATTATTGCCTATGAAAGGAGGGTAGCCATAACTCCTTAAGTATGCTCACATCCGAACATTGGACCTTGGCCATGTGGTCTTGGGATCTCATCATACTTAGGCTTGTGATTCATAGCTTATATATAAAAATAATAACAATAATGATAATAAAAAATAAGAATCATGTAATATGTGTGTGCGTATATATATATATATATATATATGTATGCATGTATGTATGTATGTATCATTGATGATAGGCTGCGGCCTTGAAGAATATTCAATTTTATTTTACTTTATTTTATTTTTTAGGATGAATGTTATCTTGATTGGTCGAATTCCTTGGAGCACATTTTGACCAATCATGAATTAAGGACATAGTCTGATCATCCTATACCAGCTTGGGCCAATCCAAGGAGTGATTCTCACCCTGCTTGATAATTTCCCCAACCAATTTACCCACATCAAAATTAAGTTTTTCTTTAATTATACAAGCCTTGAAAGGATTCAGGCTTATACCATCGACCTTCTTGAGATCCCATGATCTTTGAGGTAGCTTTTTCTCTTAAGATTACTAGAACCTTGAGCATTGGCGAGCTTTAATTCCTCCTTCCTACAAGAGTTCTCAATTTCTTCATACTTTATTCATGCTTGAGGTTTGGAATCTTCTCTCTCCTCAGGGCAATTGGCACTAAAGAGTCCCCAGAATTTTCATCAATGGTGGGCTCGGGCTCTTTGTCCTTTTCTATGTAGTCAACTAGAAGATTCTCATAATCCTTATAGCTGACGATTTTTGTAAAAAGATTTTCTGATGCCCCCTATGCTTTTGAGTTTGGTCAAATTCATCCTAAGTGAAGGTTCAGCAAGAAGGAGAGTGTGGAGTGGCCTATACTTGCTCCCCAATGTCTACTTGACAAAGAGTAGGTTGGCTAAACCCCTCTAGACCACAATAATTGTGAGTGATGGTTCACCACACATGGAAACATTTGAGGGTGAGCAGTGGCAGAAGTTTCTTTTGTAGACCCTGTATCTCTGAATATGTTTTCTGCATGTTCTCCAACCAGGATCTCATTGCAACCTTTAAATTGTAGACCGTTCTCTCCATTGCGGTCCCTAATGTATGAGAGTTGTGACCAACTAAATGAAGATTTTCTTTAACTATTTGTTGTCAAATCACTGCTAGATCAACATTAGTGAGTCTAGCCAATATTTGCAGCACATTGTCTTCATTGATAGTTTGTCCCCCACTTCTGGTAACTAGCAACAAAGTAAGTCCTATTGGGTGTGCCAAAAATATGTTCGATCAATTCGAGTGCAAGCACCTTTATGGTGACTAGTGAGGTGGTGGAGAGTGGTGGAAATGGTAAATTTCGGTGTGACATTAGGATCTTATGCTTGCCCCCTTGGTGATGTAGGGATAGTTGCACTATTGTACAAGGTAGTGCCCAGCCAAATTGGGGGTTAGAATTGCAGAAATCGTAAAAATTGCAGAAGGGGGAAGAAAGGCAGGGAGGTGACAGGATTCATATTAGAGGAGGTAAGGAAGGGATAGAGAAAATCAGGATGCAATGTGTTAGCTTTGTTTGAGATTTCCTACAGGATTATCATCGAGACTACTTCTACCCATCCCAAGTCAACTTAAAGTTACAAATAGTCTTGACGCTTGATGCTAACCATACACACATTTTATTGTTAGTGTTGCGATGCGAATACAAATTAATGTGCGTATGGTTAGCACCAAGGCAAGTCATTTAGTTGTCATAATTTGTGACATGATTTCTTTGCTGAAAATATTGTTACTTGACTTAATTTCAAGTTCTTTCATGCTATTCACCCCTTTATGCATTTTATCATTTGAAAAGTTGAGATCCTTATATATGCCTTGTGGAATAAAACTGCATTCAGAAACTAATCGAGAAGCATCATAAAAAAAATTTGGATCTCTGTGGTAGCAGTGAATTTTGGCAGGAATTTTGAGTGACTCAATATTGAAAAGTGAAAAATGAATTTTTTTGGGAAATGCAATGCATGGTAAAGCCTGTGTTTTTTTTTTTTTTTAAAAGAGTTTTCTGAATAAATTTGAATTTTTTTTTGTAAGTGGATTGTGTTTGTTGTATTTTTTGAAATTATTTGCTAGCTACTAATTGTATGCATGTATAATAAAAAGTTGACATAAGCGGGTGATTACCTTACAAGTTTGGAATCTGTATGCACCATTATTCTGTCTGGGCTTTTGAACTCTGTTCACCTCCTAGAATTCCTCTTCTGTAGAAATGATTCTTTATTCTTCTACTTTATTGCTGAGGATTTTGGATGGGTTGCTATTTTTTCTTTGACATCTGTTTTTTTTTCTTTGGTATTTTTTTATTTAATTGCATCTCCAGGCCCTTGCCTACCAATATTTCTTCCTATAAGGTAATTCTTTTAGCTCTCCTGTTTTTTTCTTTCTTTAATAAAAAAAGAAATTTATTTGAGAATGAAAAGAATAGTACAACAAAAGGAAGAAAAAGAAGATAGAGAGAACAAGATATCCTCCAAGAATACCAGGGAAAGAGCAAAACAGAAGATCCAAAAGAAAACAACAAATTACAGAACAGTTTTACTGGACCAAAGCATTCCAATCCTGCTGTAAATCTGCTAGAGGTAAATGCTGGAAGAAACATTAGCCGAAACCCACAATGAAGTAAGAAAAACCACTCTACTCCAAAACTCAATTTGAGAGAAGTAGCCTTTCTGTAAAAGAATCTGGCACCCCTCGAAATAGCCATAAATGAGCATCACTGTAAAGCCTTTCTCTACTTCCCCTCCCTAATCCCCTAAACCTCATAACACAAATCAACTCCAAAGAGGACAGACCTAACTCTCTCAAGTTCCTTAGCTGGCTAATATAAAAGATCTTCATTCACTGTATTATTGCAATTCTCAATGGCCATAGTTTCTCCTAAAAAATTTAGCTTGTGCTTTGGATAAATGTGTTAGTTATGGAATCCGAGTACATAATTTCAATTATCACATTTTCTTTTCTTTTTCCTTTTTACTTTTTTATTTTTATTGTTTATGATAAGACATTGTGAATATTTTTTGATTCTAGCTTATTAGTGAAAGTGGTTTTGCTTGTGTATAATATGTATTAAATTAGATATTTGTTTTTATTGAGTATCTGAATGTGTGAAGGGATCTTCAGATGAGTTTATTGATGCCAACATCCAGCTAGCATTGGCTGTTGTTAAGAAGCTACAGGAAAGAAGGGAAACCAGGGCTTGCATTGTAAGAAGAGGCTATTTTATTTATTTATTTTATATATCCTAATTCTTATTTTTCATCTGAAGATATGAGTTCTGATAACATTTATTGGCATCAGGTGTTCCCTGATAAGCCAGAGAAGCGTAGAGCCTCTGAACTTTTCAAAGCGGCTTTTGACTCGGTAATGAATTAGCTTGTAATTGGCCTGTATTACGTTTCTCTTGGGTGTAGAGTCTTTGGGTGCTCTCTAAATAGTAGATGCTGGGCATTCATTTCTCAGATACGGCACTCTTCTGTTAATGCGTGCCATTTTTTTGATCCATGGGTTGAGTTTTGTTGGTGTGAGATTTATGAGTGGTCAAGCCAATTGACCTCTAAATATTGATGAAACATATGGTACTGGAAAATAAATGTGTTCATCTCAGATTATATTACTGCCAATGTGATGAAAATTTAAGAATATTACTAATTTATTTTTAATTTTAATGTTTATTATTGAATTCATTATTTTTTCTTTTTTCTTGTCTTTTTTTTCCCCAGTAAAGAGAGATCTCATAAATAGGGCACCAAGGGGGTGCCACCCATGTACAAGCAAAGGAAAGAGAGAAACCAAAAAAAAAAAAAAAAAGGCCTTGTGTGATAGGGGTATCGAAGAAGTCAAGAATTGTGTGCATCTCTGGCATTACCGCTGGCTAAACCAACTTGAAAGAGCTGTAAGCCATATATCTTTGAGGATTGTGGGAGTAGTAGTTGTCCCTTCAAAAGCTCTAGAATTTCTCTGTCTCCACATTAAGGGCATGAATTTTTCCCCCTTTTTTCTGTTCATAGGTATATCCTTCCTTGCTCAGATTTTCCTTCCCCCAGTTTCAGCAGTGACCTTCACTGTCACATAAGAGCAGTGGCAGATTCCAAAAAATTCTGGTCCAGGGGCCGTAGAGTGGTAAGTGTACTACTGTTTCAGTATCTTCTTTGCATAAAAAGCATCTTTTGACAAAAATGAAACTCTTTTCTGAAGGTTATTAAGAGTGAGGATCTTCCCTAAAGTTGCATTCCAAACAGAAAAGCTACTTTGACTGGCACATCTTTCCATGGGAAATTAAGCCTGGCCTCAGTGGGGTTTTCCTACTGCTTCTGAAAGGAATGGACTGAACTGTGAAATAGCCTTTTTATTGAGCTTCCTTAAATGACCCATTTGGATTCCTCTAGAGACATTTCTTTATAAACAGCCGTATAAATCAGCAAAAAAAATTGAGCTCCCAATCATGGGTGGTAAGGCTTGATATACGTTTTTGGCCAACAACCTAATAGCTTAAGCTTTTAGGTAAAGTGTTAATTTAATATGGTATCAGAGCCATGGTTGCCAGGAGGTCCTGGGTTATAGTCTTGTTGCCCCACGTTTAATGTAAGTATGTTAAAAACAAAAAAGAAGTTGCTCTTGTGATGGTTTCCTCACATGCACAAAAACCTTTTCATCTCTCATTTTGATATTGCACTGTGTCATGGTGCTGGTAGATCTTGATGGTGGGGGTTCGTACAGTCCAGATCAAAGGGAAATCCTTCAATCTGAGATTGGATAAAGTGGGGAAGGTGGCAGCTCTGTTCGTTCTTAAGAAGAATCAGCTACGCAATTGATGGGTAAGACTTTCATCAGCTGCTGCAACATGGTTCTTGCAGGGATTTTCGTCTCTTGTTGGAAGGTCAAGCAAGGGTGTTCAAAGATCTTGGGTGGGTAACTGCAGCTTCGATGGAGGGTGAATTATGGGCTTGGGCTGGGATCTGAGCAAAAAAGGTCGGAAGGAAATCCCTTTTCCTCATTCCCTTGCTTTTTTTCTGGATTGTTTGGAGGGAAAGGAGCAGAAGCGCTTTTTGAGGGAATGTCTTCTCTGCATGTTGTCAAAGATCGGTGGTTAGCTATGATTTTGAATTGGCACAGTAAGATAATTGGGATGGACATCTATGTAATTCTTGATTTTCTTGACACCTTACAGTGACAGTTGTAATGTTTTCTTTTTCTTCGTTGTATTTTGGTGGCATCCTCTTGATGCCTTTTCCCTTATTAATAAATTGTCCCTTTTCTGATTAAAAAATGATATCAGATAATTCATTTTGCAAGAGGATCCTTCTTGTTTTGCCTCCGTCATTGAGACCTTGAAAAATTTCTTCAACATCAGGATCCTGAATTTTCCTCAGAATGACTTCTTTCTTCAGATGGATATCTCCAAAGGTGTTCCATCATTTGAGTTTTCCTTTAATTTCTTTCAATTTGAAAGTGAGAAGCTTACATGTTTTGAAAGTGGAAAGGAGTTGGTCTGCACTTATTCCTCCAGTGTTCAATAGAATGTGAAGTGATTAGGGGTAAGCCTAGGGAGAATCTTTTGGGTGTCCTTGGAAAAGTATTCCTCCCAGCCTGTCAAGACTAAAAACCTTTCAATTCTCAAGAAAGGTGGGGATCTCTCTTGAGTTGGACCAAGTAAAAGGGCTCTCAGTGAGAGGGAGGTCAATAAGAGCATTCAGATTAACAAAGTCCCTAAAATCTTTCATGCTTGTATTCTCCAATATTCCCCTATTTCTTTTGTGAGAGAACAGCACCATGTTGAATTCCTCTCCAATAACCCAAGGAGCATCCCAATTTGTTCTAACTTCATATAGCTCATTCAAAATAAGCATCTAGATGGTCCTTCGCCTGGTCTGCACACACTGATAAAAAGCCAGGAGAGCTGTCATCCAACTTCATAAAGAGGCAGCACATGAAGAAGGCTCTGGCTGTGCACTCAACTAATTGAACTGGGTTTTCCTTCCATATAACCAGGAGCCTCCTGCACTGCCAGTGGCCCATAGGTAAATCCAGCTGCTTATGCTGTATCTCCAAATAGGTGATGAGGTTCTTGTCATGAGTATTAAACTTAGTTCCCTACAAGCAGATCATCTCTCCTTTCATTCTTTCAGAAAGAACTTACAACAGACCTTTTAGCTTTATCATTGAGTCCCTTAACATTCCAAGAAAGAAGTCTCGAGGTCATAGGTCCAGCCAGCAAATAGCCTCTGCTGCAGCCAACCTATTCAGGGTCTGAAAAACTCATATTCCTGTCTCAGTGTACCGAAAATTCCAACTCTTCAATTCCCTGCTCTATCTTTCTATTTGCTGTTACTAACATTCCTCTTTTATGGTTTTGTTTGGCTTCCTCTCTCCTCTTTTTCTCTATTTCCTCAAATGGACGAATAGCTTTTTCCTCTAACCCATCCAATGTGATTCCAATGGCTTTGCTCATTATGTTGACCTTTCAGAGAACCCAATTAGACACTTGGTATTTTAACTGCTCAGTATCACTGTCAATGCATCTGAATTCCTCAAAGTTTGGTGATTGTGTGTCCACTGGGTTGTAGTCCAAGATAGCCTTATCACACACTGCGATCAAGGCTAAATTTGGGTGGAGGTGTTAAAGAGGGTTTTCTGCAAATATCTTGATTATCACACAGCCTCCTTGATGAAGTTTCAGAGTTGGCTACTTCCCTATCAGTTTGGTTAGAGTAAGGGAGGGCAGTTTCTGTGTTGCAGATGGTTTGGGGGCTGCTAGGTTATGGGCATCCAACTTCCTTAAACAGGGATTTGCTGGGCTGAGGATCACAGGAGAGATAAGGAGGGAGTGTCACACCTTTGCCTTTAAAGGAGTCAAAAGGGCTTGGTTTTCAGCTGGAAGAAGGGAAGGAAGTTCTTAGGCCTGACTAGAAGCTCTTTTCCTTGTCTATTGTCGTGGGTTTTTTGTTCATGTGCAACATATGGGGCTGGTTTTTTTTTTTTTTAATATTCTGTATCAATAATTCAATATTTTCCCCCTAGGACTTCAGAATCTGGAGAATATTTCATTGAGTTTTCTGAACATTTACCTTGATGTCAGTTTTTGATTCTTTTTGTTTCAGATTGATGGGGTGACCATAGGTTCACTGGATGATGTTCCAAGTGGTCCAATCACTGCATTCTTCAAATCTATGAGGAACACCCTGGATTTTGATTTTGAGGATGATAATGAAGGTTTGTTCCAAAAAATCTCATGCTTTAGTGTTTTTAATATTTTGAGAAACTCAACATGTTTTATCTTCTGTAAATGACTAATAAAAGACATTAAATGTAAAATTATATCTAGAAAAGTAAAAACATCAACAAATATATAACATCTCTTTTTAACTAGTTAAATACCCATTTTGGTCGCTCAACCATTTCAAATGTTCTACCTTGGTTTAAAGAAGAAAAATTTTCTATTTGAGTCCTTGATGCTGTACATTGTTATAATTCATGGTCATTCCCCAACATGGGGTTCAAATGTTCAATCAAAAGTTCTTGTGCTGGCACAAATGCTTGTGTAGCAGTTATCAGTTGATGTAGATGATGATCATGATGACATGGCATCCATACTGCCTAATGAAGTTAACTTGCATGATTTGAGTGTCTACCTCATCTTTGGCCCTCTGGCATTTTGTGACTGTGCACTCCTGACCAAGCTCTTGCTCTACTGTTTTCTTAAATTCTCTCAACTTCCAACTGAGAGTAGCTCCTAACATATCCCAAGCAGTGTTTGTCCAGCCATTTTGAGGATATCTTCTTGATTATAAAAGTCTGCGTGGGGCTACTAGTGATTTCGTGAATTCTTATTGGTTCGCAGCCATGACTCCTGTACCCTCCATTTATATTTCCAGTCATGCATTTAGGTGCTAACCTCACCTTATCGTTCTTGTTGATTTTGAAAGAATAGTTGCGTATTTCATTCTGAATTGCTCCTTGCCTATGATTTTCATTTCAATCTCAAATTTAATCTGGTTAGTGTTGGCTTTGGGATTAAAGGATAGGTAGTGAGGTACCTTTCTCTTCTTACTGGCTCCTCCATCCAGGTTATCATTTCTATCATCTTCACAGTTCACTGCTTGCTGGACTATCAGGATTGGAGGAGTTGTTTGTAGCCAGAATGGTAATTTCCCCCATTTTATATGCGTTAGGTGCTGCATCAGTCTATTTTTCTGTCTTAATCCCCTATTCAGTCCCGTCTTCATTATCTACCTCATTAAAATCTTCTTCTATCTCATTTGCTTCTGCTGCTCTATCTGCCTTAGGAAACCAAAACCAAATTGATCTTCCATAGTTTGGAAAAATTCTGAACCACAACTGAATCATAAGTGAACTAAATTGTGAACTGTTCAAACAGAATGTTGACAGTTTTGAGTTGGTTTGGGTCAGTGATTTAGATATTAAACTTCTTTTAATTAAATTAAGGCTTTATTTATGCAATTTCGCACATAGTGCACAAATATAGTTAAAACACTCAATATGGTGTATTTGAAAACATACGTTAACATACTAAAACATACAATATCTCATTTGATATGAACTTAAGTGCATTACGATGCCAGGGATAACCTTAATCTTTTAAAAATGAAAAAAAGTCCCAATATCAAAGTCATGAGCTCCACAAGTTAGTGATAATTTCATGTTTCATATTCCTTATATATTTTGGCCAATAAAATCATGGCATGTAGTTATATTATGTATGAGATACTTAAAAATATTTAAGAGAGATATTTACAATAGTTATACATGTATGTACACAGATATATGTATGCGTGCATAGTTGTCAAATTGAGATTTGAATCATAAATCAACATTCTAATTTTGGGAATCAAGAATTGTATCAAGTCATAAGATTTGGTCCAAATTTTCAAAAATGATTTCAAGTGACTTGCATATATGAGCAACAAGCAAAATAGTAAAACACATTTAAATTTTGACAACAAAAAAAAAAATCAGATTTCATGTGTATGCTTCCCCTAAATGGAAAAAAGTAAGGGGATGAGTGAAGAATATGAACTCTTTGTTGTTTGAGGAGGGAATCAAGAAAAAAACAATAAAAACTGAGTTTTTGGTGTTCATCAACAACTAAAAAAAATCATAATATATGCATTTTATTTCTCTAATTAAAAAGAAAAAAAATTTAATTTTAAAAAAATGATAATGATGGGGTTAAAATTAACCCTTGTCTTATTAATTGGAGAGGAATCCAGGGGGCATCCCCAAAGCCCATGCCTGTTATTTAGTAGTGGTCATTATGCGGGCAGTAACCTGCCCATCAATTTTGGACATTATGAAGGTGTAACCCCTTAATATCAAGGCTCATTCCACATCAACTTGGGGTGTTTAATCCCTTGGAGGAACCATATAAAAGGGACAAGGGAGCCTTACGTTGGGGCTCGCTCTAAGATGCTATATAAGGGGACTAATTACATTACCTATACTCTATCTCAAAAATTGACTTGAGCATTGTAGAAGGCCCTCAGAGGCCACCAAAGCTCTTCCTTTTTTCCATTGTTTTAGGCGATCGCCACCATGGTCTTAAATTTCCACGAAATTGTTGAAATTTCTTTAGAAATTTCCGGTTTCCGTCACCCTCGAAATTCAAATGGTAGACAATTTCCATCTTGCATAATTTCCGTCGAAATCTCAACGAATCATTCAAAATTTATTGAAATCTCGATATTTTAGCGAAAGTTGTCAAAATTTTAACTATACACTGAAATTTGCTCAAAATTCAAATGAGATATTTAGGAGTGTGTGAAATTTCTCTCTTTATTTATTTTTATTGAAACGAAAGATTATTACAAGTGCTTTTGAAATTATATGAAAAAATAAACTTACAGTAACATTTTATTTAACCATTCATGTCTACATTATCATTATTTGTATAATAAATAATATTTAAATGATTTATGAATTGCATTTGTTTCAACTGAATATGTTTAATGTATATTATTTTACAAATATATTTGTAACACATACTATATTACAACTTTTCCACCTCATACACAACATAGATGTATTTAACTTGCAATATATTAGTCCTAACACTTACATTATTATGTCTATCAATCATTTCTAAAATTTCACAAAGTATTCCATGTTTTACTACTAATTTCTGTTATTTTTTCAAATCGAAATCGAAATTTCTGTCGAAATTTCCATACTTTTGGAGCTTCGAAATTTGGGTCAAAATCGAAAATTAAGATCTTGATCGCCACAATCTGTGGATATAGAGATTTAGGTTCTATTTTTGGCGTCAACAGATAATAATTGAATAAACTACTAAAAAAAAACCAACTTTTGAATCTTAACAATGCAACAGAACAAGATTACCACCTTAGCTGATGAATGTTCTCCTCTTCTTAATAGTTGTACACTATACTCATCCAAGAATGAAGAATTGTTTGGTGAAGGCAACATAAGACCTAAAGTTCTATTTTCTCCTCTTTTTTAGCACATAATTGATGTAGACAAGGAATGGAAGGTAATCATATAAAAATAAAAGCAATAAAGAAAGACTTGCTGTTTTTGGGGTTTTAAACCACTCGGGTTTGTCAACAGGCCTAGAATAATGCGATAGATGGATTCAGATCCATCATTAGATTCACAGGTTGAATAGATAGATTTGGCAACTTTGGTTGTTTTTTGATTCTCTAGTGAGATTTAAATTGATATGGGGCTGGAATTGGTATGAAACTTATGAATCGACTTGCAAATCATAAGATTCTAACAACTTTGTATGTGTATTTATGTGTCTGTGTATGTATGTGCCAATTTGGTGATTTGTGTTTGTTTTTCACATGCTTGAAACTTCAACCCTAACCCAACCATTGGCTTTGCAAAAATTTCAAAGTGTAACCATGTCAATCTTTGAACTTAAGCCAAACCAACCTAAGTGTTTGGTTTGTTCAGGTTGGTGGTTTGACCCAAACCTCGCTTGCCCCCTACTGTATCACGTTCTACCTTACCTTAAGCAACTCTTCATCCTGGAGTATAATTCAATGTCAGCCAAATTGGAATTACTGTGATCACAATGTTGATGATAATACTTCTGCCATGCCCTTATTATGCTTGATTGAAGGATTCAATGAAGATGATGAATTTATCAATTGTCATGAATAAGCCCAATGTTGGAAAAGTAATAGACTTTAAAAGGCATGTAACAGTACATGGAAGGGGCCAATGGGTCATTCCCTGCATTATTTTGTTAATTCTAATGACCTATATGCATGCTATACATCCCTTTCCTAAATGCATAAATTTAAAAATTAGTTGCTCTTGTTGTGGAATCTGAATTGCGATTTCTGCTTATACATTTGGATGCCTTCTGAAAATTTCCCTTGCAGTATAGGCTTCTCTGTTTGTTTTCTAAGCCTTCATGATCACTGTTTTTTTTCTTTAACTTGTCTTGGCAACTTTTGATGTCTGATTGAGCCTATCAGCAGTTGTTTTCTTGACTTTGTTTTCAGACCTCATGACATCATCCATTCGTCCTCAACTACTCCACATTTGATAGTCATTTCTTCAAACTTTTGAACATAATCAACCACGGTTTGATTACCTTGCTGAAAGCTATAGAATTCACATAAATTTTCTGCTTTTCTCTATCACAAAGCTCTTTTCTTGAAGGCATATCTCCTCTCCCAACACATATTTTTATCTGTAGGACCTCCCATGATGTGAGAAAATGATGTCAGAATCAGCTCTGGTACAAAATTGATGCAGAAATAGTAGGGGGAAAGTTAGGAAAACTGATTGAGAGTTGGTTTGTGGAAGAAATTGGGGAAAAAGTAGGTGCATAGAAGAACTGCCTTGCCATGATGATTATGACACTTCCTGAGCCTCTCTCCCATCCCCTCAGTCCTCTATCATGAAGATGGTAACTGATCATGACGAAATGAAGTCCATCTGGATTGGAGGCCAAAATATTTGAGCTGTGATTGGAGAAAGTTGGTAAAGCATGCAAAAAGGTTGATTCCACCAAGGTGTATACACATTGGATAGGGAGACAAGGGACTAGTGAAGAGGAACTCCCTTGTTAATAACTGAGACTTTTGACAAGTGGGTAAGTGTTTTTTTTTTTTTTTTGTTTTTGGAAAAAAGATACAAGGGGGAGCTTTAATATTGAGAAAGTTCAGAATTGTTCAAAGATAGCTTTAGGTAATGACAATGAAGGAAATTGTATTGAGGAGAAAAAGAAACGGATTGATGTGAAAATGAGTGTGTTTTAGAGTGATTTTGTTTGTGATGGAGGTTTATTATTCAATGAAGTTCATGACAATTTGGGTATGTTTCTGATTCACCTGATTTACTTTGGGGAAGGTTTTGAATTGAAATCAGGTTTCAATTTCTTGTTTGTGAAATTGCAACCGAAATTTCGAGAATTTCTGGCGGCCAAAATTTCGGGAATAGCAGCTGAACTTTTGGACATTTTAGAATAAGATTGAAGAGCAATACTTGAATTTTTTTTAATAGAATTATTCACAATCATCTATTTAAATATTTCCCAAAGTTTCATTCATGATTTCCATAATTTATTATAAGTTTCTGAGTTTCTTTAAATCAAAATCAAAATTCCCATTGAATTGAAATTGTAGTCCTTGGTAAAATGTGTGGGAATAGGATGTTGCCTACCTTTGTGGGGGACATTAGTTGGAAGGACGTTGTAGCTCAACAGCTGCTGGACAAGATGGGATCATGGCTGTCTGCTCCTGGAGGAAAAAAAGGTTCAGTTGCATACCTGGATAATGGTAAAAGAAAGCCAAAGGAAGACCAGAGTGGATTAAAGAGGGGTTTTCTTATTTAGATGTTGTTAGGTTTTTAATTTTTCTCTGCCTTTTTCTTTTCTCTGTTTTGAGGATTTCCTGTCCTGTCATAGGTTGTAATTGCTCTCCACTCTTTCTTAATACATTTTATTTTATTATAAAAAAACGGTGGAAAGAATTTCAGGCAAGATGAAGGGCTTTGATTATGGGCTTCTTGAGGGATTCAATGGTGATTGTGACAGTGAGGTCTGGTGAAGAATCTGATGAAGATACTCTTTTCTGGTGATGAGAACTTCTTCTGCAGCAAGACTTTGGAGCAACAGCAGCAGCATGTTTTTCTGTCTTTTTTTCCCTCTCTCTCTCTCTCTCTCTCTCTCTCTCTCTCTCTTGTGGGTGTGTTTTCTGTAAGTTCTTTTATATTGCAGGTTGGCAGCAATAATTTTCTTTTCCTCTTTCTATCTATGCTTCTGTTGTTGTCTCCCCTGTCAGACAGACAACACTGACTTTTCTTTCTGCTGATGGCTTGGGTAGAAGATTGTGACAGGGCCATGATTGGTGGTGGCAATGGAGGATTTGTGGATGCAATGAGAGATGCTCCAATACCAATTGATGTAGGATAGCAAAGGAGAAAGCTAAGATATGGAAAAATGGATAGACATAGATTAGAGAGAGCATAGGTAGAGAAGAGAAAATAAATAGAGGAGAGGAGAATAGAAAGAGAGCAGGGAAGAAGTGGATGAAGGAAGAAGCAGGAGAGCGATAACCAGATCAATGACTCCTTACATTCATAAGCCTATATTTATAGGCAGCTAACCCAAAGAGGAAAATAAAGAATTACAAAATGAACTGAAATCAATTAAAATAACAATAAGTCCCAAAATAACTAAAAATATCCAAAACAACCTTAAATTAATTGAAATTCCTAAAATATCCATATTGCCCAAAATAAAGAAAAGTTCTTAATTGTTACACCCCACCTAGTGGTTCCCACTTAACAAGTCAGGATGGACTACAGAAAAATCTGAATTTTCAAGCCCAAAGCAGATATTAATAATCGAAGGAAATTCTTCTGAGAATAATGTAGTGAGGTACTAAATAAAGGAGAAATCTGGTTAATAGTTTTGTAATACACTTCCAAAAATCAATGAAAGTCCAACCAATTTAATCAAAAGAGTCCCAACAAGTCAGTGTATTCAAAGAACAATGACCACCAGTTGAACAATATAAAACTGGAAATACTGCAGCTTGATCCCTCTACTGGTACTAGGAGTGGAAGGGTAACTAAACACAACCTACTTTGCAAATAGTAAATGATTGGAATGACGTGATGCTCAATCAATAGATGATAAAGGGAACAAGAGGTACCATATGCTTATAAAATATAATTTTTATAAAACTCTGTTGTCATCCCAGAATACCAAATTTAATCTCATCATCAGCAGACAAAATTCAAATATCACATATAGCATAATATTCTCAGATCAATATACAAAATAATAATTTGAGTACAAAACCTAGTGGACTCCCAAATTTCCAGATTAACAGAAACAGAATGTAACATACGGAGTCAGAGTCATACGCGTGTAGATACGAGAAATTATTAGATACACCAAGTGTATAAACTGTATCTAATATGATTTTGCCATGTGTATGTATTTAACTAAATTAAGTAGTTTTTTCTACACATGGCAAAATCATGTTAGATCCGGTGTATACACCCAGAGTATCTAATATTTGTTCTGTAGATAGGGCCCAAAATCAGAACATCAGGTATATTAGAAAAATTGGTGGGACACAACAAGCTGGTTCTCGCCCTCCACAATCTTAGCAGCAGGTCAAATAGTCAGGTCTATCCTGTAAACATTATATAATTACAGAAATAACAATTTTCTAGAAATATTGTAGTTCTTGTCAGTTTTCCAGTCTAACATTTAATTACAAAGTGATAACTAATATAAGTGTAACATTTAAAAGTAAAATTTCAAATAATTTGCATGACTCAATTTTTTTGAATTCATAAAATAGAAATAATTTCATAAAAATAACTCTATTATCCGCTCACAGTGAGAAACAAAAGGTCAGAGCTATGGGGTACTGCTTGTCCTGGGATCACCAGTTGAAAAACTATCTGCACCTAATGATGGATTAGAAAATCTGTGTGTCAGGACAAGTTGTGTGCATGTATGCGTACTGCAGATGTTTTTTTTATTGTTGTTGTTGTTATTAGTATTACTATTCTTATTTAGTTGTTCAAAAATATTTTCCTGAAGTCCTTGATGTTAAAACATAAATTCTGTCTTGTCCTTGGACCATAAAGTTAAATTTTTACTTTGCTATTATTGAAATAAAAATGATGGCCCCTTAGTATGCATAAAAGTCTAAAATATGATACTCTATATTAGATAATAACCTGTTTACATTATTAACAAACAAAAATATCTCAATTTGAGAAAAAATATATTTCATATTATTATCATTATTTTGACAATAGAAACTCTTGTTTTAAAATGAAATCTATTAATTATTTTGTATAAATTAAATATGTTATTTTAATTTTTCAAGGACATTAAAACAATAAATCTGATCGATAAACACCCGTGTTAAAATCAAATCTATTTATTATTTTATGTAAATTAAATATGTTATTTTAATTTTTCAAGGACACAAACAATAAATCTGATAAGAAAAACTCTGCTACATGATTTTTACTTAACTAAAATTAAATATAATCTCCCATTTTTTTGTGATATTATTAGAATAGTATAAATGAAACAATAAGCTTGATTACCTTAGACATGCTTTAAGACTTACAATTAGCTATTCAACCAAAAATAAAAATAATTCTATAAAATAAGTTTTATATACTTACCTTGCTGGATGTAAGGAATTTCTAGGGTTTGATCTCCACATTTTGAAACTCATGGTTAGAAGCAAAAATAGAGAATTTTGGTAATGGGGTGTGCGTGACTGTAGGGGGGGGGGGGGGGCGGGGGTTTGCATGCGTGCTATTGTGGGGCACCCACTATAACAACACAACAAAACCAAGCTTAAGTCCCATTAGGTGGGGTCGGCTACATGAATCCTTTTCCGTCAATTTATGCGATCATGGACAATTTCTTTCGACAAATTCAGGGCTATTAAATCCTTACTACCTCATTCCAAGTTATTTTAGGCCTGCCCCCACCCCTTCCACTACCCCTCACATTAACCAACTCACTCTTCCTCATTGGCGCATTATGTACCCTATGTTAAAGTGCCCAAATCATCTGAGTTGTCCCTCCCTTATCTTATCTTCTATAGGAGCTGTGCCTAACTACGAATATGTTCATTTTTTAATTTATCTTTCAATGTTATACCATTCATCCATCTAAGGATTCTCGTCTTGGCAACTTACACTTTTTGGATAGATTGTTTATTTGTTGCCCAACATTCTGATCCATATAGCATAACTGGTCTTATAGTCGTCCTATAAAACTTTGCTTTTAATTTTAAGGGTATTCTACGATCACAAAATACACTTGAAGCACTTCTCCATTTTACCCAACGTGCTTTAACTCTATGCATCACATCCTCTTCAATTTCTCCTTTAACTTGCATAATAGATCCAACGTATTGAAATCTATAAGTGCTATTTATTTCTATATCATCAAGTTTAACTTTCTCTCCAATATTCCTCCTACTATTATTGAAATTACATTTATTGTATTATGTCTTATTTCTACTTATCCTAAAGCCTCTAGATTCTAAAGCTTCTCTCCATAATTCTAACATAGCCTCTACTCCTCCCTTAGTTTCATCAATCAATACAATATCATCTGCAAACAACATACACCATGGAACCTCATTTTAGATACTCCCAGTCAATTGATCCATCGCTAAAGCAAAAAGATAAGTGCTTAAAGTAGATCCTTGATGTACACCTATTGTGATTGGAAATTCTCTAGTCTCTCCACCTATAGTCCTTACACTAGTCATTACTCCATCGTACATATCCTTAATGACATTAGTGTACCTACTACATATACCTTCTATTTTTTTTTCTAAAACTCACCCTAGAACTTCCCTAGGTACCCTATCATTTGCTTTATCTAAATCAATAAATACCATATGCAAATTCCTATTCTTTTCCTTTAACCTTTCCATTAATCTTCTTAAAATATATAAAGCTTCCATAGTAGATCTCCCAGGCATAAAACCAAATTGATTTTTTGAGACCTTTGTTTCTAGCATTAACCTTTCTTCAATTATCCTTTCCGACGCTTTCATCGTATGACTCATTAGTTTAATTTCACGATGGTTGTTAGTTATTACAACTTTGAATATCTCCTTTATTTATGTATATAGATATTAAAGTGCTTTTCCTCCATTCATCTGACATTTTCTTAGTTTTTATAATTGTGTTAAATAAATTAGTTAACCATATAATTCAATTATTATCTAAGCATTTCCAAACTTCAATTGAGATGTTATCCGGTCCTATAAATTTTCCATTTTTTATCATTTTTAGTGCAAACTTAACTTTGTTAACTCAAATCTTGAGAATAAATCTCATGTTAATAGTCTTTTCCTCATTTGTCAATTTTAAGTTTAAACCTTCTGTTTGGCTTTCATTAAATAGCTAACTAAAGTAACTTTTTCATCTTTCTTTTATGTCTTCTTCCTTAACCAAGACAATATCAGCCTCACTTTTTATACATTTTACATTACGTAAGTTCTTACTTTTTCTTTTTCTAGTTCTAGCAAGTTTAAATATATCTCTTTCTCGTTCTTTTGTATCTTATCTATCATACAAATTATTAAATGATCTATGTTTAGCTTCACTAATGACCTTTTTTGTATCTTTTCTCGCCTCTTTATACTTTTTAAAGTTATCCATGTTTCTACATTTTTGCTATGTTTTATACCAAATTCTTTTTGCCTTTACGGCTTTTTGAACATCTTGATCCCACCACCAACTTTCTTTGCTATTCGAGAGTCTTCCTCTTGAGTCTTGACTCACCTAAAATCTCTTTCGTTGTTTTTTTTAATAGGGCTAGCTATCCTACTCCAAAGAGTGTGTGTCTACACCATCCTCTATAGTCCAATTACCATATTTGATCATTTTATCTTTAAATTTTATTATATTTTCTCTCTTTAGGTTCCACCATCTAGTTCTCTTACACTGATGTATTTTATCCTTTTTATTCCATTTTTTAATACATATATGTAATACTAAAACTCTATATTGTGTGGTTAAGCTTTCACTTGGAATAACTTTACAATCCTTACATGATAAACGATTTATCCTCGTAGTTAAGAAAAAAATCTATTTGATTTTTATTTTGTCCACTTTTGAAGGTTATTAAGCGTTCTTCTTTCTTCTTAAAGTAAGTATTCATTGTAATAAAATCGTATGACATCGCAAGTCTAAGATCATCTCTCTAGGTTCATTTTTTACTCCATATCCATATCCTCCATGTATCATCTCGTAACCTTTATTATCCCTTCCAATTTGTCCATTTAGATCTGCTCCTATGAATATTTTCTCAGTCCCTGATATGCCTTGTATGATACTATCCATATCTTCCCAAAATTGTCTCTTAAGATTTTCTGAGAAGTCTACTTGAGGAGCATAAGAAATAATGATATTTATTATCTCTTGGCCTAGTACTATCTTGATTTTTATAATTCCATCCCTTACTTTATTTATATCTACAACACTATATTCCTACCCCATTCTTATGTTTTTCTTTTCCAGTGTACCAAAGTTTAAATCTTGATTTATCAATTGCTCTAGCTTTCTCCCCTACCTATTTAGTTTCTTGAAGACAAATTATATTAATTTTTCTTTTAATCATCATGTCCACAATTTCCATGCTTTTACTCGTAAGTGTCCCTATATTTCAAGTTGGTAATCTGATCCTAATATCCTGAACTAACTTCTTTACCCGCCCACGTCTAGAATGATGCTGGAACTCTCGCATATTTGACAACGTACCTGGATGCTGACACGTCGCGTCGCTTCGAGCCGATGATTTAGCCTAATCTTGCCCACTTTTCGCTACACTTGAGTGGTATAAATGCAACACATCGCTCGTAAGGGATGCCCCAACAAATATTCAATAAGGATATCATATCATAGTGATTTGACACATTTTATGCTGGTTGTCAGCTACCTAATGGAACTCTCCTCCTTTACCCGGGCTTGGGACCGGCTATGTGTGAAAAGATTAGGACATTAACTGCTTCACAAGCGGAGTTTAAAAAGATAAGGACCTTCCTTAATGTTTCAAAAATTCCATTGACCTTCCCTAAGGCTTCAAGAATTCGAGGAACCTCCTTTGAGGTTTGCCAAAAAGACACAAACTCCCCTTGTATTTTGCAAAAGAAACAAGTGTTTTTAAGGGGATGTTTGTGTATTTTTTCCAAACCTTAGGAGAGGTATGTGTCATTTTTTTAAACCTCAAAGGAGGTCTCTGAAAGAAGAAACGATTGAAAAATATTTTCTTCATTATTTTGTTCATATGTACAATCCAATATACAATACGATTACCTACTCTAAACAAGGAAACAATTTCCTACTGAATAATATCAAATCCCCCATAATTACCTACTTTCCTAATTCGTATTTTATTTACAAAGATATTCGGGATTGATATTTTAACACTCCCCCTCAAGTTGGATCATAAATATTAATCATCTCCAACTTGCTAATAAGATCATCAAAGCTCTGTCGTCCCAACCCTTTAGTGAGGATATCTGCAGTTTGTTCCTTGGTTGGTACATAAGTCATACATATAATTCCTTCTTCAATTTTTTCTTTGATGAAGTGCCTGTTTACCTCCACATGTTTAGTCCTGTCCTGTTCAATTGGATTAAGAGAGATGCTAATAGCTGCCTTATTGTCACTGTAGAGTTTGATAGGAAGGTTCACCAGTACTCGTAATTCCTCCAATAGTTTTCGTAACCACAATCCTTCACAAATCCCTTGAGCGACTGTCCTAAATTCAGCTTCAGCACTACTACGAGCCACCCCATTCTGTTTTTTGCTTCTCCAAGTTACGAGATTTCCCCAGACGAATGTACAATATCTTGTGGTGGACCTTCTATCTTCCACTGATCCTGCCCATTCTGCATCTATAAAGATCTCTACTTCCTTGCTTTCACATTTCTTAAAGAAGAGTCCTCTTCCTGGGGATCTCTTGAGATATCTAAGGATCTTGTATACAGCATCTAAGTGAACTTTCTTTGGTGAATGCATGTGTTGACTTACTACACTGACTGCAAATGCAATATCTGGTCTAGTATGTGATAGGTAGATCAGCTTGCCAACCAATCTTTGATCTCTCTCCTTTTCTACTAGTTTTCCACAATCTTCAACCCCTTTACTGTTTCTATCGGGGTTTCGCTGGGTTTGCACCCTAGCATGCCAGTTTCAACTAGGAGGTCGGTAACATACTTTTGCTGAGAAACACTAATTCCCTTTTTCGTTCTTGCCACTTCCATGCCCAAAAAATACCGCATCTGTCCCAAGTCTTTAACTTCAAATTCAGTAGCCAGAACCTTCTTCAATCTCTCCATTTCTACTATATCATCACCAGTAAGGATTATATCATCAACATACACTATTAGAATTGTTCTCTTACCTCCTTCAGACTGTTGGAAGAATAGTGTATGGTCTGATTGCCCTTGTCGATACCCTTGATTCTTTAGTACTTTTGTGAATCTGTCGAACCACGCTCTAGGAGATTGTTTGAGGCCATATAACAATTTCTTTAGTTTACACACTCCGTTTTCTTCACTTGTTCTACTGAATCCTGGTGGTATAGTCATGTAAACTTCATTTTCTAATTCTCCATTTAAGAAAGCATTTTTAATATCAAGTTGTTGTAGTGGCCAATCTTTGTATTAAGTTTGTCACTGGTGCAAATGTCTCAGTATAGTCAATGCCGTAGGTCTGTGTAAAGCCTTTTGCAACAAGTCTGGCTTTATATCTTTCAACTGTTCCATCAGATTTACATTTCACGGTGAAGACCCATTTACAACCCACTGGCTTCTTCCCTTTCGGTAGATCTGTCAACTTCTTACATTTCATAGTGAAGACCCATTTACAACCCATTGACTTCTTCCCTTTTGGTAGATTTGTCAACTTTCAAGTTCCATTTTTTTTAAGGGCTCGCATTTCTTCCATGACTGCCTCTCTCCATTCTGATATTTCTAGAGCTTCCTGAATGTTTTTTGGCATTTTCATCCTGTCAAGATTAGAGGCAAACACACGATATCCTGTAGACCAGCTTATATAAGACTTGTATTTTGACCAAGGGTATATAGTACATGACCTGGTTTTTTTTTTTTTTTTTTTTCTGATTGTAATAGGTAAATTGATATCATTAGGTGCAGAATTATCAGAGGAAGACTCAATTACCAGATCAGGATAAGGCAAGGGCTCATGATTATTCGGAGCCATCACCGGTTCCAACGCTCTTGGTGCCTCAGGTATGAGATTCTCCCTCTCCTTTGTTTTCGGCTTTCTTGAGTAAACCAGTATGTCTGCGTTGTTTTGCTCTCCTGCATCTCCCCCTGGGGGTAAGTGTTCAGTTGTGTTTGGCAAATCGGGAAGTAATGCAATGGAAGACTCAATAGATGGGTCAGGGAATGGAGTAACTGGAGTAACCGCTGATTCAGTACTAAAAGGATCAAAGAACCGATCTTCACTCCATTTCTCCCCTTGAAGAGAGGGCTTTGGGCAATAAGGAGTGGTTTCAAAGAAAGTGACATCAAGACTAACGAACAGTCGTTTTGAGACCTGATCATAGCATTTGTAGCCTTTTTGGGTAGGTGAATAACCAAGGAAGACACATTTAACGGCACGAGGATCCAATTTATCGTGATGGTGTGCATGGACATGAACAAAAGCAGTACAACCAAAAATTTTCAGTGGGAGACTGGAAGGGAGTCGAGAGGTAGGAAAGTGTTCCTGAAATTTCTGAAGAGGGATGACAAATGAGAGTGCTCGACTTGGCATTCGATTAATGAGATGCGTGGCTGTTAAGATGACATCGCCCCAAAAATAATGTTTCATGTGGTTAGTAAACATTAATGCCCGGGCTACTTCAAGTATTTGTCTATTTTTTCGTTCAGCAACCCCATTTTGTTTAGGGGTATCCACACAAGAACTTTGATGAACAATCCCGTTATCTTGAAGATAAGTTCCCAGGATGGTATTAAAATATTCCGTACCATTATCAGTACGTAGGATCGGAATATGAGTCTGGAACTGTGTATGAATCATGGTATGAAAATTGATGAAAATGGAGCGGACTTCAGTTTTGTCTTTCAGTAAGTAGACCCAACAAAGACGAGTATGGTCATCGATAAAGGTCACAAACCATTTTGTATTGGTGCGATTTAAGTAACGTGAGGGACCCCATACATCACTGTGAAACATAGCAAATGAGCGAGATGGTTTGTATATGGATGATGGAAAAGAAATACGACGATGTTTAGCAAACTCACATACTTCACATTGAAACTCAGAAGCCATTTTATTTGAACAAAGAGAAGGAAACAAACGTTTTAAATATTGAAAATTGGGATGACCCATCTGTGAATGCCATAACAAGAGTTCACTATTTCTAGAAGTAGATGCAGAATCACAAATTGCAGTATTACATAGTTCACTCAAACTTGCCTTCTCAAAGTAGTAGAGTCCCTCATACGCTTTAGCAGTGCCAATCGTCTTCCCCGATGATAGGTCCTGAAAAACACAATGAGAGGAAACAAATTTAGCGAAACAATTCGAGTCTTTTGTTAATTGACTGATAGATAACAGATTGCACGATAACATGGGGACATGTAAGACCAATTGTAAAGTTAAGGAATCAGATATGCGAATACTTCCTTTTCCAGCAACTGGTGAGAGAGAGCCATCTGCAATTTTTACCCTCAAATTCCTAGCATATGGTGAGTAGGATGAAAAATATTGATAAGACCAAGTCATATGATCGGATGCACCCGAATCAATTATCCATGGACATTTGTAACAAGATGTGGTTTTTAAAGCTGACAGATGATGACCTCGGTGAGCCAGGGAACTAGAGGAAGACTGACCCGATGTTTGCATTGATGAAATCATCTTATATAACTGATCCAACTGTTCAGGACTGAATGCACTGCTGGACGGGGTATTGTTGTTCTCTCCTTGTGATTTTTCAGTTGATCCGTCAGTGCTGGCCTGGTACCCACGATTTTTTTGGTATTTGTCTCGGTTTCCAATTTGCCGGTTTTCCATGAACCTCCCAGCAAGTATTTTTTGAATGACCTGTTTTTCGGCAATGTTCGCACCATATTTTTCCTCTTTGCGGATGTTGACTAGGTCCCCCTGGGCCTTTTAATACAAGAGCTGAGGCATCTGGCCTAGCATGTATGCCATCTAATTTTTGGGCGGATACAGGTATAGGAGGGTCCAGCCCAGCGGATTCATTTTGAGGCCGCAGCATCACCCGCCTCCTATTCTCTTCCCTCTTGACCTCTGCGAAGACTTCTTGGGTTGAAGGGAGAGGTCGTCGGCCAAGGATCCGTCCCCTCACGTCGTCGAGCTCTCGATTCAGGCCGGCAAGAAACTCGAAGACCCTCTCGTTTTCGAGCATTCTTCGGTATCGCTTGCTATCGCCAGAGCACTGCCACTCCTCGTCGATGCTCAGATCGAGCTCCTGCCAGAGATGAGTCATCTCCATGGAATACTCCGTAACACCTCGCTCACTTTGCCTCATCTACCACAATCGGGTGTTGATGTCGAAGATTTGTGTGTAGCTTTCGACATCGGAGTACATCTCACGTACTGCTTCCCAGACTTCCTTTGCCGTCGGCAAGAACAAGTAAATTTTTCCGATTGATGGTTGCATCGAGTTGACGAGCCAAGCCGTGATCATGGAGTTTTCGAACCTCCATCTTTGCAAGGCTACAGTGTCGAAAGGGTTTGGTTTCCTCCGCTCACCGGTAAGATAACCAAGCTTCCCTTTTCCCTTAATCACCAGTTTCATGGACTGAGCCCATTTACGGAAATTTTTTCCGTTTAGTTTTTCCAATGAGAGTGGAGAGACTGTGTTATCTAGTCCATTCGTAACCCCACCGGACGTGACCTCTGAGTCACTGGTGATGTTTCCAGAGGAGGTAGAGCCTCTGCTATTAGCCATTGTTTAGCTAGGTTTAAGAAACCCTAGCTCTGATACCATGAAAGAAGAAACGATTGAAAAATATTTTCTTCATTATTTTGTTCATATGTACAATCCAATATATAATACGATTACCTATTCTAAACAAGGAAACAATTTCCTACTGAATAATATCAAATCCCCCATAATTACCTACTTTCCTAATTCGTATTTTATTTATAAAGATATTCGGGATTGATAGTTTAATAGTGTCTCGAGAATTTTTGAAACCTCAAGGGAGGCCAATTTCGTTTTTCCTAACCTCAGGGGTGGTCAGTGTCTTTTACCCATTTATTTATTTATTTTTTGCATTAATGTTTATAGTATTATTGAATAAACAAATCAGTTTAATTTCATTCCACTACTCATACCAATCTATAAATAAAAAAGTATAAATTAAGTAATTAATTTAATAATTTATTTTCTATTATAATGTAGTCCAAAAATTATTTTATTAATTTATCATTTATTTATTTGTTACATGATTAAAGGCTTCTAACTAATTTGTTTCATTTCAAATTATTTTATTTAATTCTATAAATTCTTAGATTTTTTTTCTAATGATTATTAATTAACAAATGTGTTAACTTGAAGTAATGTAATGAGTTGATAAACAGGATTTATTGTGATGGCATGTGTGGATGCATGCGTTACATTAATTTTAAATTTTAGAGTAGAATATGACAGTCATTTAACACATCGTGTTCATATTGAATAACATATAGTAAAATCTTTATCATCAACATTATTTCAAAGAAATTTATTATTTGTACCATTTAAGAGTTTTTAATCCTTTTTATCACTTGCAAAGTTGAAGGAAAGGACTTTATAGAATGCCTTGAGAGAGGCCAATGCTGTTTCCAATATTGTAGGGAGCATTTGTTCCCTATAAATGGTTTCTCCATAAGTAAATTATCTTCATTGAAAGTAGTATGACCATTTTAAGAGATAAATATGCACATATTGGGGCACTGGTTGTTTTTTCATACACATTACGTTCATGTGCATATGATTTTTGTTTTTCTATTAAATATAGAACTTTAAATTAGAATATTGTATCGCTCTTGTAACTGCAGGTCGTTGGGAGTCCAGCAGTGAGCTGCCATCACTCTATGTGTTCATTAATTGTAGCACACGTGAACTTTCTGTTATAGAGAAGTATGTGGTATGATATCTTTGCATTAAACTTCTCCTGTTCAATTTTTTCATGCTTGACATGCAATTGTATCTATTTTTCTTTGTTCCATCGGAAACCCACACAGGCACACTTGGCCTTCGGCTACACAACGGTAGGTAGCCCACCTCCCATCTGATACTCTTTTGTCATCTCTCCCATGATTTGAACATGAGACCATTAACATGGAAGTATGAAGCTTTAACCAGTAGGATGTTCCCTAAGGGACATAAAATTGTATCTCAACATTTGTATGTGAGTTGTTGCATACTTGAATGATGAGCTGTTAACCACATTGTCACATTTTTTTCTTCTATGAAACCCAAAAAAAAATGTCCTTCGTGGCATGTGTTATCTCTCTCTCCTCTCTCCTTTAGAAGCCCTTGTTTCTTTCCGATTTTTAATTGACCATAATGTTCAGCACGAGAGAAGGTTGTTTTCAGAAGATTGTCCAGACTGAAGGGAAATCCTTTGATCTGCGACTAGAGAGAGTGGGAAGGGTGGTTTTCTTCCTTTGCTGGGGAGTAACCCTGTATGTAATCACTGGGTTAGATGTATTTTGGCAGCAGCAAAATGGTACGGAAATCATTTGTCTTCAGTTTCTGGGCAGTTGAGCAGCTTTTCTTGTAAAATAAAATTTGGGAGGGTTGTTTTTTGGATGGTGATTAGGTTGACAAGGAAGGGTGAATTCCTGGAGTTAAGTTTGGGTGGAATCAGAAAAGATTTTCTGTATTTATCCACGAGGTGATAATGATGATGTTTGGAGGAGTTTTGTTAAAGAACTTTGACTGTTGGAGGATTCTGGTAAGGAAGTTTCTTATGTGGGGAATGGAACTGGTGCAATGTTGCAGTGAGAATTTCGGTTATGTACAGAATTTGTTCAGACCAGTTGGACAGTTATGACACCCACCGTTCATTGGTTAAAGACAAAGTAAACATTGAGGTGAAGAAGAGTGATCCGTTTACAAAGTGATGGGCCTCTGAATCAGGCCCAAACTTCTAACCAGCTTAGTCAAGCTACTGAGCCCAGGAAAAGTTTCAGAAAGGGTTTATATGGCCCCACTAGGGTTGATTCCCAGTGGTAGGAGGAGAAGCTAACTATATCCTCCTTGCAAAAATTAAATGATAAGGTTGGTCTTGGAGGAGGGGTACCAGCAAGGGACAGGTGCACTTCAGTTATTTACGGGACTTAAGTTGATGCTCCTCTGTCCGTAGTGGGAGAGGGTTGCTGTTGAGACTAGGACTTGATCAGCTAGCTGCTGCTAGCAGTGGTTGATTGGGGTTTTGTGTGGATGATATTCAAAGAAACATTGATGTTGCAGGGGGGAAATTTACTGCTAAGGGAAAGAATGTTGAAAAGAATAAGGTTTATGCATGCTGGGTGGACAAACAAGGAAATTCAGCTGGGACGGCGAAAAAGGAAAAAAAAAATCTGAAGGAGAAATGCTCAAGGAACTCTGCATGTTGTGGAGTTACTCTGCGTATTGTGGAATCTCATGAATATTCATAAGAGAGATACAATACAGATGTAGGAGTAGCAGGGTAAGGAAAAGGAAAAATGTAGTTATATGTTGGATAATGATAGTGATGATTTTAGTGAGTTTGCATATGATGGTGGTCTACTTTTTGGTCAGATTCAGAAACAATGTGGCTGTGTTTCTGAATCATCTGGATGGGTGCAAAAGGATGTTCAATTAGTGCCAGTGAGAATTAGCAATAATTGATGGATAAGATGTTTCTATCTGATCCTGGAGGTAACTGAGTTCATTTGGCCAAGGATAAAAGGAAGTTGAAGAAGGTCAGCAGGAATTAGTGAATTTGAAGTGCTCGCAGGATTACAACTGAGGGTTTGGAGGGGGGTTTTCCTATTTAAATTTTTAGTTAGATTCTTCCATTTCTTGTTATCCTTTTTCTTTTGGATTGCTTGTCCTCTTTTGGGTTGTAATCTCTTTTTCTCTCTTAATATATCTTCTTTTCTTATCTAAAAAAATTCTTTCCCTGTTTCACTTAAAATTATTCAAAAGATAAATTGGAATATGGAATGGATAAAACCTCTTATAAGCAGGCTCTGACAATGCTTTCTGCTATTCTCTTGAAAATTAAAGGGGAAGGATGTATAAATTTTAACCCTTTACTTGTCCTTTTGAAATTCATCAGTTACAGTGTTGCAAAAAAAGAAAAAGAAAAAATATATATATATATATATATATATTTTCAAAGATCCTTCTCATTGCTGAACTTTTAAGTTTTTATTGGAATATGTTTATCTGGTTTCATCAAAATGGTGCATGTAATTATGAAAAAGACTTTTAAACCGTGTAGTTAGCATCTTAAGTTGGCAAATCCTGCTAACATAATTAGCAACTCTTCTCTTCATATCAATTTTCTCAATATGCATTCTCAAGTACTGAATGCTTTGGTTGTGCAGGAAAAAATTGCCTTGTCAACGCCCACTCTTCTTTTTAATCTTGAACTTGACACATTGCGGTATTTTTAATTTCTTGCTGCATCTTTTCCTTTATATTTCGGAGATGGTTTATTCTAGCATCGTTGTATTCATTTTCTTTGTTGGATAAAGACCTTTTCACTTTTCAGTGCTGACTTGGGCATTCTAGGATTTCCAAGCAAAGATTTGCACTATCGATTTCTTTCTCAGTTCACTCCAGTGTTCTATATTCGAATTAGAGAGTACTCTAAGGTACAATTTTTTTTTTTTGCATTGTTGTTGACAATTTTTAATTGATGTCTCCAATTTAGTTATTTAATACTTATTTGTTTTCTGACATGGAAGACAGTCGCAGTAGCACCTTATATTGTGAATTATAGTGGAGCATTGTTTCGGCAATACCCTGGTATGCGGTAGATTTTTGGTAGAACTGAAGCAGTTGATGAGTTTCCTTTTTTAATGTACTATTCAGGCATCAAATGAAACATGGAATGAAACTATATCTTGTAGATGGTCAAGATCATATATATATCTTAATGATCCAGTTTGAAATCCTTGGAACATAACACATCGATGCCTATTTTTTGTAGTGATATTTCAGATGATGAATAAAGAGACTGGACATATTATTTGATGTTCATTTAATTTTTGATTAAGAAGAATTCATTCTTGACACTTTATAATGTGTTTACTGTTAGTAAAAAAATGCATATCATCAGTCTAGTGCAATATAAAGTTGTAATCATATGTGTGCTTGCTTCCTATTGGACAAATTTAAAGCTTTTGTATTTGTTCCATGCAAAATGAATGAATCCTCTTCTGGTGTTGGCCCTCCCAAAATTATGTTTTTGAGTGCTAAAATAAAACCTATTATGTGAGTAATAAGATAGATGAGAACTGAGAGCTGTCCCAAGTTAGGGCTAAGCTGCCTGATAGAGCTGCTAGTAACAATTGGGTTGGCATATCCTTTTAACTAAAAGTAAACTTGCAGTACTTATTACTCTCCCCTCAGGTTATTACACAAGGGCATTTCATGCTGTTTACATGTTTCAGAAAATGTCCTCTCCCCTCAGGTTGCTCTGTTGAATATATCTTGAAGTTCTTTCTTGACATAAGCTATGGCCATATGCTTGCTTACCGTTGTATCTAACAAAATTATATTTGAGTATGCTGAGATTTTTGATTAAATGAATGAACTAACACAAAGATAAGTCTCTCCTAGTTATAATACATATCAAATACGTTCTAATGGCCATAATACCCTTACTATCTCTCACTAATTAACATAACACTAGCGCACTTAATAATACTAAAAGACTAAAATAACCATTGACACTCCCTCTCAAGTTGGATCATAAATATCATACGCTCTTGCCTCAAAGCTTCAGTAAACAAATCAGCAAGCTGCATATCGAACTTCACGTAAGTGTTAGTAATGGGCTTTTGCATAAGTTTCTCATGAACAAAATGGCAATCAACTGCAATGTGTTTTGTTCGCTAATGGGAGACTGGGTTGGAGGCAATATGAAGAACAACTTGATTATCATACATCAACTCTATAGACCCAGAATATGGAAAACCCAATTCTTCCAACATGTTCTCCAACCAAACAAGTTTACACGTGTGAACCATAGCTCCATACTCAGATTTAGCACTAAACATGACCACCATAGTTCGTTTCTTACTCTTCCAAGAAGCCAAATTTCCACCAACCAAGATAGAGTACCTAGTTGTCGATCTTTGTTTGGAAGGTTACTTGGCCCAATCTGCATCTGTATATCCTTGAATATAAGTGTGACCCTAATATCAATATAAGAGACCCCTCCTAGGTGCCCCTTTGAGATATCTCAATATGTGAGTTACTGCATCCCAATGACTTGCCCTCGGAGAAACCAGGAATTGACTCACAACACTTGTTGCGAAAGATATGTCCTATTGAGTGACTGTGAGATAATTCAACTTTCTAACAGTTCTTCGGTATCATTTAGGATTAGGCAACGAATCACCCATATTCGGCACTAACTTGCTGTTAGGATCCATGAGTGTATTGACCGGTTTGGATCCCAACACCCTAGTCTCATCTAGCAAATCAAGAACATACTTCTTCCATAACAAAACAGCTCCCATATGAGATCTAGGCACTTCTATGCCAAAGAAGTATTTCAACGGTCCCAAATTTTGTTTTGAAACTTAGTTTGTAGAAAATGTTTGAGGCTCTGAATACCTTGATCATCGTCATCTATAATTATAGATACACAATAAGAAGGATCCTACTCGATGAAGTATGATGATAAAGCACAGGGTGATCCACTGCACCCCGTTGAAGTCCAAATTCAAGTACTATAGCACTGAATTGACCAAACCATGCTTTGGGAGACTATTTTAAACCATATAGTGCCTTCTTGGGCTAACACACTAAGTTTGACTCCCCTTGAGCAAAAAATCTAGGTGGTTGCTCCATATAGACCTCCACCTCAAGATCATCAAGCAAGAAGGCATTCTTGACATCTAACTGATGCAGGGGCTAATGATAAGTGGTGGTCAAAGAGATGAACAAATATGCTGATGTAAGTTTGGCAATTGGGGAAAAAGTGTCGGAATAATCCAAACCATACACTAGAGTATACCCCTTAACAACAAAACTTGCCTTCAGGCGAGCCACAAAATCATCAGGGTTGACTTTCAGTGTATACCTAGTGACAACCAACCTTAACTTTATCAGTAGGAAGAGATACCAATTCCCAAGTATCATTCTCCTATAAAACATTCATCTCTTCAACCATGGCATTCCTTGACCTAGAGTGGGCTAAGGCTTTCAAAACAAATTTAGGAAGGGCAGCAGATGATAGAGAAGTAACAAAAAAAATAATAGGAGGGTGATAATAAGTCATAGCAAACATAGTTGGAGATGGGATGTTGTATACATGTGCGTTTACCTTTCCGGACAGCAATGAGAGGATCAACATCGTGCGGAATATGATCATCAAACGAGGAAACCCAAGGTATGGTAGTAGAAGCTAGAGGGGACTTTCTTCCTTGGAGTTGTCGTCATGAATACACCTGCAAATTAGGGCGATTGAGACGATGAGGAAGACTCAAACTATATGGAGACACAGGTGGTTGATTAGGTAAGTTTAGCAAACTAGAATTTAGAAGATTAGACAGAAGAAGAGACACATTGAGATCAGAAGCACTTGGGGACTAAGTATAGTATCGTGTAGACTCAAAGACGGTAACATCTACAGAAACAAAGACGTGATGTGAAGTAGGACTATAACAAAGATATCCATTTTGGGTATATGAATAGCCCAGAAAGACAAGTTTTATATTATGAGGATCCAACTTATCCATTTCAGGAGTTAGTTGATGAATAGAGGACAAACATCCAAATATATGAGGAGGTAGAGAGAATAGAGGTGAATTATAATAGAAAACTGAGGAGGGAATTTTACCACTAAAAACAGAGGACGACATCTTGTTGACAAGATAGCAAGCAGTGAGTACAACATTACTCCAAAACACTTTGGGTACATGCGTTTGATAAACTAAGGTGCGAGAGGTTTCAAGGTTATATCTATTTTTTCTCTCTGCAACCCCATTTTGTTGAGGAGTGTGGGCACAAGATAATTGATGAACAATGCCAGACTGAGTATAAATGTCAACGGAATAGCAAACAACAAAGCAAAATATTTGTTTCCTTGCTTCAGCCCACATTTATTTCCTTATATTTCAATTCATTATTTTGTACAGTTAGCATATATTTAGTTTACATGTATAGGGCTTGACAGATTATAGTTTACTTGTATAGGGCTAGAATCATGCTAGACCTTATTTACTTTCCATGTATAGCATTCTTGTAGAGTCTATATATAATATACAGAACTCAAGGCCAATTCATTCGGCTATTCACAAAATATTTGACAATATAAGTAGTGAATTGTGTATTGAAATATTTTTTAGCATTATCATTCCGAAGTATTTGAACTGGCAAACCAAATTGAGTCTTTATTTCAAAACAAAAGGCACAAAATAAAATGATATTTTATTAAATATAAAAAAACCATCCTTGAATAAGCATCCACAAAGGTTATGAAGTACCGAAAACCCAACTTGAACACAACTCTACTAGGACCCCAAACATCAAAATGGACTAACATGAAAGGGCTTGTAGCCTGCTTATTGACTCTGGAAGCAAAAGGGACACGATGATGTTCCCAACTGACAAGACTCATAATCAAGACTAGACACATAAAGCAGATTAGGAACTAGACGTTTCAACTTTTCCAATGAAGGATGACCAAGGTGACGGTGAATTTGGAGAGGTGTGGCAGCAGTAGTGCAGCTGGTAGTAGGATATAGTGGCTCAAAGAGATAAAGTCCACCAGCTTCACGCCCTCTGCCAATCATCTTCCTTGTCTTCAAATCCTAAATGACCACATAATCAAGGAAGAATGTTAATGAACAATTCATGGATTTGGTAATCTTCCTAACTGACATATTTATTGAAAGGAAACTTGGGAATATACAAAACCGAAGGAAGAGAAATTGAAGAAGTGGGATTTATAGTCTCAATTCCCTTAATGGCAGTGGTGGATCTGTCGGTAAGAGTAGCACAGGGTAAGTTTTTAGGATATTGGAGAGTAGATAAGAAATTAGGTATGCCTGTGATATGATTAGTGGCAGCGGAGTCTACAACCCAAAGACTAGGACGAGAAAAGCTGGTTGACGGGCATGCTGTGGCATTACTTGTTTGGGCAAGAGATGCAATGGGAAGAGAAGCTTGTTGTGATGCTTGATACTGCTAGAACTTGGAATACTCTTCCTATGACATAGATATAGTATGTTGCCCCACACTAGGCCCCAAGTGTGTGAAGTCGGTGGTGACTGCATTGGTTGCCCTCAAAGGTGTGGAGTCAGTGGTGGCTGCATTAGCAAGACATGAAGGTTTACTGTGGAGATCTCATCACTGCTCAATAGTATGATTACCCCCTCCATTATGAGTGCACTTGCAAGGAGTGCCTCTACCTTGTCCATTTCTACCACCACAACCACTTGAACCACCTTGGTAACTTCTGCAGTTGCTTGTAGAATCACCATGTGTGGCAAAGGCTGTCCTCTTTGAGCCAGATGGAAGAGTAGAAGAATGTGTGCTGAAGGAAGCATGAAGGACGTGAAAATAAACATCGACAAATGATGGCAACTCTACACTACCAAGTATTTGGGAATGGACTGCCTCAAACTCGGGTTTCGAACCCTCTAAAACCCAAAGAATTGTCATCTGCTCTCTTTACTTCTGCATCTCAAGAACAATAGCGGTTATAGGTTGCATAATGTTCTCATGAATACATTTCATCTCTCCAAAATAATCAGTAATGCTCTCCTATCATACATACGTGCAATGTTACTAGAGTACAAAAGCTTGGCATAATCGCAAATCTCCTTGCATGTATCTTGATGCATGCACATCCGTGCAATCTAGGGATCCTTTGAATCCCACAACAGGGAGACAATCAAGGCATCTTCCTAAACATACTTCTTTCTTTCTCTTCTCATCAAAAGGGCCAGATTGGATCAAGTGGTTAGATTTTCCTAATGAGCCAATGAGCCTTAGACCACTAAAAATAATTCTATTCATCTTAGTTGTTATCTGTGGCCGTGATGAAGGAAATGTGTTTTTGGGTTCATGGACTTCATCCCAACCATGGTCTTAAATTTCCACGAAATTGTCAAAACTTCTGTCGAAATTGTCGTCGAAATTTCCGATTTCCGTCACCCTCGAAATCGAAATGGCAATCGATTTCCGTCTTGCATAATTTTTGTCGAAATTTCATCAAATCATCAGAAATTTATCGAAATCTCGAAATTTTAGCGAAACTTGTCGAAATTTGAACTATGCAATGAAATTTTCCTGGAATGCAAATGAGGGATTTAGGAGTGAAGAGAAATTTCTCTTTTAATTTATTTTATTTATTTTTTATTGAAATTTGATTCGAAATCAAAATCTAATACCTTGATCCCAATGCTCACAAACCAGCAGCCACACCACTGTTAAACAAGAAGAACAATCAAAACAAGCCGGGACAACCACAAAAAAGGTGAACCACCAAAACAACCACGGATGAGGTGAACCACCTATAAATTGATATAACACTGCCATAGCCTCACAAATCAACTTATGAGCACTGCCACTGCTCGAAGAGACTCACAAACAGCCTTTATGAACACTGAACAATAACTAACAGATTACCATGAGTGCATGGCTGAAAAAGGTTGGGTCTTCGAGCAAAAAACTTGCCCAATAGCTTGATAATATGGTCTAGGGAAGGGATCAGCACATGCTGGAGGAAAAGATCAGAAAAATGTGGTTTGAACACTCTCACGCACCAGAGCGTGGGGTTGGGACTGCTGGCAACTGGCTGATGCATGGGGGCCCACAGGGGGTTTTCCGGAAATGGGATTTTGTCGGGTTATGTTTCAGAGGGTTGTATTTTTGGCTTTATGGTTTATTTTGTGAAATCATGAAGGGTTGTGGTGGTTCTGAGAAGGGCAGCGATCCCCCCCCCCGGGGGGGGGGGGGTGGTGGGTGGTTTCTGGCTGCAGCTAAGTTTAGGTAGGTGATAGGGTTTAGGTTGGATCATGCTTGGGTACCATGTTGAGATTTTTGATTAAATGAATGACCTAACACACAGATTGGTCTCTCCCTCTATTTATAATACATATCAAATACGCTCTAACCACCATAATACCCTTACTAATTCTTACTAATTAACATGACAATAACACACTTAATAATACTAAAAGACTAAAAGAACCATTAACAGAGTATATGTTTCATCCTCTTATGAAAATTTGGATTGTTTGTAGCAAACGACACCAGCTTGATTGTCAACAAGCATCTCCATGGGTGATTCCTTGTTGGATCCCACTCCTGAAGAACATATTTTACCTACATCTTCCCATGTCACATGAGCCATTTCTCTATCATGGCATTTATTTAGTTTGTTCTAGTAATGCTTAAGTTTGACCTTGAGCGGCGGTAGATCACTTTGTATTCTATCGTCATACTACTGCTGCTAGGATTTACTGGTTATTTATGTGGATGATATTGTGATTACTAGTGATGTTGATGAGGATACTCGAAGAATTTTCTGCAAACAAAGTTTCAGACTAAAGATTTGGGGTTGTTGAATTACTTCTCTGGTAGAGAAGTATCTGGAACTCATATGGGGAGTGTTTTCTTTAGAGAGGAAGTATGTTCTAGATCTTTTTATGAGATTGGGCTGTTGGGATGCAAATGTGTTGGATACACCTATTGAATGATAAATCACTGATAGATGTGGGTGATTTGTGTGTTGACCCTCGACAATACTAGAGCCTTGTTGGGAAGTTAAATTATCTCAATCACTAACTGGATATATCATTCACAAGTGTTGTAAACTGGGTTCTCTCTGAACTTGTCACTAGGATATTTCATTCTTATCTTGCAGTACCTTAAAGGTGTGCATGGGAGAGGTCTCTTGTTTCAGGATTGGGATCGCACTTGTGTATACAGATGTAGATTGGCTGGGTAACCATAAGACCCACATCTGGGTATTGTGTGTTGGTGGTAACATGGTATCCTGGAAGAGTACAAAACAAGCTGTGGTGGAATGGTAAGTGCTGAGTTGGAGTATAGGTCCACACTATGTGTGAACTAGTTTGGCTAAAAAAAATGTCATAAGAACTAAGAACTTTGATTTTCTATAGTCTTAGCTTATGTTGATGTGTGATAATCAAGTTGCTTTTTGTATTGCCTCTAATCGAATCTTCCATAAGAGATCAAGCATGTTGAAGTTGAGTGTCTTTCGCTTGGAAGAAACTTGTGCTGAAGTTCATTGCAATCACTGGTGTTAAATCTGATATCAATTTGCTGACTTGTTCACTAAACCTTTGGGTGGGGGGTGCTTGACTTAAATCGATTTGTGTACTCTAGCTTGAGGGAGAGCATTATGGGTATTAAGCTTAGCATGTGTGATCTGAAGGATATTATGGTCATTGTGACGTACTTGACTTATATTATAAATAGAGGGAGACCTATTGCAGTGGTTTGGTTTTCTAATTTACTGCACACTGTTAACATGTTAAGGCCTGTATACATTGTTGGTCCACAACCTAACAACTTTAGCTTTTAGGTGAAGTGGTAATCTAATTTCTAATTGATATGATGTCCTAGGTTCTAGCCTTGTTGCCCGCTTTTCTTGCGTGATTGTTAAAATTTATCTTGTTCTCTATAATTGATGTTTATTATCATTTGTTTATATCTCCACATTTGGTGTAATGTTAAGGCTTGACACATAGTTCGCCCACAACCAAACAGCTTAAGTTTTAAGTGGTATACTGACACACCGTCCTTAGCCCATTTTGTTCATGTCTTTTGTCCGCAGCCAATGACCTTCATCAAATAACACATCTTTTGAATCGTTACTCAAACTTCTCTTCACTCTATCCTCCTCTTCCAAGAGTCCGCACTCCAATCTATCCAAACCCTCTATCTCCAATAGAGTATCAATGAAATCCTATTTGTTCCAAAGTTTTAGCTTACCGTTACCAAATTTTAATTTTTTCATATCTTAGAACTTTTCTAACCAGAAACTTGAGAATCGTTCCATGAAGACGCAACATTAGCCTGAAGAAATTGACGCGTGAGGCACATGTTTTCAGATTTAAAGGAAGAGGCCCCATGTAACTGGATTTGAATCTTAACAGCACTGGACAATGATCAGAAACAGGCCTAGGCTAAACCATCTGGACCACACTTGAGAACACCTCCTCCAATTCATTTGTAGTCTATATGCTACATTTGACACCTTTGGAGCAACACAGGAAGGAGGTTGCTCCATCTCCACTTACACATAAAGATCACCAGTTAAAAATGCATTCTTGATTTTAAGTTGGTGAAGTGGCTAATTCTTAACAATATCAACTGAATGCATCACTATCACTGAAGTATTAAAGGATGCATAAAATGGGGGCAGTGCCCATGTACACAGGAAATATACCTGTATGCGAAGAAGCAAAATCTAGAAAGACAAAGGACTATATATTTAAACGGGAAAATTGCCCAAAAAACTCTATGAAGGAGTCTATTGAAAAAGGATGGGAGGATTGAGCCAATTTTGTTTAAAATGTTGCGGGAAGCAATATGAAATTGGTCACATGTTTTATTAACTAAATTCAATGATTCTATTTCTTGGTACTTTTTTATGCTGTATTATTTAGTCCCTACATGGTTAGAATCTTACGAGTCACGATTCGGTTCATATGATTCGTATCAGACCCACACCAAATCGATTCAAATCTTTCTGCTGAATCTAAAAACAACTAAATTGTTGCTGAATCTATCAATTCATGTCGTGAATCTAACGGATTGATTTGAATCCTTCTATTCACATGATTCTAGACGTATAATATACTAAGATCCATTGTTTTAAAACCCCCTGAGACATCATTTCTTTAAATGCTTTTATTTTTACAGAACTTTAAATTGCTTTTATTCTTGCACAGTTACCTTCCATTCCTTGTTTGTATCAATTTTGTGCTGAAAAAAGGAGAAAATGTAACTGTGTTGCCTTCACAAAACTATTCTTCACTCTTGGAGAAGTATATTACTCTGCCATTGAGAAGAAGAGGCAGAATACTCATCGGCCGAGGTGGTACTCATGTTTTGTTGTGGTCTTAAGATGCAAAAGTTGGTTTTTTTTTGTAGCTTGTTCAATTTATTATTATTTTTAAAGTTGAATATTTTTCTTTTTTTTTTTAAATGTGAGAAAGAATATGCATGAAATATTATTATTTTTTTGTTAGATTACCACTTTACTTAAAAGTTTAAGCTGTTAGGTTTTTAACCAACAATGTTTATCATGCTTTAACACTCCTCCGCATGTGCAACCTAATAACATGTGGAGAGATAAACAAAGGATAATGTTGGAAGGTTTCAAAATTTATCTAGTCAACTCTCCTTGATTATAGGAGAAATTTCTATAACTATGTAAATAATCTTAGGAGATATTCTAGGATATATTTTTAGGAGATATTCTAGGAGATTTGTTAGCAATTGTCATTCCTTCCCTTTTTCTATTCTTTCCTTTATTATTCTTTGCTTTTAGATTATCCTTGTAGTGTATAAGACATTCAGATTGTACCTAATTTTACAATAATAAGAAATACTATTTCAATTCTTCTCCACTTCTAGATGGTATCAGAGCCTGGTTTTCTTTTCCTTTCAGCAGTCATAGCCTCTAAAACCTAGGCCGCATTGCCTTAACTTTGTTCAACCTCTATTATGTCTAAAATTTCCGAAACTTCCACCATGGCCAAACCTGAACCTGTGGTCAACATCAAAACTAAGACCAAGGTAGCCCATACCGAACCCCATTGAGTCCAAATCACAAATATTCGTCTCAATGAAGCCAACTTCTTGAGGTGGTCTCACTCAGTTCGAATGTATATCCGTCGGAGAGGTAAGATTGGGTACCTGACTGGTGCAACCAAGGCACCTGACAGAGCAGACCTATCATATGCTATATGGGATGCTGAAAATTCCATGATTATGGCTTGGATTGTGAATGCAATGGATGAAGATATTAGTGCTTACATGTGCTATACTACTGCAAAAGAACTCTAGGATAATGCTAGTCAAATGTATTCTGACCTTGGAAATTATTCCCAGATTTATGGATTGCAGCAAAAAATTGGCAAGACCCAACAAGGGGAAGATAGTGTGACTAAGTATTTCAATGTCCTTAAGGGACTGTGGCAGGACTTGGATCTATTCAATGATTATGAATGGAAGAGCCCTGATGATTGCAACTACAACAAGAAGATCAAGAATTTTTAAATTCTTGGTTGGACTCAATGATGAGTTTGATGAGGTCAGGGGGAGGGTTCTTGGTAGACAGCCTCTACCTCCAATCGGAGAGGTATTTTCTAAAGTGAGACGTGAAGATTGTCACTAGAATGTTATGCTAAGGAAAAAAGGGGCTGATGGAACAGTTGAAAACTCGGCTTTGGCTGCTGCTAATGCCTTTGTACAGCAGTCATATCCCTATCAAAAATCTCGAGTATGGTGTGACTATTGTAATAAGCCACGCCATACCCAAGAAACGTGCTAGAAACTATATGGAAAACCAGCAAATTGGAAGGGCAGCAAACCTGGACCTAGAAACAACCAAGTGATTCTTAGAGCAAATGAAGCCCAAACCAATGTTCTAAGTTCAGAGCAAATGGATCAGCCTCTTAAAGTGCTGAAATCCAATCTGATATCCGGTACTTCTATTGGTTCCTTGGCCTAAACAGGTAATATGTCGAGTGCCTATTCCTGCTCTTTAGCCTTTGCACCATGGATTATTGATTCAGGTGCATCCAACCATATGACGAGTATTTCTCAATTGTTTCAATCTTATTATCCTTGTTTGGATAATAAAAAGGTTAGGATTGCAGATGGGAGTCTTTCAACCATTGCAGGAGCAGGTTCAATTAGAATTTCCGAGAAAATAGAATTAAAATTTGTCCTTCATGTTCCTAAACTTACTTGCAATCTTCTGTTTTTTTGTAGATTATCCCGTGATTCTAATTGTCGTATTGTATTCTTTGATTCTCACTGTGAATTTTAGGACCAGAACTCGGGGGCGTTGTTTGGCAGTGCTAGGATGATCGATGGCCTTTATTATTTTGATGATACCCTATTTAGCAATAAACAAGCTCAGGGCTTGAGTGGTAGTACTAGTTCAATCCCTGTGCGTGATCAAATAATGCTTTGGCATCTTAGATTAGGGCATCTTAGTTTTTCTTATTTAAAATATTTGTTGCCTAATTTGTTTAAAAAATTGAATTGTATTTCTCTTCGTTGTGACGTGTGTCATTTATCAAAAAATCATTGAGTTCCTTATATTTCAAAAGGCTACTGTGCATCAAAACCTTTTTATTTGATTCATATTGATGTTTGGGGTCCCTTTAAGGTTACTACCTAATCCTGAAAAAAATGGTTTGTGACTTTTATAGATGATCATTCTCGGATTTGTTGGGTATATTTGATGAATGGAAAATCTGAAGTTGAAATATTATTCAAGAATTTTTATAGTATGATCAAAAACCAATTTCACACAAAAATAAGCATACTTCGTACGGATAATGGTACAGCATATTTCAACCAAGTTTAATTTTTTGAAAGAAAGAGGGATTCAACATCAATCCACTTGTCGTGACACCCCACAACAAAATGGTATCGCTGAAAGAAAAAATTGTTGTTACTTGAAGTTGCACAGGCCATAATGTTTTCAATGCATATTCCAAAATATTTGTGGGGGGATGCTATTCTAACTGCTTGTTACCTTATTAATGGAATACCTACCCGTGTGCTGCAGTATAGCACTCCTTTGTCATGCCTAAAAAAATCCTTTCTTGATAATAGGATCATTTCTGATCTGCCTCTAAAAGTATTTGGATGCACTGTTATGTTCATATTCTAGCTCACCTTAGATTTAAACTTGGTCCTAGGGCTGAAAAATGTGTGTTTCTTGGATATGCTCCCAATAAGAGAGGGTATAAATGTTTGAATCCAAAAGCAAAAAAAATTCACATCAGTATGGATGTCGTTTTTGTTGAAAATCAGTCTTACTTTAACCAAACTTATCTTCAGGGGGAGAAAGAGAGTAGTGAAGATCAGTTTTGGCAAACTTCTATACCAATGCCTAATGTTTTCCTTGACATTGACATCCCTATACAAAACATTCAAGGAACTGAAATTTTAAATAGTGAAAAAAAATGGAAATCCCAATCTGCCTGTACAAAGCGTAAGGCAATCACAAACAGGGGGAGAATTGCTACAGAATAATCCCTCTTCTGAGCTTCGTGTTTATACTAGAGGCAGGTATCGTTCTAATACTACGGATCAACCCACAATTTCAGAGTAGAATCAATCATCACCTCCAAAAACTGGTCATTTGGAAATCCCAGGTTATCCTTCTACTACACTTTCAGTTGATCAATCTACTAACCTTGATGTACCTATAGCCATTAGGAAAGGAGTTAGAACATATACCACACACCCCATTGCCAAATATTTATGACTCTCTGATAATCATAAGGCCTTTACATCCAATATTTCTCACCTATTTGTTCCAAGGACCATTCAGGAAGCTATGGATCATCCGGATTGGAAGTTAGCAGTTCCTGAAGAGATGAATGCACTATGGAACAGCAGTACTTGGGAAATTGTTGATTTGCCAAAGGAAAAGAAAACTGTAGGTTGCAAGTGGGTGTTTATAGTTAAATGCAAGGCTGACGGCAATATAGAGAGATATAAGGCAAGACTCATTGCAAAAGGGTTTACGCAAACATACGGAATTGACTATCAAGAAACTTTTGCTCCAGTGGCCAAGATAAACTCAATCCGTGTGTTACTCTCCTTAGCTGTACATTCTAACTGTCCCTTACACTAGTTGGATGTAAATAATGCCTTTTTAAATGGAGATCTAGGGGATGAAGTGTTTGTGGAATTACCACCAGGTTTTGAAGGTAATCTTGGCAGTGATAAGGTGTGTAAATTGAAAAATTCATTGTATGGGCTCCAGCAATCTCCGAGAGCTTGGTTTGAATGCTTTGGGAAGGTTGTAAAGAGTCATGGTTACAGCCAAGGTCAAGCTGATCACACCATGTTCTATAAGCACTCAAGTGAAGGGAAGGTTGCTATTCTAATTGTCTATGTTGACGATATTATTTTGACAGCTAATGACAGCAAGGAACTTGAGAAATTAAAACAGATGCTTGCTAATGAATTTGAGATTAATGACTTGGGTGGCTTGAAGTATTTTCTTGGTAAGGAATTTGCAAGGTCAAGAAAAGGTATTTTTGTCTCACAAAGAAAATATGTGTTTGACTTGCTTGGAGAAACAGGTTTACTAGGGTGTAAAGCAGCTGAGACACCTAGAGAGCCTAATCTTAAACTACAACCTGCCAAGCCTGAGGAAGTAACCAATAGAGACCAGTACCAAAGATTGGTTGGAAGGCTACTTTATCTATCACATACACGTCCTGACATAGCCTTTGCTGTCAGCATGGTAAGCCAATTCATGCACTCACCAGGGGCCTGACCACTTTGATGCAGTTTATGGAATCCTGAGATATTTAAAGGGAACTCCAGGAAAAGGTCTGTTGTTTGAAGACCATAGACATCTACAAGTTGAGGTATACACTGATGCATATTGGGTTGGGAGTATAACCAATCAAAGATCAACTTCTAGTCATTGTGCCAATGTGGTTACATGGTGAAGCAAAAAACAAAATGTGGTAGCTAGGAGTAGTGCAAAGGCAGAATTTAGGGCAGTTGCTCATGGAGTTTGTGAAGTGTTGTGGATTAAAAAATTATTGGAAGAATTGAAAGTCACTAATCGGCTACCTATGAGACTGTATTGTGATAACAAATCTGCCATAGCCATTGCTCACAATCCAGTGCTTCATGATAGAACAAAACATGTTGACGTCGACAAGCATTTTATAAAGGAGAAGCTGGACAGTGGACTGATTTGTTTACCCTATATCTCTATTACCGAACAAGTAGCAGATATACTTACAAAAGGACTACCAAAGAAGCAATTTGAAAATTTGATTGGCAAGCTGGCTATGGAAGACATCTTCAAACCAGCTTGAGGGGGAGTGTTGGAAAGTTTCAAAATTTATCCAGTCAACTCTCCTTGATTATAGGAGAAATTTTTGTAATTATGTAAATAATCTTAGGAGATAGTCTAGGATATATTCTTAGGAGATATTCTAGGAGATTTGTTAGCAATTGTCATTCCTTCCTTTTTTCTATTCTTTCCTTTTAGATTATCCTTGTAGTCTATAAAACATTCAGATTGTACCTAATTTTACAATAATAAGAAATACTATTTCAATTCTTCTCCACTTCTAGAGATAAATTAACAAGCATTATAGGGAATGAAAGAATTTTTAAACCCCACACAATTAACACGGGCAACAAGACTAGAACCCTGGACCTCTTGGTAACCAACATTAATACCCTGTTAGATTCCACTTTATTCTTTTTTTTTTCTTTTTTCTATTGAATCTTCCCTTAGATTGCATAAAATTCCTTTTTTTTTAATTAATATTTTTTAACTCATTCCCTTTTCATTTGTTTAGGGAAAGCATACAAATGAGGTACATTTTTTTATTGTCAAAATTTAAATGTATTTTACTCTTTCACTTGTTCATATATCAATATATGCATGTTTTTTAGAATTGGTTCTAGAGATATGTCCCAAATCTTACGATTTGATTCTCAATTCCCAAAATTGGAATTTCAAATAATTATTTGAATTTCGATTTCACAACTATGAGTTGCTGGATCTCCATTATCAAATTTTAATTTACTTTTTCACCTTGCTGTTGGTGCTTCCAGCCCTTCCTCAATGTCCCTAGTCCAGATATTTGCATTAGATTACCACTTTTTACCTAAAAGCTTAACATGTTAGGTTGTGGGTCAACAAGTATATCAAGCCATATACTCCCCTATATGTGCAGCCTGACAGCATGCGGAGAGATAAACAAATGATAAACAACACCCGTTTTATGGAATAAGATAATTCTTAACAAACAAACGATAAATGCAGGCAACAAGAACCCCAGGACCTCTTGGCAACCTACTCTGGTACCATGTTAGATTACAACTTCACCTAAAAGCTTAAGTTGTTAGGTTGTGGACCAATAATGTATATCAAGCCTTAAAAATTTGCATAATATGTGTAGAATCTAATGAAACTACTGCACTCTTTTTTCTACATCGTCTGGTGGCTAGACAGCTTTGTGCTACTTTTTTTCTTTGTTTTCGGTGTAATATGGGTACAAACACTAGAGTATGTTGATTTCTTGTTGCACAGTTAAGGGGTTTTGGAAGAAGCAAATGAGGGAGGATTTTTTGGACTTCTGCAGTGTTTTCTGTTCTTTGGACTTCAGGATTTTGATGATAAAACAGGGATAGAATTGTTTTTCTTGCTTCTTTTGGGGCATATGCTTCAGGACTTTAGGGGGGAGTTCTTCATCTGAACTCCAAAGAGATTGGAGAGCTGCATTTTTATAATTGCTTTTAGCTTTCCTTTATGAGGATGGCTTGTTCTCCAAAGATTGTAGTTCTTTCTTACTCTCATTAATTAATTTCTTTTACTATACAAAAATATGTATAAATACTACAAATATTCTGAATCAGAGTTATGCAGGGCCTTGGCAGGTGATGCTTAAGCAAGAAGATGGTTCCTATGCTTGTGTAGCAGAGAGTGCAACTCGTTTTGCACTGGGTGAAGTAAAAATCTCTCACCTTTTGAGCTCTAATTCCTTCCTCTACTTGTTTGGAATGATTCTCTATGCTATTGAACTAATTATTAATGTACTTTAGACCAAAGAAGAACTGTTGAGGGTCTTGGGACTGCAAGAAGAGCAAGGAAGCTCATTGGAATTTCTTCGAAGAGGATACAAGGTTTCTTCCCTAGTATTTTGTAGTTGCTTCAGGAATGCATATCTCTCTCTCTCTCTCTCTCTCTCCTGCTTTATCTTGATTTTTCTGTAGACTTGTGGCTTATAGTGGTCAAAATTCAGACTAGTATTGTTTTGGACACAGTTATGTGGGAACATGCATCTGACTTTCCAGATTTGTGCATTGGTGTCCTGCAGCCTGCTACTGGCCATTGGATAAAAGAATTATGGAGTAGATAATTGAGTCCAACATTCAAAATTATTTCAAGCTGCCTAAATATCTTCTATTGAAGGAAATTCATGTAACTTGTGCAATAGGCATAACACCTTTGAAACTTATTTCCTGGAAAAGCAACCTTTTCTTTTTTAAGATAATAAAAGGAGGTATATTTGATTGAGAAGGAGAAGTTACAACCTCAGGGGACAAGAGGTCCACCTGAAAAAATAAAAAACAGAAACAAAACAAAAAAATAATTATAAAGATGACAATTTAAAAAAAAAAAAAAAAAAAAAGAAGAAGAAGAAGCAGAAAAGTACCCCTTACCAAGAAAACCCCTTATCATTCTCTTTCCATCATAAGGGGGAGGTATATTAGATTGAGAAAGAGAAGCTACAACCTGAGGGGACAAGAGGTCCACCTGAAAAAATAAAAAACAGAAACAAAACAAAAAAATAATAATAAACATGAAAATTTAAAAAACAAATAAAAAAATAAAAAATAAAAAATAAAAATAAAAATAAAAAATAACTGAAAAGTACTCCTAACCAAGAAAACCCCTTTTCAATCCCTTTCCATCTTAGTTCACTGAGCACTTTAAATGTGCAAGCCCCCTCTGACTCTTCTTCGCTTTGTACTTACCCCCCATCAAAGCGCAGTTCAATTCCACCAGCATCACACATTTTTAAATCCAATTTATCCATTATATCTTGGGCTTTTAAGTCCTTCCTAGAAATGACCTGCACTGGTGTAGGTAAAATTCTATCATTGCACTGTAGTTTATTATCCAACTCATTGTTCCCAAAAATATGAACCCCCTCCAATCCTTCCAATGGCCTAGGATGATATATGATAGGTCCCCGAGAACATCACTGTAATCAGAAACGTATCCATATTTTTCTTGAATCTCATCCTACAGTAAACCACCATCACAGTCAAAATCGCTGATGTCATCGCTATTGTTATCTGAAAAATCTCCCCATTTCTTAGATTTCTTTCCTTTGCTTACTCCATCACTTGCTACATCCTTCCATCTTAGCAAGTGGATCTTCTACAATTTCCAACTCTCCTGCTGAATCTCTCCTTATAATCTTTAGCCTTATCTCACTGGAATGCTCTCTTTTTTCTTCATGTAATTTCTTCATTTCTGCACCCATCATTGCAGCCTTCTGAAGAGCATACACCTTAGGACCCTTAGATTTTTCAGAATTAAATCCTGAAACACCAGATTTCCTAACCAATCCAGCTTCTTCTTTTTTATTAATCCTGTACACGCCAGCCTCTAATCCCTCTGCAAATCCAGAATCAACAGCCAACAGCCAATCTGACACTTCTGTTATTATCATCATTTTCTTCAAAAATGATTTCAAAACCAAATTAAAAGCATCCTGAATACACTTTGAATGTTGATCCATTCTATGCTTATTTTGGAGAGCTGGAGAAAGATTTTGTGTTTTTTTAACATCTTGATGAATAGTGAATACCCACCTCTCCTGTATGTAAAATTTGGCTAGGTAAGTGGGCTTGTTCAGAAACAGGGTCGTGCAAGGGAAGGGCCTGCACCCATATCCTTGCCCTGGGACTTTTTATATACAAGGCCTATCTGTGGAAACCCCTGTTTACAAGAGACTTCTTTAAAAACCCTTGGGATTCTTGTCAAAACACTGGATCTGTTCTATTAAATGGCCTAACTTTGTTAAAAAAAGAAGCATCACCTTTCTCACAAACCTGGCCCAAATTCAGTATGAGTACTAGACGACCAGGCCCAAATTTTGTAGCCTCATCATCCCTTATTGCAGCCCTAGCCACCTTTGCAAGATTAGCAGAAACCACCAGAACCCTAGTTACCTGCACCTTATGTTCACCTCCGATTGAGTGCGCTGTAATCTGGTAATGGCACCCTCAATTCCTTCAATCACATATCAGCCTCACACCTAATACACAATTTTTTTTTTTTATGGTGAACTACTTTGAGCAGCCTTCGCCTATCTTTCCTTCCTATTGAATAGTTGGGTATAATGGAAGACCTAATCACAATGATAGGTCTCTCCCTCTATTTATAATATATGTCTACATACCAATAACCATAATGACCTTGCTAACTCTCACTTGTTAACATAAAACTCACTCTAACAATGCTAAATGACTAAGATAACCATCAACACTCCCTTAAAGTTGGAGTGCGTGCGCGCACACACACACACACACACATATCATATCATATCATATGCTCCTAGCTTGTTACAAATGAATTTAACACGAGAACTCCCCAAGGTTTTGGTAAATAAACTAGAAATCTGCAAATTAGATTTCATCCGATATCTGATCCTACCATGCTCCAGATTTAGTCAGTTGCAGCACCTCCAAAGCCTTTGGTACATCGCTCTTCTCAAGTGTCTATAACCCCGGACAGGTATGGGTTTCCCTTTTCAAGTTCTGGCAACTCTGTTTTGGCTCTTACTGTTGCATTGTCCAATTTAGATATTCCCACTTCCTACTCACACGCTGCCAAGCATGATTGTTGGCGATAGGCTATGCAGGAAGAAATTGTCGCTCTAGAGGCCAATCACACAGGGGACATTTAGCCTTTTCCTCCCACCATTGTTCCTCTGGGCTGTAAATGGGTTTACTTAGTCAAGGTTCGATCTGATGGAAGTCTAGATTGTTACAAAGCTCGCCTTATTGCACTTGGGAATAATCAGGAATATGGTGTCAATTATGTAGAGACCTTTGCTCTTGTGACTAAGATGACTACTGTTCGTACGATTCTAGCTATTGCTACTTCTAGCGAGTGGCCACTACATTAGATGGATGTCAAGAGTGCTTTTCTTCACGGGGATCTTAAAGAGTGTATTTATATGAAGCCACCCTTGGGCTTGTTTCCCTCTCCGACTTCACATGTGTCTAAGCTTTGTCATTCTCTTTTTGGTCTCAAACAAGCTCCAAGGGCTTGGTTTGATAAATTCCGCATCACTTTATTACAATTTTCATTCAAGCAGAGCAAGTATGACACTTAATTGTTTCTTCGGAAATCAGATATGGGTATTGTTGTTCTTTTGGTTTATGTTGATGATATTGTGATACTGGTTCCTATTCTGCTTTGCTTGCTTAGCTCAAGACTCATCTCTTAGAGTCCTTTCATGTGAAAGATCTTGGGTCTCTGATATATTTTCTTGGTCTTGTGGTGAATCGTAGTCCCTAAGGTATTTCGCTCAATCAACATAAGTATGCTAGTGACTTGGTGGTCACATCTGGCCTTCACAAGGGTACTTTTGTTGATACTCCCATGAAATTAAATGTCAAGCTTCGCAAAGAGGAGGGTGATTTACTTGCTGATCCCAGTTTATACCGAAAATTGGTGGGTAGTCTTGTCTATCTCACCATTACTAGACTAGACATTTCTTTTGCTGTATAGCAAGTCAGCCAGTTTCTTTTGACTCCTCGTCATCTTCATTTGGTGTTGTCCGTAGGATCATATGCTATGTTTTAGGCACTTATGCCTGTGGTTTATTCTTCCTTGCAGGCAATTCTACTTGTCTTGCTGCTTATAGCGATGCTGATTGGGTTGGTTGTGCGGATACACATCGCTCCATCATTGGTTGGTGTGTGTTCTTAGGTCATGCATTGATCTCTTGGAAGAGTAAGAAGCAAGACAGAGTTTCTTAGTCATTGACGGAATCTGAATATTGGGCGATGTCTCTTGCTTGTTCTAAAATTATTTGGCTTCGAGGCTCGCTTGCTGAGCTAGATTTTTCTGAGACTGTTCCTACACCTCTACATGCCGATAATATGAGTGCTATCTAGATCACGGCCAATCTTATCTATCATGAGTGCATGAAGCATATTGAAGTCGATTGTCATTCTATCCGTGAAGCATTTGAAGCTTGTGTTATCACTCTTCTACAAATTTCCACTGAATTACAAATTGCGGATATCTTCACCAAGGCTCTCACTCGTCATCGACATTGCTTCCTAAGTAGGAAAATTGATGCTTGTTGATCAACCCACATCAATTTGAGGGGGGTTGTCAATGGAACAGCAAACAACAATGCAAAAGATTTCTTTTCTTACTTCAGCCCGCATTTATTTCCTTATATTTCCATTCATTATTTTGTACAGTTAGCATATATTTAGTTTACATGTATAGGGCTTGATAGATTATAGTTTACTTGTATGGGGCTAGAATCGTGCTAGACCTTATTTACTTTCAATGTATAGCATTCTTGTAAAGTCTATATATAATATACAGAACTCAAGGCCAATTCATTTATCCATTCACAAAATATTTGACACAAACAACCATTTCTCTGATGTTGTAAATGAGCAACTAAAAAAGGTGAGATCTTTGGATGAAAACATTATGAGAAAACTTCAATAATATGTTTATAGAGGAATTGAGTACTGCTGGAAAAATTTAGGTTAGAAGCATGCCTGAAATTGGCTTCACACGCTGGTGCGTGGGGTAGGCCCTAGTAGCCTTTGATCAGCGTGTGAGGGTGCATGGGGAGAAAGCTGTTTTTTTAGGGCTATAATGTTGCTGGAAATTCTTTTACAATGGTAGACATGCATTGGATTAGGGTGGGTTTTAGGCTTTGGTTTTGATGGTAGTTGTCACAATTAGGGTTTACGTCTCAAAAGTAGGCTCTAATACCATGTTGAATAATTGGGCAAATGGAAGACCTAATCACAATGATAGGTCTCTCCCTCTTTTTGTAATGTATGTCAAAGTACATACCAATGACTATAATATCCTTACTAACTCTCACTTGTTAACATAAGAGAGACACACACTAACAATACTAAATGACTAAGATAACCATCAACTTCCATCACCACCTTATTCCATGATCTGGAACTGAAGTGCTTGCAACACCTGCTCCTTCAAAACGAAAAATTTCCTTCCCAAATTCGCATAACACATTTGCAAAGCTTCCCCATCCAATTTATTTTACATTGCCAACACAAAAAATTTCTTACCTTTCCCCCCTCAGTCCTAATTCCAAAAACTTCCCTACCCTTGTCCACATAATTGCCATCCAACAATGGAGGTTTCCCTTGCGAACGCTTCTAGAGCCGCTTCCCAACTGAACAAAAGTTGATAGACCATCGACAAGCTAGCAAATTGCCTCCTTCATGAATTAAACCCACCTATTTCGAGAAACGTTATTTTGGAGCATGCATTGGATAGGGGTCACCCCCTTATTATCCAAACTCAAATCAAAGGATTTTCCTTCAAAGGATTTTCCTTTGATCTGCACTGAACGCTTTAACACCAGCACCTGCTAACACAGCCATGGTCGTTCTTGCGCGAGGGTGTGAGAGTTGTTATGCAAGAGAGAAAAGAGTGATCTTTAGTTTTTTAGCAGTATTTGAAGTTTGGGTTTGTTGAAGATAAGAAGAAGAAGCAGCTTCAAAATTTGAACCCGATAAAACTCAAAACTAGCCTTCAAAGAATAGCTTTTGAGTCTTCAAAGAAGATGACCTTAGATTCAAAAAAGAAAAGTAGAATCTTCAAAGATGAAGCTTTGAGCAGTCAAACTTGCTAGGGCTTGCGAGATGGAGCTTTGTGGACAAGCAGGGAATAGTCATACTTTCTTGGGCTTGCCAAATGGAGCTTTGAGAACAAGCAGGGAATAGTCGAACCTGAGATGGAGCTTCAAAAGATCAAACAGGGAACATTCAAACCTTGCTTCGCTGTTACAAAGATGAGATAATCTCTTTGCGGGAATAAATGGAGTGACGGCTGCAGTCTGGCGACTGGAGGACTACAGACTCTGTCGTCTGGTGGTAGATGGAGGCCTGCCATGCCATAGAAAAAGAACGATGAAGACATGAAATTGCAAACAGCAGACAGCTGAAGTGAAGCTCTCTTTGGTGGTTACTGGTTTTTAGGGAGTTCTTACACAAATCACCGCATTTCTAATGCTGTGTTAGTCATTACCCTAGTCTAATGATCTCTATTAGAACAAAAGGAATGTGAAGCCCATGGTGCAACTCTATCTCTCTCTTAATGCTTTGTTTCTTTCTTCCATCACTTTCATGGCGATGAAGAACAATTGTTGTATAGAGCAGGATCTCCAGAGGGTTGTTCAGATCAAAGGGAAATCTTTTGATTTGAGGTTAGGAAGGATAAAGATAGGAGGTTTTGTGGTTTTTCTGGTTAAGAATGAATGTGGCAATGACTTGCTGGGTGAGGGTGCCTTTGCTGGTGATATGATGGATTTTGCAGAGTTTGATCTTAGTGTATTCTTGGATGAGTAGTTCTAGAGAATGTTCGAGGGTCTGGAAGGGTTGTGCAAACTTAAAGCCTCTGTTTTCAGGAGGGACATAGCTTTAGAGAAGAATTTGATTAATCACTAATTCGTTGACGTTGTGAAGGGGGGTCAGTGCTTTAGATTCATTTGTTCGTGGATGGCAGTGTGTGAATTTTGGAACTTTGTGGCAGGACGTTGTTCAGCTGCTGTGGGAGGTGGTTGGTTAGGTTTGCCCGTGGGTGGCATGAATTAAAAGATTTGAGGAGCTATCATGGGCTGGAATAGGCTTAGAGTGATGCAAGTCTTATTGGACTTGGATGATTTGTTGCCCAAGTTGGGTTGCCGTCTGACCCAAATTGGGTTATTGATTCTCCACTTGTTGAGAGGAAGGATGTTACCACTGTACAGGAAAGGTCAAATCAGGAAATTACTAGTGTAGGAAACAAAGTACAGAGTGAGCAAAATATTAAGGGAGCAATAGTAGTCGCTGGTGACATCCTCAATGGTGATCTGGTTCAGAAGGTGGAAAATAATAGTGGAAGCAAATTAGGACGTGATGGAAAGCTAGCGTGTCTACCTCGTCTAGTGAGGTTATGTTATACTCGTTGAAAAGCTATGTAGGTAGGTTTTGAAATGCACAAAGTTTTTGAGGAAAAATGACTTAGGAGCGCACACTAATAAAAATTTGGAGATTTGTAATGATGGTAGTTTTAGTCTATTGAAGAGTGACTGTTTTGAAGGATGGGTCAGGGGAGAACGTTAGTAAGGCAGTCTGTCAATGGCAATTTAAAACCGCCTCATATGTTTAGATGGGGAGAGTGATTTTTGATATCGAGTTTGCATGTGATGGATGTCTATTATTGGATTAATTCTGTGAGTAGTATTGGTATTGTAAAGACCTACCTATCTTATCATATAATAAAGAATAATGAGTAAAATAGTCAACCTGAACTCGTGGGCAATGGGGACACCTGTCATACATAGCGGAACCTAGGCAGCAATAAATATAAATCCCAAACTCATAACCACAAAGTACATAATACCAGAGTCAAATATAATCTAAAACATGGTGTGTATATACATTCTCCCAAAAATACAAAAAAATAACTCTAGGATCCCATAACAAAATCTCCTGATCCTAGTTCAAACTTACCTTCCTAACGGGGTAGCACAACTGACTCAACGGCGGCCTCGATCCGCCGATTTTTCTGGGTTTTCTGAAAATTATTTAATGTTCGAGAGTGAGACACTTCTCAGTAAGTGAAAATAAACTAAATACAGCTGTGTGACAACATGAATATTTAATGCTAATATAGATATACAGTACATTTTGCATACTGGAAACATTAATCATATCATAACTGCATAGACAAATACTTTCATATTTCTTATAAATCGTACTGTTCATGAATTGTCTGGTATAGCTAGTAATACTGAAAATTTACCCAGGATGAATAGTTAGCTGATGTCATGTATTAACCTCCATGATGGGTTGTGCAGCCCGAAGGCGGGACCTGACAATGGCTGGCCGACTATTGCCGAGTCAAAAATGTCTGTAAGTATGATGAGCCCGCCACACCCTGGTCCGAACTATCAGGTGGATGTTTAGAACTTTACACTGAAAGCCACATCAACTATCCGTCTCCCACCCCCTCTACTTGCAGGGGTGATTAGCACAAGTCTGAACATAATATTTGATCTATATAGCTACGATACCGTGCTCCTGTAAATGAACTGAATTGTCATCCGGGTTCTGATAACATATAATACATGATAACATACTTGTTTAACATAAAAGGATTGATAGCATTTTTTGTAATAACATACATACATATATACGACCTTGCGCCGATTTCTTTCATATCTGTGGCCTTGCGTCGAACATTTCATAAATACGCCCTTGCGCCGAAATCATACATAATATACGGCCTTGCGCCGGCTATCAATCACGGCCTTTTGCCGAATATTTCATACATATTATTCTGAATAAATAATTCATTTATCATGTATTTTAAAACCATAATGTACTGCATTATTTCATAATCTTTAAAAATATGCTTTATTCGTAAAATTGCTATAACATAATACTTTTCATGTAAAATAATATTCATGCCACACAATGCTAAATAAACCATACATTCCATTCTAAAAATATATTTTCTGGCATTTCATACTAATATATATACATTTCAACATAATAGTAGTATTTTCCCAAATATGCATTTTTACCAGTCTTCTCATATATATTATACATGCTGCCTGAAAATAAATTTGTTGATAAATAACGATAATAGTTTGCATGGAAAATAACTGCTTTAGTTTATTCCCTTACCTGATTTCTGAGTAGACACCCTCTAAAATACACTTGTCCTGCACCCGCAGGGTTCCCTGTTCAATACCTTGAAGATGACAACTCTCAGAACTAAATTTCAATATTTTTCCGTGAATAACATTTTCTATAACTATGGAAAGATCAAATTTTGCATAAAAAGCCTTACCTTAACCCGGGGATGAATTCCAATTCTGCCCCACCAACGATCCGCTCCAATAGTCTTGGAGAGAACTTCCCCAGGAGCATCATGGTGGCCTCAGATCGACGATCCGACAAGAAATGGGGTCGAAATCGAAGAGAGAAGAGAGAGAAACCGTAGAGGAGAGAGAGAGAGAGAATTTTTTCTGATTTTCTGCGTAAAAATCTAAGTTTTAAGCTATTTATACTATGGGCTTCATCGATGAGTCACGTCACCTCGTTGACGAGGTCAAGAAGGCTTCTCGTTGACGAACTCTCCCCCTCGTCTTCGAAATTCAGATTTGCCAAAAACATCCTCTCGGTATTTTCTCGTCGACGAAGCGTACCCTCGTCGACGAGCTTAAAATACCATGTTGAAGCGTTTGTTGACGAAGTCTACTGCTGCCTTTTTATGTTCCCATTTACCCCTTTCTCTATTATTTAAATATCATTATTCTTCGGGTCATTATAGGTATGACTTGGATTCTTCAGAGTTTTTTGCTGGAAATTCTATGAGCAGTATTGGTATGACTTGGATTCTTCAGGTTTTGTGGGTGGCATTTCCTATGAGTTAGTTTTTCCCTTGGAAGGTTTGGAAAATGTCTCCATTTTTTGAGGATGGAGGATTGGGTCAAGAATAGGTGATTGCTTTTACAAGCCATGTGAAAGAAGAAACAATTGAAAAATATTTTTCTTCGTTATATTGTTCTTCTGTACAATCCAATATATAATACGATTACTTATTCTAAACAAGGAAACAATTTCCTATTGAATAATATCAAATCCCCCATAATTACCCACTTTCCTAATTTGTATTTTATTTACAAAGATATTCAGGATTGATATTTTAACACTCCCCCTCAAGTTGGATCATAAATATTAATCATCTCCAACTTGCTAATAAGATCATCAAAGCTCTGTCGTCCCAACCCTTTAGTGAAGATATCTGCAGTTTGTTCCTTGGTTGGCACATAAGTCATACATATAATTCCTTCTTCAATTTTTTCTTTGATGAAGTGCCTGTCTACCTTCACATGTTTAGTCCTGTCATGTTGGACTGGATTAAGAGAGATGCTAATAGCTGCCTTATTGTCACTGTAGAGTTTGATAAGAAGGTTCACCGGTACCCGTAATTCCTCCAATAGTTTTCGTAACCACAATCCTTCACAAATCCCTTGAGCGACTACCCTGAATTCAGCTTCAGCACTACTACGAGCCACCACATTCTGTTTTTTGCTTCTCCAAGTTAAAGATTTCCCTAGACGAATGTACAATATCCTGTGGTGGACCTTCTATCTTCCACTGATCCTGCCCAATCTGTATCTGTAAAGATCTCTACTTCGTTGCATTCACATTTCTTAAAGAAGAGTCCTCTTCCCGGGGATCCCTTGAGATATCTAAGGATCTTGTATACAACATCTAAGTGAACTTCCTTTGGTGAATGCATGTGTTGACTTACTACACTGACTGGAAATGCAATGTCTGGTCTAGTATGTGATAGGTAGATCAGCTTGCCAACCAATCTTTGATACCTCTCATTTTCTACTGGTTTTCCTCAATCTTCAACCCTCTTTACTGTTTCTATCGGGGTTTCGTTGGGTTTGCACCTTAGCATGCCAGTTTCAACTAGGAGGTCGGTAACATACTTTCGTTGAGAAATACTAATTCCCTTTTTCGTTCTTGCCACTTTCAATTTAACTTCATCTGCCGCATCTGCCCCAACTCTTTAACTTCAAATTTAGTAGCCAAAACATTCTTCAATTTCTCCATTTCTACAGTATCATCACCAGTAAGAATTATATCATCGACATACACTATTAGGATTGTTCTCTTACCTCCTTTAGACTGTTGGAAGAATAGTGTATGGTCTGATTGCCTTTGTCGATATCCTTGATTCTTTAGTACCTTTGCGAATTTGTCGAACCACGCTCTAGGAGATTGTTTGAGGCCATATAACGATTTCTTTAATTTACACACTCTGTTTTCTTCACCTGTTCTACTGAATCCTGGTGGTATAGTCATGTAAACTTCCTCTTCCAATTTTCCATTTAGGAAAGCATTTTTAATATCAAGTTGTTGTAGTGGCCAATCTAAATTAGCTGCCAGGGACAAGAGAACCCGAACTGTATTTAAGTTTGCCACTGGTGCAAATGTCTCGGTATAGTCAATGTCGTAGTTTTGTGTAAAGCCTTTTGCAATAAGCCTGGCTTTATATCTTTCAACTGTTCCATCAGATTTACATTTCACTGTAAAGACCCATTTACAACCCACTGGTTTCTTCCCTTTCGGTAGATCTGTCAACTGCCAAGTTCCATTTTTTTCTAGGGCTCACATTTCTTCCATGACTGCCTCTCTCCATTCTGGTATTTCTAGAGCTTCCTGAATGTTTTTTTGGCATTTTCATCCTGTCAAGATTAGAGACAAATGCACGATATCCTATAGACAAGCTTTTATAAGACATGTATTTCGACCAAGGGTATTGAGTACATGACGTGGTTTGTGTTCTGATTGCAATAGGTAAATTGATATCATCAGGTGCAGAATTATCAGAGGAAGACTCAATTACCAGATCAGGATAAGGCGAGGGCTCATGATTATTCGGAGCCATCACCGGTTCCAACACTCTTGGTGCCTCAGGTATGAGATTCTCCCTCTCCTTTGTTTTCAGCTTTCTTGAGTAAACCGGTATGTTTGCGTTGTTTTGCTCTCCTGCATCTCCCCCTGAGGGTAAGTGTTCAGTTGTGTTTGGCAAGTCGGGAAGTAATGTAATGGAGGACTTAATGGAAGACTCAATAGATGGGTCAGGGAATGGAGTAACTGGAGTAACAGCAGATTCAGTAGTAAAAGAATCAAAGAACCGATCTTCACTCCATTTCTCCCCTGAAGAGAGAGCTTTGGGAAGTAAGGAGTGGTTTCAAAGAAAGTGACATCAAGACTAATGAACAGTCGTTTTGAGACCGAATCATAGCATTTGTAGCCCTTTTAGGTAAGTGAATAACCAAGGAAGACACATTTCATGGCACGAGGATCCAATTTATCGCAATGGTGTGCATGGACATGAACAAAGGCAGTACGACCAAAAATTTTCAGTGGGAGATTGGAAGGGAGTCGAGAGGTAGGAAAGTGTTCTTGAAATTTCTGAAAAGGGGTGACAAATGAGAGTGCTCAACTTGGCATTCGATTAATGAGATGTATGGCTGTTAAGATGGCATCGCCCCAAAAATAATGTTTCATGTGGGTAGTGAACATTAATGCCCGGGCTACTTCAAGTATATGTTTATTTTTTCGTTCAGCAACCCCATTTTGTTGAGGGGTATTCACACAAGAACTTTGATGAACAATCCCATTATCTTGAAGATAAGTTCTCAGGATGGTATTAAAATATTCCGTACCATTATCGGTATGTAGGATCTGAATATGAGTCTGGAATTGTGTATGAATCATGGTATGAAAATTGATGAAAATGGAGCGGACGTCAGTTTTGTCTTTCAGTAAGTAGACCCAACAAAGACGAGTATGGTCATCGATAAAGGTCACGAACCTTTTGTATTGGTGCGATTTAGGGAACGTGAGGGACCTCATACATCATTGTGAAACATAGCAAATGGGCGAGATGGTTTGTATATGGATGATGGAAAAGAAGTACGACGATGTTTAGCAAGCTCACATACTTCACATTGAAACTCAAAAGCCATTTAATTTGAACAAAGAGAAGGAAACAAATGTTTTAAATAGTGGAAATTGGGATGACCCATCTGTGAATGCCATAACAAAAGTTCACTATTTCTAGAAGTAGATGCAGAATCACAAATTGCAGTATTACATAGTTCATTCAAACTTGCGTCCTCAAAGTAGTAGAGTCCCTTGTACGCTTTAGCAGTGCCAATCGTCTTCCCGATGATAGGTCCTGAAAAGCACAATGAGAGGAAACAAATTTAGTGGAACAATTTGAATCTTTTGTTAACTGACTAATAGATAACAGATTGCACGATAACTTGGGGACATGTAAGACCGATTGTAAAGTTAAGGAATCAGATATGCGAATACTTCCTTTCCCAGCAATTGGTGAGAGAGAGCTATCTACAATTTTTACCCTCAAATTCCCGGCATATGGTGAGTAGGATGAAAAATATTGATAAGACCCAGTCATATGATCGGATGCACCCGAATCAATTATCCATGGACATTTGTAACAAGATGTGGTTTTTAAAGCTGACAGATGATTACCTCGGTGAGCCAGGGAACCAAAGGAAGACTGACCCGAAGTTTGCATTGATGAAATCATCTTATATAACTGATCCAATTGTTCAGGACTGAATGCTCTGCTGGACGGGGTATTGTTGTTCTCTCCTTGTGATCTTTTAGTTGATCCGTCAATGCTGGCCTGGTACCCACGATTTTTTTGGTATTTTCTCGGTTTCCAATCTGCTGGTTTTCCATGAATCTCCCAGCAGGTATTTTTTGAATGACCTGTTTTTCGGCAATGTTCGCACCATATTTTTCCTCTTTGCTGTCGTTGACTAGGTCCCCTTGGGCCTTTTAATATAAGAGCTGAGGCATCCGGCCCAACATGTAGCCCATCTAATTTTTGGGCGGATACAGGTACAGCCGGGTCCAGCCCAGCGGATCCATTTTGAGGCCGCAGCATCACCCGCCTCCTGTTCTTTTCCCTCTTGACCTCTGCGAAGACTTCTCGGGTTGAAGGGAGAGGTCGCCGGCCAAGGATCCGTCCCCTCACGTCATCGAGCTCTTGATTCAGGCCGGCAAGAAACACGAAGACCCTCTCGTTTTCGAGCCTCCTTTGGTATTGAGTGCTGTCGCCGGAGCACTCCCACTCCTCATCGATGCTCAGATCGAGCTCCTGCTAGAGATGACTTATCTCCATGAAATACTCGGTAACACCTCTCTCGCCTTGCCTCATCTGCCACAATCGGGTCTTGATGTCGAAGATTTGTGAGTAGCTTTCGACATCGGAGTACGTCTCACGTACAGCTTCCCAGACTTCCTTCGCCGTCGGCAAGAACAAGTAAATTTTTCCGATTGATGGTTGCATCGAGTTGACGAGCCAAGCGGTGACCCTGGAGTTTTCGGACCTCCATCTTTGCAAGGCTACTGCGTCGGAAGGGTCTGGCTTCCTCCGCTCACCGGTAAGATATCCAAGCTTCCCTTTTCCCTCAATCACCAGTTTCATGGACTGAGCCCATTCACAGAAATTTTTTCCGTTTAGTTTTTCCAATGAGAGTGGAAAGACTGTGTTATCCAGTCCATTTGTACCCCCACCGAACGTAACCTCTGCGTCACCGGTGATGTTTGCAGAGGAGGTAGAGCCTCTGCTGTTAGCCATCGTTTAGTTGGGTTTAAGAAACCCTAGCTCTGATACCATGAAAGAAGAAACAATTGAAAAATATATTTCTTCATTATATTGTTCTTCTGTACAATCCAATATATAATACGATTACCTATTCTAAACAAGGAAACAATTTCCTATTGAATAATATCAAATCCCCCATAATTACCCACTTTCCTAATTTGTATTTTATTTACAAAGATATTCGGGATTGATATTTTAACACCATGGTATTTTGATAATTCCTGTGGAGGTGAGTGAGAAAGCATTAAAGGTCAATGCGTGATGAGAATGATGGACTTGTGGTTGTGTGCTCTTGTCGGGCATGTGGGTGAATGGTGGTAATTGGTAAGAGCAAGATGAAAAAAGGCCAACCTGAACTAGCTTGACTCAGACAGAAAGGGGTTGAGATGGGGATTTTCGAATTAGCTTTGGTGGATTTTTCTTTGATCTTCTTTTGTGGTCTCTTGTCCTCCTTTTGATTGTAATTTGTTCGTCTCTCTCAATAAATTTCATTTGCCATCTAAAAAGTTTTCATGTAATTTGTGTCATTGTAGGCTCAGATAATGACAAAATCTCATCTAATGCGACTTAAGTCTCACTCAGCCTGGTTCCATAATATAACCTCCATATAGAAAATCCTTCTCACTACAATTTAAAAAGCTGAAATGCTAGTGCTGAGACTAGTTTCCCCTGCACCTTTATTTGATTAGAAATTCTTCTCTGTATTCAAAATGTTAAAATGCCTGACCAAAGGATTTGGTACCAAAAGGTTGATGTGAAAATGATTTTCTTGAGCAATAATGTTACTGAACTGTAGATACCTTCAGCTATTGACATCAGGAGTGCTGGAGAGGGTCATTGTCAAGTTTTTGTTGACTATGGGGTATTGATGGATAGAGATGGTGCAATTTGTCACCCTTATTTCTTGAGCTTTGTTATTATGTGCGGGTCGATGTGCATATTACATAGGCTTTGTGAATCATCATGATGTTTTGGATTTGCCAACTCCATTACTGCCTCTGCATTGTTTTGCACCTTGATGTGCCCAATCATCCTGTCTGGTTGATTGTGCACTAGTCAGTTGATCAAAGGGTCTTTGTTTCTTCTGTGCCAAAAATGAAGCTGCTAGGTTTTTCAGCGTGACTAGATGCATAGTAGGTGGGATTTGATCAGATTTCAGTTAAGTCGGACTTGAATATGTCCTCTTGAGTCTATAAGTCTATATACCATTTTTGTACTTAAGGGCATTCCATTTTTTATTTCATTGTTTGGTGTCTAGCCATTATAATGAAACATCACACTGCTTATTTCAATTCAGAAATAACATATTTCGTTTTGACATATTTTTTTCCCAAATCCTGTCGGACAAAAGATATCCTTTCTATGGAAATGCTGTCTTGCAAATCTGTCATGTAAACTGTGAATATAAATTGCAGACAAACACATGGTGGGAGGAAGATGCTGATCTAGAACTGTCTTCTGCATGGCGAAGTTGAGATGCAGTAGCACTGATAGAAACGGAACTTTGAGTGACACAATTTGATTGATCGAGGGTGCGTGGCTGAAAAACATGAAGATGGGAATTGTGACATGAAGCGTTTCTTTCAATTGTATTCATAATGTGATTTTATACCCCTTATAATTTTTCATTTTTAAAAATTTCTTGTCTAGTTTGTCACCATAGGACATGGAAGAAATTTATGTTGCTATTGTTTATTTGCCAAGAAAATGGAGGTGAAGGAGAAACATATATTTAAAGAACTGACCAGAGGACCCTTCAGGAAGACCTCCTTAGCATGGTAGCATTGTACATTGGGGGTTAAATTATTAAATATAGAAAACCAGTTCATGCATCCTTTCATTCCTTGAAATTGGAATAGATTTTCTTGGTAGTTTTGAATACATTTACAGTTTAAATATTATGTGATGTTATGTGCTTTGAATTTACTGAAGACAATTTAATCAAAATGTTTTAATTACTTGAGGAAATGTTTTTAGGGAAGAAAATAGCACACCCAGGAACCAATAGCACGTTTAAGGCACTTCTGGAACTCCATCCTCTCCTCTAAAGTAGCGCTGCTTACGACTAAAATTTATGCTGCGCGTAGTAGAAAGGCATCCTCGCTTTGCGCGGGTAAGAGAGGATCATTACAAAGTCTTATTCTTATTGTGTAAATTCTACGAATATATATATATATATATATATATATATATATATAAATATATATATATATATATATATATATAGGCATCCTCGCTTTGCGCGGGTAAGAGTGGATCATTACAAAGTCTTATTCTTATTGTGTAAATTCTACGAATATATATATATATATATATATATATATATATATATATATATATATATATATATAAAGTGCTGGGGTGATTATATGGTTATTACCAATTTACCAGGACAGTGACCAAAATATGGCAATGCCGTGCAAAGGAGTGTTGTAAGAGATGGCAGTCATTTTCACTGGTGATTCATGTATATGGGACAATCCTGTGTTTCCAAGAGGGCACTACACATTTTGTTATGTGAAGAATGTGCTGCATAATTGATTAGCTGCAACCTCAGAATTTATTAAGGAGCCATTTGGAACTTGGAGAACCTAAGGAAACAAAAGAAAATTCAGAGGATTTTCTTTTTTATGTTTAATTATTAAGAAAAATTAAAAAGAAAGTAAAAGACATCAAATTTTATGCATCATTAGCATTTGATTTTTTTAATCATATTATAATAAATTTTTATTCTTCATAGTATTTGATAGATATAAAATGCAATGAGAAATGAGTTTCCTTATTTTTTTTTTTTATTCAAACAAATTTCCTGATCGAAATGGACATAAGAAAAAAACCTCTAGGTGCTAAGGTGCAGTTCAGTTTGCTGAGATAGATGTGTTGCTTCCCATGAAATTTTAAAGATGCCAAAAATCTCCTCTAAGATTTGTCAAAAATATAAAAATCTCCTTTCAAAAGACGTTTTTTTTTTTTTTTTTATATATATAAAATACAAGGAAATGTTTGTATCTTTTTGACAAACCTTAAATGAAGTTTTTGGAATTGTCAAAACCTCAAGGAGTTCCTTGGAATTCTTAAAACCTCAAAGGAGCTTTTTGAAAATTTTAAAACCTCAGAAGAGATCAATGTTTTTTTGTTAAATTTCAAGAGAGTTCAATATCTTTTGTCCAAAATATTTTAATATAATTCTTTGAGAAGAACTTTTAAAAAACTAATTTTATCCTTACTAATTCTTTATTTTACTTTTTAAATTCCCTTTATATCCTTGTGTGAATTTCTTACTTCTATCCTTATGTGACTTTCTAAGTTCAAAAATTTCAATAACTTTATCTTCTCCAAACTAAACAATCCAAACTTTTCAATTTTCACAAACATCATTCATATTGTCGTATTCCCTTCTTTCATTTGCAAAAATGAAAGCCATGCAATAAGGAGAAAACAAAGTTGGAAGTGAAATGATAGAAGGAGATACAATGAAAAATGTGGGGAAACTATTTATATCCTAGGTTATTTAGGATGTATTAAGGATATGTATGGTAGTGCAGTGAATAATGATAGGACTACAAGTGGAGAATCTAGAAAATTTTCAATCACAATAGGTGTACATCCTATGGGATTTATGAAAATTGAAAAGTTTGGAGTAAAAGCCGAGCATGCAACTATGAATGATGAGAATGTTAGCTTAATTTTTCTTTCTCATCCAATATCATTATGCACAAATTTATGGAATTATTATTATATATTTACTAGTATTGACTACCAAGACTTAGATTACTTTTTTTTTAACTCGTCGAGTTTCTTTAATTTTTGTCACATGATGTTGCTTGGCCATAATGACATTTTCAATTTATATTTTTCTATTGTTATTTGATTCATATATGTGTGTGGGAGTATAGTTATAGTTATAACATGCATACCTTTAAAGTTTAGTTGCATGCAATGGTTGATGTTTATAAGATTGAAATTAATGAAAAGTCAACGAATAAAAGCTATCTACATGATTTTTTTTTTTTTTAAAAAAAAAACATGAATGGAATAATATTTGGCTTGCAATAGGGTTAGTGATATCAATTTTGCATTTAAAAAGAAAAATTTAATAGTCACAAAATATTTACTTTTAGGCTAAAAATCATTTTTTTTAGGGACAGACTTTCATCATGTTGCTACTATTAAAAAATGCTATTTTTTGGCATCTTAATTTTTTTTTTTTTTTTTTTTTTTGCGGTTTGTGACAAAATTCCAAATTTTTTTGTAACAACCTTTTAAAAAATCACAGTTGATGCTCTCTTCACATATATTAGTTCTTTGGTGTCAAGGTTAGAACGAATTTATTATCACAAAACTTTTTGATGGTTTCATATAAAAAAAAATCACAAAGAAGTTTCTAGGGATGGAACTTGCACAAAAATTATTCATCACAAAAGACTTTTAAGCAACAGATGTTAAGTATTTACAAGTTTTTTATTTTATTGGTCACAAATACTATAAAATCCACCACAACAATAGAAAATGAGTCTACAACATGCCTATTGAAAATATAGTTTCTTACAAAAGGAAGACATAAGAAAATTACATGAATAAATTAATGGTGTCAACGAAGACATGCAAAATTAGGTGATATAGGGCAAGAAGTAAGACCTTGGGGAAGATTGTTGTTGAAGAATAACTAAGAAGATTTGGGTCAAGGGATTGTGGGGTTTAATTATTAGTTAATTGCGTGTTTAGTAACTAGTATAGATTTATGTGTATTTGGGGGTGTGTTTGTAATATATAATTTCATTTTTAGAGGATTTTTTATAGTAGCGCGTGAAAGTCATTTTTGTAAGTTGTTGAATTTGAATTTAAAATGAAGGTGAGTTTCCCCTTGTATCTCCTCTCTTCTCCTTCATTCTCTTTAATTTCTTATATTTTTTGCCCACGGCTGCAGATCCTTGATGTTTCCCTACATCATTTGGTGTTAGAGCACAAATTTGATCTCTGTTCTTCCATTTCAATCCACCCATTTTCCCCTTAACTCTTCTCCTTTGCTCCTCTTCCTCCTCTCTTTGTCTTCTTTCTTCTCCTTCTCTTCTTCTCGAGTCTATCCTTAATTCTCTTTCTTTTCGTTCTTCTTATTTTGTTTTTTTTTTTTGTTCTCTAATTTATTTTTTTTTTCCGCTTACAATAGTTTCCTCCCTTCTAAATTCTTCTTCGTTTATTCCTTCTCAATTTCTCTCTCAATTCTTACCCTAATTTTTTATTTTTTTTTTGTTGCAGGTCTCTTCCCTTCTCCTTTATTCTTCCTTATTCTTGTCTTTTTCACTTTCTATGTTTCTCTTAATTCATTATCTCTTTGATTATAATTTATTATTCTTTGCCTTGAAATTTTAGGGAAAAAAGGAGAATTAGTTTTGAACTTTTTTCAAAGTTCCCATTGTGTCCAAACTCTTCAAACACAACTTTATGGAGACCATCATGCAATACCTTGGAACTCATTGAAAATAGAAACCCCTGACCCCTCCCCTCAAAATTTCATCATCATTCGACTAGTTGTCTGGCCCCATGCACTGGCCAAACATTCTTCGACCATCAACCTTCTAGAATCCCTAGCTTCCTATGCTCTTTTCTGCGCATTGCCACCACCATTGCAATCCCCTCCCTTGATTTACCCTTACTTGAAATTTCATCGCTGAAGGAGCCCTATTAGTGGCTTATGCACCCCACACATTGGCCACACATATGAGGGAGTTACTAAGCTCTTTGTGTATTTTCTAACCTTAAGAGAAATTACTCTGGCCATGTGTTGGAATTGGTGTAATCCCAAGAGGGGGGAGAATTGAGTTCTAAAAATATTTCGACTAATTTAAACATTTACATTGATTCACCATAGTTCATATCCCATTCGTAATACAAACGTGTATGTAAATTAATAAAGTGATAAATGCAGACATACACATAGAACATATCTCATTTGAAATAGAGGTGTGCATGCAAATAATTATAACTATAAATGAAAGCATACACATGCGGAAATATAAGTGTATTTTCAGATTCTGGATCAGAAAATACAAGAATTGCGTACTAAGGAAATACCGTTAGTGAAGGTGCTGTGGCATAATCATGTGATCAAGGAGGCTTCATGGGAGCTAGAGATAGAAATACATCAGAAATACCCATAGCTTTTTAGAGAGGATCAGTATTAGACAGACCAGCACGATTGCACAGGTAGGTGTTAGTTTTATTTGTAGGTCAGATAAGATGAGTGTGTTTAATTTGTTAGTTGTTTATAAGTTTGTGTATGTATGGATGGGCCGCTATGTGGGTGGCTATCGACTCTTCGATAGAGATGGACAGTGAGATAAGAATATGATTGAAATCAGTTAGCAAATTTTGAGGACAAAATACTTATAAGGGGAGAGATTGTAGAAGCCGGAATTAGGAAATAAAGGAAGTAAATAAGAAAAGAAGAAGGGAAAAAAAAAAGAAAAAGGGCAAACAACAAGATTCATTGACGAAACCCTGATTTCATCGACGAAGGTTCTCCTATGGTTCTTCGACGAAGTTCAGAGCGTCGTCGATGAAGAAATCCCGAGCGACAGGAAAATATCCAATTCAAGGTTTGTCGATGAAACCCTTCCTTCGTCGACGAATTGTGCTTGGTCAACAGCTTATAAAAGGATTTTTGGGTTGCTTAATCACTAAGAAATCTTATTTCTCTCTCTCTCTCTCTAAACTGGCGCCTCACTCTCTTTCTGTTTCGATTTCTTCGCCATTCGTCGCCCGAATCGACGATTGGAAGTTACCACGAGGATTAGGGGGAAATTCTCTACAAGACTAGCAGAGTAGATTCTTGATCAAGGTCTTTCCGGGTACCACTACAAAACTAGGGTAAGTAGGTATTTTGGAGTTTTATTGTTGTTTTTGAATAAAGGGGGCTTAGGGAGCGTTTAATGTAAAGTATTCTGTGGGTGTGATGATTATTTTGGGAAAAATGTATTTCAGGGTTTTTAGTTTTGAACATCGTAGGGCATGGTTTAAGGGTGTCAAAAGGCTTTCCACTAAGTTAGGTAAGGGGATTAAGTTAAGTCAGAAGTTTTATTAAAGTTGAACCTAATAAAATGCTATATATGTATAATTATGTTTTCAGTTGTTATTTCAAAACCCAATCGTTTGAAATGGTCTTTTCAAACCTAGGATATATGAAATGGTATTTTCAGTAAAAATGAACGGTGTGAAGTATAGTTGAGGCTATAAATAAGATATATTGTATACGGAAAACTGTGTGGCAGGTGAATATTTTTTTGAGGGTTATCATGTAACCGAGTTTATGAATACTAATGAAATAGAAATGCTTGCGAAATACTGAAATGTTTGTCAAATACTTGAACTATTTGTGAAATGCAGGAAGATTTATACGATGGTCGCGAGGGCCGAGTTTTATATGTGTGACGGCCGCAAGGGCCGAGTTTTATATATATGATGGCTGAAAGGGCCAAGTTTTATATGTATGATGGCCGTGAGGGCCGAGTTTTAAGCATGACAAATTTTATATAAAATGAGTTTGAAATACAGTTTTTATTACTTAAATTACATGATATGTTTTTGGAACCCTGAGGACCAATTATGTTGTGAGCACGATACCGTTGCTAGAGATTCAGTATTAGACCATGTGCCCCCATACTGTTTGCAAGGAGGTGTAGGGTGGTCTCAGTCGATTAACCTCAGTAGAAGGGGTACCTTCCCTGGAAGACCGGACTTTTAGGATGTGGTAGGGCAATTGGATCCTAGCAAGCAAGTTGCGGATGCCTGCGTAGTCGAAGTTAGATGCAGACGTATGTTTTTTGACTTAGTCTGGGTTGATATCCCCTAGGGCTAAGTCCAACCTTCGATCTGCACAACATATGCCATGAGGGAAGTAAATGGGTTAGTCACAGGGCTTGTCTTTTATGCATATCTGTAGGTTTATGTAAATGATGTAATTTTATTTACTGAACTGTTTATAAAATGGAAACGACGCAAACATTTTCAGTTGTGTAAAGATAGTACGATGTAAATTAACTTTTTTTGGTTAAAGGAAGAACGAATGATTTCTATATACACCAAATGCATGCTGACCACACACTGATATTAACTTAATCTTTCCTTACTAAGAAGTGTCTCAACCCAATATACAAATTATCTTTTCAGGACCATCTTGAGGTCGGGTTTAGCGTACTCTAAGCCAGGTTGATAGCCAGAAAGATTTTTGTGAGTGTCAGTAAGAACTCTGTTGTATGTAAGCTGGGTTCGAAGCCTTGAGTATGTATTATGGTTATATAAACTTAGATGGGTTTTGTTTGCAGTAAGGGTTGTAATATGGATATTTGGAAACCTTCATGTATAAAGGAAACTTAGAACTCTTTTTACTGTATATTTGGAGAAGTTTCATTATTTTCGCTACATTTATTACGATGATTGTAGTATCAGGTACTCAGAATGTCACTAAAGTGGCACCCTAGGCCCACGTGGCGGGTCGGGGCGCTACAATGTGATATTTGTCAACAACAGAAGGTTGAAATAGTGGCAAGTCTAGGGCTTCTATAGCCTTTTCCTATTCCAGAAGAAGCTTGGATTGATATATCCATGGATTTCATTAAGGACAGCCATATTCTCATGGTATATCTACTATTTTGTTGTTGTGGTTCGTGGACCGTCTCAAAAAACATGCTTATTTTTTGTGTTTTAACTCACCCTTATACTACTACAAGTGTTGCTTGCATTTTTGTTGAGAATATTGTCAAGTTGCATAGATTTCCTTAATTTATTGTTAGTGGTCATGAAAAAAAGTCTTTACTAGTAACTTTTGGAAGGAGTTTTTTTTTTTTTTTTGGTTTTCTAGGAATACAATTAAATATAAGCATTACATATTCTCCACATTCAAATGGGTAAATTGAAGTTGTTATTAGGTGCTTGGATACTTATCTTTATTGATTTGCTAATGACAAACCAAAGGATTAGGTGTAATAGCTTTCATGGGCCAAAAGGTGGTACAATACCACTTATCATTGCTCCATTAAGTTAATTCTGAAAGTTAAGGTGTTACCCCAAGAGGTGGGGGGGGGGGGGGGGGAGGGGGTGAATTGGGTTTATAAAATTTCTTTTAAGTGTTATTACGAATTTTTAGCTTTTTGTATATTTAAGCAAACACACAAGAATGACTTAATTTTAAATCAACCACAATCCAAACATAAACCAAATATTAATCACAAACACAAATAGTATCCAATCAGCCAACCACAATACTTAACCAAGATTTGAGAAAGCTTGCTGCACTTTCTTTATTTTTAGCGTTTGCCAATTTTCAGCTTATAGCCCTGTATGTATGATTTTTATGCGCTCCTTTTAAACAAGATTTCTGCAAGTGGTTAATCAACGTACTCCCTTAAAGGTTTCCATAAAATATTAACCAACGTACTTTCTTAGATTTAAAAGGTCTTCTTCAATCTCAGTTTTAGCAACCCTGCACTTTGAAATACAATTTGTATGTATACTGAAATTTAAATAGAAAAGGGTAGAGAGAGTGAGACCGAGATTTTTTACGAGGTTCGACTTATCCCTACCCTACGTCCTTGCCTTAGGCAAGGCCACCTAAGGATTTCACTAACTCGTTTCTTTCTGGGCATAACAAATCGATTACAATCCTCCTTTATGGTAGAGCCCCCTCTCCAAGCGATACCCCATGCTTGGTTACAACGATCCAAATACCTGAATCATCAAAGAAACAAGAACAAGAAAATATATTCTTTTGTACAAAGAATGCTCTCAGATAGAGTTGGTTAGTACAATTGAAATCTATATACTTCAATGACAAATACTGAATGAAATAGAGTTGAAGTTCAATAACAATATCACCGGAATATGTCTCTAGATGGAAATCAGTATTTCAGATTGTATAGCTCAGAGAAGAGTGATCAATGCTTCATAAAATCTCAGCAATTCAGAATGATTGATTGAGCAAAAGAGAGCTTTGAGAGACTAAGTGAGTTTTCAGCTTAAGAGCAGATTTTTCAATTGCTTGGTGTATGTTTAATTCATGAAAACATGTATTTATAGGCTCAAAAAGCTTAATTCGTGTTACCTAAGTTTACTTGGAGTATTTCCCAAGTTTTTACAAAATTTGGGGCACAAGAAACTCAATTTCGAATTTTAAAACTTTTAAAAAATTTAGCTTTAACAGTCTTCAGTCGCTTGAGGAGTCGAGGTCAGTCGCCTGAGGTTCATTAAAATTGAAATTTTTGAACTAAAAATAGGGTCAGGCGCCTGAGGTGACAAAGGTAAGTCATGTAAGGGTACACTGCCTCTTTAGTAATTCATCAGGAAATTCTTCAGGCGCTTGAACTTATTCTTCAGTCGCCTGAGGAAATCCTTCAGGCACCTAAGCTTTGACTTTAGTCGCCTAAATAGACAAATTTCCTATTTTTCTGTTCAGTTTTCAAAAATACTTAGCTCTCTTGCTTTGTTACTTTACAAAATCATTTTCCAAGGTTTTAAAACAAGGTATCTAAGTCTAAGATAAACCCTAATGAGCTTCAAACCATTTCACTTGATATTTGAATATGAAGTACTTACATTGATTCATCCTAAAACCTTAAATACTCTAAACTTGAAGTCTTTTTAGGTGTCTTTGCTTTGAGTCCTCTCTACTTGAAGCTTGAGGCAAGTTTAGGTTTCCAAATGCTTTGAATCTTTTTAGTCCACTTGAGCTTCCTTTGGATCACTTTGAGAATGAGTATGACTTTGGGGTCCTTGGTGATCTTTGAATTTGCATTTCCTTTGATATTTTGAACTTTATCATTTAAGCATTCTTGAAACATCATCACTTTACAGCACATGTTAAATCAACCTTCATTTGTTATCATCAAAACGAGATTCGAAAGCCATGTTAGGCCAACAAATTCCATTCAAGGTTGTTTATGGTCGAGCTCCTCCTGCCCTTGCTAGATATTTGGATGGATCCTCTAGATTTGATTAAGTTGACAAAGAGTTACATGATTAAGACTTTAAGTCCTTAAGGAAAATTTTGTTGTAGCTTGACCTCATATAAAATAGCAAGCTGATAAGTATTGTAGTGAAAGGGACTTCTTAGTGGGAGATTGGATTTTATCAAGTTACAACCTTGTAGATATATGTTTGTGATTGTTCATTTTTCAATGAAGTTGTCTCTTCAGTTCTATGGGCCTTATAAGATCATGGGACGTGTAGGCCCTATTGCTTATTGCCTTGACTTACCAACATGTTTTAAGGTAAATCTAGTTTTTCATTTCTCTTGCCTAAAAAAAGAAGAGGGAGTTACTATGGAACACCACTTGCTTTAGTTCACTAGTCTCACTTTCCAACTAAAGATGCAACTAGAGAAACTTATCAATCCTTGAAGAAGAGATTTTCTTAGTTTATTGCTTCTCAGCCTTCAGGACAAAGTCAATTTGAAGAGGTGAGAATGTTAGGATTCCCAAATCAATTGGGATTTCTATATAATGTGTTAGAATTCTCTAGTCAGTTAGGATTGAATCCAATTAAGGCCTTAGATCAAGATGTTTTACATTTCTAATAGGAGTAGGGTTCCCTACCCTATATATATGTAACCCTTTGTGACTTTCTATTCAAGTAATGACATAATTCAAAGTCTTTGGCTAATTTGGAGGTATATCCCTCCAAGTGATCAATCCTATTTTATTTTTCAATTTTTTTCATCCTTTCAATTTTCACAATTTTTCAATGATAAATCCTAGGGTCTTATCAAAGAGACAAGAAAAGAAAATTGAAAGAAAGGAAAAAATTATTTCTCTTAAGTGTTGTTAGGAAAACATAAGAGAAAGGAGGCTATCTACTCTTTCAATCTCTCTACTTTTCGAGGAGATTAAAAACAGTAGACCAAGAGCGAGCGATTTTATCTCGCACCATTTCTCTTCCTTTCTCTCTATCTATTTTCTAAAGTGCAATCCAAACAAGTAAGTTGGAAGAAGAGAGCTTGATTTCCTATTTCTTTTTTTTACTCTCCAAATCCACAATCAAAAGCAAGTGAAAAAAAAAAGAAATGATAAAAAATAAAATAAAATAAAATAGAACCTTGACACCGGACCAATCACATACATACATAATATACATATAGATAAATCGAGCAAGCAAGCAATAGCCAGCTCCATAGTTAATTTTTTTGTCATCATCAAAACACAAATAAAGTGATTAATCTGCATAATCAGCATCGAAGTCAGGCTCTGAAGGCTTCTGCAGTTTCACTAAGCTTTTGGAACTCATGGAGTGGCGAGACCTATGAACCCCACGAAGAGCATTGGCTGCAAACCGCGACACAAAGATTGTCGCACCAAGACTGGATGAACTACCTTCAAGACTATCATTGGGAATAAGCAACCCCCTTTCTTCTTCTGGTTCATTCTCTTCCTCTCTCCGACGTTGTTCCACACTTTTCCTCTTGGAGTAGCGACGCCATGCAGCTTGAATGAAGCAGGAAGCCCAAGTCCTCCACTGCTGCGAATAGAAACGGAAGGTGTGCTGAACCTGTCTACTGTGAAGGCGCCTGAATTGACTGGCAACGAATTTCAGCTCTTCTGCTATTAAGGCAAAAGCCTCCACCTCTGTTAGAGCCCTCACTGTCCGAGTAGATGATGGTAAGCTAGAACCAGCTTTGGGATCCAGTGCCCATGTAAGCAGCTCCTCTCCACAAAAATCCCCTTCCTTCAGCAAACCTCTATTGTAAAATCCACTCCTGCCACCATCTGTGGTCACACTCTCTAGCCGACCACGTATGATGAAGAGCATCTCATCAACTGGGTCTCCTTCCCGCACTATATACGTTTGCTCTGTGTATAAGCTTGGTTTCAGCCGCTCGCAAATGGCATCAAGCAGTCGTTCATCCATATTGTCAAAAAGAGGAACCTGCATACGCCCCCAAATTAGGCCGAAATCGACACAGAAAATGTAATCATCACAGAATGCACTGGCAAGACTGCCAAGTACTGATAAGTGTATTTCAATATCAATATTTTCAAGGATACAGTTACATGGATCTACATTGATTAAAAGTAAAATTAGCATGGAGTCGCACGAAACATTCACATGCATATATATATATATATATATATGTAATTGTTTCCTTTTGGAAATTGTTGTATCCATCTTGATGGATCAAAGTTGTTTGTGTTAAGACCCACATTCCACATTTCTGCAGTAAATATACACATTAATATCATGTTGAGAATGAACAAATTGACAAAGATCACTAAATTACATACTTACCCTTCTCACCAAATTTAAACAGAGATGTCGCTTAATATCCCTCCGGAGGTCCTTTGGTAGATTCTGAACCAAGTTCTCTTCATCTACACCTCGTGTTTCCAACCACTTGTATTGATCATAGCGTCTAACTCGATGCCTAAGATCTTGTGGAAGCAATCGATGGTGCATCCACTGCTCTGAGTCGCGCCTTTTGATCCTCATTTCCTCCAGACGAACAGTAAGTGATTGAAGATAAGTCTGTTGCAATCATAGGACAATCCTGCCATTAGCATTATTCGGTAGCAGTTATGCTTTAAGTGTATAACTGCTTTCAACTGCTAGGAACTAATATTCATTTCAAAATTGGTAATCTTATGGACTTAAATTTCTGGTCTGGTGGTGTCCAACCGTGCCCAAAATTACAAGCCTCATCATAAATATATGAGTTCCCCTCAGTTTACTTTTTATTTTTGAGATGGACGATAATTAGATAGTTTGTTTCCATCCATAGTTCAAAGAAGAGAAGCAACATCATACTAACCAATAAGCACAAGTCAACCTCTCTATCAGTTGTCGTGATTTCAAAGTAATGAAACTCAAATTAACTTCTTTTCCAGGAAATTAGTTATGGCACTGTTGTCTATTGTTCTTAGTTGACAGTTCTTTCTAAGGTTTTTTAAAAAAAAAAGGAAAAACATTCATGCAGTGTGTATTAACTCAAAGAAGTCATAAGTTACTTAAAGAAGTATTGCAACGGTTTTAAAACAAATATGAATCAGTTGCAGATATTGATTCAATCAAGAACACAGACAACTTTGCAGTAACTGGATTGAAATCAATTAAAGTAAAGACAATTGAATGTCTGCTCATAATAGGTCTACAGCAAGCCCTTCTCTAAGTATTGTTTATCAATGACAAGGTGACTAAGCATATTCAAGAAGAGGTCCAATGTTGTATGTTTATTGGAAATTTATCTTTTTCTAAAAAAAAAATAGGAGTATGTTTGATTCTTAGTTAAATATATGGAGGAATACTTTAAATTCTTAACGCTTTAAGATAGTTTTTCTTTTTAATAGATAAGGCTTTACGATAGTTATGTCCTGAACAGTACATGGAATGTAGCTTCAGCATAACTAGGAGTAAAGATGGGGACAATAACATGAGATAACATGCCATCATAAATACAAGGAGTAGAAGTGGGTCGGTGCCCATGAGATAACTTGCCATCATAAATTTTATAAGTGGAATATTTAAGAGAATGTTGTTTACATACTTAAAGCTAGATGCATAAAGCGAAGTGCTTTAAGACTATTTTCTGTTTTTTTTTTTTTTTCTTTTTTTTTTTTTGGAAATGATGGTGTCTGAGGTCCTTTTGACACTTGACAAATCCACTGGGAGAATAGGCCCTCCCCTCTACCCATCTCCACTTAAAAACCAATGTATTATCTCAAAGGAAAAGTCAAAGCCCCAAAACTCAAAACTCTAACAATATTTAACGAGGAGAGCCTTGAGTTTACCACCTGAGCCCCATGTGGGGCAGAAGTGCTTTGTCAGTATTATTACCGATGAATGTGCTAAAGAGGAAAATTTTATAAGCTACTAAGATTTTGCATACAATTTTTGTCATAAAAAATTGGAAGGTGAAAAAGAAATTTTCAGGAGATTAACCAGAATAATGCCATTGAGATATATGGGTAACGATATAAAAAACATGTAAATGAAATACAAGGATTTTATGGGGATCTAAAAGTGGGTTATCAAAAGCAAATTGACAGATGGTCTTTCTACATTGTTTGTTCATGTGTAATGAAAGCTCAAATGAGAGATGGTGTTGAAGAAATATTTAACGCAATTTGAGGCACAGTAAGTACTGGCGTTGATACAAGACATGGATGATTTCCAATTGAACATTCAGTTCAGAAACTGATAGAATTGAATGGCAGAACAGTGCTCATGTGGCAGATCCCAAGCAATAAAAATCAAACACTAGAATATAGCTTGGTCTCCATCTGGATTGCCAAACCAACCAAAAAAAATAGAGACCTAATAACACCCAAGAAAAGAAAATTTTTGCTTACTTGCATGTTTCCAATTAGAAGTGCAAACAAGATAAGCCCAAAGATGGCTAGTGCTATGGAAAAGAGATTCTCTCCAGGATAAGTACTGGTTGCAAGTCCCTGGCCCAATGTACTGGAAGGAGAAACACCAAGAAGTTAATTCAGTGAGATATTAGGAATCATGCATACCAAGTATAAAAAGTTTTAGCGAAATTCAATTTCAATCTGAGTTGACAGATAACAAAAAAACAAGTGGGCAGCCCAGAGAACAAATCTCCCGTGCATGTGGGGTCCAGGGAAGACTTAGACAAGTGAATTAGACCAACCTGTTTCACCAAGCATTCTAATTTGATAGGAGGGATAGATGTAAAAGGTGCCTCTTAAGGTTGAAACCTAAACCATCATTATATGGCCACTATATCTGTAGTACCATCCAAGGTGGGATTGTGGCACATTGCATGAGCTTGCTACTGGTGTGCAGCTATAAAAAGAGGAAACAGGATAAGTGGTTTACCTTAAATTCTGTAGACCCCACCACAGGCAGTAACAGAATTTAGAGAAGAAAATCCTGGATGCAACAACACCAGATGATATAGCCTGTGTGTAGATTCCATAATTGAAAGGCGAGTCTTCACTGGCGGAGCACTTCTCGTCAAGAAGAGACTTTCTGATTGCTTGCCATTTACTGTAACCTTGCATATGTCTATTTCCGCAATACAAGAATTCTGCAGTACATTTCACTTCATCTTTACAAGCATTCTTCCAGCATGTGCCATGACGTTCTATCGCAAGTAAGTACCATAAAGCCCCAACTATCTGAAATATTTCACTAAAAGTGATCAAACAAGTCCAATGCACTGCTTAAGAGCATATATTGTATATATCTTGTAATTCCAGATTGAAAAAACAGACTTGAATTCGATATTTGTTAGATTCCCACTTTACATAAAACCTTAAGCTCTTAAGCTGTGGGTCAACGATGTATAATTTTATCAACCCTTAACGCTCCCCCCAACATGCAGCCCCATTGCACATGCAGAGACAAACAGTCAACAAACACCCATTACAGTTCTTAACAAACAAACAAACAATAAATGTGGGCAAGAAGACTAGAACCCAGGACCTCCTGTCACCATAGCTCTGATACCATGTTAGATCACTGCTTTACCTTAAAGCTTAAGCTCGTTGGTTGTAGCCAACAATGTATATCAAGCCTTAACAATAATTAAACATGGAAGGAGCATTTGAATATCTAATTTTTGCCAGCAATTAAACATATTATTTATTTTTCTCATACTTCCACGAAAACAAGTGGCAATTCAACAAGGCTTTATTAGATGATCATGGTAAAAAAAAAAAGAAAAAGAGGGGGGGCAGCCCAGTGCACAAAGATCCCGATGGGTCTACTGTATACAGTATGCAGCCTTACCTTGCATTTTTGCAACCCATGATCTCCAAGTCACACAATGACAAGTCTACCGTTGCACCAAGGCTCCCCTTCTATTCAATGATCATGGCGATATATGATACTTTGATCCTATCTAATTTTGACGCAACATCCATAAAAAGCACTAACCTTTTGAACAAATCATTCCTAACTAAAACATTCTTATGGTGTTGAGACTAGTTAGTTAATAACAAGGACCAAAATTTCTATTCTGAGCAAAATATCAAGATTTCAATTTATGAAAATTTCAATTTAAATAAACATTTGAACGTGCATACTATACTGTACCCCAGTCCTTCAGTCTATCTGTGGTTTACTTTGGTGTCTGAAGGATTTTATGTGGTGTTTATATGCTGTCCTGCTGAATTGTGCCCGTGATTTGATGGATGCTAGAAGTTTTCATTTTTTGGCTGCTTGCTGTGATGTGTTCCAGACTGAATCAGATTTCATTTTTGGTTGTTTTCAATTGCTTATGTATCCTTATGAGAACTTGCATGAACAGTAATTTGATTTGGCTTGTTGTGAGTATTTGGCATGAAGGATTTTGATCAGTTTCTATTTCCCCGACAATATCATTTATGGATCAGGTTAGTGCTCAGATAACAACTGTAAGGTTGAATGGTCATAACTAATTTCTTCGAGCTCAAGCCATAAAGGTTATTTTTGGTGCTAGAAACAAGTTCAAGTTCATTACATAATATCCTCTTGCTAGTAATAGCACAGATTATGTCAATTGACAGTCAAAAACTTTTGTTATTTCATGGCTATGGAGCCATCTGTGAGTTCCAACACAATGTTTAACCAAAAGCCCAAAAATTTTGTTGTTGTTTCACGGCTATGGAGCCATCTGTGAGTTCCAGCACGATGTTTTTAAATGATGTGAAGGTGTAATCTATTGATAAAAACACATCCTGGGTTTATAACCAAAGTGAGAACATATTTTACTGGAGACAAGAAGATAAATAAATTGCTGATTATTATGCCACTTTCGAGGGATGCTTGATGAATTGAATCAGAACCATCCACTCACCATAACTTGGATACATTCAAGAAAAAACATGAAGAATTCTCTCTCTTAAAGTTTTTTAATGGCCTATAAAGTAGTCTTCAATCAATCAGAAGTCAGCTCTTAGCAGGATATGTTTGTCTTCCATCCTTGAGTAATTTGCATGCTAGTGCATTAAAAAAAATCTTGTGTCAAATGTTGGGACAGGCGGGGATGGTCCTGCTTTGGTCAGTCCTGCTAGTTAGCATGGTGGTACTAGTGTAATCATTGGCAGGTATTGTGCTAATAGAGATTGTTTTGGGGGAAGCCATGGTGGTGAGGAAGTGAGGGTGGGAAGAGGAAAAATTGGTCGAGGTAGGGGCAGGAACAATGTTTGGTGGTGTACTCATTGTGGACTGAAAGGCCATAAAGCCGATTCCTGTTATAACTTATAACTTTCACGCACATCCTTTGGATATAAAATCCTCAGTAAACAATGAGATTTCTTAAAAATCACATGCATCTAGTGCAAGATCTCCAACTGCTTCTACTAATGGGTTGTTCTGTAAGCACGTACATGAGAGGAGTACAATGCCCTGGTTCAGAGAAAACACACTTTGACCTCTACTGCAGGAACATTTGCACACACAGGTAACACTAATTGTTTGATGACTTCCAAACAAAGCTCTTGGATCATTGATTTAGGGGCTTCTTCACTATATGATTGGTAATGCTGATTCCTTCTCTTCTTTAAGTCAATTCCAAATTTGGTATTTGCTAATGGGACTTAAGGTTGAGTAGTTGGTAGCAGTTATTTTCTTTGTCTTTCATCTGTTCAGTATATTCCTCAACTTCCTTTTAATCTTTTGTAATTGACTGACTCTCTCACCTGCTCTGCATTACCCCTCTTCTTGTCTTTTCCAGGAATTAAAGCAAGGAGGATGATTGGCGCAGGTTGTGAAAAAGATGGACATTATTATTTGGATGCGATACCTAAAACTAGAACTTGTGCATATGAGGAATTTCTTTCTGTGGCATCGTCATTTTGGTTAACCATTTTTGAAGAATCTGGTCCTTTCTTTACAGTCACAGTCTAGTTTAGAGCGTTAATCTTGTCAATCAGTTAAACATCATTATCTGTCTTTAGTTCCGACTTCTGAGAGAGAATAAATATAAGGCCACACCTTTGAGTTGGGTCACATCAACATTGGGGTCCTTTCAGGAGTCAAATTCTTTGCATTTCTCATATTTTTATCTATTAAATATTACTCTAGAGTAGTAGAATGATCGCATAAATTGGTGGAAAATGATTCATATACCCGACCCCACTTAGTGGGACTAAGGCTTGGTTTTGTTGTTATTGTTGTTGTAGTAGTAGAATGACATGGATCTTCTTACTTCAACAAAATGAATTGATTCGAGTTATGTTTTAATGAAATTCATAATGAATTTGGTTATTCAATTTATGTTTTACATTTTGACAATGGCCTTGAACATGTTTAGCGATCTTGGGCTTCTCTATATGCCTCGTGGTATGCTACATGAGTCATCTTGTGCTAACACCCCACAAATAAATGAGGTTTCTGAAAGAAGAAATAGACATTTGACTGAAGTTGCAGAGACTATGATGATTCACATGCATGTTCCCAAATATTTTATGTTCGGTTGTCTTAACTACTTGCTATTTGATTATTCTCCTGTTTTAGATGGAGCAGTCCCACACTGTTTGTTTCCCCAAACCCCTTTATTTTATCTTCCTTTTGGAGTTTTTGGTTGTGTTTGTTTTGCACATGACTTAACCCCATGGTCAATCCCGAGATGTCAAGTGCATTTTTTTTTTATATTCACGTAAGGAGCATAATCGTTAGAATCTTCAATCCCATTGGTATGTAGTTTATGATGATTTCACTTTTTTTGAGGAAGAAACAAATTTTTCTTCGAGTAGTCCTAATGTGATTTAAGTCAGTAATTCTTCCATGTCTAGATCTAAGTCCTTGCAAATCTATCATCAGAAATAAAGGTGAAATCTTTTCTATATTTCTTGAATGAATAATTTGTATAAGCCTATACATTATAGTTATAATACAACCAGGTATGCTAAAGATGGAAACAATCTCCTAAAATAATTTTTCTCAATAATAGACAATCCTCAACATAAATATTCCCTAAATCACTCCAAGACACTCGGGATTTCTACACTCCCCCTCAAGTTGGATCATAGATATTGATCATAGCCAACTTGCAGATGAAATCATTAAAACTCCGTAGGGCTAACCCTTTGGTAAAACTGTCTGTTGTTTGTTCCTTGGTAGGAACATAAGTCATACAAATGGTTCCTTCTTCAACCTTTTCTTTGATAAAGTATCGGTCCACTTCTACATGTCCTGTCATGTTGAACCAGATTGAGAGAGAGATGGCTGCTTTGTTATTACAGTAGAGTTTGATAGGGAATTTCACCGTGATCTGTAGTTCTTCCAAAAGTTTCCGTAACCATAGTCCTTCACATACCCCTTGTGCAACTGCCCTGAACTCAGCTTCAGCGCTACTTCGAGCCACTACATTTTGTTTTTTACTCCCCCAAGTCACCAAATTTCCCCATACAAAGGTGCAATATCCGGTGCTAGACCTTCTGTCTTCTGCTGATACTGCCCAATTAGCATTTGTAAAAACTTATACTTCCTTGCTTTCACACTTCTTAAAGAAGAGTCCTTTGCCCGAAGAACCCTTGAGGTACCTGAGAATCTTGTACACAGCCTCTAGGTGAGTCTTCTTTGGTGAATGCATGTGTTGGCTTACCACACTTATTGCAAATGTGATGTCAGGTCTGGTATGTGATAAATAGATTAGTTTACCAATCAATCTTTGATACCTCTCCTTTTCAACCGATATTCCACAGTCTTCAACTCTCTTTACTGCTTCAATGGGGGTTTCACTAGGTTTGCATCCAAGCATGCGAGTTTCGGTTAGGAGATCAAGGATATACTTTCGCTGAGAAACACTGATATCCTTTTTTGATCTAGCAACTTCCATTCCCAAGAAGTACCGCATTCGTCTCAGGTCTTTAACTTCAAACTCAGCAGTTAGGACTTTCTTCAATCTTTCCATCTCCACTGTATCATCTCCAGTTAGGATTATATCATTAACATACACAATCAGAATTGTTTTCTTCCCACTTTCAGGCTGTTGGAAAAACATAGTGTGATCTGATTGCCCTTGTCAATATCCTTGGTTCTTTATCACCTTCGCAAATCTGTCGAACCATGCTCTAGGAGATTGTTTGAGTCCATATAGGGACTTCTTGAGTTTACATACTCTATTTTCTTCACCTTTCTTACTAAAACCTGGTGGTATCGTCATGTAGACTTCTTCTTCTAACATGCCATTTAGAAATGCATTCTTAATGTCGAGTTGCTGAAGTGCCCAATCCAAGTTGACTACCAAGGATAGGAGAACCTGAACTGTATTCAATTTTGCCACCGGTGCAAACGTTTCCGTGTAGTCAATGCCATAGGTCAGTGTAAACCCTTTTGCAACAATATGGGCTTTATACCGTTCAACAGTTCCATCAGCTCTATATTTCACCGTTAAGACCCATTTGTAGCCTACTAGCTTCTTCCCTCTCGCCAAATTCATAACGTCCCAAGTTCCATTCTTTTCCAGGGCTCGCATTTCCTCCATGACGGTTTCCCTCCATTCAGGAATCTCCAAGGCTTCTTGGATATTCTTTGGAATTTTTATCCTGTCAAGGTTAGAGGTAAAAGCACGACACCCTATAGATAGTTTTATAAGACATGTATTTTGACCAGGGTAAAGAGTACATAACCTAGTTTGTTTTCTGATAGCAATGGGTAAATTAATGTCATTAGGTGCAGACTTATCAGAAGGAAGCTCATGGCCATTTGGATCTATTACCTGATTAGGATTGGGCGTGGATTGATGATTGCTCGGAGCTATCACTGGTTCCAACTCTCTTGGTGCCTCAAGTATGAGATTCTCCTTGTTTTTTGATTTTGGCTTTCTTAAGTAAACAAGTATCTCCTTGTCATTTTGTTTTTCTGCATCTCCCCCTAAGTTTAAGTGGTCTTTTGTACATGATAGATCAGGGAATGGTGTAATGACAGTGGTATCAACAGACTCAGTGTATGGCACAGATTCATCAACAGGGAAATCAAAGAATCGATATTCACTCTAATTTTCCCCCTGAAGAGAGGGCTTTTGGAAGTAAGGCGTGGTTTCAAAGAACGTGACATCAAGGCTAACAAACAAATTTTTGTGACAAGATCATAACATTTGTAGCCATTCTGAGTAGGAGAGTAACCGATAAAAAAAGCACTTAATGACGCGAGGTTCTAATTTATCCCTATTGTGAGCATGAACTTGTACAAATGCAGTACACCCAAAAAATTTTAGGGAGAGATTGGAGTTGAGCCGAGAGTTGGGAAAACATTCTTGGAATTTTTGGAGAGGAGTGGCAAAAGAAAGAACCCGACTAGGCATTCTATTAATGAGATATGTAGCTGTTAAAATGGCATTGTCCCAAAAATATTTTTTCATATTTATAGTAAACATCAATGCTCGAGCTACTTCAAGAATATGCCTATTTTTGCATTTGACAACCCCAATTTGTTGAGGGGTATCCACGCAGGAAGTTTGATGGATGATTCCATTTTCTTGAAGATAATTTCTCAAGATATTATTGAAATATTCTTTACCATTATCAGTACGCAAGATTTGAATGTGAGTTTGGAATTGTGTTTGAATCATGGAGTGAAAATTGATAAAAATAGAGTGGACTTCAATTTTATCATTCAACAGGTAAACCCAAAAAATACAAGTGTGATCATCAATAAAAGTAACAAACCATTTCGTGTGAGTGCGATTAAAAGAGCGTGAGGGCCCCTATATATCATTGTGAATCATAGTAAAAGGTCTGGATGGTTTGTATGTGGATTTTGGAAATGAATTACATTGGTGTTTTGCAAGTTCACTAAATCTCACACTGAAAATCATAAGGCGTCTTATTTGATCAAATGGAAGGAAATAAATGTCTTAAGTATTGAAAATTTGGATGACCCATCCTAGAATGCCATAACAAAATTTCACTATTCCTAAAAACAGATGCAAAATCATAAATAACAGTTTGACATTGTTCACTCATATTTGCTTCCTCAAAGTAGCAGAGTCCCTCACACTCCTTAGCACTGCCAATTGTCTTCCCCGATGATAGGTCTTGGAAAACACAGTGAGAGGAAAGAAATTTAGCAGAGCAATTGGAATCTTTTGTCAATTGGCTAATGGATAACAAATTGCAAAACAACCTAGGGACGTGTAGGACAAATTCTAGAGTTACAAAGTCATAGATTCGAATACTCCCTTTCTATTCAGTCTGTCCACCGAGAGTGGGAAGGGCAAGCTGTCTAGCCCATTCGAATTCAAGGTGGAGGTGGCTACAGTCTCGTTGTCAAGAGCTTCAGAGGTGCTCGACCCTTTACTGTTGACGGCTCCTTCGGCCATTGTTAACTAGGATTATAGAAACCCTAGCTCTAATACCATGAAATCAGAATAGGTTTTCTGTATTTCTTGAATGAATAATTTGTACAAGCCTATACATTATACTTATGATACAATCGGGTATGCCAAAGATGGAAACAATCTCCTAAAATAATTTCTCTCAATAATAGACAATCCCCCACATAAATATCCCCTAAATCACTCCAAGACACTTGGGATTTCTACAAAATGTACTGACAGTCCACAGGCTTTAAGTCTCTAACAAAGTTCACCTTGCATGTAGTCTGGCAAAATCTTGTGTTTCTTTTGCACTTTCATTTGGCTCATTTATATGTTTTACAGTTATGGTGGTTTGAAGTTTGTGATTGTAATAGCAACACATATTCTTATATCAATAACATTAATTTTGTGATTGTTTCTATGATAATATACATGTTAGTGTCCAAAGTCAAAACTACTGCCAAACACTCGTGGATGTGTTGGGAGCGTGGTTGAACAGTACCCGTATACGTGAATAGTAATATATATGTAAATGGTAATAAATTCAGCTTTATTTGATACCACTTATTTTATAAATAATTCAAGATCAAATTGATATAGAGAAAGGCGATGAAGAACAAGCCATACAAATGCAACACTGAAAATTTTACGTGGAGAACTCTCCAATTTGGATAGAAAAACCACGAAGTAGCTAGAAGCAATTCACTAATTCAAATGAGGAGAATACAATAATACAAAAGAACTCTCAAATTCTCTCTCCACACTTAAATACAAAATTGGCTAACAAGCCTTCAAAATACAAGGAATTCTAAGTTTTTGGGGATGATAGAAATGAGATAAGATGAACCTATTTATAATCAATATACGAGTACTATAGTAGTACTGTGTGGTATTGTAGTAGTACTATGCGGTACTGTAGTAATAACAACTGCCACCCCTTTTGAACAAATTTACACCATCTACCACCTTCTTCAATCTTCTTTTCTTTTTTCCTTATTATTCTTTTGTCATGTGGGCCCACAAATTGGTGGTGGACTCTACTTACCTCACAAATATGCCCCTCACTACCAATTTGGGGATGTTTCTAATCTTTAAGATTTCCTTTCAAAAATTCTAACTTCTGTGTTTCTCCCCCTCCAGCTCAAGCCTGTCACTGCTCTTCATTCTTTTTCAAACATTTACAATATTGGCTAAGTTCAAGCAATGGATGAACTTATTTCCATTTACTACCTTGGTCAACATATTGGCGGGATTCTCCTTCGTGTCTAGTTTTTGGAATTGAAACTGTCCATTATTCATTATATCACGAAGAAAGTGATACCTTGCATCAATGTGCTTAGTTCTAGAATGATATATTTGATTCTTTGCTAAATGGATAGCACTTTGATTATCGCAATACACCATAACTTTTTCTTGGTGAATTCCCAATTCTGCAATCAAACCATGAATCCAAATGTCTTCTTTTATAGCATCTCCAGCTGCCATATATTCTGCTCCTATAGTAGATAATGCAACTATGGGTTGCAAAGTAGACCTTAAGCTGACTGGTCCCTTTGCCAAAGTAAATATATATCTTGTGGTAGATCTTCTATTATCCAGATCACCTGCATAATCTAAATCTACATATCCCACAAGAAAGTTATCTAAACTACTAGGATCTTTTTCAAATTTCAAACCAATATTCATGGTACCTTTAAGATACCTTAAAACCCACTTAGTTACTTTCCAATGCTTTTTACCTAGATTATGCATATATCTACTAATTACACCAACAACTTAAGAAATATCAGGTCTAGAACATACCATCAAAAACATAAGACTTCCCACCAAACTAACATATGGTATTTATTCCATATCTCTTTTTTTTTTTTTTATTATTTATTAGTGCTTGGAGACAGTTTTGCCTGAGTTTAAAATGGAGAGCTAGAGGAGTAATAACTGCTTTTGTATTTTCTTTCATGTCAAATTGTTGTAGTACCTTCTTCAAATATTGCTTCTGGGTTAGGCACACAACACCCTTTTCCTTGTCACGAGTGATTTCCATTCCAAGAATTTTTTTGGCTTCACTGAGATTTTTCATCTCAAATTTCATCTTCAATTTGGTCTTTAATTCTTCAATCTCCTTTATACTTTTGGTTGCAATCAACATGTCATCAACATACAAGAGCAAATATATGAAAGAACCATCATTCAATTTTTTAAGATAAACACAATGATCATATTGGCTTCTTATGTAGCCATGGTCTTTCATAAATTGATCAAACTTCTTGTACCACTGCCTTGGAGATTGTTTCAAATCATACAAAGACTTTTTCAACTTGCACACCCAGTATTCTTTTCCTTTTGTCTTGAAGCCATCTGGTTGCGTCATATAAATTTCTTCTTCAAGATCTCCATGTAAGAAAGTCGTCTTCACATCAAGTTGAACCAAATTCAAATAGAATTGATCAACCCTAAATAGAAAAATTCGAACAGAGGAATGCTTCACTACTGGAGAGAGAAAACTTCATTATAATCAATTCCCTCCTTTTGAGCATACCCTTTTGCCACCAACCGAGCCTTGAATCTAACTTTCTCTTTCTTACTTGGATCTTCCTTCTTGGCAAAGACCCATTTGCAACCAATTGCTTTATTTCCTTCAGGCAACTTTACAAGCTCCTAGGTATCGTCCTTCTGAAGGGATTGCATTTCTTCATTCATGGCTTTATTCCATTCCATATTTTAGAGCATGCAACAACTTCTTTATATGTGGAAGGAATATCATCTTCAACCACAGGCAGGGCATACACAACCATGTCTGTATACCGCGCTGGCTTCTTAATCTCTCTTCTAGGTCGACTGGTTGCAATATACTCTTCTTGTTGTTGTGGCTCTTTTGCTGGTTCCTCCTTTTCATCGTCTCCTTCATCATTTTCTTCTATGACTGGAGGAGTATATTCAGATTGAGGTTTTATAATGGCCTTTCTGATTTCTATATCTTGCAAATTACCTTTGTTAGTCTTTTCCATGGGTGCATCTTATATTATTTTCCTGAGCATTTGAATTCCGTCAAAAATGACATCCCTGCTAAATGTCACCTTTTTCACTTCTTTACTCCATAACCTGTAACCTTTCACACCACTGCTAAAGCCAAGAAAAATGGCTTCTTTTGCTCAAGGATCAAGCTTACCATTAGTTACATAGTAATAAGTTGGACAACCAAAAACACGCAAGGAATCATAATCAGCAGCAGGTTTTCCAGTCCATACCTCAATGGGTGTTTTCCCTTCAAGTACTACGGAAGGCAGTTTGTTGATGATATAGCTGGCGTATGTAATAGCTTTCGCCCAAAATGCCTTACCCAAACCAGCATTGGATAGCATGCATCTCACCTTTTCCAGCAAAGTGCAATTCATTCTTTCTGCTATGCCATTCTGTTGTGGAGTTCCCTTCACAGTGAAATGCCTCTTGATTCCTTCATCTTTGCAAAACTTCTTAAATGAATCAGACTTGTATTCTCCACCATTTTCTGATTCTAGGCACTTGATCTTTCTTCCTGTTTGGTTTTCAATCATCTTCTTCCAAGCTAAGAACACGTTTAGGACTTCATCTTTAGGCTTCATAGTATATACCAAAAGTCTTCTAGAGAAGTCATCTACAAAAGTGACGAACCAATGTTTGTTGCCTAATGATGGAGTCTTAGATGGACCCCACACATCAGTACGTACATAGTCAAGAATGCCTTTTGTTTGGTGGACAGCAATACCAAACTTCACTCTTGTTTGTTTTCCAAGTACACAATGTTCACAAAATTCTAATTTACAAGTTTTGACACTTTCAACAAGCCTTGTTTTGCTAGCCTTTGCATAGCTTTTTCACTAGCATGTCCAAGACGCAAGTGCCAAACCTTCTAGTTTCGGAAGTTTCTCCATCTGATTTTTCCAAGGCGTTGTTGGCTCCACCTACAACTATGTGTCCTTGCAAAAATTATAGGTTATTTCTCCTTGTGCCTTTTAGAACAACAAGAGCACCTTTGATCACCCTCATAACTCCATTTTCAATGGTGATTTTGAATCCTTTGGAATCTAAATAATTTACTAAAATCAAATTCTTTTTCAAATTAGGTACATACTAGACATTTGTCAGCTTTAGAGTTGTTCCATTATGCAGCTCCGATCGGACAGTACCAACTCCTTTCTTTTGGCATGGATGGTCGTCTCCCATGAGTACTTTTCCACCATCTAATATTTGAAGACTAGTGAAATGGTTTTTATTGTACGTCATATGGTGGGTGCATCCTGAATCTAGGATCCATTCGTCAGGTAGACATTCTGTTGTGGAGATAGGTGATATGTCTATATCCTCATCAGATTCATCAACTACATTAGCACTTGTGCTGGTGCTCACATTTTGCTTCTCCTTGTGCTTCAATTTAGGGCAGTCCTTCCAATGGCCTTTTTTGTGACAAAATACGCATTCATCTTTAGCAAGGAATCTTCTTCCATTTGAAGAAACTACTCTCGATTTGGAGCGAGAATTGTTCCTTTTAGATGTTTTGCGGCTTTTGGACCTCTTCAGTACCACCATAGCTTCCAATGCATTACATTCAACTTCTTTATCATTTTTACGGACTTTTTGATTCATCAATGCATCTGAGACAACCTTAAAAGAAAGAATATCTTTCCCACACATTATGGTGGTTACAAAATGCTCATAAGGATCAGGCAAGAGTTTAGCAAAATAATATCTTTATCTTCATCTAAATTTAAAAAAGCAGCTAGCAGTTTATTCATAACATTCAAATGATCGATCATAGACGTACCTTCCTTGTATTGGAATTGAAAGAGCTTCTTTTTTAAATGCAGCCTATTTTGGATGCTCTTCATCATGTATTTGTCTTCTAGCTTCTGAAATAGCGTCTTGGCTATGTTTTCTCTCATGACGGCGTACTTGACGTCTTTCGCGAGGAATGGCTAGATTGTCCTACAAGCTGTTTGATTCTGTTGCTTCTAGTCTACCTCCTTCATGTCATCGGGTTTATCTTCCAACGTTATGTCTCATCCTTGTTGATTAAGGACATCCATAACTTCACATTGCCACATTTCAAAGCTATTACTTCCATAAAATTTTTTAACTCAAACTTTGTGTTTGAAACTGCAACGGTTGTAGCTTTGGAACTGCTTGTACTTCTGTCTTCGCTTGCCATCTTTCTCTAAATTAAATATATTGCTTTGATACCAATTGTTGGGAGCGTGGTTGAACAGTATCCGTATATGTGAATAGTAACATATACGTAAACAGTAACAAACTTAGCTTTATCTGATACCACTTATTTTTTACCCAATTCAAGATCGAATTGAAATAGAAAAAGGAAATGCAGAACAAGCCATACAAATACAACACCGAGAATTTTAAGTGGAAAACTCTCCAATTTGGAGAGAAAAACCACAGAGCATCTAGAAGCAATTTGCTGATTCAAATATAATAGAACTCTCAAATTCTCTCCACACTCAAATACAAAATTGGCTAACAAGCCTTCAAAATACAAGGAATTCTAAGTTTTTGGGGATGATAGAAATGACATGGTATGAACGTATTTATAATCAAAATACGAGTACTGTAGTAGTATTGTGTGGTACTGTAGTAGTACTATGCGGTACTATAGTAATAACAATTGCCAGCTCTTTTTGACCAAATTTACACCATCTACCACCTTCTTCAATCTTCTATTTTTTTTTTTCCTTATTATTCTTTTGTCATGGGGCCCACAAATTGGTGGTGGACTCTACTTACCTCACATTAACATGGCCATCATCAATTGGGAGAAGTGTTCACCATTCTGTAGATCTAAACTCACATCTGAAGTGTTCTCCAATGAACACTTGGCCCCAAATCAGATATACAACATGGTCCAGCAAACGAAATGGACATGTGAGTATCTGGTTAATTCTGTGAGCGTGAGAGATTCTTCTTTTCGGTTTTTTTTTTGGGGGGGGGGGGGTTAGAGCGCATGTAGGTTTGGTGTTGTTACAATACACAGGAATTGAATTTCACAGTTTACTCTATTGTAACTTTTGTACTTAGGCTTTTCCCCACATTCAGTTAGGGTGTATGACATTGGGTCTTTTGGCTGTAGTTTCAGGTTACTAGGAGAAAGGCAAAAAATAGATAACTAAATAAATAAAACAAGTGCACTCATCTCATTATTATTTTTTTTTTCTTTTGTTTTTTTGTATAATATGTAGATGACATGGACAAGTTTCAAATGACAACACCTGTGTCATGAATGATTGTTTTCCTACCCAATTCAAACGTCTTATATCTTTGTTTTTATCACAGCGTACAATAGCATATACAAATAAGAGAAGCTCCCTAAACCAGATAAGATATCTAAACTCTAATAGAAAGTAAGCAGAGTTACGGGAAAATGTGATAGTGAATGCAAAAGTCAAATAGGAAACAGTATAAAGAACCATGAATTACCATGCCAACACAATTTTATAAAAGATTATACTTACATGACTAGCAAGCATGTACCAGAGCAAATAGTAGGCAGCACCAGCCCAAGCAGTTTCGGCAAAAACACCAGCAGACTTTTTCAACTCTGAAGTCAAGGGTAAAATTCGGAAAAATCGTGGAATGTATTGTAAAAATACAATATTAAGCAATACTCTTTTTGTGGTGAATACTTCCGAATCTTTTGTTCTTTGGAGAAATTTCCAGACTGTCATCTGCAAATAATGATAAGTAAATAGAAGCGAAAACTAGAACCTTCTTCATTCTGCATCTCTTAAAAAAAGGGGCAGCCCAGTGCACAAAGCTTCCGCATATGCAGGGTCCGGGGAAGGGGCTGAGCATGATGGGCCTGTAGTATGCAGCCTTACCTTGTATTTTTGCAAGAGGCTGGTTACTATAACTTAAATGTCAAATTCATGAACTATATTTAGAGGAACCATCAGGATCTATAGCCATAGAAACTGCAGCTGGTATCAGTTGCAAAGTCTGAAACAAAGCACAATATTTTGGAAGCAAAACAATGACCTACAGGGAAGCAGGAAGTACTTGTTGCCTATTTAAAAATAATAATAAACAGGAAATCATGCATAAGTAGCGCCATTTGAAGTTAACATAATAAGAGATAATTTTGAAATAATAAAAATCTATATTGTATTATTATGCAACAATTTTATTATTGTATGCTTTAGTGAAAATTTTGCTCCTGCCAACGCTTGAAAATTTAATATGACTTTGGAATTTGCCTAGATCCTTCAAAAACAAGAGAAACTCAAGATTGAGTGCACTCAAGATGACTTATTCAAGATTGAATGCAAGTTAATTCAACCTTCAGCTTTGTCAACCACCCTTGGAAACCTAAAGTAGGAAAAAGCGTTTTCATGTGGGTTTCGTTTTTATAATTATCCCATAAAACAGTGATGAACTACAATGCAGTTTGGATTTGACATATTGTCTGCTTTGGTCCCTTCAGCACCATGGTTTCACCCCCAAAAGGCACTTAACAGTGTTGGTTCCAAGGCCCTCCACAAGCAGCAATGAGCTCGTCCTTCTTTGACATGGGAGTTGAGTGAAGACACAGTTCTCTTTCCCCTCAACATGCCACAGACAAATAACAGTTCCATATTGCAACTCCCTTATGTACCAACTGATGACTGGTCATGAGTCATGACAGCATACTCAATTGGATAATAGGGTAATAAAAATCTACGTCTGATAAAATTGTGCAAAAAATCAGTCAAAGGTGAATGAATATCCTCAGAAACTTAACTGGTTTACAACAAATAATATATACCGAATGTGTTCATTCGTAGATTAGGCTTTTCTTCTCTATCACACCTACAGTCACTACATCCATTAGAGAAGGAAAGCATAATCTACATATGATATCTTTAGTGGTTAGCCATGTCATAAGGATAAAATAACTTGGGATTTGATGCTGCTTATTCCCTTAAATGAAATCATCACATCCAGTGCCACTCCAAAACTCATATTAAGTATGGGGCAAACACATAGTCCCTCTTTAATATGCTTGCGCTAGGTCCTATCCTCGCCTTGCCCCATATTTTCTACCATGATTAAGTAGTCAAGAATTTAAACTGATAAACACCATATTTATGCATAATTGAAGTCATTACAGTCGCATTACAACTATCAACCCTAACTTTTGGTTCAGGTCCCAATAAAAAATAAACAGAAGAGACAAAAAAATTAATGTTCTAATTAACACTAAAAGAGTACACAATATCTAAATATCAGGATATAAATATATGTTCATGCAGTTAGATTATTTAGGGAAGAAAAAATGTAAATAAAATTATTTGAGGAAAAAATGCCTCAAAAATTCAAGGTCTTCAGCACTGCTTATAATGCAAGATTCAAAGTCTTGTGTGTGTGTGTGTGTGTGTGTGTGTGTACCTGTGTTTTACATGACCTGCCTTTAGTCAGTTCATAATTAGTAGTAGACTACAAAAAGAGGGGGCAGGGAATCTCCAAAGTAAACTCTCCTTTAAAATTAAGTCACAATTGTCAATGCACATGAATAGAACAGTATTTATGAGTGGGGTATGTATTTGTGTGCATATCTTGTGCATTAAACAAGATGCTTCATCCTCAAATCTTCCCCCCATTTTTTTGAAAGATATCCTCAACTCTATATCGAGGACACTGATGACTGCTAAAACAAATCATGTCAAATCCATCTTAGTTTTGCCTTACTGATCCATGAATGATCCATCATTAGTAACAGACCAAGTAACTGTTTTACACCTTTATGCATCCGTGCAGTCCCAATAAGATGTCATCAATACAATCCTTTTCATGTTAGGGATGTTGGCTAAGGGTGACAAAAAAGTCTCCATAAGTGTTGGTGCATATCCACAGAACCTAATAATATCAGCAATGCTAAAGGTATTAGCAGGTGAGCTGGGATAATAAAGGGCATGTTATCAATGAGCTTGGAAGATGAGGCATGAGATACTGACTTAAGAATGTGAACCAATTTGAATTTCCTTGGGCAAAAAGCTTTCTAAATTTAGAAGCCTCTCCTGGTGGAAGTACACTAGAAAAAAACCAACCTTTGTAATATAGGCATTGGCAACTTATAATTAGTCTTATACTTACTCTAGCACACCTTATTGTGCATTCCGATAAGCTCAATCATATAATATCTTTGACAGTGTGGAGCCAATAATGAGGAATAGAAGAATGAGAATGCAGGGGAGTGGATGGTGACAATTCATTTCAAAAGGAGGTTTGTGATAATTCATTTCAAAAGGAGACTTGCTTGAAGAAAGATTAGATCCCCAAATTGTGAATAATAAACACTGTTTGTTCATAATAATAAGCATTAATAAATAAATAAGAATTCGTAGCCCACTTTTCATAAATTTCTCCAATATTGACAAAAAATTTAGGTTCCAATTGAAGTTGATGATCTGGGTACACCATATAGACAGATTACTGCCCTAGGAAACAAGCTTCTGCAGCCATGTATGCCACGGAAGGTGAGGTAGGCAGTCCTAGGATACTAATCCACAGCCGCAGATATAGAACCAAACTTTCCACGATTTGATGGCACAATTTCATGTTGACAAGGATCATTAGCAACTATCAAAGGTGTATATAGGACTATATTTTTCTATACTTTAGGACCTGTGAAATGTATCATTTTTAAGAAAATTAGTTATAACAGAATCTCACTCCTAGAATTCCCAATGGAACAGTCAAATCAAACTAACATATAAAAATTTAAAAATCTCTATGCTGCGTTTGAGAGCATGGATTTTGGACCTTGATTTTGGATTTGAGTGGATTTGGACAAATTTTAATACAATTTTGTATTAGATCTTATCCAAATCTAATACAAATCCAAATCTAAGGCTTCTCCAAACATGGGGTATGGCTTTTTCTTACAACTCTTAAAATCTCTCTTCAAAGAAAGAATCTTATTATATTCACGTACTCCTGTGATCTTAGCTACTGATATCTCCTAACTTCTATTGGTCTCATATAAAGTACCGTCTCACAAATTAGCATGTGACAACTTAAGTGGACCTACACATCGTGCACATTGTAAGGGCAAAATAACCAATCATAAAACTTATGACTGCAGGTGTGATAGAAAACTTATGGGGAAAACTCTATTCAATTTAAGGTCAATAAAGAAACACACAAACTCTGAACCCACTGCAATTACCTTGACATTGTGTTTTTGTTTTTGTTTTTGTTTTTTCATTGATTAAAGCATTCTGCAATCAAAAGTAGATCAAAGCTGAAAATTCTTAGCGCATTCAACCATGCAAACAAAAAGGCAAGGAAAAACAATAATTGAATAAAGCATAAGTTGATTTTCTTGTATTTTTCAAATGTGTCATTCTTGATGATATGTTATCACCCATACCACAGATTATATTTGTTAATGATTTTCTTTCGGCCTAAGGTAGTTTGGCGAAGATTCTTGTTAAATACAAGAAGATGCAAGTGAAGAATGAAGAGAAACAAATTAAGCATAAACAAACAGTCTAGCATGAATGTACTACTTATTAGCAATTCTATAACAACATTCATTTGAATGATGCAAAGACTGCGTGATCAGGCTGAACATATCCATAAAAACAGATTCAAAACATCATATTGCCAAGAATGAATGCATAGAAAAGAACAGCCAAAGAGACAAGGAAGCAACAGAAGGGCAAGAAAGCATGGGTGCATAGAATGGAAGCATATATAGTTGCTCAAACCTGTGGAAGGGGCAGCACAGCAAGGAGATCAACGATGAAGTATCGCATTAAATATCTCTTAGCTATTTGTGCAGGATCTATGACAAGTTCACCTCGCCCAAAAACCCGAGATGATGGTGCTATATAAGCTGTCCGGAATTTGAGAACCATGCGGATAAGGTAAAACATGTCAATTAAAGTCCTCACTGTCGTAGTAGTGATTGCTAGCTCTGTGTGAATACCAAGGCAGTATGAAGCATAATTGAAGACAGGAAGGTAAAGAAACAAAGGATCCACAGACACAGCAAGAAGACATGATATCACAAAAAGCTTATTCCACAATAGAATGGATTTGTCTTGAGGATCAAAAATCTTTTTCTCAGACACTTTAAGATCTTCTGGAAATACAGCTCGGGTGACACCAGATCTTAGTGATCGCCCGATTGACATGAGTCCTTCAGACCCTTTTTTCACTCCTCTCCGAAAGGATCGGGATGGATTATTGTTGGAATGACCAGCCCGGGTCAATAGTTCTAAATTAAACCCACATCTCTTTAATCTACCAGCATCAGAAGCCATTGATAATGAAGAATCCAAATCATCCAACCTGTATTATATAAAAACAGCAGCCAAACTATACCAAAATTAGATGCCAAATTCATCAAAATGAGATTTCCAATTAATTTCCAGATAATATTTCAACAGTTAAAGCAGAGAAGATTAACGAATGCTATATTTAAAACTGCAAGCATGTTGTACCATAGTAGAACTTGGGTTTCTTGATGTACAGTTTACTTGTAAGTTTAAAAAGTTTCAATTACATGTCAAAATATTCTAGAGTTTTGATTTATTGCTAAAAAGAATATCATACAAATAAAAGTGGTAAAAAGTGTAGCTTTGGTACATCAATCTTTATCCTTTCCTGATTTGGCTCTAGATGAAACCAAATGAAAACTTTGTTAAATGTCAAAAAATAGATGTGTATACGAAATAATGAATTTCCCATTTATTAAAATGGATAAATTTCATAAAAGAGTAAAACTCATCAAAAATATTATCTTAATTGTTTCAGCATGTGATGGCAGCTCATATTGCCCTTGACCAGGTTCTGTAATTCTTGTTAAAGTTGGATTTCCCAGAAGCTGATGCAGCTGCTTTCAAAAGCTGCTTTCGAAATCAAGAAAATGAGTAGAACAATAAGAGTAGCTTTCTTCCCCCAACACATTATTAGAACTTTGCATAAACAGCTTGAGCCAGAAACCATCATTATGTAAAAAGGTAATTAGATCCTAGAAAATGAAACAATGAACATAGATACATTGCAGTACAGTTACACACACACAGATAGAGTATATTCGAGCTTGCATGATATTTTTTGTGTGTGTGTGTGTAAGAGAGAGAGAGAGAGAGAGAGAAAGAATATCATACTGCAATCATGTACTATTGTAGCCAACTCTTCTACTGGCTACATAGCCATCCTCCAACTCCAACATAGGAGGAAAAGAAAATGAACACTTTCAGGAGAATGTTGAGAAATTCAAAGGAAGCAGTGCAAACAATATATATATATATATAATATATATATATATATGTTCCCCACGTACGAAAAATCAAGCAGTACATTATTTTAAGTTAGGACATAAATGATGGGTTCTACTTTTCACACATGACTGCTGAGTGTAAAACCCTAAATCACTTTGTTTTTTAACAGGAACTCTGATCACATTGTCAAATCTTGTTTTCTCTTTTTTTTTTCATCTTCATCTTGTTCTTTTTTTTTTTTTTTGGGGGGGGGGGGGGGAGTTTGTGGGTGTGTGTAGGCATAACCATACGACATATTCAAAATATAAAATGGTAATTACAGTGGACCATTGGGAATATAGTATATATATATTTTGTACCTTACGAATTTCTCCCTCTGGCCGCCCATATACTGCGACTTGTAACCACAGTCGAACATTCTGTGAAACTGGATAACATAAATGCTGCACTTGAGAACAATTCAACTCAACACTTCAACTGCGCGTCTGGGATTTTCAGAACTGGTCAGTTTTTGCACTATGGCTATTCTGCAACATACTGTAACAGTGTATGTCTATATATGTAGAAATATTAAAAAGGGAGGCATTATGGTGCAGTACGTTTGGTACCCGCTTCCCACAACAAAATTTAGTCAAAACCCTAAAATGCCCCTCCTATGATACCACAAGATCCCTAAAGAGTGAGGGGCAAAATAGTCAAATGGTCTGGGCACGCACATATTTGGTCACACACTTGCTGCATTTAATGCTACAGAGCCCCAATTGCATGTTTAGTATCTAGAAATGGAGTCGGAATGAAATCAAATTTGTGGCAATTTCCCCAATATCTCTTCGTTTGTTGGGGGAAGAATTCGCACAAATGGGATTTTTTGAGTAATGCAAATCAAATATGACATTATATGTAATATTTTTAGGAAGATAATGAGAGAGTTATAGAGATTATTGGAAAGTTGTTGGTAACTTTTTTTGAGAAATCTAAATTTATTAGTTACCCATTAGTTGAAAATTTTGTTTTGATTTTAAACTTGTACAAGAAGAAGATCCTTCTAGGAATGATGAGAAAAAAAAATTATATATTTACAAATGCCTTTCTTTGCTTAATCAATAGTAGAAATATTAGTCAGTACACAACCTTAAGGTGTCCATTGTGAACCCCAGTACCTCCTTTTGCTTTCGTTTAGGGCACATTTGGTCACAAAGATAAAATAAAATAGAATGAAATCAAATCAAATTTGTTACTTCATAATTCCTACCTGATTTCGTTTCCTAAACCAAATACAATAGTATATTTTTGAGAAAATAGGTAGGGAGAGCAATGGATCAAGTGACAAAAATGGAAAGGAGAGATGTCCATTTTCCAAAAAATTTCTATCCTTTCTTTTTTATACTTTAGTTTTCCAAGAAATCAAAATGAGCGTCTTAATTTGCTCAATAAATTAGTTCCTCTCCATAAAGAAAGAATTCAAATGGGAAATCTCCAGCAACCTCCACGAATGGCAGGTAAAGAAATATTTTTCAAAAATCTTGCAGCAAGAAGGGAAACTATAATCCCTTCTACTCATCAGGATCCAGGTTCACAGAACATGCGGGTTCTGCTCAATAATCATTGAGACCTGATTTAGTATTAGTAAGCAGTTTGTATTGTGTACAAATTTCACACCTCTCCATTCACCAGCACAAATCTTGCATACCAATAACCCGCTTTTGTCAAAATGAATCTTAAAAAATGGAAACGTATATAAATAATTATGTATATGTATGTATGTGTGTGTGTAGCATGCATGCATGCATGGCTTTGTAACTATGGCAGAAGTGCAAAGGACCCTTCATCTTTGTGAAGGGAAGAATCTTTATTCTATGTTTGGATGCATGGATTTCAAACCTGAAATTTGAATAAATTATAATGTGAAATTATATTAAATTCTATTTAAATTCATGTAAATCTAAATCCAAAATTGAAACACGACTTTAGTCTTTGTACATATGCATGTAAATTTGTTTTTCTTCATATCCTTAGGTTTAAAAAAAAAGAAAATTTACATGGAATATGTAAAATATATAGTCTCATATAGTACCTTGAGATGTAAAGTTTTAACTACCATTTTGTAAAAGATCTATATTAGCACTTTAAAAAAAAAATTATGCTTTGATTTTTAACTATCTTATCATAAAGATCTTATAAGCTCTAATGGTTGCTGACAAAATCCAAAAATCAACCTAACAATATCCAAAGCTATTTAAGGAAAAGAGATCATGGCCATGGTAACATGATCATATCATGGGATTCAAATTGACATCGCCATGACTTAATTTTCTCCAATAAAATCCTCTGAATAATTTAATTCATATAACAAGATTATGATCATATCAAGTTTATTTGGAGCAAAATGCATTATGTAAATTGAAAGGGCTACATCAATAATCAAATCATTTCTTCTATACAATTTTTTTCTTTTTGATACTCAAATCTAAATATTTGTAATTAATAACAAGTTCAAATCAAGCAAGAAATGATCCGGATAGGAATATTATATCTCGACCTTGATATTGTCCTTTGATTACAAATTCAAATGACGTCCAATAAATGAGTAAAAATAAAAATTAAAAATTACAAAAATTGAGCTAAATCACATATCAAACAAAGAAAAATTTGTTCGATAGAAGTATCAAGGAAATAAATGAAAGAAATCACATGAAGAGATACATTTTAAAAAGTAATATGGAGAATAGAAGAGAATTTAGATAATTCTATAATGCTTTTCAGTATAAATATATGAGGAAGAAAGCAGAATAAAAAGATGATCTTACCACAATTTTCTCCAATTATATTCTCATGGAAAGCAATTAGGATTCATGTGGGATGGAGATCCCTTACCAAAGGCAAATTATCAATTTATAAAGAGATGGAGAGACACAAAAGATAGTTTGGAATTGCATATGCAGAAGGAGGGAGGGAGAGAGAGAGAGAGAGAAAGAGAGAGAGAGAGAGAGAGAGGAGAGAGAGAGAGAGAGAGAGAGAGAGAGAGGTTCACAAACGGTTGTAACAGGAAGAGCTTTCTTACATCCACGTTTACTATTCATAAAACCTAAACGTAAGAGCTTTCTTACATCTACGTTTACGATTCACAAAACCCATCACAAATCAAGGGAAAACTTTTTTGTGGATTTTAATTTTTTGCCACCTTTAGTAATTGGCCATAGAAAGAAATAGGGATTTCAAAATAGGATTATGGGAGTGGGACTGCTGCAAAAATTGGAATGACACCTTCTAATTCTAACTTTCAAGTAATTATTCATCAATGAGATCATAATATTTTTTTATTTTTTTTTACACAAAGGTATATTTGAAATTAAAAGTAGAAACCATGAGGATGATATTCTCAACCCTCCCTGCACTAATTTCATCATCCTAATTATTCTATTAGGCTTTCATTTTGATTACAAGACATATAATCAACCATTTGAAATTTGAATGACTTCTTATTCGTTTATTTAGATTGCTCTTTATAAATGTTGTGAAGTTTTTTTTTGCAATTTGAGAAAAGATGTTATATTCTTTCTTGAGATTTAATTCATTTGTATATAGTCAAATCCCTTATTATTAGTTACCATTAATAAAATCTTTTACATATATCAAATCAAATAAAACTGCAATTTTTCCTTTGAATAGTATTCAAACCCCCCACCCCAACCTTATTTTTTGTATAGACTTATATCATTGTTGTTGATCTTTGGACAGAGATTCATATCTTGATCATTTTGTGCACCTAATAGGGACTATGCAATATAATTTATACTTCAACAATTTTGTTTAATTTTATCAGTCATGGAGGAATGATTATCTATTGAAATAATGAAAGAAAAAGGTAAGAAAGACGAAGTGTAAATTAAAAAAATGAAAATGACGAGCTTGATCAGATGAGAATTTGTAGTTATTATTTCTAATTTTTATAGAAATTATAGTAAAATAAAATTATAAAATTTAAAATTGGTCCAATTGAAGCCATTGAAGTATGATGATATACTGTTCAAATTCAAAGTTGAGCTATATTATGCTGCTAAGCAAAAGATTAAATTTGGGATGTACAAAAATTATCATTTTTATTGATTCAATACATAATAAAGCACATCCTAGATGACAATCAACAAGAATATGACTGTAATGAACATGCTAAATTTTAAGAAAGAGCACTGTATTTAAAAAAAAATTTAGGATTATATGTGTCAACATTTTTAATATCTTCATAAGTAATGAAAAACATTACTTCCATTAAGGAACCAGTGAAGAAGACTATCTCCCTACTTATCATCTTCCATTATTACCAATTCAAACAATGTGATGTGTCACATGCAAAAATGTATTTATGAAATAATTTAATAAAAGGGAAAATGATAAAAGAACTCACATAAGAAGATTTTAAGGGAAAAAATGAGAAAAAAAAAATGAGAAGTTTTAAATTTTGATGATAAAACACAGATTAGAAGAGAAACTAAATGACTATCTTAATGTTATACAAAACAAATTTTAGGAATAAAAAAATCTTATCATGATGCTCTTGTTAAAAAGGGTTTTGTGAGAGTTACTCCCTTTATATAGAAATCGCTGGGCCCATTATAAGTCTAAAAATCAGCCATTACATGGGACTATACAAGGTAAGAATAAACACCTATCAATTATATGCCTATATACAATATACTCTTCTATACATCTCCTATCAATTATATGCCTATATAAAATATACTCTTCTATATATGGCTAGACTAAATAAGGTAAAATATATGTTGCCTTAACAGACTAGGCCAGCACATACAATTATGCTAACATCCCCCTCAAATTGATGTTGGGTGATTGAGGAGCATCCATTTGTCAAGCAGAAACTGATGGTGAGGACGAGAGAGAGCATTGGTGAAAATATCAGCGGTTTGGTATTCAATGGAAATGTGTGGAAGAGTAATCTCCTGACAAGCAAAGGCTTCACGAATGGAATGACAATCCACCTCAATATGTTTGATGCGCTCATGAAAAATGGGATTGGCAGCAATGTAAATAGCACCGGTATTATCAGCATAAAGAGGAGTAGGAGTAAGCTGCGGAACACTAAGTTTGCCTAACAACCCTTGAAGCCATATGATTTCAGAATAGGCAGACGACATAGCTCACTATTTAGACTCGGTGGATGACTTCGAGAGACGAGTTTGCTTCTTACTCTTCCAAGAAATGAGGGCATTGCCAAGAAACATACACTAACCTGTAACTGAATGATGAGTATTCGCGCAACCAGCCCAGTCAACATCACTAAAACCCTTGAACTGTAAAGAATTCCCTAAAGGTAAGAATAAGCAGCGATCAAATGTCCCTTGAGATATCGAAGAAGACGACAGACAATAACTAAATGTGTCTGGCATAGAGCTTGCATAAACTGGTTGACCTATTGAACAACGAACGAGATATCAAGTTAAGTAATGGTCAAATAATTTAAACTACCCACTAGCTGCTGATACATCAAAGGATCAGATAAGGGATCAACATCCGCCTGATGTAGCTTCAAATTGACCTCCATAGGTGTAAGAACTGAATTACCATTTTGAAGGCCGGCTAAAGAAAGAAGCTCTTGAGTATACTTATGCTTATGTAAGAGTGTGCCATTCGGACAAAGTTGAACCTCAAGTCCAAGAAAATATTGCAGTGGATTAAGATCTTTCATATGAAATGAAGATTTGAGGCACTGTTGGAGCTGCTCAATCAAATGGAGATCTAATCCTGTAATCACAATATCATCGACATACACAAGAAGTATAATGATCCCAAGGGCAGTCTTGTGAAAAAATAAAGAGGAGTCATACTGACTCTAAGTAAAAGTGAAATCCAGTAGAGTAGTACAAAACTTCTCAAACCATGCTCATGGTGCCTGCTTCAAACCATATAGAGACCATTTCAAGCGACAAAATCTCAACAGAAAAGGAAGGAAAAAAACCAGGAGGGGGAGACATAAATATTTCTTCCTTTAGATCACCATGTTAAAATGCATTCTTCACATCCATCTGGCGAAGCGACCATCCTTTCGATACAACAATGGCCATAACAGTGTGAACAATAGTCATTTTGGCCACAAGAGTGAATGTTTCCTCATAATCAAGCCCATAACCCTGTCAATTCCCAAGTGCCACTAGACGAGCTTTATGCCTTTAGATAGAGCCATCAACATGTAGCTTGATGGTGTAGACCCATTTGCACCTAATAAGCTTAACTCCAACAAGACAAAGGACAGTGTCCCAAGTGTGATTGTCTAGCAGAGCCTGAAGTTCGTCGTGCTTATCTTGGCACCAACACTCTTGAGTAGAAGCCTTAGAATAAGACTTAGACACATAAGTAATATTAAGAGTAGCCTGAAGAGTGGAAGAAGAAAAACCATACCAATCCGGGTGTTAGGAAACCCTAGTAGACTGGCGGTGCTTATGCAAGACAGGATCAAGTGGCAGTTTAAAGGAAGGAAAAGGCAGTGGGAGATGTCTCTGATACACAATACCTGACTTAAAATGAGGAGTACTAGACACATCAAAAAAAGGAGGAAGCGAAATGGAGGAAGAAACAAGATTAGGATAAGATAGAAAGAAATATTGATTTTTTTTAAAAAATCACATTGCAAGAAACACAAAGCTTGTTAGCATCCGCATCATAGCACACAAACCCTTTATAAGAGTTACTATAGCGAAGAAAATCACAATGAACAAATTGAGTAGCAAGCTTGTGACGTTCAATAGGAGGTAAGTGAACAAAACAAATGCAATTTGCAACTAAAAACATGCAGAGAATTATAATCAAAAGGAACACCAAAAAAATGAGAATATGGAGAATCAAGATGCAAGGTAGGAGAACGCAGTTGATTAATCAAATATAAAGTTGTAGATAAGGCTTCAACCCAAAATCTAGAAGGGACATAAGGTTCAAGCATCAATGTACAAACAACATCTAAAGGACGACGATTCCTACGCTCGGCGACGCCATTCTATTGAGGGGTGTGAGGACACGAACACTAAGAGAGAATACCCTTCTGTTGGAGAAAAGATTGAAAAGCATGAGACATGTACTCTCCCCCAAAATCTGAGCATAAGATCTTAATACAGGTGGAAAATTAATTTTCTACATAGGCAACGAAAGTTTGGAAGGTTAAGAACACATCAGCTTTAGAACGAAGAAAATAGACCCACGTGAAACGATTGTGATCATCAATAAATGTCACAAAACACCTGTATTGTGCATGAGAAGGAATGAGGCTCATACCCCAAACATCAGAATGAATAATTTCAAAACATGTAGAAGCATGACTACCCTACGAAAGAAAAGGCAAAGATTTACTTTTTCCAAGTTTATAAGGAATGAATAATTTCAAAACATGTAGAAACACGACTACCCTACAAAGGAAAAGGCAAAGATTTACTTTTTCCAAGTTTACAAGGAGCACAATCAAAAAGATAACGAAAAAGACGCATTTGTATTATTCAAATAACCATGTTCCATAATATGTGTCAAAATTACAGAGTTGGAATGATCCAATTTCTTATGCCAAAAGTGGCTACTATAATTAGCAATAGCATAACAACCAAAAGAAAGTGAACGAGGAATGGTAAATGACTGAAGAGGAAAAAGACATCCCACTTTAGGCCCCTTCGCTATCTCCTATCCCGACGCTTTGCACATGACAACCAGAACGATCAAAATGAAGAGAATAATTTTCTTCTACTAATTGTCCAACCAAAATGAGATTGGTAGATAAATCAAGAGACACGAAAACATTAGTAAAGGAAGACCCCAGATTTCCAACCGATGTAATAGGAAGAGTACTGTCATCATCAATCTGAATATGCTGCCTATTCTACCATCATACTTACGAACATCATGTAAAGTTGCTGGACTGCCAGTCATGTGATTGGAAGTTGTAGAGTCAATTAACAAAGGAGAAGTAAGAAGATATTTCTTACCTTGGAGATCAAGAGCAGAAATGGTAGAAATAATCATCTATTAAACTTGCTTGGTAGTAATGTTGGAAGAAGATCAAACCCGAAACAGCAAGCTGTGTGGAAGATGTAGTCACAAAATTGGACTAAAATAGCAGTATGAAAAGTAGGAGCGGATCAATTCTTAGGGCGTACATGACGACAATCCTCAATGATATAACCCTCCTTCTTGTAATAATTACAGAATTTTTTGCTACAATGTTTTGCAATGTGCCCAATTTCCTTGCAACTATAACACTGTGGTGGAGATCTGGTTCATCCTATGCCTTAAGCAGCGTAGGCCATATTAATCATCTCAGAACCACCAGCATCTTGAGCAAGGCCAAGCTGTGAGGCGAGGCGATGTTCTTCACAGAGGAGTTCACCCAAGCAAACCTCCAAAGATGGGACAAGTGTGTGATTGATTAACCTAGCTCGTGCACTTTCAAACTCGGATAGGAGCTTCATCAAGAATTGATTCCACTGGCTCTCAGAATGAACCTCTTCTAGTGCTGCTAAAGCTTCTTTAGGAACCTGAGAATGCACCAACCCAGAATAATCATTCCATAAATTAATAAAACAAAATTAGAATTGCTTAATAGAGAGATTCCCCTGACGATAGTTTCCCATGTCTAACTTCAATTGAAACTTTCGGGTAGAATTATCTTGATAATAAATTCACCAAAGGTAATCCCACATCATCTTAGCAATAGTGAACTCACGAAGATTGTTGACCATATGAGGTTCAACATAGCTGAGTAGCCAGTGTAGACACCCCATTTTGTCCGGGCCAAATATAACAAAGGCGTCGTTATTATTATTATTATTATTATTATTATTATTATTATTATTATTATTATTATTATTATTATTATTATTATTATTATTATTATTATTAAAACACAATCAAAAAGAACAAAAGAAAAATAAAAAAAAGGGCCTACAAAGGCCTACACTCGGGCACGCAGTAAGAGGGGGGATCTCCATTTACTGTTCATTCGTCACCCTCCAGGACTCTCCATGGTCTCTCTCTCCCTCCTCTCTCCAGTCTCGCCTCTCTCTCTCTCTCTCTCTCTCTCTCTCTCTCTCTCTCTCTCTCTCTCTCTCTCTCTCTCTCTCTTGTCATCCACACACAGACTCTCTCTCGGCATCTCCCCTTTCTCCCTAACCCCCTCTAATCATCCTCACAGACTCTCCTCACCGTCTTTCCCCCTAACCACCTCTCACCATCACCACCCCATCATAGACTGCCTCACTCTCCCTCATCTCTCTCAACCTCTTCTTCCTCATCTCCCTCACATCTCTTTCGGTTCCCCACGACCAGATCCAGCACCTCCGTTTAGACCACTATTCATTGTCCTCACCCTCCTCCAAAACCCTCATCTCTCGGCCTTTCACTCGCACACAATTAAGAGATTGATTCATTGTTTATACGCACGCGAACAGGGGGATCCTTTTTCCATTGTCATCATCTCTCTCACACTCTCCCACGTCTCTCTGAACCTCTATTTCTCCCACAACTCTTCCCTCTCGTTTCTAGCACGATCACCGCACCTCACCATCCTCTATAATCCGCTCAGACTCTCTTCATCTCCCTCTTGCTCTCCCTGCTTTTCCTTCGTCATCACCGCCACCCAGCACCTCCACGACATCTCCCATCATCATCATCATCACCACCCCACACCGACCTTCACTCTCCGTCGTCTCTCTGATGCTCTAGCTAGTAACACTAGCTCTCCTTCTCCCTCGTCTCTCCGAACCTACCATAGCTTCAGCCACGCACTGCCACAGCCTTTACTCTACTGTTCGTTTCCCTCTCAATGCCCTACATTATTCACCTCCATCCATCTTCTCCTCTCTCTCTCTCTCTCACCCATCTACAAATCTAGCTTTAGCTCTCTATCTCCCTCGCTCCCTTATTTAACTTTCTTTGTCCTCTGCCACTCGATCCTTGGCCTCAGCGCTATGCCTGACCCTCATCGCCGCCTCATGACTCCGGAATTGCCCTCTTCTCTCTCGGATGCAACCCAGTAAGACAGGTGACAGTGTCAAATCCTCACCGAGCCCTCGCTCACTCTCTGTCTCTCCCAATCACTCCGCGAGCCACCAACTATGGTGTCATATCTCACTCTCACTCTCTCGCCGGCACACACCACCATCATCATAACCATCATAGCCTCCACCCTCAACATATCCCATCTCTCTGTCTCTGACCACCCAGAAACACTACCCCTCTCGATCTCTCCACAGCAGCATCTCATTCTCCACCCACTACAGCAGCTACCATTAACACGGTCAAGCCAGTGCACCACCCTCGACTGTGAACACCTCCAGACCCTATTAACTCCGTCCTTGTATTCAACTTTATCTTGTTTTAAAGATTTTCCAACTAGGTAAGTTCTATTTGTTGATAATCAGAGTTGGGATTTTTCTCTGATCAGTGGGTTTTGTTGAATTTGTTTGTGTTATGGGTAGCTGTTAATGGATTTTATTCTGAAAAAATCTACTTCTCTGTACATGTGCTTCAATTCAAAATCCCTACCACTTGCCCAAACCAATACTATTTTTAGACAAATGATTAAAAAAGGTTTTGAGTTAGCAGCATTAGTTGGGGTTGGTTTGGGGTTTGAGATCAAAATTTGATTTGAAGAGTAAGTAGGGTGTGGGGTTTGGTTTGAGGTTTGCAATCTTGTTTTCCAAGATTGTTGTATTATATCTAACTTGTACACTCACATATACTAGCTCGTGCATTCACTCATATACTAACTCATGCATTTACTAACTCATGCTAACTCATGCTAACATATACTAACTCATGCATTCACTAACTTATATACTAACTCTCATACTCACTCATATACTAACTCAAGCATTCAGTAGCTCGTGCTAACTCCTTTACTAACTTGAATACTTGTAGTAACCAGAACCCAACAAAATAAAATAAAAATGGATAAAAGAAAAGGGAAATAAATAAAGGAAAAAAGGAAAAGAAATAGGGAAAAAAAAAAAGGAAAAGGATTTTTAAAGGAGTCAGCAATGATTCATCGACGAACCAACTAGCTTCGTTGATGAACATCCTTCTTTAACCCGTCGACGAAGACACGTGTCCCATCAACGAAGATTTACTGAGAGAGGTTCTAAATATTTCTGAAATTTGTCAACAAACTCACGACTTCGTCGATGAACGTTCTTCTTAGGCCCGTCAATGAACCCACGTGTCTCGTCAACGAAGCCTTGCCTATAAATAGGGTTGCTTTCATTTTAAGTGACGATTTCTCTCTCCTTACGCTTCTCTCTCTCTACCCTAAAGTTCCCTCACTCTCTCTCTTCGATTTCGGCTTCGTTAAAGCTTGGATTGACAATCAAGAACAACCATGAGGTTCCTGGGAAGATTCTTTGCAACTTTGGCGGAGCAGAATTTCAATTTGGGGTTTTGGGGCACGATCCCAAAATCAGGGTAAGTGAGATATTTTAGGGTTTATTTGTTATCTCATGTATGTTTTTCTTCAAAAAATACCAATTGAAGTGGAGGGTTTCTTCAAACAACAAGGAGTTGGGTCAACTATTCAATAAACTGATATTGAGCATGCTTCCCATCTCGTCTCGAGAAACAAGTGGCCTATTTCTTTGCAAAATTGTGTTCAATTTCATATGTGACAATTCTGCCAAGATCTCTTCATTAGTTGGGGGAAGAATCCATGTGAATCGAATTTTTTAAGGAACGTATCGAAAGAGAATTAAATTTGGATAGACAATGTGTGGTTGGTAAACAAGGATTGGTTTTTTAGCAAGGTAGTAAATGATTTTTATACTGGGTTTGAGTTGATTTTATCGGGGATAATGTAATTTCAAGGTTTAAAGTTTAAAATGCCTCGGGCGTGGTTAGAACTTTTGCAGGCTTTTCAGGAATCAGGTAAAGGGAATTAATTATAGTAGGTTTTACTAAATTTGAACCGGTTAAATACGATTATACAAGTTTATATACTTAGGTATGATTTTCTACACAATTAGGCATTTAGAAAATAATGATTTTTGATGTATATTATATTTGGGAAAAATTGTGTGGCATGAATATAACTTTCATAAATTAACTGGTTGCGAATACTGGTTGTTGTGAATATTGATTGGTAATAAATACTGAATGTTTGTGAATATTGGTTGGTTGTGGATACAATTTATTTGTGAACATAGATTGGTTGCGAATACTGGCTACCTGTGATTACTGTGTGATCAATCATTTGATGTGTGTGAATGAGTCATTTTGTGTGGTTATTCATGTGTATCACGATATAACATTGGCAGGCCTGAGGAGTTCATTATATTTCCTAGATATAATCATGATATAATGTTGGTAGGCCCGAGGAGTTCATTATATTGTCATTATATATTGGGGTAGAACATTGGCAGGCCTGAGGAGGTTATTTTCTTGATATACTATGGATAGGTCATTATGAGAGTGTGATGGAGATGGCTGGCAGCGAAGATCTTGTGCAAAATCCTGTGTGGTTATGAGTTATATGGGGACAGTAATTCTTGTGTAGATGTGAGTCCTATGAGGACAATATTTCTTGTGTGGATGTGATTCCTGTGTGGAAGGTATTTCCTGTGTGGATGTGTGTAGTTATGTGTACACATGGATCTCAGTGAAATGGATTATAATGGATGTGTGTGAACTTAATTACATAAATATTTATGGAAAAGTAAAACTCTCCACTCGAGGGCTTGCTGAGAAAGGCGAGTGCCCTGGTAATTTCAGTCTGGTACCAGAGTAGAGGAAAGCTACTTGTATGGGCGGGTAAACTTCCCTATTCTAAGAGACTTTGCCTATATAGATAACCTGAGGGCTTACTGTGTAATGTGAGTGCCTTGGTATTGGTATTAGAGCAGAGGGAAACTACTTGTAAGGGCGGGTAATCTTCTCTATTCTCGGGAACTATCACTAAAAAAAATTATTTATGTGTGAGAGTAATTTGTATGTGCTTCCTCTACTGATGTTATGTAACGAATTGCCTATTTTTTCAAAAAAAAATTTCCTTTTCCACATAATAACATACATAATAATCCTACTAAACTGTCATAGTCGTGATCCACCTATACCCATGAGTGTAGGGATATATCTGTCATACAACTCTGATACCTAAGCAGCGGAAAATATAAAATTACATGCATCCCATAAAACATCAAAAACCATACTAGAGTTCTACTGAATATGTCATATATATATACAGTCGTCCACAAAAAAGACCCAAAAAGTATCCTGGGGTCATATCCAGAATTCATCTGACCCTAACTTATCCCTTACCCTACAGACAAGGTAGCTCAATCCTCCTCTACTGCTGCGGGGCTCTATCTGCCCTCCTACCTAGATTTCCTAAAATGTTTGTAATGCTGGGGTGAGAAACCTCTCAGTAAGGGAGGTAAACTAATATCAGTATATGTGGCAACATGAGTATTGTTCATAATAGATATATATATATATATATATATATATATATATATATATATATATACAGTATGTAATTCATAACTGGTATAAACAGTTGTATCGTATCAGAATAAAACATGATTTATCGTAACATAGCTTAACATACTGAATTTCTATACTCGGAAAATCATCTTGTATATCCATATCATACTTGAATTATTACCTAGGATAGATAGTTAGTTAGTTGTCGTCATGTCTTACCCCCCACGTGACAGGGTTGTGCAGCCCAAAGGCGAGACCTAGCAATGACTGGCCGACCATGTTAAGACAAACATAGGTGTGTAAGTACGATGGGCCTATTCCACATGTGCCGAACTACTAGGGGAACTACGACATTCCCATAAAGCCACATCAACTGCCATCTCCCATACTCAACATAAGATGTGTGGTAGCACTAACATATTCATAACCGTGAACATATAGCTACGGTACCGTGCCTCATAAAACTAAATTAAGTTATCCGGGTTCTGATAACATATAATACATTCCATATTCAAAAATAGTTTTTTTGTATTTTAAAGTAATATTTGACATAAACATAAAATATAAGCCCTAATGACCGGATTAAGATGCATAATTACGCAATTTAAGCGCATAATCAAAGACCTAACGTATTTTCTTCCTTTGTCAAGATAGTCTCTAGACTTCCTTCTTTATCCTTTTTTCCTTTTTTTTTTTTTTTTGTGTTCTTTTGTGACTAATGACTATGTTTTAAGTTTTATTTCAACATAATCTAAGGCATTAGAGTTGGAAGATTAAAAGAGCTTATAGATCTTCTATTTGTTGTTTTATATTTGTTCATCTCTCTCAATTGTAATTTTGTGTGATTAAACTTCTTATTTTTTTTATCACCTTATGGCACAAAGAGATTTTGTTTTAAAGATCAAATTTATCGTGAAAGGGTTTAGGTTTAAAAGGATTTTAAAATGAAGTAAGAATGGGTTGTCCTATGCATAAGGGATAGGTCACTATACTAGGGATAGAGTCGATTGGGAGATAGAAGGTTGAACGATTAACTAATCCAATTCAAATTGTTTGTGTCAACGACTAGTGATAGGCCGATCAACCCAAGGGATATGTCAATCAAACTACCTGACACATTTAATTACTATAATGCCTCGAACCCGCTAAGTGGGGCCCAAAGGTTACATGTTTCATTCACCTGTTTCTGATACTATAAACTACAATCACGCAGCGAAAATAAATAACAATCTCAATTTAAATACCAGAGTCTATTTATAAACCCCAAACACAACTGCATCCATCTATTTATATTACATCCCAGTATTTAAAACATAAACTATTCTTACAGTCACCCTAAAATTTACCAAAAATACTACCCTACCTAGAGCTCTAAGTTCGATCACCTGATGGACCTGAAAATATAATCATTTGTTACGGTGGGACACATCTCAGTAAGGAAGAATAAATCATAATAGTGTGTGGCAAAGAGTTTAAATAAATACAAAATATAATCATTCGTTATTCAACATTAGTAGAGGAAGCACATACAGATTACACTTCACATACATAATTATTTATAGTGATAGTTCCTGAGAATAGGGAAGATTACTCGCTCATACAAGTAGTTTCCCTCTGCTTTGATACCAATACTAGGACACTCACCTTACTCAATAAGCCCTCGGGTTATGTATAAAGGTAAAGTCTCCGAGAATAGGGAAGATTACCCGCTCGTACAAGTAGCTTCCCTCTGCTCTGGTACCAGACCGAAAATTATTAGGGCACTAGGTAAAGTCTCCGAGAATAGGGAAGATTACCCACTCATACAAGTAGCTTCCCTTTGCTCTGGTACCGGACCGAAAATTATTATGGCACTCACCTTTCTCAGCAAGCCCTCGGGTGGAGAGTTTTACTTTGCCATAAATATTTATGTAAATAAGTTCACACACATCCATTATAAACAATTTCACTGAGATCCATATGTACACATAACTACACTCATCCACACAAAAAATACCATCCACACAGGATTCTGCACAAGTTCTTCCCCGTCAACCATCACTGTCATACTTTTACAATGACTTATCAATAGTATATCAGTAAAACAACCTCCTCAAGTCTGCCAATGTTCTACCCCAATATATAATGACAATATAACGAACTCCACAGGCCTGCCAACATTATATCATGATTATATCTAGGCAATATAATGAAGTCCTCAAGCCTGCCAATGTTATATTGTGATACACACGGATAACCACACAAAATGACTCATTCGCACACATCAAAGTATTCATCACACAGTAATCACATGTACCCAATATTAGTAACCAATCTATGTTCACAAATAAACTATATCCACAATCAGCCAATATTCACAAGCAGTCAGTATTTATCACCAATCAATATTCACAATGGCCAATATTCACAACCAGTTAATTTATGAAAGTTATATTCATGCCACACAATTTTTTTCCATATATAATATATATCAGAAATCATTATTTTCCAAATGCCTATTTGTTCATAAAATCATAACTAAGTATATAAATTTGTATAATCGAATTTATCTGGTTCAAACTTAGTAAAACCTGCTATAATTAATTCCCCTTACCTGCTCCCTAAAATTCTGCCCAAATTAAACAGAAAACGAAACCATGTATTCCAAAAATCCTAACTTAATTAGTTTAACCCCAGAATATTTATCATTTAACATCTCCTAGGCCCACACACTCCCAATACTTAATTTAATACTAAAAATATCCTACTTACCTTGGTTTTAGAGTGGTGCCCAAGAACTCCAAATCAAATTTCTACTCCAATTAAATTGAAAAGAAACTCCCTAGGAACCTTGTGGTGGTTTTCGATCGTCAAATCGGGCTAAATTTGAAGAAAGAAGGTAGGGAAACCAAATCCTAGAGAGAGAAAACAAGAGAGGAGAGAAAATTCGCAGAAGAAAAAATCTGAGGCCTGTTTATAACCTGACCTTTTTCGATGAGTTTAAAAGGTTCGTTGATGAAGTCAAGAAGAACATTTGTCGATGAGGTCATCATGTTCGTAGACGAAATGTTTAAAAACCTAAATTTTTCCTGCTTTCGGTAATTCCTCGTCGATGAGACACATGTACTCGTCGACGAAACCCAGAAGGACGTTTGTTGACGATGAGAACTAGTTCATCGACGAGTCCCTGCTTGATGTCCTTTTTAAATTTTCTTTTCTCTTTCTTTTCTTTTCCCTTTTTCCTTTATTCATTTTTATTTTATTTTTTTCGGGTTCAAGTTACTAAATTCTTACCCCCTTACAAAATTTTCTCCTCGAAATTCGTTAATCCATCATTTTCACAACTTAACAGCTTACTAACCACATTCACACAATTCAATCAATTCTAACATATGAATCATCGAATCACTTAAAATCAAACAAAACTATCGCTTATCCAAATGTAAACATATTACCTACGCCTCTAGCATTATCCCCCTCAGTCGAGGTAAGCATGTAGACACGCGTCGGGTCGCCGCCGCCGCGAGGTACCGGGTTGTTTCTCCTATTCTAATTAGGAGCAAGTACATTGCTCGGTGGAACATGACATTCATGAGCTATGTGGCCATATCTGCCACACCTATAGCACACGGTATTCCCACCCCAGCATTCCCCCCAATGCCTCCGATTACATCTGGCACAAAAGGAGCAGGATGAATTCTCCCGGTAGTCTCGATCAACCCTATTTGACCTCTAACCCCCAGCATCTCGATCTCCCCTCTAGGAATCTGATCGGACATCGGTATGTGAGCTGGAAGGTATGGACCTCTTCTTCTGATTCTCTTCTCCCTCACTTTCCTGTATACTTGCCTCAACTTCCATGGCCTTGTCCATCAGCTCAGAGAAACTCTGAGTCAACAATGCCACCACCTGAGCGCGTATCCCCTATCTCAATCCTCTCTTAAACATCTGGGCTTTCAGTGGCTTGTCCGAGACCATGTGTGGAGCGAAACAAGATAACTCCACAAACTTGGCCACATACTGTTGCACAATCATGGACCCCTAGGTCAAATACAGGAACTCCTCTGCTTTAGCTGCTTGGGTGGCAGCGGGGAAATACCGGTCAAAGAACACCTCCCTAAAGCCACTCCAGGTGATGACCGCATGTCCTAGTCACTGCTCCTCTACCAACTTCACTGCCCTCCACCACCGCTTGGCCTCCCCAACCAGTTTAAAGGTATTGTATCCTTTGCTCCTTAGTACAGTGCAAAACAATCAGGAGCTCTTCCATCTCCTAAATTCAGTCCTCAGCTACGATCGTGTCTGCACCTCCTACAAAAGCCGACAGACTCATCCGGGTGAACTACTGAAAAGTGTAGCCTCTATCAGCCAGTGGCAAATCTTGCTCTCTCCAAGCTTCCTTCTTAGCCTAACGTGCTATGCTATGCAGCACCATCGAGGCATCAACGTCATCCTCACTGAAGGTATCCATGTGTTTATCTCCTCTAATGTCAACGTCCTTCCCCCTAGGATCCATCCTGAAGGTAGGATAGAAACAAACTTAGAATCTCCTCAATTATCATAACTGAAACAAGTTTGAAAGGAAAAGCTACTATAGTATAAAATTTGTAATCTATGATTCGTTCATACCATCTTACTACAAAACCGCAACACCATCGCAAAAAACATATTCAACTGACCTATCGCTCCGACTTACATGCCCAAGTTCCAATCGCTTAACCCAAAATGAAGCCATTAATGGATTTATCATAGTTTTCTAGAAATCATCATTCCTAGAAAAATACAGAAGACCATCAAAGGATCTCCGCCTCCAAGTTTCCAAACTACTATTCTACCTAACCTACCCACTCTTATCCTTATCCTAACTCAAACCTATACTCTGGTGTTAATCATCCTTAAAGTTTGTAGAACCGTTAGGCTCTGATACCATCTTGTAACGCCCCGAACCCGCCAAGTGGGGCCTGAAGGTTACGTGTTTCATCAGCTGTTTCTGATACCATAAACTACAATCACGCAATGGAAATATAATAACAATCTCAATTTAAATACCAGAGTCTATTTATAAACCCAAAACAACTACATCCATCTATTTATATTACATCCCAGTATTTAAAACATAAATTATTCTTACAGTCACCCCAAAATTTACCAAAAATACTACCCTACCCGGAGCTCTAAGCTCGATCACCTAATGGACCTGAAAATATAATCATTTGTTAGGGTGAGACACATCTCAGTAAGGAAGAATAAATCATAACAGTGTGTGGCAAAGAGTTTAAATAAATACAAAATATAATCATTTGTTATTCAACATCAGTAAAGGAAGCATATACAAATTACACTTTACATACATAATTATTTATAGTGATAGTTCCCGAGAATAGGGAAGATTACCCGCTCATTCAAGTGGCTTCCGTCCGCTTTGATACCAATACCAAGACACTCACCTTACTTAATAAGCCCTCGGGTTGTGTATAAAGGCAAAGTCTCCGAGAATAGGGAAGATTACTTGCTCATACAAGTAACTTCCCTCTGCTTTGGTACCAAACTGAAAATTATCAGGGCACTCGCCTTTCTCAGCAAGCCCTCAGGTGGAGAGTTTTACTTTGCCATAAATATTTATGTAATTAAGTTCATACACATCCATCATAAACCATTTCACTAAGATCCATGTGTACACATAACTACACACATCAACACAGGAAATACCATCCACACAGGACTCACATCCACACAAGATTCTGCACAAGTTCTTCCCTGCCAACCATCACTGTCATACTTTCATAATGACTTATCCATAGTATATCAATAGAACAACCTCCTCAGGCCTGCCAATGTTCTACCACAATATATAATGACAATATAACGAACTCCTCAGGCCTGCCAAAGTTATATCATGATTATATCTAGGCAATATAATGAACTCCTTAGGCCTACCAACGTTATATTATGATACACAAGGATAACCACACAAAGTGACTCATTTACACACATCAAAGTATTCATCACACAGTAATCACATGTAGCTAGTATTCGCAACCAATCTATGTTCACAAATAAATTGTATCCACAATCAACCAATATTCACAAGCAGTCAGTATTTATCACCAATCAATATTCACAACGGCCAGTATTCGTAACCAGTTAATTTATGAAAGTTATGTTCATGCCACACAATTTTTTTTCCCATATATAATATACCCATATATAATATATGTCAAAAATCATTATTTTCCAAATGCCTAACTATTCAGAAAATCATAACTAAGTATATAAATTGTATAATCGAATTTATCCGATTCAAACTTAGTAAAACCTGCTATAATTAATTCCCTTTACCTACTCCTCAAAATTCTGCCTAAATCAAATAGAAAATGAAACCCTATATTCCAAAAATCCTAAACCCACACACTCCCAATACTTAATTTAATATTAAAAATATCCTACTTACCTTGGTTTTGGAGTGGTGCCCAAGAACTCCAAATCAAATTTCTGCTCTAGCTAATTTGAAGAGAAACTCCCCAGGAACCTCGTGGTGGTTTCCGATCGTCGAATTGGGCTAAATCTAGGCCGGATTTGAGAAAGAAGGTAAGGAAACCGAAACCTAGAGAGAGAAAATGAGAGAGGAGAGAAAATTCGCAGAAGAAAAAAAATCTTAGGCCTATTTATAACTTGGCCTTCTTCAACGAGTTTAAAAGGTTCGTTGACGAAGTCAAAAAGAACATTCGTTGATGAGGTCATCGTGTTCGTAGACGAAACGTTTAAAAACCTGAATTTTCCTTGCTCTCAATAATCCCTCGTCAACGAGACACGTGTACTCGTCGACGAAATACAGAAGGACATTCGTCGACGAACGACGAGGAGAACTAGTTCGTCGATGAGTTCCTACTTGATGTCCTTTTTAAATTTTCTTTTCCCTTTCTTTTATTTTCCCTTTTTCCTTTATTCATTTTTATTTTATTTTTTCCTGGTTCAGGTTACTACAATTACTCTTAATCTCTCTTAAATCTCTTAATTTTCTCATTCTCCTAAAAGAGAGAAACCCAAAAACTCTTGTGCATAAGTTAACGTTAGCCTTGAGAGCTTTTGTATTCATATATGACCTTTCAAGTTTTATATCAATCCTAGTGAGGAATTTCTCTATTTGTATTCAAAACTTATTGTGTCATTGCCTCTGGTAAAGCAAGGGGTGTAATTGGTGATCTCGCCTTCGTATAAATCAAAGTGTTGAATCTGGTGTAATCCCAAGAGGGGGGGGGGTGAAATGGGTATTTAAAAATTTTTTGCCACTTATTTACCACTTAAACCCTTCTTATATATTTACCAATGAATTCTTGTTGCTCAATTACTTATGTGCAATGCTATCCAACCTATACATACAATATAAACAATTTAAATGCAGTGTTGAAAGTAAAGAGTAAATTGAAGAAAGAAAACAAACACGATTTGTACGAGGTTCAGCCGACTTGGCCTACATCCTCGCCTTGAGCAACCACTCAAGGATTTCACTAAATCCATACTCCTTAAATTGGGACGGAGCTTACCTTACAATCCGCTACTTACAGGAGGCATAGCTCCCTCTTACTCCATTGCTACAAGAAATACAGCTCTCTCCTTGAACCCCGGTTCACACACTGAACAGTGTATACAATAGAATCTGAAAAACAACACTCAAAAATGCTTCTAACAAAAGCTAGTGAGTACAAATCAAATTCCTAATACATTAACATATGATGCAAACTTGAAGCTCAGAATGTATGAAAACGATACAATCGTTTTATGTATCATATGCTTCAACACACAAAACCTTCTTTATCAAAAAGTCCCAAGTAAAGAAATATTTGAAATGCTTTGGAGTATATTAGGGTTCTAGTTCACTTTGTAAAGATGCACAAATATGTCTAATATGAACTTTTTAAAAGCTTTATCTTGAATGTTTTATCAATCTATATCAAAAAACTTTTTATCAAATATTTAATCACAACCCAATCTTTGTAATATGTAAATATATACGATATGAAATTCAAAGATCAAAATACTGAGTATAAGGTTTTTCAAACAAAATATCCTTCAATAAGATAAATATTTATGAATACCAAGGATATATATTCAAGTGTTTTCATATATCTAAAATATAAATTTTTTTACTCAATACACACTTGAATCAAACCATTCAATCAATCACACAACCTTAATCAAGTAATGATCTTGTTTAAAAAATAAATATGTATATGTATATTCACATCCAAGATCAACCTTTTAATACTTAATCACAAATAGATTTTTCAATAATAAGCTCTATGAACACTATTTATATATATATATATATATATATATATAAATATATACTCTTGAATCAAAAACCAATCAACCAAAAGCTAAACAACTTTCTCAAGTAATGATCTTTTCAAAAACAATTTTTATATGTATGTGCACACTCAAGATCAAACTTTTCTAATGATGATCAATAACAAGTAATGAGATGAGAAGTTCTTGAAAATAATAACTTGAATGATCAAACCTCAATACTAGAATGAAAATCCGAATGAGTAAACAAGTTCCCTTCAAGATTCTGAGTTGATGTGCCCAAGTTTGATGATTAGAAATTGAAGTGTAGGCAATCGTATAGCAATAGGAGCAAGTTTTCCAATATTCTTTCAACAAGATGTGTTCTTCTCTTTCTTGTGTGTCTTAACTTCGTTCTAGGGTTTAGATATTCAATATATATAGTGTCTTGCCCTTAGGATTGATCTCAACCGTTGGATCAAAGAAATAGCTCGTGTGTTCATTTAATAAAAATCAAAATTTTAAGTTTCCCGCAGGTTCAGGCGCCTGAGGGTGATGCCCAAGTGACCGAAGTTCCTTGACCCTTTGAAAAATTAACTTGGAATGCAGGGTCAGGAGCCTAAAGAGAGGGTCAAGCTCCTGAAGTGGTTCAGGCGCCTGAGGTCACAAGGTCAGGTGACCGAAGTGCCTCGGCCAACTTGTTGTGTTTCCCATTAATTCTTCAAGTTACCGAACTTAATCTTCAGGCTCCTGAAGAAATTCTTCAGGCGACTGAGGTTGAGTTCAGGCTATCGAAATCCCTTTTTTTCTCAATTTTTCTTTTCTAAAAATCTACCTTGCTCCTTTTCTTGGGTCTTTTATAAAACATACTTTCCATGATTTTAAAAGTATTTCTAAGTCCATAAAGTCTCCCCTAATGATATACATGAAATGCATGAATCCTAAAGGCAATCTAGGTTATGTTGAACCTTAAATTAAATCATATGAAAATGTAAGTACATGAGTTCTAAATACCCATTCCCAAGATGTTCTTGAACTTTACCACTTGCGTCTTGATTCTTGTACTCTTTGAGTTCTATGGATCTTACGAAGATATGTTAGCTTTACTTTGTGAGTTCCATCGTTATCCTCCTGTGCATGCTTAATATAATTCTTGTTCACAAACTCAATGCACAGATCAAATACCAAGTGATTTGTCATTATCAAAACTGGATTGGACTTGTAGAGTCAACACAAAGGGTTGTAAAGTTTTGTTGGAGAATGGTGGAACCTTAAGGTAATTAAGGCCTTGAAAGAGTGAATGTAAGCTTGAGATGGCCAATCCAAAGTTTGCATTTCTCTTCCCTAGTTGTTTGATTTGTTTTAAATTGATAATCAAGCACTTAAATTTTTTTTTTTCTCAATTCTCCTGTATTGCTTTTTGATACAATAAGAGTTTGTTTTGAGATAATTTAGTCCTCAAAGAGCTAGTTGAGAGACATAGTAAACATCTGGGAAGACAAGCTTGATGTCGATAATGAAACTAGCAATAAGCATGCACTAGATGACTAAAACTACATGACAGTGGTTCACATCTGGCTATTGTGAGTATCATAGGGGTCAGAGGCAGAGCAGCACTCAGTGACAACATCATGAATGCATGGAGGAAAGGTTTATAGCAACAATGAGACTTATGATGTGCACTTTTGGATGGCAACTTGCAACCAGCAGTTCAGGCAAGGGGTAAAGGTTAAAACCAGAGCAGCGGTTATGCTTAGCGAAGGAGAGAAAAATACATGAGAGCTACATCTAGCAAGAGTTGTACACCCTTCAAGGCATAACCCCTAGACCAGAAGTGTACAATCCAGGTCTACCATTGTGGTGTTCTAATATTTGTGCTAGAAAAAACAGAAGCTACTACATATATAAAACATGAACATACCTTGTCACCAAGAGCCATGCCTCCAAACTATTCTAGCTAGCAATGGCATTAATTAATATTTATGCATCTGTTACAGTTGGAGCCAGAAGATAGCCTGGAGCTAGAGCTGAGTTGGAGACGTGATCCATTCATGGAGCTGATTTGGAAAACGCGTTGCAATTAATCTTACGCGATGAAATTAATCCCATGATTGTAAACTCCCATATTTTGTTTGATTATGTTTAAATTGTAATTAAATTGTGATTGGAATATTAGCCCTATAAATAGAGGGCTGAGGAATACAAGAAATAATAGTGAGAAGCTCAGAGAGAGCAGAGAGGAAGAAGGGAGGAAGAGAGAGAGAGAGAGAGAGAGAGAGAGAGAGAGAGAGAGAGAGAAAGAGAGAGAGAGAGAGAATTGTAATTTTTCCAGTGATAGTGAATATTTGGTGTGTGCTCCGTGGACGTAGGTCGATATTGACCAAACCACGTTAAAATTTTGGTGTCACATTTATCCGGATGCTCACAAGTTCCTAACAAGTGGTATCAGAGCCCGATTGGAGCAAAAAAGCTAGATCGGAAGTGATCCCGAAATCAAATCTCTGTCCAGTGAATCAAAACTACGTTTTGAGGCCACCGACGCATTCAGCTCGCTGAAACGAAGAGAATCGTGCAAGCCGAAGCTCGAACGGAGTCCAGAAGAATCCTCACGCACCTTGCCAGAGCAAGACGCCTCACCACGCGCCGGTGACCAGCTCCCTCACGCACCGTCCTTGCCCGGTCAGCCTTGACCCAACCTAAAGGGAACCTGACCCAACCCGGATGTTGACTTAGACCGGATCAACCCAAGACCCGGCCTGCGAGAACCGGATCCGACCCACAGGCATAGACCCGGCCATGTCAGCATCGCTGAGTCAGCCGCCATCAGAGTGCCACGTTAGCCAATCGGGTACCACATCAGCAGGGGTGTCACGTCAGACACCACGTCAGCAAATAGACCCCACTGCCACGTCAGCAAGTGGGCCCCACTGCCGCATCAGCTGGCACGTCATCGTGCGATGCCAGACTATCGCACGAACTGCCATGTCAACGAGTGGACCCCACTGCCATGTTAGCAGGTGGACCCCACTGCCACGTCAGCCTGCCACATCAGTAGAGTTGACCAAGTTTGACCAAACTTTGACTGAACTTTTCGGAGTCGTTTTGGGTCTGTTTTTCGAGTGACTTGAACCATTTCTAGGGTTTTCGATCGTTTTGAATCCAACCGCACTATCCATTATAGCTAATTCCATATCTAGATTAGTGAATCGAGATGTCGAATGAAAAGAGCTCAAAAATTGAAATGTTCAATGGAAACAATTTCGGTTTCTAGAAGATCTAGAAGATTATTTGTTTGAGAAGGAATTGCACTTACCATTGAAGGGTAAGCCAGCATCCATGAATGAGGACGAGTGGGAGTTGCTTGATCGAAAAGCCCTTGGAGCCATCAGAATGACGTTGTCGAAATCTGTGGCGTTCAATATCAAGCATATAACATCCACCAAGTCTTTGATGGATGTGCTCTCTAATATGTACGAGCAACCTTCAGTTGCAAACAAGGTACATCTCATGAAAAGACTATTTACAATGAGCATGTCTGTAGGTGAAAGTTTCAGCAGACATTTGAATAACTTCAATGAGTTGTCTAATCAACTCGCCTCAGTCGAGATAACGTTTGATAATGAGATTAGAGCCCTACTGATTCTCAGTCAGTTGCCTGAAAGTTGGAATGGTGTCGTTATTGCCATCAGTAGCTCCGCAGGAAAATCGAAGCTTGTATACGATGAAGTTGTTAGCATGATTTTGACGAAGGAAATAAGAATGCAGTCGAACCATGGCTCCACTTCGAGTTCAGCCTTGAACATGGAGAGTCGAGGCAGAGGAAACAGGCACGGACAATCAAAAAACTACGATTGATCTAGGCCCAGGCGGTCTAAATCCAGAAATCCCAAAGGTATTCAGGACATAGGTTCCCAGAGCACAAAAGTTATTGAGTGCTGGAACTGTGGAAAAACTGGTCATTACAAGAACCAGTGTAGGAGTTAGAAGAAAGAATATGAGACGAGGGCAAAGACAGAAGCAAATATTGCTTCCAAAAATGATGAGATGTTGATCTGCTCTTTGGATAGCAAGCAGGAGTCTTGGGTCTTAGACTCCGGAGCCTCATTTCATGCCACTTGCTATAGAGATTGCCTATAGGAGTACACACCAGGTAATTTCGTTAAGGTGTACCTTGGCAACGATCAACCTTGTGACGTAACCGGCAATGGAGTTGTGAAGATCAATATAAACGGGTTAGTATGGAAGTTGAAAGATGTTAGGTATATTCCAGACCAGAGAAAGAATTTGATCTCAGTTGGTCAGCTGGCAGATGAGGGATACATAACAAAATTCATTGGCGATGAAGGGTGTACTAACAATTGCGCGAGGTAAGAAAAGTGGAACACTTTTTGTAACCTCCAATGCCTCCATGTCTATTTCAGTTGCTGCAAGAAATGACGACAGCAACATCTGGCACGAATGACTTGGTCACATGAGCGAGAAGGAACTCAGGGTGATGCACTCAAAGGGAAAATTGAGTGATCTACAGTCAGTGCAGATTGACATGTGTGAGGATTATATAGTCAAGAAACAGAAGAGGGTTAATTTCCAGATAAACACCCATGCCCCAAAGAAGAAAAGACTAGAACTAGTCCACTCAGAATGTGTCAGGACACAATAGCAGAATGCCGAGAATCCTCAAGTGGAGGAACCAGTGGAGCAAATTGTTGCACCACCGTCTCCTACTCCAGCTCCGAAGCTTAGGAGATCTACTTGGTCTCATATACCAAACAGAAGGTATATTGATTATTTACTTCCTACAGATGGAGGAGAGCTTGAATGCTATGATGAAGCATGTCAGGTGGCAGATACACGCAAGTGGGAGCTTGTGATGAAGGATGAGATGAAGTCCCTCACCTCCAACAGAACGTGGTAGTTGCCCAAAGGCCTTCACAACAAGTGGGTGTACAGAATCAAAGAGGAGCATGACAGCTCCAAAAGGTACAAACCTCGGTTGGTAGTCAATGGCTTTGAACAGAAGGAAGTGATTGACTACACCGACATCTTTACACTAGTTGTGAAGCTGACAGCCATCCGCAGAAATCGAGCAGACGGGAAGATGGTAACTACAGAGAAACTGAAGTTGTGTTCAACTTCAGTTGGTCTTCATGCTTGGAGACATATTTTGAGCACATTATTTATTCATGATACTAGTTGAGGAGGCGTCTCTGTCTCCAAGTGGGAGATTGTTAAAGCTAGAGCCAGAAGACAGCTAGGAGCTGGAGCTAAGTTGGAGACGCAATCCATTCATGGAACTGAGTTGGAAAACGCATTGCAATTAATCTCACGCGGTGAAATTAATCCCATGATTGTAAACTCCCATATTTTGTTTGATTATGTTTAAATTGTAATTAAATTGTGATTGGAATATTAGCCTTATAAATAGAGGGCTGAGGAATGACACAGTAAAAAACAGTGAGATGCTCAGAGAGCAGAGAGAAGAAAGAGGAGGAAGAGAGGGGGAGAGAGTGAGGGAATTGTAATTTTCGGCGAAATAGTGAATATTTGGTGTGTGCTCTGTGGACGTAGGTCGATATTGACCGAACCACGTTAAAATTTTGGTGTCACTTTGATCTGGTTGCTCATAGGTTCCTAACAGCATCCATAACATCCAAACTTGTCTTCACTCTTCAACTAACCTCTCTATTATTGTATCTTCTATTTTTGAACTTTAATTAGCAAACTATTTGATGTGTTCAAAGACACAGAATTTCATAGGCAAGCTATTGGATCAGAGCCATGGAGCTGTATGGACAACTGGCTCGCCCCCAAGGGGACCACTGTTCATACGAATGCTATTTAGCAGCAGTGATGGAGATGAATCCTGGGTTTTTGGGTTAATAACATACCCCAGGACTGAAAAGCTGGAGACAAAAGATTCAGGAGCACAAGTCAGCGTGTAGCCAATTACAACAATTCGGCAAAACAATACATTAACACCTTTGAAATAAACACTCAATAGCTATTCTTAATTTGTTTTTCTGCAGGTGAAGATACACTATGATGAGAGTTGTGTCTTTATCATATGAAATTATTGTATTTGTTGACTAAAACTTTTGAAGGTTCATACACAATAAAGATATAAGTTCTTTTGTCAAAACAGTCTTTTTTAACAGTAAAGCTTGTTAGGTATCTGTTTTCCTGAGGTATATCATCATAACATTGCAACTGGCTGCAGCAATGCACTTGGAAAGCTATGCATGCCACTTTTTAAGTATATTATTGTGATTATTCCTCTTCAGCCATGATATCTTCAGTCACATGTTATCATCACAAAGAATCTTCAGCTGAATATTTTCAGAGAAAAAGAAGGGAACAATTTTGGGTTAAATTTATTAATTATAGAAAAAAAAATGAAAAATATGCTGATGTCTTTATATCTGCATCAGATAAAGATGCTCTGAGTTCATTAGTGATTGACCTGTGTTGATCAAGAGAATCCTTTCAAATGGACCTTTTGCCTACGTCATGAAAATAGCCCAAGAACCCAATGACGTGATTACAGCTACCAACAGTTTATTGAATTATGCACCCATTATTGAATTTTGAGGATTTCATTTGAAACAATATTACTTGAAGCTGGATGAGACTGATACAGAGGGATTAAAAATACTCTTGGTGACATAAATGCTCCTTGGTTTGAGATTGTAAAGATAATGTCCACACTAATAGACCTGAAAAAAAGAAATGGCAAATAAATCTAGAAAATAAAGGAAAAAACACCCTCTATGCTAAGCAGGAGGCAATTTGATATTCATACATTGGAAAATAAGAGACAAAATGAAAAACGATCCCCACAGGATAATTTTTTAATGGAGTATAATTACAGAGGGATACAAAATGAACTTTCTCATATAATATTTAAGGTAAAATCAGATGACTGTAATTATACAACACGGCCATTCATTTTCCAGAATTTTCCTCAAGTGCATTTACTTTCCAAAAAGAAAAAATGCAGATCCAACTCATCTCTTCAAAATGGACAACATCATAACCTTATCAATGCTTCACAAAAAGTTATCAAGAGTTAGTATACACAGCCTGCTACAGCTACAATGTTTTCTTTAAGCTTGTCATGTTCTCTGCCAAAGTATGAATAGTATATTATGTTAGAGCATGTGCGACTGTGTGCCTGTTGAAAAGCAATCTGATGACTTGTAAGCAGTGGCTTGTTTAGGGAACACACTCACTGGAGCCAGGTCAAAAGCAAGTTTCATACTGCAATTGTCACTCCTGCCAAGAAGTTCCTTTCCCAACAGCCCTCTAACAACTGTACATGTTAATTTAAACAAATCTACATCAATTGATGAATATATTTCTCATGTATATGAGTTTATTTCCTCTCCTCCATCATAGTCAACCTATATGATAATTTCATCTGAGCACCCATTTCAGTTAACATGGAATACACCATGATTTTCTTATGAACTGAATCACTCTCCAAATCATACTCAGATCCAGAATCTCCAATGTGGACTATGCTACGCCCTGCTGCTTTTTGCAACCCCTTTTCCTTTATCATCTTCCTCACGCTTTCCACACCATCCCATTTGCCTTCTGCGGCATACATGTTTGATAATAAAACATAGGGCCCAATATCCCCTTGTTTCAAATCAATTAGGCGCTTGGCCACAATCACACCAAGCTCTAGATTTGAATGAGTTCTACAAGCTGAAAGTAGGGCTCCCCATAAGACAGGTCCTGCCTCCATAGGCATCTCAGTTATAATCTCTTCTGAATTTTTCATCAGACCAGCCCGGGCAAGGAGATCAACCATGCACCCATAGTGCTCGGTATTTGGTTCAATTTTGTATTTCTGACACATTCGACTGAAGTACCACCAACCCTCCAAGACCATTCCAGCATGTGTACATGCACATAAAATGCAAACAAATGTAGCTGTATTAGGCATTGTTCCACTCTTCTCCATCTCTAAGAACACTTCCAAAGCCTTCTTTCCATGCCCATGCATGCCATACCCCATAATCATGGAGTTCCACGATACAACACTCTTCTCGGGCATCTCCTTGAAAACATTGGAAGCAAAATCCATAGCCCCACATTTTGCATACATTGTCAAGAGGGCAGTTGAAAGCAATACATCAGGCTTGATCTTCCTATTATTATTAATGTATGAATGAACCCATTTGCCCTCATCAAGCCTCCCTAAGTTTGCACAAGCAGTCAGGACACTCACAAGAGTTGCCTCATTCGGCATAACATCTCCTTCTTTCATCCTATCAAATAACCTCAAACACTGGTCATAATCTTTAAAGCGAACATAAAGAGCCAACATGGTATTCCAAGAAACTACATTTTGAACTGGCATGCAATTAAAAAGCTCGTGAGCCCCAGCAATATCTCCAATCCTTGCATACCCATCAATCATACAATTCCAAGAAACAACATCTCGAAATGGCATCCTCTCAAACAAATTTTTTGCAGTCTTCATGTCTTCAATTCCCACATAACCTGCAAGCATAGAGTTCCAACTAAAAATATCTCTCCCCCACATTTCATCAAAAAGTTCACGTGCCAAACCAACCTCCCCATTCTTCACATACCCGTCAATCATTGAGTTCCAAGTAACCAAATCTGACTGGGAACACGCATCAAACAGCACGCGTGCAGCCCCAATTCTTCCACAAACAGAGTACATATGAATCAAGGAGTTCCGAACAAACAAATCAAGATTAAGCCCATACTTCAGTATCAGAGCATGATTTTTTTCCCCGACCCAGACCAACCCAAGCTCTGCGGAGATCTTCACTACGAGCGGGAAGGTGTAATGATTCGGCAGGACGCCTTTACCCACCATTTGCTGATAGTAGAAAGTAAGAGCTACATGTGGGTCATTGAAATTCACTAAACTCCTCATAATGGTGTTGCATATGAAAGCATCGGGCTCTTCGAGGCTATCAAAAAGAGAAAGAGCGTGTTTGGCTGTAATTGGAGAAGCACAAAGCTTCTTTACGGCTCTGCTGGTAGCCAGAGGATGTTGAAAGATGCCAGAGACAATGAGCTGAGATTGGATTTGGTTGAACTCTCTCATGGTGCCACTACAGGAATCTAATGAGCGCAGGAAGGGGTGGTTTAGGTTCAAAATGCAATATCCTTGCAAATCCACTTCTAGGGGATCGTCTTCATTATCAGTCCAGATTCTTGGTGAGGATTTGGAGAGATTTCTGTGGGTTTTGATGAATTTTTCAAGAGTACGAGAAGAGAAGCTGGCCGTGGGTTTGGATGATTTGAACCTAACGGCCATTTCTCGACTATAGTATGGCGGGAAGGACCAGCAGAGGAAGCTTTATGCTGCACATCTCTCTCTCTCTCTCTCTCTCTCTCTCTCGTGTTAAACGAGGTAGAATCAACTCAACTCGTTTTAAGTTTGAAGTTTTAATAGTATTTAAGGCCATTTGAAACTTGGGAAGTGGAGCCTTAAAGCATCCGTTTCAAGCTTTAAAATATTAGAAAATTTTCTTTAAAAAATCATTATTTAATGTTTGGTTTCATGGAAGAAAATATAAAAATATATGTTAAATTAGTGAATGAAAATTTTAATTTTACATGTGATTGACATTTATTTTCAATTTTTTAACTATATTAGAATAAATTTTTATTTTTAATAATATTTAATACAAAAAATCTAGCAGAAGTTGTTTTTTATTTTTTTCCTCAAATAAAATCTTTAATTTAAACAAATCCTAAAATTTTAAAAGAAATCCCAAAAAGGAAGAAAAAATTGACAAGAAAAATCCTATCTTAATACAAAATTTCTTGATTTTTATGCAATAATTGGCTGACTGTCCTAAATCACCTAAGATTTCATCAGCTCTACATGCATGAGTCAAGCATATATTCATATGCATGTCAATATATTGAAAATATAATTTCATTGAATGTTATACTTCAACTTTGGTGTTGAAATTTGTTGAACTCATTTGGCTTCTGTGCATAGCTATAGTTGCAAACAAAGTTCATTTCTTATCTCTTTATCTGAACATATGAAGTTATTTTTGTAGTTTCGATATCCTCTTTGTGACGCCCCGAACCAGGGCGTCACTTTCCACAAATAAATTCAATGTAGCAGCGAAAATAATCTAAAACCTCAAATATTATATTACCAGAGTACTAAACCACCAAATTTACACGGGTATCTCCAAGTAACAATATTTACATCACGTGAAACATAAAAACATACTTAACTAATATTACACAAACACTTACTCTATGCTATATTTTCTAATCCCGCTTAAAAGCTCACTAGGTCTAATCTTCGGTACGTCATGAAATATAATTTGAATATTGAAGTGAGACACCTCTCAGTAAGTAAGAACTAGATCAACATCAGTATGTGGCTAGAATGAGTTTTAGCGTAGAAATAATCTAATAATAATTTTAACTAAAATAGAAATTTCATTTATAAACTTTAGGTCACATATCTATAAATAAAAATACTTACTTTTCTCCCAAAACAACATTTAGGCCTATTAAAGGATCATAGTCACATAAATACACAAATATGTATAAAAGAACTTCTTTTGGCCTATGCACATCATGTTTAACCCCCATGACTATGTTGTGCAGTCCGAAAACTGGACTTAATTTGGTTGGTCGACCAAAACTAAATTAAAATATTATGTGTATAAGATCGATTTGCCTACCACATCTTGGTCTGAAAATAGGTGAGTACAACTCTACTCGGGCCAAATCGACTATCCACCGTCAACACTTCTACAACAGTGTGACTGCACTAATATTCCTCTATAGTTACGGTACCAAACATTCACCACATCCGGCCCATTAGGATTCTTAAAACATATAATTACAATTTATGCAATTAAAACAATATCATAATCTCATCAATATTCCCAATATAAAATCTGTTAAAAAATATCATCCTTATTCTCAATCTCATCAATATTTGCAATAAATCACATATAAAAAATACACCACAAAATCCCCAAACTTGTTTAATTATGCGATATAATAAAATAAAATCATGTCCTGATTTGTATAATAATTATAATTTCATAAATTACCCAAATTTTTTTTTATAAATATATATCCGGTAGATTTAAATAAAAACGTGGGTATATATGATCCATTCCCCATATTTAAATTTAATTCCCAATATATTTTGATAAACCCAATATGATCAAATCCCCGCAGGATAATTTAACTCAGGCATATAGATATAATTAAAATAAAACTAATCAATTTAAATGAGGCATATTTTAAAATGAAACCTGACATAATCTAGCACACTTACCCTAACCTTGAAGTGGTGCCTACGACGTGCAGAAGACAAAATCTCCCCGGTCAAATCTTTCAAGATCGGAATTAGGACCTAAGAATGATGTTCGTTTTTCAATTTTGTAGAGAAAGGCAAGAAAAATTGAGAGGGAGGGAGAGATGGACGGAGAGAGAGAGAGAGAGAGAGAGAGAGAGAGAGAGAGAGAGAGAGAGAGAGAGAGAGAGATTCACAATAGGGGGGATTGAAATCTCAATTGAGATTACATTAGGAAGCATCCTGATGCTTCTTGAATGTGTGCGTGCGCGCGCGTGTGTGTGTGTATTATTTAATTAAAACTATTATTAATTAATTATTTTATTTTTTTTAGGATTACTACATCCTCTCCTCCTTATAAAAATTTCTTCCCCGAAATTTGTTATCTTAACCTCTAACACAAATCTATGGAATTTATCTAAATGGTTACCTAACTCTAAGAAAGAACCAATAGCCACTCACATAACGGTCCCGTCCCAAATTTATTGAAAACTCTCACTTATGGCGGAGGAAAACCATGGTTACAAGCAATGTCTTTAGGAGATTACAAATAGGTAATAAAACTCTCCCAAAAACTAACCATAAACAGAAAAACCAAAACTAAATAAACCTATCCCAATGGCATAAACTAAACAAACCTACATCAAAATAGCCAAGCAACTACACAAACAATCGTGGTTACCTGACTTAGTGTTGAGCCTCGTTAAACAGATGTGGGTACCTCTAACGTATTTATTCTTCTAATTTCTACGAGACTTCCTCAATTGCATAATTATGCCAGAGTATTTGTACTAACAGAATCTTCTTGGTACGTAACTCCTGATGCTTCTTCTCTAGAATTTGGACTGGCACTTCTTTATATGATAGTATGTCACTGACTTCCAACGACTCATATCTTATCACATGAGAAGGTTCTAGAACGTACTTTTTCAGTATTGAAACGTGGAATACATCATGAATCCTAGACAATGCTAGAGGTAAAGCTATTCTGTAGACGACTGGATTAATCCTCTCCAGTATCTCGAATGACCCAATATATTTGGGACTTAGCTTATCCTTCTTTCTAAACCTCATAATTCGCTTCATTTGAGCAATTTTTAGAAATATTTTATCTCTTACATCAAATTCTAGCTTTCATCGGCAGGTATCAGCATAACTCTTTTGTCAACTTTGAGATGTTTTAATTCTATCCCTAATGAGTTTGATTTTCTCAAAAGTTTGTTGTATAATCTCTGGCCCCAAAATTCGCCGTTCACCAACCTCATCCCAATATAATGGCGATCAGCACCTCCGAACATATAACGTTTCATACGGTGCCATATTGATGCTAGTCTGATAGCTGTTGTTGTAGGCAAACTCAACCAAGGGCAAGTACTGAATCCAACTTCCTTTGAAATCTAACACACATGCCCGCAACATATCCTCCAGTATCTAAATTGTCCTCTCTGATTGTCCATCAGTCTAAGGATGAAACATTGTGTTAAAGGTAAATTGAGATTCCAAGGCTTTCTGCAAAATTTTCCAGAACTGGGATGTGAACCGTGGGTCCCGATCTGATATAATGGACACTAGTACATCGTGTAATTTAACTATCTCCTGAATATACAACTCTACTAGTTTATTCATGGAGTAGTTAACTTTGATTGGAATAAAATAGGCAGTTTTTTGTTAAACGGTCAACAACTACCCAAATGGCGTTTTGCCCATGGAGTGCTGGTGGTAACCTAGTCAAAAAAATCCATAGAAATGTGCTCCCATTTCCACTCAAGAATGTAGAGTGGTTGTAATGATCCTGCCAGTTTCTAATGTTTAGCTTTCACTTGCTGACACATAAGGCACTGCTCAACGAATTGGGCAATTTCTCTTTTCATGTTATTCAACCAAAAATATTCTCGCAAGTCTCGATACATCCTAGTGCTTCCTGGATGCACTGCATAAAGAGAGCGATGAGCTTCTTCCAAAATTGTTCTTTTAATCTCTCCATTATCGGGTATACATAATCTAGTTTGGAACCTCAAAACCCCATCATCTGAGATGTTAAAATCTGCCCTCAGTCCACTCTGTACCTTACCCATAATCTTTAGCAACTTTGTATCTTTCATCTATGCGGACTTGATCTTTTCCAACAAGGTCAATTGGATTACTAGATTAGCAATGAAAGTCTAATGATTTCCCTCCACTATTTCCACACCAAATCTTTTCAGATCCATCATAATTTTATGTTGGGTTACCATTGCTTAGGCTAATGCATTTAATGACTTTCAGCTTAACGCATCTGCTACCACATTAGCTTTCCCCAGGTGGTAGTTAATGGTGCAATCATAGTTCTCGATCAATTATAATCATCTCCTCTATCTCATGTTCAGTTCTTTTTACGTGAAGAAATACTTGAGACTTTTATGGTCGATAAAAATCTCACACCTTTCACCATACAGGTAGTATCTCCAGATCTTCAATGCAAATATCACAGTTGTCAGTTCCAAATCGTACGTAAGATAATTCTTCTCATACTCCTTGAGTTATTGGGAAGCATATGCAATAACTTTCCCTTGTTGCATTAATACGCACCCAAGCCCTTTTTGAGATGCATCACTATAAATCACAAAACCACCGTCCCCTAAAGAAATTGTCAATGTTGGCGTAGTGATGAGTCATTGCTTTAATTCTTGGAAACTTTGTTCACATTCATCAGTCCACTCATACTTCACTTTCTTTCTCGTCAATCTCATTAGAGGACCAGATAATTTAGAAATCCCTTCCACGAATTGGGGATAATATCCTGCCAAACCTAAGAAACTCCTGACATCATGAACATTTTTCGGTCTCGTCCAATCCACTATTACATCTATTTTACTTGGGTCCATAAAAATACCATCCCTGGATATCATGTGTCCTAAGAGTGCAACTTTTTTCCAGCTAGAACTCGCATTTCTTAAATTTGGCATAAAACTTCTTCTCTCTTAGCACTTAGAGTACCAACCTCAAATGATTCTCATGCTCCTTGGGACTCTTCAAATATATCAAAATATCATCAATAAATACCACCCCAAATTGATCCAAATATTCATGAAAAATCCTGTTCATAAGGTCCACAAATGCAGCAGAAGCATTGGTCAGTCTGAATGACATAACAAAAAATTCAGAGTGACCATATCTAATTCAGAATGTAGTATTTGGAACATCCTCTAACTTGAACTTCACCTAATGGTACCTTGATCAGAGATCGATCTTAGAGAAGACTTATGTTCCCTGAAGTTGCTCAAACAAGTCATCTATATGAGGTAGTGGGTACTTGTTCTTAATTGTCACCTTGTTTATTTCTTGGTAATCAATACACATTCTCATTGACTCGTCTTTCTTTTTAACAAATAGAATTGGTGCTCCCCATGGTGACACTAGGTCTAATGAATCATTTATCCAACAATTTTTGTAACTACTCCTTCAATTCTTTCAATTCTATCGAAGTCATTCTATATGGACCCTTAGAGATCAATGCCATTCCTGGAAGTAGGTCAATAGCGAACTCAACCTCGCGATCGAGAGGCAACCCAGGTAACTCCTCCAAAAATACATCCGAGAATTCCCTCACTATTGGGACATCCTCAAGCTTTAGCTCTTCCTTTGGGGCTTCCTTCACACATGCTAGGTACCCCTAGCATCCACCCAAGAGTAGCCTTTTTTCTTGAATAGCTAACAATATTTGTGGTAAGGAGCGCATGCATGACCCAAAAAATTTGTACTCCTGCTCTCTAAAAGGTCTGAACACCACCTCTTTCTTATAATAATCTATACTAGCATAGCTGGAGGCTAGCTAGTCCATCCCTAGAATTACATCAAATCCATGCATATCAAACACTACTAAATTAGCAGGTAGCATTCTTCCATGGATACAAATTGGATAGCCTTTAAGTATCTTTCTACATACCACTAAGGTCCCCGTCGGTGTGACCACGGATAATTCAGCATCTAATAGTTGAGTTTCCATCCCACTCATTTTAACATATTCCATAGATATAAAAGGATGCGTAACTCCAGAATAAAATAATACTACTGCTTTCTTTGAAAATATAAAAATATTACATGTCACCACATCACCAGCATTTTCTACATCTTTAGGAGTAAGAAAATAAACAAGCGCCTAAGCGGTGTTCTTCTGGTAGTTGCCTCGGGGTGCCTGATTGTTTCTTCGATATTGTTTAGAAGTGGGTGCACTATTCTGCGACACCTAACAATCTCATGCAATGTGGTCGAGCCTACCGTATCGATAACAGATAATTACTCTAACCCGACATTCACCCCAGTGCCTATTATTGCATTTAGGACAAGGGGGCGTGGTGAATTACCCTAATAAGCTCGATTCCCCACTACTTGCCTCTGGCCCACATTATTATTGTTTCTCTTCCAAGGACCTTTACTTGTACCAGCGTGAAAACCTGGAAGCATGAACCTCTTTCGCTGGTTAATTATCTCTGTACTTCTTTGTAGACTTTTTTCCATTACTGCCACTTTATTTACCAACTCAAAGAAGTTTTGGACTTGAAACACCACCACCTACTCATAGATCCTCAAACTCAAGCCTTTCTAAAATCTTCAAACCTTCTTTGATTCATCTAGAACTAAATACGAGCTGAATTGAGACAGCTCAATAAAGTCAAGTTTCCTTGGGTTAAATTCGTAAACTCCTCCGCCTTGACATCTCTAGTGGAAGCGGGGAAATAACGATCAAAAAAGATCTCCTTGAAGCATTTTCAAGTAAGAGTCTCTAGTTCTGGACTTTGCTCCTCAAGTATTTCACGAAAATCCACCAATGTTTGGCCTCCCCGGTCATTTTAAAAGTGGCATATTGAACATTTTGCTTGTCTATGCAGTGAATGACTGCCAATAACTCCTCCATCTCCTAGATCCAATTTTCCGCAACGATTAGATCAGTTCCACCCCTAAAAGTTGGAGAGTTAATGCTGGTGAACTGCTCAAAGGTGCAACCCTGATCAGTGGGTGGGTAGTTTTGTCCCCTAGAGCTCCACATAATCTTTGTCATAACGTGTTCGGCTAACTCGCGCAGATCTGAAGTAGAGTTAATGCCTTCATCATTGGAAGCTCCAATATTATTACTTCCTCCAACATTCATGTTGTTATCTCTGGCGTCCATTCTAAAGAAAAGACAAAAAATATTTTAGAATCATAAATTATGACGTATCAAATAACAGGCTAAAAAATTATCTTATCCTACCCATTCCTACCCTCATCATAATTTATACCTAAACTCTAGTAAAATTATTTGCTAAAGTCTAAAGAACCTATCTCCTAGGCTCTGATACCACAACTGTGATGCCTCGAACCCAGTGGGGTCCAAGGTGCCGCTTTCCATAAATAAATTCAATGTAGCAGCGGAAATAATCTAAAACCTCAAATATTATGTTATCAGAATACTATACCACCATATTTACACATGTATCTCCAAGTAACAATATTTACATCACGTTAAATATAAAAACATACTTAACTAATATTACACAAACACTTACTCTACACTATATTTTCTAACCCCACCCAGAAGCTCGCTCGGCATGACCTCCGATACATCCTGAAATATGAATTAATTATTGGAGTGAGACACCTCTTAGTAAGTAAGGACTAGATTAACATCAGTGTGTGGCTAAAATGAGCTTTAGTGTAGAAATAATTTAATAATAATTTTAACTATAATAGAAATTTCATTTATAAACTTTAGGTGATAGATATAAATAAAAATACGTACTTTTCTCTCAAAACAACATTTAGACCTATTAAATGGTCATAGTTACATAAATATACAAATATGTATAAAAGAACTTCTTTAGGCCTATGGACATCATGTTTAACCCCCATGATCATGTTGTGCGATTTGAAAACTTGAATTAACTTGGTTGGCCGACCAAAACTAAATCAAAATATTATGTCTATAAGATTGATTTGCCTACCACATCTTTGTTTGAAAATAGGTGGGTACAACCCTACTCAAGCCAAATCGACTATCCACCGCCAACACTTCCACAACAGTGTGGCTGTACTAATATTCCTCTGTAACTACGGTACCGAACATTCACCAAATTCGGTCCATCAGGGTTCTTAAAACATATAATTGCAATTTATGCAATTAAAACAATATCATAAACTCATCAATATTCACAATATAAAATATGTTCAAAAATATCATTCTTATTCTCATTCTCAATTTCATCAATATTTGCAATAAATCACATGTTAGATTTGGTGTATTCCCAAGAAGAGGGGTGAATTGGAATATAAAACTTTTTTCTCCTAGGTCAAACTAGTTTAGCGACAATACATTCACAACCTAGGTCTATCTACCCAAATGCGCAGATAAGTATAATATGCAGAATTTAAATCATGTGCATCATTCACACAATAACATACACGTGCGATAAATATAAAGTGTGGAAATATAAACAAACACACGATATGTTATCGGGGTGGTTCGGCCAATTGTGCCTACATCCCCGCCTCTAACTCACAAGTCCAAGGATTCCACTAATTGCTCACTTAACAGGCGGAGCGGCACCTGATACAACCAGGTCAATTAGCACAGGGCTGACCTCAACCTTTACAAACTCTCCTTGCGGGGCGGAGAAGACCCTAGGTTAAATTCACAAGTCTGACCCCAACCTGATCCTTCCGGGCTAGATCAAACCCCCTCAGGCCACGCCTGGAAATACAACAGTATTTTTCACAAAGTAACCGGTACAGTGATTATGTTTCTCAAGTAAAATAGATACCCAATACGCACAATATAATCAATCAACCACACATCAACAATATAATTAAATGTAAGCTCAGTGATGTGTATTTTTGTGCAAGCCACACTCAACAAGATATAATCGCTAATATGCTCAAGAGTGTTCTAAACAAGCAATACCTTGGAATTTAAACAAAGCACAAATTAATAGCAAATCAGTATTCCAAAGATAAGAATCAGATAATCAAACTAGTTTAAAAGAGTTTTCCTCAATGAAATATGCACAATATTGGTTTGAAAATGTTTTGCTTGTTTGAAAAATATTTGCACAACAAAAATTCAAGCTATTGGATACTTGCAATAATGATGCAAATATCCTAAGCTTATTAGGTTATCCCAACACAAGATTTATAGTATGAATATCTGTAATGACCCGATTAATAATGGTATTTAAATAATAAAGAGGGAGAGAAATGGAAACAGTAATAGAAGAAGGTAGCCGACTTTGTCGACGACCACGAAGCATTCGTCAACGATGTTGCACTTTGGGATGTAATGACCCAAGGAAATTTATCAGGTTCTCGTCAACGAACACAGGGGATTCATCAATGAGGGTACAAGAGGGCCTCATCGACGAAGACAAGTTTCATCGACGAGGAGATACCAAGAGAAGATTCTTGGAAGTTTGAAATTCGTCGACGAGGGTGCAAGTTCATCGACGAACTTTCTACAGGACTCGTCGACGAGATGACGAGTCTCATTGATGAATCCGACTCTATAAATAACCGAAACTCAGATTTTTACGCTGAAAATTCACAAAAACTCTCTCTCTCTCTCTCTCCTCTATTTACGATCTCTCCCTCCTCTCTCTTCAATTTCGGCCCCGTTAGTGGTCGGATTGACGATCTGAGGCCACCACGATGCTCCTAGAGAAGTTCTCTCCAAGTCTGCTGGAGCGGATCGTCGGTGGGATGAAGTTAGATTTCATCCCAGATTGAGTGGAGAACCCTGCAGGTGTAGGACCCATCATAGTAGGGGATTTTCAGCAGGAATCAAATAAGGGAAATATGCTATGTTAGGTAGTTCTAGAATGATTTTCAGTATGAAATATATATTTTTACCAGATTATTATTCACAAAAGAACTTTATATAGTTTATCAATTATGTATGATATGTTTTAAATTACTATGTGGCTTTAGAATATAGATATAGTACAGAAACATGATTTACAATATTTTTCAGAGTTATGTTTTACAGAATATACAGAGAATGGATATGTTTTATAGTAATTACAGAATACCATGATTATACAGTTTACAGTACCATGACATATAGTTTTACAGTTCATTTTAGAAATACAGTTGATATAGATATAGTTTATCACAGTGTCATGGTTAATACAGTATTACAGAATCATGGAAAAACAGATAGTTGTATATAGAGATGTATTATATAGTATTAAACCCTGATGGACATTACAGATACAGTTTACAAAGCACGGTACCGTAGCTATATATAGTATAGAGTGCAACAACCTATTTAGATAATACGTGGTATGTAAGTCAATCGTTTAGTGCCCACGTGTGGATTGACTCCCCATCAGATATGGGTTGAGGAGGGCATATTAGACTGACGGAGTATAGTGATTTATCTTGGTTGGCCAGTTAAGATAGATCCCGCCTACGGGTCGCACAACCCTGTCATGAGGGGTTAAATCATGATATACCGTTATCCATCCAAGGAAGTTTTCAATTATTATTATGTATGTACAGTTTCACGGAAACAAGGAATGTACGTATATATATATATATATATATATTAAAAGTATTATGTATAAAAACCTAAAATACAGATATGTTAAGTAACATGGAAAAAGGGGGGTGGTTTATATTATTTGTACTGCATTTACAGATTCAGTTGTTCATGATTATATAGAAACAAATTTTCATAGTATTGTAACTCATTTGTCACACATTAGCAATAGCATATTTCGTCTTACTCAGCATTGTCTCATCCCATTACTTTAACATTTTTCAGGTGATCCAAGTAGGCGAGCAGACTAGGCTCGCAGATAGAGGGGCTTCAGTACTGCCCTGTCAGTATAGTGAGTATTTTTGGGAGTATTTATGTATAGCTATAGCCCAGTTGAGGGTATTTTGGGAAAATTTCATATATGTATATTTTGGGGAATATTTTAGCACTCTGGTATTGTATATTTTCTTGATTGTGTTTATATGAGTTCCGCTTCTCGCTGCTTAGGTTGATGATTTGGTTTAATCTAATATGTATCAGAGCATTATAAATTTCACAGTATATTTAAAAAAAAAAACATAGATCTGAAAAATAAATAGTAGGTCGTTACAAAATCTGTGGGATAAACCTAAGCTAAACTCCCCAAAAATAATATCTCAATCACACAAGCACACTGCAAGTATTAGCAATATCTAATATACACTAGCACAACCAATATACTCTCACAATACTAAAATGTATCAAGAGAATAAAAATTTGAGAGTATTTGGACAAAAAGAGTATTTTTCACAAGAGAGAATTTTTGGCTAATGAATTTACTAATCTCTTACTAATCCTCACAAATGAACCCATATTTATAGGCAGAGGTAAAATTATAACTGTTAGAGACTTTTTGGGAATTATTAAAAAAGTTTCGAATAGTTGAAATACCATTAACCCAACTTAACCCTAATTTACCGCGGTTAAATGAATTTTAACCCGCTGAGGTTCGGGTGGCTGAACCATCGTTTGGTCGCCCAAACAGACATAGGAATAAAAGGTATTTAAATAGGTTTGGTCGCCTGTGTCATGCTTCGGCAACCCGAAACAAAGTCAGTAGCTTTTGTTCGTAAATTCGGGTGCTCGGTCATAGGTTCGGTAGTCCAAACTCGTGTGTTCGGTCACCCGGGGCTCATTTTGAACTAAAAGGTTTGGTTACCCGAGTTGGTGAAAAGCACTCTGAGATAGGTTCGGTCACCCGAGGGCGATGCGCTCGTTTTTGGTTCTATCGCTCAAAACTAGGTCAATCCACTGATTTCTCCGTGCGCCCGAGGTGTTTTGAACACCTGAGGTTCGATTGCCCGAGCTCTCACAAAATTCCTAATAATATTCAATTTCAATACAGATTTAACACTCCTATATATTATATGATATATGTGTGAGTGCTGGGATCTAGAGTTACACTAAAGTCTTTTCAAGGGCTATTTTGAGATAGTTCCAAAAATTCAGTGTCGGTCGACCGAAGAGTGCCCTAAGGTCATTCAGCCTCTATGGTCATTATATGGTCATTTTGAGAGCTTACAAATACCTACATGCATGACATGCAGAGATTATTACAGACCGTTTCTCCTAATTACTATTACAGGCCCTCATTGAATAATCAATTACAACATGAAAGAAGTTTTTAGGGTCTTTAGTCTTCAAGTCTTCATGTGCCATCAATTGGTTTGCTAATATAAACCTGCACACAAACTAAATAGACATTAAATACCAGAGTATTTGTCACAATCAAAACAGGGAATAACCCATAGGGTCAACATCACATATTAAACATACACGGCAAAAATTCCCAAACTTGCTCAAATATGCGATATAATAAAATAAACTCATGTCACACGATTTGTATAATAATTATAATTTCATAAATTACCTGAGAAAATTTTATAAATATATATCCTGTAAATTTAAATAAAAACGCAGGTATGATCCATTTCCCATATTTAAATTTAATTCTCAATATATTTTGATAAACCTAAATATAATCAAATCCCCGCAGAATAATTTAACTCGGGCATATAGAAATAATTATAATAAAACTAATCAATTTAAATTAGGTATATTTTAAAATGAAACTTGACATAATTTAACTCATTTCTCTAACCTTGGAGTGGTGCCGATGTGCAAAAGACAAAATCTCTCCGATCAAATCTTTGAAGATTGGAATTGGGACCCGAGAATGATGTTCATTTTTCAATTTTACGGAGAAAGGTAAGAAAAATTAGGAGGGAGGGAGAGAGAATGTGAGATTCTTAGATTACTACACTCTTTATTTTAAAATAATTTTTATCTTGAGAATTATCGAGATTTTGAAATTAGGATCTACTAATTCTTACATGTAAGGAAAACTTTAAGACATCAGGATGCCTAGACTCGTTTACTTTCACACTTTGATATCTACAAGAGGACTATATTATGAAGACTATATTCTAATATAATTAAAAAAATTTTAAATTAAATATTAATAAAATTTGGTTGAATTGGTATATTTTATACTTGATAACTAAATATGAAAAATAGATTCTTTTGAAACTTTTCTTTTCATTTACTAATATTTTCCAAGTTTCAAATGAATTCTACAAAAAGGAAAAGAAAATGTGAAAAAATACACTTTTTCAATTTTGATTATAAAAAAAATTGATAAAAAAAATCTAGATCAGTGCAAAAAATTTATTTCTAGACATTATTAAGGTTCAATTTTTCTTAATTTTATTATATTAGAATAACTTTTCAATTCTAATAGTATCTTATATAAGGAAAAAAATATAATGAAAAATGTATTTTCTTTTCAATTTTCTTTTTTTTTTTCTCCAAAGGAAAGTTTGGATCCAAGCGGACCCAAAGCTTTGCTTGAAACCTAAAAAATATTAGAGAAAGAAAATGAAAAATTTGAAGGAATTAATTTTTTCCTTATTTTGTTATCAAAGAAAGTTAAAGAGAAAAATAAAACATAAAAAATTAATGAACTAAATTTTGATTTTACACACCATTAGCATTTGACTTTTCTTATTTTTTAATCATACTAAAATAAATTTTTATCTTTGATAATATTTAATATTAAGAGAAAATATAATAGAAAATGAGTTTACTTATTTTCTTTTCTTTTCCTTTCCTCAAATTAAAATCTTGAGTCCAAACAAATCCTAAGCTAGTGTTTGAGAATATAGATTGCATCTTAGATTTAAATTTGTACACTTTTAAAAGAAATTCAATACAATTTTATACGACATTCTACCCAAACTTATTTAAATTCAAATCGAAAACCCAAAATTCATACTTCCAAAAGTAGGATAAGTGTCTTGAAAATCAATTAAAAAAGGAACACTAAAGAATTTAAATTTGTATAGACATAAAAGAAACTCTATACACAATCCACACAAATTAAAGTCAAAAATATAAAATCCATACTCACATTCAAAAACTGAGTTATAAAACTAGAAAAAATAATAAAAATATATTTTGACCTTTTATAAAATCTAAAAAATTAAAAATAAGGTGACATTCTAATAATTATTTAAAAAATAAAAAAATAAAACTAATTTTCAAAGCAAATGGTGTCAAAATTATTTAATGTTCTTCATTTATTTCATAAAAATATCATAAAAATAATGAAAAAAAAAACTCAAATAAAAAATGAAAATTGCATTCCACAACTTGTCTTGAAAATCAACCTAGTTTTTTTAATATATATATAAAACTGGAAATCTAAAATTTTTACCGAGACTTTAGAAACAGATTGAAATGAGAATGACAAGCATGAAATTCAACCTAGTTTTTTTATAAAAAAAAATAAACTGGAAATCTAAAATTTTTGCCGAGACTTTAGATACCAGACACCAATCATCTTCAAAGTATTCAATATAATTTTGACTCCAGTGTTTTTTATTCAGAGTTCTCATATTCATCTTGAATTCAAAAGAAGAAAAAATAAGCTTATGTCACACTAATTGTTAGGAATAGCATTTTAAGTAAATCCCTCCAGTGTAATCCGGGCGAGGCCTAACTTGAAGAATTATTGGCACTGGCGTCAACCCTAAGATGATGGTTAGTCGGAGCAATGTCAGCAAAACTAGAAATCAAGTTCAAACAAATTACAAAATGGATAAAGTAACAAGCTGCTCTGCTGCCAATTAGCCCACGTATGCCTGTTTGGTCTCTTTGAAACCTACGCCAGAAATCAACCATGCCTCATTTATAGAAATATTCTTCTTTAATCATAGAACTTACAAAGTCCATGCCTTCATTCCTTGTATTTGGTACAACAGGTATAAAATGGAGGGCAAACCACAGTGGTACAGGAAATATTACAATAAAGGAGAGAATTTTAAAATGCTGGGGAAAAAATGATCAAATGATCGACATTATATTTCTGTTATAACTAAATTCTATCCTCCCGACTCCATACATATAAAGCACAAACACAGAAATTCAGAAATTCCCAAAAGAAACCTGAACTGGCAATTGGTATCCTTAACCATGTCCATTCAGAATTAATCCTCGCGCAGACAATTTCAATCCAACTCTTTAGGATTTGCCTGGTAACAATTAAGGAGCTTCAAACAAGCCATCGCCGGGAAGTGGGAATGCATCTGATTTACATATAAGAAACATTGTTCCCATGTGTTTCAGGAATCTTACTTGGCTGTCGTCATAGACACACGAAAGCCAACAGGTACACACACCACAAGTACACTCAAAATCACATGTCAGACACCGACCAGAGATAAGCTTCCCTTTCGGTAGCCTGTTTCTCATTCATCCTCTTAAATAGCTCCTTCTCATATCCTACAATAAGATGGATAACAGCATATTATTATCATTACTATTATGCTGCATTTGGGAACATGAATTTCAAACCCTTCCACTTGGACAAAATTTAATACAATTTTCAGTTATATGTTGTCTAAATCCATACAAATCCAAATCTAAGACCTCTCCCAAACATAGGGTTATGGTTATTATCATTGGTGAACACATAAAATTAGTAACATTGATTAATAGAATATAGTTTAGTTACTTGCTCAAACTTTTTTATGTTCCTAGTCAAAGAAATTGTTATGGCCAACATAGTACAGGCCCATAACCTCAATTTGAAGGTTACCACATTAATGAGGTAATGGCAATGAAGAAAACAAAAAGAATTCTGCACCCATTTTCAAGGAAGATTTTATTCCAAAAGGTAAAAATGGAAAAACAGATTAGATTAAAGTTCAAGAGGAACTAAACTAACCATTACTACGATCGACCCCATCCCAATGTCTCCCTGGTTTGATACCATATCGATTTGGTGCTGCATCTAATCCTCTTTTTATCCAGCTGTGACTAGGAATGTCCTGAGGAATTATAAAGCCTGATTCTTTCATCTTCTCACTATCCCCTAGGTCTGGCAGAAATGACTCAGAATGCTTTTTCTGCAACACATTGTGGGGAAAACATCAGAACTCTTAGCAGAACTATCTACCACTTCAAGTCACCAGAAAAATCAGTCGCTCAATTACCTTGACCAGATGTGCCATAGGATCACCCCATCTTACTCTCTCCTTCAACATTTTGTCCAGATCTGGGTCGTCTCTGCAAAATGAAAAATGCATTTATAAGATTGCCACATGCATACAATGGTGAATCAAAAAGTAACTTCATTTTTTTCATAAATAATTCTTATGAATGTTCTTGTACCAAAGGTGCAATTGGATATCCCAAATCTTTCCAGCTTAGGATTCAACAAAAATCAAGTGCATGCATTACATAGCACAGCAAAAGACTAGCCACATAAAGCAAGAGGTACAAATTGTAGGTTTCCACTAGTAGACAAATACACCTGCTTGCTTTGCTTAGACATTAGTATTTGCCATAAACAGAAAACAATCATTTGTCCTTAAGACTATGGGTGGCTGTATTTTAATCAAATGGTCCCCAAAATATAAAAAAAGTCGAGGAGAAAATGATAAAAAAGAATATTACATTCTTTTTTGAAAGGATCTTAACAAAAGATAGGTCAAATTAAAGTGTCCCGGTACCACAAGAATATGTTAAAATCAAACTACAATTTTGTCACTGCTTTAACTCTTTAGATTTACCTGCTCCGGGCAAATGGTTTGTTCTTCTCAACTTCTAGTTCAAGCTGCCTTACTTCAGCTTCCCGCTTTTGAGCTAAGCCCTTGCCCCACTCCAGCTTCTTTTCCTGATTTTTTTTTCAAACCACAACAAATAACTAAACTCTCAAGCTAAAAAATAATACACAATATATTTCTGTTGCAAGGGGAAAAGCTCCAGAAGGGGTATTCAAAAAATTGCAGTGTCTAAACAACCCCTTCAACAACACTTTGTTGAAAATATCAACTATAAGTGAGGCAGAAGGATCCTGGAAAACATTGTCCAAGAACAAGCGGTCATCTAGATTGGAATTTCGATTCATGATTCGAATCTCAATTTGACAACTATGCTCCCACCATAAAGCTATAGATATGATCAAAACAAATGAATAACATCATATTATATTTTTGGTGATAAATCAAAAACAAAAAACTAAACAATGAAAAAATTATCATAAAGACGAGTAGGCAACTATCGGATTGATATAATACCGAGTTATTTATGGTCTCTTGTTAGAGTAGTCATGCTTAAGCCAAACATCCCTTCAGTTTTTTTTGAAATTTTCCAATAGTTGATCAATATTGATCCTTGTTTCAACATCCAGATACATTTTTTTCAAAAGTGTTATATAGACCGATTTTGACTTCCATGTCCACATTAAAGCCATCACTATATTGGAAACTACAAATAAAAGAAGTGATAAAAATGAATGCATAGGTAATAGGCTTACCGCTCACATAACATGTTATCGAATTGATTTAGTTTTTGGACAATGTAACTTACCTCGTATTAAGGAAATATCCTGCTGCATGAAAGGGCCTATGGAATTGCAAGTCCCATCTCATATCAATCATGCTCCAAATACGATCATACTTGGTCTTTTGATGATTAAAGTTTTGGGCAATTTGTTCTTTTGCTCTATCCATGGCTTCACACATATACCCCATTGCCAGTTTCGCATCACCATCAACAAGCCTTAGAACTTTCACAAGTGGGTTCACACACTTCAAGCAATACTTTATTGCTTTCCAAAACTTATCATCACACAATAATATGGCCTCCACTTTCTTAGCTTCCAATCTCAAAGCATATTGACACATGGTCCACTGCTCTTATGCAAACATGGCACAAAGAGCAAGTTTGTTTTCATCAAAACTCTTCAATGTGAGAAAAGATGTAGCAAACCTTGTAACCCCAGCTCTCTTCAATTCTTTTTGTCTAGAAAACTCTCTAAACATGTTAAGCACCCATTTGTGTCGATAAATGAAGACACACACCTCCTTAGCCTTTTGAATTGTATTATGAAAGATGGGCAAATCTCCAAAATCATGCAAAATAAAGTCAATGCAATGAGATACACATGGAGACCAAAATATATGTTTCCTCTTTTGAATTGTGTTATGAAAGATAGGCAAATCTCCAATATCATGCAAAATAAAGTCAATGCAATGGGCTGCACATGGAGACCAAAATATATGTTTCCTCTTATCCATTAGCAACTCACAGGCACCCACACAAGCTGAGGCACTATCTGTCACCACTTGAACCACATTTTCCCCTACAATCTCTTCCACTAATGAGCCAAACAATTCAAACAATTTATAAGCATCCTTCACCACATTTGAAGTGTCTCTTGATTTGAGAAGAACCATGCCACTACGATTATTAACAAGAAAAGTTGTGAGATGCCTTTGTTTTTTGTCAGTCCATCCATCCAACATTAAAGTAAATTCGGTGTTCACCCATTCTTTCTTGTATTTTTCCATTATTTGTTTGACACTATCAACTTCTTTCTTCAAAAATGTGGCTCTAGCCTCCTGATAACTTGGGAGCTCAATCCCTTTCCATATTCCCCAACCATCTTCATCATTGATGCAAATAATGGACTCTTCACCAAGTCGAATGGTAAAGCATGTCCATATAAAAACTGGCAAATGCTTTGAACCACCGGCTCCCTATTTTTCACAAACGCACTCAAGGTTTGTTGCTTAAACCCTTTCCCTTTTGCTCCTTTTCCCTTACAAAGGCATCCTTGGTGCCTCATCTTTGTCCTCCTATAATTTGAAATTCTTGTTCTTGTTCTCCGATTTCTTGAAAAAAAAAAATTTTCATTGTCAATATTCTTTTGTTTATTCCTTCCAAAAAGATTGACTATTTTTTCCGTCACCATTATGGACACTTATCACAAGGAGCAACATTGTCATGATCCCCCACAAAATGATGCTTCATTCTAATTATGCCACCCCATCTTTCAAGCCCACAATAGTTGCACTTCAAGTGCATCCTATTATCATTGATTCGAGAACAATGATCCCATGTAGGATCTTCACTCTTTGTCTTGGAAGTCTGTTTTCTAGGCTTAGCACTTGAACTAGAAGCCATCTTCCCATGCTCTAACACTCAAACTATCAAATAAGCACAAACTTTCCAAGTCAAATTTCAATTTTCAACCTACAAATAAACAATGAATAACATATTTAAAAGTAGTAAGAAACAACTAAAGAAGTATAATAAAATAATATAAATATATAATACTATAACTATATTAATTAATACTTAGTTATTAATTTATTATAAGCTTATAACTCTCTATTCTGTATATTAATATATAATATAATAGGAGTATAACACTATAAAGTAAAATGATTAATGAATAATTGAATATTATAAAATAATAAAATATCACAAGGTTTAATAGTGAATAGTCCATTATATTTAACATTTAAGTATTTCACGAGCGTATGCATTCTTTAAAAAATAAAAAATAAAAAATAAGAGAATGATTCAATCATTCAAGACAAGAAAATATTTAAAAAAAGTTAAACTTTGTGGTTTTAAAACTATATTTTAAAAGAATATGTCATTAAAAGCAATAAAGATTTGACTTTATTGTGTTTTATAAGAAAAAAAATTATCATTTTTCTAATGTATAGACTTTCTTTAAAACTTTAACAAAAACAAGTAGAAAAAGACTAAAGTAAATTAAAAGTATACAGAAAACTGATTAAAATATAAAAAATGACTAAATAATTGACAGAAACCAAATAAAGTTATTAGTTATCTATCACTCTATCAGCAGATTCAGCACTGAGTCTTCTCGTTCTCAGCTTCTCCCCTGATTCAACTGCCGAGTGCCGACTGGTTCTTCAATGGTACAAAGAGCAACCAGCCCCTCTTCTGGTTCTCTTTTCTTTTTTCTATTTCAGAAAAGGAACAATAGAGAAGAAGATTGGTACTGGTAGTCCTTCAAAGCTCAATCTAAATGGCAGAAGCAAAGCACAGAGGAATGGTTAACAAGGTTCGTGCTGAAGGGAAGGCCAAAGGTCTCATTTCTTCTCTCCTTTGGGACAGAAGCTACGTAAATGCAACTAACAAAATCATGCAAAAAAATATGGGTAAAATTGGGTTTTTATTGGCTTTTAAACCAGTTGGACATGTACGTGCGAGAGACCAGAATCAATCGAATTGCACAATTCGATTTGATTCATTGATTCACTGCCTGAATCGCTCAAATCAGATTCGATTCAGTTCCACAATCAATTCCCCTAACGATTCGACTCAATTTACAGCCTGTTCAATTCGAATCATACAATTCTAACAACCATGCTAAAAATACTACCAGGAAATATCATCAAAATAGGAATAAAAACTGAGTAATTGATCCCAAATGTCTAATCTTGTCTATTGTGCCCTCTTGACTTACCCCATCATTTGGCATCCACATCCCACAGCACTCATTCAGGTTCATGATTAGTATTTATGTATCAGCAGCCAAAGAAACCAAACTAATTCCTCAAATTTCCAGCCTCGAGCATTCCTTTCAAAAAAGGGATATTCCACCATTTCATTGCCCAAAAATAAATGTTCATCCTCATCAAAGAATCTCTATTACAAGCCAAGTTGAATATGTTAAGATAACTGAAGTTTTAGCAAGTAAGCCCACACCAAGTGTCATCAGTCATGCCAGAAGAATGTTATTGTCATTACCAACTTCGTAATAGATGAAAGCCCAAAAAACAATAACAATAATTTTAAAAAAATTCTACCCCCTTCTAATCTATTTTCAAGGACCAACTCCTCAAGTCTCCCTAGCCTCCTGAGAGATCCACCCATTGTGTTCAAAGACATACCTCGCAACAGTAATTTCCTCCATGAATATTGAATAGTGCCTGCTGTCCATCTTGAACCTTCAGAATCATTTTCCACGGAGGGATCTCTTAAACAAGGTTAGAGATTTAACCCCTAAGTACGCAACTAATTGCCCCTTGCTAATAACAACCCCAACATATCTAAATGATATTTAAAGTCCTCAACTGTATTACCCCAAAGGAATCTTTTTAGGATATCCTCAAGTGTTTTAGCCACCAAAAATGGAAAGGGAAGAAGGTACATGAAGTTATCATGGAGATTTGAGTGTACTCTTAATAAGGTTGAGTATTCCACCTTTTGGGAAGTAATTACACTTCCAGTCTTTATTTCAAACTTTTTTAAAAAGGGGCTCCCAACTACATTTACCTTTGAACAAGCCAGCCAAGATCCAACCATGGACCTCATCCCCTAGTGGGGCAGGTACACTCTTCCCCAAATTGACATTCAAACCAAAAACAACTTTGAAGAAAATAAGAATGCAATCTAAGGTTATGGATTTACTAGCCCCTTCCCTACACAAGAAATGACATCATCCATAGAAAATCAGAAATCACCATTTCCCTTTCGGTTTGCTCACTCTTAAGCTCCAATGAGTCCTCCTATAGCTTTTAGGAGTGCCATGAACTTGCACAGCTAAGATGAAAAGGAGAGACGAAGGTTCTACCTATTGTAAGCCTCTAGATGAATGAAAATGACCTCAAGGGCTTTACAATTTATGAGAATGGAAAAGGAATATGTAGTGATACCACACTCAACCCAACAGCACCATAAGCTTCCAAAACCCATCTTTTAAAACATAGAGGAAATTCAAAAAAGCACAATCAAAAGCTTTCTCCATGTCATGCATGCTCACTATCTTTTTTCCCTGATTTGATTTGGATGTCCAAAATTTTTTAAGCAATGAATGCAGCATCTATGAGTTGTCTCCATTCAACAAATGCATGGTGACATCACCCAGTGTCTTTACCAATCACATTTTCACTTTGAAGGCTTTTTGTTTCTTTTGTTTCAATCGCGTGGGTGTGTGTGTTCGTGTTTTCTTTGACTGTGACGTCTTGAAATGGTCTACTGCCTGCCCTTAATGGCTCTGTCATCCTCATAGCTAAGAATGCAAGGAGGCTGATCCCATCATGGATATTGTATCCAAGCGGAGAATCTAAATGTGCGTAAAAGTACTAGAAAGAGCTCAAAGATGGAAGCTTCAAAGCTCTCACTTGTCGAAGACCTTAGAAGCCTCGTTGCTAACTTCCCACCAAGCTAACTCTCGTCAAAAACCAGGGAAGCCCTGCAGAGTTAACTTCGTTGGATCCCTCCTTCTCAGCCTCGTGCAGGAGCTTTGTCCAAGCCCTGGCCTATTCTGCGACCCCTTCCTCCCCCTCAAAGCTCCCTCTTGTCAAAGTTCTTGGAAGCCTCACAGCCTTAGCTTCATTGGAGCCCCAAAGGGACTCGAGACCCTTCCTCCCCCTCAAAACTCTCTCTTGCCGAATTTCTTGGAAGAAGCCTCAGCTTCGTTGGAGCTTCAGAAGGACTCGTGGCCCCTTCCTCCACCTTGCACCTCCCCCCCAAGCCTGGAAACCCCTTCCTCTCTCCCTCTTTCTTCTCTCACTCCCAGCACCAGTGGGAGTCCTTGCCTTCCCTCCTGTCTCCGACTTGTTTATCGAAGGTGAGAAAACCAACACCCCAAGTCTGAAGGAGTGTCGTAAAGGTCACTGCACTTCAATTTTTTTGGAGTTTGAGGAGCTCACCTGGTTCCTTCGAGCATGGGAAGAATTCTAGACTTTGAGTAGAGCCTCTCCCTGACCTCATCGTGGTTTCGCAGAATGAGGAACAGGGATAAAACCCGGTTGTTAAACTAGAAATTCAACAAATATGGCAGGTTTCTCACTCTTTTGGAGACCAACAGGAATGGTCGGAGACATCTGCTCTTCCAGAAGGATTTGATTCGAAGGGGCGGAAAAAATTATCCGATATGGTTGCTGACCTGGAATGACTTTTTTGGAAACTCAAGGCCAAATTGCATTCCATACCTTCATTGCTCAGCTTGAACTTGGAGATACAGAAGGCTTCAGCCCCACCTGAAGCTCCTTTGACCTAGGTGAAGCCTGCAGCAACTCGCTCTTGCCCTCACTGTTATTGCCCTCACTATGGTGAATCCATACAACTTATCAGAGCTGACCAACCACAAGGGTCATACAAGGTGGGGAAGAAGACTGGGGGCATGCAATCTTTTGCAAGTGTTGTAGAGAAGAGCAGAAGCTTCTCTGGTTCTGGTTTTTCTGGACCAAAATCCGTCAGGCCCAAGAACTTCTCCATTTGTCAAAATTGGAGCAGACACGACGGTGGGCATCATCAATTTGTTTGAGGGCTCTTTCCTTTGGCCTCCCAGCCTTCACACCTTCTTCATCAGTCCAACCCAATGCTTTCAGGTCCTTCAATTTACACAAAAGTCCAGCCAAGGCAGCAGGGATGGAGGCTAACCTCAGGAACACCCCTTTGCAGGAACCCCTACCCCTCAGGTTGTGGTATCACATGAAGCTGAGGAGCTGGAATCAGCACCTACAAAAGCCGCAACCACTGATCTAACCCTGATTTTCTAGCCTCCACAACTCTCTGTGAGGCTTTACAACAAATCAGCCCCAACTCTACGGAAGTAAAGGACAGCCGCAACTTTGAAGCATTGATTGGGTCAGACCCAGATAGCAAACATTTAAAGGAACAGGAATCCAATTGGGCGCTGCAGAAGGTGAAAATGGTCAGCAAAGCCATCGGTGTTTTTTTTTATGGCTTTGAAGACAGACAGGGCTTTGAGACTATTTGAGGTGACTAGGGAAAAAAAAAAAAAAAGGTGAGAGAGGAGGCACAATTTAATACAATGGGCAGCAACAGGAAACTAGATACAAACAGGGAGCAAAAATGCCTGGAATGTTTAGTGAATTATGACAAATTGGGAGGATGCACAAATATGGTCGAGTCAAATTGTAGTCTGGGTTGCATTGTTAAATCATGTTAAGGAAAATCATCTCATGGAATGTGAGGGGCCTAAATGATAAATCCAAAAGAAGTCTAATCAGGTCATTCTTAAGGATTGGAGACGCGACATTGTCTTTTTACAAGAGACCAAAGTAGAAAACATGAATTAACTTTTAGTTAGAGATCTTAGGGGAGGGGAGACTGCAGTTGAGTCTCCATTGACACTCTGTGTAATGCAAGAGGCATTCTTGTTTTATGGAATCTCAATATTGTGGATATGTTGGATCAATCCATCAACTCTTACTCTGTCTTGTGTTTGTTCAAAGATTTGGATGACAATTTTCTATGGGCTCGTAGAGGGGTCCATGGCCCAAGTGAAGGACCTCCTAGAAACCTTTTCTAGACCGAGCTCTTGGAAATTAAAAGCTGTTGGGACACACCATGGATTATTGGAGGAGATTTCAACATGGTGATTATCCTCACAAAAGAAGTGGGGGCGGAGCGGAGATTAGTTGCATGAGAAAGTTCATGGACTTCATCAATGTATTTTTTTTTTTTGGGGCGGGGGGAGGGGGGGGGGGGGTGGGGTGGAGGAGTCTTTCACTTGGTCCAACACTTGAAAACCACCTTCTTTCTCGAGAACTGATGGATTCCTTATTTAGGCGGATTGGGAAATAGACTTCCCAAAACCAATGAGGGAATCCTTCCCACACCCACTTCAAACCACTTCTTGATTCTCATTGACATGGGAGGAGTCAAATGGGGGCCAACCCCTTTTCGCTTTGAGATCATGTGGTTAAAGCACAATAATTTTGGAGATCTCATTAAGTCTTGGTTGTCCACATTTTAAAATGAGGGGAAAGCTAGCTTTATGCTAGTATCAGAGCTAAAGGGATTAAAAGCAAAGCTCAAGGTGTGGAACAAGAGTACCTTTGGAAATATTCAAGCAAAAATGAACACTATTCTTAATGACATCAAGGATCTTGACGAGCTAGGACAAAAGATCAGTACCAACAAAAGGGCAAAAGGGTATTGCTGAAAAAGGAGTGATGAGATTATTAGCCTTGAAGAGATCTTCTAGAGGCAAAATCTAGAGCCTTATAGCTCAAGGAGGGGAATCAAGACCCCAGATTTTTCCATCAAATAGAGAATGCTCACCATAGACTAAACACAATGTCCAACATTGAACTTTGGGAGAACACCTTGAGGAAGAGGAAATCAAAAGAAGAGGGGGGGGGGGGGGGAGGCATCTGTTCTATAAAGCTCATTACTTCAAAACAAAAAACTAGAGACTTGTAGTGGGTAGTATCAATTTTAAATCTCCCGGCCCCTCAACGACGGAGTGGCTAGAGAGACCTTTGGAAGAAGCTGAAATCCTCCAAGTTATCAGAGATTGCAATGGAGACAAAGCACCTAGTTTGAATGGGCTCTCCTTATCTTTTTTTCCAATAAAATTTTGGCGCGCTCAAACAAGACTTTTTCAGCACCTTTGAGCATTTCTTTAGATCCAGGTAGATTTGTGTATGGCATCAATGCACTTTTCTTACTTTGATTCCAAGGAAATTTGGGGTCATTAATATTAAGGACTTTCGTCTAATCGGCCTAGTGAGAAGTATATATAAGATCATTTCTAAAGTCCTTGCTATGAGGGTCAAAAGAGTCATTCAGAAAGTTATCAGTCAATATCAACTTGCCTTTGTGGTTGGAAAACAGAATCATAAATGCAGCCCTCATCACTAATGAAGTGGTGGATACCTATCAGAGGGAAAGGAAAAGCAATGTGGTGTCGCAAGTTTGACATGGAGAAATCCTTTGACCATGTCAATTGGAACTTTCTTCTTTATCTTCTTAGAGGGATGGGGCCTGGGAGCGATGGTGCAAATGGATCACCCATTGCATCAATACACCAAGCTTTCCAGTGTTCATCAATGGGTGCCTTGTTGACTTCTCTTTTGCTCCTTCAGAGGACTAAGACAAAGGGACCCTTTTTCACCCTTCTTGTTCGTTGTGGTGATGGAGGTGTTGAACCTCAGAGTTGGCAAGAATGGAAGGACCAAGGAGGTCTCGCATCTCTTATTCACGGATGACACCATTGATTTTTGTCAGGATGACCCTCTCCACATTCTAAATCCACAATGTAGTTTGGCGGCATTTGAGGCTTTCTCGAGTTTGAAAGTAAATCTTGGAAAAAGTGAAATTATTCCAATAGGTCATAGTTTAGGAAGACTTTCCTTGCGGGGACTTTTGGGCTGCAAAATGCAATCCTTACCTATTAGCTACCTTGGGCTTCCTCTTGCAGCAAAATTCAAAGATAATGGAGTGTGGGACCATATTATTGAGAAGTTCGGAAAAAGGCTAGCAAGATGAAAAGGAATTTTTTGTCAAAAAGTGGTAAACTCACTCTTATTAAAAAGCACCATAACAAATCTTCCCATTTATTTCATGTCCCTTTTGCCACGTCCAGTTTATATGCCAAGAGACTTGAAGCAATTCAAGTTCCACCTTGTCAAATGGAGCATCGAGAAACAACCTATTTGTTTAGGAGGCTTGGGTTTGAAGTCCCTCCCCATTTTCAATGAAGTCTTTCTCAGGAAATGATCGTGGAGATTCATGATAGAGAAAGATCATCTTTGACAAGGAATCATTGCCATGAAATATGGGCTTGAGCATAATGGGTGGATCTCCCAAGCTGCCATAGGAGCACATGGTCTAGGAGCGTTGAGATACATCAAGAAGGCTAGAATGACTTCTTTTCTTGTATTAGAATCCAAGTAGGGAAAGGAGACGACATTTATTTTTGGGATGATGAGTGGCTAGATTAGGAGGCTTTTAGCGCCTTATTTCTAGCCATTACATCTTGGCCTGCGACAAAGATGCCCACATCAGTAAGCACCTTTAGTCACCAAATCCAGGGGTTTTTTGGAACATTCCCTTCCATAGAAATGTGGAAGACTAGGAACTCCATTAGCTCATAGACTTCTATGGCAATCTTTACAATTTGCAGCATCAAAACACTCCAAATCATCCAAGTTGGACCCTACATTAAGAAGTGGGTCTTCACTGTTAGATTGTTCCACAAGAGACCTTTCCTTTAGAGTCCAACAGCACTTAATACCCTTGGTCTCAAATTTGGAAGACAGTTACAGCTTCAAAGGATGCCTTTTTAACCTGGGAAACAACTCATGGTAAGATCTTGACACAGACAGCTTGCAGAGAAGGGGGTTCTCCGTGCCCAACAAATGCCCCCTTTGCTTGGCATATGCAGAATTAGTTGAGCACCTCCTTCTTCATTGCCCCTGGACCAAAATTCTTTGGAATACGACTCTAGCTCTTACCAAACAACGGTGGTATACTGCTAGTTCTGTATAAGGGGAGCTCTGGGCCTAGAGAGGGATTCAGGCAACAATGTAAAAGAGAAAGGCTTTGTCACTCATTCCTCTCACAATTTTATGGTGCATATGGAAAGAGAGGAAGAGGAGAGTTTTTAAAATTCAATCTCACCGCTTTAGAGCACAAAGAGCAGTGATTTACTACAGTCACTAGTCGGCATAGTGGACTCCTAGCAAATGATTACAATGTGAGTTTTGATTTTTGTGACACCTTTTAGGGTGGCTGATTTCCTGTACTTCAGATTGACACCCCCTTGATGCCTTTTCAATAATTTTTTCTTTACTAATAAAAAAAAATTCTTTACTCTCAAGGCTAGCACATTGGAGATTAGCTTATAAGTGTGTCCCAGACTCCCACTAAGCTAATAGACTGGAATCTCTAATATTAACGGCCCTTCCCTTAATAGGGATCAAGGCGATGATAGAAGAATTAAGGTTGTCCACGAATCTGCCATTTGCATGAAAGTCTTCAAACACCTTAACTACATGATGTAGAACAAAAAGTCAGGCCATAGTATAGGCCCTCGTGGGAGATTAATTCAAAAGAATTGGATCATGGAATTGTTGGGTGTTATACCCAAACGTGTTTAGTTAATGAGTAGTTTATTATGTGTGCTTAGTTTAATTTGTAGTAGGCTTGTTTGTATATGGGATTGATTTGTAAAAAATGTGTTATACCCAAACGTGTTTAGTTAATGGGTAGTTTATTATGTGTGCTTAGTTTAATTTGTAGTAGGCTTGTTTGTATTTGGGATTGATTTGTAATAAATGTGTTTAGTGGTTCTTTTTTAATTTCATGTATCTTCAGCAGTTTGTGTGTAATTTCTTGTAATTTAGGCTTTCTTATAAGTAGGGTGTCATAGCCATGGGGAAGTTACCTTTTGTGAATTTGAATTGAGAACGAGATCTCGTGTTTCCCCCAATTGTATCTCCTTCCTCCTCTCTTCCTCTTCCTTCTATTTTCTTCATCTTCCCCACCCCTCTCCTCTATTTCCCTCTCTATTTTCCCCTTGCAGCACCCTCACTGTTATTTTGTTCATTATTCACGCTGCTGCGACTGCATTAGCTTGGAAAAAAGTTCTAGTGAAGTCATCCAGTCCTTAATCTTTATCACCGTCGCAATCATTCAATGTGTCAAGACCTAAAGTGATTTTCCAATCACCTAACGAAAGTTGCATCTGGTTGAAGATAATATCCTCAATCTATGGTCCCCAAATGGCTGGCTCGAATTAAAGATCCCTAGAGACTTTGAAAATGCCCTCCTAGGTTACATTCCATACTCTTCAAGAACTTCCTTATCAATCTCAACTTTATTCAAACATTAGATCTTCTATGCACAATTGATGTTTGGAGAAAAATTTGTGTAATGATCCCTGTCCTTAAGCCTAAGTGCCCTAGACAATTATCTCCAAGTAATTTCCTCCGTACGAATAGTGTCAGACAGTACTTTTCTGAGCACCAACCTTCTTTCTTTATTCTCACTAGAAATCCCCATTGTCACCTCTTTTTTATCAAGAACTTTGAGGAAGGTATGTCCAAAAGTGACAGTAACCCTTTTAGGTTTTCTTTAAGCCCCTTAATTAGCAGCAACCACATGACTTGCAAAGCCCTCGACTTGAACATTACACCAGCACAGTTTGATAAGATCTTTAAAGCCTTAATGTTAGAGCCACATATTTCCAAAGAAAAAGGGAGTTGGACCCCAATGGACTCCTTCCACATCCAAAAGCATAGGGAAGTGATTAATAAAAAGGCCTAGACTAAAGCTTTTTGAGTGAATTTGGGGTAGTGCTCCTCCTAGTCTGCTGATATCAAGAATCTACCAATTCTCGATAAGGGCTCTCTCTTGAACTAAAACAAGTAAAGGATCCGCAAGTAAAAACGAGACCAATAAAAGCATTCACATTCAAGAATCAAGGAATTCCATCATCCTAGCATTTCCCGATGCCCACACTATTCTGTGAAAGAAAAAGCACCATACTGAAGTCAATTCAATAACCCAAGGAGCATCCCATCTTAGTATCTTACTAGTTACTATAATGCCAAAAAAGAAAAAGATAGAATAGTCTAAGATCCTTCGGTGGCCATAAATGCCACAGAAATTTCAAAAACATGCAGGTGAGAGCAATGAATGTGAAACGAATTAGGTGCTCTGTGAGGCAACTTATCCTTCATGAGTGAAGTGAATGAAATTCCATTTTTTTCTCTCTTGTAACTCATTTTTGTAAGACCAGCGTTAAGTTGTTCCTTCACCACTTCTATTTTACAATAGATTGAAAGAGAGATCTTTCTTCATATTTTAAGGGTTGAGAATCCAAGGCTTGTTGATTGGGATTGATGCATGTGTAGTGGATGCACATTGTACATATTGTGGAAAGCCAGGAACAAGCTCTTGAGGAGGTGATGTAGGCTTCCTTGTGGCTGAACTAACTACAAAATAGTTTCTCTCTATATCCTATTTTTCTTTATTATTTGTTTGTTATTTGTGATTGAGCAACATCCTCTGATTAACTGTTTTGCACACTTTATAATTTTACTCATACGATTCAAAACCCCCCTTTCTCTAGTGCCTCTGTGCCCCCACTAGAACTTCAAACTGATTTCATATGATAATTTCAATGCAGAGTTTCAAATCACAACCTTGAACAAAAAGATTGTATCAATATCCATAAAATATAAGAATTTAAACTTTTGACAAATTTCTTATGGAAAATCACAATATAGCACCTCTCGAGCATTACATATTGACATTCCAGGAGTACCTTGGGCTTTTCTTCTTTCTTCTGCAGTTTCAAGAGCTCCTCCTTAGATAAACGTTCTCCTGCAGCAATGTTGAGTGAGACAAAACAGAAACATCATGCACTACCAACTACAAATCACACATACCTATGTGTACCCTTTAAAAAAAAAAAAAAGATCAGTCAAATTTGGCTTTTTGATTAACCAGTTATCTTATCACGATACACAGGCTCTGCTCCTCGTCCACTTATGGAAGGATCCATATCTTTAAATCTGCAAGAATGGACAGCATTAAATTGTAATAAGAAAGTTTAGACTAATCCAAGAAAATTTTCAAACAAAATGAATCACACATATAAAACCCCCTTCAACTTTTTCTCCTCTAATTTTCAACTAATTTATCATATAAAACAAGAAGACATTTAAAAAAGGCACTGCAAAATCAGAAGAATAGGAGAATCAGAGGAGATAAACAAGAAGGGGAAGAGAAGAGACGGAAACATAAAGAGAAGAAAAACAGAGCAAACTTTGTATAGATGAATAAAATGGGTCTAAGCATCCTAATTTCCAAGCCTCAGTGCACTAATTGTGTTTCTTTAGGGGTATACCCCTGTCTGGCCTTACTAGATATTGGAAGGCAGTGCTCTTGTAATTGAGTTTTGGATTGTATTTTTGGTTTTCCTATTTTGGTAATTTCTACACTTTTTTTTTGGTTTTGTTTCAACTTCTCTAGTTGGTTGAGGACTCCTGTCCTCGAATCATGTACTCCATTTCTCAAGTTTAATAAAATTGTCTTCTTTTTCTATTAAAAAAAAATACTCTAAGGCACACATAGAAGGCTGCATTTATTTATAGACCCACGCTCATTGCTGTTATTTTGTTTGACTAATCTTAATGATGATTGAAAATAGAAAATTTTGATCAAGTTGAAAACATAGTAGTCAACAACTCAAGGCTTGGAGATATCAGATCGGCAGACTGCAGAAAAAGGGGATCACGGTATTGTGGCATGGTCCCTAATTGACCCTAGGCCTTGGGATGAATGTAAGAGAGTTCATGAAAAGTGGCCTGGACAAGTTGGTATGAATTAAGGGGAGCCCAAACACAAAATTTTCTTGGTTAGCTCAAATACTGCCCATATGCAACTCCTGAACACATGGCATTCTTTAACCCTTTCCCTTACTAAAAATCGCTTCCTATCACCCCGCACCAGTAACCAATGATACAATACATTTCATTGATATTGGCTAAGACATTTCATGGCATTATACTCTTTGGCAAATGCTCACCTTATCACCATTGTAAATACCATGTCCCTCTCACTTACCTCATTTAAGAACCTTCAGCCCATCTCTCTTTCACATCAAAGCTTCTCTCTATATTTTCTTTCTCTTAAGAGTAGCTTTCTCACCCTTGCCTCATTCTCTTCTACCTCAGTCCTATCATCATCCCTACATTTCCATTGTCCTCGACTTCTTTTTATCATGATAGTACCATCACCCACATCCTAGTATCTAAGACCCAAATTGAAGTTAATTTTTGAGTTTGACCACATTTACCAGTCGAATTATTACTGAATGTGACCCAAATTCAATCTACAATTTAAGAATTAAATGAATTTTCAATCCAAGAGTTGAGAATTGAGATCATTTTTCACAAGGACCATTAAAAAAACATGTCACCAGGATATTACTGGAGGATTTGGATCCCAAAAGAAAGAAAAATAAACTAGCTAAATAGAAGCAAAATAAAAACTTTAATTTTCTTAATCCATGTCCAAGTCCTTTAAATTTTTTATCAATTGGTTTGGCCAGCATAATCAAGTCAAAAAGGAGGTCCAATCTCTGCAAACGTAATTATGCAACCCCCCCCCCCCCCCACCCCAACCCCCCAAAAAAAAAAAGAAAAAGAGGGAAACAACAAAATAGAAAAACTTACCATGCCCATGATGTAGAAAAGAAACTTAAACCCAAAAGAAATCGCACAAATAAAGAACACAGTTATAATCACAATAGGAGGGCTATTTGTTCATTAAAAAGAAAACAATGCACAAAAAGGAAATTAAAATAAAAAGATGAATCCGAGTACAACACCTAGTGTTTCAGCATAGTATATAGACCAGATGCATTTACAAGCTTATTCTGGATTTCCAGGGATGACAATTATTAGTGTTATTGGTTATCTAGTACTATTACTTATGTTAGTACACATGAGTCAGTAAGGGTATTATGATCATTGTGATGTATTTGACACATTATAAATAGAGAGGGAAACCTATTACTGCGATCAGCTTTTCCACTTTACTAAACACTGGAGAGCATGGACCAGAGACCTAAACCCTAAGTGCCATAGCCACTAGAGGAGTTCAAAAATATTTGAAAATTGATCCAATCCGAAAATCCAGTCTGAACCATTCTGAAAATTCAGTTAACCGATTTGTTCCATGCGGTTTCAGTTTATGCCTTTAACGGTTTTCAGTTTTTGGTTCGGTTTCAATTTTTATGTTCATGAACCGACAATTATCCAAACCGAACTGATATATGTATTCATTTACAATATATATTATTTATATTATACATTACTTATAATAATTTATACAATATATCTTAAAATTTAAAAATAGTATCCACTAAATAATTTTTGGGTGATTAATTTATATAAATAACGTGTCAATGCACATACTAAATCAAAATCCAAGTAAAATATCTAATTTTTCTTTTAAAAAAACTATAATGATTTAAAAATCAGCTCGGATCGGATAACCGAACCAAACAGTCGATTAACTGGACCATCAATTAACCAACGGGTTTCGATCAGTTTTGGTTCGCAAAAACATCAAAACCAAAAGTTTTGGTTTGGTTCAGTTTTAAAGATTTGGTTTGGGTAACCGAACCATGAACACCCCTAATAGCCACTGCCACCAAGCCCTAACCACAATCCTATGCATGTCTACAACCGTAGGACAGTTATGAGCACAAGCAGAAGCTTGAAACCAACCCAACAAACACTAGGTAGTACAAAAGTTGCTAAACAATTTTTGGATGATGTTGCATTTTCAGAAACCAAAAAAAAACCAGAGATTTTGCTAACCAGAAATTCCTAGATGACTATATTTGTTACACAAGGTGGTTCCAGCTATTAGCGGGGGAGTGGTAGATGTTCCTGAGGTGGTTCAAGAAATCAAAGAGGAAGTTGTGGACATGGTAAAGCAGACTAAGCGGTCATACCAATGAGCAATGTTGGGCTCTTCATGGTAAACCCCCATGTATCGCCAGTGTGCAGACATTGCATATTGCACTCTTATTCAGCAATTGGGGAGCAGCATAGCGTACTTTTGTTATATCTATTTGAGAAGAATATTCAAAATCCCTACTGTATCCCCAACAAGCCTCAATCCCATTACATCTCTTGCCCAGATGGGTAACACTACAGCTGCTTGTTGTCTAGTACCTCTCCCACTAGTCTTTGGCGGTTATTCAGCAGCTACTCACCATATGATAGGTATAACCGTCTTTTCTAAACTCCATGGGTATAACCAACGTCTTTTCCAAACTCCCTACCTCATGTTACCCTTGTGGATGGGTTCACCACTATAACTAATAGGGACAATAAATCTTACTCTCTATTTCTCGCTTTTTGTTTGTGTATTCCTCAATTTACATTTAGTCTCATGTCAGTTAAAAAGATCACAAAATCCATGAATTATATCATAACTCATTTTCTTATTGAAGATTTGAAGACGTGAAAAGCAATTGGCTAAGGACATGAGGTTGGCAACTTTACCATTTTGAGTTGCTATATCCTTCTACTTCCTACACCAGTAACACCACTTCAAACCCAGTCACCTTGGACATACTTCGTTGGGCAAGTTAAAAGTTAGGGCAAAAGACATCACCTCCCCTAAGGTTTTATAAAAAGAAAGAAACCTTCCCTGAGGTTTCAAAAATCCCAAGGACCTCCACTAAGGTTTGTCAAAAATGAAACAAACCTCCCCTGAGGTTTGAAAAATGCCACAAGCTTCCCCTAAGATTTGCTAAAAAGACACAGACTTCCCCTCAAAAAATTTATTTTTTTAGCAAAATACAAGGGGAGGCTTGTGCCTTTTTGACAAACCTCATGAGAGGTTGTTGGGATTTTTGAAACCTCACAAGGAATTTTTAAAACCTCAAGAGAGGTCATTGACTTTTTGTCAAACCTCAAGTGAGGCTAGTGTCTTTTGCCCTAAAAGTTAATACAGTTGATTCCTACTTTGAATTTTGTGCCAAATCTAGAATGAGAGTTTTGTCAATCAGGAATGCACATCTTGCTCCTTTTGCTTCTCAAGTCAATAAATGGGCGAGACAGCCCCTTCATATTAGTTTATTCTAATGGTTGATGTCCCAATCATGTTGCATCAAATTTGGGTTTTAAATATCTTGTCGCTTTTGTAGATGATTACTCAAGGATGACTTGGCTTTACTTAATAATGGATCAATCTTTAGCTATTTCATATCTTTTGTGTCCTTTGTTCTTCAATAGAAACTCAATTTGATTCACCTAGAGCTAATACTAGGAGTACTCTAGTACCCAATTCATTACCTATATAACTAAGTCTTGTATGGATCAACAATCATTTTGTGCCTAGGCTTCACAACCAAGTCATAGAGGGGAAAAGAGATGTATCTTTGAAGTCATTCATATCCTATTGTATCAAATGAATGCTCCCAAAGTTTTTTAGAGTAATATCATTCTCATTGCTTGCTCTCTTATCAACAAAATGCTATCCTCTATTCTTGGTGCTAAAATACCATATTCGACAATGTTTTAAAAGGCAAAGGCGTAAGGCGAGGCATTTTAACCCTCAAAAGGCGAAGCGAAAGCCTTAAGGCGCTAGGGCATAAGCCTTTTGAGAATTTTATTTTTAAATAAAAATATGTAAATAAATTACATATCTTTTACAGATAAATAAAAAATTAAGAAAATAAAAATACATATATAAAAATATTCAAATATAATTTGCAAACTACATGTTGGACATTCAAAAATTGCTAACTTGAATTTATCACATAAATCAGGACAAGATATGGTTTTACCAATACAAAGTTCAAATTATTTTCAAGATCTATGACACAACTCTCAATTATTTTGGAAAGGTTGAGGTTCGAGAGTTTTAGATATCAACCCATATTATGGCATTCCTTTTATGCGTACATGGATTTAAAATTTTCTAGCCAAATCTAACTTGAAAGTCACACCCAACATGCATGAGCCTTAACTAAAAAACGCAAAAGGTGTTCCTTTTGTGCTAATGCATAAGCGTTAGTGTGTAACGCATCGGCCTTTTTGGGATTTGGCATTTTGGATTAAGCCTCAAGGCATTTTAGGCATTGCCTTGCCTTGAGGCAAGCCTTAATTGATCCTTTTAAAACATTGATATTTGGTCCTCTTCCTGAATCCTCCTTTGTTCTCACTACCTCCTTGTATATAGGGGTGTGTATCTTCTGTCCATCAATTAACTCCAAGAGTGGAAAAGTTGGAGCTATCAAATGTTCTTTTTTTTGGGGCTACTCCTGTACTAAAAAGGGATACCACTATTTTAATCTTATTTTGTATTGTTTCTTTGTATCTACTAATGTTACATTCTTTGAGTCTAGACTATGTTATTCCAATTCCTTTTGAGTCCTACTAACCTTAATGAGTCCTTTCCTCTACCTACTCTTTTGGATTATAGCCTATTGTGTCATCCCGACCCTCCTCTCAAATTTTAATTCAATCCCTCTGGTCGCCTAGATGCATACACACACAAGAAATAGACCCCCCTCAAATATCCTAATGCTACGCCTTTGGTTTCCTTGTCTAATGATCCAGCTTGTCCAGATATTGACCTTCTTAATTGTTATCCAAGAAGGTAAACACAAGTGTATCCACTACCCAACATCCAATTTCTAATTTTGTCTATTATGATTTCTTGACACCCACATACTACTATTTTTTTTACCAATTTATCTATTGTGTCCCTTCCCAAGTTTGTGTCCAAAGCCTTATCCCACTCTCAAGGGATGGATGCAATAGTTGAAGAGATGTATGTTTTACAGGATATTTGGGTATCAATGCCTCTCCCAATTGAAAATCTACTATTGGGATGCTGTTCATAGTACACCATGAAAGTCAATCTTGATGGATTTGTGGCTCATCTGAAAGTTCAACTTTTTGCCAAAAGGTAAGGTGTATGGTTTGGACTATTTTGACTTCTTCCCAATTGTCGAACTTACATCTATCCAACTTTTTATCTCCTTAGCCACAACTCATCGTTGAATTTTTTATCAATTAGACGTAAAGAATGCCTTCATGAATGGTGATCTTCAACAGGAGGTCCATATAGAGCAACCACTTAGGTTTGTTACTTAGGGGTGAGTGGGCATTATCGTGTCATCTCAAAAAATCCTTATACCCGCTCAAGCAATCCCCCAAAACATGGTTGGGCACATTCAGTGTAGTGGTCCTTGGGTTTAGCCTTCAATGGTGTGCGGTCGATCACTTTGTATTCTATCGTCATACTGCATCAGATTTTGTTGGTTTTGTATGTGGATGATATTGGATTACTAATGATGTATCCAACACTAAGCATTTTCTATAGACCAAATATTTAGGACCATTGAAATAATTCATACGTATAAATGTATCCAAATCTCATATGGTATTGTTTTGTCACAGACGAACTATATTCAAGATCTTCTACATAAGACTTGGCCATTAATTTGAGTAGTCCTTTAGTTTTGTAGAATCTTCATTTTAGGAGACCTCTTAATGATAGGGAGAATTGGAGATGGAGGAGTTGTCTTCTTTGCTGTCTTCATTGAATGGAAGTTAATATTTCGTTGGGCAGGGATGTTCACATTTGGTCCATGGATTAGCTAGGAGTGTACTCTTGCAAATCTTGAATTCTTGACACACTCTAATTCTTCATTTTCGCTCTTCCCTACAATTTGGAAGGCCAAGGCTCCCTCAAAAATTAAGGCTTTCACTTGGTTGGTTGTTCTTAATAAAATGAATACTAACTTGTTGCAAATCAAAAGACCTTTGAAGGCTCTTTCTCTTAATGTTTGTGTGCTCTGTTTCAAGGAATCTGAGACAGCTTCTTATCTCCTTCTACACTGCGACTTTGCTTGGCGAATTTGGACTAAGTTGTTTGGCATAATGGGGAGTTAGTTATTGTTTCTGGCATGAAAAGAGGTAGGGGTAGGCCTAAAATAACTTGGAATGAGGTAGTGAGGAACGATTTAATAGCCCTTAATCTAATAGAGGAAAAAGCTCTCGATTGGGTAAATTGGTGGAAGACCCCACCTTGTGGGACTTAACGCTTGTTGTTGTTGTTAGTCGGGTATGCCCTGTATTGGTGGAAGATTGTTGTTAGCCATTTCTTTCACAGGTTTTGACAGAAGGAAAAGATAGGGCAGCCTTATGGAGGTGTGGTGTAATTGCAATTTTACGAGGGATATGGATGAAATGCAGGGATATTTTCTAGGAAAAAATTAATTTGGAAGTTGGTTTGGGATAAGATCCAATTTTTAGCATCATTGTCGTGTTGGTTTTGATTTTTCAAAGGAAACAGTTTACAAGAGATTCAAAGAGATTGGAGGAATGTGCTGGCTTGTTGAGTTTCTCTCTTTTCAATAGGTTTTGTTGTTTTTTCTGGTTTGTTCCAGATTTTCTTTTGCTATGATGCTATCAAAAAAACAAAACATTGAACCATTGGGATCCAAACCTTTTCATACACCCATGGATCCTAACAGTAAATTACTGCCGAAGGAGAGTGATTGTTGGTAGGTCTTGGACGACACTGGAGACTTCTTGTTTGTCACTATGCCAAATATGTCTTTTACAAGTCTTGTGAGACAATTTCTTGATTCTCCCCCAAACAAGCCATCAAGATGCAGTAACTCGTATTTTACAGCACCTCAAAGGCGCAAGATCTTTTGTATCAATATTGAGATCACACTCATGTTCAGGGATATACAAACGCAGATTGGGTTGGGATACCCTCCGACAAGAGATTCACGACCAAGCACCATGTATTATTGATAACCTAAATTGTTCAAACTTCAAAGAGTAAGAAACAAGCAGTAGTAGCGAGGGCTGCAAACAAGTATAGCGAAGCTTTGCTTGCTCAAGCTTGTTCATTAATATTTTAATTGAACTCAAGCTTGAGCCAAGCTCAAACCAAGCTTTAATATCCTAGCTCAAGCTCGTTTATTATGCAAATGAACAGGCTCCCAAACCTTTATCAAGGCAAGCTACTGAGATGCTCACTAACAGTTTGATTCTTTTGAAACCTTTCATTTTAAGAGATGAGAGGTTTTGTTAAGCAAAAAGATGAAAAGGAGCTTTTACTAATACTGCCTTGGAGTTTTCTTTGCCCCACCAAGCTCGCCTATTGGCCTTAAGCATTAGTCTTATCACTGAATTAAGGTTATGGAATTTGAGCCAAATAATCCTACATGCAAATAATCCTTAGTTTTAAGCCCACTATAGTCTATCAAGCCTAGTTCAATATTATTAAACTAGCTCATAAATTATTCTAATTCAAGCCCATTAAACAAGCCCAAATCGAGTCGCTCACAAGCCAACCCTATTCATGTTTAGGCTCAGCTCGCTTATTAAACGAGCATCAAAATTGGGCTTGGGAACTGGTCATTTACATAATGAACAAGCTCTTACTAATTCGAGCTTCCAAGTGGCTCATGAGCGGCTTGGTTTGTTTGCAGCCCTAGCTGTAGCCTAGATGAGTGAAGAGTTGGAGTATAGGGTCATGGCTCAAACTACTTGTGAATTGTTTTTGGCTGAAATACATGTCGGAAGAACTTGGCTTTTCTTAGCCAATGGAGTTTATGTGCAATAATCAAACTACTATTCATATTGACTCTAATCCATTCTTCCACAAGAGAACAAAACATATTAAAGTTGATTGTTATTTTGTTTGGGAGAAATTCGTGCAAAAGCTCGTTACAACCACTCATGTGAAGTCTAATACCAACTTGCTTATTTGTTCATTAAAGCTTTGGGGGGTTGTAAGGTTAATCGATTTATAACAAGATAAGAGCATTTGGTATTTAGCTCCAATTTAAAGGGAAGATACCGACAAAAATTATGTTAGTAAGCAATAGAAAGGGTATTATCATCATTATGATGCATTTGAAAGATATTATAAGTAGAGAAAGTGACATCTCTCTGTTTTTAGGTTTTCCAATTTACTAAACATGGTTAACAGTTGCATAAAATACTTAAAAATAGCTTTCATGTAAACGGGCCACTTAATATCATGATTTGTTTACTGTCAATAAATAGCTAATATCATAAAGTTCAAACCATCAAAATTTCAAGCTACCAAAAGCAAAAACTAATAAATTCGAAATCAATTCAATTCTTCTTAAGCAACACTAACATCAAAACCTACAAACTAAAAACTGCCTAGGAAAATGTATTGACTATTAAGTTCTAAGTAGACATGTAGAAACATACTTACAAGGTTTTTGCTAAATATTCAATCCTCCGTAACCCCAAAAAAACATAAAATAACATTAAATTAAAAAAAAAAACTGATAATTGAACAGAATGATCTTATGCACTGTTTATTACGAACCGGTTAGGACTTAGGAATGGAATGGAATAAAAAAAATTTGTATGAGGAAGATGCACATATAGAGTGAACAATTCTAGTCCATACATATGCACCAAGCCCTGTGTTAATTCCTCCAATGAGTTTTCCCAATAAAGCAACTAGAGTGCACCTTAACGGCCCTCTGCATAGTAGCAAACTTTGCATTAATGGAAACCATAAACAAAATTGTGTGGGAAAGCATTAAACCTCATGACTTTTCATTCTAAAATTATACAACTTCTAGCAAATATAGGGATCGAAAAAACATCTCATCAGTCTACAACGATGTTCATAACTGATGACTTGTAAGTATAGTTTTTTTGTTCTTTAAAATGAAGTAAAAATATCATGCATATGCACTTGATATGATTATGCAAATGGATTCACTCCAGGTGGTAACTGCAATATCATTATTTTAAACAGCATGTGAGTGTGTGTGACAATGTTAGCACTTAGCACACAATTTCAAAAAATAAAGAAGAAATTTAGCTAGGAGAAAAATTAATTACCTCAACCAATCATCCTTCTTAGTTTTTGCATTCACTTCTTTGATATCTCGGCCACTAAGCAAACCAGTTTTTGTCCGTTCCTTCAAAAAGGATAAGTCCTTCCGGCTTTTCCTTGGAGGTGAAAGATCTGCCGTTGGGGAAGCATTTGAATAATCTTGATATGGAGAACTACGATGAGCTCGACCAGGAGGAGAAATGTCATGTTCTGGTGATGGAGTATGGTGGCGTCTCCGCTGCTGCCGTGGTGGTGACAAATCAGTATCTTCCCTGCTGGGCTCCAAAGCCTTCAGTTTAGGTTCTGGTGAGGGTGTGTGGTGATGTCTTCGCCGCTGCCGTGGCGGTGACAAATCAGAATCTTCTCCACTGGGCTCCAAAGCCTTCAGTTTAGGTTCCAGTGAGGGCGTGCATTGACGCCTCCGCCGCTGCCGTGGTGGTGACAAATCAGTATCTTCTCTGCTGGGCTCCAAACCCCTCAGTTTAGGCTCTGGAGAGGGAGTGTGGTGACGTCTCTGATGCTGCCGCGGCGGTGACAAATCAGCATCTTCTCTGCTGAGCTCCGAAGGCTTTGTTTTAGGTTCTGGTGAGGGTGTGTGGTACCGTCTCCGACGCTGCTGTAGTGGTGACAAATCAGTAGCTTCTCTCAGCCCTGAAGGCTTCAGTTCAGCTTCCGGTGACGGTGTGTGGTGATATCTCCGCCGCTCCCGCGGCGGTGAGAGATCAAAACTATCTCTTTGCAACCCTGACGGCTTCAATTCAGGTTCCGGCGAAGGTGTGTCTTTCCGGGCCCTATGTTGACGAGGTGGAGACATATCAGAACTTGGGTCATCGGAATTCAAGAGTTTAGGAGCATCAACGGAAACCCAACCACTTCCATCCTCAGAGATGGCGTGATAGGGCCGTCTGGATCGAAGCTGCTCTAGTCTCTTCATCCGCTTAACTTCAATGTCCTCATCAATTTGGGGCTTCTCTTCATCTAAAATAGAGATGGGACAACTTTATTAGCTTAAACAAACACATTTCAACTAATTGGGAAGTAGTATGCAGATAAAAATTGTACTGATTTTTCTCACCAGGCGAATCATCACCACTTTCTTCTCCAAGTTTTACGGGTTTCTGCCAAACGGGATCTTCGTCCACAACAAGGACGCCCTTCGCATCTGGTTTACTTCTTTTCTTTTTCTTCTTCTTTTTATTCTCCTCTTCATTGTTGCTTTCATATCTTTTGAGATACTCTTTGAGGGAGGCGGACGCCGCAGTTGAAGCAACCATTTTCTTTTCTTGAAGGCGGTAACAAAATTATTGAAATAAACTTCTAAAAATGAATTCCGAGAGAAGGAACCAGAAAAACTTTTCGATGATCAAGAGAGGACCAAAGAGATTGGAGCTTTTGGATTGTACCCAGATGTTAATTGATTATTGGAGCTTTTCGATGGAAGAAACGTAACAAAAACTCTGAACTTTGAACAATATTCATGACAATAAAATCCAATTGGAATGCTTTGACTCAGAGCATAGCCCTCGGCCCCCATCGATCCATCATCCTACAACGCACCAGATAATTGAAGGGGATGGGTGTCTGTTGTTTGATTTCGATTGCGTTCTCGCTTTCCACTGAGTTTGCTCTCCTATCCACCATCGAAGAGGGGCTCTCAATCCTCGAACCCTAATCGCCCATTTTTTAGGATAAATAAATAAATGTATGAGCAAAAGGAAATAACTAATAAATCTGCAGTGCAATCGAGTCGAGTCTTTGTTTAGGATCGCAGCGATTCTACCATTTGATACATTAGTGAAAATGCTTTTAGAAAATCGCGTGCCCCGACTGAGTTTACAGAATCGTGTGCATAATGGATCATGCGTCCCATAAAACGTTATCTAGACCGGGCAGGGCAGATCGGTCGATTTATCCGCGATGGATAAGTTGGATTAGCGGGTAAAAAAATTATAATCTATATTCGATTCGTTTAAATAACGAATTAGGCGGTTTCCGATCGGATAATTCATGACGAAAGACGAATAATCCGTCATTCTCAAATATAATTTTATTAATAATTTATATTTTTAATAATTACTTGTAGATATTTCTAACCTAAGTAAGCCCCAAGTAAACCCATGCCCCACCATTTTGGGGTGTCCAATTGCCATCTAAAACATCCACTAGAAAATTTGTTTTTAGTCCAAATTTTAAGTTAATCCATTCACACTAATGCCCCAATGAACGTTAAACTTCTTTCTATAGAAATTGTTCCTTCTAAAATATAATGGCCTGAGTGTTTTGGCCATTTTGGTTTATAAATATAAATTTCTCACCACCCAAATACCTCACAAATATCTTTCACTTAATGATATTGAATAGTTTGGCAATGCCACCACCGATCATTTGATTTTTTTTACTGACAAAACACGTAGTCAATTTGATTTGGTATTTTTCCTCCATGAGGGTTTTCCTAGAAGACTAATTCTAGTAAAGGATTCCTATGCAAGCAAATATGATTTTCAGGTCAGTCAAACAACAATATTGCATCCTACGAAATTTATAACCAAAAGCCGAACCAAATTTTTTCGGTGGCAAGATTTTGAATTGAACTAAGCCAAACTAGTTTCAGAACCAAACTGATGGGAGGGACTGAACTGGTTTTTGGATTGGTTATATATATATATATATATATATCATACTATCAGTGTTGTCGGCATGTGAAGACACAAACAAAATGGTGAAAGGCATAAAGAGTGGAGCTCGGAGTCGGGACTACCTTATGAGATCTGAAGCCCCCTCGGATAGAGGAGATGAAGAACACCCGTGACCCGCTGGTTCTAAATAAAGGTCCTGCTGGTTCGAAGCGTTGAAGAAGAATGGTCGGAGTCGTCGGACACTCGGAGGGTAGAGGGCTTCGAAGGGTCGAGCTGTCAAAGAAGAAGGGTCTCTCACTCTATTGTCTCTCGTGCGGCCGCGGACTAGTTCTCCACTTCTCCTTCTCTAAGTCTTTGTTGGCTCAGGCTGAGGCTCAAAATCTTTCTCAAATGAAGACGATGAGGGAGGGCTAGCCAGCTAGGGCTCTTTTCGAATGGGAATGGGAATGGCCGAAATCAAATGGGGCTGGCAATCTGGCATTAGGGCTGGCCTGGGCTGGGGGCTGGGGGTGGGAGGGGCTCAGGGGCCGAGACTCGAAAGGGGCAGGGCGTTTCGCGTGCGGGCTGTGTGTGTGTGGGCACTTGGGCCTTTGGGCTTTGGGGGCAATGGGCTGTCTATACCGGGCTGGGCAGCCGACTTTTATGGGTTTGGGTTTATATTTAATAAGCGGGTTGGCGGATATCCACCGGATAAACCCGACCCGACCCGCTAAGGGGGCGGATATGAAAATGAAAACTCATATTCGACTCATTTAGCAAACGGAAGATTATGAGTCAGTTAAAACGGATCAGATATGGTTCGAATTAACGGATTTTTATCCATTTTGTCAGGTCTAACGTTATCCAACTAGCATCTTTTTTAATGTGGATGAACCCCCCCCCCCCCATTGTGTCCTTAAATCTCGTCTTCCTCTTGCTGAAGTTGAGAGAGTCGAGGGTCGCTGATGAAGGAGTAAAGTCTGAACGTTGCAAGCCACTTTTGCATGTGAATGTTATGGTTCGGATTGTACAATCAAAACGTTTTGCCTCAAGATACAAGTTGATATGCCCAAAATATATCAATAAATAAAAAGAAGTTAACATTCAACAATCACTCCCCAAGTTAAACCTTCTGGTGAGATCAATCAGATTCAACTCAATAAAGAGGGGAGAGATCCACGTTGGCACCTTAAACACTCAGAGTGATACATGGTGGCGCTCTATGACCATGGCCTTTCAGCTAGGAAATTTCTTGTACTCATTGGGGAAGAAGCCACCGGTTGATATAAGAGAACTGATGGCTAAAGCACAGAAGTATATCAACCTAAAAGAAATGATGGATCCCAGAGGAAATTGGATCGAGTTGAAAAGGAAGGGTAGCGGGGAGATTTGCGAACCTTCTAGACCCGAGAAGAAGCAGGAGAACAACATGCTGCATGCCAGCTCTAAGGTGAGAGGGCAACCTAGTAAGTTCCCCACGTATACCCCCCTAAACGCACTGCGAACCGATGTGTTGATGCACATAAGAAAGAAAGAGTATGTCTCATAGCCCGAACCTATGCGAACACCCTCATATAAACTGAACATGACAAAGTTTTATCAGTTCCATAGGGATCACAGGCACGATACAGAAGAGTGTATTCAACTAAACAATGAAATTGAAGCCTTGATAAAAAAAATATTAAAAAAAAAACCACCTGTCAAGGTTCATAAAGAGGGGGGATCGTCAAAGGGAAGCTCGTGAGCAGAAAAGGCAAAATAAGGATGAGAAAGAGGAACAGATCGTAGGAGAAATCACTGTGATCTTTGGAGGATCCGCTAGTGGCAGAGACAGCAGAGGTGCTCAAAAGAGGTATGCTAAGCAGGTACTCTTAACAAAGAAAAGGGGGCCAAGCGGCAAAAGACAAAAACAAGACAATGTTATCACCTTTGATAGCGAAAATGAAGAAGGAATACAACAATCCCGTGACGATGCTTTAGTAGTCTCCCTTCTGGTGGCTAACTACAAAGTGAGGTGCATGCTAATAAACAACGGGAGCTCGGCCAACATTGTATTCTAGTCGATGCTCGAAGGAATGAAAATTGGTAAGGAACACCTTAAACCAATTTCCACCCCTTTGGTCAGATTTGGAGGAGACATAGTGCATCCCATGGGAACAATTACACTCATAATAACAATAGAGACAACCCCACAGCAAATCACTTCGTTGACAGATTTCCTGGTGGTCGATCGGCCATCGATATACAACATCATACTAAGCCATCCCTCACTTAATGCAGCCTGAGCTATAACATCTACTTATCACCTAAAGATGAAATTCCCTACTCTACACGGGATAGGGATGGCCTAGGGAGATCAAGCAGCAGCTCGGAGTTGCTATGTGATGGCGTTAAAAGGTAAGACTGAAGCAAGGGAGATCTTGATCGTAGAAGACCTGGAGGTGAGAGGTGAATACCCTCAAATTAGCACATTGGATGATGACCTTACATATATATCCATAAATGGTTATAAGGAGAAGTGTGTGTAGATCGGGAGTCGTTTGCCCAATACCTTGAGAGTAGAACTAAGTGAGCTACTGAACGAATTCACAAATGTGTTTGCTTGGTCGGTCAAAGATATGCTAGGGATTGACCTTGCAATCATGGAGCATAAGTTGCAGGTAGACCCCAACCATAAGTTCATAAAGCAGAAGAAGAGGAGCTTCGCAATGGAACGAACCAAGGTGATAGATGAAGAAGTGACGAAATTGGTACAAGTCAAATTCGTCAAGGAGGTCAATGATCCAGAGGAATTTCAAGCGCATACGATCTAGCATAATCCATGGAACTAAAAGAGCAGAAGAATAAAGATGCAAGCGTCAAGTTTAAGATCGTCATGGGAATGGGTATTTAGAATTGATTGTATTTGCATATTTTATATGATATAGCTAGAAGTTCATACGATCTAGCATAATCCATGGAACTAAAAGAGCAGAAGAATAAAGATGCAAGCGTCAAGTTTAAGATCGTCATGGGAATGAGTATTTAGAATTGATTGTATTTGCATATTTTATATGATATAGCTAGAAGCTCAAAATATACCCTACACATGCATCTCATGAAAATCTTCTAGGGTTAAACATGGAATTAGAGACCTTATTTTGAACCTTGGAAAATGTTTTATAAGAGATCAAAGTAAGAGAGTAAAATTGTTTTTGAAACTGAAAATAAAAATTCTGAAGTTGGTCTGCCCAAACGACTAAGGTGTACCCTCAAAAGTCTGAAGATACAACCTCAGATGACTGAAGTTTTATTTCAGACGTCTAAAGTATTTCCTCAGAAGACTAAAGATTTAGTTCATTCGTCTAAAGAATTATTTGTTGAAACACAAGGATACACCAATGCAAGCTATTGCAATCTTTTGCAAAAACGTTTAAGTTTAGTGCATCGAGGCTTTGATACCAATTGTTAGCCTTGGTGTATTCCCAAGAGGGGGTGAATTGGGTATTTAAAAATTAATCCCCTAGGTTCAACTAATCTAGCAAGCATTATTTCACAAACCTATGGTCTTTCTATGTATTCACAATCCCAATCAAATATTTAAACGATAAACATAAACATACAGGTGCAGAAAGTAAATTGCGAAAAATAAAATCAACACCATATATGTTATCGGCGTTCAGCCAATTGTGCCTATGTCCCTGCCTCTAACTCGCAAGCCCGAGTATTCCACTAATGCTCACTTAACGGGTGGAGTGACACCGGTTACAACTAAGTCAATTAACGAGGCTGACCTCAACTAACATACCTTACCAGGATAGCGCACCTAACTTTCCTAATCGGGTCTAAGTTAGCCTGGGACTATTCAATAGGATTAGTCTCCCTCTTCAGGCCCACGCCTAGAATAAAATCAATATGAATTTACGTACACGGAAATTGACTTCTCAATTAAGCAAGAATGTACTACAATACGCACAATATAATCAATGCACCTCAATGATGTATAAACTATAAGTTCGGTGCTCTACGTGTGCAATCAACACTTAGTATATTGATTATCTCAAGTCAAGCACATAAGTGTTTATACAAGCTAGTCTTTGAAGCTAAGCAATGATAAACTCTCAATCTTAGTTTAGGGTTTCCAAAGATTCAAACTAATAGAAATCTAGAATATCTCCAAAATAATTTTCTCAATAACAATGCACAATGAAATATTCAAATATGAGTTTGTGAAATATTTTTGCACACAAAAAATTATAAGCCCTAATGAGTCTTGCAATGACAATGCAAAGACCAACTTAGCAATAAGATTTTTCCCACACAAAGATTTATCAAATAAAATCGAGGGAAAAATCAAGCTAAACCCTTAATATGAAAATCACAAGCAAAGCAAGTGAGGGTTTCTTAGCAATTTAAAAAACGATTAATAAAATACTCACAAAATAGGATTTCTCAAAGGAATGAAGATATTTGAGTGTTATGGACTTAGTAGGAGAAAATAGGATTTAGAATTTTTCAGAGAATTTTGGCTTAATCCTATTTGCTAATCTTGCCTTAATTTTGCAAATGAAGAGATATATATAGGCATAAACAAAATTATGACCATTGGGGATACCAAGTTTATTATTAAATTTGTTTTAAAAATTATTAATAAAAGTAACCTTGTTTAAAAACTTTAACCGTGCTAAAAATAATGTCCAACCCAAGAGCACCGATCGACCGAACGTGAGGTTCAGCTGACCAAGTGACCAAGTTCGGTCGATCGGGAGAAATTTGAACTAAGAGTTCGATCGACCAGACTAAGCGTCCTAAGGGCGATTTTTCATTCTAGCGCGGTTTGGTCGACTAGGTGATTTTGAACTGAGTGGCTTGGTAAACCGGGAGGTTGGCGGAATCCACGTGGGGATTCGATTGACCAGGTAGTTGGCTTAAGGTTTGGGTCGGTCGATTGTGAAGTCAAACTTTGACTTGGTCAGAGTTCGATCAACCAGGATATATTGACTAGGCAGGGTTCGGTCGACCGTACTTGTGGTCAAACCGTTGACCTAGGCCGATTCGGTCGATCGTGAGAAATTATGCTTTTAAGTTTGGTCGACCGAACATGTATTTTTCATACATTTCGGTTCTAAGTCTCTTGTACCTTAACCCTATTCATATGAGCATATATATATATATATATATATATTTAAGCATGCATGTGGATCCTAGGGTCATTCCAGGTCTTTTTAAGTACACCAAAAAAATCCGGCGTCGGTCGAGCAATCCCTAAGATCAAACTACGATCTTGAGCATTAGTTTTTACATGCATGTCATGCATTAATTATTACAGACCTTTGAATTATTACAAACCCAACATGAATAAAATGAAATATAATAATACAACTGAAGAAAAAAAAAAATCAGTCTTCAAGCACTACTCCTTCGCAATTCCATGAAAAGCGCCGGGGTATGCTCATTTAAGTGCTTCTCGACTTCCATTTCTCATCTGTCATTCGTGCTTAGAAGAATAAAAATATTCAAATACTCAAAGCACACAGATGAGAAATTGTGGTTTGTCATAATCAAAACAGGAGACAGACCCAAAAAGTCAACAATGCTCTAACAATCTAATCAACTATATGATTTTTATAAAATCATTTAAACTGCAGGTATAGTTCAGAAATCTAAATCAGATTTATGATCTTCACAAAAATTATTCAAACAATTGATTTTCAGTAAAGATAAGAAATATAGTCATTATAAAAATACTTCTCTCAAATAATGATCTTTCACAAAATGTATATATAATTAATAACTCAAGATTAATCTCTCAAAAAAAATATTCAAGAATAAATTTGTGAGAGGAAAAAGTCATTGAGAATAAACAAACAATTAGTTTGATCACCAAATGTAACGCCCCGTACCCGCTATGTGGTGCCCAGGGTGTTATGAAACCAATCCGGTGTCTCTGATACCATTCACGTAGCAGAACTAATTAAACAATCTCAAACAAAATACCAGAGTTCTATATATATAAACAAACCCATAAAAGAGTATAGCAAATCCTCCATATTACATAACTAAGAAAATTTTAACATAAAAATTGTATGTAAACTTGCTTTTTTATCTACTCACAACTAAACCCTGCCCTAGAGCTTTCTAAGCTTGATCACCTAAAGGATTTGAAAAGAATAAGAATTCGACGGGGGTGAGACGCCTCTCAGTAAGGAAGAAAAAGTTATAAATAGCGTGTGGCAGAGAGTTTAATGCATACCAAAACTAATTATCTGATAATCAATAACATCGAAGTTGATAAGTCACATCACACTGTCATATTATATTATACACACAATCATAGTTGTTTTTACTGATAATTCCCAAGAATAAGGAAGATTACCCACTCATACAAGTAACTTCCCTCTGCTTTAGTGATAAAACCAGGGCACTCACCCTACTCAATAAGCCCTCGGCTTATGTATCTAGGTAAAGTCTCCAAGAATAGGGAAGCTTACCCTCCTATACAAGTAGTTTCCCTCTGCTCAGGTACCAATAAAAAATTATCAGGGCACTCGCCTTCCTTAACAAGCTCACGAGTGGAGAATTCTACTTTACCATAAATACTTATGTAATTATAGTTACATGTATCCAATGCCATCATTTAATAGAGATCCACGTATATACACATACCACAACCAATCCACACAGGATACACACATATTTCATGCACACCCACAAAGGGTCCATAATCACACAAGTGATACAGTCCACACACGACCCACATCCACACAAGATTACTCACACAGTCTTCATTCACACTCACACAGGGTTCATATCCACACAAAATACAATGTCCACACAGGACTTTCATCCATACAAAACACACGGTCCACATAGGACTAGTCCACACAAGACTAACTCCATACAATAATATATATCATGACCCACATAGGCACCACAACCACACAGGTTACAAATCCACACACACAACCCTGTTCATAGTAAATCGGAAAACAAACTCCTCATTCTACTGCCAATGTTTTACCCCCTTAATATAAATGCCCATATAACAACCTCCTCATACCACTACCAACGTTATATGACGATTTATATCAGGTATGATATAACGACCTCCTCAAACCACTGCCAATGTTATATCACAATTTACATAAATAATAAAACATCACACATCCATTGCATACCAATCACCCAGGCACATCAACACATTTACCATAGTATTCACAATTCAACAATACACACAGTTGAACAGTATTCACAACCAATAGAATTTATAACCCAATCAGTAGCCACATGCAAACAATAATCGTAATCAAGCAGTGCTAGCAACCATTTATTTATGAAATTTATTTTCATACCATACAAATTTTCCCAATTATAAAATATATTCAAAATCATTATTTTTCAAATGCCTAACTAATCAGATAAATCAAAAAATATATATATAATACTTGTATATTCGAAATTAACCCGTTTAAAATTTAAAAAAAAAAAAAACTACTATAATATTTTTCCCTTACCTAGTTTCCTAAGTTACACCTACGGAAACCCCATAACGTCACTTCCTATACTCACCCGAACCCTAATTCAAAAATCTGAATTTATCAACCTAATCTTCAATAAAATGCTATTTTATCATTCCTCGGACCCTATATACTCTATATTATTAATGAAACTTAAAAATACCCTACTTACCCTGGTGCCCAAGTACTCCAAATTGAAAACCTGCTCCTTCTATGTTGTAGAGAATCTTCCCAAGAATCTCGTGATAGTTTTTGATTGTCAAATCGGGCTAAATTTGGGCTGAATTTGAAGAAAACAGGTAGAAAAATCGAAACCCAGAGAGAGAAAATAAGAGAGGATAGAGAAATTTGCGAAAAAGAGGATCCAAGGCATATTTATAACTTGGCCCTCGTCGACAAGACATGTGGATTTGTCGATGAAGCCAAGAAGAACATTCATCGATGAGGTCAAAATGTTCGTCGCCGAGGCGTTTAAAAACCTGAATTCATGTACCTGTTGACGAAACCCGAAAGAATGCTCGTCGACGAGGAGAACAAATTCTTCGACGAGTCCCTGCTTGATACCCTTTTTAAATTTCTTTTTCCCTTTCTTTTATTTATTTTCTTTTAATTTCCTAGTTCAGGTTGTTACATTCTCCCCTTCTTAAAAGAATTTCATCCTCGAAATTCATTAATTTCATATTTCACAATTTTAGGAACTAGCTAACCACATTCATACATTTTAATTAATTCTAACACATGAAGCATCAAATCACTCAAAGTCAAACAAGATTATTAGTTATGCAAATGTAAATATATTACCTGCGCCATTAGCATTGTCTCCCTCTGCTGTACCCAACATATAAACACGTGTCGGACCGCCGCCGCCACGAGGCACTGGGTTGTTCTTCCGATTCTGATCTAGAGTAGGTGCATTGTTTGGCGGTTCTTGACACTCCCGGGCTATATGGTCATACTTTCCATATCTATAGCACACAACACCCCTACTTCAGCATTCTCCCCAATGCCTTTGATTACACCTAGAGCAGTGAGGGCGTGACAAATCGCCTTGTCGTCCTCGATCATTCCTTTCAGATTTTTGAACTGTAGTATTTCTATCTTCCCTCCACGACCCCTGTCTGGCATTTGTTTGGGGTCTAGCATACACAGGTCTCCTCCTTCGTTCTGATGCCTCTACACCTCTCTGTAGACTCGACTCTACAACGGTGGCTTTATCCACCAATTTTTTGAAGTCCTGTATCTGCAAATATGCCATGTGCTCATGAATCCTCTGGTTTAGGCCCCTTTCAAACCATCTCGCCTGTTGATATTCATTTGAGACCATGAAAGGTGCAAAACGGGCAAGTTCCAGGAACTTAGCAGCATACTGTTGAACAGTGAGACGCCCCTGAGTCAAATTGAAAAATTCTTCCACCTTTGCATTTCTAGTGATGGCAGGAAAATATAGGTCATAGAAGACCTACTTGAAATGACCCCAAGTCATTGCTATAGGCATTGCTCGCTACTCTTCCAACAACTTCACTGCATGCCACCATTGTTCAGCTTCTTCGGTCAACTTAAAGGTGGTGAAAATAACTTTCTACTCCCTAGTGCAATTCAGCACTGCTAGTATCTTCTCTATCTCTTGCGTCCAAGTCTCAGTCTTGATCGGGTCGGTGCCACCCTCAAAAGCAAAGGGTTTCAAGCGGATGAATTGATCAATCGTACAACCCTAGCTCACTAGTGGGTAGCTTGATCCCTCGAAATCTTGTCTCATCTCTTCCCTGACTTGACGAGATATACCTTGCAAAAGTCAGGAGGTTTCAATCTCATCTCCGCTAGAAACTCCCAACTCGTTTCCTCCTTCTTCGTTTATGCCTTTACTTCTAGGATCCATCTTGAATATATAACAGAGGCAAGTTTAAAATGTCTACATCTTAATATAACTGACATAATCCTAAAACAGGAAACATACGACATCTAATTACTCATAATTATCTTAACCTTCAAATTCAAATTCCAAGTTTCAACCTCTTTTCTTGGAAACATCACCGTTGATGGATTTATCATGGTTTTCTGAAACTGTTGATTGATTCAGAAAATCATAGAAGTCCGTTAAAGGATTTCTGCCTTCAGGCTATGAAACAAACTCAAACTCCTGTCAGTACCTTAACCTACCTATTCCTATCCTTATCCAACTCAAACCAATACTTTGGTATTAATTCTTAAAGTCTGCAAGACCGTTAGGCTCTAATACCAACTGTAACACCTCGTACCCGCCATGTCGGGCCCAGGGTGTTATGAGACCAATTCGGTGTCTCTGATACCATTCACGCAGTAGAACTAATTAAACAACCTCAAAAAAAATACCATAGTTCTATATACATATATAAACAAACGCATAAAAGAGTATACCAAATCCTCCATATTACATAACCAGGAAAATTTTAATATAAAAACTGTATATAAACTTGTTCTTTTATTTACTCACAGCTAAATCCCGCCCCAGAGCTTTCTAAGCTCGATCACCTGAAGGACCTAAAATGAATAAGAATTCAACGGGGTGAGACACCTCTTAGTAAGGAAGAAAATGCTATAAACAATGTGGGGCAGAGAGTTTAATACATACCAAAACTAATTATCTGATAATCAATAACATAGAAGCTAATAAGTCACATCACTAATAATCACACTGTCATATGATATTATACACACAATCATAGTTGCTTTTACTAATAATTCCCGAGAATAAGGAAGATAACCCACCTATACAAGTAACTTCCCTCTGCTCTAGCGATAAAACTAGGGCACTCACCTTACTTAGTAAACCCTCGGGTTATGCATCCAGGTAAAGTCTCTGAGAATAGGGAAGCTTACCCGCCCATACAAGTAGCTTCCCTCTACTCTGGTACCAACAGAAAATTACCAAGGCACTCGCCTTCCTTAGCAAGCCCTCGGGTGGAGAATTCTACTTTACCATAAATACTTATGTAATTATAGTTACACACATCCAATGCCATCATTTCACAGAGATCCACCTATATACACATACCACAACCAATCCACATAGGATACACACATATTTCATGCACACCCATAAAGGGTCCATAATCACATAAGTGATACAGTCCACACAGGACCCACATCCACACATGATTATTCACACTATCTTTATTCACACCCACATAGGCTTCATATCCACACAAAATACAACGTCCACACAAGACTCTCATCCATATAAAACACACTGTTTGCATAGGACTAACTACACACAATAATATATATCATGACCCACACAGGAACCACAACCACACAGGTTACAAATCCACACACACAACCTCGTTCATAGTAAATCAGTAAGACAAACTCCTCATTCCATTGCCAATGTTTTACCCCCTTAATATAAATGTACATATAATGATCTTCTCATACCACGGCCAACGTTATATGGCGATTTATATCAAGGTACAATATAATGTCCTCCTTATACCACCGCCAACACAATATCACAATTTACATGAACCATAAAACATCACACATCCATTGCATACCAATCACCCAGGCACATCAAGACATTTACCATTCACAATCCAACAATACTCAAAGCTGAACAGTATTCATAACCAAACAGAATCTATAACCCAATCAGTAGCCACATGCGAACAATAGTTGTAATCAAGCAGTACTTGCAACCATTTATTTATGAAAGTTATTTTCATACCACATGAATTTTCCCAATTATAAAATATAATCAAAATCATTATTTTCCAAATGCCTAACTGATCAGATAAATCAAATATATATATATATATATATATTACTTGTATATTCGAAATTAACTAGTTTAAAATTAATAAAAAGCTACTATAACGTTTTCCCCTTACCTGGTTTCCTAAGTTACGCTCACAGAAACCCCATAACGTTACCTACAATACTCACCCGAACCCTAGTTCAAAAACCCAAGTGTATCAACCCAATCTTCAATAAAATGCTATTATATCATTCCCAGGCCCTATATACTCCATATTATTAATGAAACTTAAAAATACCCTACTTACCCTGGTTTTGGAGTAGTGTCCTAGTACTCCAAATTGAAAATCTACTTTGTCTATGTTGTAGAGAATCTTCTCAGGAATCTTGTGATAGTTTCTAATCGTCAAATCGGCCTAAATCCGGGGCGGATTCGAAGAAAAGAGGTAGGGAAATCGAAACCTAGAGAGAGAAAATGAGGGAGGAGTAATAAATTCGCAAAAAAGAGGATCCAAGGCCTATTTATAACTCGGCCTTCGTTGACGAGACACGTGGATTCGTTAACAAAGCGAAGAAGAACATTCATCGACGAGATCAAAATGTTCGTCGACAAGCCATTTAAAAACCTAAATTTTCCCCGCTCTCAATAATTTCTCGTTGACGAGACGCGTTTACCCATCAATGAAATCCAAAAGAATGCTCATCGACAAGAAAAACAAATTCGTCGACGAGTCCCTGCTTGATACCATTTTTAAATTTCTTTTCCCCTTTCTTTTATTTATTTTTGTGACAATATGCTTATATGTATCCATATAAGAAAAGCAAAATAAATAAAATAGTCAACCTGAAACTCGGGGGTAGCGGGGACACCTGTCGTACATAGCAGAACCTTGGCAACAGTAAATGTAAATCATCATATTCATTACCATAAAATATAAAATACCAGAGCCAACTACAATCCACAGTGATATTGTATTCATATACAACCTCAAAATATCAAAAAATACATCTAGGATCCCACAACAACAATCTCCTAACCCTAGTACAAGACTTACCCTCCTAACGAGGTAGCTCAACAAACTCAATGGCGGCCACGACCCGCCGGTCCTTCTAGATTTCCTAAAAATCATTTAATGTTCGGCGGTGAGACACTTCTCAAAAAGGGAAAATAAACTAAATACAGTTGTGTGACAACATGAACATTTAATACAATTATACATATACAGTACATTTCATATACTTGAAACATATATCATAACATACTAAATAATCATATACTTTTGTATTTTCTAATAAATCATATAGTTCATAAAATGTCTGGTATAACTGATAATATTGAAAACATATCCAGGATGAATAGCTAGTTGATGTCATGTATTACCCCCCATGATGGGTTGTGTAGCCCGAAGGTGGGACCCAACAATAGCTGGCCGATCACTGTTGAGTCAAAAATTTCTGTAAGTACGATGGGCCCGCCGCACCCTAGTTTGGACTGCCTGGTGGACGTCTACAATTTTACATTGAAAGGAACATCGACTATCCATCTCCCACCCCCTTGTGGGGTGGTTAGCATAAGTCTGAACATAGATATCTAATCTATATAGTTACGGTACCGTGCTCCTGAAGCTGAACTAAACTAACATCTGAGTTCTGATAACATATAGTACATGATAATATAGCATTTAACATAAATGGATTGATAGCATTTCTATTCTTTCATAAATATGGCCTTGCGCCAAATATTTCGTAAATACGGCCTTGCGCCAAATATTTCATAAATACAACCTTACACCGAACATTTCGTAAATACGGCCTTGCGCCGAACATTTTATAAACACAGCGTTGCGCTAGAAACATATAACATATACGGCCTTGCGCCGGCTATCAATCACGACCTTGTGCCGAATATCTCATACATATCATTCTAAATAAATAAATCATTTATCATGTACTTCAAAATCATAACGTACTGTATTATTTCATAATTCCTGAAAACATGTTTTACTCGTAAAATTGCCATAACATAATACTTATCACGTAAAATAATGTTCATACCACACAATGTTGAGTAAAATCATACATATTATTCCAAAATTACATTTCCTGTAGTACAGTAGTATTTTCCCAAATATGCATTTTCTCAATAATATTCAAATATAAAACATGCTTTTTCTGAAAATTAATTTGCTGATAAATAATACTAATTTGCATGAAAAAATAATTGCTTTAGTTTATTCCCTTACCTAACACTGAGAAAAACCCCCTAAAAATCCACTCAACCTGCACCCGCAGGGTTCCCCGTTCAACACCCTAAATTCAACAACTCCTAGAACTAAACTTTAGTATTTTCACGTGAATATCATTTCCTATAACTATGAAAAGATCAAATTTTGATTAAAAAGTCGTACCTGAAACTAGGGATGAATTTCAACTCTGCCCCACCAACAATCTGCCTCGGTAGATTTGAAGAGAGCTTCCCCAGGAGTGTCGTGGTGGCCTCAGATCATCGATCCGATGAACGATGGAAACGAAATTGAGGAGAGAGAAATCACAGAGGAGAGAGAGAGAAACTTTTTCTAATTTTCCTACGTAGAAATTTGGATTTTTGCTATTTATAGGGTCGGATTCGTCGACAAGACACATTACCTCGTTGATGAGGTCAAGAGGAAATTCATTGACGAACTCTCCCCTTCGTCGACGAAATTCAGAGTCACCCCAAAACATCCTCTCAGTATCTTCTCGCTGATGAAACACACTTTCGTTGATGAAGTCTGCTGCTTCCTCTTTTCCATTCCCATTTCTCTCTCTCTCTCTCTCTCTCTCTCTCTCTCTCTCTCTCTCTCTCTCTTTATTATTTAAATACCATTATTCTTCGGGTCATTACAATTTTCTTTTAATTTTTGGGTTCGGGTTGTTACACCAAACCTTAATACCCAAGTTGTTTGCACAATATTCGTTGGAACACCTTTTAAAAATCGATGTAACCCAAGCATAGATTTGATGTGAATGCTTTGAAATCACAGGCAAGAGCTTAGCATTGTGTTCAATGCTCTCAAGAGATGTGCAAAAGTTCAAGGCTCCCAATAGATGTGCAAAAAGTGGTGCTCTAGGGTTTAGAGTTTAGGTTTATAAGCAATCTTGCCATCTAAACAATTTCTAGCTGCTAGATCATTTAAAATATCATATTTACGTCCATGTCCACGCTGGACCATTGTTTTGCACTGCGACCTTCATCGACAAATAGGTACATTTGTTAGCGAGTGTACAACACTCATTCATTGATGAGGCCATGAGTTCGTCAATGAGAGCACTGTCTGAACTTTTTGGGCTCTCGGTATTTTTTTTTCAACGAGACATCACTGTTCATCGCCGAGTGGCCTTTATTCGTTCATCAATGAGGCCATGGGGTTCTCAACGAGGCCTCTAAAATTTGCCTCAAAAAATTATTCAAGCTAGAACTAATGTAAATGAATCTTTCATGAAATGCATGAGTCCTAAGGTCTGTCTAGGGTACATATGAGTTTCGAATTGAATCATATGAAATATGTAAATACATTCAATTCAAAATACCCATTCCCATTGAAGATCTTGAACTTGAAGTGTGCTTCTTCATCCTTTTATTCTTCTAGTTCCATGGATTTAGCCAAGTGATATGTACTTTAGGTTCCTCGTGGCTTCCATTTCAAGCTTATCATTCGTGCATTCTAAATCATGATCTTGTTCACAAGCTCAATTGCGCAGGTCAAATATCAAGTGATTTGTCATTATCAAAACATGATTGGACTTATAGAGTTAACAAAATGCATGCAAAATAATTTAATTGGTTGTTGCATGTTGAATCTTATATGCTTTAAGCAAAATTGAAAAACATGTACAATTTTCATGTTCCTTGAATTTTCCTAGGATGCTCTTCATCATACGCACATTCTTTGTCTAGGAAAATCTAGTTCATAGACACCATTTGGTCTAAATCTTTGGATTATGAACTTTATGTAGGACCTAAATGGTTAATCATGTTGTATTTAAATTCAATATCTCATGCAATGATTAAAGTCCATGTAACTGTGAAAAATTGCATGACATTGGGGATGTTTTTACTTGTCACACACTCATTGTCCTTTGAGTTGCGTCATTGTCATTATGAACCCCAACTATATAGCTATTGCATGACTTTTTGAGTATAGCCTTGATTGGCTATTGATTGCTAATTGAAATGCAATATGTTGTGCGTTTGTGCTAAATGATTAATATTTGCTGCATGCTGAAATTCTTTAATGGATGATTATATGTTAAATGATCTTAAATGAACATCATCTTTGAACTGAAAATGCAAGTATGAGTGCATGCAAATATACAAGGGAGCATAAGCCCCATCCTTAAGGAAAAAAGATTAAAATCACATGCCCTATGGACTCATATTATCATTGTTTATTGTTTTAGTTTTTGAATCCTAAGGTTTTTCTAGGAACCATGAACATCATATCTTGTGTTCCACCAATCTCTATTTTGATATGGATTATTCTTGGACTTATGAACACACTACACACGACTTAATATTAATTTTATAATGATTGTGTGTTCTATATATAAAAGACCTTACTGGTTGGTTAAAATGCTTAATCTATAACCAGTAGAATTTTTTTTGTTTTGTTTTTCTTTTGTTGCCTATGTTGTTGTAATGAATGTTTCACAATTAGTATTAGTATAAGTAATTAAAAGCATCCAAGCTTGCATTCAAAACAAAAGGGGGAGCTTTTGAAATTAAAATTCCATCCTTTTTACGCTCACCCATCCTTTAGCTTAGATTTCCTTTAAAAGCTTTCAGAAGTGGCATATTCAAAAATCCTTTTAAGCATTCCTCACTTCTTCAAGCATATCCTTCCTATAGGTTCCCACCAAGATTTTTACTCTTTCTATTTATATATATGTTTAAACATATTTTTCCCACAGTAATATTAGGTGGAACTATTGCTCCATTTTTGCCATATGATATTGCATTAAAATTTTCATTTTTTTTGGGATCTATATGGTTGATTTCTCTAGTTAAAATATGATTTGAAATATGCTTAAATGACTACCAAAAAAATTGAGCTTACTTAAACCTTTATGTTAAAGTTTCTTTTTTAGCAAGCTTTGGTATCAGTCCCTTGCACTCAATGATAATATCAAAGGGGCTGATTTTTTTTAAAATGAAATTTATGGCAAGACATGAACTTATATAAGACATATCTTGTTTCTTGCTTGTAAACTTAAAGGTATTCATGGCCTGCAATATTTAGTACATGAAGTGCATAAAAACTAAAGGGCTTTGATTGTTTATATGATCTTCTTATCTAATGAGAAATTTTTTAGCCCTTTTGCTAATGACAAAAGGGGAAGAAGTTTAATTAGAAAAATTATTTGGTATCTCCTTGCCCTTTTGTTATCCACAAAATGGAAAATGATAAACATGATACTCATTGCAAAATTGTAATCATTTTTTTTTATCACGTATCTTTGTGTTTAATTGAATATTTTTTAAAGCAAGCTTCACCATAAAAAACACATTAAACCAATTGTACTTAATTTCTCAACTTGAAAATTTCTGAAGTCTTTATGTTTTGAATGCAGACTGTATTGAATATTTCTAATTATGCATATTGTAAGGGGGAGCATTGTCAGGTTAACCTAGTTTTGCTTATATGTTTGTCATCATCAAAAAATGGGAGATTGTTAACTTTTTGAGTCCGATCCTTATTTTGATAATGACAAACCACAACATCTCACTTGTGTACTTAAAATATAATTAGATTTATAGTTCTAAAAGCATAAGTGATGGATGCAAAATAGAAGCTATGAAAGTACGTAAACGAACATACCGCAGCGTATTCCATGGGAATTTAGTGAGCAGAAGACTGAAGACTTTTGTTTATTTTATGGGTTGTAATAGTAATTAGGTTTGAATGTGCATGCAATCATATGATTTAATTGAAACTCATTAATGACCTTAGATTGACCTTTGGGACCTCCAAAAACATGAAAAACCTTTTGTTTAAAATGCTAAACTTACAAAATGGTTTTAAGGGGTTTTGAACTTAAATGAAGGCAAAACTATATTTTTTCAAAAGCCTTGATCAACCGACTATTAAGCCCATTCGACCGAATAGTGTATCTTGACAATATTTAAAGGGCTCGACAGACCAGCTATGGAAGGCCTTATAGGCCCAGTCGATCCATGAGTGCAAATGGGCAATTCTATAGAGGCCCAGCCAACTGGCCACTTAAAGCCTTTGATGCCCAATCGACCGGAGTGTGTGTAATGGCCAAACCTTAAAGGCTCAACCGACCGACTCACTTTAAAATGTTTGAAGCCCACTTGACCGGATCTTGAGCCTAGTAGACTGTTTCTTGTGAAATTGGAAATCGCCTTAGGGCCAAGTCAATCGGAGCTCTCAAGATTTTGAATTTCAGGGCATATAACGGTCAGAAAAATTCAAAATATAATATTATTATATTGTCCAATGGTCAGAAATTTGTTTTTGCCTATAAATACCTTCCTAACCAACTTGGAGAAGGTCGAAAAAATGTTTTGAAGTTATTATTGTTTATTCTTTGGTTCAAAAAAAATTTTCATACCCTTTTGTGCATCAAATCCAAATTTTCTCCTCTACTCTTCTTTTGAACTTTCTTTTAGGAGAAAATATTTTAAGGATTATTGGAGGGCTTAATCTTATTTTCACTTTCATAATATATAGCTTGAAAGCCTCCTTATTGTTTTGAAAATCAAAGTTCATATTTCTCATACTTTCTTTTGAAAATCATTTTGGAGAAAATCTTTCGAGTTTTTCAAAAAGGCTTGAGCATATATATATATATATATATATATATATATATATATATATATATTAATGTCATATTAATGTTTCTTGAAAGCCTTATTGAGTTTGATTTTATCAAAGGTCAATCATTTGAAAAAGAAATCCTTGTTTCTCCCGTATTCTTTTATATATTTGAAAATAATTTTTGGAGAAAAACTTTGGGTTATTCAAGTAATTAAAGCTTTGAGCATATATTCATTGATATATTTTTGCTTGAAAAGTTTCTTGAGAAAAGGCTTGAGCATATACTCACATTCATATATTTTACTTGGAAGCCTTTTAGCATTCAAATTTTAAAAGGTTATTTTTGAACAAAATCATTTTCCATACTCTCACTATTTTACTTGAAAAATGTTTTAAGAGGAAATTCATACACTCTACTGTGCTTCATATTATAAATTATATGAGAGTGCATTTAGTTTTTCATATTGTACTAATAAGCTTTTATATAAGCATTTTAAATTGTACACAAATTGTTTTTCAAAACATCCTTTCCCAGTTTGGGTTGTGCACTGTGGGCCAAGTGAGGGTACTTCACTTGGAGAGGTAGCTTCGCCTAGAAGAAGCAGACCAAGAAGAAGCAGACCAAGTGAAGGGATATCACTCGAAGAGGCAGCTGCACTTAGAAGTAACAGACCAAGCGTGGGGTATCACCTAAAGTGGATGACTCAATCCTATAAGGAGTGTGTTAGGCGCGGGGTATCACCTCAAGAGGAGGGCTTCATCCTTAAGGAGTGTGTAAACAGTTTGGCTTCGTTCGGTTAAGGGAGCTGGTTAGTGAAATCCTTCGGGGGGTTTGCCCAAGGTGAGGATGTAGGCAAGATTGGCCGAACCTTGTTAAAAATCTCAATGCCACACACACACACACACACTCTCTCTCTCTCTCTCTCTCTCTCTCTCTCTCTCTCTCTCTCTCTTTCTCTCTCTCTTAACTTGCTTATTTTCTCCACACTTTAATTTCTGCACGTGTATGTTTGTGTATACATTGTTGTGATAATTTTACATACACACATTTTATTTTAAATTGTGATATTGTTGGTGAATCGGCGAAGTTTAATTCAACAAAAGTTTTTAAAAACCAATTCACCCCCCTTTTGGGATTACACCATTCCCCTCAGTTATTTCTATTGCATAAATTATAATAAAATATTTTCAAAAATTCTTATGGCTCTGAGGTTATAGAATTACAAATGCTCGGTACCGTAACTTAAAGTTTATAGAGATCAGAGTGCACCCACGCTGTTTATAGAGTGGTTTCACTAAATAGTGGATTTCTCCTTAGTGCACACCTGGTTTCAGGCCAAGACTTAACAGAAAAAATCTCACTTAAAGTTAAAGTTAAAGTTTGATTTAGTTTGGTCAATCAGCTAGCTAAGTCCAGTCTTCGGACCGCACAACTTAGTCATGGGGGTAAATGTGAGTTAAAGAGAACATACTTAAGGGATGTTTTTAAATTAAAATGTTGGTATCAGAGCAAAGGGGCATGAGGTCCCAATCCCTAGGAACTTTAGCTTATGAATGATCGTGACGAAGTAGGACTTTCCGCTTGAGGGCTTGCTGGTTTGGGACTATCACTTCCCGCTCGCAACGAGTGCTCTGATAGGTGCCCGTTGTTGCCGCGGGCATTATATTAACTTTTCCTATTAAGTCCTGGCTTGAAACCAGGTGTGCACTTAGGAAAAATCCACTGTTTTGTAAAACCATTTTGTAAACAGTGTGGGTACACTCTGATCTTTATAAAATTTTCATATTTTTTTTGTTCCTTTCTCTAACATTTTTAATGCTAATAATATAGGATAGGAAAAGCTGTTGCACGGACTAGTAGGAGAGCTTGAAAAAAATAAGTTTGACTTTTTATTTCTGTAATCAAAGTATAATGCAGATTTTCTTCGTGTACACAAAATCTTTTATGGTAAGATTATGATATTTTGCTTAACTAAGGTAAGTTCTGTAATTTAAAAATTGTATCAGTTAATAAGTTGTTTATGAATTATCTTAATTTCATATTTCCAATTCCTATCTTACCTTTCTCACTATATTAGATTTACATTTACTTTAATTATAATTAAAAAATCTTATCTGTAGTTCACATAATAAAATATTGTGAGAACAAAATAGATATTATCTAAGAATTTGATATGTAGTTGATATAAAATTAAATTTTATCCTATTGCAAGAGCACTAAAAATAATTAGTTTTGAAATAATTATTTTCAATTTAGTGTTGGATTTATTTGACAATAAAATGTGTTTGGGAGTAAAGATTTTATGTTTTTAATTTTGATTTGTGCAAATTTAGAAAAAAATCAATAATATTTTATATTTAATTTTGTTTAAATTTACATAAATTTAAGTTAAAAACCTTGAATTAATTCCAAGCTCCAAAATATAAAATAGAAGGAAAATTTTTGAACATAACAAGGTTTAATATGCGATTCGTACTTTTGTGGTAGGTGCTTACTTAGAAAAGTGTGTTCGTCAAAACAATCTTCTTTAGTTTATGTACATTTACAAGAACCAATTAATAGCTTAGTAAGTATATTTATGTGACATTAAAGTTTCTTCTTAAAATAAAAATATTTGCAAAACGTGAAGAAAAATAGGAAAATATGTATCCAACTATGGTATGCATCAATTATGGAAACATTTTTCACAAATAATAATAATAATAAATATGGCTTTCAAATCTAACTCTATATATAATTCCAAGAAATTCAAAGCTTATGCTCACAATCAATTTTTTGTTTGAGGAATCCAAAGGTTACCATAGTGTTGAAGTTTTTGGCATCAATGGTGGATGAGTCACTCATTTTATGAGACTTCAATCACAAAGAGTTTTGCTTCAAGTTGAAGAATGAGAGGAAGGTCTTTGCTTATGGCAAGGCACTCCAACTCACGTAGAAGATTGAAAAGTTGTGTTATATATGTAACGAATATAAGTAAATTACTACTATGCTTAGTTTTTTTTTTTCCTTTGAAAATAATCACAACATTTTTTTCACGAGTGATGTGATTTTCTCGGAATTTGTTGAGCCTTTTATACCAAATAAATATCAACAAACGAGATGACACAATGCTTGTGAAGTGTTGTTGTGATAGTTATGTAACTTTTCCTTTTTCTTTCTATTTTTAATCAAGGGCTTGTAATACATATGTTGGAGTGTCAAGCTTCATTGAAGGAAATCCAGGACGTTTGTTTAGTTGGAGAGATCCAATGGTTGCTGTTTCACTCATTGTTAGCTGGGGGCATGGATGTAATTTCATGAGTAATGAATTGTAAATAAAATGAAAACAGCAGGGGGGCGGGGGATTTGGATTGGCACTTTAGTTTTTTATAGTAAAGTAGAAGGAGGGCTTCCTTTTTTCTTCTCCAACTGTGAGAGACATTGGCAGAACCGAGAGAGGGTCTTCTTCTTGCCCATTCTGTAAGACAGCCGTGAGAGATCCCTTCCCAACCGAGAGAGAGCACCTATAGACGAGAGAGATCCTTCACCTGCACATGAGAGAAGGAGACGATGGGAGGGCGTTCAGCCTTGGGGATTTCTAGCAGAGGTGCACGCTCAGGTAAAGAGGAGGTAATGCACAGATCTATTTCTTGGGAGGGATTTCTTTTAGGGAAATTAGGGAGAAGGATAGGAAGAAGCCTAGGGTTCTTCACGAGTGCGAAGAGGGGCTTTCTTGGGTCATTCTTAGGCTAATTTCTAGAGGAGATTGGTAAGCAAAGAAAGGGTAAATCTGTGTATGTATATTTATTTCCACCAATTTAATATAGTGTCTCTGGAGGTGAGTGTCTGCTGTGGATGTGGGCCAATTTTTGGGCCGAACCATGTAAACGTGTTCTTGTGATTGTGTGATTGGCATGTTCATATTTTGCTGGATTTATTAAGGCTTTGCTGAATATTGGATTGGTGAACATATATTTTTCTTGATCAGGCTTAGCACACACGCGCGTCAAAATAAACAGGTTTAAATTTAGGTGTGATTGTGGTTGATGCTTGGACAAAAATGGATTGTTATTGTGGTTTGTTTGGAATTAATTAAAATATGAAAATAGAATTAGCAATCAGCTGAATTACACACAACAAGTGGTATCAGAGCCTGGCTATGTGATGGGTTCCGCTAGGTTTGAAATAGAAAAATTCACCGGAAAAAATAACTTTGGTTTGTGGAGGATTAAGATGCATGCCATCTTGGTACAGAAGGGGCTTAAGGAGGCTTTTCTTGGAGAAAATAAGGGAGCCTCCACTTCACAAGAGGGGAAACTAGGTTTACCCTGCGTCGACAAAGTGAAGCCCGAAATCCTCCAAAAGGCACATCGTGCCATTATCTTGTCCTTAGGAGACAAAGTGCTTAGGGAAGTTGCCAATGAGGATACGACAGCTGGAGTTTGGTCAAAACTAGAAAGTTTGTACATGACAAAATCCTTAGCAAATAGACTCTATAAGAAGACTAGACTCTACACCTTTAGAATGACCCCTAGAACATCGATTAATGAACATTTAGATGAATTTAATAAAATTCTTTTGGATCTTGCTAATATTGATATTAGTATAGATGAAGAAGACCAGGCAATTCTTTTATTGAGTTCTCTTGATTCCACATTTGAAAATATTAAAGAAACTATGATGTATGGGAGAGAGAGGTTGACTTTAGAAGATGTGCAAGCCATTTTGCACTCTAGGGAATTGCACACTAAGTTTGAGTCTAAATCAGGGTCAAGGGAAGGGTTAAATGTGAGAGGTAGGTCTGAAAAGAGGGACAAGAAAGGAAAAGGCAAGAGGTCTAGATCAAAGTCTAAGAGCAAGGCACTAAAGTGTTTTGCATGTCACAAGGAAGGACATTTTAAGAAAGACTACCCTGAGAGGAATAATGGTGCAAATGTCACCACCTCTGAATTAAAGGGTAAGACAGCTGTAGTTTTAGATGGGTATGATAGTGCGAAAGTGTTGAATGTCTTTGATAGAGATTCGGGAAAAGAATGGATATTAGATTCAGGATGTTCCTTCCACATGTGTCCATTGAAAAACTGGTTTGAGTCCTTTACATACTTAGAAGGAGGTCATGTTATCCTTGGAAACAATAAGTCATGTAAAATACAGGGTATTGGGACTGTGAGACTTCTAATGCATAATGGGATGGAAAGAGTGCTAAGAGATGTGAGGTACATACCTGAGCTGAAAAGAAACTTGATTTCTCTAAGTAGCTTAGATAAGACAGGGTACACGTTTAAGTCTGAAGATGTAGCCTAAGAGTATGTAGAGGTTCACTGGTAGTGATGAAAGGGGTGCTAAAGAATGGGCTGTACACCTTGGTAGGAAAGACAGTGATTGGTGAGGCTTCACTTATCAATCACAGGATAGAAAATCAGGTTTCCTTGTGGCATAAGAGGCTAGGACATGTTAGCCAGCAGGGCCTAAAGGAGTTGGAGAAACAGGGGCTCCTTGGAGATAGGAAACTTGAGGAATTGTCATTCTATGAGGAGTGTGTTTTGGGTAAGTCTACTTGGGTTAGTTTTAAGAAATCCACTCACACCACTAAATAGACTCTTGATTACATACATTCAGATTTGTGGGGGCCTGCTACGGTTAGTTCTCATGGTGGTTCTAGGTATTTTCTGTTAATTATAGATAACTTTTCTAGGAAAGTATGAGTTTATATTCTAAAAAATAAAAGTTATACTTTTGAAAAGTTTAAAGAATGGAAAACCTTAGTTGAAAATCAAATTGATAGAAAAGTTAAAACACTGAGAACAGACAATGGATTAGAATACTTGTCAAATGAATTTTTTTGAATTTTATAAAGTTGAGGGCATAACTAGACATAGGACTGTTAGGGATACTCCCCAACAGAGTGGATTAGCTGAAAGGATGAATAGGACTATTTTGGAAAAGGTAAGATGCATGTTAGCCCCTTCAGGTTTGCCCAAGACCTTTTGGGCAGAGGCGGTGACAACTGTTGTATACCTTATTAATAGGCATCCTTCCACAGCTTTAAATTTTAAAACCCCTCAAGAAATTTGGTCAGGTAAGCCTGCTGATTATCAGGGTTTAAAAGTTTTTGGGTACGTAGCCTATGCCCACATTAGAACTGATAAATTAGAGCCTAGGGCTATGAAATGCATTTTGTGGGATACCTAGAGGGGGTTAAAGGCTATAAGCTCTGGATTATAGAACCTGGAAAACAAAAATGTATTATTAGTAGGGATGTAGTTTTTAATGAAACTAAAATGGGGGGAAAACCAGAAAATTCAGATGAAAGTGTTAGGCACTCTGATACTAGTGACCTGCAGCTTTAGGTGGAGCAACCCTCCATTTCTCTTAGCCATTTAGAAATAGATGCTGCAGATTTTAAGGAGAAAAACTCAGAAATAGAAACCTTTGAATTAAGTAAAACTTACCTTCTAGCACGGGATAGGGAGAGGAGGGTTATAAGACCTCCTCAAAGGTATGGGGAAGCTGATATGACAGCTTTTGCTCTTTCTGTTGCTGAAACAGAAATTGAGGTGGAGCCTAGGACTTTTAGAGAGACCATGGATAGTAAAGAGGTTGAAAAATGGATTCTTGCAATGCAAGAAGAAATGGAGTCTCTAAACAAGAATGAGACATGGGTGATGGTACCTAGACCGAAAAAATAGAAACTCATAGGATCCAAGTGGATCACTAAGAGGAAAGAGGGAATCCCTGGAGTTGAACCACCTAGGTATAAAGTTAGGTTTGTTGCTAAGGGATTTACACAAAGGGAAGGGGTAGACTATAATGAAATATTTTCCGTTGTTGTGAGGCATAGTTCAATTAGAATTCTATTATCTTTTGTTGCTATACATAACTTGCATTTGGAACAACTTGATGTTAAAACTGCTTTCTTGCATGGTACTTTAGAAGAAACTGTTTATATGCAACCTCCCGAGGGCTTTGATACGGAAATGAATAAAAATCATGTATGTTTATTAAAGAAATCTTTATATGGATTGAAACAATCACCTAGACAATGGTATAAACGATTTGATTCTTACATGATTCAAAATGATTTCTATAGAAGCAATTATGATGGTTGTGTTTATTTTAAATCATGTGATAAATGTCATATGTATTTGCTATTATATGTTGATGACATGTTGGTTGCTTGTGGAGACATGGACAAGTTACATCAAGTTAAGTGTATGCTTAAATCTGAATTTGAAATGAAAGACTTTGGACCTGTTAAAAGAATACTTGGTATGGAAATAGCTAGAGAAAGGAATAAAAAGTTTCTCTACTTCTCTCAAAAGTCTTATATTTCAAAGGTATTAAAAAGATTTGAAATTGGTCATGTTAAATCTACTCCTATTCCTATTGCACAACATGTTAAATTGTCTAGAAAAGTGTCCTGAAATTGAAAATGAGTCACTATTTATGAATAGAATACCTTATGCTAGTATGGTTGGTAGTGTAATGTATGCTATGGTATGTTCTAGACCTGATCTATCTTATTTTGTAAGTCAAGTGAGAAGATTTATGAGCAAACCTGGAAAACCACATTGGCATGCTTTGAAACAAATTTTTCAATACTTGTCTGGAACAAAACAGTAAGGATTAATATTTGGAAAAAATGATATCATTGTGACATAGGGTTAAAAGGATATGTAGATTCTGACTATGCTGGAAATCTAGATATTGGGAAGTTTTTGTCTGGTATGGTCTTTTCTTTTTTAGGTAGTTCTATTAGTTGGACTTCTAACATGAAGACTAAAGCAGTACCTAAATCCAAGTTTGAACATTGTTCAAACTTGGTTAACCTTGGAAGCTGCTAGTATTTTATTTTGTAGGAACCGCCATAGGAGATGCTAAGGAGGTGCAAGGGTCACAAGCTTGCCAAGGTGGAGAATTGTTGGAGTGTCAAGCTTCATTTGAAGGAAATCCAGGCCGTCTGTTTAGTTGGAGAGATCCAATGGCTGTTGTTTCACTCATTGTTAACTAGGGGCATGGATTTAATTTCATGTGTAATGAATTGTAAATGAAATGAAAACAGCAGGGGGGCGGGGGATTTGGATTGGCACTTTAGTTTTTTACAGCAGAGTGAAAGGAGGGCTTCCTTTTTTCTTCTCCAACCGCAAGAGACACTAGCAGAACCGAGGGACGGTCTTTTTCTTGTCCATTTTAGGAGATAGCCGTGAGAGATCCCTTCCCAACCGAGAGAGAGCACTTGCAGTCGAGAGAGATCCTTCACTAGCGCACGAGAGAAGGAGATGGCAGGAGGGCGTTCGACCTTGGGGATTTCGAGCAGAGGTGCACGCTTAGGTAAAGAGGAGGTAATGCATAGATCTATTTCTTGGGAGGGATTTCTTTTAGGGAAATTAGGGAGAAGGATAGTAAGGAGCCTAGGGTTCTTCACAGGTGCAAAGAGGGGCTTTCTTGGGTCATTCTTGGGCTGATTTCTAGAGGGGATTGGTAAGCCAAGAAAGGGTAAATCTGTGTATGTATATTTATTTCCATCGATTTAATATAGTATCTCTGGAGGTAAGTTTCTGCTGTGGATGTAGGCCAAATTTTGGGCCGAACCACGTAAACGTGTTCTTGTGATTGTGTGATTGGCATGTTCATATTTTGCTGGATTTATTGAGGCTTTGCTAAATATTGGATTGGTGAACATATATTTTTCTTGATTAGGCTTAGCATACACACACGTGTCAAAATAAATAGGTTTAAGTTTAGGTGTGATTGTGGTTGATGCTTGGACAAAATCAGATTATTATTGTGGTTTGTTTGGAATTAATTAAAATTTGAAAATAGTATTAGCAATCAGCTAAATTACACAGAGCATATATGCATGATTTATATTTTTTTTTATTGAATGATTTGATTTGATTTATCAAATATTTAGTATATATTTTTTATTTTTTTTCTCACTTCTCTTGATAATCGAACAAGAAAATATGGATTCTTTAATATTTTTCTTTCTTTTTCTTAATATTTTATGAATTTCAAATGGGTCTTAATAAAATAAGTCAAATGTATTGCTAGTTTACGAGTACCTAATAAATGCTTCATGTGTTACGCTCTACAGATAAACACTGCTGATTTTGGAATGTAAGGAAAAGGAAAGAGAAATATAAAGGAATCTAAATTTTCATGTTTAATTATCGAGAAAAGTAAGAATGAAAATAAAATATATAAAAAATCGATGAATAAAATTTTGATTTTACACACAAATTATATTTTATTTTTCTTAAATTTTAAACTTATCAGGACATATTTTCATTTTTAATTAATACTATTTGTTGTAAAAATAAAATACAATAAAAAAAAATACATTTTTAAAAATTTATCATTCCTTTTCTTTCCCCTAACTCTTTAAACCAAACATACCCTTAGAAACTAACCAAATTGTAGAAAAGTTCCATAAAAGTGATTTTACTCCATTGTGGGCTGCCTTGTTCAGGTATACAATTGTTATAGATGGGAGAAGAATCAAGAATATGTTTGGAACGAATGGATTCAGATATAGTCGTAGCATCAGTAGTTAAACCTCAGGTTTTAGAACAAAAATCTCATTGATTGACTAGCAAATAAATTCAAAGAACCGACAAAGAAGAAAATAGAGTGAATGAGAAAAGATAAGGGTTAAAAATTGAAGTTGGCAAAGAGAAGAAGAAGAAGAAGAAGAGTACCGCTCGGTGCCATTGTCGACAACTGCAATTCACGGTATCTGACGGTGGAGGTCTAAATTGACTATTAAGGGTGGCAAAATGGGCAGGTAGGCAGACCGAGTCTAGGCAGGTTGCCAACGGGTTGGATTATAAACGGGTCAAGTCATAAATGAGTTAATGTTAAATGGGTCTCACATATGTTAACCCTAACCCGCCCGTTTATTAAACAGACAGGGTCACGACTCAGCCATTTAAAAAATATAATTTATTTATTTTGAAAATTTTTAAAAATTTCATGTAAAATGACTTTAAAAAAAGTTACAGCATTTTATTTATTAATATCTAAATAAAAAACAACATAAAATGTAAAAAGTAGTACATCTCTTTTATTAATAACAATTTAAAAAAATGTATACTTTTTAAAATATAAAGCTAAATTTAAATAAGTCCCACAATATTTACATACAAAGCTAAATGTAAAATATTTAATAAGTTCATTTATCATTCATATTTTTTTTAATTCATACATTATATATAACACATGCATCAAATATTAAAGTCCTACAATCAAAACATAATCTTAAAAATATAATAGTTAAATATTTACATACAAAAACTCAATTTAAATGTGTTCCATAAAAATCCACAAGATTACAATTTACAAAAAAAAAAAAAAAAAAGCTTAATTAGTCATGATTGTTTGTAGAAGCTTCTCCCAAATCATTAATCAAAAGATTTTCAAATTTGACTTCTAATTGTTGAGCTTCTTCTCTCTCTTTACTTGAATCCAGTGCAATGACAAAATAAATAGATAACAAATAAGAAACAATAACAATTGACAAAGGATATGAAAGTAAATAAAATATAATTATTGAAAAGCTAAAAAAAAAAATGCATACTTGTATAGCCAAACAACCAATTTTGAGTCGTTATCAATGCTCCTACATTTTTCGACAAAAGTGATCTTCCATATTTGTTAAGAACCTGCGCTTCAATGTTGAATGCATGTTCTGATGCAATACTTGTGATAGAAATGGTGTTGAATTTTTGAGTCCTATCCCATTTTGATAATGACAAATCATAGCATCTCAATTTGTGCGTTAAGTTTATGAACAGGTTTATGTTGACCTCATAGGTCATACCTGGTTTTGATAATGACAAATACTCAAGTATTTGATAGTTATCGAGTTTGTGTGCAGATATGTATAAGTAGGTCAATTGATGGCACATAAAGACTCAAAGTATAAAGACCTTGAAGTTTTCTTTTGTTGTAATTTATATTATTGCTTAATCCGGGTCTGTAATAGTAAATATAGGAAAATATTTGTAATAATTTTTGCATGTCATGTATGTAGGCAATTGTAAGCTCATAGACCTTGGAAAGTCCTTAGGTCCCCACACAAACACATAAAATAGTCCCCATAATCATTTGCATTATCAGGGGAATCAATTATGAATTGGACTTTATAGGCAAAAATTGTGAGAGGTCGGCGACCGAACCCTTAGTGTTCAAAACACTTTGGGCAACCAAACCATTGACCAGTTAGAATATTGACTTGGTTTTGAGCGACTAAACTTAAATGACAGCATCATCCTTGGGCGACCGCACCATAACTCTGACCTTTCCCACCAACTCGACAGCCTGAACTTCGCATTCAAAATAGCCTCGAGCGACCGAACACATGAGTTCGGTTAACCGAACTTCTGACCAGGTGACCTTAACACGGATATAATGGAAATCGCCTTGGTTCAGCAAACCGAGACTATACTCAAGCACCCAAACGTTCAAAAATAACTTTTTGAACTAAGTCTATTCGGGCGACTGAATCGTGGATCGGGCACCCGAAAACTCTCAGTTTGTTTTATTTTTATCGCGGTTTGGCACGGTTAAATAGGGTTAAATACCTTACATGTCCTTAACAGTTATAATTTGCCCTAATTCTATATATAGGGGCGCATTTGTGAAAATTAGCATAAGATTAATAAGATCATTAGTGAAAAATCCTCTCAAATTTAAAAAGCCTATTTTGCATATACTACTTCCAAATACTCTCATACACTCATTTCCTTGATCATTTAAGTATTGTGAGAGTTCCTAAATGTGTTAGTGCTTTATTTTATATTGCTTAAAACTCTCATTTTTGTGGTTGTTGATTGTTTGATTTTTGAGAGTTAAGCAAGAGTGTTTCCCACATATTTAACTTGATAAATCTTGTGTTGGGAAAAACTCATTAGCTTGAGGATCTTACCATTGTTATTGCAAGATTCCTTTAAGCAATAATTTTTGTGTGCAAAGTTTTTACAAGCTATATTTCAAACAACCCTTATGCTTATTTCATTGAGGAAAATATTTTTGATCATTATTTGAATATTGTTACCAGCATCGTTGAAACTCGAATCTAATATTGAGATTTGTTATATCTTGTTTCAAAGAAATAGGTTGTTTGTACACTCTTGAGCATATTTGAGATTATGCATTATTGAATGTTGTTTGCACAAAATCACATCATTGAGCTTACAATTCCTATACTGTTGATGTGTGGTTGATTAATTATCATTGGTACATATCTTCTTGTTGAGAAGCATATTTCCTTGTATGAAAAATTTATATACATTTGTTGTATTCCAGGTGTGGGTCTGAAGAGGGAGACTAGCCCTGTGGAATAGTCCCAGATTGGCTTAGACTTAGTTAGGAAAGTTAGGTGCACAATCCTAGTAAGGTATAGGTTGAGGTTAGCCCTTCTAATTGACCTGATTGTAAACGGTGTCACTCCACCCGTTAAGTGAGCCATAGTGGAATCCTTATGCTGGAGAGCCAAGGCGGGGATGTAGGCACTTTGGTCAAACCTCGATTACATATCGCATGTGCTATTTTTTTTTTTTCACACTTTATATTACCGCATGTGTATGTTTTATTTATGATTGCATAGACAAACCTTAGGTTGTGTAATATTGCTGCTATACTGGTTGACCTAGGGATAAATTTTTAAATCTCCAATTCACCCCCCTCTTGGGATTGCAGCAAAGCTAACAATCGGTATCAAAGCCTCATCACTTAGACTTAAAAGTCATTTAGTAAAAGATCATGATGGCTTGTGTTAGTGCATCCCCTTCATGTGAGGGAAGGTTGGTCACAAACCCTCTAGTATTTTGTGGTGAAATTTTTTTTGTGTGGAAATTTAGAATGACTGTATTTGTGAAAGCTTTAAATTAGAGGTTTTGGAAAGTCATTGATTCGGGAGATATTGTGCCTGTAAAAAACATTGATTGTGTAAATGTTCCTAAATATGAATATGAGTTGGATGATAATGATAGGAACTTAGTGCAAGTAAATTTTGATGCTATGAATACCCTACTGCATGCTTTAGATTCTAATATTTTATGTGAGGTTATGGCATGTAGCAGTGCTAAAGAGATTTGGGATGAACTTGAGAGGAGATATGGAGCATCCATGCAAAATAAAGTGATCACTCCTTGTGACTCAAGCTTTACGGATCTTGAAGGAGGTAACCCGTGCTTTGTTGCTTTGACTAATGATGAGGTAATCTCAACTCCTTCCATTTTATTAGACAAATCTGGAAATGATTCATGTGATGATTTGAATGATGTATCTGTTTCTGAATCATGTGATAGTAGTGATAGTGAAAGCATGCCTACTTATGAAGAACTATAAATTGAATATGTTAGAATTCATAAGTTACTTGTTAAATCTAATAAGAAATATACTATTTTGGAGAACAAGTATGAGACATATATGAAATAATGTGAATCAAAAGTTCTTGTTGAAAGGGAAAGTGATTTAAAGATTAAACAATTAGTAAACAAGAATGAAAAGTTAGAGAAGGAATTGAATGCAGTAAGATCTCAAGCATCAAATGATAATAATAAAGATCTTCTCATTGTAGAACTTGAATATAAAGCAAACAACATGACTAAAGAGTTTATTAAATTACAAGATGTTTGCAAAGGTCTTAAGAACTTAAAAAATGCAAGAGTTAGAAAAGAAAGTAGAAAACCAGATTAAGATCATCTACACGTTCACTAGAGGTAAGGACAACTTTAATAAGTTGTTAGGATCACAGAAGATGACCTTAGATAGGGAAGGTATAGGTTATAATGGGATTGAAAATAAGATAAGAAAGAACCTATACGTGAGGTGCCTTGTTAGAGCATTAAAATACTATAGTAACGACCCAAAAATTATACCATTTTTTTTCCATTTAAAATATAATTTACTTTGACACCCCTGTAATACTTACTATAACATCTTCGGGCCCATATGGCGTTGAGGGATCCCTATACATAAATCAACACACCTATGCAGCGGAAAACATAAAGTCATATATTCATATTTACAATACCAGAATTCAGTGTTTCTGAACCATTTATACATATTGCACATCACCCAAGTATTATCTGCTCAAAAATATAATCCTCTAAATACTCTTACCCTATAAAATAGGGTAGTACAAAAGATCTCTCTATCTGCAAGCCTGATCTGCTCACTTAGCTAAATCACCTGAAAAATGTTAAACCATTAGGATGAGACAATGCTCAGTAAGAGGAAATATGTTATTACTAGTGTGTGGCGACTGTGGTTCATAAATATAATAATGACAATATCTGAAACTATATAAACTGGTAAATCAATATATTGTATAACTCACATTTATTATAATTTAAAGTATAACTGTAATATTTGATTTTTCTACTTTTCCATACTTCTAGTATTATACTATATAGCTGAAATTCTGTAAATCTGTATACATATACATAACTGAGATTTTACCCTGGAAAATTGTACTCATGATTTAACCCCTCATAACAGGGTTGTGCGGCCTATAGGCGGGACTTAATCCTGGTTAGCCTAGGTAAGTCAACTGTACTCGACCAATCCTTAGTCCAACCAAACTGCAACCTTGCCTAAGCTCGGAACTGGTAACTACCTCATCAAATCGGCCTCCCCAACCCAGAATATTGGGGAGACTGCAATCTCTCCATAGGCAAGGTTGATGGAATCCACATACTATCTGAGATATGTGGTTGCACTCTGATATGATAATAACAACGGTACCGTGCTCTGCTATCTGAACATAACTTGATTCATCAGGGTCTGATACTATATATATACTATTTCTATGTATATCTTACTATTATTGTCATGATTCCAAAATAACCATAACACTATAAATCCGATCTGAAAATACTATATTATCTGGTTGAAATAACTGTAGTATCTGACTGTAATAATTGACTATCATATTTGACTGAATAATCTGTAATGTCTGAGTGTTATGGTTTTGGAAAGCATGAAATTCTGTAATTATTGTAAAATACTGGCCTGTATAATATCTGTAAAATATCTGTCTAGTAAACATATCTGTCTATATACGCACTGTAAATCATGATATTATGAAAAACTATATAAATTATGTACTAATTAAATATCTACTTAGGCTACACAATTAATAAAACTCATGTTTTAAAATCTGTAAAACTGTATAATTTATACCCTATACCTTAATAAACAAAAACTTGATAATATTTCTGAATTTCCTAGCATAACATATTTCCCTTACTTAACTATCTAAACACTAGCTGCTATTTACAACCTTACATGTGCGACATTTATAATTCCAACATCCTGAGATATATACATATAATTCCTCAATCAAATTACTGAATTCGCCTAAATAATTACCGTATACATATTTCCCCAAATCCACATATACACAATTCCTAAACTATAATCCATATATCATTTACCTGAGTTTGAGTTCCTGTAATACCACCCACTGGGGTCCTCAACCCTTGTCTGTAGGGTCCCCAAGACACCCTATTCCTGAAAATATAATACCCTAATTTTACTTCACACAACTCCAGTATATTCGCATATAATACAAAATCTGGCCTCAAATGAACTAGTTAATACTAAAAATACTCACATTATCCACTCACCCTGATTTTGGGATTTTTCCCAAACTTCTCAAATCAACATTTCGCTCCAGCTATGTTGTAGAGAATCTCCCTAGGATCACCGTGGTAGCTTCTGATTGTTGAACCGGGGAGAGACAGAGACGAATTTCTAGAGAGAAGTTAGAGAATACGTCTAGAGAGAGAAAGAAAACTATTGAAATGAATTTCCTTTGCATGAAATCTGTTTTAAGGTTATATATAAAATGTTGTCCATGTGGCCTCATCGACGAGCCACGTCACCTCGTCGACAAGTCCAAGTTGTAGTCTCGTCGACAAATGCCTACTCCTCGTTGTCGAGATTCAGGCCCTGAAAACAGTTCTCTCGGTAACTTCTCGTCGACGAGATAAATGTCCCTGTCGATGAACCCATGAAGGATGCTCGTCGATGAGTGTCCTGTGTTCATCGACGAGACCTTGTAAATTCCCTTTAAATATTTTCCTATTTCTCTATTTTCTTTTATTATTTAATTTCTATAGTTCTTTGGATCTCTACATTCTCCCTTTCTTATAAAAATTTCGTCCTCTAAATTTACTATCTATATTGCCACCATCTTAAAAGAAAATGAGCTACTTATTTTATTAATAACCCTCACTTATGGCAGAGGAATACCGTGGTTACTTTCAGGGTCTTGGGAGATAACAATTATACTCATAAAAGAAAATTCTCCCAAAACCAAAAACATTAGCTATCTTATATTCTAAATTACAATCACACATTCATTACTCTATACTAAACAAAATAAAATCATTATTATTTAACTTTACAAATCACTACTGTACCCTATTAAATAGGTGTGAGTATTTCTGTCTGATTTCCTCTTCAAGCTCTTAAGAAACTTCTTCCACTGCGTGATTCCTCCACAAGACTTTTACTAATGATATTTTCTTACTACGCAATTCCTATTCTTTTTTTTATCTAAGATCTGTATTGGAGCTTCTTCATATGCCAGAACATCATTGAATTCTAATTCTACATAACTGATGACATGGGAAGGATTTGGGACGTATTTCCTCAACAAAGAAATATGAAATACGTCATGTATTTTGAATAAAACTGATGGTAAAGTTAGCCGATAGGCAACTGTCCCAATCTTCTCGAGTATCTCAAACGGGCCAATAAACCTAGGGTTCAACTTACCCTTCTTCCTAAACCTTATGACTCCCTTAAGTGGTGGTATTTTCAAAAACACATGGTCACCCACTTTAAATTCTAATTCCCGGTGGCGAGTATCTATGTAACTTTTTTGGCGACTTTATGCTGCACTGATTCTATCATGAATAAGTTGAACTTTATCGTACGCTTGCTGCACTATTTCTGACCCTAAAACTCGCCTTTTACCTAGCTCATCCCAGTATAAAGGAGAACGACACCTCTTACCATAAAGCGCCTCGTAAAGTGCCACATTGATGCTGGTCTGATAGCTGTTATTGTAGGCAAATTCAACCAGTGGCAAATACTGGGTCTAGCTACCCCCAAAGTCTAATACACACGCTCACAGCATATCCTCAAGTACCTGAATCATTCTCTTTGTCCGACCATCTATTTGAGGATGAAAAGCAGTGCTGAATGCTAACTGAGACCTTAAAGCCTCCTACAAGCTCTTCCAAAACCGTGGTGTAAAACGTGGATCACAGTCCGAGACTATGGACACTGGCACTTCATAGAGTTGTACAATCTTTTGAATGTACATGTCTGCTACTCTATTCATAGGCTAGCTAACTTTAATAGGTAGAAAATGAGCTATTTTTGTTAGCAGATTAACAACTACCCAGATAGCATTCTGACCATGCGGTGCTGGCTGTAGCCCAATGAAGAAAATCCATAGATATGTGGTCCCACTTCTACTCAAGGATAAAAAGTGGCTGTAACTACCCCGCCAGCCTCTGGTGCTCAACCTTAATTTGTTGGCATGTCAAGCACTGCTGCACAAATTCAGCAATCTCCCTCTTCATACCACTCCACTAGAAATACTTTTGCAGATCCTTATACATTTTAGTTTTACCTGGATGTACGGTGTATAGTGATCTGTGAGCCACCTCTAAGATCATCCTCATGATTTTGGCGTCCGCAGGAATGCACAATCTAGCACGGAATGTCAGAGTCCTTTCATCTAAAATACTAAATTCTTCCCTTTGTCCATCCTGTACTTTCTCCATAAGCTCTTCTAATTTTGGATCATTCCTCTGAGCGGTTTTAATTCTTTCTTGCAAAGCAAGTTGTATCACCAGGTTGGCAATGAATGCCCGATGATCATCCTTTATCAGTTCCACACCTAATCTCTCCAAATCCATTAGGATTGGATGCTAAACCTTTATAGCTACTAGTGTTGAACCCACTAATTTCCTACTTAGAGCATCTACTACCACATTTGCTTTCCTTGGGTGGTAGCTAATAGTGCAGTCATATTCTTTAATGAGTTCCAGCCACCTTCTTTGCCTCATATTTAGTTTTTTCTGGATAAAGAAATACTTCAAACTTTTGTGGTCCATGAACATTTCACATTTCCCACCATATAAATAATGTCTCCAGATTTTTAGTGCATACACCACTACGACTAACTCTAGGTTGTGCACAAAGTAATTCTTTTCATATTTTTTAAGCTGTCTAGATGCATAGGCAATGACTCTTCCATGTTGCATTAACATACATCCAAGACCCTTCAAAGATGCATCACTAAATATCACAAATCCATCCTCCCTTAATGGAATAACCAATACCGGTGCTAAAACCAACTGCAGCTTTAACTCCTGGAAGCTCTGCTCACAATCATCGGTCCAATCAAACTTCACATTTTTGCTCGTGAGTCGTGTTAATGGACCTGATAATCTGGAGAAACCATCAATGAAGCGTCGATAGTAGCCTGCCAAACCTAGAAAACCCCTAACCTCCTGGACATTTCCTGGCCTTACCCAACTTACCATTGCTTCTATCTTACTCGGGTCAACCGATATACCGTCTTCGGAGATCATATGCCCAAGGAAAGTAACCTGCCTTAACCAGAATTCACATTTCTTGAATTTTGCATATAACTTTCTTTCTGTCAATGTCTACAACACCAGCCTCAGATGATGCTCGTGCTCCTCAAAACTTTTCGAGTAGACTAGTATATCATCAATGAAAACCACAACAAACTGGTCCAGGTATTGATGGAGCACCCGATTCATTAAATCCATAAATACTATCGGTGCATTAGTCAAACCAAACGACATCACCAAAAATTCGTAATGTCCATATCTGGTTCATAATGTTGTTTTTGAAATATCCTCTGCTCTAACTTTCACCTAATGATAACCCGATCGCAGGTAAATTTTAGAGTAGATCTGGGTCCTCTGGAGCTGATCAAATAAGTCGCCAATCCTGGGAAGATGATATCTATTCTTGAGTGTCAATTTGTATATTTCCCTATAATCTATGTACAACCTCATGGTCCCATCTTTCTTTTTCACGAACATAACTGGGACCCCCTACGGTGACATATTGGGTTTGATAAATCCTTTATCCAGCAACTCGTGTGACTGATCTTTTAATTCCTTCAATTAGATTGGAGCCATACGGTATGGTGCTTTAGATATCAGTACCGACCCTAGTAGTAGATCCACGGTAAATTCAATCTCTTGGTATGGTAGTAAGCCAGACAATTCTTCTGGAAAAATATCTGAAAATTCTCTAACTACTAAAATATCAGCCTGTTTTAATTCTTCTTTTGGCAATTCCTTTATGTAGGCAACATATCCCTGGCAACCACCTTGTAGCCTGAATAGCTGAAATTAGTTGTGGTAAGAAACGCACCCATGAACCCACAACTCTGCATTCTTGCTCACCCGGGGGTCCAAAAATCACTTCTTTTTTATGGCAATCTATACTGGCGTGATTAGTTGCTAGCCAATCCATACCCAGTATTATATCAATCCCCTGCATATCTAGTATCATGAGATCAGCTGGTAGTACTTTCTCTTGAATGCTTACTAGAAAGTTCCGAAGTACCTTCCTACACCTCACCATAGATATCATCGGCATGACTACAGTCAGCTCAATATCTAATAACTGTGCCTCTACCCCAGTTACTTTAACATACCTCGTCAATTATAAAGGAATGGGTGGCACTTGTGTCAAATAAAATAATAACTTTATATGATAATACAATAAGTGCACCTGTGACAACGTCTCCAGCAGTCTCGACGTCTCCCGACGTTAATGCATAGACTTTCACCGGTGCCGTATTCCTTTGTTGGCCTCTATAGGGCGCCTGATGACCACCTCAGTTCGGTTTGGGAGCTGGTGCACAAATCAGCTGTCCTTGACATGATCGAGCCGTATGGCCGGGTCTCCCACAATGGTAGCAGACATTCTCCCTAAGCAGGCTCTCACCTGGATGTCTCTGTCCACATCTGGGGCAGGTGGGATAAAATTGTCCACCCTGATACCCACTGTGTCCTGTCATTTTTATTTGTCCCTCACTAGCTCTGACCGCTCTCCATGGACCTCAACTAGGCCCAGTATGAAAACTCGAAGGCGTGGCCCTTTTCCTCTAGCTCGGTACTTCCACATCTGTGTGCTCACTCCCTTCTGCTAACATAGCCCTATCTACTAACTCCAAAAAGTATAGTATCTTTAGTACTGCCACCTGTCTATAAATATCTCACTTCAAATTCCTCTTGAACATCCTAACCTTCTTAGCTTCATCTAGAACAATATAAGGGCAGAAGCGTGACAACTCAATGAATTTCGCCTCATACTATTGGACTGTCATTGATCCCTAGGACAAGCTATAAAAACTTCTGTACTCTAGCCTCTTTGACCGAGGCAGGATAGTATCTATCAAAGAATATGTCCCTGAAATGGGCCCAGGTCATCGGCACTGGAATTGATCTTTGCTCATCCAATAATCTAGTGGTCATCCACCATCTCTCAGCCTCCCCTGTCAGCTTATACGTGGCATAGAGTACCCCCTACTCATCAATGCAGTGAAACATCGTCAAAATCTTCTTTATCTCCTATATCTAATTCTCTGCAACTGCAGGATCAACCGCTCTTGGAAATGATGGTGGGTTCATCTTCGTAAATTTTTCTATTGTACACTCCTAGGCTGTAGATAAACCTCCCTACTTCTTGGAGTTCCAGGAAATCTCAGCCATGACCTGTTGGGCCACACTACGTAACACAACATCTGAATTCCCACCTCTTGCACTAGAAGACCCTGCTCCGTCGTCACCAGTAGCGTGAGCGCTACTACCTCCTGGGCCTATCCTACAATATTACCAAATTATTCTGAGTATTTGAACCTTACAATACTATACTAACTAAAATACCCCTTACCTCTTATCACTAATTTAAGGTCAGGCCCTACCATATGGAAATAGAAATCGTCGATAGTTTATTATGGTTTTCCTGAAATTGTCACCCCCAGAAAAACACAGAAACCACCCCAAAACTCTATGTCCAGACCACATAACAGAACCCTAAATTCTCATCCTAATTCCCCAACCTTAACTCACTATCATCCCATTCCACTTTTCTTAAGATTCCATTCCTATATTTTGGTATTATATTCTAGAGTCTGTGGAACCTAGCAACCTAAGCACTGATACCAAACTGTAATGAGCTAAAAATTACACCATTTTTTTTCCATTTAAAATATAATTTACTCTAATACCCCTGTAATACTGACTATAACATCTCCGAGCCAAGATGGCACTGAGGTATCCTTATACATAAATCGACACACCTATGGAGCGAAAAACATAAAGTCATACATCCATATTTACAATATCAGAATTCAGTGTTTCTTAACCATATATACATATTACACATCACCTCAGTATTATCTGCTAAAAAATATAATCCTCTGAACACTCTTACCCTATAAAATAGGGCAGTACAAAAGATCTCTTTATCTGCGAGCCTGATCTACTCGCCTAACTGGATCACCTGAAAAATGTTAAACCACTAGGATGAGACAATGCTCAGTAAGAGGAAATATGCTATTACTAGTGCGTGGCGACTAGGTTTCATAAATATAATAATGACAATATCTAAAACTGTATAAACTGGTAAATCAATATACGGTATAACTTGCATTTATCATAGTTTAAAGTATAACTGTAATATCTATGTTTTCTACTTTTCCATAGTTCTAGTATCATACTATATTGCTAAAATTCTATAAATCTGTATACATATACAAAACTGAGATTTTACCCTAGAAACTATACATTATGATTTAACCTCTCATGACAGGGTTGTGCGGCCTGTAGGTGGGACTTAATCTTGGTTGGCCTATCAGGTAAGTAAACTATACTCCATGAATCCTCAGTCAGGCCAAACTGCAACTTCTCATAAGCTTAGAATTGGTAACTACCTTGTCAAACCAGGCTCCTTGACCCAGAATACTGAGGATACTGCAATCTCTTTATAGGCACGGTTGATGGAATCCATATACTATCTGAGATATATGGTTGCACTCTGATATGATAATAGCAATGGTACCGTACTCTGCTATCTGAACATAACTTGATTCATCATGGTTTGATACTGTATATACTATTTCTATAGATATCCTACTATTTTCGTCAAGATTCCAAAATAACCATAACACTATAAATCTAATCTGAAAATACTATAATATCTGGCTAAAATAACTGTAGTATCTAACTGTAATAACTGACTATCATATCTGACAAAATAATCTGTAATGTCTGAGTGTTATGGTTTTGGAAAGCATGACATTCTGTAATTACTGCAAAATACTAGTCTGTATAATATCTGTAAATTATCTAACTGGTAAACATATCTGTCTATATACGCACTGTAAATCATGATATTCTGAAAAACTATATAAATTCTATACTAATCAAATATCTACTCTTGCCACACAATTAATAAAACTCATGTTCTGAAATCTGTAAAACTGTATAATTTATACCGTGTACCTTAGTAAACGAAAACTATAATTTTACTAATAATATTTCTGAATTTCCTAGCATAACATATTTCCCTTACCTGACTATTTGAACACTAGTTGCTATTTATAGCCTCATACGTGCGATATTTATAATTCCAACATCCTAAGATATATACATATAATTCCCCAATCAAATTACAGAATTCACCTAAATAATTATCGCACACATATTTCCCTAAATCCACATATACACAATTCCTAAACTATAATCCATATATCATTTACCTGAGTCTAAGTTCCTGTAATTCCACCAACTGGGGTCCTCAACCCCTGCCTGCAGGGTCCCCAAGACACCCTATTCCTAAAAATATAATACCCTAATTTTACTTCACACAACTCCATTATATTCGCATATAATACAAAATCTGACCTCAAATGAACTAGTTAATACTAAAAATACTCACATAATCCACTCACCCTAGTTTTGGGATGGTTCCCAAACTTCTCAAATCAACATTTCACTCTAACTATGTTGTAGAGAATCTCCCTAGAATCACCGTGGTAACTTTTGGTTGTCGAACCGAGGAGAGACGGAGCTAGATTTCTAGGGAGAAGTCAGAGAATACGTTTAGAGAGAGAAAGAAAACTGTTGAAATGAATTTCTTTCATAGGAAATCTATTTTAGGGTTATATAAAATGCTGTCCACATGGCCTCATCGACGAGCCATATCACCTCATCGATGACTCCAAGTTGTAGTCTCATTGACAAACACCTACTCCTCATCGACGAGATTCAGGCCTTGAAAGCATCGCTCTTGGTAACTTCTCATTGGCGAGATAAATGTCCCCGTTGACGAACCCACGAAGGATGCTCATCGACAAGCGCCCTGTGTTCGTCGACAAGACCCTGTAAATTCCCTTTAATATTTTTCTATTTCTCTCTTTTCTTTTATTATTTAACTACTATAATTCTTTTGGTCTCTACAACTATGCTAGTACCTCTTCCAGCCCTTATACCCACACCTTTTGTGCATTGTGTAAAAAGAAGGGGCACATAAAATTTGATTGCCCGTTTAAAAGGAAAGGTGTAAAATGCAAACAGGTCTGGAGAGTTAAGGTACCAACTAGTCCTAACTCATCAAGATTCAAAGATAGAAAAATGGTATGGGTTGTAAAGAAAGGAAACTCATTAGAACTTAAGGAGAAATAGATTACAATTGGAGTTACATAAATGCTTTTCTTAGGTTCCATGTTTTGGGGGAGTGATGTCTATTGGCCTACGAAGTGCTCTATGCTTAAAATGTTAAATCTTAGTATGTGCATTCATTATACACTTTCACTATATGCTAAGAACATTAGAAAATCTAGCCATAATGCAATCTCAGATAAAATATCCAATTTAAACTTAACATGTATATATCTATATCATAATGATTCGATAAAATATGAAAACATTGGCCATAGCATACTTAAATGAAAATCCACTTCAAAATGTACATGGCATCTCTGCAAGGTAAATAATTCTAAATGCTTAAATCATTTTTAAAGATAAACATCCTAAGTTAAGTAACTGGTGTCCATTGCATAAGACTGAACTTTAGGAAATGAATCACATATATTAAGCATTGTTTGATCTTAAACTCATTCTGGAGCCTTAAAAGCCTGATAAATTTTTAGTCATTCTATTCCATGAAAATATCTTGAATCATGTCCACTAATATTGAATACCCTTCGAACTTAACATAAACTTTTAATCCTTTAGAGTATTTAATCCACTTTGCAAAGCTCTCAAATTTTAAGTCAAACCCATTGGAGCTTTATATACTTAGAGATGAGTTGAATGGCTAATATGATCACCTAGGTCTCAATCTAGATGAATATATAAAATTCAAGCAGACCTATGTACATGTAGTTTAAATCAAAAGCCATTCCAGCTTGGGGCCTCTTACATATTGAAATTCATAAGAGAAGAGGCATTGTAGGTTTACGACTTTGAAAGAGATATTCATTGTGACCTTTTGGTCCTCTAAGCCTAAAGCATTGATGCCAAGTCTAAATTCATTGAAAATCTTAATAACCTTATCTAAAGAAAGTAGATAATTAAGAAAAGACATTAATTGAATAAGTGCATAACTCAGGGGGAGCATTTCTCTTCATGAATATATACATTAAATGCTCTCTTGATTTTTATCTTTTATGCCCATATGACTTCATATGAAAAGCACTAAATTAATACTATTCATTATGTATTAAATGAGTATATCTTGTAATGGATAGTTTATCTTTTGTATCATTTGTTGATTGTTATTTGATTGCATGCTTAGTCTAGAATACCTCCTGCATGGTGGATGCAGTTGATGTGAATTGCATGCTGGTAGTGGATTATAGGTTCTTGCATGCTTAAATTGAACTATATATTGCTAGCGTGAATCTATTAGGTACATGTTTTATAGGAAAACGTCCGATTTACAGACGACATGCTGTCGAATTTTCATTAGAATTTTCCCAAGTAAAACCTTGTCTAAAGATAATTATAATAAAATGAAAGTTAAAATATTTTTGAATGGATAAGTGAAAATAATTGAATATTAAATTTCATCCTAATATAATTATCGAATAATTAGAGGAGCCTAGCTCGATCCTTATAAAGAGAACTTAAAGGATTCATATGCATCAATTCACATTCTTGACTATTGAGGCTCTTCAGAAAACCCTGAACATCATATCTAGTGGTTAAAGGTCTAGGTATAGATGTGGATTGTTTTAGGTCATTAGTATTAGTTCATGCCTTAATATATTTTCTAAGATGCATCTATGGCCTATAGGGTTGACCATACTAAACATAATATAGTTGATAAATCATTAGTATGGTTGGGTTAAAGGATTTAAAATGAATGGCTTATACTGTAGGCATAATGAAATAATCCATTATCTAGTATAAGCAGTTTATTGCATCTAAGCTAGGATTCCAAACGATAGGGGGAGCATCTAAAATTAAAATATTCATCTTATTAAGCTCTCAAATACTTTTAGTGTAGATTTGTTTTGAATTCACTGTGACATGTGCTTAAATGAAATGAGTGAAAATTTTTAGTTGATATATATTGTTTTGTCACATGTTCTTTGCGTTGCCATATGATCTTACATGTGACTGATAAATTTTTTGGATCAATATGGTTATGATTTTGGTTATATTTTAGTATGTGCTTAATTGACAAATTAGAAAATTTGTGCTTGCTTTTTTTTTATAGATTAAAGTGTTTTTTTGGCAAGCACCCCCAGTACATTGTGCAAATATCAAAGGGGGACATATATATATACATATATATATATATATATATATATATATGTTTATTCTAATACTTTATGGCATGAACTAATTTCAAAAACTCTTTTTCTCTTGCCTCATTATTATTACATACATATATTTTAAAATTGCATAACTAGGTCGATAACTTCACATGCAAATGCATGTGAACTTGTTAGATTGTGTTTGCGCACAAACCAATTATTTGCTATCATATGACGTGTGCTTTAAAACTCAAATATTCCAAGGGTCTTATGATATGTTTCAATTGTAATGGTTTGTGTATATTTATGGTCTAGCCTTATTTTCGTGTCATTTAAATAATTTAAATGATCATTTTTCTTGTTTATGTGCTTAATTGTTGAGGTTATCTTTGTCATTCATTTTGCATTGTATGGCTATTCTATCTCTTGAATGATTGAAAGCTATACTTCTATTTTATGTCTTGATCATATTGGATTGGCTGAGTTGGTAGTTGTAGATAAACTGTTAATCTAAAACTCAATCAGGTCATTTTTATACAGGTATTTTTGAGAAAATGTCATATTTTCAAACGGCATGCTGCCGAAATTTCTAAAAACTTTTCCAAACCTATCTTGTATCTAAATGTATCATACCCAATGCCTATGGTTACATGGTTCATAAATTTCATAACCTTTTTTGCTATTGCCAAAAGGGGGAGAAGAGGCAAAAATTGGGTACTTGAAAAATGTTTTGCATTGAAAAATCTTTAACATTATGCATTTTGTCAGGGGGAGCCTTTCAAGGCTATACCCACTTTTTGCATGATATATTTGTCATCATCAAAAAGGGGGAGAATGTTGACCTCATAGGTCATACTCGATTTTGATAATGACAAATACTCAAGTATTTGATGGTTATCGAGTTTGTGTGTAAGTATATATAAGCAGATCAATTGATGGAACCTAAAGACTCAAAGTATAAATACGCTAAAGTTTTCTTTTGTTGTAATTTATATTATTGCTCAATTCATTCTGTTCGCATTTGTCATGCATGTAGGCATTTGTAAGCTCATAGACCTTATAAAATCCTTAGGTCCCCACACAAACACATAAAATAGTCCCCATAATCATTTGCATTATCAGGGGAATCAATTAAAATGAATAGGACTTAATAGGAAAAAAAATTGTGAGAGGTCAGGTGACCGAGCCTTTAGTGTTCAAAACACTTCAGGCGACCGAACCATTGACCGGTCAGAATGTTGACTTGGTTTCGGGCGGCTGAAATTAAATGACCGCATCGTCCTCAAGTGACCGAACCATAACTCTCACCTTTCCCACCAACTTGGCAGCCCAAACTTCACATTCAAATAGCCTCGAATGACCGAACACATGAGTTCGGTTAACTGAACTCCTTACATGATGACCAAAATGCGAATAGAATGGAAATTGCCTTAGTTCAGCAAACCAAGCCTATACTCAGGCACCCAAATGTTCAAAAATAACTTTTTAAAATGAGTCTATTCGGGTGACCAAACCGTGGATCGGGCACCCGAAAACTCTCGTGTTGTTTTATTTTTACTGCGGTTAAGCACAGTTAAACAAGGTTAATTTTGTTAAATTATTTTAGAACAATTTTAATAATACCCTACATGTCCTTAACGATTATAATTTGCCCTACTTCTATATATAGGGGTTCATTTGTGAAAATTAGCACAAGATTAGCAAGATCATTAGTGAAAAACCCTTTCAAATTTAAAAAGCCTATTTTGCCTATACTACTTCCCAAATACTCTCATGCACTCATTTGCTTGATCATTCAAGCATTGTGAGTGTTCCTAAATGTGCTAGTGCTTTATTTTACATTGCTTAAAACTCCCCTCTTTGTGGTTGTTGATTGTTGTATTTTTAAGAGTTAAGCAAAAGTGTTTCCCACATATTTAACTTGATAAATCTTGTGTTGGGAAAAACTCATTACTTTGAGGATCTTACCATTGTTATTGCAAGATTCCTTTAAGCAATAATTTTTGTTTGCAAAGTTTTTACAAGCCATATTTCAAACAACCCTTGTGCTTATTTCATTGAGGAAATTATTTTTGAGTATTGTTTGAATATTGTTACCAGCATCTTTGAAACCCTAATCTAATATTGAGATTTGTTATATCTTTTTTCAAAAAAATAGTTTGTTTATACACTCTTGAGCATATTTGAGATTATACATTATTGAGTGTTGTTTGCACAAAATCACATCACCGAGCTTACAATTCCTATACTATTGATGTGTGGGTGATTGATTATCATTGGTACATATCTGCTTGTTGAGAAGCATATTTCCTTGTACGTAAAATTTATATACATTTGTTGTATTCCAGGCGTGGGCTTGAAGAGGGAGACTAGCCATTGGAATAGTCCTGGATTGGCTTAGACTCGGTTAGCAAAGCTAGGTGCACCGTCTTGGTAAGGTGTAGGTTGAGGTCAGCCCTACTAATTGATCTGGTTGTAAACAGTGCCGCTCCACCCGTTAAGTGAGCCATAGTGGAATCCTTGTGCTGGTGAACCAAGGCGGGGACATAGGAACCTTGGCCAAACTTCGATAACATATCACGTGTGCTATTTTTTTTTTTTTCCGCACTTTATATTACCGCACGTGCATGTTTTATTTATGATTGTATTGACAGACCCTAGGTTGTATAATACGGTTGCTAGACTGCTTGACCTAGGGATACATTTTTAAATCTCCAATTCACCCCCCTCTTGGGATTGCACCAAAGTTAACAGTTTATCTTTCAAAAAGCACAAATGACAGATGCAAAATGGGAGCCACGAATCAATTAATTGAGCACATACCGGTATTCCATGGGAACTGAATAGAAAAAGCTTGAAGACTTGTGTAATTTTTTTCTGTTGTAATTGTTATTAACTTGATTTAAATTGAAACTCATCACCTAACCTTAGATTGACCTTAGGACCAAATTGACATGAAAAACCTTTTATTTAAAATGTCTAAAATTAGAAAAAAGGTTTTGAAATGGTTTTGAAATCAAAACTCTGGCCAAAAATCATTGGCACATGTTTTAATCTTCATTATGCTTTATATAAATCATAAACACTTGTCTTAGCATGGGGTTAGCTATTTTAAGGCTCACTAGCATGGAAAAACAGAGCACTCGTTGACTAATGTAAGTCAATAGCCTTATCAAGTTTCTGCCCAAGTCAATTGTCAACGAATGGCAATGACTCGTCGACGAATGGTAATGGAATCGTTGATGAAAAACTCCAGTAGCTTTAAATGACTTTTAGCCCAGGTGACTTGTCGGCGAAACAGGGTGACTCGTTGATGACTGAATGTCACTTGTTGATGACTGTAGTCCACTCATTGACGACTGCATTCCATTCATTGACGATTCATATCGAAAACAAAACTCCAACGGGCGAAAACGACTAGTTTTCCAAATTAAAATATTGTTTTATCCCCCAACGGCCATATAATGGCTATATCTCCATTTTGCCTATAAATACAAAGCCTAAACATTTGTAAAATGTTAATAAAACATATTGGGAGCATACTTCATCATTCTTTGATCCTTGTTCATTTTTGAAACCCATTTTGAAGATCAAACTTCTATTTTTCCTACTCTTTCTTTTTGAAAATATTTTTAGGGAAAATATTTTGGGTTATTATTGCAAAGCTTGAGCAGATTTTCACTTTCATATATATATATATATATATATATATATATATATATATATATATATATATATTGCTTGAAAGCCTTCTTTCTAGTTGATCCTTCAAAGGTCAATATTGAAGAAATATTATTTTCTCTACTCTTCATTTAGAAAAATCTTTTGAAGAAAATATTTTGAATTTTACAAGGAAGCTTTGAGCATATATTTCACTCATATATATTTTCTTGAAAGGCTCCTTATTCTTGAAAGCTTTGGGTATAATGACATTCATATTTATTACATCAAAGCATTCTTATTCTTGATAATTCTAACGTCAAATTTTTGAGAAAAACATTTTCATACTCTCATTCATTCATTGTACAAATTAGCTTATTGAAGAAGCATTTTCTTGTATGCAAAATTTTATTTACAAATCAATTGTATTGCGGTTCGGGTTGTGAACTGTGCCAAACGAAGGGATATCGTTCAGAGAGGGGGCTCGGCCTATAAGGAGTGGACCGAGCGGGGGGATATCACTTGGAGAGGTGGATTTGCCTATATGGTGGATTAAGTGTGGGGTATCGCTTGGAGAGGTTGGTCCGCCTATAAGGACTGGTGTAACAGGTGGTTCTGCCTGATTTTGAAGGAGTGTTTTAGTGGAATCATTTGGTGGTTTGCCCAAGGCGAGGATGTAGGTGGGGATAGCCGAATCTCATAAAAATCCCAGTGTTATTCTCTCTTTCCCTTTACTCTTTAATTTTTTGCACATGTATGTTTATATTTATATTTTTGTGATTGATTTAAATGCATGCCTTTTATTTTGATTGGTATCAATATAAGTGATAAATAGAATCTAAGCTCGTATTCAAATAAAAAAAGGGAGCTTTTAATTTTAAAATGCTATCTTTTTACGCTCACCCACATTTCGGCTTAGATCACTATTAACATCTTACTATGGCATGTGTGATACCCCGTGGAAGAAAGGCTTAAAAAAGGATTAGATGTTACTACTCATATCAACAAGGTGCACCTTTATTTTTGGGAGCCTTCCCACAAGAACTCCACAGTTAACCGTGCTTGGCTTGGAGTGATCTTGATATAGATGACCTTCTAAGAAGTTTTCTCAAGAAGTGTGTGAGTGAGGACAAAAAATATTGAAAAGGACATGTGTTGGTCTGTGAGGCTGGTCATTAGTCTGATAAGGTCCACCCCCCTCTTGTCTAGTCTACGTGGAGGAGGAGAGACACAGTGCTCCCTGGAAGGCCTAGGTTAGGGCGTTACAACATGCATGTTTAAACAAAATATTTTTTTTGGCTCACAGTACATCTTAGGTGGAACAATTGCATTAAATTTTATATTTTTTAGGATCAATATTGTTGACTTTTTGAGTTTAATCCCTGTTTTGATGTTGATAAAGCACAAGTATTTTATGCATGTATTCAGTTTATGAACATGTTTATAATTTAGATCACATATAAGAGAAAAGGAAAAATAGAAGCCATGAAGAACACGAAGCATATACATTCCTTGGTGTATTCCATGAAGAAGATCAAAGAGCAAAGAAAAGAAGACATTTATTATATTAGTTTGTATTGCATTTAGTTTTTATATTTGCTTTGTAATAATGCATATCTCTACATGATGTGGATGGACTCAGATGACCATAAACAGACCTCAGGGGCCAACACTATCATCAAAAATCCTTTTCATAAATACTAAAATTATACAAAGGTTTTAAAATAACTTTAGGATCAAAATCAGAGCAATATCTCAGTTTTTCAAAGTCCACAGTCTACTGACCAGCTTATGTTTTATAATCCTCAGTTAACCGACCATGTCGTTGGTCAAAAGTCAAAATTTGAGTTAGCTCAGTCAACCGATCACTTTTTAACTAACCTTCCTTGGTCAACCGACGGCTAAGAAAATTTGAAATTACTTTAAGGCCAGTCAACCGACACTTTGCTCAGTCAACCTAGGTTCTTTATCTAGCCATATTTCAGTGCTCAATTAACCGGCGATGTAAGTGTAAAATGTGCCCAGTCGATCGATTCTCAGTGCTCAGCCAACCGTTCTAATATGACAGCTGATCGAGTATCGAATGTCTTGAAATCGCCCTTGCTAAGTCAACTGGCAACTTGCTTAGTTGACTCAAGCTCTCGAGTTGCCCTATTTTTTAGCGCTAAAACATGTTAATTTTTTTTAATTAAACAATTCTAAAATACTCTCTGTGTCCCTCAACGGTTAGAATTTCCAAAACTCTATATATACCCCTTTCATATGCTTGATTAGGAACTTTGATTAGCCAAAAACTTCTATCAAATATTTTGGGCTATTTTTTAAATCAAAGTTCCCCCAAACTCATTTTGGTGCAAAATCTTTTGTTGGGGCAAAATATTTTTGCTCTCTCCTACTCTCTTTCACTCACTGTTTTGAAAAATTATTTATGGAAAGAGAGTATTTATTTTGAGTATTTATTTTTGCATCCATAGCATTTACTCTCACTGTTCATTAGTTTTGAAAATCATTTTTGAGAGTAAAGCTTTGAGTGTTTCCCATATTATTTCTTTGATAAATATTTATTGGGTAAACTCTTGGTAGCTTGTGAATCTTTGCACATCTATTGCAAGATTTAAAAGCTCATATTGTATTTATTGCAAAAAAAAATTTGAGCATAAATCCTAACTTCTCCAAACACTTTTATTGCAAATCTTTGTTGGAGAAAATATTTATTAAATATTAGATCTTTGTAGCTTTTATTGCATATTTCACTTCACATCAAAGATCTTATATGTTGGTTTTTGCAAAAATCTTCTTAAGAGCAAAACCCTAGGTTCTCCTATTATTCTTTGAAAAATATTTTTATAGGAGAAAATTTTATTTGGATTCAAATCTTTGAAGTATCTTATCATATACATCATTTTCAAAGATTGCAAAATTATTTTGAGAAAAACACCCTTACTCTCTTGAGCTTATTTCATATCTTTTGAGAGTGCATTTTAGAGCTTTCAATGTGTACATTTCTACTTATGTAAGAAGCATGTATTTTGTACAAAAATGTTTTTATGTACCAGTTTGGCGTAGCCTGTAAATTGAGCTGGGGAGACTCTACCTAGTAAAGGAGTCCCGGATTGGCTCAGATGTGGTTAGGAAAGCTAGGAGGTGCACCTTCCTGTCAAAAGGTGTACAACTTGCTTCTGCTCGGAAAGTGAACCGAGATGTCTCCGTCTCGTAAGGAGAACTGGTTGTGGCTTAACCCTGTAATTGAGATGGGGAGACTCCGCCCCGCAAGGAGTGTTGGTTGTGGCTTAGCCCTATAATTTGATTTGGGGAGTCTTCGCCCCCTAAGGGGATTGTAAGTGGCATCGCTCCACCTGGTTAAAGTGAGCATATAGTGGAATCCTTGAGCCACTCGTTTAAGGCGGGGACGAAGGAAGGATTGGCCAAACCCCGATAACAATTCTTCTTTCTTTCTTTCTTTCTCTCTCTCTCTCTCTCTCTCTCTCTCTCTCTCTCTCTCTCTCTCTCTCTCTATCTCGTTTAAATTCACACACTTTAATTTATGCACATGTATGTTTGTTCATTTATCTTTGTCATTATTTTTGCATACATGCCTTTAATTTAAATAAAATATGCTTCACGTGTATGTTTACATTTAGCAGCTAATCATTTCACATACACGCTTTAAATCTTAAATGGGATATGATGAGATGTTTGTATGCAAATATTAAAATTGTAGAGCATGCCTATTTGTTTTAAATATTGTTATACTTAATTAATTGGAAGAATTGAGGCAGCTTAGAAAGACCCTAGGTTGCGAAATACTGCTTGTGAGTTGACTTTAACTTAGAAATTTTTTTTATACCTAATTCACCCCCCCTCTTGTGAATACACCATTCCTAAAAAATATGGTTGTCTTTTCTTGTGAGAATATGAAATGTTCTTATCTCAAATGTTTACCAGAAAAATTAAAGCTTTCTTAAACTTAGTGTTAATATTTTTTTTGGCAAGTTTAGTCCCTAGTACTTTTTGAGAATCTTAAATTGATTTTTTTTATTTACCATGGAAAGAAATGAACTTATAAAAGATAAATCGTATATCTTAACTCTTGCTCAAAGGCATTCATGACATGCACTATTTGGGCCTTGTTATTTAAAAGATCCTCTTAAAAAAGGGAGATGATTTAGTCATTTTGCTGATGACAAAAGGGCCTTGTTATTTAAAAGATCCTCTTGAAAAGGGGAGATGATTTAGTCCTTTTGCTGATGACAAAAGGGGGAGAATATTTATAAGCAAAATTAATTCTTTTACCTTTGGTGTCCTCCTACCCTTTTTTTATTCACTAATTAGAAAATGATAAACATGATACTGCTAAATTGTAATTACTTTTATGTATCACGTGACTTAGGTTTTAAACTGCATATTTTTAAAGTTAACTTCAATGTAAAATGCATATTGAACCAAACTAAACTTAATTTCTCAACTTAAAAATTCTACAGTCTTCATTTTGCATGTGCTTGAAATATATTGCCATTCTTTTGAATTTATGCATATTTTAAGGGGGAGCCTCGTCAGGTGAACCTAATTTTGCTCATGTGTTTATCATCATAAAAAATGGGGAGATTGTTGACTTTTTGAGTCTCATCTCGTTTTGATAATGACAAACGACTGCATCTCATTTGTATATTAAGTATATGAACATGTTTATGTTTCTGTGAGCACAAATGATTGATGAAAAATGAAGCCTTGAATGTACCTAAATGAGCATATCATGTGGCATATTCTATGGAAACCGAAGAGCAAAAGCTTGAAGACTTACATTTTTGGGTTGTAATGTTTATAGGTTTAATTTGTGCATGCATTTATCATCTGATTTAAGTTGAAGCTCCAAATCAACCATAGATTGACCTTAGGATCTCCAAGTTTTATGAAAAACCTTTTACTTCAAAATTCTAAACTTATACAAAAGGTTTAAATTGGTTTTGAACTTAAAAGAAAGCAAAAAATCATTTTTACAAGGGTCAGTTGATCAGTTGTTAAAGCCCAGCCGACCGGAGAGTTCTTTTGGCCAAAAAAAAGTTTTTATAAGGGCCCAGTTGACTGGACTCTTAAGCCCAGTGGACTAAACTGGCTGTATGGCCAAAATGCATACTTTGTAAAGGCCCAATCGACCAGACTCTCAAGCCTAGTTGACCGGACTTCATACGATTGACGATCAGGCAGATTGGATCATATGCCCAACCGATCGAACCACGCGAAATGGAAAATCGCCTTAGGGCTAGTCAATTGAACCTTAGGTTAGTCGACTAGACCTCTCGAGTTTAGGCTATTTTAAGACTCCAACGGTCAGGTATTTTGAAAAAAGAAAATTTATTTTATTGCCCAACGGTTATACAACGTCTTTACTTTGATTTTGCCTATAAATACAAAGCCTGAACACTTAAAGAAGGTTAGAGATCCATATTGAAATTATAGTTGAATATCTTTTGATTATTATTCATATTTTGTACCCTTATGAAGATCAAAATCATACTTCTCCTATATTCTTCTTTTGAAAATATTTTTTTTGGCGAAATTTTTTTAGGGGTTTCTTAAAAAGGCTTGAGCTTATATTCACTCATATATTTTTCTTAAAAGCCTTTTCATTCTTGTGAGATTTTAAAGCTTAGATTTCTCCTACTCTTAATTTTGAAAACATTTATGGAGAAATCATTTTGTTGGCCTAACAAGGCTTAGAATCTTATTTTGATGATAACAAATCAAAGGAACTTAACATACTTGGTTAAGTGAAGTTTCAGGACTCAAGTGCTTTAGAATAAGATCAAGTGCTTGACAAGACCTTTTGAAAGCTCGAACTTAAAGCTAGAAGACATGATGAAGCTAATGACTATTGAAGCAAGAAGTTAAGTCAAACATGAAGAATGGAAGCAAAGTATAAAGACTTAGTGATTATTATTGACTTAGAGACTTGTTTTTAAAAACCTCGGAAAATATTTTAAAGAGTATCATTTCAGTATTCCAAGTTTTAAAGCTAAAAAGTTTTGGAAACAATTTTCTTGAAAGCATATGTTTTGCAAGGACAAGCGATTGATGAAACCTCATTAGGCGACTGACACTTTTATGTTGTTAAAAACTAAATAGAGAGAATCACGACAAATGACTGACCCCATTCTACGTTTGAAAAATACGCTGAACTTAAAAGGCTTAAGTGACTGACCCCAGGTCACAGTTAACTAACTGTTGTATTTTAAATTTTTAAAAAATGAGGGAAAGTTTTCAAAATTGATTGCTTGACCCCCAAACTTTAAGAAAACTTGGGAAACACTGCAAGTAACTTGGAGAATATGAAAATTTAATTTTTCTATCTATAAATACATGTTAATTCCAATAATTAAACAACAACAAGCAACAATCAATCAATTTCTCATACATTTAAAGCCATCTTGCTGAACTACTTTTGCTGAAGCGCTTGTTGTGCTCTTGCTAATAAAAGCTCACGGTTCTTTGATATTTCACTGAGATTTTCATTCTAAGATAGAACCATGGTGATATTTACTTGAGCTTAAATCTTTATATTGTTATTTTGCTGAAGTATATTGTTCTTTATTTGTACAAATCTGCTTTGGTAGAGAGTTTTCTTGTGATTACGCACTTAAACTGCGTAATTAGGCGTTTTAATTCATGCATCAGGGCTTATATTTTTAATTAAATACCTAATTACACTCAATATTTTAACACGGTGTCCTATTTATAATATTTGGGTTTTATTGTGTAATTTAAGAATTTTTGGCATTTTTTTTATCGCAAGAAAAGTTTTGGGAGCTAAAACAGGCATTAGTTCGTGATTCCTACATAACTTTTCCGTCCAAGCTCCAATCAAGACGATTCAAAATCTTGGAGAAATATGAGAAGATTATCTACAACTTCTGTGTTTCAAGTTTCAAGAGATACGGGCTCCAAGAGGATCAAAATTGGCCTCGTTTGCAGAAAGAAAAAAAATGAGAAAAAGAAATAAAAAGAAAAAAAGAATACTAAAACTTTAAACATTGATGTGACCAGGCCATGTAGCCGGGTCGGATCTCCAGGGTCCAGGTATTCCAAACCAGGCGTAGGGTTTTTTTTCTATAAAATCTCTCCTTTTCTTATTGAAGCCCAGCGCACACCCTTTCCCTTCTCCTCCCTTTCCTGCAACTCTCAGCACCTCCTTCCCTTCCTTCTCTCACTCTCTCATTCTCTTGGTCTCAACTCTCTTCTCTCAACTCTCTCCCTCTCCTCTCCCTCTCTGCTCATCTCCCTTAACTCTCTACCTATTCTTCTTTTCTTCCTCGGTCTCTCCTCTTCCTCAATCTCTGTCTCCCTCCTTTAGGATCCAAGTTTTGTTTTTGCTACTACAACTGCTGATGTTGCTATCCAATGCTCTAGCTGTGTGTCGATGCTAGTTGGAGGAGAACTCGAACCATTGTTGCTGCCTACTCATCCTTCTACCTCCATTGCTGCTTGTTGTCTGCTGCTGAAACCTCCAGACCATACCTAAAGACCCTCTGTTGCTGAAGCTGCTGCTACACCACCTTGCTGCCGTAAGCCCTCCTACTGCAACTCCAGCCACTGCTCCTCTCCACCATTGCTACGGTGGCATCCCAACCAACCCTGAGAGCTAGGCTCTTGATCCCACTTTTCACAGCTACTGCACAACCTCTGCAGCCACAACCAGCTGCTGTTCAGGACCCCGAGAGTCTCCACGGCTGGCTCTATCTTCTCTCTCTCTCTCTCTCTCTCTCTCTCTCTCTCTCTCTCTCTTTCTCTCTCTCTCTCTCTCTCTCTCATATTTTCTCTTTATTATTATTGTTAGTTAGTTGAACATCGTTAAATATTATTTATTGAGGTTTATTTGAAATTTTAAATATTGTTTAGGGGATTTTATTATTATTGAAGTTATTTATTTATTTATTTTCTCTCAATTATGGTTAGCAGTAGATTTAATTAGTGATTCGGGTTATTTAATTAATTAAGTTAAGTCCGGGTTGATTCTAAAAAAAAAGAATAAAATACAAAAATAAAAAAAAATTGTTTTTGTTTTTAGAAATTAAATTAGTTGTTCTTTTTAAATTTAATTTTTGTTGAAGTTCGATTTAGTTTAGGGTAAGTCTTATTAAAGTTCATATTTTTATCATGTCTAGTAATTGTTTAAATCATTAAAGATTTAATTTTTGTTCTAGTTCTTGGTTGCCTTTAAATTTTGATTTTGGTTCAAGTTCTTGATTTTGTTAAAGGTTCGGTTTTTATTGTTCACATATGTGTTTGATTGAGTTTTCATTATTGCGTGTTTTAATTACGTGTTCAAGTTACCATCTTTTGTTTCTATTTCGAAGCTTAACGCGTGTTTCGATGTCTACCTGATTAGATGTAGGATTTCTATTTCTCTTTATTTAATTTAGTGCATTCTAGGAATAGGGTTTAATTTACATGTTCATTTAATTTGTCAAAAGAAATTTCAACCAATCCTGGAAACCTGAATCTTAACTGAGTTCAGTAATTTTTTAATTTCAATTGGAAAAACGTAAAATTTGAGATTAAACCGCATTCCTTGAGGAGACGATCTGGCCATTGGGCTGAATATTACATTACTGAATTCCTATACTTGGGATAACTTCTAAGCTGCTCATTTTTCGATTGGGCCTACTGAACGGCTTTCAAGACAAACTTAGTGATGTCTCCCTACAGATTAGTTTATAGTAAGACATGTCATTTACTTGTTGAAATTTAGTATCGTGCTTTATGGGCTATAAAACAGATTAACTTTTCACTTAATGATGACAATGGTTTAAGAAAATTGTAGGTATGTGAGCTTGAAGAGTCTAGGAGGGAAGCTTACGACAATGCTCATTTAGCCAAGGAGCGAATGAAGTTGCTACATGATAGGAAAATCAAAGACAAACAACTTTTCCCTTCTCAACAAGTGCTTCTCTATGACTCCAGATTGCACGTGTTTCCTGGGAAACTGAAGTCTCGATGGGGCAGCCTGTACGTCGTTGAAAAAGTTCATTCTTATGGTGCAGTAGAGATTGTAGATCCAAATAGTGGCGACCACTTCACAGTCAATGGACAGCATCTAAAACCCTTCATGACTCCATTCGATCCCAATAAAGAAGTCTTGCTTCTGCAAGACCCTAGGGGAATCCTCTGACCTTTTTATCTTAATATTTTTATTTTTATTTTTATTTTTATTTTTTAGTTTTTGTTTTTATTTGCATCTCTCTTTTCTTTTTATGCTGCATTAGTTGGTAGTGATGTTCTATTAGTTGCTACACCCGTGCACAGTCTTCCTATTTCCCCTATGCTTTCACATTGAGGACAATGTTCCACTTTAGTTGAGGGGGGGGGGGGGGTGGGGGAGAATTTGCATGTGACACTGTGCACATATACTTGTTGGGTTTTATATTACTTTGAAAAAAAAAAAAGTATTGAGGATAAACGATTATGCCATGATTAACACTGACTTATACCCTTCACATACTGTCATATAACCTAAGAATTACACACTTGAGTCATTTATGCGTAGTTTCTCTTTATATGACTTTGTAACTCCATGAAGAATTGATTGGTAGTACACTCGTTTTAATCTCGCTATATAAACTCTTGTATTTACACGATATTTCATGAGGCTGAATAGACACATTCACATGATTCATTGCACTTAGGGTTCCTTGTGAGCACCGAGAGAACACCCGTGGTGACTATGACACCTTGTGAGATATCCTTGGGCTATTTATCATTTTTTTGAGTGTTAACATCAAATTAGAGTTCACAAAACTCAGTTCTCTTTTCTTCTAGACGATTCTTTGTACACTAGTCTCTGTTTTTGACTTCCTAACCTAGAGGTGACATCTAGTGGGGAGATAGAAACCAAGGTCTTGTAGCCTACTCAAGATGTGAAGGCGGAGCCACCCCTAGAAATAGATTTAGTTCATGGACCACTGTCCGAGCTTAATTTCTATTGATGGTATGAAGACAAAAAAAGAAGTGTAATGATTTTCAAGCAAATATAGAAAATGAAGAATGATCAGAACAAAGAATAAGAAATAGAAATGCATGTGAAATGAAATGCTAATGCCTACTCCACAGAAATACAACAAAAAGTCAAGGATGCGACACATGTTTTCCACGTATAAAGATTCTTCAAACGTTTAATGCTTCAGATGTATTCACGTTAAGTTTGTGAATAAGTTGATCTAGGGTGGTCTCGGTTGGACATGACGAATAGGTGAGAAGATGTTAGGGTGAAGGACTTGACACCTCATAGATAGGCTAGATCCTTCTCAGACTAGTCCACTCCATATACTTAGTGTTTGTTCCTTTCAATATGTGGGATGTTTGATGGTGACACTTCTCCTCACATATGACGAGTGAACCCATTCCTTTTGAGTGTTCTTGAGGGTATACCAGTTAGGCCGAGTCAAAATGACCGTTTGTAGGTGTCCACTAGTATCCTAGGTGTAATGAGTCACGCACATCACACACACCTTGAGATTTTACTTGTTTATACTCGAACTTATATGACCGCATTAACTCTGAATTATACCGCTGGTTAACTTCAGGTGAGTACACTGTTCTTAATTGCTATATAAATGATGAAACTTGCATGAGTGACGTGCTTTGGAGTTGTGTGCATTGAATATGAACGAGCTTGTGTGAAATTCAGTTATATTCTTGTATATGAAATGGTATGGTTGTGTTGCATGGGCATTAATTTCATGTTTGCTGGAGTTAGTAATTATGGATACAACCCTCAAATTCGTTCATCTTATTTGCTAGAGACTAGTAAAACGTTAGTTTGAGGGTGTGACTATGCGCTTAAATGGCGTAATTAGGCATTTTAATTCGTGCTTTAGGGATTATATTTTTAATTAAATGTCTAATTATGCTCAATATTTTATCACGGTATCCTATTTATAATATTTGGGTTTTATTGAGTAATTTATTTTGGCATTTTTTTATCGTAGGAAAATTTTCAAGAGCTAAAACCAGCATCGATTTGGGATTCACGGATCACTTTTCTGTCCGAGCTTTGATCGAGATGATTCAAAATCTTGGAGAAAGACGAGAATATTATCTACAATTTTCATGTTTTGAGTTTCGAAAGATACGAGCTCTAGGAGGATCGAAATTGGCCTCGTTCTTAGAAAGAAAAAAATGAGAAAAATAAAAAAAAGAAAAAAAAAGGAAAAAAAAAAAAATAAAATACTAAAACTATAAACATTGATGTGACCCGGCCATGCAGCTGGGTCGAATCTCCTAGGTCTGGGTATTCCAAACCAGGTGTAGGGTTTTTTTTTTTCTATAAAATCTCTCATTTTCTTCTTGAAGCCCAGTGCACACCCCTTCCGTTTTCCTCCCTTTCCAACTCTCAGCACCTCCTTCCCTTCCCTCTCTCACTCTCTCATTCTCTCGGTCTCAACTGTCTTCTCTCAACTCTCTCCCTCTCCTCTCCCTCTCTGCTCATCTCCCTTAAATCTCTGCCTATTCTTCTCCTCTTCCTCAGTCTTTGTCTCCCTCCTTTCGGATTCGAGTTTTGTTTTGTCCGTTGCAACTGCTGATGTTGCTGTCTAATGCTCTAGCTATGTGCTGTTGCTAGTTGGAGGAGAACCTGAACCATTGTTGCTGCCTGCTCCTCCTTCTGACTCCACTGTTGCTTGCTGTCTGCTGCTCCACACACCCTCTGCTGCTGAAGCCTCCAGACCATACCTGAAGACCCTTTGCTGCTGAAGCTACTGCGCGCCACCTTGCTGCCGTGAACCCTCCTCTTGCAACTCCAGCCACTGCTCCTCTCCACCATTACTTTGGTTACATCCTAGCCAACCTGAGAGCTAGGCTCTTAATCCCACTATTCACGGCTGCTGCACAACCTCTTTAGATACCTCTAGCTACTGTTTAGGACTCGAGAGTCTCCACGACTAGCTCTATTCTCTCTCTCTCTCTCTCTCTCTCTCTCTCTCTCTCTCTCTCTCTCTCATCTCTCTCTCTCTCCCTCTCTCCCATCTTTTCTCTTTTTTATTATTGTTAGTTAGTTGAACATTGTTAAATATTATTTATTGAGGTTTATTTGAAATTTAGGGTTTAGGGTTTAGGGTTAGGGTTTGGGGTTTTAGGGTTTAGGGTTTAGGGTTTAGGGTTAGGGTTTAGGGTTTAGGGTTAGGATTTAAGTCCGGTTTGGTTCTAAAAAAAAGAATAAAATGCAAAGAGAAAAAAAATATTTTTTTTAGAAATTAAATTAGTTGTTCTTTTTAAAATTTACTTTTTGTTGAAGCTTGATTTAGTTTAGGGTTAGTCTTCTTAAAGTTCATATTTTTATCGTGTCTATTCATTGTTTAAGTCATTAAAGATTTAATTTTTGTTCGAGTTCTTGGTTGCCTTTAAATTTTGATTTTGGTTCAAGTTCTTGATTTTGTTAAAGTTTGGTTTTTATCGTTTGCATATGAGTTTGATTGAGTTTTCATTATTGCATGTTTTAATTACGTGTTAAAGTTATCATCTTTAGTTTCTATTTCGAAGTTTAACGCGTGTTTCGATGTCTGTCTGATTAGACGTAGGATTTCTGTTTCTCGTTATTTAATTCAGTGCATGCTAGGATTAGGGTTTAATTTACATGTCCATTTAATTTGTCAAAAGAAATTTTAAACAATCTTGGAAACCCGAATCTGAACTAAGTTTAGTAAATTTTAATTTCTATTGGAAAAACGTAAAATTTGAGATTAAACCGCATTCTCTGAGGAGACAATCTGGCCTTTGGGCTGAATATTACACTACTAAACTCCTATACTTGGGATAGCTTTCGAGCTGCTCATTTTTCGAGTGAGTCATCTTGTACGACACAAAGTTTGTTTCTTTGTTATTATTTTTGACGATTTAGGGGTATTGGATCGTGTCCTAGCAAGAAGGGGTATTCTTGTTAGAGAGGGATGTCCACCTAAGAAGGAGAGAGGTTGTAACTTTGCTTATTAAAAGACATTGGAAAGGAAAATCCTCACAGCGGTTGCTTGGGGCAAGGATGTAAGCTGCTGGTCGAACCTTATAAAAAATCTAATTCTCAACTTTTCTCCCTACTTTCTTTAATTTAATGCAAGTATATAACTTGTGTGTATGATCTTTAATACTTGCCGAATTTTGGGAATTGCTATAGTTTTGGTTTTTGATTCGTATTTGAAATCAACGTACTATAGTATTGGTTGATTGATATATTCAAAAGTAAAATTCTGATTTTGAATATCAAAGCTGAAAAGTATTTTGTTAAAGTTGCAAGTTTTATCAAATCTCTAAAATTATATTTCATCATTTATTGTCATCTAAGTATTAATTTAAAAGATTCTGAGATTTGTTTATAACAATTCAAACTGAAACTTAGAATTTATCAACCAGGCTTTAAACATCAAAGATTTGAACTTCGATTAAGTATTGACTATACTTCGTTGATTATCAAAATTATATTTGAGTATTTGTTTCAAGTTGATTAAGTTGTTGAAGTTAAAATTTAACTAAGATATTTGTAATACAAAGAAGCAAAGAAATTTTAAAATCCCAATTCAACCCCCTCTCTTGGAGTATACCTGGATTCTCACATTTTGAGTTATTCTTGAGTCTTAAGCATATATCAATTCATATATATTGCTTGAAAGACTTCTTATTATTGTGATATTTTCAAAGATCAAGTTTCTCCTATTTTCTTTTTGAAAAATTCTTTTGGAGAAAAACTTGTGAGTTATACAAGGAAGCTTTGAGCATATATTCAATTATATATACTTACTTGAAAAGCTTCTTTCTCTTGTATTTTTAAGAGGTCAATCTTGAAAAGAAATCATTTTCCATACTTTCATACTTATTGTAAAACATTTTTGAGAGGAAAACTCTATACTCTACTAAGCTTCAATTGAAATCATTTGAAAGTGCAAATAGTTTTTAAATTGTACAAATCAGCTTTTGAGAAGCTATTAGCTTTAGTGTAATCCCAAAAGGGGGGTGAATTGGTATTTTAAAAATTAATCCCCTAGGTCAATCAAGTAGCAGCAGTATTATACAAACCTAAGGTTAATCTAGTGTGGATAAAATAAATCAATGTAAGTATATTCAGCGAAAATTAAACTGCATAAGTAATTTAATTAAGCATGCACAATAAAAAAGTAAGGAGAGATGACACTAGATATGTTATCGAGGTTTGGAAAACTGCCTACGTCCCCGTCTTGGTTCATAAGCACAAAGATTACACTAAGGCTCATTTAACGGGTGGAGCAGCACCTAAATACAGCCAGGTCAATTAGCACAGGGCTGACCTCAACCTTTACAATCAATCCTTCAGGGCTGGATTAAAGCCCCCTTAGTCCACGCTTGGAATACAACAAAATCACAAAATAATTTGCGTACAAATATTATGCTTCTCAATCAAGCAGATTTGCACCAGTAATAATCAAAGCACACGAGTAATGTAAGAACAATAAGCTCAATGGTGTATATGTGCAATCAACACTCAAGATAATAACTATCTCAATTTAAGCACAAGGGTATATCAACAAGCTAATCTTTGAAACTATGTAAAGATGAAAATCTCAATCACAGGTTAGAGTTTCAAAGATTTGTACCAAGAATAATCAGAATATCTCAAAAATATTTTGTCAATATCAAAGCACAAAGAGATATTCAAAAATAGGCTTGTAAAAATATTTTTGCACACATAAATAACAAGCACAATGAGTCTTGCAATAATAATGCAAAGACTCACTTAGCTAAAGGTTTTCCCACACATAGATTTATTAAATAAAATCAGTGGAAAAACCTAGATAAACCCTTAATCCAAAAAACAATTATGCAATAAACCAGTGCGGGTTTTCAGCATACTAGAACAATTAATAAACATTCACAAGGCTTGATTTCTCAAAATAATGGTAGTATATAAGTGTATAGGGTTTGTATGAAGAAATACGGCTTAGGAAATTTCAGAGGATTTTTTGCTTAATCAATGTACTAATTAAATTACTAATCCAAGCAAATGAACCCCTATATAGAGAGGCATAGGGTATTATTAAATTTGTTTTAAAAATGTTTAAGAAAATTAACCCTGTTTAACCCCTCTTAACCACGGTAAATATTTGTGCAACTCGAGAGTTTCGGGCACCTGACCTGTTGTAACGACTTGGAAAATCTAAGAAATAAAAGAAAAGAAATGGAAAAAGGGAGAAGGGAAGAAAAAGAAATTTTTCAAGAAGTGTCAGCGAGGATTCATTGACGAACCAACCGGTTTCATCGACGAACATTCTTCCTTGGCCCATCGACGAAGAGACATGCTTCATTGATGAAGATTTACCAAAAGGGGTTTTATACATTTTTGAAATTCGTAGACAAACTCACAGCTTCGTCGACGAATATTCTTTTTGGGATCGTCGACGAATCCATGTGTCTCGTCGACGAGTCCCTACCTATATATAGCGTTTCCTTTCATTTTTCAGTGAAGAAATCTCTTACTTTCATTCTCTCTCTCTCTCTCTCTCTCTCTCTCTAAAAAATGGCCCTTCTACCTTCTCTCTTCGAATCCGGCCTCGATTCAACCCGGTTTGACAATCCAGAATCACCACGAGGTTCGTGGGATCATTCTCTGCAAAGCTGCCAGAGCAGATCGTTGATTTGGGATTTTGGGGAACCATCCAAAAATCAGGATAAGTGAGATATTTTAGGCTTATTATTATTTTGAAATATATAGAACCTAGAAAGTATTAAATGAGTGTTTTTCAGAGATTTGAGTAAGTTTAGATTTTTGGAATACAGGGTCTTGATTCCGTTTGGTTTAAGTAGAAACTTGAGGAGCAGGTAAGGGGAAAACATTATAACAACCTTTTAATTAATTTTGCAACCGGTTAAATTCCAGCATAAAATTTGATATATATATATATATATATATATATTTAAGTATAATTTTTTGAATGGTTAGACTTTTGGATCAAGGATGATTTTAATTAAATATATGGTATTTGGGAAAAATTGTGTGGCATGGAAAATAACTTTCATAATTAAATGGTTACGAGTACTGTGGGATTATGTTTTATTGTGTGCCTGTGGTTACTGTTTGGGTTGCAAATTCTGCTTGATTGAAAATGCTGATTGATTATGAATACTGTTTGATTGTGTATACTGTGGTAAATGCGTGGATGTGCTTGAGTGGTTTTGGTTTTGTTATTGATATGTATTGTGGTTTATGTAAATTGCGATATAACATTGGCAGTGGTATGAGAAGGTAGTTATATCGTACTTGATATAAATCACCGTATAACTTTGGCAGTGGTATGAGAAGGTCGTTATATGGGCATTTATATTAAAGGGTAAAACATTGGTGGTGGCATGAGGAGTTTGTTTTACCGATTTACCATGAACAAGATTGTGTGTGTGTATTTGTAACCTGTGTGGTTGAGAAGCTTATGTAATAACTTGTCTAGTTGATAATCCTATGTGGACTGTGTAATCTATGTGATGTTAGTCTTGTGTGGACCGTGCAATCTGTGTGATGTTAGTCCTGTGTGGACCAGTCCTCTACAGGCCATGTAATCTGTGTGATATTAGTCCTATGTAGACCAGTCCCATATGGACGTTGTATTATGTGTGGATTTGAACCCTTTGTAGGTGTGAATGAAGATTGTATGAATAATCTTGTGTGGATGTGGGTCTTGTGTGGACTGTATCGTTCGTATGGTTATGGACCCTTTGTTGGTGTGCATGAACTGTGTGTGTATCCTTTGTGGATTGGTTGTGGTATGCATGTGTATGTGGATCTTTGTGAAATGATGACATTGGATGCATGTAACTTTAATTACACAAGTATTTATGGTGAAGTAGAATACTCCACTTGAGAGCTTACTGAGAAAGGCGAGTGCCCTAGTAATATTTTGTGGTACCGACGCAGAAGGAAGCTACCTCTATGGGCGGGTAATCTTCCTTATTCTGAGAGACTTTTCTTGGATACATAACCCGAGGGCTTATTGAGTAAGGTGAGTGCCCTAGCATTAATGTTAGAGCAGAGGGAAGCTACTTGTATATGCGGGTAGTCTTCCCTATTCTTAAAAATTATCTATAAAAATAATAATAATAAATATGGTTGTGTATAATATTAGATGACAGTGTGATTGTTGGTAATGTGATTTCTCAGCATTTATGTTATTGATTATTAGAAAATTACTTTTGGTGTGTATTAAACTCTCTGCCACACACTATTTATAGCTTTTTCTTCCTTACTGAGAGGTGTTTCACCCCGTCAAATTATTAATCTTTTCAGGTCCTCTAGGTGATCGAGCTTAGATCACTCTGGGGCAAGATTAGTTTTGTGAGTAGTTAAAAGAACGGATATGTGTATAGTTCTGTGTTTAATAATTTTGTCCTGGTTATGTAATATGGAGAATATGGTTGTACCTTTTTATGATTTTACATATGTAAATATAGTACTCTGGTATTTTGTTTGAGGTTGTTTAATTAGTTCTGCTGCGTGAATGGTATCAGAGCACCAGATTTGTCTCATAACACCCTAGGCCCCACATGGCAGGTACGGGGCATTACAGTTGGTATCAAAGCTTTAAGTTATAGATTTCGCAGACTTTAGGAGGACAAATACCAGAGTATAGGTTTGAGTTGAATAAGGGTAGGAACGGGTAGATTAAGGTACTGATAGGAATTTTAGTTTTGTTTCATAGCTTGGAGGCAGAATTCTCTTGACGGACTTTTGTGATTTTTTGAATCAGTTGACCGTTTCAAAAAACCACGGTAAATCCATTGACAATGATGTTTCTATGAAGAGAGATTGAAACTTGGAATTTGAATTTGAAGGCTAAGATGATTATGAATAATTGGATGTTGAATATTTAATTGAGGATTTGGATATTAATTTGGTTTCTTGTTTTACGATTATGTCAGTTATGTAAAGATGTAGAAAATTTAAACTTGCCTTTGTTATATATATATATATATATATATATATATATATATATATATATATTCATGATGGATTCAAGAGGCAAAGGCGTGGATAAAGGAGGAGGAAGTGAGTTAGAAGCTTCTAGCGGAGATGAGATTGACACCTCCCGACTGCTGCAAGGAATAGCTCGTCAGGTTAGGGAAGAGATGAGACGAGACTTCGGGGGATCAAGCTACCCACCAATGCACCAGGGTTGTACAATTGATCAATTCACCTGCTTGAAACCCTATGCTTTTGAGGGTGGCACTAACTTGATCAAGGTTAAGACATGGATGCAAGAGATGGAGAAGATAGTAGTAGTGCTGAATTTCATTAAGGAGCAGAAAGTTCTTTTCGCCACCTTCAAACTGACTAGAGAAGCTGAACGGTGGTGGCATGCAGTGAAGCTGTTGGAAAAGCAGGGAGCAGTATCTATAGTGATGACCCAGGGTTGTTTCAAGCAGGTCTTCTATGACCAATATTTTCCCGTCACCACAAAAAATGCAAAGGTGGAAGAATTTTTCAACTTGACTCAAGGGCGTCTCACTGTTCAGTAGTATGCTGCTAGGTTCGTAGAACTTTCCCGATTTGCACCTTCCATGGTTCCAGATGAGTACCAAAAGGTGAGGTGGTTTGAAAGGGGCCTAAATAAGAGGATTCACAAGCATATGGCGTGTTGGAAGATTCAGGATTTCGTAGAATTGGGGGAAAAAGCCACTGTTGCAGAGTCGAGTTTACAGAAAGGTGCAGAGGCGTCAAAATGAAGAAGGAGACCCATGTCTCCTCATCCCCAAGAAAATGTCAAACAAGGGTCATGGAGGGGAGACAGAGATGCTGCAGGTCAGGGGTCAGAAAGGAATGATCGAGGGCAACAGGGAGATTCGTCGTGCCCCCATTATTTTAGATGTAAACAAAGGCATTGGGGAGAATGTCGGAATAGGGGTGTCATGTGTTATAGATGAGGCAAATATGGCCATATAGCCCGGGAATGTCGGGAACCGCCGAACAACGCACCTACACCAAATCAGAATCAGAGGAACAACCTAGTGCCTCATGGTGGTGGCGGCGGCTCAGCACGAGTTTATATGCTTGGCACAGTTGAGGGGGACAACACCAAAGGTGTAGGTAATATGTTTACGATTGCATAAGTAATTATTTTGTTTGACTTTGAGTGATTCAATGCTGCATATGTTAGAATTAATTGAATTGTATGAATGATGTGATTAACGAATTTCAAGGACAAAATTTTCTAGAGGAGAGAATGTAACGACCCGAAAAATCTAAGTAATAAAAGTAATAAAAGCAAAGAAACAGAAAAAGGGAGAAGGGAAGAAAAAGAAATTTTTCAAGAAGTGTCAGCGAGGATTCATCGACGAACCAACCAATTTCATCGACGAACATTCTTCCTTGGCCTGTTGACGAAGACACATGTCTCATCGACAAAGATTTACCGAAAGGGGTTTTAGACAGTTCTGAAATTTGTCGATGAACTCACGGATTCATTGACGAATGTTCTTTTTAGGATCGTTGACGAATCCACGTGTCTCGTTGATGAGTCCCTACCTATATATAGTGTTTCCTTTCATTTTTGAACGAAGAAATCTCTTACTTTCACTCTCTCTCTCTAAAAAATGGCCCCTCTACCTTCTCTCTTTGAATCCGGCTTGGATTCAAACCAGTTTGACGATCTGGAACCACCACGAGGTTCATGGGAATGTTTTCTGAAAAGCTATCGAAGCAGATCGTTGATCTAGGATTTTGGGGCACCATCCCAAAATTAGGGTAAGTGAGATATTTTAGGGTTATTATTATTTTGAAATATATGGAACCTATGAAGTATTAAATGAGTGTTTTTTTTTTTTTAATATTTGAGTAAGTTGAGATTTTTGGAATACAAGGTCTTGATTCCGTTCGGTTTAGGCATGAACTTGAGGAGCAGGTAAGTGGAAAAAATTATAGCAGCCTTTTAGTTAATTTTTGAATCGGATAAATTCCAGTATAAAATTACACACACACACACACACACACACGCACATATATATATATATATATATATATATATATAGGTATAATTTTCTAAATGGTTAGACTTTTGGATCAAGGATGATTTTAATTAAATATATGGTATTTGGGAAAAATCGTGTGGCATGGAAAATAACTTTCATAATTAAATGGTTATGAGTACTACAGGATTATGATTTATTGTGTGCTTGTAGTAACTGTTTGGGCTGCAAATTCTGCTTGATTGAAAATGTTGATCAGTTGTGAATATTGTTTGATTGTGTACACTATGGTAAACACATGGATGTGCTTGAGTTGTTGGTTTTGTTATTGATATGTACTGTGGTTCATGTAAATTGCGATATAGTGTTGGCAGTGGTATGAGGAGGTCATTATAATGTACCTGATATAAATCGCCGTATAACGTTGGTAGTGGTATAAGGAGGTCGTTATATGGACATTTACATTAAGGGGGTAAAACATTGGCAGTGGCATGAGGAGTTTGTTTTACCAATTTGCTATGAACAGGATTGTGTGTGTGTATTTCTAACTTGTGTGGTTGAGAAGCTTATGTAATGACCTGTCTGGTTGATAGTCTTGTGTGGACCGTGTAATCTATGTGATATTAGTCTTGTGTGGACCGTATAATCTGTGTGATGTTAGTCCTATGAGGACCAGTCCTGTGTGGACGTTGTATTATATGTGGATTTGAACCCTGTGTGGGTGTGAATGAAGACTATGTGAATAATCCTATGTTGATGTGGGTCCTATGTGGATTGTATCGTTCATGTGGTTATGGACCCTTTGTGGGTGTGCATGAACTGTGTGTGTATCCTATGTGGATTGGTTATGGTATGCGTATGTATGTGGATCTTTGTGAAATGATGGCATTGGATGCGTGTAACTTTAATTACATAAGTATTTATGGTAAAGTAGAATACTCCACCCGAGAGCTTGCTGAGGAAGGCGAGTGCCTTGGTAATATTTTGTGGTACCAGCGTAGAGGGAAGTTACCTGTATGGGCAGGTAATCTTCCCTATTCTCGGAGACTTTGTATGGATACATAACCCAAGGGCTTACCAAGTAAGGTGAGTGCCCTAGCATTAGTGTTAGAATAGAAGGAAGCTACTTGTATGGGTGGGTAGTCGTCCCTATGCTCAGAAATTTTCAGTAAAAATAATAATAATAAATATGGTTGTGCGTATAATATCAGATGACAGTGTGATTGTTGGTAATTGGACTTCTCAGCATTTGTGTTTTTGATTATCAGAAAATTACTTTTGGTATGTATTAAACTCTCTGGCACACACGTTTTATAGATTTTTCTTCTTTACTGAGAGGTGTCTTACCCCTTCAAATTTTAATCTTTTCAGGTCCTCCAAGTGATCGAGCTTAGAAAGCTCTAAGGCAGGATTAGTTTTGTGAGTAGTTAAAAGAATGGATATGTGTATAGTTTTGTGTTTAATAATTTTGTCTTGGTTATGTAATTTGGAGAATATGGTTGTATCATTTTATGGGTTTGCATCTGTAAATATAGTACTCTGGTATTTTGTTTGAGGTTGTTTAATTAGTTCTGCGGTGAGATGGTATCAGAGACACTAGATTGGTCTCAAAACACCCTGAGCCCTATATGGCAGGTACGGGGCGTTACACCTGTGGTTTTGTTGCCCGAATGGACACATGAGAAAATCTATGTTCTTGATGTTCAGGTGCCCTAGGAAGAGAGCGGTTTGCTTAGCCAAGGTGATTTTCCAAAAGTTTGGGATTTGATCGCCCGATATCAAGTTTGGCTTACCGAACTTGAGCATTCAATAGCCTAAGGCAATTTTGAATGTGAAAGTTCGGGCTACCGAGTTGGTGGAACAGGTAACTGTGCGAGTTTAGTTGACCGAGGATGGTGAAGTCCTTTTTGGTTCGATCGCTCAAAGTCAAGTCAACTATTTGACCTTTCAACGGTTCGGTCGACCGAGGTGTTTTGAACACCAAGATTCAGTCGCCCGAAATCCTATTCTTTTAGCCCTTTATGTCGTATTTAAATTCAATTGATTCCTTTGATATTATATGTGATTTTGGGGATAATCTTACATGTAAGTACAAGGACCTAGGGTCATTCTAAGGTCTTTGAGCTTATTGGTTCCTACATGCATAATATGCATTTTTATTACAGTCCTTTCCTATATTACTATTGTAGTCCCAAAATGAACATAATATAAATTACAATGAATAAATCTTCAGGGTCTTTTATCCTTCAAGTCTTCATATGCCATCAAATGATCTTACTAATATAAGCATGCACACAAACTTGATAGACATTAAATACCTGATTATTTGTCATAATCAAAATCAGGTATGACCTATTAGGTCAATATTCTCCCCATTTTTGATGATGAGAAATATATCATGCAAAAGTGGGTACAGCCTAGAAAGGCTCCCCCTATCAATATGCATAATGATAAGTTTAAAGTTTTAAAGTTCAAATATTGTTCAAAAAGTACCAAATTTTTCCTCTTCTCTCCCTTTTGGCAACAAAAAGGGGCTACTGTAAGTATAAGGCACGTAACCAGGGCACCGAGTATGAATCATTTTTATACAGGATATGATTGGGAAAGTTTTTAGAATTTTTGGCAACATGCCAATTGAAAGTAGAGCATTTTACCAAAAATACCTATATAGAAATGACCTGATTGAGTTTTAAATTAATAATTTATCCAAAATTACCAACTCAAATAGTTCAGTATGATCAAGACAGAAAAAATAAATAGAACTATCAATATGCAAGAAATATGACAGTCATGCATTCCAAAAACACATACAAACTCACAAATAAATCAATGATAAAATTAAAGTTCAGAGCCATATGTTTCTATGTTTAAGCAGCTCCCCTTAAGTTTATGCATTCTATCAAACTTCTAGGAGGCATCTGTACTATGCATTAGACCTAGCCAACGTCTAATCTATATGAACCTATCTTCCTGAAGGGATTTGGTGAAAATATCAGCCCACTACTCATTTGTGCACACAAACTCAAGTGCCATATCCCCTTTCTGCACATGATCACGAATGAAATGATGTTTAATCTCAATATGTTTGGTTCATGAATGTGAGATAGGATTTTTAGATATATTAATTGCACTAGTATTATCACTTTTAATTGGAACCATATCATAGTGCAATCCAAAATCCATAAGTTGTTGTTTTATATAGAGTGATTGAGCATAACAACTTCCAGTCGCAATATATTCTGCTTCAGCTGTGGATAAGGCAACTGAGTTTTGTTTCTTGGAGAACTACGAAACCAGGGATTGTCTTAAATAATGACTAGTGCCGCTAGTACTCTTTCTATCTACCTTACTACCGGTAAAGTCAGCATCAGTATAACTAACAATCTCAAATGTCATATGCTTATGGTACCATAAACCTAATTCGAAAGTCTCAACTAGGTACCTAAGAATTCTTTTGACTGCTAATAGGTGAGATTCCTTAGGAGCAGCCTGAAACCTAGCACACATACACACACTAAACCTGATATCAAGATGACTAGCAGTAAGGTATAGGAGACTACCTATCATGCTACAATATAATTTCACATCAATAGGGATGCCTTGTTCATCTTTATCAAGTTTTGTGGAAGAACTCATAGGTATACCAAGAATTTTACCATTTTCCACACTAAATTTCTTGAGTAAGTCCCTAACATATTTAGATTGGCATATAAAAGTCTCATGTTTAGCTTGTTTAATTTGAAGTCCTAAGAAGAAACTCAGTTCACCCATCATGCTCATTTCAAATTCACTTTGCATGCATTTAGCAAACTTATTACACAAATCATCATTAGTTGTTCCAAAAATAATATCATCAATATAAATTTGAACAAGGAGCATATTATCATTTTTAGATTTGATGAAAAGTGTAGTGTTGATTTTGCCCTGAGTAAACCAATTTTATAATAGAAAACCACTAAACCTCTCATACCAAGCTCTAGGAGCTTGTTTCAATTTGTACAAGGCTTTAGAAAACTAGTATACATGATTGGGATATTTATAATTTTCAAAATCGGGAGGTTGTTCTACATACACTTTTTCATTTATATAGCCATTTAAGAAAGCACTTTTAACATCCATTTGGTACAATTTAAAGTTTTTAAAAGCGACATAAGTAAGCAACATACGAATGGCTTCCATTATAGCTACAGGAGCATAGGTTTCCTCAAAATCTATCCCTTCTTCTTGGTTATATCCCTGGGCAACTAGTCTAACTTTATTTCTAGTGACTACCTCATTTTCATCCTTTTTATTTCTATAAACCCATTTAGTTCCAATAATGGTATGATCATCGGGCCTAGGAACTAGAGTCCACACTTTGCTTCTTTCAAATTGGTTAAGTTCTTCCTGCGTAGACATTACCCAAGATTCATCTTCTATGGCTTCCTTAATATTTTTGGGTTCTTCCTAGGATAGAAATGCAAAATGACTCACTAGGTTTCTTAAGAGGGATCGGGTGGCTACACCACGTGAAGGTTTACCTATAATTTGATCTAAAGGATGGTTCTTAATGAATTTTTAATCCCTAGGCAACTCTTGAACCTCACTCTCAACTTTGTTTTCTTCAATTGATTTATCATTTGTTTATGAAATGATATCCACATTATTTTCAATAGATAACTTATCTAAACCTTTTCTTATATCAATATCATCTTCATCATCTCTTTTAGAAAACAAATTAGATTCATCAAACACAACATGAATCAATTCAACAACAGTTAATGTTCTTTTATTAAAAACTCTATATGCTTTACTATTAAGCGAATAATCTAGGAAAATACTTTCATCAGATTTAGAGTCAAATTTTCCTAGGTGCTCATTATCTCTTAGTACAAAGCATTTACAATCAAAAACATGAAAATAAGAAATATTAGGTCTATGGTTGTTCCATAATTCAAATAGAGTCTTATTAAGTGAAGGCCTGATTAACACTCTATTCATGACATAACATGCAGTATTCACAGCTTCTGTCCAAAACATTTGGGTAATTTGTGTTCATTTAACGTTGTCCTACCCATCTCTTGCATGGATCTATTCTTTCTTTCTATAACTCCATTTTGTTGTGGGGTCCTAGGTGCAGAAAAATTATGGGAAATGCCCTATAGATCACAATAGTTTTCTATGCCATCATTTTTGAATTTAGTTCCCCTATCACTTCTTATGTGTGTGCTTTTGTAACCTTTTTCATTCATAATTCTTCTACATAGTTTAGTGAATTGTTCACATGATTCATCTTTGTGAAAGAGAAACAGCACCCATGTAAACCTAGAGTAATCATCCACAATAACAAAGGCATACAATTTTGCACCTAGACTTTGAACTTGATTAGGGCCAAATAAATCTAAGTGTAGCATTTCAAGTAGTCTAGTGGTAGATATGAATTTCTTTTTTTTAAAACTTGATTTTTTTTACTTACCCATTTGACATGCAACACAAATCTTATCTTTCACAAAATGTGTTTTAGGTAAGCCTTTAACCAAATCATTTTTCACAAGTTTTGACAACAACTCCATGCTTGCATGTCCTAGATGTCTATGCCATAACCAGCTAGTTTCATTTATTATAGAAAAACATGTAACTTGTTGAGAGGCTAAATTATCAAAGCTAGTTGTATACACATTTTCATGACGTTTAGCAATAAAAAGTACCACAAAAGATACTTTATATCCTTTATCACACAAATGACTAATATTCAATAAATTATGTTTCAAACCATCAACAAGCAATACATTATCAATAACCAGGGAAGGTTCCTTACCAACCTTACCTATGCTGATGATTCGCCCCATTCCATTGTCTCCGAATGTCACGTATCCTCCATATTTGGGAGTGATGGATGTGAACTTAGCCTTGTCGCCGATCATATGCTGTGAGCACCCGCTATCTAGGTACCATATTTCCTTGGAAGAGGACGATCTCAAGCACACTTGCAAGAAAATCTAAGTAACTGATGCTGGTCCCCAAATTATGTTGGGTCCACAAGGGTTAGTGCCTGGATCACCTTTGACTCTCCACACCCTTTTAATTTTAACATGTCTATTTCTAAGTGGACAGTCAAACTGAATATGACCAATTTGTTTACATTTAAAACATATCATTCGATACCGAGGATCCTTAGGTGGAAATTAGGATTTTCATTCTCGGGTAAAATGTCCCAAATAAAGATTAGGCCGTCTTATATTTTCAACACCATCAAATCCAAGACCTTCTTTTCTAAGAGAGTTTCTTTGGGCTCCAAGTAGTTTTTCAAAATTGCGTTGGCTCTCAGTAAATTTAAAAACAATTTTGGAGCTATCCTTCAATTTTCTCTCAATCTTGGCAATTTTCAAATCTTCTTCTTTAAGAATCGAGGCATGAGAGTTCTTTGCAATTTCAAACAGTTTTGACCAATTTTCACATTTCTTTTTCAAAACATCACTCTCCTTGGTCATTTTGTTTAACAATTTAGATATATGAATATATTTATATTGCAATTCCTTAAAAGTAGGCATGGTATTAGAATCACAATTATCATCAGAATAATATGAAGATAAAGAACAAGAAGACAATACCACATCATCTCGTGCCATCAGGCATAAGTTAGCAATCTCAGAGTCGCTGCAATTTAAATTTGAATCACTGCTGTTTTGTCTATCCTATGAGGTACCTACTTTCATGGCTTTATTCTTTTTCTTAGACTCCTTTTTCAGCAACGAGCAATCAGGTTTGATATGCCCAACTTTGTTGCAACTGTAGCACTTGGGAGCGTTCGATTTTTATTTTCTTTTAGTAGATTCTCCCTTCTTAGATACTGAATTTCTAAACTTTCTGTATGGCTTACTATTCTTCCCAAAGAACCTGTTAAACTTCCTAGTAAGCATAGCCATGTCATCTCTAGATTCAAGTTCATTGCATTCACTAGATGTATTAGTAGACATTTTAGTTCAGCCACTTTTCTCATCCTATTGTGCTCATTTTGTCTCTCATTACTAGCTAACTCATAATAAGTGAACCTGTCAATTCATCTAGTGACATAGGCTTAAGGTCTCTACCCTCAGATATGGCCATAGCCTTTGCTTCCCAAACAGGAAGCAAACCCCTAAGGACTTTCCTAATCATCTTATACGCAGGGTAATTGTTTCCTAATGCACGCAATGAATTAATGATGTGTATGAATCTAGTGTACATGCTCTGAATGGACTCACCAGTGTTCATCCTAAATGCTTCATACTCACTGGTCAATATATCGATCCAGCTATCTTTTACATCTCTAGTACCCTTATAGGGGACCTCTAACTTATCCCATATTTCTTTAGCAGAAGAACATGCCATAACTCTATTAAATTCATTAACATCAAGACCACAATACAGATTATTCATGGCAGTAGCATTTATATTAAGAGCTTTCATATGATCATCATCAATATATTCCTTTTTAGTCTTAGGAACTCTAGTTTCACCTTTAGTCTTCATAGGAACATAGTTTCCCTTATAGACAAATCTCCACACCTTCCAGTCAATGTTTTGAAGGTAAATACACATCCTTTGTTTCCAAAAGGTGTAATTGACACCGCTGAAAACAGGAGGACATGTGGAAGAGGGTCCTTTAGGGAAAGGGGTTACAGTGTTATGAGCTATTTAGATCTTTTGCAAAATCGCTATTAAGTCTAATCTACTAAGCTCTGATACCAATTGTTAGCTTTACTGTAATCCCAAGAGGGGGTTGAATTGGTATTTTAAAAATTAATCCCCAAGGTCAATCAACTAGCAGCAGTATTAAACAAACCTAAGGTCAATCTAGTGCAGATAAAATAAATCAATGTATATTCAGTGGAAATTAAACTACACAAGCAATCTAATTAAGCATGCACAATAAAGTAGTAAGGAGAGATGACACCAAATATGTTATCAAGGTTTGACAAACTGCCTACGTCCCCGCCTTGGCTCACAAGAATAAGGATTACACTAAGGCTCACTTAACCGGTGGAGCGGCACCAAAATACAACCAAGTCAATTAGCAGAGGGCTGACCTCAACCTTTACAACCAATACTTCTGCGCTAGATTAACGCCCCCTCAGGCAACGTGTGGAATACAACAGAAACACAAAACAATTTGCGTACAAATATTATGCTTCTTAATCAAGCAGATTTGCATTAGTAATAATCAAAGCACACTAGTAATGTAAGAACAATAAGCTCAATGGTGTATATGTGCAATCAATACTCAAGGTAATAATCATCTCAATTTAAGCACAAGAGTGTATCAACAAGCTAATCTTTAAAACTATGTAAAGATGAAAATCTCAGTCACAGTTTAGGGTTTCAAAAATTTGTACCAAGAATAATCAGAATATCTAAAAAATATTTTTTCAATATCAAAGCACAAAGAGATATTCAAAAATAGGCTTGTAAAAATATTTTTGCACATATAAAAATACAAGCACAATGAGTCTTGCAATAATAATGCAAAGACTCACTTAGCTATAAGGTTTTCCCATACATAGATTTATTAAATAAAATTGGTGGAAAAACCTAGTTAAACCCTCAATCTGAAAATCAAAAATGCAATAAACCAATGAGAGTTTTTAGCACACTAGAACAATTAATAAACACTCACAAGGCTTGATTTCTTAAAAGAATGGTAGTATATGAGTGTACAGGGTTTGTATGAAGAAATAGGGTTTAGGAAATTTCAGAGAATTTTTTGCTTAATCAATGTACTAATTAAATTACTAATCCAAGAAAATGAACCCTTATATATAGAGGAGGTTAAAATTATAACCGTTGGGAATACATAGGGTTTTATTAAATTTGTTTTAAAATTTTTTAGCAAAATTAACCCTATTTAACCCCTTTTAACTAAAAATTTGTTCAACCCAAGAGTTTTGGGTGCTTGACCTGTGATTTGGTCGCCTGACTAAACACATGAGAAAAAGCACGCTCTTCATGTTCAAGTGCCCTAGGAAGAAAGCGGTTTGCTGAACCGAGGTGATTTTCCAAAAGTCCATGATTCAGTCGCCCAGTATCAAGTCCGATTTACCGAACTTGAGCATTCGGTAGATCGAGGAAGTTTTAAACCTGAAAGTTCGAGCTGCCAAGTTGGTGGAAAAGGTAACCGTTTGAGTTTGGTTGACTAGGAACGGTGAAGTCCTTTTTGGTTAGGTCGCCCGAAGTCAAGTCAACTATTTGACCTTTTAACGGTTCAACTGATCGAGGTGTTTTGAACACCAAGGTTTAGTTGCCCGAAACCTTATTCTTTTAGCCCTTTAAGTCCTGTTTAAATTCTATTGACTCCCCTGATATTATATGTGATTTTGGGGACAATCTTATGTGTAAGTGCAAGGACCTAGGGTCTTTCTAAGGTCTTTGAGTTTATTGGTTCCTACATGCATGATATGCATTCATTATTAGAAACATTTTCGATATTACTATTACCGACCCAAAATGAACATAATATAAATTATAATGAATGAATCTTCGGGGTCTTTTATTCTTCAAGTCTTTATATGCCATCAAATAATTTTTCTAATATAAGCCTGCACACAAACTTAATAGACATTAAATACCTAATTATTTGTCATAATCAAAACCAGGTATGACCTATTAGGTCAACAGAAGCATTTCCATGTACAAAAATATATTATTCTCTTTGTATACCTGTGGTTTGGATAGTGAACTGTGCGAGACGTGGGGTATTGCCTGGAGAGGTAGCTCCGCCCAAGATGAGGGCCATCATCATGGAAGATTTAGGCTGTACACGCTCCACCTTTAGAGGCTTTATGGTGGAAACTAGAGATGCCAAAGTATCGTTTGGCTCTATAGTGGGAGGCATATCTATGGGTGCCGATGGACTCGCGGAGGCCTGAGCCTTGCCTGTAGAAGCATATGTTGGTAGAGGGGCCTCCTTTGTCAGAATCACCGGCTTATCCTCACTAGATGTCTTGATCTCAATCATCACCATCGGGCTCACCGGTGGGGTATTCTATGGAGCAAGAGACTAATGGTCGGGTTGTGGCATAGGGGACAAAGGAGTAGGGGACCGCGGAGCTGGGGAAGGATAGGCAGGTGGAGAGGCAGCCATTAGAGTGATGTTAGTAGGAGATGGCAAGGCTAGAGATGCCACAGACTCAGGGGAACTGAAAAAAGCCACAACTAGTGCGAGTGAGGATGATGGAGCTGCAAATCATAGGAAGATGAATGACTCTAATGAACTCAGGAAGCAGACTCGAAGTGCCTCAAAAATCACCCTCAAGCCCTACCTATTCTTAGTCCCGGTCTCAGCTAAATCGTGTTACACCTCCGACTTGAATTACTGAAACTCCTAACATAGACGACACAGGCTGTCCCCTGCCTGAGGCATTTTGGGGGATGCTGGAGGAGGAGGTGTCGTCTTTGGTGGAAGCGCCATTTCTGGAGGTGTAGCAATGAAGGTGGGAGGCTCAGAAGTTGTCCTCCTTTTCTTTTTCGGACTTCGACGTGGTGGCGGCGGAGGAGGATGTGCTGGCTCCTCAAGGTTGGGGTAAAGCTAGGGAACCTCAAACCCAAACCCTGGGATGCCTTCAAATGGTGCCCAACTGTTCATTTTCAGGTGAGCTGTGGTCACCAAGTTCAAGCTTTGGCTCCATGTCTTCTTAGCAGTGACCTCTCCAATGGGCACATGCACGTATAGATCACCCAAGTTGATCTTCTTATTTATCAAGATCACCATTACAAGCTGGGTGTAAGGAATGAGGGGCCTTTTGGGCTCCCTATATGGCTAACCACACACCAGCCTTGGCGGGGGCTTCTTTAGTCTAGGGTGCTTCACGTTCCTTTCGTAGAATGTGAGCATGTCGTCCATAATCATATGTGAAATATCGATTGCTATGTTCTGATAGACAGCATAGAGAACTTGCAGATAGACGCCAAACTATTCAAAGTGGTGCCCAAATGCACATATGCTGCCTTGTAAGACAAGGTCCAGCAGAGGCAGGTAGTCTGGCAAATGATGTCGTGCCGTGCACGTACCCCTCTACATGTTGCCACCATTGTTGTACAAGCCATAAAATATATGGTCGATGATGTGGTGGACATCAGTAGAGTCGATGGCTGTCCACGTAACATAGTCTAACTCCTTATATGACTATGTTTATTCAATTAATGCGGATGTCAGCTCAAATGGTATCCCCTGTACCTTAGTAAATGAGACACCCATGGTGGGATTGTGCAGTATGTTCTAGTAGAACTCTCATACCAATCCAGGATGGTAAGAGGTGGTAGGTAGGGTCATGTAGTGCTCTCGCTTCCTCCTATTCAGGATCTCAATGCAGCATCATTTCTTCTCAGGGATGAAGATCTCGTTAGGCCGAAAATTATACATCGGGCTGAAGTCATTGTCGTTGAGGGTCATCCTTGGCTCCCATTTCCCTCTACTGGTTCGTTCTTGCTCACTCTAGGCCGCCCAACCCTTCTTCTTTTGCTGAGTGGGTAGAATCTGATAAGACCTGGATGAAGACTCATCCCTCGGCTAATCCTCGACCCACTTTCTCTTGGTGGTGGCACACAACAACTGGGGTTGCTTGGAAGTAGCCCTAGAATCGAAACGGCGTGGCATAGTTGAAGGATGTTGGACGAAGATGGAAGGGTGCTTGGAATGAAGAGGATAGGGAGATATATAGCCAGAATGGATGAGGAAGAGTGGGGAATGGGAAGAGACACGAATGCGACGAGGGAAGAAGAAGAGCCTTTGTATACGAATATGGAGATTTTTAGTAAGGAATGGAAGGAGAAAGGCCACAAGGGTTGCCGGAGTTGGATAGGCTTCGACAAGGGTCGCCAGAGGTCACCGGAGGTGGGGCAACCAAGGAGGAAGTGGGTGCAACGAGGGGTGCGAAGAGAGAAGGAGTTTGGGAAAGTTAGAGCTTCACAGGAAGAGAAGGAATTTAAGACGATTTCCTAATCTCGACCAAGTCGTGCTAGTCCTGTGCTGGTCGCGCCTTGGTCGCACCCCCCACTGTAATAAAAAATAGACTCTCCACCAGGTTGCGCCAGAGTGATGTGCTGGTCGCGTCCTCGTTGAGATCCTATGGAATGCAGAAGGTCAAACAATAGTCAATCCTTGACCAGGTCGCAATCCATTGGGTACACCAATGAGCACCTCTATTTGTCATAATAAAGATGAGTAGGGAAAGCTAGTCAATATGAAATACTACCAAGGCATGATAGGCAACCTACTTTATTTAATGGCTAGTACACCTAACATCATGTTCAGTGTCTGCATGTACGCTCATTTTCAAACAGCTCCTAAAGAATCTCACCAAATAGCAGTCAAGAGGATATTGAGGTATTTGATAGGTACTATAGACTTAGGTTTATGGTATCCTAAAGATACAACCTTTGAAATGATTAGCTATTCAGAAGCAGATTAGGCCAGATGTAAGATAAGCCGGAAGAGTACGAGTAGTACTTGCCACTTCTTAGGAAGATCTCTGGTATCTTGGTTTTCCAAAAAACATAATTTCATGGCATTGTCTACTACCGAGGCTAAATATGTAGCAGCAGGTAGTTGTTGTGCACAAACTCTATATATGAAACAACAACTCAAGGATTTCAATTTGGAATATTCGATTGTACCGATTAAATGTGATAACACAAGCGCCATAAATATCTCCAAAAATATTATCTCTCACTCTAGGACTAAGCACATTTACATTCAACATCATTTCCTTAGAGATCAGGTGTAAAAGGAAGATATCATTCTTGAATTCGTAAATACGGATGAACAATGGGCTGACATTTTCACAAAACCTCTTTTAGAGGATAGGTTCATCTCTATAGGACAAGAATAAGGATTATTGCACAGTTAAGAGGTGATATGAGAAAAAAAAAGTTAATAAGAATAAGTGATTGTGTTAAATAATCAAGTGAGGCAAAAGTCCTGAAGGATAGGCGACTGACAACTTACCATCAATCGACTAAACTTACATGAATTTACTAATATATCATGTTCAGGATCATCAAGCGACGAACTCTTCAAGTGCAGTCAATTTACTCTATAACAATCCCAAAAATAGTTATATAAGACTAGTGGAATGATCCTAAACAAAATTATTATTAATTAATAAATTAATTAATTCTTATTAAATTGAATTAATTTAATGAATAATATATCATATAAGTAATATGTGTGTGTGTGTGTGTGTGTGTGTGTGTATATATATATATATATGTATATAATATTAATATGATATCATATAGGATTATTAAGTTATAATAATATAATATTATAATAATATATATTGTATATATACATTAGGTTTCTAAAGGATCTTTTTATCCTTCCTTTCAAAGTATCCAGAGAGTTTTTCTCTCTCCCAAGCATCTCTCTCTCTCTCTCTCTCTCTCTCTCTCTCTCTCTCTCTCTCTCTCTCTCTCTCTCTCTCTCCTCACGCCTTCCCTCTCTCGCTCATCAATTTCTCAGTGAATTCTCGGCCGATTGACGAACGAAAAATACCACTGGGTTCCTATCTTGGCCACCAACATTTTAACTAGAGTGGATTTGTGATTAGGGTGTCATAGGCACTACTCCTGGGATAAGGTAAACCCACTCTCTCTCTTCAATTTCTCCCCAATATTAAGCTAAATTGACGATTAGGCACCACCACAGGGTCCCGGATTCGATCCTTAGCAATTTAATTGGAGTAGATTTTTGATCCTAGGCACCACTCCAAGGTTAAGGAGAGGAGTACAAATTATGTTTGTTGTTTTAAAAAAATTTAACAGATTAAATTATAGTATTGAATTATTAAATTGTAGTATTTGATTTTATTAGATTTTTGAAAATATTCCTGGGATTAAATTAAATTGTAGGATTTGATTAAATAGATTTTTGGGGAATATTTTGGAATTAGATTAAACTGCAGGGATTTTATCATGTTAGTGTTTTTTAATCTTTTATAAATTAAATTCAAATAAGGGAAGTGGAACATACCCGACTTTCTTTAGAATTTGATCGGTTAATGGAAGTGTGTGGGCCAAGGAATGTTAAGTAGCTATTATCCCGAGTTTGAGTTGAGCAAACTAAATTGTATGATTACAAGTATTGTGCTCCAAATGTCACAGGCATCAGTTTTGGATCCCTGCAAACATTTTCTCAGTAAGCAGGTAAGGAGAATAAATTATGACAATTTGTTTTGTGAATTAACTTGTTGACTTAAAGTTCGTGAAAATGAAAATATTGTATATGGTTTTGGAATATTATGACATAGATATTTCCCTGTGTTTATTAGATTATGAGTTATCATTCAAAAGTTGTGTGGCATGAGAAACATGAAATAGCATATTTATACTGAAATATGTGATGATGAGTTTTTACCAAAAATACATGTATGACGATATGAAATATTCAAATATGTTTTATACAAATATAATAATATGTGATATATACAGACATGAATAATACTGATATGATGAAATGAGATAAATATACAAACATGTTTTATACAGAGGCGGTGATATGAGATATATACAGACATGATTTATATAGATATGATGAAATGAGATATAAGCAGACATGATGAGATATACACAAATACAATGATATATATATATATATATATATATATATATATATGCAGAATTATAGTATGATAGTTTTATACTGAATTGTGAAATTGAGATTATGTTACTGTATTATTATATAAATCGTATTATATGGTATAAATGGGTGTATTATATTGGTCTCTAAAAAGGTTGACAATAATGTAGAAGTGTGAAAATGAGTTCCTATTGATGCCGATAGGGAGGTATGCTCAGTATGGAAATTATGCTGTGTAGTTTCTATTGATGCCGGTGGGGAGGTATGCTTAGTATGGAAATGATGTGTTTAGTTTCTACTGATTCCGATGGAGAGGTATGCTCAGTACGGAAAGTTTGTTGTGATGTTCCTACTAATGGCGATGAGGAGGTATATAGAGTTTGGAAACTATGTTGTGAAGTTTGCACTGAGGCCGATGGGGAGGAATGCTCAGTATGGAAAGTAAGTAGGCATTGAGATTTGAAATTATATGATTTTTTGTATTGTGTAAAATACCTATATATGGATTTACGTACACATGGATACTTATTGAGTTAGAATATATTCTGGAGAAATGCTTTTGAATATATATGGTTATGAGTACATATCTACATCCTTTCTTTGTTGAAATAATGATTTAAAGAATGTGTTTTGATATACCAAACTCATGTTGCCACACATTGTCAATAATTTATTCCGTCTTACTGTGAGGTGTCTCACTCTTATAAATTTAACATTTCAAGAAATACCAGGAATCAAGCCTAGGGAGCTCCATGGTAGGATTAGTTGGTTGTGTTTAAAGTAAGTATTGGCGAGAACTGATGTGCGTATAGTAACATTAGGGACACCTAATATTATGTTAAAGTCTGGTTCTGGAGAGTTAAGTATGTATTATGATGATATGAGCACTCTGGTATTGTGTTTGGGCTTAGATGTATATATGTTTGTTTCCACTATTTGGTATATTATAAGTAATGGGCGGGTCACCCCGGCACCCACTTTGGGTCGGGTCATGTTGATGTATGGTATTAAATATTTGATAGATTGATTATTATTGTTTATTATATTGAAAAAAATTGTTGAAAAATCGGGTCGTCGCATTTTTGTATTAGAGCCTAGGTTGCTAGGTTTTGTAAACTTAAGCAGATACAATACCAGAGTATAGGAATGGATCTTGATGGAGGGTAGGAGATGGGTAGATCAGGTGTACAGTAGGATATTGTTATGGAAGTTAAAGTGGAATTTAGGGTTTTGTCTCATAGCCTGGAGGCAAGAAATTCTGTGGTGATTTTTGTGATTTTCCTGGGGTGACGATTTCAGGAAGGCCATAGTAAGCTATCGCCAGTTCTTGTTTCTGAGTGGTAAGACCAAATCTTAAATTGGGAGTAAGGATGTTAAGTTGGTTGGTCATGTAAGGATATAGTATATTTTATATTGTTCAATGAATGTATCGACCGTATTAAGATAGTGGAAGTCTAAGACTATTTGTTCCATTTTTTGGATGGACCCTGGAAGTAGCAATGCACATACTGGAGGTGATGATGCGGGGCCTTCTAATGTGGGTGGTGGAGATTCAAATGCAGTGCTGTGTAGTGTCACCCAGCAAGTGATGGCAAAAATGGCTAGGAATGCAGGGAAATAGGGTTGCACGATTAAACGATTCACACGTATGAATTCCCCGTCATCTTTAGGAGGAGCCAACCCATTCATGGCAAAAGACTAGGTCCAGGAGATCGAGGAGACATTGGCAGTTCTCCCTTTTACAAATAAGTAGAAAGTCCTATTTGCTACCTTTAAGTTGACAGGGGAGGCAAAATGCTGGTGGAGATAAGCGAGATTGTTGGATGAGTAGAGGTCTATGCCTATAGCTATAACCTGGAGCCGCTTTAGGGAATTATTCGTCGAGATTTCCCTGCTACCACTAGAAATGCAAAAGTGGCAGAATTTTAAATTTGACCTAGGGACATAATGGCACAATAGTATTTGTCTTGTTTTGCCCCACACATGGTGCCATACGAAAAAAAGAAGGCAAGAAAATTTGAGAGCGGTCTAAAGCAGGGTGTTAACTTTGGTGCAATCCCATGAGGGGTGGGGGTGAATTGGTATTTAAAAATATTATCCCCTAGGTCAATCCACTAACAACAGTATTACACAAGCCTAAGGTCAATATAGTGCGTGTAAAATAAATCAATGTAAATATACACTGGAATTTAAACTGCAATAGAAATTTAACCAAATATGCACAATAAAGCAATAAAGGAGACAACACCTAGAAATGTTATTGAGGTTCGGCCAAATTGCCTACATTCCCGCCTAGGCTAACAAGCACAAGGATTACCACTATAGGCTCACTTAACGGGTAGAGTGGCACCTAAACAACCAGGTCAATTAGCACAGGGCTGACCTCAACCTTTACAACCAAGTCAATTAACACAGGGCTGACCTCAACCTACACAATCCTTCCAGGCTGGATTATCGCCCCCTTAGGCCATGCCAGGAATACAATAGATTTCTCAATAAAATTTGTGTACAAAAAATGTACTTCTCAACTAAACAGATATGTACTACAGTACGAACTGTATATTCAATGCACTACCAAAAGATAGGATATGATAAGCTCAGTGTAGTCTAAGTGTCTACTTTCAAATATTTATGCAAATATTACAATCAGTGCATGAGAGTGTAAATGATATGATCTTTGTGTCAAATAATGATTTCAATCACAATGCACAAACACAAATCACAAGCACACTTCAAATATCTCAAAAAATATTTTTCTCAAAATAAACCACAAAAGATATTTAAAAATGGTTTGTAAAAATTTATTTGATCTTTGTATCAAAATGATAATCTCAATTAAAAGGTATAGAAACAAAGATCTTTTAGCACTCAAGCAAATATCTCAATATATATTTCTCAAATATAAGAACAAGAGATATTTGAAAAATGATTTGTAAAATATTTTTCGCAACCAAAACCCAATATGAACTCTTGAGTATTGCAAAGAAAATGCAAAACTCATAAGCTCTAAGAAGTTTTTCTACGGAAGGCTTATTTACGAAACCCCCTAGAAAAACTAGAAGCTTAGTCTCAAAGAAAAATTAATCTCAATCAAAATGAGCAAGTGAGATATTAAGCTTGGTGAGATGAACACAAGAGCACTCTTACTAAGTGGTATTTGCAATATGGATGAGTAAGAGTGGGAGTATAAAGCTTGAATATGAAATATAGGCGTTTTGAGATTCAAAGGATATTTGCTAATTATATTTTCTAATCTCATTGCTATTTTTTTGCAAATGAAGGGGTATATATAGAGTTCCCCAAAAATATAACCGTTCAGGACACATGGAATTATTATAAATGTTTTAATACATTTTAATACAATTAACCCCATTTAAATATTTTAACCACAATAAAAATACTGGGGCAACTTGAGAGCACTGGTCGACCGAAGCAAGGTTTAGTTAACCAAGTTGTGTACGTTTGGTCGACCGGGCATAAATTGAACTAGAAGTTTGGTCGATCGGATACCAGGGTTCCAAGGTGATTACGTTTGGTCGACCGAGCATAAATGAACTAGAAGTTCGGTCGATCAGATACCAGGGTTCCAAGGTGATTTTTCTTTACTACACGATTCGGTCGACCAAGAGCTTTTGAACTGAGTAGTTCGGTCGACCGGAGCGTTGAGTTCTCTCACTTGTGAACTCAGTCAACGAGGTGGTTGGCATACAATTTAGGCTCGATCAACCATATGGTCAAATAGTTGACTCGAAGGGAGTTTGGTCGACCGGATGAGAATGAACTGGCAAGTTTGGTCAACCGGGCAGTGGTCAAACTATTGACCCAGCACCGGTTCGGACGACCGAGAGATATTGTACTTGAGCAATATGGTCAACCAAACATGCAACTTAAGTGCATTTCAGTTCTATTTAATTACATAATCACCCTTTCCATTTAACCATATATGTGTGTGTGTGTGTGTGTGTGTGTGTGTGTGTGTATGTATGAGTGTCCAAGGGTCATTCTAGGCCTTCTTTAGGACATCGAAAAAATTCGATGTCAGTCAACCCCTAAGGTCAAACTACGGTCTTGAGCTTGTCCATCCTATCATGTAGGTGAGACATTAATTATTATATACCATGTTCCTATGTTACTATTACAGACCCAAATAAAAGATTAAATTACATACAACATGAAATAATTTTCAGGGTCTTCAGGTCTTCACTTCATGTGCCATGTGTGTGCACTATATGGTACTTTCGATTGGTCCTGCATACAAACTCATCAACCATTAAATACCAGAGTATTTGTCATAATCAAAATAGGATATGATTAATAAGGTCAACACAGGGTATTTATGAATAGGTGGGGGCATTCCAGGTCCAAACTTTTTTAGAATTAGTGGACAAAGCTATAATGATAAAGACTATCCTATAGAGAGGTGCTGGGATAAAGAGTTAGAGGAAGAGGCCTACGCCTCCTGGGTTCTAGGTGAACACCAGACAGAGTCAGTGGAGGAGGCATAATGTGGGTCCATAGCAAGCGGCGGGACACCTAGTCCCTCAAGGTAATCCAACACCCCCTGCTTGTGCTAGGTGTGGTAAGAAGCATTGGGGGGAGTGCTGAGTTAGGATGAATGCTTGCTACCGGTGTGGTCAACCCAGGCATATTGCAAGAGACTATCGAGCACAGCTAGCTGATCCACCCGCTCCTAGACCAATCCGGGGGAACCATCAAGCACCCTGAGGAAATCAACAGAGGAATACCACCCCAGTGCGAGTCTATGCTCTAACACCAGGAGACACTGAGGTGGTAGGCGATGTAGTGACAGGTATTATTTCAATTTTGTCATATAAAGTTATTGTTTTATTTGATTCAGGGGCGACTCACTCCTTTATAGCGTGGGAATTCATCAAGATATGTTTTATAGAAACTCAACCTTTAGATGTTAGTTTATTAGTGACTACGCCAACCGAGACTATAGTGTTGTGTAGGAAGGTACTCAAAGACTGTCTAATCTGTATTCAAGGGAGGTACTTGCCAGTTAATTTGGTATTCCTAGATATGTATGGTTTCGTGATAATTCCAGGAATGGAGTGGCTAGCTGCCCACTGCGCTAGTATTGATTGCTATCAGAAAGAGGTAATATTTAGACCTCTAGGAGACAAGAGTTCAGATTTGTCGGGCTATGTGTACACACCCCGCCACAGATATTATCAGCTATGTAGGCAAGGAGGTTGCTTAAGGAGGGATGCAAGGGTACCTGGCCTATGTAGAAGAAGAGCCGAAAGGGGATTTAAAGTTGGAGGATATCCCAATAGTGCGAGATTTTCCTGATGCATTTTTGGAGGATTTGCTGGGACTGCCTCATGAATGTGAGGTAGAGGTTGCTGTTGACCTATCTCTGGGAACAACGTCAATTTATAAAGCTTCGTACAAAATGACGTCAGAAAAATTAAAGAGTTAAACGAACAGTTACAAAGTTGTTAGATAATAGGTTTATTAGGCCCTGTGTGTCAACCTGGGAAGTGCCGGTATTGTTTGTGAAAAATAAAGATGGATCGATGAGAATGTGCATCAACTACAAAGAGATAAATAAAATGACAATTAAGAATAAATACTCACTTCCCCACATTAATGATTTGTTTAACCAGTTACAAGGGACACAGACTTTGTCTAAAATTGATCTACAATCTAGGTACCATTAGGTAAAGGTCAAGGTAGAGGATGTTCCAAAGATAGCGTACCAGACTTGGTATGGCCATTATGAGTTCCTAGTTATGCTTTTTAGACTGACAAATGCTCTTGTCGTATTCATGGACTTGATGAATAGGGTCTTCCATCAGTACCTGGATTAGTTTGTTGTAATTTTATCGATGACATTATGGTGTATTCCAAAAGGCCCGAGGAACATGAGGAACATTTGAGAATAGTTCTTAAGGTGCTAAGAAAAAGAAGGTTGTATGCAAAATTAAAGAAGTGTGAGTTCTAGTTTGAGCAAATCACTTTCCTCGAACACGTGGTATCCAGGGTAGTATTTCTTTGGATCCGAGCAAGATTGAGGTGGTAGTGGACTGGGAAAAATCGAAAAATGTGCAAGAAGTTAGGAGTTTCTTGGGATTGGCCAGATACTATTGCCAGTTTGTAAAGGGATTCCCTAAATTGTTAGACCCATTAAAAAAACTGACCAGGAAGAGTGTGAGGTTTGAAGGGATAGTTGAGTGTGAATAGAGTTTTTAGGAATTAAAGCAGCGACTCATCATTGCACCGGTTCTGACAATTCCTTCATAAGAAGACGGTTTTTTAATTTACAGTGATGCATCACACAAAGGGCTGGGGTGTGTTCTGATGCAGTTGGGGAGAGTGGTAGCTTATGCTTCACGGCAGCTCAAAGAATGTGAAAAGAATTACCTTACCCATGATCTGGAGTTAGCAGCGGTGGTTTACACATTGAAAATTTGGAGACCTTATTTGTATAGGGGTAAGTATGAGATCTTCACAGATCATAAGAGCCTGAAGTACTTTTTCACACAGAAATAATTAAATATGAGGAAAAGGAGGTGGCTAGAGCTGATTAAAGATTATTACTGCACCATTAGTTACCACCCAGGAAAAGCTAATGTGGTAGTTGATGCTTTGAACTGGAAATCAGTGGGATCAATAGTATCAGTAGTGGTGACCTAGCATCCAATCCAGATGGATGTAGAAAGGCTTGATGTGGAATTGGTAGAGGGAAATCACCAGGCACTCATTGCTAATCTAGTACTTCAGCCCAACATCCAGGAAAGAATTAAAGTTGCTCAGATGAAAGATATGGAATTAATGAAAATTATGGATAAAGTACAGAATGATTTGGGAGCAGAGTTCAATATCTCAGATGATGGAGCTTTGAGGTTCCATACTAGACTTTGTGTGCTTGCTAATACTAAAATTAAAAGAATTATCCTGGAGGAAGTGCATCGATCCTTTTATACAGTGCACCCTGGAAGCACTAAAATGTACAAGGCTCTACGGGAATCTTTTTCATGGTGTAATATGAAGAAAGAAATTACTGAATATGTAAAGCAGTGTTTGACATGCCAGCAGGTGAAAGTTGAGCATCAGAGACTGGCGGGACCATTGCAACCACTTCACATTCTCGAATGGAAGTAAGAGCATATTTTGATGGATTTTATTACAGGGTTATCACCAAGATTGCATGAGCAAAATGCCATATGGGTGGTCGTGGATTGTATGACGAAGACTGCTCATTTTTCTTCCATTCAAGGCTAACTACTCCATGAGTAAATTGACAGAAATATATATCCAAGAGATAGTTAGACTTCATGGAGTACTAGTGTCCATCGTTCCAGACAATTCACATCTAAGTTCTGGAAGAGCTTATAGAGAGCTTTGGGGTCCTAGTTGATTTTTAGCACGACTTTTCACCGCTAAACCAATGGATAAACAGAGAGGACTATCCAAATATTAGAAGTTATGCTTCAGGCTTGTGTGTTAGATTTTGGGGACAGCTGGATTCAATACTTGCCATTGGTTGAGTTTGGATATAATAATAGCTACCAAGCTAGTATTGAAATGACATTGGATGAAGCATTATACGTCGGAGGTACCACAATTATTTAACGAGGGCCAACACTAGTCAGGTAACTGTAACGGTTTAGTTGGTTGCTTGGTTAGTCTATATATGGACTCGCTTAGTGCTAGTTAGCAAATTTTGAGGACGAAATTTTTATAAGGAGAGGAGAATGTAATGACCCCAAAAATATTTATATAAGATTAGTGGAATGATCCTAAAAAAAATATTATTAATTAATTAAATAATTAACATGTGTGTGTGTGCGTGTGTGTGTATATATATATATATATATATGTATATAATATTAATATGATATCATATAAGATTATTAAGTTATAATAATATAATATTATAATAATATATATTATATATATACATTAGGTTACTAAAGGATCTTTTGATCGCTTAGTTCAAAGCATCCAGAGAGTTTTTCTCTCTCCCAAGCGTCTCCCTCTCTCTCTCTCTCTCTCTCTCTCTCTCTCTCTCTCTCTCTCTCTCTCTCTCCTCGATATCTCGGCAAATTCTCGACCGATTAACGAACGGAAAATACCACTGAGTTCCTATCTCGACCACCAACATTTTAACCAGAGTGGATTTGTGATCAGAGCATCGTAGGCACCACTTATGGGATAAGGTAAACCCACTCTCTCTTTTCAATTTCTTCCCAATATTCAACCAAATTGGCGATCAAACACCATCACAGGGTCCCAGCTTCGATCCGTAGCAATTTAATCGAAACAGATTTTTGATCTTAGACACCACTTCAAGGCTAAGGTAGTACAAATTATGTTTGTTGTTTTAAAAAATTTAATCGATTAAATTTTAGTACTTAATTATTAAATTGTAGTATTTATTTATATTAGATTTTTGGAAATATTAATGGGATTAAATTAAACTGTAGGATTTGATTAAATCGATTTTTTGGGAATATTTTGGAATTAGATTAAATTGGGGGGATTTGATCATATTAGTGTTTTTTTAATATGCTAGAAATTAAATTCAAATAAGGGAAGTCGATCATACCCGCCTTTCTTTAGAATTTGACCGGTTAATGGGAGTGTGTGGGCCTAGGAATGTTAAGTAGCTATTCTCCCGATTTTGAGCTGAGCAAACTAAAATGTATGATTACATGTGTTGTGCTCCGTATGCCACAGGTGTCGGTTTAGGATCCCTGTAGGCATTTTTTCAGTAAGCAGGTAAGGAGAATAAATTATGATAGATATTTTTGGGAATTAACTCGTTGACTTAAAGTATGTGAAAATGAAAACATTGTATATGATTTTGGAATATTATGATATAGATATTTCCCTGTGTTTGTTAGATTATGAGTTATCATTCAAAAGTTGTGTGGCGTGAGAAACATGAAATAGCATATTTATACTGAAATATGTGATATATATACAGATGTGAATAATACTTATATGATGAAATGAGATATATATACAAACATGTTTTATACAGAGGCGGTGATATGAGATATATACGAACACGATTTATACAGATATGATGAAATGAGATATATGCAGACATGATGTGATATACATAGAAATTATGATATATATATATATATATATATATATATGTATATACAAAATCGTAGTATAATAGTTTTATACTGAATTGTGAAATTGAGATTATGTTACTGTATTATTATATAAATCGTATTAGATGGTATAAATGGGTGTATTATATTGGTCTCTAGAAAGGTTGAGAATAATGTAGAAGTGTGAAAATGAGTTCCTACTAATGCCGATGGGGATGTATGCTCAGTATGGAAATGATGTGTTTAGTTTCTACTGATGCCGATGGGGCAGTATACTCAGTATGGAAATGACATGTTTAGTTTCTACTGATGTCGATGGGGTGGTATACTCAGTATAAAAATGATGTGTTTAGTTTCCACTAATACCAAAGGGGAGGTATGCGCAGTATGGAAATGATGTGCGATGTTCCTACTGATGCCGATATATAGGTATGCTTAGTACGGAAAGTATGTGTGATGTTCCTCTTGAGACTGATGGGGAGGTATGCTCAGTACAGAAAGTTTGTTGTGATGTTCCTACTGATGCCGATAGGGAGGTATACATAGCATGGAAACTATGTTGTGAAGTCTACACTGAGGCCGATGGGGAGGAATGCTTAGTATGGAATGTAAGTAGGCTTCGAGAGTTGAAATTATGTGATTTTTTGTATTATGTAAAATACCTATATGTGGATTGACGTACACATGGATACTCATTGAGTTAGAACATATTCTGGAGAAATGAATGCTTTGAATATATATATATATATATATATTTATTTATTTATTTATGGTTATGAGTACATATCTACATGGTTTCTTTGTTGAAATAATGATTTAAAGTATGCGTTTTGATATACCATGTTACCACACATTGTCAATAATTTATTCTGTCTTACTGAGAGGTGTTTCACTCCTATAAATTTAACACTTTTGGAAATACCAAGAATCAAGCCTAGGGAGCTCTAGGGCGGGATTAGTTGGCTATTTGTTTAAAGTAAGTATTGCTGAGAACTGATGTGTATATAGTAACATTTGGGACACCTTGTATTGTGTTAAAGTCTGGTTCTAAGAGTTATCTATGTATTATGATGATATTAGTACTCTGGTATTGTGTTTGGGATTATATGTATATTATGTTTGTTTCCGTTGTTTGGTATATTATAAGTGATGGGCAAGTCACCCCGGTACACCACTTCGGGTCGGGTCATGTTGATGTATGGTATTAGATAATTGATAGATTGATTATTATTGTTTATTGTATGAAAAAAATGGTACAAAAATCGGGTTGTCACAAAATCGCTACTAACTTGTGCGATTTTAACAAAATACATAGGTCAAGTGACTAACTCTTCAAGTGTAGTCGATTGACCCGCAGCAGTATGTATACTTACTGTTCGTAAAACCCTAACTTTCACAAATCTCAGTCAACTGACCCTATCCTCTCCATTTACCCGGAGCTCTCTCCTTTATTTCCAAGTGATCTCACTCGAAGATTCCTCTGTTTAATCTTCGAAATACCTCTCCATCTTTCATTCTTATCTCATTTTGGACGATTTCAACGATTACTTTCCCAAGAATCATGCCAAGAACCAAACAAATGGCAAACTGAGGCTCCACCTCCGGCAAAGATGTTACTTAAGATATTCAAAGATGGTTGATGATGCCTCATGCCAAGCAAATCAATCAGGAACATATTCGATCTACCAAACCCATCTTCAGTAAGGTTTTAGATGTTGATTTCTTTAGATATGATTTTCCTGACATTTTATGTAGCGACTTGCTTAATTTTCATATATATATTTTTTTCCTAAATGATACAACTCAATATAACAAATCCAGCAGATCATGATCAAGTTGAACTTGTGGGTACCAGGGATAAAATAAAAACACATAATGAAAGCCTAAGTAATAGGAAACATAAAATCACAATATCATAATCACAAGATCATCCATCTCATTACCAAAGTTATTACATCCACTATATTTAAGTACGTAAATCCCAAAAGAAAGACCTAGGGACATTTTTCACAAAATCCAACCTACCAAAACTTACCTTTTAGAGAGGGCAAATCAACAGTACTAAATCAGCAAAGCTTTACCCGCTCTCCTATCAGGGGCTCCTGAAATGTTTATAAAATTTTGGGGTGAGACACCTCTCAGTAAGAGAAATAAACTAATACTAGTGTGTAGCAACATAAGCATCAATGTGTTATACATATAATCACATACATAAACATAACCAGTAAAACTGTATGTATCATATCTGGGAAAACATATATACTCATTCAAAAGCAAAACATAAGGGTTTTTGATGGCATAGATCATCTCATATAATAATAATAATATGAAAACCACCCTGGTAGGTTAGTTGGCTGTTGTCATGTATTTCCCCCACATGACTGGGTTGTATGGCCCGAAGGTGGGACCTAACAATGATTGGCCGACCACTGCCAAGTCAAAAGTATAGTCTTTAAGTCCGATGGGTTTTCTAGACCTGATCCATACACCAAGGGCGCTCACACTTCTTAAAACCACATCGACCATCCAACCTCATGCCACTCTGTACAATAGCGTTAACACAAATATCATGATGAATCATGAACACATAGCATCGGTACCGTGCAAGTGCTAGCCTAAACCAAGCCAACTGGGTTCTGATAACATATAACATATAATGAAACTGTGATACATGAATATTTCATACCATTAATTACCAAATCAATAACATCATATCATTTGCATATATACGTATATCATGAAAATCATCGGCCCGTACGCCGGTAATTCATATTTTACCATAACTCGGCTCGTAAGCCGGCAAATCATATCCATAGCTCGGCCCGTACGCCGACTAACATATCCATAGCTTGGCCCGTATGCCGAAAAACATATCCATAGCTCGGCCCATACACTAGCAAACATATCCATAGCTTGGCCCATACGCCGACAAAACATATATAAAATTCTCGGCCCGTATGCCTGTATTTCATTATAAAAATCCATATCTTTATCATATTCCCGAAAATTAGTATTTCATTATAAATTCTACTCATGCCACATGAAACAAGTTTTATACATATTTAAATATATCATCTTTTACAGCAGTATTCCCAAACATAAAGTATATATATAAATATATATTTATTTTCCTGAAATCAAATGTTGTAATAACATACATACATTTTCATAAAATAACTAGCTTAGTTTATCCCCTTACCCGATTCCTGAAAAAGCCCCTAAGAAAACAATCCTGCACCCGCAGGGTTCCCCATCCAACACCATGAAAATGATATTTCCTAGAACTAGAGTTCAATATTTGTACGTGTACTACACTTCCTACAACTATCAAGAAACCAAATACTGAGCAGAAAGCCTTACCTTGGATTTGGGATGAATTCCGATCTCGACCCATCAATGATCCACTCCAGTAGATATGCAGAGAACTTTCCCAAGAGTGTCGTGGTGGCTTCGGATCGTCAATTCGGCGAAGAATGGACCCAGAAAACTAGAGAGAAGGTTGGGAAATCGAAATGGGAGAGAGGAAGATTTTACTCCAGAAATTTGGCTGAAAATGGAGTTTAACTCTATTTATAAACTGGCCCCTCATCAACGAGCCATGTCACCTCATCGACGAGGTCATGAAGACAACTCGTCTACGAACTCTCTTCTTGTCGATGAAATTCAGAATCACACAAAACCTCTCTCGGTATTTTTTCGTTGACAAATTACACCCTCGTCAACGAGTCCAATATGCTGCGTCATCGATGAACATTCGCATTCATCGACGAAGACCTACTGCACCCCCTTTTATTTCCTTTTCTCCCTTATTTTTATTATTTGAATATAATAAAATCTCTGGGTCACTACATTTTACCTATGTTCAATGCTTTAGGTTGGGATCGTTTCATTACTTACCAAGCAAAAGGAGTTTATCCAAATCTTGTTAGGCTATTTTATGTTAGCATGGTGAAGGGTGAAACTTTGAACTTAACTCAAGTTATGAATAAATCATTTGCCCTTACTTCTCAAACTCTAGCTGTTAGACTTAGAATTCAACCCGGAGAGTTTGAATGTCCACCACTTGGACAATCCTAGATAATGGCCCAAGATTTCACTCCCGAGGAGTTTTTACCCATGATAATGACTGAAGCTCCCGTTAATTTTGGGCATCCACCTTTGTATCATCAGCTAAATCTACAAGCCCAAATTTTTCAAAAACTCATCACTTATAACATATTGCCTAGGGTAGGGTCTCCTGATCATATCTCCAACCAAGATTGTTTTGCGATGTGATATCTGTTAAAGGGTAAGAAACTTGATTTGCCTAGCTTGATGTTGAAATGAATGATTTCGAGAGAGGAAGCTAGAAAGGTAATTCTTCCATACGAAGGAATTTAAAACCTTGTCTTTGAACATCTAGGCATTACCACTCCATTCACCCTATTCATTAAACGAACCCACTATGATACTTTTATATCTACTACGGTTAAGAAAATTGGTTATGTCAAGTATCAAGAACATGGGTGGTTGCTCAAGGGTGGTAGGGCACGTAGATAGGCTCCAGCACAACAACAAGCACAAGAATCCCAGCAAGCTGCACCACTAGCAGATGATACCCCCTCCTAGTTTGTAACTTATCAACATAATATGAATATGCGGCTGAATGATTTCTGTGGTGAAATGCGTATTGGTTTCAGCTCACTTCAGTCAAGCTTCACTGGACTTGATCAGCGGCTTGGACACCTTGAGTGCTACATGGAAGGCTCATCTTCTTCATGAGGGAAAGCTTCTATGGAAACGAGCTCAAGAGACGAAGAAGTTGATGATGATGATGAGGGCATGGAAATAGATGGTGGTGATGCTGATGTTTAGCTTTAATTTATCTCACTAAACAAATTTGGGTCGTAATATTTGAGCTGCTATAGCTCTTGACATTGCTTTCTTATGTTTTTGCTACTTATTTCTTTAATGTTTAATTTGGATATGTTATTTTCCATGCTATTTCGGATTATATTGAATATTTTTTTTGTATGTTAAATAATGGATATCTGGATTGAACATCTTGAAGGATGCTTGCCTTGAGATTTGCATGCTGAATTATGGACCATATCCTTGTGAACTAAATGCTGATCTTATGGTCCTCAATAGATTTGCATGATACTTTTCTTGATTTATCCTTTTTGTTGATGTCAAAAGGGGGAGTATTTGCAAAATGAGAACATGAGAAGTATAGCAAAATGAGCATTATATTATGATTGTAGCAAAACACAACAAATGAGTATGAAGTTGAATATTGAATATTGCATATAGCTTATACATGACGTTTATTGATATTGAATATATATTCAGGGGGAGTTATACTCGTTACAGCATGATATATGTTGAGATTGCCTAAAGTATTAAAGCATGATATGAAAGCATGGTATATGTCGACATTGCTAAAAAGATTGATATATTCTGATATGAGTTTTGAAAATTCTTCAATTTATGTTGTGACATGTTAAGGATATGCTTATTGTAAGGGAGAGCCTTATTAAGGCATTATAATTTTTGCTCCTTATTTGTCATCATCAAAAAGTGGGAGATTGTTGGTCTAACAAGGCTTAATCTCATTTTAATGATAACAAATCAATGTTACTTAACATGTTTGTTTAAGTTTCAGGGCTTAAGTGTTTTTATGAAATCAAGTGAGCATGCTTGAGCATGCTTGAAGAGCTTGAATGATATTTACACTTAAAGGTATGAGCCATGATGGATATAAAGTATCAAGCCATAAGGGACATGAAGTTCATTGAAGCAGTGAGTAAAGCTTAGAAGAATATTGGAAGCTTCACAACATGAAGACTTAGGAACTTAGATAGATTCATCTTGTTAAAGTCTCATGTAAGTACTTCAAAATTTCAATACTGATGATTGAAGCTCTTAGGATATATCATGGACTTAGAGGCCTATTTTTATACATGAAAAATATTTTCATAAAGTCTCAAATTAGTTTTCCAAGTTAAATTTAAGTTTTGGAACCGAACTTTGAAAACAAAGTGTGCCTTAATGGTCAGGCGACTAATGATATATCATCAGGTGACTGATAGGCTACTAACTTTGTCAATGAACAAATAGAACATATGAATGACCTATCACGACTAGTCAACTGACCCAGTACTGACTTTTAGAAAGCGCTATTTTTAAAAAAGCTCAGGCGATTGACCTTACAGTGTAGTCGACTGATGTTTATGTTTAAAATGTTAATAGCACTAGATTCAATTGAATGGTTTCCAAACGTAGCAAAAAAATTGGGGAAAACATTTAGAAAACCTTGTGCACTATATATATGTATTATTATCGCACATTAGGGTAAGAGACGGCACACATACAAATTAAAAATCTAGTTTATACTGCTGAAAGTTTTTTAAAAGAGCTGTTGTGTGCTCTTGCTGATTTCTCACAAAAATCTGATTTTTTCAACTGAAATCCTTATTATAAAATTAGATTACTAGTGATATACTTCTAAGCTTCATCTTCTTTATTGATTTCATTGAAATATTGTGATTCTAACGTGTACTAATTTGCTTTTTGAGAAGTATTTTTTGTACAAACAATCTTGTTTTGTTTGTTTTGCAATTGATGATTCAAGGATTTTGAATCGTTGCCTAGCGAGAGGATTATTCTCATTATAGAGGTGGCTCCACCTTGATTGGAGAGAGGTTTACTTCACCTGGTAACGAAGTGGAAAGGAAATCCTTAGAGCGGGTCGCTTGAGGCAAGGACGTAGGTTGCGGCCAAACCTTGTAAAAAACACCTAGTGTTTAACTCTTCTTCCCTTACTCTTTAAATTCTTGCAAGATATAACTTGCGTGTATGCTTTATTTTTATTCTGATCTTACTAAATATTAGAACTTGCTAAATATTCGTTTTGGATGTGATTGAATCAAATTACCATATTGGTTGTATGGTTGTGTTGATATATTGAAAATTCAAATAAGCATTATCTCTGAATTCTTGAGTGAAAAGCTAAGGTAAAAGGTTTGAAATTGATTATTCTATTGAAGCACAAGTTGTAAGAAACTCAAGATTGAATTACTGAATTTTTTTCTTGAAAATATCATTGAGAATTGCTGAAAATCAAACTCTGAAAAATTGATTAACTAAATTACTTGAAGTTTGATTTTGTATTATAATTTTAGATATCATATTCATATTCATATTTAGGATTTCCAATTGGTATAGTACGGTCACTACTTAGACATTGTGATTGTGTGAGTGTGGAAGTTTAAAATACATAAGGGTTAAGGTAATCTAAATTGCGCTAATAAAGTTTTTAATTACCCAATCATCCCCTTCTTAGGAATACATCTTAATTTCAAAGGTGTCTAAATCGAGCATACGAGGTCTAAACCAAGTGGAGTCACTCCTAACACATTCGTGACATTGAACTGGACATGATGAAGTTGACAGTGCCCAAAAACTCCTCTCTGGGAGCTTTTTACGCACTTAGAAGCAAAGCTATAATACAAAAAAAAAAAAAAAAAAAAAAAAAACTTAGCAAACTTAGTGGATTTAAGCACTTAGGTGTCCAAGTCAGGCATATAAGGTCCAAACTTAGTGGGGTCAGTCCTAACACATTCGTGACAATGAGCTAGACATGTCAGAGCTAACGGTGCCCAAAACTCCTCCCTGAGAGCTTTTTACGCATTTAGAAGCAAAGTTGGAATACAAACAAACTTAGCAAAATTAGTGGATTCAAGCACTCAGGTGTCCAAGATGGGCATAAAAGATCCAAACCAAGTGGGCTCAATCCTGACATATCCTTCACATTGACCTAGACGTGTTGGAGTTGATGGTACACAAAAACTCCTCCCTTGTTGAAATTTATGCGCTTAGAGGCGAACTTAGTAAACTTAGTTGATTTTAAGCACTCAAGTGTCCAAGTAGAGAATACGAGGTTTAAACCGAATGAGGTCAATTCCGACTGATCAAACTTAACTAATTAAATTTTATCATTTTCTGTTTAACTATGTTCGATCATTCTTACTATCAAATAATTTTTACATAGAGTATGTACATATTCAAAAATTGTATACTAATTTTTTGTATAAGTATTACTTTTTTTTTTTTGTATAAATTCAAATGCATAGCGGAATAACACAAGCATATAATGCAGCACTCAGTGGTGAAAATACAAAATAACACAACCATGCAGATTATACAAAAGAAATAACAAAAGACACAAAGGATTACATGGTTTCGCAATGCCTACATCCACAGGAGCAATCAGTAGTATTTCTTACTATCTTGTGTCAAAGACACGAACAACCATTACAAATACATAGAAACGATGTTTATATAAAGTTCTGAGAGGCTCTCCCACCAAATCCCCAACCAACTTAACGTCCCTATTCAAAATTTGAAATATGCGCTGGGTTCCCGAGCCAAACTGTCAACGGTTTGTAGGCATACCATCGATGATTTCAAATAGAGAGCAAAATCTTTCTGAAACTAGGCTAAACCGTCAATGGTTATAGGGCTACCATTAACGGTTTCCCCTACTGACACTAACATGATTTCTACTATGTTTTCTCTTTGCGCATGCCTTCCATTCAGTATATGAGCCACATAACACAACAATCTCCACCTTGGCAAATACGCCCCTTAGGAGAAACTGAAACATAAACCCGCTACTCCACCTTGATCTCGGGACATTATGCAACGCCCCAAAAATAATTATTACAAGAGGATGTAGTGGTTCCAAAAAAAAAATTTATTTAATTAATTAAACATTATTGAATTAAATTATTTAAACAAGTAATATTATAATAATAAGAATTATGAATTAAGTAATATAACATATTAATATATTAATATAATATATATATATATATATATGTTAAAGGTTATTATTATTATTATTATATAGATATACATACATACATACATACATACATATATACATACATACATACATACATATATATATATATATATATATAATGTCCTTTAGGAAATGAAATTTCCTAAAGAAGTTGCGCCCCCCCCCCCCCCGGTGCGTCCTCATCTCTCTCCTTGTCTTTCCTCTCTCTTTGCTCGATTTCATCATCCTAACAAGCACCGATCGAAAATCAGAAAATACCACTGGGCTCCACTCTCCATCACCGATATTTCTATCGGAGTGGATTTGTCATAGGAGTGACGTAGACATATCTCCTGGGGTAAGGTAAATTCTCACTCTTACCTCAATTTTTCTTAAATCTTAAGTCGAATTGACTATCAAACACCATCATGAGAATTTAGGCTTGATTCTCTACAAGTATGTTGGCCTAATTGGGCTTTTCAATCTTATTTTGATGATAACAAAATGAATGATGATTTAACATATGTTGTTGAGTGATGTTATTTCAGAACAAAGTCTAAGGACACTCACGGTTAATCATGAAAGCAAGATGGAGAATAATGTCAATCAAGTGAAAGCTTCTCAATATATTGAAGCAGTGAACGACAAATGAAGAAATTAAAGGTCAAGCAGATCTTGAAGTCAAAAGTGAACCTCAAGAGGCTGCAAGACTTAGTGATTAAGGAGATCATGCTTAGAAGGATATTTGTAAGTACTTCAAGTTATCACTATTTAGATATGTGAAGCTCCTTAAGATACAAAAACTTAGAGACTAGCACTTAAAAAAAAAAATCTTGAAAAATGTATTTAAAAAGTTATAATTAAGTTTTCAAGTAAACTAGATTTTAAAGAAATCAGAAATAGAAAATATTTGAAAAGAGAAGATTTCCCAGCCGATTGACTAGTGCAAAAAGTGACCTAGTCGAGACCAAGTCAAGTGAGTCAGCCAACTGACTCTGCAGAGAATTTTTGAATTTCAAACCTAAGGGAAAATTTTTAAAATTAATTTTATAATTTAATATTTTTTTTAAAAGTTACCTAAATGGAAGATTTTCAAAATTAATTCTATAATTTAATTTATTTTTTTTCAAAAGTTACCTAAATGCTTCATGTTAAATAAGGAAACTTTTCCTCAAAAAGGTCTATAAATACCTTCCTTACTAAATGAAGAATACATTCTAGCAATACATGATTTCTATGCTAAAACTCTCCTAAAACTCATTCTTGATTACACCTTTGCTGAGTGAAAACTCTACGAAATTATTGGATTAAAAAAGGGTTCTGATTTTGAGTTGCATCTAAAATTCTATATCAATAAGAAAGAAACTTTAGTGACTTTTAAACCTTGAGCTTCACATTTTCTATTTAACTTTGGTTTTGAAATACGATTTGAGATTTAACTTATATAAGTTGCTCTGTATTTGAGAGTGTTTTTATATGCAGATATTCATTCCTTTCTACTAGATCCTTGATGGTTCAAGGTATTGTTGAATCGTTGGACCAAGCATAGGTTGTTGCTTGGAGAGGTTTCTCTTCCTAAAAAAGAGGTTGGTTATTGTAAAGGTTTTTGTTCCACCCGGAAGGAACAAGATATAATGAAATCCTTAAGTGGTTGATCTAAGGCGAGGACATAGGCTGGGGTAAGCCGAACCTCGTAAAAACAACTGTGTCACTCTCTTTCCCTTACTCTTTTTTTAGCAAAATATAAACTGCATGGATGTTGTAATTCTTTCAATCATAAAAAAAACACAAATTGGAAGTTAAATAAATAAAAGCCTAATTTGTTCATGGGCTTGCGGAAACCGAAAGGGAGTATGCTGGTTAATCATTTTTTTTGCGGAAACCACTAAGGAGTACGTTGATTGGTTAACAACTGAAAACCTATTAGCTAAAAGTTTATTTAAATTCTAATTTTTAAAAAGGGGTTGGGTGTTATTTTAATTTTCAGTTCAAAGGCCAACTACAGAATTTGCACATTCATAAATAGGGAAGCTGAATATTGCAAAGCTAATATTAATTACTTGCATGGTGTTTGTTTGGCTTGAATAGTTATTCAATTGGTTGTGTATGTTGTGGTTGAGGATTTAATAGTTGAAGTGTTTGTGTGGATTTCCTCATCAACAAGAATATAAGAAGTCTTTAAAATATTGTAAAACATCAAGAACTTATAAAAAACGCAATTCACCCAATTTCTTGGGACTGCACCTTAGGTTTCAAAGTCTATTGGAGTGGATTTCTCATGGGGTCGTCGTAGGCATAACCCTAAAACTATGATAAGGTGGTTATTTAGAGGTTAATTGTTATTTAATTAATGTAGATTTGGAAACGTTAGAATATTAGTCATTCTAGGGTTGAACTAGGGTTATTGAATTCAAGGGTAGAGTGAGCGCCGTGGGTATGACTTAGGGATCCCTATAGGCATAGTTCAGGAAATCAGGTAAGTGGAATAAATTATAATAGTATTTGTTGAGAATTATTGACTGAGAAATTATGTGAAAATGAAATATGATATTTTGCCTAAAATTATTATGATATGATTATCAGAAAAAAAAAAATTGTGTGGCATATGAGTTATACTGAGAACATGTTTGAATTGGGTTGTGTGTTTTGCATGAAGAAAATGGGAATATGATATAAATATATATACTGAAAGGTTTTGTGCAGAGTTGATTTAAAGAAACCCAGTACCATGTATATACTGAGGTGAAACGAAATAAGAATTGTTTTATTGAGAAACAATGAAAATAATATATGTATATGTATATTGAAGAGTTTTCTAAGAAATGACGAAAAGAGAAACATGGATATGTATATTGGAAAAATAATGAAATGCTTTATTGAGAAATGCTGAAATGTGTGAAATGTGAATATTAAAAATGGGAATATTGCAATGTAAATTCTACAATATGAATATTGAAATTTGGAAATTGAAATGTGATTTTTGAAATGTGAATACTAAATTGAGAATGATGAATGTAAATACTGGGAAATGTGAACATTGCAAAGTGCGAAAGCTGCAATGGGATCATTGAAATGTGATTGATGAAATGTTAATACCGCATAATGATTACAATTATGTGGTAATTGTAACAACCTGCTACTTCTTCATAATTTTTTTTTCCATCTATATACATATAACATAAATATCACCTGTTTGAAATACAACTAATAACACCTTAGGCTCAAAGGAGTACTAAGGAAATTCTGTACATCGTACATATCTAAGCAGCAGTATATAAAAACTAGGAACTGCTATATACAATACCAGAAACTATAATATTCTGAAGTATATTTACAACACAAAATACCCAATGACAACATCAAAAACTTGAGATCTACCCCAACTTACTGGCACCAAAATACAACTACCCTCTCAGCAAGGGCAGCACCAAAGCAACCTCTACCTGCAAGCCTAATCTGCTCGCTTAACTAGATCTCCTGAAAAATAATAAGTCATTAGGATGAGACTATGCTCAGTAAGAGGAAATATGCTATTACTTGTATATGGCAACTGAGTTATTTATTTAACATACTGATATAAAACTGATACTATAAAAATGAGTAATCTGATATACTGTACAAACACATGGTATGTAGTTTAAAATATAACTGAGTATCTGAGTTTGCTATTTGTACATACTGCTAATATAATTATATAAACTGTTGTTGTGTGATATATTTGTACATAGGAACTTCTGCTATACCCTGGGATCTGTATATCATGATATAACCCCTCATGATAGGGTTGTGCGGCCCATAGGCGGGACTTACTCTGGTTGGCCTACCAGGCAAGTCAATTTATATCTGTAACCTCCGCCAATCTGGCCCACTGCAATCTCTCCGAGCAATCTTCAAACTCTAACATCATCTAGCCGGCCACCTCAACCCAGCTCGCTGGGGAGACTGCAATCTCTCCTAGCACAGTTTGACGGAATCCACATACTATCTGAGTAATGTGGTTGCACTTTATTCTGTAAATAGCAACGGTAGCGTGCTCTGCTGTATATATCTATCTGTAATTTCCACAGGGATCTGATATCGTGTAATACTGTATACATATATAAATATACATTTATCTTGCTGCTTTTAACATGATTTCAAAATAATCATAACACTATAATTTTAGCTGTAAATACTGTATTATTTGAATAACATAACTGTAGCATCTTGATGCTATAACTATATATCTGACTGTATAATCTGTCTGTATAAATTGTCTGTAATATCTGTATATCTGTATTATCTGTTTGTACTATCTGTAATATCTGTATATAGTATCTGTAATATTTGTCTGAGTGTTATGGTTTAGAATCATGTTACTCTGACAAATGCTATAAAACATACTTTCTGCTAATAAATTGTATATCTGGATATCTTTAGAATTTTACAATCAACATTTTAAACTATAATAAACTCGGGCCACACAACTGTGTAATCAAAATCTCATGCTTCATTTATGTAATTCTACTGTAAAAATACAATTCATGATATTGTGGAAAAATAATCTGATCAGCATGCTCGTAAATACACATTTAAAATCTTCTGATTTACATATTAAGAATCTCTAGCATAGCATATTTCCCTTACCTAAATTCTGAAAAGTCCCTACTATATCCTAGCTTTATACTCGCAAGGTTTCTTGCTTAACACCTTGGAAAAAACATCCCCCAAAACAAAATATCAGTATTTCTTTGCATACAACATTTCTTATAATTGTAGGGAAAGTAAATACTAAATAAATTGCCTTACCTTGAAATTGGGATGAATTTCGAACCAGCACCACCAATGATCAGTTCCGGCAGACTTGCAAAAAACTTCACCAAGAGCGTCGTGGTGGCCTCAGATCTTCGATCCAGCGAGAAATGGAGCCAGGATCGAAGAGGGGAGGATTTTAGAGAGAGAAAATGAGATTCCTGCACTGAAATTCTGTCAAAAATCTGGGTTTTAGCTACTTATAGCCTTAGATTCATTGATGAGACACGTCATCTCGTTGACGAGTCCTGTAAAGAGTTCGTCGATAAACCTACACCCCTCGTCAATGAGTTTTAGACTGCCACAAACCCTATCTCGGTATCTTCTCGACGATGAGATGTGTCTTCGTCAATGAGACCCTCATAACCTTCGTCGACAAAACTCTTGTGTTCGTTGACGAAGCCCTGATTAATTTCTTAGGTTATTACAGTAATGATAACCCTCACGGACGGATATGGAACCCTAATGATGGGTAGTGATATTGAACACGGTACCATTGCTAGTGGTGATAGTGCAACAACACGAACTCTTGGAGCGTGTAGCTTGGCAGTCAACTGAGCCGTTTAGTAGAGTTTTTGTACCCCCTGAGTTTGAATTAGGGCTATAGGCCGACCAATCCTACTACAGACGTAGGATATATGATAAGATATTTTGATCTAACCGGGTAGGCCAATCATGGTTAGATCTAGCTTTTGGACCGCACAACCCTGACGATGGGGGGAAGCATGGTGTGGAAAAAAGATCCTCAAGGCAGCCATGAGTTACAGATGTGAGAATGGAATTGGGCACTAAGGGTACTCATGTGGTGGATAGTGAAATGGAAATAGAAATGGATATGTGTGAGTTAATAACATAAATAATTGAGACAACGTAAAACTCTCCACCTGAGGGCTTACTTAGTAAGGTGAGTGCCCTGATGAGTATCAGTTGTAGTCAAACCCGAGTTAATCGGGTAAGATCACAAACGATATCATAGCGCAGGGGAGCTGCATATATGGGCGTGCAATCTCCCCTATCCTTAGAAACTTTGCTAGTAAATATGGGTTGTGTAAGAATGAATTTGAGCAATGGTTTCAAAGCTTATAAAAGCTTGTGTTTTTTTTTTTTTTTTTTTGGATCAATTGGGTAAATATATTGTTTGACTGAGAATATATTCAACTACACTGGGCATTCGCAAGTCACCTTGATACCACAATGACAATACAAGTTATATCTACATGATTATGAGCATATATATTAGTGTATTTTTCTAAGATGAATTGATGATTTGAAAAGTAAAATTTGTTATAACTGAACTCATATTGCCCTGCACTGTAAATAATTTATTCTATTTTACTGAGATGTGTCTTACCCAAATTATCTAAACTTTTTAGGGAATAGAGATAGACCCGGTGAAGAGCTCTGTGTTAGTAGGAAGCTAAGACCCTGATATTCAGGGTGAGTTTTTGGACTAAGGAGGTGTGATTTCCCTAGGGTTGTATTATTTTTGGGTATGGGATAGAAATGTATGTGTATGGATATTGATACGCTAGGTATTGTATTTTGGATGGTATGTACATTATGTCTTCCACTATTAGGTTAATATAAATAAATTGTTTGTTTACCCAGTACCCAATGCGGGTCGAGTTATATAGGTGGTATCAGAGATGTTGACGTGGCCAATGTGATGTTTGATGTGTATGATTTAATTATTTTTGTAAAAGAATGGTATGTAAATCGGGACATTATAGTTTGGTATCAGAGCCTCGGTTTCTAGTTCTATAGACTTTAGTAAACCGCAGAATACAATACCAAAGTACATGAATGGATTGTGAGGAGAATAAGAGATGGGTGGTGTGAGATATGAATCAATTATTAATATAGGATGAGATTGGGAATTTGGGGTTCTATCTTGCAGCCTGGAGGCAGGAGTTTCGTGGTTGTTTCTATGTTTTTCCCAGGATGACGATTTCAGGAAAACCATGGATACTATCGTCGGTTCTTGTTTCCAAGTGTCAAACTAAATCTTAAATTGGGAGTGAGGATGTTAAGATAAATGGTTATAGAAGAATGTTTCATAAGTTATAATTTGATAAGTGTATTGGTTGCATGATAATAATTGAGTTCTGAGACTGGTTATTTACTTTTCAAGATAGACCTCGGGAATAACAATGCAAATACTGAAAGTAGTGGCAACGAGGGCGCTTCCACCATAGGTGGCAATGACCTTGAATAGGTGCTGTGTAGTGCAAGCCAACTGGTCATGGCAGGGATTGTGTGGAACTACGAGGGACAAAATTGCCCACCAGTTGACTCGGGCTACATTATCGAGCAATTTATCCACATGAATCCCCCGACTTTTATGGGGAGAGTCAATCAAATCATTGCGAAGGAATGGATCCAAGAGATGGAAGATATATTAGCAAGTCTTCACTGTGTAAATGAGCATAAATTTTTGTATGTTGTTCTAAAAATGACTAGGGAGGCCTAGCGTTGGTGGATGTCGGTAAAGCTACTTGAAGAACAAAGGCCAGAACTAGCAACCCTGACATGGAACCGTCTTAAGGAAATTTTTTATGATCAACACATTCACTCTTCTACCATAGATGCCCATACGGAGGAGTTTATGAACCTGAACCAGAGGAAGAGATCTATACCTCATGAATTTCATGCAGGTACTAGTAAGGGGACTTGGAGAAGACATGGTGGCAGTGTAGGCCAGAGACAGGGAATGGGAGACCGAGTAGTATAGGGCAAGCCGATGCCCCCTCTTTGTTCTAGATGCTATAAGAGGCACCTAGGAGAGAGTGTCGGGTCAGGGAGGTGATATGCTACCAATGCCACTAGCTGGTCCACATAGCGAGAGATTGTCGTGCACTTCCAGTTGTTGCCCCTACTCTTAAACCATACTGAGGAGGTCATTAAGCACCCTGAGGTTTCTAGTAGAGGAACATAGCCCAGGCGCAGGTGTATACTCTTACACTAAAAGAGGCAAAGACTGCAGGTGACATGGTGATAGGTATTATAGTTATAATTTCAGTTAAAGTTATTGTTTTATGTGATTTAGAAGCAATATGTTCATTTATTTATTGGGAATATATTAGACTGTGTAAGATGGAAACTTAACTGTTAGACACCAAATTATTTGTAGCCACACCAATAGGAACAATAGTAAAATGTAGAAAGGTGTTTAAGGATTGTCCAGTGGATATTCAGGGAAGGATATTGTCCGCTAGTCTTGTAGTGCTTTATAGGCATTGGTTTATTCTAATCTTGGCAATGAACTAGCTAGCTGTCAGTTATGCCAGTATTGACTATTATCAAAAATAGGTAGTGTTCAGACTTCCAAGAGGACAAGAGTTTAGATTTGTGGGGTCTTGTGTATGCGCCCCACCACAGTGGTTATTTGTCATTCAGGCGAGGAGGTCGTTGCTGGAGGGTTGTTAGGGATTTTTAACTTGTGTGAAGGAAGTATCATAAGGGGAGTTGAGGGTTGAGGATATCCCAGTAGTGAGAGGTTTTCCTGATGTATTTCCCGAAGGTTTGCGGGGACTGCGTCCTGATCATGAGGTAGAATTTGTTGTTGATCTAGTTTCGGGGACAACTCCAATTTCTAAAATGTCGTATAAAATGGCACCAGTAGAACTAAAAGAGTTGAAGGAACAATTGCAAGAACTGTTGGATGATGAGTTTATTTTGCCAGCGTGTCACCCTAGGGAGCATTGGTATTGTTTGTGAGGAAGGGAGATGGGTCAATGAGAGTGTGCATCGACTACATATTTTCATATTTCCATAAGTCGGCCAAAATAGTGGGGTTAGTGTAATCCTAAAATTAAGATGCCCATAAGAATGTAAAATACTAAGTGAGCAACAATTGGACTCCTATGTTATATGGAAATTCTTTACTCCCTGGGAAGTGATGTTGTCATCATAAGCTGAAAACAAACATAAGAACAAGATGTCATGGGCATCACATGGCCAAGTCTTATGAAGGATCCTATGAATCAAATAACACCTAACAAGATCATCTTTACCAACTTACTTAAAAGAAAAATCATAATGACACTCGTACCTTTAGCAATCTTTTATCCAAAAGAAAAACCATATATGTTAGGACTTGGAACTTTATCTTTTCACTTTATCTAGTTCGAATCCTACTTAGCAATAGGACACCCATTTAATTGCATAGACAATGACTCGGTTGGGATTCGATTTGTATGCAGTTTAATATGGAATCTTCTGTTGTTGTCTACAATTGATTGTGGCTTTTGAAGCCATCTACAGAATCTAATTCTTCTAGCATTAGCAACTCTCTAGTACAAATGAATATCACCCTTTTCCTTCTTGGTTCATTTCACACAAGATTTATGTTGCCAGACATTGTCCGATCACTGATCATAGACTAAACAACTTCATCTGTGTTGTATTTAATACCGAAAAACCAAGACATGTGTTTATTGCATATTTGTCCAATCATTGGAACAAGATCATGATTGGCTAGAAGTCTATATACCAGGACTTAGACTTTTCATAATTGCAATCCTTGTTTTTCATTGAGGATATTTTCCAACTATATTTTGATTTTCAACGTTTGCCAACATAGATTAGAAGATGAGTCTTAAAAACTATTTGAAATCTAGAAACCAACTTGGTACGAAAATGATACTTTACCCTGATTTAAAAGTGTAAGCATGTGTATTAGTTTGGCATTGAAAAGGAATTGGATGAATAGAATTCCAAAGAATGTTTAGAAGCTCATATAATTTTTAATCAAACAAATTATAAAGTTATGATGAGAATTTTGAAGTTTCTTTTATACTTTTGATCTAATAGGCAAATGATTACACATCCTGATCTGAGATATCCCAATAGGGATGGTGCTTGATGAGTATGAGTCATCATTGTAAGTTCTCTTTTTAAAGATGAGGCTAACCATTGCCAGTTATTTATTTATCATACACCTAGTTGGGTGTTTTCAAAAGAAAGTAGTACTCAAAAATCCAAATGGAGTGGAGGTTTCCTTCCAACCAACAAGCTCTCATATTTGACATCTTGAGTGCCTGTCGAAGGGTAGAATTTGGGCACATGTCTGGGGTTTGTAGCAGCAATGAAAGAAATATACGAGTTAACGGATCCCAAACTTCTTTACCCATAGGTGATGAAATTTTAGATATTCTTTCCAAAAGAATTACCAGGGCTACCTCAAAGGGAGATTGAATTTAATATTGATTTAGTGTTAGGAATGAAGTCTAGGTTAACTACTTCATATAGAATGACATTAACTGAACTAAGGCAACCTAGGATGCAACTAGAAGATTTTCTTGACAAGGATTTCGCTCAACCTAGTGAGAGTTATGGTGTGATCCCAAGAGGAGGTTGAATTGGGATTTTAAAATATTTATATAATTTAAACTTCATTGATTCACCACATTAAATCTCATTTAAAAATTAAAGTGTGCATGAAAAATAAGAATGACGATAAATAAACATTCATACACATGCGAAAATTAAAGTGTGGAATTTAAATGAGAGAGAGAGAGAGAGAGAGAGAGAGAGAGAGAGAGAGAGAGAGAGAGAGAGAGAGAAAAGATTTGTTATCAAGGTTCGGCCGATCCTGCCTACGTCCCCGTCTCAAGCCAAACCAGCTTAGAGGATTCCTCTACTTTTTCTCACTTACCTGGTGGATCAACACCATTACAACCTCTCCTTACGGGGTAAGGTAAACCCCAGCTCAAATTTTGGGGTTAAGCCACAACCTACAACTACACCTTACAAAATGGTGCTTTTAGTTCTCCTACCAGGTTTGAGCCAATTCAGTGCACGTCACAGGCTAGTGCAATCCTCTTCCGACCACATGCCAAGAATACAACAATAATAAAAATTTGTGTACAAAGAGAATGCTTCTCAGATAAACAAAGATGTACACAATGAAAACTCTAATATACACTCTCAAATGATTTAAAAATGAAGCTCAGTAGAGTATGATATTTCTCTCAAAATATTTTTCAAGTAAACAAATGAGACTATGGAAAATGATTGTCTTTATGAAAATGACCTTTTAAATTTTAATTTAAATAAGGTTTCCGAGCAAAATATATAAAAGTGAATATTAGCCTAAGCCATTGTCAAGAAGCTTCTCAAGCACAATATATATATATATATATATATATATATATATATATATATATATATATATATATGTTCAAAGCATTCTTGAACTAACCCATAAATTTTCTCCAATAAAAACATTTCCAAATAAATGAATAGGAGAAGTTAGGGTTTTCATTTAAAATGATTGACCTCTATAAAAACAAGTTCAATAAGGTTTTCTAGCAATATATGCATAAGCCTATAAAAGGGCTTAAGTCTTTATATATATATATATATATATATATATATATATATATATATATATAATGGCACGTTTCTAACATGAACTAATTATAGCTAGAAGTAGATTTTCTCAATCTTTCATTTTACGGCTTTTTCTAACAGCTGGGCTTTCATTATGCATTGTGACATAATCAATATATGTATAGAAAATATATGCTTAAGCCTTCAAGACAATTTCAAAATAAATTTATCCAAAATATTTTCAAATAAAAGGTATGGAAGAAATTTGATCTTTGAAGAACATGATAATAAAAAGGCTATCAAGCTTATATATATATAAACTTGAATATAAGGCCAAGCCTTTCTAAATAAAATGTCCAAAATATTTTTCTCCAAAAATATTTTCAAGAGGAGTAGGGGAAATTTGATCTTTGAAAAACAGCAAGAATAAAAAGTAGAGGCTTTCAAGCAATATATATAAACTTTAATATATGCTCAAATATTTTCAAAATTACCTCAATAAAAAGATGCCTTTGAAGTAGAAATATACAAGTGGATATATGCTCCAAGCTTCCTTCAATAACCCATAATGGTTTCTCCCAAAAAGAATTTTCAAAGTGAAAGAGTAGGAGAAATATGAAATTTAATGCACAAAGGGGGTATGAAAAATGAGGGAGAAACAAAGAATGTGTAGACATGCTCTCAAGATATTTCTCCTCAATTTTTCAAGTGTCTTTGCCTTATATATATAGGCAAAAACCAAAACTAGCCGTTTTATGGTCGTTGGGGTATTACAATATGATTTAATTTGAAAACTAACCGTTTTTCGGCCACTGGGGAGCTTTCTGCGTGGACACCTTTCCGTTTTTTGCCCATAAATTTTTATATACAACTCCAAATTAAACATTCTTAGTATCAACAAAAATATAAGAGAAAAAGCCCCAACTTTTATGTTGAACACTTTTTAAGATAAGAGAAGTTATGGACTAAGAATAATGCCCATCAATGAGACGGAAGAAACATGAAGGGAATTTTTCTATTACGGACACCTTTCAGTGTTTTGACCATAACTTTTTCTATATGACTTAAAATTGAACGTTCTTGGTGGAAAAAGAAATCTAAGATAAAATCTCACAACTTTCATGTTGAAAATGTTTTAATATGAGAATGGATTGATCAAGAAAACCATTCATCAATGAGCTGGAAGAAACATGAAGGGGTCTTTGAAAAGCTTGCTTTGGAGTTTTTCATTTCAAAAAAAGAATTTTGCACTTGAAATAATTTTTGTAAATTTGATTTTCCATGAAATATAGAGTACCTAAGGTTAGTCTAAAGTCAAGTATGAGCTTTAAATTAAATCATGAGATGAATGTACAATTAAACCTAATTAATTATTACAATCCAAAAATAAATAAAGTCTTCAAGCTTGCTCTCATGAATCCCATGGAATACGCCGATTGGTGCAAGCTTGAAGTGCATTTACAGCTTTCATTTTGCATCCTTCACTTGTGCTTCCAGAATTATAAACCTATATATTCACTAAGTACACAAGTAAGATGCTGTTGTTTGTCATAATCAAAACAAGAGTCGGACTTAAAAAGTCAACAATCTCCCCCTTTTTGATGATGACAAACACAAGAGCAAAATTGGGTTCGACTGACAAAGCTCCCCCTGCCACTGTGCATAATTTGAAAGATATTCAATAAAGTTCATTTCACAGATGAAAACTTTAGAAATTTCCAAGTTATACATTTAAGTTCAGTGGTTGAATGTGCAGTATATGTTTGAAGCTTACATAAAAAATATTCAACTAAGCACATTTACTAGTTTCCATTTTTGTAAAACAAAAGTAGGAGAATAAATGAATTTTAATTTTGCTCATAGATCTTCTCCCCCTTTTGTCATTAGCAAAAGGGCCAAAAAAAAAATATCTTCTTTGAAAAGAAGACCATTTAAAACTGTAAAGCCCTTAAAATGTAAAATTTCATGACACAAACAAATTTTAGTAAAACATGCCATGAATGCATTTAAGCTCACAAGCAAAGGATAAAATTTAGAAATTATAAGATCATTCTTTCCATAAAAATTTAAAAACAAAGTTCCCTTTGGATATTACTAATAAGTTCTGGGGACAATGCTTGCTGAAAAAGAAATTTTAACATAAGGACTTAAGCAAGCAAAGAATTTTCTGGTATACGTTTAAGAACAGTCCATAATATAACCAGAAAACACAAACATATTTATCTAAAAAAAATTGAAAATTTAGAATAAGATCATATGGAAAATTTTAAAAGATTGTGGCAAGCAACAAGTTGTCACTTAAGTTTTTCAATAAAATCATCATGCTTTAAAGTACACAAGCCACAAAGAATTTCAAAATAGATCTAAACCAAAAATGTTGGTGAGCATAACAAGATAAAAATTATTTTTAGATGCTCCTTCTTTCGATTTGAATCCTAGCTTAGATGCTTTTTTCTACTTATATTGATACCAAAGGTGAAAATTTCATTATGACAGTATAAGCAATAATTTTAAAAAAAATTTACTGGATAAAGATTTGGAATTTTATCCAACCAGTAAAATCATTTTATAGAATTTACATGCATCAGAAAATTGAAATTTAGTCCTACAATGATGTTCATATATTCAAGAACGATCCATATCATAGTATAATTATATAATGAACAGAATATGATGTTCATGGATCCATAAAAGATTAGGACGCATAAAAAAAAAAAAAACAATGATACATATACTGCAATAAAGTTCTATTTTAATTTCTAATGATGCGGCACAACTCCCTTGTATACTCTCAAGCATACATAAGCACATTTATAGTTAAGGATGAATTTCACTTAAAAACATTCATCATATGTTCATCCTTTATAATAAAACTTAGCATGCAAGAAATTATAGTCATTTAGCAAGCAAGGTATTCCAGAATAACTTCAAGACTCAAAGATAAAAAACAATGGAAGAACAATGCATATGAATCCATAGGGCAGGTGATTTTAAATCCTTTTTCATAAGGATGGGTGTAACGACCTGCCTATTTTACAATAATTTTTTTTTAAAATCCTGTACCACTGAATAACATGATAAACCTAATAAAACATAATCAACTTGGACCCATGGGTATGAGGGATATACCTGAAATACAACACTGATACCTAAGCAGCAGAAAACGTAAAATTATATACATATCTAATCATCCATCCAACATAATACCAGAGTTTACTACAACTATCATATATATACACATATCCCAAAATATCTACAAAAAAAAGTGCCCAAGGGTCACTACCCAAAAATCCGTCAGACTCTAGAAATGACTTACCCTTCAGACATGATAGAACAGTCGAACTCTAACGTTGTGGAGCTTTATCCGCTCTTCTATCTGGGACTCTTGAAATGTTTATATAGCTGCAGTGAGACACCTCTCAGTAAGGGAAATAAACTAATATCAGTGTGTGGCAACATGAGTATTTTCGTGTTATACATATAACAGTACATAATGCATAATTTAATAAAACTATCTGTATTATATCTGGGAAAAACAAAATTTATCACAACATGGTATAACATACTGAATTTCTATACATATAAATCATCTTATAAAACTGTACATGAAAAATACCCTGCATGGATAGTTGGCTGGTGTCATGTCTTACCCCCACATGACTGGGTTGTGTGGCCCGAAGGTGGGACCTAGCAATGGCTGGCTGACTACGCAAGACCAATATAAGTCTGTAAGTACGATGGGTATGTTCCTCCTGGTCCGAACACCATAGGGACGCCTGCACTACCATTAAACCACATCGATTGCTGATCTCCCACTGCCCCTTACAGCAAGCGATAGTACTGACATATACATGATTGTGATCATATGGTTACGGTACTGTGCTTCGTGAAAACCTAAACCAAGTCAACCAGGTTCTGATAACATATAATATATTTCCAAATAATGATACATGGTTATTTCTTAATAATATATGTCATGTTATTATTTTCATAAAACTTTGTATAACATATCATATAAAATTTACGGCACTTACACCGACATAACATATCATAAAACCCTCGGCCCTTACACTGGTATATCATATAAAGCCTCGGTCCTTACGTTGTCATATCATATAAAATCTTTGCCCTTTCGTCGGCATATCATATAAAATCCTTGGCCCTTGCGCCAACATATCATGTAAAATCCTTAGTTTGATAATCCCTGTATCATCTTAATATTTTCTTGAAAATAGTAATAACATACTTATTTTGAAAACATAATATTTTATGATCATAATTCCGATGGTAAATATTCTCATCCCATACAAAAGGGGTAATATTTAGACCATAAAACCTGTTCTAAAATAATATTTCTGATATTATACATGAAAACCATATTTCTGATCAACAACATAATTTCCAACATAATTCTACAATATACATATTTACCTGATATTAAATGATGTAAAATAGTAAATACATTTTCATAAGAAATCTGACTTAGTTTATTCCCTTAGCTGGCTTTCTGAGAAGCTCACAAAATACCCAATTCCTCACCTGTAGTGTTCCCAGCACAACACCTAGAAATTAACATTTTCCCCAACAAAACTTCAGTATTTCCTTTCCTAACATATTCTACTCAATACAGAAAAACTAAATACCCAATAATACTGAAATTAACTAACTTACCCAAATTTTGGGATGGTTCCCAAGTTAGCCTAACTGATGATCTATTTTAGCAGATATGAAGAGAATCTTCTTAGGAGTAGCATGGCAGCTTTAGATCGTTGAACCGATGAAAACCTGAGCCAGAAATTTAAAAAGAAGGTAGTGAGGATGAAAATCTAGAGAGAGAAAGGGCTACATGTGAAATTTCTATGCTAAGATCTGAATTTGACATACTTATACACTAACCTTCGTCGACGAGACATGTCACTTCATCGAAGAGGTCAAGAAAGAGTTCGTTGACGAACTCATAACCTTCATCGATGAATTTCAGGCCCTGAAATAGCCCTCCCGGTAACTCCTCGTCGATGAGACACATGTCCACGTCAACGATCCCAATAAATCACTTCATCGACGAACGACCCCCCCTTTACAATTTCCTTTTTCCTCCCTCTTTTATTATTTAAATACCATAATTCTTTGGGTCTCTAAATTCTCTCCTCCTTGAAAAAATTTCGCCCTCGAAATTTATTATTTGAACGATTCACCATCCCTTAAAGAAAATGGGATACTTATTTTATTACTTACCCTTACTTGTGGCAGAGGAATACCATGGTTACATTCAGGGTTCTGGGAGATTACAATACGCATAAAATAAAAATTCTCTCATAACCAAAATACTATCTACTACCAGAAATCATGAAATCTAACTAACTTGCACAAGAGAAATTTTGCATATTCATCAAGAACTTTCCCTACTTAGTACTGATCCCCGCTGAAAAGATGCAGGTACTTTTGTCGTATTTGCTCCTCGAGTTCCCATAAACCTTCCTCTATTGCATGATTTCTCCACAAGACTTTTACTAAAAGAATCTTTTTATTGCACAATTCCTGTTCTTTCCTATCTAGAATCTGTACTAGTACCTCCTCATATGCCAGAGTATCCCCAAGTTCCATGTCACCATAACTGATCACATGAGAGGGATCTAGGATGTATTTTTCAACATAGAGACATGGAATGTGTCATGTATTCTAAATAAAACGGGTGGTAACGCTAACCGGTAGGCAATTGACCCCACTCTCTTAAGGATCTCAAACGAGCCAATAAACCTAGGGCAAAGCTTACCCTTCCTTCCAAATCTCATAATTCCCTTTAATGGAACTATTTTCAAAAACACGTGATCTCCAACATCAAACTCTAGTTTTCTACGGCGAGTATCAGTGTAACTCCTTTGTCGGCTCTGAGCTACACTAATCCTGTCTCTAACGAGCTGAACTTTATCATATGCCTACTGCACTAACGCTGGCACTAGAACTCACCGCTCCCTTAAATCATCCCATTGTAAAGGAGAACGACATATACTACCATAAAGCACTTCGTAAGGTGTCATACCAATTCTGGCCTGATAGCTATTTCGTATGCAAACTCCACCAGCGGCATAAACTAAGTCCAACTACCCCTAAAATCCAGCACGCACACTCGCCGCATATCTTTAATATCTGAATCACCCTCTCAGTCTGGCCGTCCGTTTGAGGATGGAACGTCGTTTTGAAAGATAACTGAGACCCCAGAGCCTCCTAGAAGCTCCTCCGAAACCGTAACGTGAAACGTGGGTCTTGGTCTGATACAATAGACACTGGCACTCCATGTGATCATACAATCTCCTGAATATATAATTTCACCAGTCTGTCTATGGAGTAGCTGACTTTAATAGGAATGAAATGAGCAGTCTTTATCAATCTATCAATGACCATCCAAATAACATTCTGACCATGAGGTGCCGGCGGTTGACCGATCACGAAGTCCATAGATACATGATCCCACTTTCACTCTGGGATGTAAAGAGGCTGCAACTGGTTTGCTGGCCTTTAGTGTTTAGCCTTTACTTACTGGCACGTCAAACACTGCTACACAAACTCGGTAATTTTCCTCTTCATGTCGCTCCCCTAGAAAGACTCCCATAGATTCCTATACATTTTAGTACTACCTAGATGAACTGTGTACAAGGACCTGTGAGCCTCCTCTAAGATCATCTTCCTGATGTCTATAACTGTATGCATGCATAACCTGGAATGAAACCTCAGGGCCCCGTCATCAGAAATACTGAATTCATCTCCCTATCCGTCCCGCACCTTAGCTTTCAGCTTTGCTAATTTCGCGTCATCTCTCTGAGCTATCTTAATCCTTTCCGGTAGAGTAGGTTGTACTATCAGGCTGGCAATAAATACCTAAGGATCAGTCTCTACCAACTCTACATCAAGTCATTCCAGATCCATCTGGATCGGATGCTGAACCTCCATAGCTGCCAGTGCTATTCCTACTCATTTCCTGCTCAGAGCATCAGCTACCACGTTTACTTTCCCTGGGTGGTAACTGATAGTATTGTCGTAATCTTTAACAAGTTCTAACCATCTTCTCTGTCTTATGTTCAGCTCTTTTTGAGTGAAGAAGTACTTCAAACTTTTGTGATTGGAGAATATCTCGTATCTCTCACCGTACAAGTAATGTCTCCAAATCTTTAACACGTCCACCACTGCAGCCAATTCCAGATCATGGGTAGGGTAGTTCTTTTCATACTCTTTCAACTGTTGGGAGGTATAAAATACAACCCTACCATGCTACATCAATACACAGCCGAGCCCTTTCAAAGACACGTCACTGTAAATTAAGTAACCATCACCCCCTAATGGAATGATCAATACTAGTGCAGTGACAAGCCTCTGTTTCAGTTCCTAGAAGCTCTGCTCGCAATCCTCATCCCATTCAAACCTAACGTTTTTTTCGGTTAGTCGTGTTAGAGGTCCTGATAAAGCTAAAAACCCCTCAACAAACTTATGATAATAACTCACTAATTTCTTGAACATTCTTCGGCCTTTCCCAATTCAACATTGTCTCAATCTTGCTAGGATCCACTGAAACACCATCACCTGAAATGACATGCCTTAGAAACGACACTTTCTCTAGCCAAAATTCACTTTTACTAAACTTGGCATACAATCCTTTTTCCCTGAGCATCTAAAATACCAGCCGTAAGTGTGCCTCATGCTTCTCAAAACTCCTAGAATAGACCAGTATATCATCAATAAAAACTACAACAAACTGATCTAAATACTGATGAAAGATTCCATTCATCAAATCCATGAATACTGCAGGAGCATTCTTCAAACCAAAAGGCATAACAAGGAATTCATAATGCCTATATCTGGTCCTGAAGGTTGTCTTCGAGACGTCTTCTGCTTTTACTTTCACCGGATGGTAGCCTGATCTGAGGTCAATCTTGGAATAGACCCACGTACCCTAAAGCTAGTCAAATAAATTGTCTATACGGGGTAGAGGATACCTATTCTTGATCGTCACCTTATAAATTTCCCTATAGTCTATACACATACGCATAGACCCATCCTTCTTCTTTACAAACAACACTGGAGCTCCCCATAGTGGTACACTGGGACAAATAAATCCTTTACTTAACAAGTCTTGCAACTGATCCTTTAGCTTTCCCAACTTAGCTGGAGCCATTCTGTAAGGAACTTTAGAAATTGGTGCTGCCCGAGAAGTAGATAAATAATGAAATATACCTCGCGGTCGGAAGGTAACCAAGGTAGATCTTCTAGAAAAACATCTTGAAATTCCTTAACCACTCATGTATTGCCCATCTTCGATTCATTTTCTGACACTTCCTTTACAAAAGCCATAAACCCCCAACAACCATCCAGGAGTAATATCCTTGCATGTATGGCTGATACTAACTGAGGTGGGGATTGTACATGTGACCCTATGAACCTGAATTCTGATCTTCTCGGAGGTCTGAATATCACTTCTTTCAAACCATAGTCTATACTGGCGTAATTGGCTGCCAACCAGTCCATACCAAAAATTACATCGAACCTATGCATATCCAATACTATCAAATCAGTTGGCAAAACTTTCCTTTGAATATCAACTGGACAGCGTCGGAGCACTCTACTACACCTTACTACTGACCCTGTCGATGTAGTGACTAACAGTTCGGTGTCTAACAACTGTGTTTCTGCCCTACATAATCTAATACATTCCATAGACACGAATGAGTGTGTGGCTCTTGAATCAAATAATACAATAACTTTAAATGCAAACATGTTAATCATACCTGTCACCATATCACCGGCTATCTCAGCATCTCTAAATGTCAAAGCATAAACCCTTGTTGGAACTACATTCCTTTGCTGGCCTCCACAGGGTGCTTGATAGCCTCCTCGGTACGGTCTGGGAGCAGGTTTGGTATTAGGTGGTGTAGGGCAATCTCGCACCAGATGTCCTTGCCTACTGTAGCGATAGCAAACAACTCTCCCTGCTCGACACCCTCCTAAGCGTCTCTTTCCACAAGTTTGACAAACAGGAAAATTCTGCGCCGCTTGCAACTCACGACCTCTAGTCTCCTACCTCTACCCTCTACCATAGTTTCCTCTCCTCCACTGTCCCTGCCTAGATCCCTACTGGTATCTTGAAGGCATAGATCTCTTCTTCTGTCCTTATTCCTCTACATCCATGTGCTCACTAGCCTCGGCCAAAGCTGCTCTATCAACTAACTCAGTAAAATCCTATATCTTCAACACTACCACCTGCTTGTATATTCCTTGCCTCAATCCTCTTTCAAACTGCCTCGCCTTCTTTACTTCATCAGGAACAATATATGGGGTGAAGTGGGATAGCTCTATAAACCGCGTCGCATACTTCTGGACCGACTGCTATCGCTGCTTCAAATCAGGAACTCTTCCACTTTAGCTTCCTTGATAGTGGCTGGGAAATATCTATCAAAGAATAATTCTTTAAATCAATCCCATGTCATAGCTATCGGCGTCGTCCTCTGCTGCTCTAGAAATCTCACAGCAATCCACCACCTCTCAGCCTCCCCTGTCAGTTTATAGGTGGCGAAGAGGACACTTTGCTTCTCTGTACATTACAATACTGCCAAAACTTTCTCGATCTCCTGCATCCAATTCTTAGTGGTTGCAGGATCAACTCCTCCTGAAAATGCTAGAGGATTCATCTTGGTAAATTTTTCTATCATGCACTCATGGCCTGCAGATGGGCCTCCCTGTTCTTTGGAGTTCCTAGCGATCTCAACCATAATTTGCTGAGCCACGCTGCGTAGTACCGTATCAGAATCAGCCCCGCCTGCACTCGAGGGCCCTACACCATCACTACCACTCACATGGGCGCTACCTCCTCCATGGTCCATCCTAAAAAGACGATAAACATGACTTACGGACCCTATCCTTATAACTTACACATCTAACCAAAATCCTCTATTTTGACATCCTTATCTTATTTTTTTAGATCAAGTCCTACACTCTAGAAACACAACTCGGCAATAGTTTACTATGGTTTCCCTAAAATCGTTTCCCCATGAAAAGCATAGAAATCACCACGGAAGTCCTGCCTCTAGACTGTAAAACAAAACCTTAAATCCTTTTCCTATACTCAGGTATCATTTCCACTGCACTCTAAAGTATATAGAACCTAGCAACCTAGGCTCTGATACCAAACTATAACGACCTGCCTATTTTATAATAATTTTTTCTAAAAAAAACCTGTACCACTGAATAACATGATAAACATGATAAAACATAATTCACCTGGACCCATGGGTACTAAGGATATACCTGAAATACAACACTGATACCTAAGCAACGGAAAACGTAAAATCATATACATATCTAATCATCCATCCAACACAATACTAGAGTTTTACTACAACTGTCATATACATACACATATCCCAAAATATCCAAAAAAAAGTGCCCTACCACCCAAAAATCCGTCAGACCCTAGAAATGACTTTCCCTTTAGACAAGATAAAACAGTTGAACTCTAACGCTGCAGAGCTTTATCCGCCCTTCTATCTAAGACTCCTAAAATGTTTATATAGTTGCGGTGAGACACCTCTCAGTAAGGGAAATAAAATAATATCAATGTGTGGCAACATGAGTATTTTCGTGTTATACATATAACAGTACATAAATCATATTTAATAAAACTATCTGTATCATATCTGGGAAAAACATAATTTATTATAACATAGTATAACAAACTAAATTTCTATACATATAAATCATCTCATAAAACTGTACATGAAAAATACCCTGGACGGATAGCTGGTTGGTATCATATCTTACCCCCAAATGACTAGGTTGTATAGCCCGAAGGCAGAACCTAGCAATGACTGACCGACCACGCTAGATCAACATAAGTCTGTAAGTACGATAGGTCTACCCCTCCTGGTCCGGACACCAGAGGGAAACCTACACTACCATAAAACCACATCAACTGCCAATCTCTCATTGCCCCTTACGGCAAGCGGTAACACTAACGTATACATGATCGTGATCATATAGTTACGATACCGTGCTTCGTGAAAGCCTAAACCAAGCCAACCAGGTTCTGATAACATATAATAAATTTCCAAATAATGATACATGACTATTTCATAATAATATCTGTCATGTTATTATATTTATGGCCTTTACGTCGACATAACATATCATAAAACCCTCGACCCTTACGTTGGTATATCATATAAAACCTTGGCCTTTACACCGGCATATCATATAAAACCTTGGCCCTTACATTTGCATATCATACAAAATCCTCGATCCTTACGCCGACATATCATAAAAAATCTTTAGTTTGAAAATCCATGTATCATCTTAATATTTTCCTGAAAGCAGTATTAACATGCTTATTTTGTAAACATAATATTTCATCATCATAATTCCCATGGTAAATATTCTCATGCCACACAAAAGGGGTAATATTTAGACCATAAAATCTATTCTAAAATCATATTTATGATATTATACATGAAAACCATATTTTTTATCAACAATATAATTTCCAACATAATTCTACAATATACATATTTATCTGATATTAAATGCTATAAAATAGTAAGTACATTTTCATAAGAAACCTGATTTAGTTTATCCCCTTACCTGACTTTCTAAGAAGCTCACAAAATACTCAATTCCTCACCTGTAGTGTTCCCAACACAACACCCTGAAATTAACATTTTCCCCAACAAAACTTTAGTATTTCCTTTCCTAACATATTCTACTCAGTCCAGAAACACCAAATACCCAATAATACTAAAATTAACTAACTTACCCAAATTTTGGGATGGTTCCCAAGTTAGCCTAACTAACGATCTACTCCAACAAATATGAAGAGAATCTTCTCAAGAGTAGCGTGGCAGTTTCAGATCGTCGAACCAGCAAAAACCCAAGCCAGAAACTTAGAGAGAAGGTAGAGGGGATGAAAATCTAGAGAGAGAAAGGGATGCATGCTAAATTTCTGCGCTGAGATCCGAATTTGACATACTTATACATTAGGCTTCATCGAAGAGACACGTCACTTCATCGACGAGATCAAGAAAGGAGTTTGTCGACGAACTCATAACCTTCGTCGATGAATTTTAGGCCCTGAAGTAGCCCTCTCGGTAACTCCTCATCGATGAGACATATGTCTCCATCGACGATCCCAATAAGCCACTTCGTCAACGAGGACCTGCTGTGACCTCCCTTTACAATTTCCTTTTTCTCCCTCTTTAATTATTTAAATACCATAATTCTTTGGGTCTCTGCAATAGGGCTTAAGCTCCCCTGTATATTTGCATGCATACATGAATGCATTTAGTTCAAGGATGATATTCATTTACATGCACTCATTATATATTCATCCTTTCAAAGGTTTTCAACATGCAGCAAATATTGGACTTTTAGCATATAGGCATGACGTATTGCATTTCAATTAGCGCTTGATAGCCAGTCAAGGTCATACTCAAAAATTATGCAATATAAAGATGACACAACTCAAAATATACAATGAGTGTGTTACAAATGAAAACTCCCCCTATGTTATCCATTTGATCTAGTTTATGGACCATCATCAAAATATGTGTCGTTTAAATACAACGATGATGTTTTACCATTTAGGTCCTGAGTGAAAGTATATAACCCAATGATTTGGATCAAATGGTGTTTGTGAACTAGAATTTCCTACGTAAGATTATAACATGTATACATATTTTCAATTTATATAGAATTTTGAATTTAACATGTACTAATATGTTCAATTAATTTGCAATGATTAAAACTATTCATTTTGTCCAACCCGCATGCAGTGGATTTCAAGCCATGATCATTAAGCATGCATCATCAATGAATATTCAGTAATGGAAAAATACATATAACATTGTAAATGACCACTTAATATAAAATATTATGCTCAACATGGTCACAAATTTGAAATTGCATAAAACTTGTGAAACTATTTAGAATTCAAAAATAAGTCTTATGAAGTCATGATTTCAGTTAACTAGATGGCATGTGATTATATAATTACTCAATTCAACATGCAAGATCCTAGTTAACTACCAGCATGCAATTCACAGTACTGCATCAGCCATATAGTTGGCATTCAGAACAAGCATGCATACCTGTATGGCTTAAATAATAATTTTTGTTATAAATTATCCATCGATCAGATAATATAATCATTAAGTAAAGAATGGATAGTAGCATTCAGCTCACGCAAATCATCCAATATAATTAAGTAGGGCAATAAGATATATTGAAAGTAAGCACAATATAATACAGCATTTATTGGATGAAATTTAAAATCATGCTGCTCCCTTTTTTCATTCAACTCATTAGCCAAAGAATTCTTTATTCAATTAGCAATATTTGGCATAACTAATATTTTCTACTAGGGAATGAGTTTTAAATGCATTTGAATATGATTGATCATTTAAGCTCAATGAAGAGTTTAGGGATATATGATACATAGCATTGATTGATTCCCTAAAACTCAATTCAATGTGGTGGCCAACAATTAAGACTTTAAGCATATATATATATATATATATATATATATATATATATATATATATATATATATAGGTTTAAGAAATAAGAACACATATGTCCACTTGAGGAGAGTTTCACTTAAGCATGCTTCTAAGATTCGATTCAAGAAATGATAATATATTTCAACATGCTATAGCCAATATAATCAAATACTAACCAATCATCATGATATATATATATATATATATATATATATATATATATTAAGTTATTTATTTCACTAAAATTCTTATATTGGCATGCTCTTCTATGGTTCTTAATAAAACAATAGTGTATATTAAAATTTAAAATTTTAAGCATAAAACACTACTTAAGCATTTAAAGTATTATAACCCCTTTTTATATTATTTCCTAAAATCTTATGAGTATATAAAATATTCCTATGTAGCATCTCATAAGATGGTATACTAATATCATATGATTCATAAAAAATTTAATACAAAAATATCACATGAATCATGGCATAGAATATTTAATAAAGTTGAAGGAGGAAGATGTACCTATTTTGATTTAACTCCTTAGTCGTTTAAGCCTGAAATCCTTGAAGTGGTGTTTTCCTCTCTCTTGGTTTTTCCATGCTTCTTAATATTCCTAAAACACCTTAACACTACTAGTACAAGATATAAACCTCTTTAAAAACAATAGCAGCATAAGGCACAATAAATAATGCATGACACTCAAATGAAATGCATCAAAACCAATGTCATGCCCATTCATTTCACATTCAAGCTTGGGAAACTATGGATTTTGAAAATCATTTTTATTGAGATAAAAATCCTTTAAGAAACTCTTTCCAAAACCTCCAATCAATTGATTTTACAAAAATCATTTTCAATATTCAAATAGTAAAATCTATACAATAAAAGCAGTGGAGGATTTGCAAAGGTTTGATCCTAAAAACAAGGATACACCAAATATGAGCCCTTGCAATCTTTATAAAAAAAACTATTAAGCTTATTGCAACCAGACTCTAATACCAATTGAGAGTTATGGTGTGATCCCAAGAGGGGAGTGAATTGGGATTTAAAAATATTTTGCTAATTTAAACTTCACCAATTCACCACATTAAATCTCATTTAAAAATTAAAGCTTATAAAAAATAAGAATGACAATAAATAAACATTCATACACATGCGGAACTTAAAGTGCCAAATTTAAATAAGAGAGAGAGAGAGAGAGAGAGAGAGAGAGAGAGAGAGAGAGAGAGAGAGAGAGAGAGAAGATTTGTTATCGAGGTTCGATCAATCCTGCCTATGACCCCACCTCAGGGCAAACCAGCTTAGAGCATTCCACTACTTTTTCTCACTTACTGAGTGGAACGACACTGTTACAACCTCTCCTTACTTTATGAGGCGAGGTAAACCCTAGCTCAAATTTTGGGGCTGAGCCACAACCTACAACTACACCTTACAGGAAGATGTTCCTAGTTCTCCTAACCGGGTTTGAACCAATCCGGTGCATGTTACAGGCCAGTGCAACCTTCTTCCAACCACACGTCAAGAATACAACAATAATAAAAATTTGTGTACAAAGAGAATGCTTCTTAGATAAGTAGAGATGTATACAATGAAAGCTCTAATAAGCACTCTCAAATGATTTTAAAATGAAGCTCAGTAGAGTATGGTATTCTTCTCAAAATATTTTTCAAGTAAACCAATGAGAGTATGGAAAATGATTTTCTTTATTAAAATGAACTTTTAAAATTTAATTTAAATAAAACCTTCGAGCAAAATATATGAAAGTGGATATTAGCCTAAACCATTGTCAAGAAGCTTCTAAGCACAATATATATATACCAATGAATTTATATGCTCAAAGCATTCTTGAAACCCATAGATTTTCTCCAATAAAAACACTTCCAAATAAATGAATAGGAGAAGTTAGGGTTTTCATTTAAAATGATTGACCTTTATAAAAATAAATTCAATAAGGTTTTCTAGCAATATATGTATGAGCTTAAATATATGCTTTAGTCTTCAAGACAATTTAAAAATAAATTTCTCAAAAATATTTTCAAATAAAAGGTATGGGAGAAATTTGATCTTTGAAGAACATGATAATAAAAGGCTATCAAGCTATATATATAATCTTGAATATAAGCTCAAGCCTTTTTAAATAAAACATCCAAAATATTTTCTTCAAAAATATTTCAAGAAGAGTAGGAGAAATTTGATCTTTGAAAAACAACAAGAATAAAAAGTAAAGGCTTTCCAGCAATATATATAAACTTAAATATATGCTCAAACATTTTCAAAATTACCTCCAGAAAAAGAAGCCATTGAAGTAGAAAAATACAAGTGGATATATGCTCCAAGCTTCCTTCAATAACCCACAATAGTTTCTCCCAAAAAGAATTTTCAAAGTGAAAGAGTAGGAGAAATAAGAAATTTAATGCACAAAAGGGGTATGAAAAATGAGGGAGAAACAAAGAATGTGTAGATATGCTCTCAACATATTTCTCCTCAATTTTTCAATGTCTTTAGCTTGTATATATAGGCAAAAACCAAAACTAGCTGCTTTATGGCCATTGGGGTATTAAAATATGATTTAATTTAAAAACTAACCATTTGTCGGCCGTTGGGGAGCTTTCTGCGTGCACACCCTTCCGGTTTTTGCCCATAACTTTTTATATACAACTCCAAATTGAACGTTCTTAGTATCAACAAAAATCTAAGAGAAAAACCCACAACTTTTATGTTAAATACGTTTCAAGATAAGAAGTTATGGACTAAGAATAATGCCCATCAATGAGACAAAAGAAACATGAAGGGGATTTTTCTGTTACAGACACCTTTCAGTGTTTTGACCATAATATTTTTTATACAACTTTAAATTGAACGTTCTTAGTTGCAACAGAAAGTTAAGAGAAAATCCCACAACATTTATATTGAACATGTTTTAAGATGAGAATGGATTTATCAAGAAAGTCATTCACCAATGAGCCGGAAGAAACATGAAGGAGTCTTTGAAAAGCTTGCTTTGGAGTTTCTCATTTCAAAAAATAAAATAAAATTTGCACTTGAAATAATTTTTGCACATTTGTAAAATGATTTTCCATGAAATATAGAGTGTCTAAGGTTAAGTATGAGCTTCAAATTAAATTATGATATGCATGTACAATTAAACCTAATTAATTATTACAACCCAAAAATAAATAAAGTCTTCAAGCTTGCTCTCATGATTCCTATGGAATACGCCGATTGGTGCAAGCTTGAAGTGCATTTACGGCTTCCATTTTGCATCCTTCACTTGTGCTTCCAGAATTATAAACATGTATATTCACTAAGTACACAAGTGAGATGTCGTTGTTTGTCAAAATCAAAACAGGGATCAAACTCAAAAAGTCAACAACCAGTATATCATCGTAGGTTGCACCTGTGTTATTCACTAAGCAGCATAATGGGACCTTGAGGTTATGCATTAATCATTGGAAGTTGAGTCATGTTACATTAAGAATTGGTATTGATTTCCAGGGATTGGTGGATTTTTTTATTAATCGGTAAAATCCCAAAATTTTTTAAAGATTGATTTGCAATTAAATTATCACTAATTAAGATTTGAGAATTACACATCCCAAAAACATAATTGAGTGCACAGTAAGATCACTATAAGTTTCTAGTATTACCAACTGGGGTTACCAATGCACCTTACATTTTCATGGATAGGATGAATCAAGTTATTCGACCATACTTGGATCAAATTATTATAATTTTTATAGATGATTTTGGAGTATTTAAAGATTCAAGAAGAGCATGAACAATATTTATGATTAATTTTTCAAACATTATGAAAATATCAGTTATATGTTAAACGAGAAATGTGGGTTCTGGACAACTAATACAAAAATTTTGGGTCATGTCATAATTAAAGGATAGTCATCTAATGACTCATCCAAGGTTACGTTAATGTTAAATCTTTGGAAGACTCGAGATAAAAATTGAAGTCGTTGTATGTTGGTGCTGAAGCAAGGTGTGTTGGGACAAGGTGTATAATTCAACTATTTATGTTAGTTACCAGTTCTAATAGAGTTGTTTAAAAGATTAACTCAAAACTTGTTAGGTTAACGATAGATTTTACTTGGAGTTGTATTTAACAAATTTCAATGACGAAATTTTTATAAGGAGGGGAGAGTGTAATGCCCAAAAAATAATTATTACAAGAGGATGTAGTGGTTCCAAAAAAAATATTTATTTAATTAATTAAACATTAAATTAAATTAATCAAACAAGTAATATTATAATAATAAGAATTATGAATTAAGTAATATAACATATTAATATATTAATATAATATATATATATATACATATATATTAAAGGTTATTATTATTATTATTATTATTATTATTATTATTATTATTATTATTATAATATATATTTTGATCCTTCACTGAAGAAGCTACGCCCCCCCTTGAGCATCTCTGTCTCTCTCCTTGTCTCTCCTCTCTCTTTCCACGATTTCATCGGCCTAACGAGCATCAATCGAAAATTGGAAAATATCACTAGGCTTCATTCTCCACCACCAACATTTCTACCGGAGTGGATTTGTCGTAGGAGTGACATAGGCATATCTCTTGGGGTAAGGTAAATTCTCACTCTTACCTCAATTTTTCTTAAATCTTAAGTCAAATTGACGATCGGACACCACCACAAGAATTTAGGGATGATTCTCTACAAGTCTAGCGGAATGGATTTCTCGTGGGATCGTCGTAGGCATAGCCCCAAAACTAGGATAATGGGGTTATTTAGAGATTAATTGTTATTTAATTAATGGAGATTTGGAAATGTTAGAATATTGGTCATTCTGGGGTTGAACTAGGGTTATTAAATTCAGGGTTCAGGTGAGCACCGTGGGTATGACTTCGGGATCCCTGCAGGCATAGTTTAGGAAACTAGGTAAGGAGAATAAATTATAACAGTATTTGTTGAGAATTATTGACTGAGAAATTATGTGAAAATGAAATATGATATTTTACCTGCAATTATTATGATATAATTATCAAATAAAAATTGTCTGGCATATGAGTTATACTGAGAACATGTTTGAATTGGGTTGTGTGATTTGCATGAAGAAAATGCGAATATGATATATATATTGAAAGGTTTTGTGTAGAGATGATTTAAAAGAAACCCAGTGCTATGTATATACTGAGCTGAAATGAAATAAGAATTGTTTTATTAAGAAACAATGAAAATAATATATGTATATGTACATTGAAGAGTTTTCTAAGAAATGACGAAAACAGAAACATGGATATGTATATTGGAAAAATAATGAAATGCTTTATTGAGAAATGTTGAAATGTGTGAAATGATATATATATATGAGATGAAATGTGAATATTAAAAATGGGAATATTGCAATGTAAATTCTGCAATATGAATATTGAAATATGGAAATTCAAATGTGATTTTTGAAATGTGAATACTGAATTGAGAATGATGAATGTAAACACTAGGAAATATGAACATTGCAAAGTGCGAAAGCTACAATGGGATCATGGAAATGTGATTGATGAAATGTCAATACCTCATAATGATTACAAGTATGTAGTAATGATAACCCTGACGGATAGATATGGAAACCCTAATAATGGATAGTGATATTGAGCATGGTACCATTGCTAATGGTGATAGTGCAACCCACGGACTCTTGGAGCGTATGGCATGGCAGTCGACTGAGCCGTTTAGTAGAGTTGTTATGCCCCTTAAGTCTGGATCAGGGCTATAGGCTAGCCAATTGTACTATAGATACAGGATATATGATATGATATTTTTATCTAACCGGGTCGGCCAACCATGGTTAGATCCAGCCTTCGGGTTGCACAACCCTAATCATGGGGGGAAGCATGGTGTGGAAAAGAGATCCTCAGGGCAGCCATGAGTTACAGATGCGATAGTGGTACTGGGTACTAAGGATACTCATGTGCTAGATAGTGAAATGGAAATGGAAATGGATATGTGTGAGTTAATAACATAAATAATTGAGTCAAAGTAAAACTCCCCGTCTGAAGGCTTACGGAATAAGGTGAGTGCCCTGATAAGTATCAGTTGTAGTCAAACGCGAGTTAATCAGGTAAGGTTATAAATGATATCAGAGTAGATGGGAGTTGCATGTATGGGCGTGCAATCTCCCCTATCCTCAAAAACTTCTCTAGTAAATATAGGTTGTGTAAGAATGAATTTGAGCAATGGTTTTAAAGCGTATAAAAGCTTGTGTTTTATATCTATGTGATTATGAGCATATATATTAGTGTATTTTTCTCAAATGAATTGATGATTTGAAAAGTAAAATGTGCTATAATAGAACTCATATTGCCACACATTATAAATAATTTATTCCATCTTACTGAAATGTGTCTCACCCAAAACATCTAAACTTTTCAGGGAATAGAAACAGACTAGGTGATAGAGCTCCGTGTTAGTAGGAAACTGAGACCCTGATATACAGGATGAGTTTTTGGACTAGAGATGTTTGATTTTCCTAGGGTCGTATTGTTTTTGGGTATGGGATAGAAATGTATGTGTATGGATATTGATACTCTAGGTATTGTATTTTGGATGATATGTACATTATGTCTTCCGCTATTAGGTTAATATAAATAAAATGTCTATTTACCCGGTACCCAATTTGGGTCAGGTCATATGGGTGGTATCAGAGTTGTTGACATGGCCGATGTGATGTTTGATGTGTATGATTTAATTATTTTTTATAAAAAAAATGGTATGAAACTTAGGGTGTCACACATTAGGTTGGTACCATCTCTCTTCTAGCAATTGAAGACATTCAGCAAGTCCAAGCAATGCTTGAACTTGTCCGCGGTAATCGGCTTCATCAAGATATTTAGTGTGTTCTCAGATGTGTGAACTTTCTCCAGCACAAGTTCACTTGAAGAAATCAACTCTCGGATATTGTGGAACCTTACATCTATATGTTTGGTTCTAGCATGATACACTTAATTCTTCGCCAAATAGATGACACTCTGACTGTCACAGCGTAGCTTAACTCCACCTTGTTGTATGTCCAGCTGCTTGATTAAACCAGTAAGCCACAATGCTTCCTTTGCAGCTTCGGTGATTGCCATGTACTTCGACTCAGTTGTTGATAATGCCACCAGAGATTGTACCATAGGCTTCCAACAAATAGGTCCTCCCGTAAAGAAAAATACATACCCTGTTGTTGACCTCTTGTTATTAAAATACCCTACATAATCTACATCAACAAATCCAATAACTGATAGATCACTCTGTTGCTTGCCGAACATGATGCCATAGTGAGAAGTACCCCGTAAGTATCTGAAAATCCATTTTACGGCATCCCAATGTTGTCTACCTTGATTTGAAAGAAACTTACTCATCACACTGATTACATGTGTCAGATCTGGTCTTGTACATATCATGGCATACATTAAATACCCCATAACACTAGCATAGGGGAGGTTTGATATGTCCCAAATATCATCATCCATCCTTGGGCATTGAGCAGTAGACAAGTTAAAGTGATTCGCTAAATGTGTACTTATCGATTTTTGTATCAGCCATTCTAGACCTTTCCAACACCTTCTCCACGTAATCGCTCTGAGATAACCACAATCTCCCTGTAGTTCTATCCCAAAAAATCTCCATCCCAAGTATCTTATTGGCTACACCAAAATCTTTCATGTCAAACTCCTTATTCAGAGTCTTCAACTGATTTACCTCAGTTATGTCCTTTGAGCAATTAACATGTCATCGGAATACATCAATAAGAAAATATAAGAACCATCATCAAGTTTCTTCCCATACACGCAACAATCATAATCACACCTCTTGTAGCCTATTTGGATCATATAGGAATCAAAATGTTTGTACCATTGCCTCAGAGTCTATTTCAGCCCGTAAAGAGACTTCTTCATTTTACAAATTAAATACTTCTGCCCGAGTTGACTGAATCCTTCTGGCTGTACCATATAGATTTTCTCCTCCAAATCACCATGGAAAAATGTTGCCTTCATGTCCATTTGTTCCAAATGCATATCATAGTGTGCCACTAATGCCAACACTACCCTGATGGAGGTGTGTCTGACCACAAGTGAGAAGATTTCATCATAATCTACTCCTTTCTTTTGTGAGTTCCCCTTTGCTACTAATTGTGCCTTGAAATTCTCTCTTTCCTTTTGTGATATTGCTTCCTTCTTCCAATATACCCAATTACAACCTATCACCCTCTTCCCATCTGGAAGCTCCACCAATTCCTAAGTCTAATTCTAATGCAATGACTCCATTTCCTCCATCATAGCACCCATCCATCTACTTTTCTCTTGGTTGTGCACTGTCTCAAAAAGTAGTCCGATCCTTGCAACTAGTAATGAAATCATAAAATACCATATCATTAAATCCATACCTGGGTGGTGGTCTGATAGTGCGTTTAGATCTCCAAATAGGAACACTGTTAACTTGTTGGTTTCCCGAGCAAGAACTCTCTGCAATTTAAAGACCATGGTCATTGCCCTGAGTCTCTAACTGTGCACAACATGCTCATCTCTGCTCTAGTTTTTTGGCTTCCATTTCTTTTCATCATCTTCTTGAGTACACTTCACTATAACTTTTTCATTGAAAACTACATCTCTCCTGATCACCACCTTATTTGTCATTGGATCCCATGGCTTGAACCCCTTCACACCTTTTTGATACCTCAGAAAATTGCAGCATCTAGACTTTGTGTCAAGCTTCGATCTCTCCTCATTAAATGTGCACATAAGCTGGATAATCGAATACTCTCAAACCAGAGTAGTCTACTACATTACCTATCCATACCTCCTCTACAACTTTCCCCTCTAGTGATGCCCTTGGTGTTTGGTTAACCAAAAAACATGCCATACTAACTAGCTCAGCCTAGAAGTTCTTTGATAGCCCTACATTTAGCCTAAGACACCGAGTTCTTTGAACCAAAGTTTAGTTCATCCCTTCTGCCACAGCATTTTTCTATGGCTTCTGGTGAATACTGAAATGTGTCCTAATGTCCTGCTGCTCACTAAACTCTATGAACCTCAAATCAACATACTTGGTCCCATTTTCTGACCAAAGGCATTTAATTCACCTCTCGGTGTGATTTTCCACCTCAACTTTTCTCAATTTAAACCTGAAAAATGTATCAAAGTTGTGTCGCATGAAGTACACTTAGACCTTCCATGAATAATCATCAATGAAACTCGCAAAATACATATGTCCATCCTATGATGCTACTCTCACTAGCCCCCAAACATTCGAATGAATGTAGTTAAGAATACTTTCCATCTTGTGAATGGTTTGAACTGCACCCTATTCTGCTTCCCAATAATACAAAATTTGTAGAAATTCAACTTATATGTTTTCAAACCCTTCAAAAGTTTCCTGTTATGAAATTCTTTCATCTCATGCTTAGCCATATGCCCTAGCCGCATATGCCATAAAACGGTGTCATCAAACTCAGAATCTACGACTGCAGCTCGACCTATAACTATAGTGCCCGTAAGTGTATAGATGTTTCCTGCTAACTTTTGCCCTTTCATCACCATTAGAATGCCTTTACACACCTTCATAATCCCACTTTCGGACTTGTAACTAAATCCGTTACAATCCAAAGTGCATAATGAAATTAAACTCTTTCGTAGATCCTATTGATCCTATGGGTCATGCCCTGTTTTGATTATGACAAATACTTTGATATTTAATGTCTATCTAGTTTGTGTGCAGGTTTATATTAGCAAACCAGTTGATGGCACATGAAAGCAAACCATGAAGACCCTAAAGAATTTAATTTGTATTGTCAAATCAATGATTGTAATATGAGTCCGTAATAGTAACTAGGTATATGGTCTGTAACAATCTCTGCATGTCATGCACGTAGGTTTTTGTAAACTCAACATGACCATAGACTGAACTTAGGGTACCGAATGTCATTAGGGCACCCTTCAGGTCAACCAACGCCGAATTTTTGGGACTATCTCAAAACGACCTTAGTAAGACTATAGTAAGACTTTAGGTCCCAACACTCACATATATCATACAAAATATAAGGGTGTTTGAAAATGAGCTTAAAATTGAACATTATTAAGTAAATTGTGAGAGCTCGGGCGACCAAACCACAGAATTTCAAAACTCCTCAAGCGCCCAAACTGTTGAGAAGTCAACAGTTGACTTGGGCTCTCGGGTGATCGAACCATTTTGTGTGTACTATCCACGGGAGCTCGAACCCTTTAAAATGGACATTCCACTTACTCGGGTGATCTATCCATTCAGTTCAGAAAGAGCCCCGGGTGTCCGAACACATGAGTTCGGGTGACCGACCCTATGACTGGGCACCTGAAGTTACAAACAAAGGCTATTGACTTTGATTCGGGCCATTAAAGCATGACATGGGCGACTGAACTTCTTTGAATATATTTTAAAGTTGTGTCTGTTTGGGCGACCGAACCATGGTTCAGCCACCCGAACCTTAGCAGGTTAAAATTATTTTAACTACAGTAAAATCAGGTTAAGTTGAGTTAAGTGTGTTTAAACATTTTGAATCTTTTCTAATAATTCCTAACAAGTCCCAAACGGTTATAATTTTAGCCATGCCTATAAATATGGGTTCATTTGTGAGGATTAGCAAGAGATTAGCCAAAAATAATTAGCAAAAATCCTCTCTATCTCAAATACTCTTTTTTTCCAAATACTCTCAAATTTATATTCCCTTGATACATTTTAGTATTGTGAGAGTATATTGATTGTGCTAGTGTATGTTAGGTTGCTAATATTCCTAGTGTTCTTGTTTGATTTATTTATTTATTTTTGGGGAGTTAGCAAAGTTTTTCCTATAGATTTTATTTAATAAATCTTGTGTTGGGAAAAACCTAGTAGCTTAAGGATCTTTGCATTGTCATTGCAAAGATTCCTATACCTTGATTTTGCTGTGCAAAATATTTTCTACAAGCTATATTATTCTTTCAAACAACTTTTGAGCATATTACATTGAAGAAAATATTTTTGAGATGATTTAAAGATTTTTGGAGCATCTTTGAAACTGTGATTCATTATTGAGATTTTATTTGACTTGTTTCAAAGAAATAGCCAGATTAGAACACTCTTGAGCATATTAGCGATCATATCTTATTGAGTGTGGGTTGCACAAAAAGACACATCACTGAGCTTACATTTACCTATATTGTTGATGTTTATGTGATTGCTCTTATTGGGTACATATCTGTTTTACATGAAAGTATAATCACTGTACCATTTGAGTAAACATATTGATGTATTTCCAGGCGTGGCCTGAAGGGGCGGTAATCCAACCCGGTAGGGATTGTGTAAAGGTTGGGGTCAGCCCTTTGAATTTGACCTAAGGCATTCTCTGCCTCACAAGGAGAGTTTGTAAAGGTTGAGGTCAGCCCTATACTAATTGACCTTGTTGTATTAGGTGCCGCTCCATCCCTTAAGTGAGCATTAGTGGAATCCTCGAGCTTATGAGCTAGAGGCGAGGACGTAGGTACAGTTGGCTGAACCCCGATAACATATCCTATGTCTATTTATATTTCCGCACTTTATATTTACCGCACATATACGTTATTGTGTGAATGATGCGCATGATTTAAATTCCACATATTATACTTATCGGTGCATTTGGGTAGACTGACCCTAGGTTGTGAATATACTGTTGCTGAACTAGTTGAACCTAGGGAAGAAATTTTTAAACACCCAATTCACCCCCCCCCCTCTTGGGAATACACCAAATCTAACAGATTTGGTATGTATTTTACATCACATAAGGTTCTCACAACACCATTAAACATATTAATTCTTACGTTTCCTATTCCAATTATTTTACGTGAAACATCATTACCCGCCAAAACAGAACCATAATTAATCGAACTATAGGTACTGGACCATTCTTTATTTGGTGCCATGTGATAAGAACATACCGAGTCTAGGATCCAAGAGTCCTTGAGACGATTCGACCCTGATGAAACTGAAAGAATATCGCCATCACTACTTTCTGAATTTCCTTCTTCAACTACATTCACTTATTTGAAGAGCCCTCTTTATTTTTAGCATTACCCTTCTTCCATTCCGGACACTCCATCTTTATGTGCCCCTTTTTACCGCACTTGAAAAACCGAATATCCTTCTTCTTCTTGAACTATGATCAAGACTTATTTTGATTTGATCCATTTTTGAATTTCTCTCTCCCACGTTCATGATTACTCTTCACGACAAGCCCTTCACCATGTGAAATTTCATCGCTGACCTTCTTTCTTTGATGAAAGCCCAGCAACATGCTTGTTACCTCTTCCAAAATCAAAGTTTCTTTATCCCATGTTAAAGTCATAACCAAGTTTTCATACGTGTGAGACGTTGGTAGGAAATTCAGTAGCATCAATGCCTTGTCATCTTCCTCGAATTTCACATCATCCCATTTTAAATCACTTATGATTTGATTGAATGCATTGAAGTGTTGGTTCAAATCTGAACCTTCCACCATCTTAAGCCAATATAACTTTTGCTTGAGAAATAGTTTATTCGTAAAAGACTTAGACATGTACTGACTTTCGAGTTTCTGCCAAATAGCTACAGGAGAATCCTCTTCCATGATGTGATACAACACATCATCGGCCAAACACAATCTGATAGTATCCACAACCTTTGCCTCCAATTCCTTCCAATTTGCCTCATCCATGCCTTCCGATTGAACTCTGTAGAAGGTCTTCACTATACCTTCCTGCACTAACAGATCCTTCACCCTTCTTTACCATAAACAAATTTTTGATTCCATCAAACTTGACAACGTCAAATTTTGCAAACGAAGTTCTCGAAGCCAATTCAATAATGCTCTAATACCAATTTGTTGTATAAACTCAAATGCACAGTGGAATAACACAAAAATATAACACAACACTCAATGATGAAAATATAGAACAGCACAACCATGTATAAAATTTAGTGATCCAAAAAAAATAAATAAATAAAAATAAAATGAGATTAAAAAACTAAAAAAATTAAATTAAATTAATTAAATTATTATTATTACTATTTAAATTATATATATAATATGTTGTTGACTTTTTAGTCAGCTCCTCATTTTGATTATGACAAATCACAGTATCTTATCTGTGTGCTTTAAGTGTATGAACAAGATTACTTGTCTACGCACAGATGACAGATATGAGATGGAAGCTGAGACGCACTTAAACGCGTATATTCCATGGACTTGCAAAGGAGTAGCGCATGAAGACCGATGTCTATTTCTAGTTGTATCTTTATATTTTATTTTATATTTGGGTATGTAATAATATATATCAGTCTGTAATAATCTCTACATGTCATGCATGTAAGTAATTGTAAGCTCAACAAGACTGTAAATTGACCATAGGGACCAAATGACCTTAGGGCACCATTCAGTCCACCGACGCCAGATTTTTAGGACTATCTCAAAACGGCCTCAATAAGACCATAGTATGACTCTAGGTCCCAACAATCATACACACATATCATATAAAATACAGGAGTGTTAAAAATGCACTTAAATTGAATATTATTAGAGAAATTGAGAGAGCTCGGGCGACCGAACCCCAAGAGTTCAAAACTCCTTGGGCGCCTGAATTGTGTAGAATTCAATAGTTGACTTAGGCTCTCAGGCAATCGAACCATTTTGTGCATACCTTTCACAGGCACCTGAACCTCCTAAAAAGGACATTCCACCAACTTGGGCTACCGAGCTATTTAGTTCAAATTGAACCCCGACCGACTGAACACATGAGTTCGGGCTACCGAACCTATGACTGGGCACCCAAATTTACGAAGAAATGTTTCTGACTTTGATTCGGGCCACCAAACTGGAACTCGAGCTGCCAACACTATTTAAAGACCTTTTATGAATGTGTCTATTCGAGCGACTGAACCTCAGTTCAGCCACCCGAATCTTGTCGGGTTAAAATTATTTTAACCGAGGTAAGTACGGGTTAATGAGCGTTAATACTTCCTAAACACTTTGGAAATTTTCTAAGAATTCCCTATGGGTCCTAAACGGCTATAATTTCACCTTGGTCTATAAATATGAGTTCATTTATGTGGATTAAGCTGAGATTAAGAAAAATCATTAACCAAAATTCTCTCAAACTCAAAATCCCATTTTTCCTATAATACTTCCAAACACTCTCATACCTTTATTCCATTGATTATTTTTAGCTTTGCGAGAGTTCTTGCTTGGGCTATTAATTAGTAGAGGTTACTAATACTCCCATTGTTCTTGTTTGATTGATTAATTTATTTTTGGGGATTTAGCAAAGTTTATCCCACATATTTGAATATAATAAATCTTGTGTTGAGATAAACTAGCAAGTTTAGGATATTTGCATTGTTATTGCAAGAGTCTCATAGCTTTGATTTTGTTGTGCAAAATATTTTTTACAAGCTAAAATATTTTTCAAACTACTCGTGTGCTTATTTCATTGAAGAAAATACTTTGAGTTAGTTTGAATATTTGATTAAGCATCTTTGAAACTCTTATTGAACATTGACATTTGATATTAATGTGTTTCAAAGATTTATCTTGTTTTGAACACTCTTGGGCATATTAGTGATAATACCTTGTTGAGTGTTGCTTGCACAAAATCACATCACTAAGCTTACATTACCTATATTGTTGATGTGTATGTGATTGCGCATATTGGGTACATATCTGCTTTACATGAAAGCATAATCACTGTACCATTTTTATTGAGAAAAATATTGTTGTATTCTAGACGCGGCCTGAGGGGGCGGTAATCCAGCCTATAAGGATTGTTAGGGCCTTCTCCGCCCCGCAAGGAGAATTTTGTCAAGGTTGAGGTCAGCCTTGTGCTAATTGACCTGATTGTATTAGGTGCCACTCCACTCGTTAAGTGAGCATTAGTGGAATCCTAGGGCTTGCGAGTTAAAGGCGGGGACGTAGGCACAATTGGTCGAACCCCAATAACATATCTTATGTCTATATATATTTTCGCACTTTATATTTACTGCACGTGTATGTTATAGTTTGAATGATGCACATGATTTAAATTTTCGCATATTATATTTATCTATGCATTTGGGATTGCATAGAAAGACCCTAGGTTGTGATATTCTGCTAACATCTAGTTTAACATAGGAATAAGTTTTAATATTCCAATTCACCCTCCCTCTTAGCAATTCAACAAAGCTAACATATATTAATATAACATATTATATTATAATATAAGATTATATAAACATATGGTTAAGTAACTTCCTAGAAGTAGAATTTTTTTTAATAGAGAAGGAGCTGCGCCCCCCTTGAAATTCTCACCTCTCTCCTCCATCTCCTTCTCTCTCTTTCCTCATTTCTCAACAGATATTCAGCTGATTGAGAAACGGAAGGTACCGTTAGGTTCCTAACTCCACCACTAACATTTCTACCAAAGCGGATTTGTCATGGAAACGACGTAAGCCCCATTCCTAGGGTAAGGTAACATTTCCCTATTTCTCAATTTCTCCTTAAATATAATGCTAAATCGACGATCGGGCACCATCATGGTGTCCTAGTCGTGATTGTTGTCATTTTGATCGGAGTAAATTTCTAATTTTGGTTTCCTAGGCCCCACTCCAAAGTGAGAGTGTGGAATTTGGGGAATTAAGTAAATTAGTTATATTTTAGAGTATAATTATTTATCTGGAATTTATGGGCTTAGAAAATATTAAAATAGCATTTTATTCAGGGTTGAAATAATAGAACTAGGATTTTTATTTCAAGGCTCGGGTGAGCTCCGCAGGTATCTTTTCGGGGTCCCTGTTGGCGTAGTTCAAGAAACTAGGTAAGGGGAAATATATATATTAAACCAGATTTTTATTAATGAATTGGAAAAATGAAATATGTTATGAATATACGTATATATGTTTTTGTATGGGTTTAAAATGTCAACTGTTTGAATTATGTTTTTAAGCCTAGGGCTGTTTTATTATATATGAATATGTGAAATTGAACTGATGAAAGTGAAAGATATTTTCAAGATAATTATGTAAGAGATGAAAGATATATTTTTAGCATATAAATGTTAAATGTAGGTTGGCTTATTTTACATGAAATATATATATATATATATATATATATATATATATATATGAATTTTACTGTTAAATAGTGTGGCATGAGTAAATAGGAATTCTGTGTAGAAATATGTTATATGTACGAGATACAGGATATACAGGAAATGAAGTGAGTATGAAAATGTTATATGAAATATGCTATATGTAAGTGTTAATGCAACCATGTAAAACAGCTGAAAGATGTTGGGTAAAATAGTTAAAAAATGCTGGGTAAAACAGTTAAAAGATGCTAGGTAAAACAGCTAAAAGATACTGGGTAAAACAATTGAAAGATGCTGGGTAATACAGCTAAAAGATGTTAGGTAAAACAACTGAAAGATGTTGGGTAAAACAATTGAAATATGTTGGGTATAATAGCTAAAAATGCTGGGTAAAACAGCTGAAAGATACTAGATAAAATAACTGAAAGATGTTGGGTAAAACAGCCGAAAGATGTTGGGTAAAACAACTGAAATATGTTGGGTAAAAGAGTTAAAAAATGCTGGGTAAAATAGCTGAAAGATGCTTGGTATGTTATGAAATAAAATGAAAATGGAAATGAATGAAACGAAAATGAAATGTGAAATTTGAATAATGTAAAATGGGAAAGAGTCATATAAAGTGAAACGCTACGAAATGATAAAGCTGAGAACATAAATAGATGTGAATTACAAAATAACGTATTATAGTAGTATCAATATTTATACAAGTAGAACATGTTACCTTTGGGTGGGGCAAACTCTTTGCTCGAGGGTTTGCTGAGAAAGGCGAGTGCCCTTGTAAGTATCAGATGTAGCAGTAGGCTGCATAACGTACTAGGACAGAGGGAAACTACTTGTATGGGTGAGTAGATTTCCTTATTCTCAGGTGCCTTCGCTGGTAAACTTTTGTATGACCTGTGTGAGTACAAGATTAATCTATCACTTAAGGACTTACTGAGTAAGGTGAGTGCCCTGGTATGCTTCACCTATGACGTTTGGGCTGCCTAATGTATCAGAGCAAATGGGTGATACTTATATGAGCGGGTAATCACTACTATCCTTAAGTAATCTCGTGGGTAAAATACCTTACATGTGTTTGAATAGGATCAGAAAATGATTTTAGAAATTATGTTAATGATTTGCAAATGATGAACAATATGTTATAGACAAACCTCATGTTGGTCACACACTGTTTTAATATATTGTTTCTTCCCTTACTTAGATGTGTCTCACCCGAATACAAATTTATCTTTTTTAGAACCTGAACGAGCTCGAGTTGGATATAACATTTTTGGGTTAGAGAAAGAAAATGGTATAATTTTGATAATATTTTGGGATGTAAATATTTTATGTTTTAGGTTTTATGTTTTAAGTCTTATAAGAAATGGATGGTTGTGAATACTGGAAGTGTAGGTTATGTTTTAGAGATATGTATATATGTGAAAACAGGTGGATGCATGGTTTATTTTGTTGTATAGATAGAAGTAGAAAACTCTGGTATTATATTTGTTGAAAGATTATAATTATGTTTTTCGTTGCGTATTATTTATGGAATATCAGGTACAGGAAGTGAATAACGTGGCAGCCGAGTCCCACAAGGCGGGTTTAGGGCGCCACGAGGCATGGTTTATTCAGGTTTAATGCACCGGACCGGATTTTTGGGTTCGGGGCGTTACAGATGGTATCATAATAATGTCTAGCCGGAAGTGTGATGGTTATGGAAATGTCAATGCATAGGTTTTGGGATTCTGTAGAATTATGGATGATTTATACTAGAGTATAGGAATTAGTTAGGATAAGGATACTAGATGGATAGGTTAAGTTGGGTGTTGAGGAGTATAGGACTTTTTTTTGTAGTTTGGAGGCAGAAATACGTCAACGATTTCCTGTGATTTTTCTAAAGCAGTCGACGGCCTCAGAAAAGCCACGGTAAACCTTAAATGATTTCATTTCTAAGCTGTGAGACTGGTCCCTATATAGGGAACTTGGATGTATATTAGATTTAAATTATATAATGGTGTTGTTGGGGTTATGATATGGAATTCTTATCTCTTTCCTGTTCTTTTTCAAGATGGATCCTAGAGATGAAGACATAGAAGCAGAAGGAAGTGATGATTCGGAGACCTCCAATGAAGTGGAAATTGATACCTCTGTGATGTTGGGAGGTATAGCCTGACAAGTTAAGGCAGAAATGAAGAAGGATCCTAGAGAACAGAACTGCCCAATTGTAGATAAGGGCAGTAGCATCAAGGAGTTTATGAAGTTGAACCCTCCTACTTTTGAGGGAGGACCTGATCCGGTAATTGCAGAAACTTGGGTTCAACAGATAGAAGAGATATTGGAGGTACTCAATTGCACGAATGAGCAAAAGGCCCGTTATGCCACATTTAAGATGATAGGATATGCAAAACGCTGATGGCTTTCTGTGAAACTACTAGAGGAACAGAGATTGGTAAAGATAGCTCTAATGTGGGAGAGATTCAAAGAGATATTCTTTGATAGGTATTTTCCTTTATCTGTCAGAGAAGAAAAGATTGAAGAATTTACTAATTTGACACATAGGAATATGACAGTCGGAGAATATGCGGCCAAGTTTGTTGAATTGTTGTGTTTTGCTCCGATCCTGATTCCGAATGAGGTAAGGAAGGCCAGGAAATTGGAAAAGGGCTTGAGGCGCAAAATTTATGAGTTGGTGGTGGGGTTTTAGGTTCAAAATTTCTCAAATTTAGTTGATAAGGTTTTGGTGTTGGAAAAGAGCATCCATAATAGTATAGAGCCTTCAGAGTAGAAGAAGAGGCCTACACCATCTAGTTTTCAGGCTGAGGTCAGTCAGGGATCGAGAAAGAAAGGGAAAGATACAGTTAACTCAAGACAAGAGACAGGAGAACAGGGATATCTTAGTTATCAGGGTAATCAGTCCTACCCCGTATGCCAAACATGTAACAAGAGGCATAGGGGAGAATGCTGGTTTCAAACTCCTACTTGTTTTAGGTGCGGTAAATCAGGGCATGTTAAGAAGAATTATCGGGAACCGTTGCCTGTAGTACCTGCATAGACCTAGGACCGAGGGAAACAGCAAGTACCACTAGGTAGAGGTGGACCAGCACGTGTTTATACGATGGTCCTAAATGAGGCAGATAAAGCCAAGGGGGCACGTATGAATTTATGTTTAAGATAATAATGATTTTATTTAATTATTGATGATGCAAAAATTTACTTAGGAGATATATTTAGTGAATTGTATGAGGTATAGTAAATCGTACAATTATAGAAATGAAAGATTAGGTAACGAATTTAGAGGATGAAATTTTTTTTAGGAGGGGAGAATGTAGTGTTCCAAAATAAATAAATAAATAAATAAATTAATTAATTAATTATTTAAATAATTATTATTATTTAAATTATATAATATAAAATATGATGTTATAATATAAGATTATATAAATATATGGTTAAGTAACTTCCTAGAAGAAGAATTTTTTTTAATAAAGAAGGAGCTGCACCCCCCCCCCCTAAAATTCGCACGTCTCTCCACCATCTCCATCTCTCTCTTTCCTCATTTCTCAGCAAATATTCGACTGATCGGGAAACGGAAGGTACCATTGGGTTCCTAACTTCGCTACTAACATTTCTACTAGAACGGATTTGTCGTGGGAATAACGTAAGCACCATTCCTAGGGTAAGGTAATATTTCCCTATTTTCTCAATTTCTCCTTAAATCTGCCGCAAAATCGATGATCGGGCACATCCACGGGGTCCTAGTAGCAATCGTCGTCATTTTGGCCGGAATAAATTTCCAATTTGGGTTTCTTAGGCCCCACTCTAAAGCGAGAGTGGGATTTGGGGAATTAAATAAATTGATTATATTTAAGGGTATAATTATTTATTTTGAATTTATGGACTTAGAAAATATTAAAATAGTATTTTATTTAAGGTTGATTTAATGGAACTAGGATTTTTATTTTAGGACTCAGGTGAGCGCTGCAGGTATCTTTTTAGGGTCCTTGTTGGCGTAGTTCAAGAAACCAAGTAAGGGGGAATATATATATTAAACTAGATTTTTATGAATTACTTGGGAAATGAAATATGTTATGAATATACGTGTATATGTTTTTTTATGGGTTTAAAATGCCAACTGTTTAAATTATGCTTTCTGAGCCTAAGGCTGTCTAATTAAATATGTATATGTGAAATTGAACTAATAAAAGTGAAAGATATTTTTAAGATAATTATGTAAGAGATTAAAGGTATATTTTCAGCATATAAATGTTAAATGTAGGTTGGTTTATTTTACAGGAAATATATATATATGAATTTTACTACTAATTGTGTGGAATGAGTAAATAAGAATTCTGTGTGAAAATATGTTATATGTATAAGATGCAGGATATACAGGAAATGAACTGAGTATGAAAATGTTATATGAAATATGCTGCATGTGAGTGTTAATGCAACCATGTAAAACAGCTGAAAGATGTTGGCTAAAACAGTTGAAAGATGTAAGATAAAACAGCTGAAAGATGTTGGGTAAAATAGTTGAAAAATGTTGGGTAAAACGGCTGAAAGATATTGGGTAAAACAGCTGAGGTATGTTATGAAATGAAATGAAAATGGAAATGAATGAAACAGAAATGAAATGTGAAATGTGAACAATGTAAAATGGGAAAGAGCCATATAAAGTGAAATGCTATGAAATGACAAAGCTGAGAACATGAATAGATGTGAATTACAGAATAACGTATTATGATATTATCAGTAATTATGCTAGTAGAACATGTTACGTTTAGGCGGGGCAAACTCTTTGCCTGAGAGCTTATTTAGAAAGGCGAGTGCCCTTGTAAGTATCAAATATAGTAGTAGACTGCATAACGTACTAGAGTAGAGATATAATACTTGTATGGGCAAGTAGATTTCCCTATTCTCAGGGGCCTTCGCTGGTAAACTTTTGTATGAACTGTGAGAGTACGAGATTAATCTATCACTTAAGGGCTTACTGAGTAAGGTGAGTGCCCTGGTATGCTTCAGTTATGACCTTTGGGTTGCCTAATGTATCAGAGCAGGGGGGTGCTACTTGTATGGAAGGGTAATCACTCATATCCTTAGGTAATCTCGTAGGTAAAATACCTTACATGTGTTTGAATAGGATCAGAAAAAATTTTAGAAATTATGCTAATGATTTGCAAATGATGAATAATATGTTATATACAAACCTCATGTTGGCCATACACTATTTTAATATATTGTTTCTTCTCTTACTGAGATGTGTTTCACCTCGAATAAAAATTTATCTTTTTCAAAACCTCCACGAGATCGAGCTTAGAGAGCTCGAGTTGGATATAGCATTTTTGGGTTATAGAAAGAAAATGGTATAATTTTGATAATATTTTGGGATGTAAATATTTTATATTTTATGTTTTATGTTTTAAGTCTTCTGAGAAATGGATGGTTGAGAATACTGGATATGTAGGTTATGTTTTAGAGATATATATGTGTGTATGTGTGAATACAGATAGATGCATGGTTTATTATGGTGTATAGATAGAAGTAGAAAACTCCGGTATTATATTTGTTAGAAGATTATAATTATGTTTTTCGCTGCGTATTTATTAATGGAATATTAGGTACAGGAAGTGAATAACATGGCGCTCGGGTCCCACAAAGCAGGTTCAGGGTGCCACGAGGCATGGTCTATTCAGGTTTAACACATCGGACCAGGTTTTCAGGTTCAGGGCATTACAAATTATATGAAATCAATAACAAAAGACACAAAGGTTTACGTGGTTCGTCAATGCCTACATCCACAAGAGCTATCGATAGTATTTCTTACTATCTTGTGTCAAAGACACAAACAACCATTACAAATACAAAAGAAACATTGTTCATATTAAGTTCCCGAGGGCTCTCCCTCCAAATCCCTAACCAACTTAACGTCCCTATTCAAAATTTGATATATGCACTCGGTTCCTGAGCCAAACTATTGATGGTTTATAGGCATACCATCGACGGTTTCAGATAGAGAGCAAAAGCTTTTTGAAATTGGGCCAAATCGTCGACGGTTATAGGGCTACCGTCAACGGTTTCTCCTGCTGACACCAGAATTTTGATTTTCACCATGTTTTCTCTTTTCTCTTTGTGCATGCCTTCCACTCACTATATGAGGCACATATCACAACAACTTTGTAGGGTCTGTGAGCTGTCACAAGAAGATGACGACAGTGCTGAGCACTACATTCGGATGTAGTTTTTTTTTTATCTAAATAAATTATGTATATATGATGTTTCTGAACAATTTATTTGTACATGTCTTCCACTCAGTATATAAGTCACATATCAAAACAACTTTGTAGGATCTACGAGCTGTCACAAGAAGATAAAGACGATGTCAAGCACTACAATCAGATGCAGTTTTTTTTTTTTTTTGTTATTTGAATAGATTATGTATATGTGATGTTTCTGAATAATTTGTTACGTATATATATATATATATATATATATATGAAGTTTTCTAAACAATTTATGAATTTTTCATTAATTTTGGTTCAATATTATGTGTGTTGAAATTTAATTACAAATTTTTATAGGGACTAATGGGTGATTTAAAAAAAAACTATTTATTTTAAACTTTTAGTGACGATTTTATAACCGTAACTAAAAGTTGAGTTAGTGACTATTAATGACGATTTTGAAACTGCCACTAATTACACTATTAGTGACAGATTTCCAAACTGTTACTAATAGTGGTTTTTTAGTGATGGTTTCAAAACCGCCACTAATAGTACAAATTTTAGTGATGGTTTTCAGTCAAGAAAATGTGTCAGTTATAGTGACGGTCTTAGACTTTTAGTGACGGAATGAAACTGTCACTAATACTTTATTATTAGAGACAATTTTCAAAACCGTCACTAATATATAGTTAGTTGTCACTGCTGTTGTAGTTACTAGTCAGAAAATGTCACTAAGCCATCATTAATAAGTATTAGTGACAGTTTCTGAATAATTTGTTACGTATATACATATATATATATATGAAGTTTTCTAAACAATTTATGAATTTTTCATTAATTTTGGTTCAATATTATGTGCGTTGAAATTTAATTACAAATTTTTATAGGGACTAATGGGCGATTTAAAAAAAATTATTTATTTTAAACTTTAAGTGACGATTTTATAACTGTAATTAAAAGTTGAGTTAGTAACTATTAATGACGATTTTGAAACTACCACTAATTACACTATTAGTGACAGATTTCCAAAACGTTACTAATAGTGGTTTTTTAGTGATGGTTTCAAAACCGTCACTAATAGTACAAATTTTAGTGATGGTTTTCAGTCGAGAAAATGTATCAGTTATAGTGACAGTCTTAGGCTTTTAGTGACGGAATGAAACTGTCACTAATACTTTATTATTAGAGACAGTTTTCAAAACCATCACTAATATATAGTTAGTTGTCACCGTTGTTATAGTTACTAGTCTAAAAATGTCACTAAGCCATCACTAATAAGTATTAGAGACAGTTTTTTATTATTAGTGACGGTTTAAAATCGTCACTAGAGACCTTCTTTTTTGTAGTGAGTGACTTTTTTATTATTATTATTATTATTATTATTATTATTATTATTATTATTATTATTTTAAAATTTATGTATGTTTTTATTTTAATTATATTTAAACTAATATGATAATTTTTTTATTTTAATTTAAAAGTGTATAAAATGAATGATTTAATAAAAAGGAACTATTTGGGGACATTAAAATTTCTAACGACAAATTGTCAAAACAATTGCAAATCTTAAAACCTAATTTTCAGTTATTTTTGCAAATAGCTAAACACTGATAGAAACTAAAAAAATAGGAATGATGTCAAACAATCCCTTAAAATAAATCCGAATCCTTATGTTTTATGCAATCCTCTTAGTGACATTTGCAAATTTGTCCCAAAAAAAATGTATATAGATGGTTTTCTTACTGTTGGCGAACTAGATGAATGCATAGTAAAAGATCATATCTATCGAGTAAACCCTGTAGAAATAGCAGCTCAGCTCGATCCAACTTGGACGTCGGCTAATCCAAAGAGGAATTCTTATATTTACTGTTCTAATCATCGCCCTTTAAAAAATATATCTTGTTTAGATTTCCCCACACTGCTCGTGATATGACTTGAGTGGAGAAGAATTTAAATATGCTACAGAAGTTCAAACGCAGGACTTTCAGGTGCAATGACTACGTACAACCCAAAAAAAAAAGTAAAACACAAATCAAGAAGAGAAGAGGAAAAATAAAATAAATAGATAAAACAAAAGTTGTGGGTCGCATTCCCAGACCTCACATTCTTTTTTGGTGGAGAGGTCACATCCCCCACCAGCCACCCATGTTCTTTTGCTAGCTACTTGCTTGGCACCGAAAGCAAGCTCTGCGCAGAAGACGACAGCCGGGTTATGCATAAAGCATTCTTCTGCATTTCTCAGTTGGACAGCGCCGTGCGACGCAGCTAGTTAGGGTTGCGGAGGATGTGCCACTGAGGTTAATTATGAATGTGTTGTAATAATTTTTTAAGACAATATGAAATTCCAAAGCAGGGTTTAGGTTACACTGGGCTTATTAAAAAAAAGATAGTTTTAAAAATATAAGGTGGAATAGCATGAGAATTTTGAGAATAGAGGTCATGATTATCATTTATAATTCCAGGAATACTTTTTGGAATGGTTATTTATTGGCTATTCATTGTTATGGATTTATTAAGGGTCCATTTGAATTGATGATTTTGGTTGAGGAAAGAAAAATAAAGAAAAAATAAATATTAATTATACATAAAATAAAACTTTTGCTCATTGATTTCGTACGTTGCTTATTTTCTTTCCCACTTGATAACCAAACATAAGACAATAGATTATTTCATTTTTTCCTTTCCTTTTCCTAATATTTTCCAAGTTCTAAATAGAGCCAAAAGATTTTAGATTGTCATTTACTTTTTGATAATAACATATTTTTTTTGAATTCAAATTATTAAATTCTCCTATTATAGATACCTTTATCTTAAGAATAGACACTTCACAAACTAAATGTAACCACATAGAATAAGAAAACAAACCAAAAGAGTGAAAAAAAAAAAAAAAAAAGGAGAGAGAGAACATAAGAGGAAGAGAGGAGCATTATAGTTTTTGCTAAGGGTACTGAATTTAGCATATCACTTTTTATTTGAACTCTCTTCACCATGTGGTTGGGAGTAGCCGGTAGGGAATTCAAGCCAGACCTTAAATTCGAATATGTGTGAATTTGAAAAAAACCTGTAATGGCAACAACGGCGAACCAGCGACGACGACGACGAAGCTGCGACGGTGATGGCAATGAGGATGTATCTAACAGCATCTTCGTTACGGTGAACCGCTGGGAAGCATCTGTGACAGCGATGACGATGTAGCACATCTGCGTATTCCAACAGAGGTTTCAATTCTATGAACTGACGGGAAGCTCTCGAGTTTTAGTGAGGAGAAGCGAACCCTAGTTACAGTTGGCGATGGCAATGGAACCTGCAATGGCGATGACAGTGAACCTGCGAAGGCGATGACGATGTATCCAGCGGAGTCTTCGTTACGGTGAACCACCAGGAAGCTTCTGTGGTGGCGACGATGACATGGCGCGTCTATGTATTCCAACAGAGGTTTCGATTTTTCGAACCGACGGGAAGCTCTCGAGTTCTCTTCAGGGCTGCGAAAAAGAACCTGAGATGACGACGACGATGAAGCTGCGACGGCGAACTTGCAATGACATACCGTCCAATGGCATTATCGTGAATCACTGGGAAGGGACATCGCACACCAAGGAGTTTCAGGCGCCATCGAAACTCGAGTTCCATTTTCTCTCTCCACAAAAGGTTGGTTTTTTATTTTTTGGTGTTCAATATGGAAAACAGGTAGCCACTAGCCATGGCCGCACCGTCTTCGGTAGCTAGTATCGGAGGGTTGAGGGGAGGTGCCGACGGTGATTTATGGGTTGCAAGGAGTGGTTTGAGGGATGATACCGTCGGACAGGGGGAAGGTTTCGCTGGGGGGAAATTGTTTATGGAAGTGTTGAAGAGGTCAATTCTATCGTCGAAATTCAAAATCCCTTTGAGAAAGCCAGAATTGATTAATGGGGAATTAGGTTTTGTTTTCTTAGATGTGGAGATGGAAAATGCTGCTAAGGATTTGAAGTTTGCATTGGTGCTTAAATTTCTTTCTGCAATGCCATTCATCGATGACCTTCGGAGACATATTATCCAATCTTGGGGTCTTTTTGAAGTTCCAATGATAAGTTTTATGGACAACTCTCATGTTTTGTTGCATTTGGTAAATGAAAAGGACTACATTCACGCATGGGCACAAGAAGGAAGATGGGTGGCAGGGTGCCAATTTCGGCTATTTAACTGGTCCGTGAATTTTAATGTCAACAAGGAGCCATTGATCACACCACAGTAGATTTTCTCACCAGGTTTTCCTTTACATTTATATAGACTAGACTGTTTACAGAGTTTGGCCACTAGATTTGGTAGATTTTTGGGTACGGATAATGCCACATTATATAGAACACGAGCCACTAGTGCAAAGGGTAATATATAAGAAGAGGGGTTCTATTGTAATAAATGTTGTAGGCAAGGTCACACTAATGTGGTATGCCGGTTTGGAGTAAAGTCTAAGGATAAAAGGAAGGTAGGTATGAGGAAGGTGGGAGATGGGATGGTTTGGAAAGAAGTGGGTAGGAAAGAAAATGTGATAGTTGAAGAGGAAGGTCCTATTTTTCAGATTTAGGATAAGAGGGTGGAGGAGAAGAAGAATGGAGACGTAAGTGGTCCTTCGAATGTGAATGAGAAAAATAAAGAAATTGTGAATAAGGTTAGTGATACAAGTACACATAAAGTGGATGAAGTAAACTTGGTAGAAAAGAATAGTGGTGAGAAAGCTGAATGTTCTCAAGATCATAAGTAAGGGATGTTAGGGGTACATGTAGAACTAGGTGGTTGTTATAGGACTACCCAGGAAATCAGAGTTGATGAAAGGGGGGGGGGGAGAAGTTGAAAAGGATAAGGATGGAGAGGAGTCTCTGGTGGAAGATGTGGATGAGAGAGAGGGGGACGAGGAGGGTGGGGTGTATAAGGATAATTATGATGTGTTATCTGAGGGAGATATCAAGGTTTGCATTGATACTCAAAAAGAATATTGCTCTGATCTAGGTAATGTGATAGTGGGTGGATCGGAAGGAAGAAATAAAGAAGATAGGCAAGTGAGAAAGTCTAATAGGGCTAAGGTAGTGCCTCAAAAATTGAACTTATGATTGGCAAAATTATGTTTTGGAATATAATAGGGTTGAACATATCGAAGAGAAGATTGAAACAAATTGTGAAAGATCAGAAAGTTTTGATTTTGGCTGTTTTTGAACCTTTTCAAGATGTGGAAAAGATACGAAGGTGGGCAATGTATTTGCTATTTACTAATTTTTGTTCTAATGTAGAGGAAGGTGAGAAGATTTGGTTGTTTTGGAATAATGATGTTCAGGTTGATTGGGTGGGTGCTTCAAGTCAATGTTTGACAATTTTGTTAACATAGGATAAAGGCTCTCTGCTTTTTTACCTTTGTATATGATAAATGTTGTCATATTGAGAGAAGAGAATTATGAGAACAACTTCATGGGATATCGAGTTTTGAAATGGCTTGGGTTGTTATGGGAGATTTTAATGTAATTCGGTCAGATAAGGAAAGGGTGGGAGGTCAACCTCGCTTGGGTTCTTCTATGGCTGAATTTAATGGTTGTATTAATAGATGTGGATTATTGGACCTCAGATTCGAAGGAAGTCAATTTTCCTGGTGTGATGGCCATCAAGGATTGACGAGAAGTTGGGCGAAACTTGATAGGGTGGTGATTAATAATATTTTTTCTTTAAAATACGGTGAAGCTAAGACATCAGTGTTGAAAAGAAATACTTCAGATCATTCTCCTATCATATTACAGTAAGGTTCAAGTATGGAGAGGTATGGGCCAATGCGTTTTAGATTTCAAAACATGTGGACGTCATATGAGAATTTTTTGAAAATGGATGAATCATCTTGGAGAGAATATATTGTGGCGGATTTAGGGTTTTGTAAATTGGCGAGTAAATTGAAAAGGCTAAAACAAAGGGTTAGGGTGTGGAATAAACAGAATTTCAGTCGTGTTGGTGGTATCATTCAAGAGTTGGAGGAAAGGGTGAAGAAATATGAGAATTTACTGCAGACAGAGTACTCATAATCAGTTGAAGAAGAGTTTCTTGTTTCTAAGGCTGAATTGGAGGTATGATATAGCAAGAAAGAGACAAGGCCAGCGCAGCAAGCAAAGATGAAATGGTTGACTGATGGTGACCAAAATTCAAAGTTTTTTCATGCAATGATTGCGCAAAGAAGGCGTAACTCTTGTGTGAACTCAATGGTGCTTCCTGCTGGTTCGGTGTTGGAAAATATGCAGATGGTTCATGATAAAGCTATGAATTATTTTTAGCAATTCTTGGGGCAGAATAGTTTAGTGCAAAGGTCAAATATGGACAGTACTATCCAATCGGTGGTTTCTGAGGATTTTATAAGACAACTGAAGGAAGAACCGACTGAGGAGGAAGTATTTGCAGCTATTTCTTTTATTTTTGTGAACAGTAGTCTAGGTCCGGATGGTTTTGGGTCTTCTTTCTATATTACCTACTGGAAGATTATTAAAAATGATGTGATGGATGCGGTAAGAGAGTTCCTCAAAGGTGATATGTTGCCTCGGTATTTTTGTTCCTCTTATATAGTTCATATTTCAAAAGTAAAGGAGCCTCAATCTTTTGATAAATTTTTCCCGACAAGCTTTTGTAACGTAATCTATAAAATTTTCTCCAAAATCCATGTTGGCAAGCTATCGTTGGTGATGGGCGATTTAATATCTTTTGAGTAAGGTGCTTTTGTGAAAGGAAATAATATTTTTTTTTAAATATAACACTTGTTCAAAAGATGACAAAATTATTACATAGGCGGGTGAGAGGAGTTAATATGATGTTAAAGTTTGACATGAGCAAAGCGTATAATCAAGTGGAGTGGCAGGTGGTAGATCAGATTTTCCATGCTCTTGATTTTTTAGATTGGTTTTGTAAGTTGATCCAGAATTGTATTTCTACTCCATGGTTTTCTTTTATGATGCATGGCACTTACAGGGGTTTTTTCAAGTCAAAAAAGGGCTTGGGGTATGGGGATCCATTGTCCCCATATATTTCATCATCATGGAAGAAGTTCTTTCTAAATTAATCCAAAAAAAGATGACCGAGAAGCGGATTTTACCCGTTTGCACATCCGAGTGGTGCACCTATTATATCACATTTAATGTATGCGGATGATGTTGTTATATTTGTTAATGCTAGTAAAAAATTTGTTAGATAATTAATGAAGGTAATTAAGGAGTATGAAATTTGGACTAGTATAAGGGTGAATAAAGATAGATCAGCTTTTTTTTTTTTTTTCTCAAAGAAGTTGGGTGCTCAGAGGAAGGGAGAAATTCTACAAGAGACTGGTTTTATTGAAGATAAATTTCCTTTTATGTATTTGGGAGTTCTGATCATGGATAGTAAATTGAAGGGCTATCATTTTGACCCTTTCATTCAAAAAATAAGTAAAAAAATTGAGGGCTAGAAAAGTAAACTGCTGTCTCAAGGAGGTCGTCTTGTTTTATTGAGACATGTGCTTTCGAGCATGTCATTACATCTGTTAGCTCTTCTAAATGCCCCGAAACTGGTGATAAAAAATATATAAGGTATCTTTGCCTTTTTTTTTTAGGGGGGGTTTAAGGATGGAAAAGAAAAAATGAAATGGAGGGCTTGGAAGAAATTGTGTGTTCCTGTGGAGGAGGGCGGCATAGGAGTAAAGGATATTTCAGAAGTGCAACGATTGTTGTTTATGAAGTTTGGTTGGTAGTTATTAACACAAAATTCTTTATGGGTTAGATTTATTTAAAGCTAAATATGTTAAAGGAAGACATATTGCTCTTTGCAGACCACATGGATCAGTTTCTTCTTTTTGGAGGAAAATTCTGCAGTATATGCCTGAGCTGTTAAGTAAATCTAAGTGGAAGGTTAGAAAAGGAGATGTAAAATTGTGGTATGAAAAGTTTCTGAATTCGGGACCTTTGTTTTTAGAATGTCCAGATGGAGTATATTCACATATCAGATTAAAAGATTTGGTTATTAATAATGTGTGGAATGTGGAAAATTTACAATGGATTTTGGGATTTAATAAAGCGGAAGAAGTAGTGGAAAGAGTTTAGAAAACTTAAAAACTCTTCAAACATACTGATATGGCTCCCGGAAAAGAATGGTTGCTTTAATATAAAGTTGGCATAGGATGCTATCAGAGTTAAAACTCCAAAGTTTGATTGGACGAAGTGGGTTTGAAACAAATGGTTACTGAAGAAAATTTTTATCTGTATGTGGAAGGCTACTTTTGAGTGCTTAAGCGTTGATGACAAGGTGAGAAGGGTGGGGGTATGACTTGCTTCGGCATGTGATTGTTGTGAGATGAGGCAATCAGAAGATGTGGAGCATGTTTTAAATAAGGGAGATCTTACTACTGATGTATGGAGGAAGGTTTCGGTGAAGGTCGGTGTACCTTCCTTTGGCACCAAAGCTGGAAAGAAAGAGTCTAAATGTGATTTAATAGGACTTTCTGTTACTCTCAATTGGGAATATTGATAGGTTTGATTCCTTGTTTAGTAGTTTGGAGGTTGTAGAGAATGAGATGTGTGGTTAGAATGGAGAGGAAATTGGAAAATAGTATAGATGTGTGACCGTCAATTAAGAATTGGGTGGGGGTTTTGAGTATGAACATGACAGTTATGGCTCAGTTAAAGGATGCTGATATTCAGATATTGCAGAATCTGGAAGTGCAAATTGTGAATAAAAGGAATAAAACTATGCAAGGTGTGAGATGGCTAAAACTGAGGCAAGGGAGGTTGAAACTAAATTTGGATAGGATCAGCTTGGGGAACCCAGGGCCAGCGGGTGGTGGTGGCATCCTTAGAGACTGTACAGGTTCTTTTATTTTTTGATTTTTCAAAATATTTTGGTTTTTGTTCTAATAATGAAGCTGAATTGAGAGCAGTGATGGAAGGAATAAAATTTTACAAACAATTGGGTCATACTAGTAATGACATTGAATAGAGAAGGGAATAAAGTGGCAGACGCTTTGGCTCGACAAGGTGCTATGGGGAGGAATAGTTTGTTTACAAATAGTAGTCAACTTCCTAGAGTTATCAAAGGTTTGTATAAACTGGATAAGATGGGAACGACTTATATGAGGTATGTTTAATTGGTTTCCTTTTGTTTGGTTTGAAGTGTGGGGTGTTTTATTAGTTGTTATGTTCTTGTTTAGCTTTATTTGGATTTGACGTCCTATTTTGGTTGGATGTTGGTGTTATTTTTTGGGAGGCCTTTAATTTTTTCTATCTATAATCTCTCAATGTTTGTCTTGTAACCACGGTATTCTTTCGCCAAAAGTGATGGTATATCAATAAATAAATGGAGGTGCTGCCCTCCTTGTAACGTCTTGCTTAATTTAACATACAATAAAACATAATAAATAACATAGTCAACCCAAACCCGTGGGTAGCGGGGACACCTGTCATACACAGTGGAACCTAGGCAACAGTAAATGTAAATTACATTCATCAACCATAAATTACCTAATACTAAAGTACTATATTCCCAAAGATACTGTGCTTATACATACCATCTCCAAAATACCAAAATAAACCAAGGATCTTACAACAAAAATCTCTTGATCCTAGATCAGAACTTACCCTTCTAGCAGGGAAGTTTAGCTCACTCAGTGGCGGCCCTGACCCGCCAGTCTCTCCAGGTTTCCTGAAATAATTTAAACTTGGGGTGAGACACCTCTCAGTAAGGGTAGATAAATTAAAATCAGTTGTGTGGCAACATGAATATTTAATGTTGTAATACATATACTGTACATTTCACATATCATAAAACATAGATCGTAATATGGTTAAATAAACATATAATTTCATACTTCCAAGTAATCATACTAAGCATGTATTATCTGATATAATCCATAATACTGAAAACTACCCAGGATGAATAACTAGCTGATGTCATGTATTACCCTTTATGACGGGTTGCGCAGCCCGAAGGCAGGACCCGACAATGGATGACTGACCACTGTCGAGTAAAAAATGTCTGTAAGTATAATGTGCCCGCCACACCCTGGTCCGGACTGTCAGGTGGATATCTACACTCTACACTAAAAGTCACATTGACTATCCATCTCCCACCCCCTCGTGAGGTGGTTAGCACCAATCTGATCATAGATATCTGATCTAAAAGTTACAGTACCGTGCTCCTGAAATTGAACTAAACTAACACCCAGATTCTGATAACATATAGTACATAAACATATATTGTTTATCGTAAATCAAATAATAACATGTTATGAATCTTATATTAACATAATAATTACGGTCTCGTGCCGAAAAATATGAATAAATGCGGCCTCGCGCCGAATAACATGAATAATTACGGCCTTGCGCCGATCATCAATTACGGCTTTGCGCCAAACATATCATATATACTGAAATCATAATTTACTGCGTTTATCATGTTATTCCTAAAAATATTTATCAACATGCTTTATCTTGTAAATCTAACTTAACATGGTATAATATATATATATATATATATATATATAATAATATCCATGCCACACAAATTGAATGAAACCATATATTCCGTTCTGAAAACACATTTCCTGCACAATTGCAGTATTTCCCCAAACTTACCTTTTCTCAATTATACTCATATATAATCATATGCTTTCTGAAAATTATTCTACTATTAAATAATAATAATTTCAATAAAAATTAACTATTTTAATTTATCCCCTTACCTGGCAACAGAAAAGCCCCTCTATAATACTAGTCTTACACCCGTAGAAAATCCTAAGCAGTATCCTGAAAATGATAATTCCTAGAACTAAATTTCAGTATTTATTCGAGTACATCAATTCCTTCAACTGTGGAAAGATCAAATCTCAAATAAAAGTCTTGCCTCAATTTAGGGATGAATTTCGACTAACTTCCATCAACAATCCGTTCCGGCAAATTTGGAGAGAACTTCCTCAGGAGCATCATGGTGACCTCAGATCGTTGATCCAGCACATGATGGAGCTAAAATCGAAGAGAGAGGAGAGAGAAACTGAAGGAAGAGAGAGAGAGAGAGAGAGAGAGAGAGAGAGATTTTTCTTAATTTTATGCGTTTAAGTCCAGGTTTTTACTATTTATAGGATTAGATTCGTCGACGAGATACGTCACCTCGTCAACGAGTCCTGTAGAAAGTTCGTCGACGAACCTGTACCTTCGTCGACGAATTTCAGACTTTTCCAAAAATCCTCTCTTGGTATCTTTTTGTCAACGAGGCCCTCTTGTATCCTCGTCGACGAATCCCCTGTGTTCGTCGACGAGGACCTGATAAATTTTCTTCTGTTGCTGTTTCCATTTCCCTCATTCTTTATTATTTAAATACAATTGTTTTTTGGGTCATTACACTCCTTAAAAAAAAAAAAATTACTTACATATTTCTAGGGATTTAAAAAAAAAAAAAACCTTTTTTTAGAAGGGAGAAGACTGTACAATAGAAAAAGAATAAAAAAAATAAAGAAAGAAGAAGGAGAATAAAAATCCCCCTTTTACATTAAAAGCAACTATTTACAGAGAAAAATCTTGCTGCAAGTTTTCTAAAGAAATATGATGGATAAAGACATAAACACACCACAATGATGCAAGATAAGTCACTCTAGTCCAAATCAAGTTGTTAAAAAAGTAGTCACATCTTTAGAAAATTCTAGCATTCCTCTCTAACCATAGGCACCAAATAATAACCATATTAATGCATCACCACTTGGATTTTCTATCATTTCCCTTGGCAGAAAAAGCCTTCAAAGTGGAGGGGCAAGCTCCAAACCCAGTTTTCACCAGTACCAAATAATTTATTCTAACCATAACCAAAGTCAAAGCAGAGCAGTGAGGAGACATACAAGTCTCTCCACTCTTCAAACAGAGGATTCAAATATTCTCTTCTAAAGTAAATCATTGGCACTATTGTTTCGCAAAGGCAAAAGGTTCTAAATTAGAGTCATTAGTCAAGTAGAGAAAAAAGACTTGCACTGATTGTCGATAATCTGTTCGGTTAGTATTTGTAAAAGTAAAAAATAAATAAATAAATAAAACTTGAATTCAATAAGTGCTCATTTGTTCTTGAATCAAAGAATAATTAAAATATATAATTAAATTAATAAGAATACAAGTAATACAATTGTAATCAAAATAAAAAATTATAATTATTTTATTTAATTATTATGGTTCACAACTCACTTTACAAGAATAATCTCGTTGCGCATAGCAAATGGAAAATAGTTTTCAAATGACTTCTATTAGTTTCTAAAGTTTTTTTGAAATTATATTTTTTATATTTTTAAAATTCATATGAACATTTTTATTTTTATTTTTATTAAAAAAAATTTATAAAATAAATGATTTAATCCATAAAGTTAATTCTGGGTATTAAAGTATTCTGAAAAAATAACTAAAAGATATAAAGTCTTGTTTATAGTTTTTCAATAAATAGTTAAAAACTAATAATAGAAACAAAAAAAATAGTAGAAATGAAAATACAAAACCAAAAAGATAAAGACAATACCAAATGGATCTTAAAGATTTTTTTCCCAAAATGAAAGTTCCAAGAAAGACCCCATCTCCATGCAAAAAGACAAAAAGGAAAAAAAAAAAATAGATAACTCCTCCTAAAAATGAATTCGTCCCCTATTACCCACCACATCTCCAACTTAATCACAAATTTGACACAAAACTTCCAAGGACTCAAAATAACCATTACCCACTAATTTTATAATAGACCAAGTTTATATGAATTATCTTATGCCCAAAGAATTAGATTCTAAAGGAAAATCCTATAATCATTTCACCACCAAAGAAAAGATTTTGGGCATGAAATTACCAAGATCCAAGCTTCCTTCCCTTTTAGACACACACAAACCCAACCTAAAAAATGATCTCTACTACTCTCTTCCCCCAACTTGACCACAAGAAATTCCTCATTAATTTCTCACGCTTCTATGTCAATCTGATAGGAATTTAAAAAAAAAGAAAGATAATACAAAGGGATGGAAGATAGACACGCATGGATAAGAGTAATATGATCTCTAACCACTTTCCCAAAAATAAGGTTCCTAGAAAGTGGCAGCATTAAGGTTATCTCTAGGGGGACATCTAAATATATAATAGGCCAAGTCAAAACGGCTCAACCAACAAGCTTAACAAAAATGCCCACATTAATGGCCAAGAGACTCACCTAAGCACACTTAGATAAGTTAAATTTTAACCTAGATGCTTTCTTAAACAATGGTAGTGTATTTTCTGTTAAATTTTGCAAATTTGAAACTTTTAAAAGATTAAAAGTTTATTTTTAAAACAAAAAACTCTACTTCAAGAGTGATCTTGATTTACTTACTTGGTAAGCTAAAGAACCAATGGCATGGAAATGGAGAAAATGGAAACGAATTAAATGAAAACGGAAAATTAAATGGCCTTGAAGATGATGAGTTGTAGATGAAAATGAGTCGCGGAGGAGCCAGCTTTCATGCACTGGAATGATAAGGTTGGCGTGCTAAAATAACTCATTAAATATCTCAATTACTCCCCTCCTTTCCTATCCATTCAATAGAGCTATATAATGAAGCAATTGTACGTGAATGTGAACATAGTGAAGTGAGTGAGTGAGGAGTGTGAGAGTGTTGACGGTGAGAGAGAGAAAAGTGTGAGAAAAGTTGAGTTGAGTGTGTCTCCTCCTCTTGTTTTTCTCCCAGGTTATAGCATATTCGGTGTGCTTCGTGGACGTAGGTCAGATTAGACTGAACCATGTAAATTTGGTATTCTTATTTTGTACACTTATTTTTCTTGTGTGTGTGATTATTGTTCCTAAATCCCTAACAAGTGGTATCAGAGACAAATCAGAGCAAAGTCACCAGATCAGAGCAAAGTATCAAAGGTCCTAGGAGCTATATTGTATTAATTACGCAACTAAGGAAATTTTGTCTTGGAAAGTGGGACTTAAGTAGTCCATTGTGACCCCCCGTCCTCCACTTCTCTACGAATTTACCTGGTGTAATTTAGTACAATCATCACTGGGCTCCACTGTCACGTCAGCAGATACGTTAGCACTAGGCCCACTGCCACGACAGCACCACTTCATTATTGGGCCCCACTTGCCACATTAATGCTACGACATCACAGGGTCCCACCTGTGATGCCAGCAGTTAGTTAATGGCATTAATTAACATTTTCAGTAACGGCGTCAAAATATTCTGTTAAGTGGGAGTATATTCCGTTAAGTTCAACGGAAAGTTGATTGATTTTGACCAGAAGATTTGACTAGATTTTCGGAATCATTTAAAGTCCGCTTTTTAAACGACTTGAACCATTTTCAAGGTTTCCAGCCATTCCGAATCCAATCGTACTATCCATTTGAGCTGATTCCATCTCTAGATTGATGAATCGAGATGTCGAACGAATATGGCTCAAAGATCGAGATATTTAACGACACCAACTTTTGTTTCTAGAAGATACATATCAAGGACTACTTGTTTGGTAAGGAGTTGCACTTACCATTGAAGGGAAAGCCAAATTCCATGAAGAAGGATGAGTGGGATTTGCTTGATCGAAAAGTTCTCAGAGCTATCAGGATAACGCAAGCAAAGTTTCCTGCCTTTAATATCAAGCACATGACAACCACCAAGTCTCTTATGGATGCGCTCTCCAACATGTATGAGTAGCCATCACCCACCAATATGGTACACTTAATGAAGAAGTTATTTACCATGAACATGTCCGTAAGTGAAAGTTTTAGTAAACATCTAAATAATTTTAATGAGCTATCGAATCAACTCACCTCGGTTGAAATGAAGTTTGATAGTGAGATCCATGCCTTACTAATTCTTAGTTAGTTACCTGAGGGTTGGAAATGTATTGTTACTGCGATCAGTAGTTCTGCAAGAAAATCAAAGCTGAATTTTGATGAAGTTGTCAGCATGATTTTGGCAGAAGAGATCAGGATGTCAAACACTACTTTCACTTCAATTCAGCATTGAATGTGGAAAGCCGAGGGGAGAGATTCATGAAAATGAAGTAAGCATGGATGATCAAACAATCGCGGCGGATCTAGGACCAAGTGGTCCAAATCCAGAAATCCCATAGGTTTTTAGGGCACAAAAACATTGTGTGCTGGAACTGTGGAAAGTTCAGTCATTTCAGAAACTAGTACAAAGGTCTAAGAAAGGAATATAAGGCAAAGACAGAAGCAAATGTTGCTTCAGAAGAAGGTGATATGTTGATATGCTCTTTGGAGAGCAAGAAAAAGTCTTAGGTCTTAGACTCTGGAACCTCATTTCATGCCATTTGTAGTAAACATTGCCTACATGAGTATATACCAGGTGACTTCGGTAAGGTATACATTGGCAATGATCAACCTTGCAACATAACCAACAAGGGAATTGTGAAGATCAAGATGAACAGGTCAGTATGGAAGCTGAAGGATATCAGATATATTCCATACCTGAGAAAGAACTTGATCTCAGTTGGTCAACTGGCAGATGAGGGATACATCACAACGTTCATTGGCAATGAATAGAAGGTTTCAAAGGGTGCACTGTCAATTGCACGAGATAAGAAAAGTGGAATGCTTTATGTGACTTATAATGTATGTATGTCCATTTCAGTTGCTACTGAAAAAGTCGATAGCAACATTTGGCATCAATGACTTGATCACATCAGTGAGAAGAGACTCAAGGTGATGCACTCAAATGGAAAGTTGAGTGATCTATAAGTTAGTAGAGATTGATATGTGTGAGGATTGTATACTAGGGAAATAGAAGAGGGTTAGTTTCCAAACATTCACCAGTACCCCAAAGAAGGAGAGACTTGAACTAGTCCACTCAGATGTATAGGGACCAACGACCGTCTCATTCCCAAGTAGAAGGAATTACTTCGTGACATTTATTGACAATCATTCTCGGAAGGTATGAAATTACTTCCTAAAATACAAATTTAATATCTTTGATTCTTTTAAGATTTGGAAAGCAATGGTTGAAAATGAAACTGGTTTGAAAATCAAGAAGCTGAGAACTAATAACGGTGGTGAGTATGATGACATCGAGTTCAATAAATTTTACTATGAGCATGGTATCAGGATGGAAAAAACTGTACTAGATACTCCTCAGCACAACAGCGTAGTTGAGTGGATGAACCGAACATTGATTGAAAGAGCCAGAAGCATGTGTATGCAGTCAGACTTACCAAAGTAGTTCTGAACAGAAGCAGTCAATTCAACAGCATACTTAATTAACAGGAGTCCATCAGTACCATTGGACAACAATCTACCAAAAGAGGTATGGAGTAGAAAAGAGGTGAGACTTTCACATTTGAAAGTTTTTGGTTGTGTAGCATATGTGCATGTTAATGATCATGTCAGAAACAGTATGATCCAAAGTCTCGAAAATGCACCTTCGTCGGTTACGGTGAATATGAGTATGGGTATCACATTTGGGATGATGAAAACAAGAAGGTGATCAGAAGCAAAGATATGATCTTTAATGAAAAAGTGATGTACAAAGACAGACACACAACAAAACCCGCAGAACTTGTTCAAAATGAAACAACCTATGTAGACTTGGATTATGTCCTAGAAGGTGTCGGGACACAACAGTGAAATACCGAGAAGATCTTTTCAACAACATGTACCAAATAAGAGGTATATGAATTATTTACTTCTTACAAATGTAGGAGAACCCGAACGCTATGATGAAGTATGTCAGTCTGCAGATTCGAGCAAGTGGGAGCTTGCAATGAAGGATGAGTTGAAGTCTCTCGACTCCAACAAAATGTGGGAACTAGCTAAGTTGCCCAAAGGTAAGAAGGCTCTTCACAACAAGTGGGTGTACAGGATCAAAGACGAGCATGACAAATCCAGAAGATACAAAGCCCAATTGGTAGTTAAAGGCTTCGAGCAAAAGGAAGGAATTGACTACACTAACATTTTTGCACCGGTTGTGAAGTTAACAACCGTCATATCAGTCTTGAGCATTGTTGCATCAGAGTGTCTACATCTCGATCAGTTGGATGTAAAGACAACATTTCTTTACAATGATCTTGATGAGGAGATTAACATGCACCAACCGGAAGGATTCTCAGTAAAAGGTAAAGAGGATCTTGTGTGCAGATTGAAGAAGAGCTTGTATGGTCTCAAATAAGCTCCCAAGCAATGGTACATAAAATTTGACAGCTTTATGAGAAAAAGAGATTTTCAAAAGTGCAATGTCGACCACTGTTGCTACTTCTAGAGGTATCATTCTAACTATATCATACTATTGCTATATGTCGATGAGATGTTAGTTACAAGACCAGATATATGAGAAATCAGGAAATTAAAGTAGCAAATGTTAGAAGAGTTTGATATGAAGGCCTTGGGTTCAGCCAAGCAGATACTTAGGATGCGAATCTCCAGAGATAAGCAACAAGGAATGTTGCAGTTATTTCAATTGGAGTATATTAGTTGTGTTTTACAGAGATTCAACAAGAGCAGCGCCAAGGCAGTAAATACGCCATTGGCCGGTCACTTTCGTCTCTCAAAGGATCATTCTCCCCAGACAGATGAAGAGAAGGACTTCGTGGCTAAGGTACCTTACACCTCAACCATTGGAAGTCTCATGTACATCATGGTTGGTACCAAACCAGATATTAGTCAAGTAATGGGAGCTGTGAGCAGGTTTATGTCAAATCTGGGGAAGACTCACTGGGAAGCAGCGAAGTAAATTTTGAGATATCTACGTGACACTACTGATAAGTGCCTATGTTTTGAAAAAGGAGATTTGAAAATTCTAGGATATGTTGATGTCGATTTTGCAGGTTAAATTGATCGTCGTAGAAGTACCACCAGATATGTGTTCACTGTTGGCACAACAACTGTTAATTCATGATTACAGTTATCCATCCAAAGAAGTTTTCATAGTTATATATCTATATATACAGATTTACGAAAGCAGAATTATTTATCACAATTAAAAGTTTGTTCAAATAGAAAAAAGTATATTTGAAATGACATAGGTGTGAGTTATGAGATATATATATATATATATATATATATATATATATATATACAGTTACAATTGAATTAATAGCTATGTTTTGATTATGTAAAACTCATCTGCCACACATTGATATTAACTTATTCTCACTAACTGAAAGGGGTCTCACCCCAAGAATTCAACCATTTCAAGAGATCTAGATCATCGAGCGGAGCGAGCTCCGAGGTAGACGAGGTTGTGTACTGCCCTGGTTTTAGGGTAAGTGTTTGAGGCGGGAGATATGTTTTTGTATAATCCGTAGGGTATTTCATGGATTGTTGGGGATGTATATGTATATGTATATGTATGGAAATTATAGCACTCTGGTATTATATATATAAGGTTTGGGTATTTTTATGTTTTTCGTTGCATAAATAGTAAGCATTTATGGACAGGTATATCCCCGACACCCCACTTTGGTCCAGATTGATTATGTGTATATTACGGTTTGGTGTCAAACCAAACGTATCATATTATTAAAAAAAAATATATAGAGCAGAATTTTCGGGTTGTGACAATTCTCATATGTGAGAGAGACGTATCAAAGAAAACATAAAAAGGAAACAAAAAAAAAAACATGAAAATAAAAAAACAACCTAACTGTCCCAACGTAATTATATATAATTATATCAAAGTTATATAGGTTTTAAATATGGTTTTATAATGTGTTAAATGTAGAATAGGTCCTTTTGTGACTTTGTAGTGTTCTATATTTTGAATCTTGTGATGGTGGTATGGTGGTTGTGGGGCATGAAACAGTATGCACATGCATGAAAAAGAAAAAAATAGTGGTTGGAAAATCGATACACAACAACATATATATATATATATATATATATATATATATATAGAGAGAGAGAGAGAGAGAGAGAGAGAGAGAGAGAGAGATGTTTTTAGAGCAAGAGACAAATCATTGAATAAAAGATAAAGAGAAAAGGAGTAAAAATATGAAGCAAAAATATCTCAAGTTTATCAATTTTAGAGAAGTTAGTTGTATGCTAGTCATATATTGGACTTAGTAATAGAGATTTCATACAAATAATTTTATCAACCTTTTCCCTCAATACCAAAATATAAAAATAAAAGATTTTAGATTTTGGTGTTCTTTTATTTTTATTTTTTTTTATCTATTTCGGTAGATCAAAAGTCAACAAAAATGTACTTGTAATAGAACCTCCACATGACTATGACAAACTAATTTGGCATGCCTCAAAACACGCTCAACAATGAACATGTTAAAGATTTGTTACAATGACATTTTTAGTTTAGACCCGAAAAGCATACTTTTGTTTATTTATGAAATTTATTTCCTAAATGGACTATTAAACGAAACTGCCTAGCAAAGTCATCATTTCATTAAGATTATAAATTAGTCAAAAAAAGTAACATATTATAAGTCCAATCACTTTCCATAATGAGTCTTTACTTAAATATAAATTTGATGTCACTTTTCACACCTATTAGTATTAAACTAAATAGTATAGTAATGTTTTCTTGATTATTTTCGTTAGTAACACTAAAAAAAAAAAAAAATGAAACTAACGAAGTGGGATAAAAAGTAGAGAGTTATGTTTGGAGTTTAAGCGTACTTAAAAAACATAGAAAAAGAAGATATTACTTTTATTATTATTGTTGTTGTTGTTGTCGTTAAGTAAAGTACATGAAAAATATGGAAACAAGAGATATTGTTATACTTGAAGTATTTTGCTTTTAATTTTTTGACAAAATGCATAGTATTCCAAGATGACATAAATATTAAATAGTATAATATTTAGGACACTCGAGGAGTCTTGATCATTTTCTACCACGAGACTACTTAAAAAAAAACTTCATCTCACTTTTTTGTATCTTACACACACACACACAAACAAATTAAATTATATAATATAACAATGTTTTTTGTACTTTCTTATTGTTAGCTTTAAAGGAAAAGATTACGGCCTTAATTTAGGGATAGAGTAGAGCATATTTAGAGTTTAAGAGTGCTAGAAAAATAAAAAATAAAAGGAGATTTATTATTATTATTATTATTATTATTATTATTATTATTATTATTATATACTGAATTATTGGTTTAATTAAATTATTAATTCTATCCTTATATGTGAATTAATGTTTCTATACCAAATAATTAATTTTCTTGATTAGAGCCCAGTATAATCCTTTTCATTCAATTATTTAATTTATTTTTTCTTTACTTATTTTTTAGTTCTCAATTTTTATGATATTGATCTTTTTTTTTATTACTAATTGAACAAAAATCCATCATGCTAGTAGTATTCAAGATTATTATTTCTAACTGTATGGTATTACATTATGTTATTAAAATTATCGAGAATTTCTTGCATATTCTGCGATTTATAATCTTGTAAAAATATAATAGTAAAAGACCCTTAGTCTAATTGGGTTTGCTCAAATACTAAGGAACAATTTAAGTTTTGATAAGGCAAAGGCCCAAGTTTGATTCTCCATTTGTAATTTTATTAGTGAATTATCAAGAATACCTTAAGTAAAAAATACTTAGCTGAGACGTCGGAAAAAATAACGCCTAATGGTCCAAACAGATGAAGATCAAAACCATTTGTGCTCGGTGCTCGCCTGCCACGTGTGGCCAAATGCCATCCGAAAGCACTAAATTTCCATTCAACGCACGCGTGCGCGTGTTACTGCACGTGCGGCTTCATCACTCACCGAGTCAGACGCCTAATGAATCCGCCTCCAACTCACCGAGTCAATATAGTACCATCCTCCTCCACTTGTTAAGTGTAAACACTTTACTTTTAGTCAAAAGCAAATTGGGCCCACGCCGCACTCTCTCCCATGTTTCCTTTAGTCAAAATCACCACATGTCACTCCTCCCCCTTCCACCAACATCCTCTCTCTCTCTCTCTGTCTCTCTCTCTCTCTCTTGTAGCTTATTATTAATTGTATAGTGTTATTTGTATTATGGATAATAAATTTAATAGATATAGAAGCCTAAGATATGGTGAATTAAACCATGGATTAATATATAATAAATGAAAAAAAATTCTCTCTCTTTAAGAAGATCATATTTTTCATAAATTTTAAATTTTGACGCACCAAAATTTTGTTGAGTGTTAGTACCAACAGTGGCTTTTGTTTTTATTATTAGAACAAAAGATACTTTTTTTTTTACTAAAAAAGGGTGACACATCCATTTATTTATTAATATACTCTCACTTTTAGTGGAAGAATACCATGGTTATGAGATAAAATAAAAGAAATAGTACAGAAAAACCCTCTAAAAAAAAGTCAACACCAGCAACCAACTAAATTAGGACAACAAAACTAAAAATAACTAACAAAGAAGATAAAAAAAACATAAACACAATCAAAATCAAATCAAAATACACCAAAACTTTAAAATTAAACTAACGACGAACGGAAACGATAAAAGACACTTACCCTAATCTCCTTTAAGGTTTTAAAATTTTTAAAACTCTTTCCTTAAGTTTTAAAACTCTTATAGACCTCTCCTAACATTTGATTTTTGGGACCTTACACTCCTCAAAACTCTTATATTTTTGCCAAATACAAATGATGATTAGTGTCTTTTTGCAAACTTTAAAAAATGTCTACAGAATTCTTAAAACCTCAAAAGAGGTCCCTATAATTTTTGAAATCTCAGGAAATATTATTATCTTTTTGATAAATTTCGAGAGATCAATCTCTTTTAGCCTTATTATTATTATTATTATTATTATTATTATTATTATTATTATTATATACATTTGACATTTTCATGTTGGTGAAAGTTTAGTATTTTGCATTAGCATTGACTTTGTTTTCCGACATGGACCTAAATTTGAAATTATTGCTATATTTATTTTAAGAGAAGACAATGTCAATACAAAGGACAAAAAGGTGAGATAAAAATGCAATTTAGGAAGCTATTTTGTTGATCTTCTCCAATTTTAAACTCAACTTATAGTGAATTCTTATCAAATCAAATTTGGAAGTAGGGGATCAAAGAGAGAGAAAGATAACGAGTGTATTAAATTACTCTAAGTAAATTAATAAAAAGATATTTATATTCAACTAAATATATTATAAAACACTATTAATAATCTGAGCTACGTATAAAAATTTGTCAGATCACTTCTACCACAAAATATAAGGTTAAACTCGAAATCAACCCCCAAACATAGCTCAATTATAATATGCATAATGGAGGGTCTAGCTCGAAAGAGAATCAAAAATAAAATTATATTGCTTTTATTTAGTATTTATTGACAAAAATTAGAACCATCTTTGTATTTGGAGGCGAAATTATTATTATATGAGATTTATACAATATATATTATTAACTCACTAAAATCTACTATATTATTTTTGAAATAGATTTATTTTATGCATTTTCATTGTTTGTAAACATTTATTTCACAATATTATTTTTTATTATATTAAAATATAACTATTTTATATATTAATCATTATTATTTAGTCAAAAGCACCTTGGGACCACGCCGCGCTCTCTCCCCCACTTTTCCATAAATTTTAAATTTTGATGCACCAAATTTTTGTTGAGTGTTAGTACCAACAGTGGCTTTTGTTTTTATTATTAGGACAAAAGACACTTTTTTTAACTAAAAGAGGATGATACTTCAATTTATTTATTAATATACTTTCACTTTTAACAGAGGAATACCATGGTTACAAGATAAAATAAAAAAAGAGTATAGAAAAATCCTCTAAAAAAAAGTCAACACCAGCAACCAACCTAAATTAGGATAACAAAACTAAAAATAACTAACAAAGAAGATAAAAAATATAAACACGACCAAAATCAAATCAAAATACACCAAACGAAACTCTAAAATTAAACTGACGACGAACGGAAACGATAAAAGACACTTACCCTAATCTCCTTTAAGGTTTTAAAATTTTCAAAACTCTTTTCTTAAGTTTTAAAACTCTTATAGACCTCTCCTAACATTTGATTTTTGGGACCTTACACTCCTCAAAACTCTTATATTTTTGCCAAATACAAATGATGATTAGTGTCTTTTTGCAAACTTTAAAAAATGTCTACAGAATTCTTAAAACCTTAAAAGAGGTCCCTATAATTTTTGAAATCTCAGGAAATATTATTATCTTTTTGATAAATTTCGGGAGATCAATCTCTTTTAGCCTTATTATTATTATTATTATTATTATTATTATTATTATTATTATTTGACATTTTCATGTTGGTGAAAGTTTAGTATTTTGCATCAGCGTTGACTTTGTTTTCCGACATGGACCTAAATTTGAAATTATTGCTATATTTATTTTAAGAGAAGACAATGTCAATACAAAGGACAAAAAGGTGAGATAAAAATGCAATTCAGGAAACTATTTTGCTGATCTTCTCCAATTTTAAACTCAACTTATAGTGAATTCTTATCAAATCAAATTTAGAAGTAGGGGATCAAAGAGAGAGAAAGATAACGAGTGTATTGAATTACTCTAAGTAAATTAATAAAAAGATATTTATATTCAACTTAATATATTATAAAAATTGGTCAGATCACTTCTACCACAAAATATAAGGTTAAACTCGAAATCGACCCCCAAACATAGCTCAATTATAATATGCATAATGGAGGGTCTAGCTCGAAAGAGAATCAAAACTAAAATTATATTGCTTTTATTTAGTATTTATTGACAAAAATTAGAACCATCTTTGTATTTGGAGGCGAAATTATTATTATATGAGATTTATACAACATATATTATTAATTCACTAAAATGTACTATATTATTTTTGAAATAGATTTATTTTATGCATTTTCATTGTTTGTAAACATTTATTTCACAATATTATTTTTTATTATATTGAAATATAACTATTTTATATATTAATTATTATTATTTAGTCAAAAGCACCTTGGGACCACGCCGCGCTCTCTCCCCACTTTTCCTTTGTCAAAAGCACCTCCTCCCCCCTCCGCCATTATCCCCTCTCTCTCTCTCTGTCACAGCTTATTATTTGTTAATTGTATAGTATTATTTGTATAATATATATAATAAATTTCTAATCATTAAGTAATATGTATTTGTCTTTTTTTTTTATTTTATTTTTTAGAGAAAGGATTAGAATAGACATAATAGTCTAAGATATGGTGACTGGTGAGTTGGACCAATGACCTCGAAGACAAGTTGCTAAGGCCTACATAGAAGTTGACACGCACAAAACAACTCTAATGGATTGACATGTAATTATGAGTGCAATTTATGAGATAATTTAGTTTAGAATTTTTTTTTTTATCCATGTTAAAGGTCAAAAAAAAAAAATGTACTTCTCGAGCTCCTTGAGGTTTTAAGAATTAATTCTAAATCGTCTCCGAGTTAAAAAAATAAAAATAAAAAAAATCTCAAATGGTTTTTATGATTATTTTGCTAAAATTTCTACAAACTATAATTTAATATATTGAATTATATTTCACTATTTTTCAATTTAGATCTTCGTATTGAAGCAGGATTTTAATGACATGCCAAGAGTTTTGTTTGGTGAATTATATGGGTAGAGTACAAGAACTTCCCTTAAGGTTTCAAAAATCTTATACCTCCCTTTACATTTTAAAAATCCCACAAACCTTCTTGATATTTGATTTTTGAGATACTTACGCCCCTTTTTCCAAGAAAAGCTTATCTTTTTTATTTTTTATTTATTACATAGGAACTTTAACCACCAACGAGCCCTTCGGACCCCCTGATGCGGCACCAAAAGCTCATCTTTTACCAAATATAAATGGGGGTTTATGTCTTTTTGATAAATCTCAAAAAATATATAAGGAATTTTGAAATCTCAAGAAAGGTACATGAAATATTTAAAATTTCAAGTAAGATTTTTATCTTTTTATCAAATCTTAGAAAAGGTAAATATTTTTGACATTACAAACGTAAGCCTTTGATGTATATCATTCTGTTAATATTGGTTTCGGGGTTCCATTCAATGTAGTTTTTGGACTAGATGAGGGAATTTAACAACACACATCTTGAACATGATCATAAAGATATGATGCTAAGTTTATAGAAGTAAATTACAAAATTGTCGTTTCATGAGCATAATTACTAATTGAGTTTTGAATTGAAGAAGATCAACAAAATGAGTTTTCAATTGAAGAACAAGGGAGTAATTAATTATGCAATATATATTGTTGAATTGGCATCCAAATGAAAAAAATATGACTTGATGTTGTGCGTTGCACATGGAGTTGCATACATGATGAGTTAAAACAAGACATAAAATTTAAATTTAATAATTTTTTTATACCTCTTAAGCACATCATATTTTTCAAAAATTTTAAATTTTGATGGACTCTTACAAAATCTTCGTTGAGTGTTAGTAGTAGTAGTGGTTGTTGTTTTTATTATTAGGGCAAAAGACACTTGCCCTAATCTCATTTAAGATTTTAAAAATTCTAAAAGTTTTTCCTTAAGTTTCAAAACTCCTATAGGCCTCTCTTGACATTTGATTTTTGAGACCTTACACTCCTAGAAGAGGTATATAGAATTTTTGAAACCTTAAAGGAGATCCTTGCAATTTTTGAAATCTCAAGAAATGTTATTGCCTTTTTGATAAATTTTAGGGGAGGTCAGTCTCTTTTATCCTTGTTGTTCTATTATTATTATTATTATTATTATTATTATTATTATTATTATTATTATTATTATTATTATTATATGATATACATTTGAAAGAAAAACAAAAAAATTATTTTTTCATGGTAGACATTCGGAGGGAACCCTAGCTCTCGTGACGACAGCGACTCTGTGCCGTTCGGGGATTTCCAGGGAATCTTAGCTCTCGCGACGACGACTTGCAAAGGAGACTCAAACAACGCAATCCGCCAACCACATCTGCAATTGGCAACGTCCTCGTTGTTGTTTGGTAGAAACCACGATCACCGTTCACGCATCCACACTGTTCAGGTCCGATAGCACCAATTGCGACTTGCAACGGCGGCGCACCAGTGGTAGACATCCGGAGGGAACCCTAGCTCTCGCGATGACGGCGACTCTGTGCCGTTCGGGGATTTGCAGAAGAGACTCAGACGGCGATCTGTGTCGTTCTGGGATTTGCAGAGGAGATTCAGAACCAGGGCTCGCGATGATAGCGACTCTGTGCCATTCGGGGATTTGCAGAGGAAACAGTGGCAATTAAACCCTAGCTCTTGCGATGGCTGTCTGTGTATGGCGATTTGTGTCATTTCGAGATTTGCTGAGGAGATTCAGGTCTGACATCTAGCGAATGCAGACCTACGACGACGGTGTCAATCCACGGTGACTTCATGCTTTGTTAGTCATTCGGTGACTTCATGATTTTGTCTAGGCACCGCCCCGAATTGGCACCGACAACACCACCATAACCATGGTCCCAAGTAAGTATCATATCTCATAGGGTTGTTAGGAAAGGGTCGTCCCCCTCCGATGGCCTAATCGTCGACTGGGAATGTCGGCCATGCTGGTTTCGGGGTACAATCGAATGCGCAAGTTGTGAGTAAAAAAGTGGAGATACCAAAGTTCAAAATTCCTATGAGATTTCTAGTTAATATCAATGGGGAATTGAGATTTATTTTCTCAGAAGCGGAGATGGTTAAGGCTGTGGAAAAGTTTCGTTTTGCATTAGTAATGAGATTTTTGAGGAATCGGCCATCTATTGATAAAATTCGATTATCGATTGTTAAAACGTGGGGCTTGACAGAAATTCCAATGAACAGTGTTATGGATGATTATCATGTGTTAATTCACATGAAAAATGAATGGGATTTTCTGCATGGTTGGGCAAGGGAGGGTAGAACTATGGAAGACAATTCTTTTTGGTTGTTCAAGTGGACAAAGGATTTTGATACCAAAAAAGAATCTCTATCGACTCCTCAATAGATTTTCTTACCGGGATTACCAATGCATCTTTACTAAACAGATTTTCTTCAAATTATAGTGACTCATTTTGGTCGTTATCTTTAAACCGATAATGCAACAATCAACCGTACGAGAGTATCGGGGGCACATATTTGCATGGAAGTCGACCTGACGATGGAGCCGGTAAAGAGATTTTCTCTTGTTTTATCTCCGTAACAATGTATTTGGCAAGAGGCCAAATATGAAAAGATGAGTTGTTTTTGCTCTAATTGTTGTCGGTAGGGACATACCTCGATTTTTTGTAGGGTGGGAGAGAAGCAAATGGTGATGGAAAATATAAAGAAAAAAAGATATGAAAACCAAAGACTAATGATGGTGTAATGGAAACCAATACTGATGTGGATAAAGGGACAAAGAAGGTGGTGCAGGAAGCAGGACCTAGTAATGTGCCTATGACAAAGAAGATCAAAGATAGGTGCCCTAAATTATTGGAAATTCCTATGGCTCAAGAAAAATGGGATAATACAATGCAAAACTCTGATGTACTGCAGAGAGGATTGGTAAATAATGGGAATGAAAGTTCAACAGAGAATGATGAAAAGGAGTGTGAGGAAGTCAGGTGTGATGTTGATGCTAGAGTTTCAAATGGTGAACCTATGTCTCAAGAGAAAATGGATCATGTAGATAGTATTAAACTGACTAAAGGTGGGAACCAAGGTTTGCATCAGGAGGAATTCGCTTGGGGTTATGCGTCCGACAGGTAGGAAGGTGAAATCTCAGTGTTGAAGGGCAAAGAAAAAATATATGGTTCTGATACAGAGCAGAGATAGACTTCCGCAAACACCAAAACCAAAAAGGAAAAATCTATGAGGAAATCTCAGAGGGTTCTCATCTGACCATATAAATTAAATTTATGATAAATACAATTTTTTTTTGGAATATTAGAGGGTTGAGCAGTTCTAGAGGCAGGTTAAAAAGCTAATTAATAAGTTTAATGTTGGTTTGTTTGCTATTTCAAAACCTTTCACAAGTGAGGAGCGGATGGTAATGCTAGGTAATTTTCTGAATTAACACCGTTTTATATCTAATGAAATTCATGACAGTAAATTATGGTTGTTTTGGAAGGATATGAATGCCTTTGATGTGATTTGAATCACAACTCATATGATTTTAGGGTGGTTCTTCAATAACGGACAAAGGATTTTGGTGAGTTTTTTCTATGCCAAATGTTTTTATTTTGAAAGAAGAGAGTTATGACGGCAACTGGAGGAGTGCCAATCAGATTTCCCTTGGTTGGTCCTGGGTGATTTTAATGTTATTCAAACGGATGCCAAAATAATTGATGGAAATCCAAGACAACTGTTACCTATGATGGAGTTTAATGACTGTCTACATCATTGTGGTCTCTTTGATTTATCAAATTCAGGCTCACGTATGTCATAATACAATGGCCATGAAGGGGTGGCTCGTAGTTGGTCTAAGCTTGATTAAGTTCTTATTAATAATGGTTTTTCCAACCTATATTGTTTGGCTCAATTCAAATATTTGAGTCGAAAATCCTTATTTCATAGTCCTATGGTGGTTTATAAGAATACGTCATTCTCTCTGTATGGCCCTACCCCATTTCAGTTTCTTAATATGTGAAGCTCACATGATTTGGCGTGCATTAAAGATGCTTGGATCATGAATGACTCGGCCTCGAGTCTTTTGAAACTTGCTATTCATATTAAGAGAACTAAAGTTGCTTTACGGGCATGGAATAAAAATGTCTTTGAGAGAGTGGGAGAAAACTTAAAAGCTCTAGAGGGAAGGATGTAATATCTAAAAAATTAGCTACAAGCAGGTTTTTCTGAGGACGTTGAAGCCGATTACTTGACTACTAAGTTGGAGATTCAGGTGTGGGAGAATAGGGAAGCCTCTCGCCTAGGACAAATTGCGAAAAAAAAAAATGGTTGATGGAAGGGGATCAAAACTCTAAATTCTTCCACTTAGTTATCAATCAGAGGCTAAAGAAGGGTCATATAGATTGTATGGTGCGGAACAATGGGAGGATATTGGAGGGTACGAAAGTAATACATAATGAAGCTATTGTTTTTTTTTTTTTTTTAAGAATCTTCAGTGGTTGAATCTTGTGATCCCTTTGAGTTAATTCAAAGACAAATTTTAGATGTTGACAATAATTTCCTCTGCGTTGAACCGAAGGAAGGAAAAGTTAAAAGAGCAATGTTCTCTATTCCCAAAGAATGCAGTCCGGGACCAAATGAATTTGACTCTAATTTTTATATATATTGCTGGGATATTGTAAAAAAAAAAAAAAATGTTTTGGATGTGGCAAAGAAATTTTTTAGGGCATTCCTTTGTCCAGATTCTTTTCCTCTTCGTTTATTGTCTTAATTCCGAAGGTGAACAATCCTTCTAACTTTGATAAATTCTGACCTATTAGTTTATACTCTGTGGCTTATAAATTTTTTTCCAAGATTATTGTGTTTAAACTAACTGATGTTGTTGATAAGTTGGTCTCACATGAATGAGGTGCTTTTATTCTTGAGCGTAGTATTTTTGAGAATATTACTCTTACACAGGAAATGGTTAACTACATGTGAGTATACTGTTCTTAAATGTTATATAATGATGAAACTCGAATGAATGACTTACTAAGGAGTTGTGTGTATTGTATCAAAAACTCCTTATTTTAAAAAGTGTTCAACATGAAAGTTGTAGGATTTTCTTTTACCTTTATTTTAACACTAAGATCAACTAATTTGGAGTATTATTAAAAAATTTATGACCAAACTATTGAAGGGGGGTTGAAGTTGTCAAGTTTTTGCTTTTTGTTTTTTGTTTTCCTGAGGAGGTAGTGTACCCTCAGAATACTGAACCTAAAGTTCAGACGTCTGAACCCAGCACTTCAGAAGACTGAACTCCACTTCAGTCTTCTGACCCTGTTTTTAGACTGAATTTTTCAATATTTTAAGCAACTTTAGAAGACTGAACTCAATAGTTTAGTCATCTGAACACTATTAACAGACATACTTTTTAAAAGTTTTTGAATTCAAACTTATATTTCTTGTGCTCCCAACTTTCGATAAACTTGGGAAACACTTCAAGTCACTTGGGGAATACGAAATAGACTTGATTTCTCATTTATAAATAACGCCCCAAGGCTAAGGATTAATTACACCAAGAAAATACAGCAAACAAACTTTCTTGCTCTCAAATCTCCCAATTCTCTCAAAGCTCTCTTGTGCAATCAATTTCTGAGTTTCACTACTGAGATTTGCTGTGAATTTATTAAGAAAATTCTGAGTCTACTCTTGATTCTTTCAACCTAGAAAGAAGGCTTACTGTGATATCTTCTTGAGCTTCATATTTCCATATTGTGAATTATATTTAACTTGTACTAATCAGCTCTTTGTGAGAGCACTCTTTATACACATCTATTTTTTGTATATCTTGTAGATTGTGACGAGTCCAAGGTATTCAAATCGTTGGCTAAGCGAGGGAATATCGTTTAGAGAATCGGGCTATAGCCTAATTGAAGGAGTGACTGAGTGAGGGGATATCACTTGGAGAGGTGGGCTTTAGCCTACTAAAGGAGTGTGTAAACGGTGTTGTTCCGCTCAGCAAAGAAACTGGTTTTAGTGAATCCTTTGGTGGTTTGCCAAAGGCGAGGATGTAGGCTGGGGATAAGCCAAACCTCGTAAAATCCATGGACTCACTCTCTCTTTCCCTTGCTCTTTATTTTCAGCACATATATTAACTGCGTGGATGTTTTAAATTCCTAAATCATATATACTATGTAAATTTGGAAATTAAGTAAACTTAAAGTTTAATTTTGATTTGGGATTGCGGAAACCAAAAGGGAGTACGTTAGTGAATTAATACTTTGCAGAAACCTCAAAGGGAGTACATTGATTTGTTAACACCCAAAGATTAATTAACTAAGAGTTTATTTAATTCTGAATTTTGGGAAGAGTGTGGATGTTGTGTTAAATATCAAATAGAGAAACAAATTACATTCTTTACAAGGCTTACAACTTCATTCACCACAGGGTTGCAATCAAACTAAACATCATGATTGAATATAGTGTAACTAATTGATGGGTTACTTGCATTGTGGATAATTAGTTTGAGTGGTAGATTGAATGTTTATTTGTTTTGTGGTTGTGGATTAGATAAAAAGAATTAAGCTTTTATTGTGTGGTTGCTAAATCAACAAGAAATCAAGAATTCGTTGAAAGAATTAAATTAAGTTAAAGAATTCATAAAAAGTTTTAAAAAAAGTTTAAAACCCAATTCACCTCCCTCTCTTGAAACTATAACTTAGTTTTCAGCCACATTCATATTTAAAGTGATCCAAGGGAAGCTCAAGCAACACCAAAATGAGTAAAGTATGTGGAAATCTAAAGCTGACTCAAAGCTAAAGTCAAAGGGGATTCAAAGCAAAAATACCATAAAAGATTTCAAACTTAGAGTGTTTTTAAGCCTTTAAGACAAATGATGTAAGTTGTAAGAACCCGACCCGAGATAAGTGTATTAAATAAATGAGGAAAAGAGAAAAAAAATTTAAAAGGTAAAAATCTACAGGGCTCGTCGACAAGGCTTCTCTACTCGTCGACGATGTAAAGACCTGTAGAATTATGGTAATTAGATAATAAAAGAAAAGAGAGAAATAGGAAAATTCTAAAAGGGATTCATAGGGTCTAGTCGATGAACACAGGGTGTTCATCGACGAGCATCCTTCTTGGGTTCATCGATAGGGACATTTGTCTCGTCGACGAGAAATTACCGAGAGAGCTGTTTTCAGGGCCTGAATCTTATTGACGAGGAGTAGGCGTTCATCGACGAGACTACTGCTTGGACTCGTCGACGGGGTGACATGGCTCGTCGACGAGGCCACGTGGATAGCATTTTTATATATAGCCTTAAACGGATTTTTTATGAAAGAAATTCATTTTTTTTTACAATTCTCTTCCTATCTCTACACGGTTTCTCTGACTTCTCTCTAGAAATCTGGCTTTGTCTCTCCCCGGTTCGACAATCAGAAGCTACCATGGTGATCTTGGGGAGATTCTCTACAACATAGCCGGAGTGAAAATGTTGATTTGAAAAGTTTGGGAATCATCCCAAAACCAGGGTGAGTGAATTATTTGAGTATGTTCAGTTGTATTAGGCTCATTTGAGTTTAGATTTTAAGTTATATGAGAATATACTGGTGTTTTGTGGAATAAAATTAGGATGTTATGATTTCAGGACTAGGGTGTTTTTGGGACCCTGCAGGCATAAGTTAAGAATCCAGTGAATATTTTTAGGAGCCCAGGTAAATTATAATTTAGAAAGTTTACGAGTATGTAGATTTGGGGAAATATAATTAATCTATTAAAATGTGTGTATATTGTATTATTTCAGGATTTTAGGGATAGTATGTTGTGAGCGTGAGGATTAAGTTAGAGGCGAGCCTCCCAACTAGTTAGGTAAGAGAAATATGTTATGCTAGTAAATTTAGAAATATTATCAATAAATTGTAGGATTCGTGTATTAAAATATAGGGATTTAATTATATAGTTTTTATAGATTTCAGAACACGAGTTTTATTAATTGTGTGGCCCAAGTAGATATTTGATTAGTACAGAATTTGTATAGTTTTTCAGAATATCGTGATTTATAGTGTATATATATAGACAGATATATATTTACCAGCCAGTTATTTACAGATATTATACAGACAAGTATTTTACAGTAATTATAAAATACCATGTTTTCCAAAACCATAATACTTAGACATTACAAATTATTCAGTCAGATATTATAGTTATTACAGTTAGATATTATAGTATTTTCATATCAGATTTATAGTGTTATGATTATTTTTGGAATCATGATGAAAATAGTAGGATATCTATAGAAATAGTATATACATTATCAGACACTGATGAATCAAGTTTTGTTCAGTTAGCATAGCACGGTACCATTGCTATTTTCATATCAGAGTACAATCACATATCTCAGATAGTATGTGGATTCCGTTAACCGTGCCTATGGAGATATTGCAGTCTCTCCAGTATTCTGGGTTGAGGAGGCCGATTTGATGAGGTAGTTACCAGTTCTGTGCCGAGGAGAGGACGTAGTTTGGATGGGCTGAGGATTGGTAGAGTTACAGTTGACTTACCTGGTAGGCTAACCAGGATTAAGTCCTGCCTACAGGCCACACAACTATGTCATGAGGGGTTAAATCATGACGTACATTTTTTCAAGGTAAACATCTCAGTTATGTATATGTATACAGATTTACAGAATATCAGCAATATAGTATGATACTAGAAGTATGAAAAGTAGAAAATTCAGATATTACAGTTATACTTTAACCTACGATAAATGTAAGTTATACTATATATTGATTACTAGCTTTTATAGTTTTAGATATTGTCATTATAATATTTATGAGACTCAGTCGCCACACACTAGTAATAGCATATTTCCTCTTACTGATCGTTGTCTTATCCCAATGGTTTAACATTTTTCAGGTAATCTAGCTAGGCGAGCAGATCAGGCTCGCAGATAGAGAGATCATTTGTACTGCCCTATCTTAAAGGGTAAGTGTGTTCTGGGAAATATATTTTTGGAGTAGATGAAACTAGGGTGATGTGTAAATATGTATATATGGTTTGTAAATACTGAATTCTGGTATTGTGAATATGGATGTATGACTTTACGTTTTTCGCTGCATATGTGTGTCGGTTTATGTACAAGGATACCTCAGTGCCATCTAGGCCCTGAGTTGTTATAGCAGGTATTACAAGGGTATCAGAGTAAATTATATTTAATATAAAAAAATGGTGTAATTTTTGGGTCATTACAGATGAAGTCTCTTATTTAGCTCGGCAACCAGATTCAGTAGCTTGTTGACGAGGAGATGCCGAGAGATTTTAGGAAATTCTGAAATCTCATGCTTGTTGACGAGGCCACCTTGGCATCGACGTATTTCCTTTTGCGGCTTGTCGATGAGGATGTCGACTCGTCAACAAGGCTGGCTAGGTCAAAGGGTTATAAATATCTTTTTCACTTGCTTAATGGTTAAGAAACCAAAACCTCTCTCTCTCTCTAGAACTCGAATCCTCTCTCTCTCTCTCTCTAGGATTTCAGGCCATCAGTTGTTGGAATCAACGATCCGACGTTACCACGTAGATCAGGAAGAGAATCTCTACATTTATAGCAGATCGAAAATTCGTTTCGAGGATTTTTTGGGTTTTGACCCAAAACCGAGGTAAGGGTTCGATTTCATTTTTGTTTCGGTATATATGTAGTAGTAAGAATTATAGTGAAGTATAGTTTTTAGATGTTTAGGTTTTGGGGACTTGGTTAATAGTTTTGGAGTTGTAGAGTTCGTATTTTGGTATTTGGGAAAAGGTAAGGGGATTCTATTTATATCAGTTATTTTTTAAATCGGAATCAGTAAACATGCAGTTTATGATTGTATGTATGTTTTGATTACTTATTTGGAAAAATCCATTGGGTGAAAATGCGGGATTTTTGGGTTACAGTTTTGGGGAAAATTGGGGGTTTCGGGTATCATCTGTATTTCGATTGGAAAATCATATGTTGTATAAAACTGTAGTAATGAGATGACCGTACTTGTATTTGTATTAAACTGTTTTTCTCGAATTGATAACGATATGATTGTTGTATACTCAAATAAGTGTGGAATGAATTGTTGTATGTAAAATGTTTCAAGTTTTGTAAAATAGTTAGGGGCGGCTAATTACCATATGCTGATGGATATAGGAACATGAGTTCCAAAATTATTCTAGGTTTTGTGAAACTTGCCACGTCTCGGCTAATTACCGTGGGCAAACGCCATGTCTCGGCTAAATACCGTGGGCGAGAGTGTTCGACTCTATATCCGAGGGTGTGAAATATCACCTGTTTGTTCCGGCTAGTCACCGATGGGTGTGAGTGGACACCGTATTAGCATGATATCACTATGAGGTTTCGGTTATTATAGGGTATCGGGTGCTTGACTGTGATGACACTGACCGTATGTTTGGTATCGTATGTACTGGAACTCGATTGTGAAAATACTAGAACTGTATTGTGTTATGTTTTATGTCGAAATAACATTTGTATACCACACACTAATATAACCTATTTTTCTTCCTTACTGAGAGGTGTCTCACCCCGAATATACAAATATTTTTCAGGTCTTTCGGGTAGCCGAAACTAGTATCCTAGCGTTCAGGAGCATGGGTGTCGGTTAGCTACGTAGAGTGCTCGAGTAAGTACCAATTTTTTGTAACCGAGTTGTCATTAGTGGGTTTTATTGACGCTCGGGGTATGTACTGTATTTTGGAGCATAAACTTTAGACATGTATAGACTCTGGTATGGTACGATATATGAATTAGAAAGTATAATTCCATTGCGTATTTGATGTGTATGGATATGAATGTGATTGTGTATAGGGTTTACGTGTACCCCATGGGGTCGGACCCTCATTCAGAGTAGTATCATGTGTGTTTTAAATGATACATAGACAGGTTAGGTTACTAAAATCACACCCGGGACCCATCCGCGGATTTGGGGCGTGACATAAGTACTTCATATTGAAATATCACATGGAAATATGTTGAAGCTCTTTAGGAGTCATTGTGGACTTAGAGACTTTATTTTGCAAAATCTCGGATAAAGTTTTTATAAATCAAAGTAAGAGAGTAAAGAGTTTTTGAAAACTAAAACTAAAAAACAAGAATTTTAACTGTCCAGACGACTAAAGTTTATCTTCAGAAGATTGAAATTTTTTTTCAAAAGATCAAAAATTAAGTTCAGTGTATTGAAAAATTTTCTGACGAAATCCTGAAAAGGCAGTATAGCCTCATAAGACTGAACCTTGACACCCTACTTTTCCATTAATCTATGGCTACCATAGTCCCTTTACATATCTATACAATACATATCTAGTAAGTAATCAACTGGTCAATAACAAATTGCATCATTATAGATTACTTATTAATAGAATAAAAGAATATAAAATATGAAATATGTTTATATATTTCATACTTTGTTGTGTTGATGTATATTAAAATTTTGACATGTAATAAATACAAAGTTACTTTGTCAGTTTACCAATTCAATGGATTTTCTAAAGTGATTCTAATGTCTTTTTTAAAGTTCCTCTTATTTAAGAAAAAGAAAAATGAAGAAAAGGGAATAAATTGGTTTGACCTAGTGAGGGACACCTACTATTACTATTATTATTATTATTATTATTATTAGAGAGAGAGAGAGAGAGAGAGAGAGATAGAGAAAAGTGTGTGTTAGATCATAGATGGGGACATTTTGAGTACAACTGTTTTCTATTCCATTGATACTGATAAGCAGTGTAGTTAATGAATATAAAATTAGTACAAAACCTAGTTAAGGCTTGAGAGCCAGACATATGTGTAGACTGGAGAGGATCAGTCCTCACTGGGTGTAAGTTCTTCTGAGCCATATGTATAAGCAAATAAATAAATAATTTAAATATATATAATTCAGACTTTGTTAATATTAATAAGAAAAATTAAAAATAAATAATCCATTTGATAATCCAACTGTAAAGCAACCTTTCTTGGATACAGGGATGGGGGAAAGAAAAGGAAAGGAAAACCCACAGGACCACCTGCTTTTGTTCCATATGCTTCTGCCTACCCCTGTTCCTCTTCTTCTTCTTCATCTTTCTCCCCATTTCTTCTACTAATCAAGCTAACTATGCCGTCAAGACCCTTTCCACCAAATCCGAACCCTAAAACCAGGGTCCTGTTCTTGACCATTATAGTCTCTGCTTCTGCGCTCATCCTCTTTGCCGTTCTTTATTTTCTCTTCTACCTCTGGTACTCTCTGGTCCACCGCTCTCGCACCAGCCCTTTTGATTCCAATGCTCCTTGGAAGCTTCATAGATACTCTTACAGAGAGCTCAAATCCGCCACGAATGACTTCGCTAAGTCCAATTTGATCGGTAAAGGCGGCTCTGGTACTGTGTACTTCGGCATTCTGCGGGATGGGAAGTCTGTGGCTATTAAGAAGCTCGACGCTTCTTTGTCGGCGGAGCGAGAGTTTCAGAACGAGGTGCAGATTCTGAGCGGTCTGAAATCGCCTTTTCTTGTGACCCTTTTGGGGTATTGCGTGGGAAAGTGTAAGAGATTACTTGTTTATGAGTATATGCCGAATCGAAGTTTGCAAGAATCTCTTTTCTCGGAAGGGAATTCGAGTGCAAGTTCGAACTCGAATTCGGATTTGTGTCCCACTTTGAATTGGGAAATGAGGTTTGCGATTATTTTGGATGTTGCGAGGGCGCTCGCATTTTTGCACAACGAGTGCGATCCGCCGGTGATTCACGGGGACGTTAAGCCGAGCAATGTTTTGCTGGATTCGGAGAACCGGGCGAAAATTTCAGATTTTGGATTGTCGAGGGTGAAGTTGGAAGGAGAGTTTGGGATGGAGTTATTTAGTCAGGAATTGGGTCGGAGTCAGGAGCTGTGGAAGAGCCAGGAGCTCTCGGGAAATTTAGCGGTGGTGGGTGTGGACATTCCGGCGATCGGGACTCCGGTGGAGAGTTGTAATGAGGTAGATTTTGCACTTGCTTTGCAAGCTTCTTCTTCTTCAAAAAATAGTAAAGCATGCCATAACTCCAAAACGTTAAATATAAGTTCTTTGAATTTCAATACCAATGCTACAAGTGAGAATGATGCTAGTAGTAATGCAAAGGGAAAGGAGGTTTCAAGCATGGATGTTCGTGGGGAAGATTGTAATAAATTTGCAGCTTATGATGATGAATCTTGTAGTGCTGATCACAGTAAGGAGTTGAATTTTTGTGCTTCAACACTTGCAGATGATACGGCTGGGGTAAAACAATGGGGAAAGGATTGGTGGTGGAAGCAGGATGGTAGTGGGGAATTGTCCAGCAAAGATTATGTTATGGAGTGGATAGGGAGCCAGATTTGTCCCTCGGCAAACCCTGATTGGGATGAAGATAAGAAGTGCTCGGCGGAGACAACCCATTTGGATAATTCAATTGGGTTGGATAAATTAGAAGACATGGGTGAACCTCAATTACACGAATTAGGTTTTGAAAATTCCAAGAAGAGGTTTGAGAAGAAAGAATCGAGGGGCTGGAAGACCCGTAATAAGAAGCATAGGAAGATCCAAGAATGGTGGAGAGAAGAACATCTTGCTGAAATTAGCAAGAAGAGCAGTAATCTAAAGAAGCTCGAAGTGAAGTGCAAGAAAGGCTTCAAAATTCCACATTTCAATATGGGTCGACATTTTCATTTTCAAAGGCGAAGAAAATTTAGAGAACAGAATCAAAATGACAATGATCAAAGTGGGGAATTCAGCTTTAGAAGGGGTTGGAAGAAAAAGAACACCCATTCAGGGGGAAGTGAGATGTGGAGTGGAGATCTTTTTAGTCGTGAGCTCAGTAGCACAACAAGCATGCGAGGTACTCTGTGTTACGTTGCGCCAGAGTATGGTGGATGTGGGTTCTTAATGGAGAAGGGCGATATATACAGTTTTGGGGTCTTGATCCTTGTGATCGTCTCCGGGAGAAGGCCACTCCATGTCCTTTCCTCACCCATGAAGCTTGAGAAAGCAAACTTGATAAGCTGGTGTAGAAACTTGGCTCAAACTGGAAACATTTTAGATCTCGTTGATGAGAGATTGAAAGAGAGGTACAATAAGGAGCAGGCAAGCTTGTGTATCAACTTAGCGCTCGCTTGCTTGCAGAAAATGCCAGAGTTGCGGCCAGACATTGGGGACACTGTTAAGATTTTAAAAGGTGATATGGATCTTCCGATTCTCCCTTTTGAGTTCTCTCCATCCCCTCCTTCCAAAATCCTCAGCAAGTCCAAGAGAAAAAAGAAGGCCAATGTAGACTACATTTAATTTGAAACACCCTCTTGAATTTGATCACATCAAGTTGTGGTTTCTGATGAGTGTTTGTGGGAGAGATCAATGGGAATGGTTTGTTAAAGAACCCTTGCAGGGTTTGGAGGTTTGTGTACTAGAGGATTATGTTGTTGTAATATAGTTCAGAACTCAAATGAATTTTTTCTGATTTATTTGTCACTAACTGGATACAAACATTTATGTTAAACCGTCTAAGGGTGTTTTGTTTGTATGCTCTTGGTTCTGCAAATTTCAGTGCAGTATGAACTACTCTGTTGGATTTTTCTTCATAATAGGTATAGCACGTAAATTTGGAACTTGGAAGGACTTGGGGTCTGTTCCCTGAAACCTGGCTTCTTACAATCAGCTGGAAAGAGATTTTTATCTGGTTTGCTCATCATACATAACCTTGATCATGGGGTGAAGCATGGCGTATAGAATATTTTCAGGGCAGTATAATCTCGATCATGGGGTGAAGCAGCGTAGAGAATATTTTTAGGGGAGCATAACCTCGATCATGAGGTGAAACATGACGTAGAGATTATTTTTAGGGGATTATAACCCCGATCATTAGGAGAGTAGAAAATATATTCGAGCAGATTTGGTCAAATGTTAATATTGATGAAACACTTCAAATTTTGAGTGCCACTGTTCAACTGCAATATCTCCTACCACTATTATCAAAGGAGAAATACTTCGGGAAAACAGTTCCTCCATCAATCACAGGATGTTATTAATGTCCAAATCCATTAAAATTTTGCGGGATTCACATGGTTAGGATGTGGGTTCGAGCACTGACGTTGCATTTTATGATCAGGGAGTGTGCTAATCTGCAAATTCTTTGTTACTGAATTCTAAATGGATCCATGTATTTTGAGTGCCACTGTTCAACTGCAATATCTACTACCACTATTATCAAGGGAGAAATACTTCCGGAAAACAGTTCCTCCATCAATCACAGGATGTTATTAATGTCCAAATCCATTAAAATTTTGCAGGATTCACATGGTTAGGATGTGGGTTCGAGGACTGATGTTGCATTTTATGATCAGCTAGTGCTAATCTGCAAATTCTTTGTTACTAAATTCTATATCATGCATAAATGGATCCATGTGAGCCTTTCAGCCCTACAAGCCTAACCGTCTTGTTTAATTTGTGGAATAGGATGAGAACAAATAAAACAAAAATTTGAATAAAATGAAAATTAAGTGATAAATTCAATTCTATTTTGTCTGATCTCATTCCATTACTATGCACAAATGTCCATACCCATAACTTAGAAGCTTGAAGTAACAAAAGAAACGTCGAAGGCAGACCAGTGACCAAGATACTTCTTCATCCAGGCTCCAGTGCAGGTGCAGGGTAGGGTTAAAGCTTGTCTTCTACTGTGGAAATTCAATGGCTTTAAATGATGATGGCTGTCTCCTTTGGATGCCCTTTGAAGTGGGGATCTGTATCTGCCGTCAAAAATTCAAGACCCATGATGGAATGATATGAGGTAGTTTTGACTCACCACTCACCAGTCACTTGATCACCACTCCCCACTTTCATTAAAGAAAGATGCATCATGATTGCTCCTTTATTTATGGCTTGATTGTTGCCTCAACGGTCCGGCACCAACAACGTTCCCATCAATTTACCACGGGGCCAATCTCAATTCAAATCCCTGCATGCACAAACCATTAGTGGAGTTCTCTTTTTCTTTGTTCCTTTATGAATTTATACTAGTATGATTATTCACAATGTCTCTCAAGGCCAAAAATAAAAAATAAAAAAAACAGCTGGAAGGAAACCCTGCGAGGTTAGACTTACAAGCAGACTGAGCTGCTTCTTAAATTTGAATCACTGTGAAGTATGCAAAGTACTTCTATTAGTCAACTTAATTTATGTGTTTGAGTGACCCAAAATTTTTTTTTTTATATTTGAGACTGCAGAATTCAGACTTTAAATTAAAATTTTTCTGATTTAAATAATATATGGTACAAAATTATGTTCACTTCTTTTAAATCTAAACAAATTCAAATAAAAAATTACAAATTTATGTTCCCAAATACTACCTAACCATAATTAATCTGTAATGTCTTATAGCTTACATCCATGAGTGAAAATGAGAGAGAATTTCACCATTGAGGAAGAGCCAAAATGTAAATGCATTTGAAATTTCATACTGTGCCAAGAAAGACTGAAAAAAACCCATAAATATATTTCTTCAAATTAAATCCCTCCTCAAATCGTGGGAGGCAAATTAACTCTCCCTCAAGTTAAGGAGGAAAATTAATTCGCCCTAAAGCCAACATTCTCTTTAGTATTTATATTTTCTCCTCTCCTCAAATGATCTTCTATGTACTAGAAATAACTCATTTCCATAAATGAGAGAAAAAAAATATGAAATAACTCATTTCCTTAAATAAGAAGAAAAAAAAAAAAATGATCTATTTATTACAAATAACTCATCTCCCTAAATGAGGGGTTTATTATGATGCATGACATATTTAGGAATGCAAATGAGTCAAGCCTACTGAACTACTTGACTCAACTCTTTATTATTTTTTTGTTCTCCTCTCCTTGAATGATCCTCTATTTACTACAAATAATTATTTATTAGAAATAATTCATCTCCTTGAATGAGGGATTTATTGTGATGCATGACACATTTAGGCATGTAAATGAGTCAAGCCTACTCGCAAGCTACTTGGACTCAACTCAATTCTGCTAGAGTTCGAGCTACTTGAGTATTTCAACAAATTGATTTCAAGTTCAATAATAGTACTCGAGTCGAGTTTTAAGCCTAATTGAACTTTTTAATTTTATTATTTTTATGTTAGGGAATTCATATAATATTTAATTTATAAATATATTTAATGTATTTAATATATTAAAATCGATTTGAGCTTCATGAGTCGAGTTCAGGTTTAAATAATTTGTAGTCAAGTTGAGTTTGAGATTGATTGAGTTCGAATGTAGTTTCAAGCATAACATTTTCAAGTCAAGTCAAGTTCAAGTATCTTAGTACGTTAATTTGACTAGACTCGAATACACCCTTAGGCGCATTGATCAAGAATGAGAGAAAAAAAATGTGATCCTTTATAGGGCCCTAACTCAATATAACAAATCACCCCATGATAATTTCTTCATATATCTTCTCCATAGGATAGATTTCAAGAACCACAAATTTCTATCAAGTCCAAGCAATACATGAACTTAATCGATTTTAGAGGTTTTATCAACATATGTGCACAATTATTAGTAGTACCAATTCTTTTACAATAATTTTCCTCTGTGAAATAATATCAAGAACAAAATGGTATCTTACATCAATGTGCTTAATCCTTTCATGAAATATTTAAACTTTAGTAAAATGAATAGTACTCAAGTTGTCAAGATGAAAAATAGTATGGTCCCAAGCTCACCAACTAAACCCCTTGACATAATAGCTTTTGGGATTGTTCTCTTATTGGCACATATTTTGCCTTAGTTATGAATAGGGCAACAACATGCTATATGCTAGCCTTGTAACTTATGGCTTATCCTCTATAGTGAACTCATAAACCCATTAGGATTTTATTTTGTTGATATTCGTAGTAAAATTTGAATCAATATAACTAGCAACATTGGACCTATGTCTCCCAAATTATAAACAAACATCAAAGGTACCTCTTGGATATCAATTTCATTCAACCACTTGCCATGCTCTTTATCTAAACTAGTTATGCATCTGCTAACAACACTGACTGCATATGAGATGTATGGACAAGTACAAATCATGCCATGCATTAGACTTCCAATTGCACTAAAATAAGTAACATGTAACATGTAGTCACTTTCTTTATCTGATTGTGGAGACAAAATAACAAAAAAAATTAGAAAAGAGTAGCCAGTGGAGTGCTAACAGGTTTGATTTTCGTCACATCAAAATGATCTATGACTTTTTCAACATATTTATTTTGTGTCAAATACTACAACCCTCCCTTTCAATTCTTGTGAATTACCATATTGAGAATTTTCTTCATGCTCCTACGTTTTTCATTTTAAATTCCCTAGCAAGTTAGGCTTTTAACTTGTTGATCTTAGATCTATATTTAGAAGTAATAAACATATCATCAACACCTAATAGCAAGTAAATAGAACAGTTATATTTATGCTTTTTAAAGTACACTCATGGTCATTTTATAAGTAACCATTATCCAACATAAAAGAGTCAAAGCTTTTATAACACTGATGAGGAGATTTCTTCAATTCATATAATGATTTTGATAAACACATATGGTCTTCCTTTCCATCAATAACAAAACATTTAGGCTAGCATATGCAAATCTTTTTTTCAAGTCTACCATACATAGAAGTTATTTTAACATGTAGTTGTTCCAATACTAAATTATGCATAGTAACAAGAGATCATAATACATATATTAAGGTATGCTCAATTGTATAAAAGAAAGCATCATTAAAAAAAATATATTTTTCTACAATTTGTGTCATGCCCCTAATCCGATGGGGTCTGAGGTGCAACTTTTTATGAACGTTTTATAAATGATGCAATAAATATAAAGTAGCGGAAGTAATTGAAACCTCAAATATTTTACCAGAGTATTAAAAAACTTTATATACATGGGCATCTTCAATATTTACATTCTGTGAAATATAAAAACATATTTAATTAGTACTATTCAAATATTTATTCTAAACCGCATTCTCTCATCCCGCCTAGATGCTTGCTATGCCTGATTCTTAATACGTTCTACATAACTATCTGTAATGTGGAATAATAATTATGGTGAGACAATGCTCAGTCAATGGAAAAGATTATTATCAGTGTGTAGCTAATATGAGTTTTACAGTATCAAAATTCATTTAATAATTAATATTTAATACCATAACTGTTAAAAACCACATTTGAACAATTGTAAATCATTTATGAATTATTTTCATCAAAATAACCATATGATATATATATATATATATATATATATGTATTTATATATACTTCCCTTTATACTTTTCATTCACATCATTTAGCCCTATTAAATGGGGTTCTATTCATATATATAAATATGTGTGTACTTTCCTTTAATGTAAATCATCATGTAGGCCTTTCAAATATAACTATGTGTATATATATATATGCATACTTTTCCTTCAAATTATCATTTAAGTCTATTAAATGGCCCTGATCACATAAATATATAAATATGTATAAAAAAAGGTTTGTAGTTGTATGTCATGTTTACCCACATGACTGGATTTTGCGGTTCAAAAATTTGACTTAACTGGTTGGCCGATCAAATTAAATCAAACATCATAATTAAGTGCGATTTTCTCTATTAAGTCCTGGTCCAATCTAGGTGTACACTCAGAAGCATCATAATCGTCAAACCATTAGGATTCTTAAAACATGCCTTTATAATTTATGCAATAAAATAGTATCGTAAAAATCTCATTATTTCTCAATATAAAACACAAAATAAAATTTCATCATTATTTATTATAAAACAAGTAATATAATATCATAAAAAATCTCTCCCTTGCTCATTTATTTAATATGTACTAAAATAAGTTCATGCCAAACGATTTGCGTGCTAATTATTTATTGTTAATTATAACATTGTAATTTGCCCAAGTGAATTAAAATACTTCCTTTAAAACAAATCCACGTACTCCCCGTACTTTTATTTTAAATCAATTATATTTAATAAAAATGGACATAATACAATCCTCGTACTTTTAAATTAAATCATGTATATTTAATAAAAATATGATATAATCCAATCCCTGTATTTTAATTTAAATTAGGTATATTTAAGTAAAAACAGATATAATCCAATGCTCGTACGTTACTTTAAATCAAGTATATTTGAATTAAAACGGATATAATCAAATCCCTACATGTAAATTTAAATTAGGTATATATACGTTAAAACAAATATAATCCAATCCCCGTACGTTAATTTAAATTAGGTATATTTAGATTAAAATGGATAATATCCAATCTCTATACGTTAACTTAAATTAGGTATATTTAAATTAAAATGGATATAATCCAATCCCCGTATATTAATTTAAATTAGGTATATTTAAATAAAAAGACTGACATAATCCAACCCACTTACAAATAAACTTGGGTATATATTTAATAAAAATCTGACATAATTAAGCTCACTTACCTTGATCTACTCCTCTAACATGGTTAAAGATGAATTCCTGAAATAAGGTTGGAAAGAGTGGAACAGTAAGAATTTTAAGTGTATAAAAATTCTCCATCCACCACTAAATCTTTTTCCTTCACTTTCTCTTTGAAATTTCTTATGAAAATGAACTAGGAACTGATCCTATAGAGAATTAAGTAAGGATATTTTTGAAAATTTTAAATGCAGAAGATATTCATGCACGGGGGGAAGAAAGATAGGATTGAAGGGCTTGCTTTAATACATGCAAATAAAAGGGGTGGGCTTTACGTAAGGGAGCGGGTGTGTGTGTCAGGGGAAATTGAATTGAATTTGGATTCGAATGGATGCTCTGACATCCATTGATGAGTCCCTAAAATGCACTATTTTAGGTCCCCAATTACCTTTATTTATCCTCATTTATTTTGTATGTAATCCTTTGTTAACATAATTCAGAGTTATGTGAGGTTTATTCGTGTTTCAGGAAAAACACGTTAAAATCGAGGAGTTAAGCATTATGAGAAGTCAAAGGAGTAGATGGAGTGCACAAAGCCTAAATCAGATGTTCAGCCAAGCTCCCAAAGCCTCGGATCATCAAAGGAAAAGAGGACTATGCTCGACCATGTGGTGCGACTAGCAACACGAGGCAACCAAGTCACTAGCTAAGGACTCCAAGGTTCAGATTGTAGAAGATATTTTGCAAGGGTTGACCAAGAGTTTGACCAAGTGACCCTCTAGGGCGACCAGATCTAGATCATGAGCTGAACTGAAGATTGAAATACTAAAAGTCTCAACCAAGTGCTTGACCAGGAAGAACTTGAGGGGCGACCAGGTCTAGATCTCAACCAGCAGCTCGATTAGGGACCTGGTCGGCAGTGGCGATCTTCTGCGTGAGATTTTGTGCTGAAACTTTCCTATTTTGAAATTCAAACCTTATAAACCCTTTTGGGTATAAATATTAGCTTCGAAGATGTTTTTAGGGTTCCTTTTTGGCCTCTCTTAAGTTAGTGACAAACTTAAAACGTCATTAAGAGCCATTTAGATTAGGAGTAGTGTAAATTTCAATACCTGTTTTGGTCTCTGCAAGACGTGTTCGATGACTTGTGACAATCGAAGAAGCTCTTTTGCTTTTCGTGTAGATTAGAGGATCGTCCGATTTTATTTTCTAGTGTTAGTGACAGACACTCGGTTGCAAAAGATTGATCTTTTTACATGCTTTCTCTTTACTGCTTTCATTTAAATGCTTTCCTTTACATGCTTTGATTTACTGCTTTCCTTTATTGATTTGATTGTGATGAAGTTTTAGAAGATAGCACTACTACTGATTCAGTCAAGTATATGTAGTAGACTACGATTTCCCATAGAGGTTCTCGTAATCGTTTTGATAGGGTATATTTTGGTTCCCGATTGTGCTCCAGACAATTGGTGCATCCTTGCTACCCTATGCCCTCGAATGGCTCTTTGAATCGTCTAGTGTAATATGGATAACTGATCGGATGTAGTTTATGCACATGACATCCTAAATCAGATTCATAATTGAGCATTGTTTTGTAGGAGTAGAGTTAACATAGATTTTACATGCTTTCAAGTAGTTGAGAAAAACACTTTTTAGAACCCCTTCTTTTTACACAAAGTTTTAAAAAACTAATCTGTAAGTGGTTGATAATTGCATCTAAATCCCTGAGGAACAAAACTCGACTTTCCCCACTTTTTACAGAACTTGGGATTAGTTTGGTTTTATAAATATTATTTTTGGTAGTTAAGGACCCAAGCCTTGGCGAGCCTACCAAATTTTGGCGCCATTGCCGAGGACTTGATTGTGGTTATTAGCCAATTTCTAGTTTAGTGTATTACTGCTTTGCTTTTCTTTTATTTTTATTTTTGTTTGATTTACTGAAGTCTTGAATCTGTGTGCTTAAAGTGTGTATGCTGGGCTTGTGTTGACTTTATTATAATCCCAAGAGGTGGCATGAATTGGTTTTTTTTTTTTTAAGTTTTTCTCTCCTAGGTCAAATAGCCAACAACAGTATTTTACAAACCTAGGGTCAATCTAGAGCATATATAAAATAAACTGATAAATACATCTAAATTAAATTTGTACAAATAAATTAACCATGCACAAAATAGTAAAACAAGTAAAGTAGAGGTAACACCAGATATGTTATCGAGGTTCGAAAAATGTGCCTACATCCTCGCCTCAGCTCGTAAGACCTAGGATTCCACTGCGGCTCACTTAACAGGTGGAATGACACCGGTTACAATCAAGCCAAATTATTGGGGTTGACCTCAACCTTTACATACAATCCTTCTGGGCTAGATTATCACCCTTTCAGGCCACGTCTGGAATACAACAAATAATCAATATACCTTTCAGGTACAAAATTACATGCTTCTCCTATAAGCAGATTTATACCAGTATAATCTATGCACTTCACAATGATAAGATCTATAAGCTCAGCGAAGGCAAAATTACAACTCTTAAGATAATGTTAGTGAGGGAGTCAAAGTGTGAGAGTGTGCTATGATAATATCTTTGAAACAATATGTATAAGTTGTTAATTCATATGTGATCCCAAAAAGGGGGGGGGGGGGGGAGGGTGAATTGGGTATTTTAAAAATCTTTCATATTATTTACCACTTAATCTCTATTTCTATATTTAACAAATTAATTGCAGGGGTTTGAAATTTATTCAAGTTTCTATTTTACCCATTTAATTAGCAAGTGCGTGTGGGGTTATTCAACATACATACATGCAAGATAGGTAATGAAATGCGTTGTGAAAATTAAAGGGAGTAAAGGAAGAGAGAAGGCAAACACAGTTTTTACGAGGTTCAGCCAACCCGGCCTACGTTCTCTCCTTAAGCAACTCATTTAAGGATTCCACTAAATCCCTCCTCCTTTAACTGGGACGGAGTTTCCCTTACATCCGCTGCTTACAAGAGACACAACTTCCTCCTCACCCGATTCACAACCTGAACCATGATTACAATATAAAATTTCAAATATGCAAAACAACTCAATATTGCTTCTAACAAAGCTAGTGAGTACAATGAAAAACATAACACATATTCATATGATAAAACTTGAAGCTCAGTATGTAAGTAACGATGTAATAATTATATGAATGATATGCTTCAAAAAATTTCCCTTTGATCAAATCTCCCAAAATAATTATATAAGTAAATACTTTAAAAATCTTAGGGTTTTAGTTCAACTTTCTAGATGCAAGAATATCAAATGTGATCTTATAAAAAATTGGTCTTGAATATTATGAAAATCTAAGTTCTTGCTATCAAATAATTTGTGAAGTTGAATCTTTAAATAATCTTAGGTTTAAAAGAATATGACTATTCCGCTTCAAATATTGAATCCTACCAAATGAGCGTAATACAAATATGTAATTCAGTTTTTCTTCAAAAATCTAGATCAATAAGTTTTATTCCAAATATACAAAACATAAAATGATCTTTGCTTATATATATATGATATGTGTTCCAAAGATAAAAAACCTAATATAATATTTTTCAGAAAATATCTCTCAATAATATATATAGTTGTGGGCTCTAAGGAAATTTAATCAAGTGGTTTTGTAATGTCGAAAATATCGAGTCTTTAAATGAATACACACTTGAATCAAAATTATTTAACCATTGGAAAATTTTTTCTTAAGTAGTGATCTTTTCAAAACAATCTATATGTATATAAGTACACTCAAGATCAATTTCTCAAATAATATTCAATAATAGATTTTGAGATGAAAAATTCTTTGAGAATAAATAGTAACAAACATATCGATTTACCAAACCTCAATACCAAGTTAAATGCACAACAATCGCTAGAATGCCTTTTGAAGATCAATGTAGCCTTAGCTCAAATTTGACGTATAAGTTTTGAAATCCCAAGCAAGAATTTAGCAGTGTGTTCAATGCTCTCCCAAGTTGTGCTAAACGTTTAATATACTCAATTTTATGCCAAAAGTTGAGGCACTAGGGTTTAGAGGTTGATTATATATGTAATCTTAGCCTTAGGATAAGTCTTGACCATTGGATCAAATTGATCAAGTGTATAACCCGAATGTTCTCTCGCTAAAAATTAAAATTTTAAACTTCCCACATGTTCAGACGACTCAAGTTCCTTAAAGCTTTGAACAAAATGAACTGGACACAGAGTTAGACATCTGAAGTTGGGGTTCAGACTTCTGAAGTTGTGGGTTTAGACGACTGAGGTCAAGGTTCAGTCTTCTGATGTGCTTCTGCCTATTTCTGTGTTTCTCCAATAAATCTTTAGAAGACTGAACTTAATCTTCGGTCTTCTAAAGAAATTCTTCAGATGATTGAACTTAGACTTCAGTCTTCTGAAGTTGAATCTTTAGACGACTGAGTGTAGACTTCAGTCTTTTGAAGTTGACACTTCATACTTCTAGGTAGTGACTTCGGTCTTTTGAACGATACACTTTCTGGTTTTTTTCATTTTAGTTTCTAAAATATGTTTTGCTCACTTTCTTTGCTCTTTTACAAAATATTTTCCAGGGTTTTAAAAAAAGTCTTTAAGTCCATAAATATCCCCTAAAGATTTTCATGAGATGCATGAGTCCTGAGGTTAGTCTAGGGTATATTTTGAGTTTTGAATTAAATCATATGAAATATGTAAATAAATTCAATTCGAAATACCTATTCCCATGATGATCTTGAACTTGCCACTTGCATCTTCATTCTTCTACTCTTTTAGTTCCATGGATTGTGCCAAGATGTATATACTTTAATCTTCATGGCTTCCATGACTTTTTAGCCTTCTGTGCATGCTAAATCTTGTTCCTGTTCACAATCTCAATGCACATATCAAATACCAAGTGATTTGTTATTATCAAAACAGGATTGGACTCATAGAGTCAACATAAGTATTTCAACCACAAATAGGGTTTCAAAGATTTTAACAGTATAATCAAATATCTCAAAAGATTTCCAGAAAATCAAGCACAAAAGATATTTAGAACACAAGTTTGTCTAAAAATATTTTCTTCAAAGAAAACACAAGACAAGTTCAAGAGTCTTGCAATAAAAATGCAAAGACGCACAAGCTAATAAAAGTTTCCTCACGAAATGGATTTATGAATTAAATCTATGGGGAAAACCTTTTGGGCTTAACTCTATTTAAAAAATCAACAAACAATCACACATAAGAGAGTATAAGCTTGTAATGGAAATGTAGGTAATCTCAAGATACTCTCAGTCAATATGATTTTGTAAGGGAATGAGTAAAGGGTGAGGTATATAGGCTTGTATAGGATTGTGTAGCTCAAAATATTTTAGAGAAAATTTTCTTAATCAAAGTGCTAAGCAATCCCTAATCTTTGCAAATTAGGGTATATATATAGACTCTATAAAAAAAAAAAATGACTGTTGGGATATAGAGGGTATTATTAAATTTATTTAATAAGCTTTTAATTCAATTCACCCTTAATTAACCTCAGTTACTGTGGTTAAAATTTATGGCAAGCCGAGAGTTTTGGTCGACTATATTTTAAGTTCGGTCAACCCAATTGCTAATTTCGGTCGATCGAGACACTTTTGAATTACAGATATAGTTAGCTGAATTTAGGCGATTTTGAAAGCATTCGAGATTCGGTCGACTATATGTTAAGTTTGGTCTGCTAATCATATAGTTTGATCAACCCAATCAAAAATGAACTGGAGGTTCAGTCGGTTGAACGGTTAAGTGTCAGGCACAAGCCAGTTCGGTCGACTGAGGAAGATATGTTCAAAATCGTTTGGTCAACTGAACCATGGTCAAACTGTTGATCCCTGAGTAGTATAGTCAACTGAGCTGAATATACACAACTGGGTTTGGTCGACTGAAACCCTTTCAAATTTTATTTTAAGTTCAGATTCTTGCTAGAGTTTACCCTTGATACACATGGTATGATTTGTAAGAAAGAGGGGATTTGTGCAAGTGATTGTGTAGGGACCTAGGGTCGAAAAGATGTGTGTCCCCTGTAACTGGTCAAATAAATCATCAATACGCGGGAGCGGGATTTATTCTTGATAGTTACTTTATTTATTTCTCCATAGTCAATGCACAATCTCATCGAGCCATCATTCTTCCTCACAAATAAAACTGATGCTCCCTAGGGTGACACACTGGGCCGAATGAATCCCTTATCTAATAGCTCCTGCAACTATTCTTTCAATTCTTTCAGCTCTGTCAGTACCATTCTATACGGCGCCTTCGAAATCGGCACTATCCCCAGAACCAGATCAATAACGAACTCTACCTCAAGATCAGGAGGTAGTCCCAGTAAATTCTTGTGAAACACGTCAGAAAAATCCCTCACCACTGGGATATCCTCCACCCTCAGTTCCTCTTCTAATACAGCCTTCACATAAGCTAAATATCCCTAACAACCTTTTGATAACAATCTACGCGCCTGAATAGTAGATAATAACTGAAGTGGGGTGTGCACACGTGATCCCACGAATTTGTACTCTTGTCCCTCTGGAGGTCTAAACACTACCCTCTGATGGCAATCAATGCTAGCATAGTGGGCAGCTAGCCAATCCATGCCCAAGATTACCTCAAACCCATGCATGTCTAAAACCACTAGATTAGCTAACAGAGGCCTCCCCTGAATATCCATTGGACAGTCCCTGAGTACCTTTCTACATACCCCTACGGTGCTAGTTGGCGTAGCAACAGACAAACTAATTTCTAATTGCTGAGGCTCAAATCCACACAATTTAACATAATCCCAGGCGATAAACGAATGTGTCGCCCCAGAATCAAACAAAATAGTAGCTTTAAATGACAGTATTGAAACAGTACCTGTCACCACATCGCCGGCCGCCTCAGCATTGCCTAGCGTCAAAGCGAAAACTCTAGCTAGGGCCGTATTCCTCTGCTGGCCTCCTCGTGGTGCCTGGTAACCTCCTCGTGCAGGTCTAGGAGCAGTACCAGTCTATGTCGGACACTCCCTCATCGTATATCCTGGCTCCCTGCACCTGTACCAGACACCTCGCCCAGCATGACACTCTCCCAGCGTCTCTTCCAGCAAGATGGGCAAGCGGGAGATGGCTGTGCACCTTGGAAATAGCGATTCCCAGTCTCCTGTCTCCAGTCCCTATAATTGCCACCTCTCTTCCATGCGGCACGGCCAACTCCCTACTGGGAACCAGAAGGTGCAGACCTCTTCTTCTACCTCTGCTCCTCAGCCTCCAACCGATCACCAATTTTTGCTATAGTGGCTCAGTCAACCAGCTCGGCAAAGTCTTGCAACTTCAAAATCGATACTTGCTTATAAATTTCTCCCCTCAAGCCTATTTCAAACTGTCATACCTTTTTCGCCTCATCTGGAATATTGTACGGGGAGAAACGAGATAGCTCGATGAACCTCGCTGCGTACTGTTGCACTAATAGCTGTCCCTATTTCAGATTCAGGAACTTTACAATCTTAGCCTCCCTGGAAGAGGCTGGAAAATACCTATCGAAGAATATCTCTTTAAACCGTTCCCATGTCATCTCCACAGGAACATTCCTCTGTTGCTCTAACAATCTCACTGCTGACCACCATCTCTCGACCTCCCTAGTCAGTCTATAGGTGGCAAATAGCACTCTCTGCTCCTATGAACACTGTAGCACTGCAAATATCTTCTCCATCTCTTGCACCCAATTCTTAGCGACTATAGGATCTGTCCCACCTGAGAAAGCTGGAGGACTCATCTTTATGAACTTCTCTATCGAGCTACCGTGGCCTGTCAATGAACCACCCTGTTCCTTCAAACTTCTGGAAATCTCTGCCATCACTTGCTGTGCTACACTGTGTAAAATGACATCTGAATCACTACCTGTAGCGCCTGAGGGCGCAGCACCCGCACTCCCACTGGCGTGGGCTCTATTGCCACCAAGGTCCATCCTGAAAAACATGTAACTTAACTCAAAACCTCATTCTTTATACATATCACTCAGCTCATATGGTATATTTTCCTAATTAACTCGTCACTCTTGATCTTAATTTAAGGTTCAATCCTGCAACCTAGATACCCAACACGACGATCGTTTACAATGAATTTCCTGAAGTCGTCATCTCAGGAAAATCACACAAACCACCACGGAAGTCCTGCATCTAGACTACAAAACTAGACCTCAAATCCCCTTATCCTATACTCTAGTATTATTACTACTGCACTCTAGAGTCTACAGAACCTAGAATCCTAAGCTCTGATACCAAATGTAATGTCCCTTAATTTCTTAACATAAAATGTCACAAAATAGATAAAATGATCAACCCGAACCCATGGGTAATGGGGACATCTGTTATTTACTGCGCAAACCTAAGCAGCAGTAAGTATAAAATTGAAATCATCCATCCATCATACATAATACTAGAGTTTATTACATCATCAAAATACTGTATTTATACATAACTACCAAAAAGTCAAAACAACACTAGGACCATACAACAAAAATCTCCTGGTCCTAGTTCAACGCTTACCCTTCTAGTAGGGAAGCTCCACTCACTCCACGGTGGCCTTGACCCATCGGTTTCTTTGGGTTTTCTGAAAAGTTAAATAAGTTCGGGGGTGAGACACTTCTCAGTAAGGGAAAGTAAACTAAATACATCTGTGTGGCGACATGAATATTTAATGCAATTATACGTATACAGTACATTTCATATTTCATTAACGTTCATCATACCATACTGAAAAATCACATGCTTTCGTATTTTCTAGTAAGTCACATCATACATAAAACATCTATTATACTGATAATACTAAAAACATATAACCATGATGAATAACTAGCTGATATCATGTATTACCCCCTATGATGGGTTATGCAGCGCGATGGCTGGCCAACCACTGCCGAGTCAAATATGTCTGTAAGTACGACGAGCCCGCCACACCATGGTTCGGACTGCCAGGTGGACGTCCACACTCTACTGAAAGCCACATCGACTATCTATCTCCCATCCCCTCTTGGGATGGTTTACACTAATCTGACGTAGATATCTGATCTACAATATAGCTACGGTACCGAGCTTCTGGACTGAACTAAACTAACATCTGGGTTCTGATAACATATAGTACATGATAATATAGCATCTTTCATAGTTTCATAAGTACGACCTCATGCCAATAACATAAATACGACCTCGCGCCGATAACATAAATACGACCTTGCGCCAATAACATAAATACGACCTCGCGCCGATAACATAAATACGGCCTCGTGTCGATAACATAAATACATGGCCTCGTGCCAAAATCGCTTCAGGTATATATATTCTGAAAATAAATCATTTATCATATAATCGTCAAAATCATCACAACATAACTCATTTTTCATAATACCTGAAACCATGCTTTGTTCGTAAAATCTTTCGCATCATAATACATTTCACATAAAATAATATTCATGTCACACATATGCTGTTAAAAGTCATACTTCATATTCTAAAATTGTGATTTTTCGGCATCTCATACATACATATATATTTTAATCATCATAACAGTATTTTCCCAATCGCACATTTCATTTATAATAAACAATATAGCATATGCTTTTCTGAAAATAAATTTACTCATAATTAATAATAATTTGCATGAAAAATAATTGCTTTAGTTTATTCCCTTACCTGGCTACTGAGAAATTCGTAAGGACCCAAATCCTACGCCCTTGGCGCCCGAAATTCAACTCCTGAAATTTACATTTTTCCCAGATTAATTAATCTATTTATCCAAAATAATACTTATCTAGCCTTCCTTAGGCTCCATATACCTCAAATTAATATTTAAACTATTATTTAAAATCCCCACTTAATTTTCTAAATTTTGCCAGTGGGTCCCAAAATTACACCCGCGGCGCTCACCCGAGCCCTAAATTCTAGAAATCCTACTTCAGTCCTAGATGCTTAATATTTTAGTATTTCTAAATTAATGCTAATTAATTAGAAATAAGCTCCTTAATAACCCCCGTACCCTAAATTTGGGGTTTTGGCCCAACACCCCCATTAGAATTCTGTCCCGCTAGACTTGTAGAGAATCATCCCTAGATTCTCGTAATAGTGTTCGTTCGTCGATTGAGCTTATATTTTGCAAGAAATTAAAGAAAAAGAGGAAAATAGCTTACCGCAGGGAATATGCCTACGCCGCTCCTACCACTGATCCGCTTCGGTAAAAATGACGGTAGCGGCGAATGGAGTCCAATGGTATCTTCGGATTTTCGATTGGGCGAAAATCCGTCACGAAATCGAGGATAGAGGGGGAGAGAACGTGAGGAGAGAGAAAGAGAGTTCAAAGTTGTAGGAAAGAAGAAAAGAAAAAGTAAAGAAGAAGAAGAAGAAGAAGAAGAAGAAGAAGAAGAATAAATTCAATTTTGAATCTCCTGAAGCTTCGGGAGGATAATAATAATAATAATAATAATAATAATATTTAATTAATATTAATAATATTATATTTTATTAATAAAATAAAAATTTATTTTAATTAGTTTTTTTTCTTTCTTTTTTAAAAATCCGTTTCATTAATTAATTAATTAATTAATTATTATTATTATTATTTTTTTTTGAAAATCATTTCACTAATTTTTTATATCTCTTTTTGGGGTTTTTACACTATTCTTTCCTCCTAATTATACCCCTAGGCTACTAGCCTAGCTTTGTTTCTAGTCACTACACCATTTCATCCTTTTTATTTCCATAAACCCATTTGGTTCCAATAATAGTGTGATCGTCGGGCCTAGGAACTAGGGTCCAAACTTTACTTTTTTCAAATTGATTTAACTCTTCTTGCATAGACATTACCCATGAATCTTCTTCTATGACTTCCTTAATATTTTTGGGCTCTTCTTAAGATAAAAATGCAAAATGACTAACTAAGTCCCTTAAGGAAGACCGTGTGGCAACAGCACGAGAGGGTTCACCTATGATTTGATCTAAGGGATGGTTCCTAATAAATTTCCAATCTCTAGGAAGTTCCTAAACCTCATTTTCAACTTCATTATATTTAAGGGATTCATCATTAATCTCTAAATCTTTATCCACATTATTTTCAATTGAGAGCTTATCTAGTCCTTTTCTAATTTCAATATCATCTTCATCATCTCTTTTTGAAAATGGATTAGATTCATCAAATATAACATGAATGGATTCAATAATAGTTAATGTTCTTTTATTAAATACTCTATAAGCCTTACTATTAAGAGAATAACTTAGAAAGATTCCTTCATTAGATCTTGAGTCAAACTTTCCTAGGTACTCATAATCCCCAAGTACAAAGCATTTACAGCCAAAGATAGGAAAATAAGATATGTTTGGTTTATGGACATTCTATAATTCGTAGGGAGTCTTATTAAAAGATGACCTGATTAATACTCTGTTCATTACATAACAAGCAGTGTTCACTGCTTCGGCCCAAAAATATTTAGGTAATTTATGTTTGTGAAGCATTATTCTACTCATTTTTGCAAGGACCTAATCTTTCTTTCTACAACACCATTTTTTTGTGGGATCCTAGGTGTAGAGAAATTATGAGATATACCCCCTAGGTCACAGTAGTTCTTTATGCCATCATTTTTGAATTCAGTTCCCCTATCACTTCTAATGTGCGTTATTTGTAGGCCTTTTCATTTTGAGTTCTTCTACAAAGTCTAGTAAATTGATCACATGATTCATCTTTATGTGTAAGAAATAGTACCCATGTGAACTTAGAAAATCATCTACAATTACAAAAGCATACAATTTTCCTTCTAGACTTTGAATTTGATTAGGACCAAACAAGTCTAAGTGTAGCATTTCAAGTGGTCTAGTCGTGGATATGATTTTCTTTTTCTTAAAACTTGACCTCGTTTGCTTACCCATTTGACATGCATCACAAATTTTATTTTTCACAAATAGTGTTTTTGGTAAGCCTTTAACTAACTCCTTTTTCCCAAGTTTTGACAAAAGGTCCATGCTAGCATTCCCTAGACGCCTATGCCACAACCAACTTGCTTCATTTATAGTAGAGAAACATGTTACATGTTGTGAAGCTAAGTTATCAAGACTAGTGATATACACATTTTTATGACGATCAACAGTAAATAGAACTTTGTTATCAGATTTATTCTCAACAATGCATTTTTCATTTTCAAAGGATACTTTATAACCTTTATCACACAATTGACTAATACTCAGCAGATTATGTTTTAAGCCATCAACAAGTAAGACATTATCAATAACAAGGGAAGATTCCTTACCGACCTTACCTACTTCAATGACTCTGCCCTTTGTGTTGTCCCCAAATTTCATGAATCCTCCTTCCTTGGGAGTAATGGATGCGAACTTGGCCTTATCACCAGTCATATGACGTGAGCACCCACTGTCCATATACCACTTGTCCTTAGATAAGGACGACCTTAAGCATACCTGCAAAAATATTTAAGTAACTGATGCTAGTCTCCAAATTATGTTGGGTCCAAAGGGGTTAGTGTTTGGTTCACCTTTGACTTTCCACACTTTTTTAATTTTCACATGTTTATTTATAAAAGGACAGTCAAACTAAATATGACCTATCTGTTTGCATTTATAACATGTTATTTTCCTGACAGATTCTTTAGGTGGAATGTAGGATTTAGATTTATGAGTAAAATATCCCATATAAAGATCATTTCGCTTAACATTCCCAATTCCATTAAATTCGAGACCTTCTTTATTAAGAGAATTTATTTGGGCCCTTAGAAGTTTTTCAAAATTGTTTTGGCCCTTTGTAAATTTGTAGATAATTTTGGAGCTATCCTCCAATTTTCTATCAAGTTTAGCCATTTTCAAATTCTTTTCTTCTTGCCAATTAGAGTGAACAAATTTTCCCATTTCAATAAGCTTTGACCAATTTTCACATTTCTTTTTAAAAAAATCGTTTTCCTTAGTTATCTTATTTAGCAATTTTGACACGTGAATGTATTCATATTGCAATTCTTTATATGTTGGCAAGCTATCAGAATCATAATCATCATCATCAGAATAATAAGAGGATAAGGAGCAGGATGATAATACCTTATCATCGTGTGCCATCAAGCATAGGTTAGCAACCTTAGAGTCACTACTGTTAGTGTCTGAATCACTGTTATTTTGTTTGTCCCACGATGTGCCGACTTTCATTGCTTTCTTCTTTTTCTTTGATTCCTTGTTCAGCAACGGGCAGTCTGGTTTGATATGCCTGACTTTGCTATAGTTGTAGCATATGGGAGCATTTGACTTTTCTTTACTTTTTCTTGGTTCTCCCTTTTTAGATACTGAATCTCTGAACCTTCTATATGACTTGCTATTCTTTCTGAAAAACCTATAGGATTTTCTAGTAAGCATAGCTATGTCATCTCCTGATTCTGGTTCGCTACAATCACTAGACATGTTAGTTGACATTTTCAAAGTAGTCACCTTCTTTATTCTACTCTGCTTATTTACTCTCTCATTAATAGCCAACTCGTATGTGATGAGTGACCCTATTAGTTCATCTAGGGACATTGCTTTTAAGTCTCTATCTTCAGCTATAGTAGTAGCCTTTGCTTCCCAAACAAGAGGTAATCCCCAAAGAATTTTCATAATCATCTCATATGTGGGATAAGTCTTGCCTAATTCATGTAGTCAGTTAATGATAAGCATGCTCTAGATAGATTCACCCATGTTCAACCTAAATTATTTATATTCACTAGTCAATATATCAATTCTACTATCTTTAACATCCCTAGTGCCTTCATAAGTAGCCTTTAACTTAACCCAAATTTCTTTGGTAGTAGAGCATGCCATAACCCTATTAAATTCATTCACATCAAGTCCATAGTATAAAATATTCATTGCAGTTGCATTTATATTTACAACTTTCATATCATCATCAGTGTATTCTTCCTCAATCTTAGATACTCTAACTTCATCTTTAGTTTTCATAGGAACAAAATTTCCTTTAGAGATAACTCTCTACACCTTCCTATCAACAATTTGAAGGTAAATACTCATCCTTTGTTTCCATAAGGTGTAATCACCACTGAAAATAGGAGGACGTGTGGACGAGGGTCCCACAGGAAAAGGGGTTACAGCATGATGAGCCATGTTGATCTTTTTGCAGAAAAATGTTTAGGTCTAAGCAACTAGGCTCTGATACCGATTGTTGACTTTACTACAATCCCAAAGGGGGGGGGGATGAATTGAATTTTTAATGTTTCTTCCTCCTAGGTCAATTAGTTAGTAGCAGTATTTCACAAACTTAGGGTCAATGTAGAGCATATATAAAATAAACTGATAAATAAAACTAAATTAAATTTGCACAAATAAATTAACCAAGCATGCACAGAATAGTAAAGCAAGTAAAGTATAGATAACACTAGATGTTATCGAGGTTCGGCAAATGTGCCTACGTCCTCACCTTGGCTCGCAAGCTTGAGGATTCCACTACAACTCACTTAACGGGTGGAGCGGCACCGATCACAACCAAGTCAAATTATCGGGGTTGACCTCAACCTTTACATGCAATCCTTCTAGGCTAGATTATCACCCCTTTACGCCACGCTTGGAATACAACAAATAATCAATGGACCTTTCGTGAACAAAAATACTTGTTTCTCTTATAAGAAGATTTATACCAGTATAATCAATGCACTTCACAATGATAAGATTTATAAGCTCAGTGAAGACAAAATTACTATTGGAATTGGTGTATTACGCAACTAAGGGTTTGTATATGCAACTATAAACCCAATCTTTCACAAATAAAAACATTCAAGTGCTAAAATTTAAATTGCGAAAATTGAAAGTAGGCACAAGAAATGTTATTGGGGTTCGGCCACAATTGCTTACGTCCCCGCCTCAGCTCGCAAGCTCGAAGATTACCACTATTGCTCCCTTAACGGGTGGAGTGACACTATTTACAACCAGGTCAAATTATTAAGGCTGACCTCAACCTTACAAACTCTCCTTATGGGGCGGAGAAGGCCCTACCAATCCTTACGGGCTATATCAACGCCCTCTCAGGCCACACCTGGAATACAACAGTGAATATGAAATTTGCGTACAAATAAAGTTTCTTCTAATACAAGTAGATTTGTACCAATACGAACAAGCAATAATCAATACACTTCCACATGATAGGAAATATAAGCTCAGTGAAGATACGTGGAACTACTCTCAATATTATGTCAATGTGCAATCAATGTATGAGAGTGTGCTAGCAAAATTTCTTTGAAACAATCAACATAAATATATCAACCACAAATAATGTTTCAAAGATTTCCAAGAGTATAATAAAATATCTCAAAATGATTTTCAAAAGATTAAGCACAAGAGATATTTGCAAAGAGCTTGTAAAAAAAAAAAAATGTTCTTCAAAAAACTCAAGCAAGCTCAAGAATCTTGCAATAAAGTGCAAAGACTCACAAGCTTAACAAGTTTCCCCACAAAACAAATTTATACATTAAATCTATGGGGAGAACTTTTGGGCTTAACTCTCTTAAAATCAACAATCAATATGAGAGTATGAGCTTGTAGATAATCTCAAAAATACTCTCACCAAATTGGTTTTAACAAATGAATGAAAAATGGTGGAGTATATGAGCTTGTATGTGGAAGTGAAGCTCTAAAAATTTCAGAGAAATTTTTTTAATCAAAAGCCCTAATCTTAGCTTAATCTTTGCAAATGAACCCATATATATAGCCATGAAAGTCAAGGTGTAGTCCCAAGAGGGGGGGGGGGGGGTGAATTGGGTTATTAAAATTTTCTTTTAATTCTTTTTAAGAATTCTTTAACCTTTAGTAACACTCAACAAAAATAAGATGTAGCACTTTTTAGCTTTAACAAAAACTCAAGGTAGAGTTTGTTTGTAGCCCTGTGAATATGTGTTTGTTTCAAGCCCTGTAATGAATGAAATTTGCTTATCCTCTCTCAACTAAGATTTCTACAAACGATTAAACAATGTACTCCCTTTTGGGTTTCGCAAAAGTTTAATCAAACGTACTTTCTTAAGTTAAGAGTCTTCTTAATCTCAGTTTTTGATTTTCAGCAACCTGCACTTTGCATACACACCACACAATATATATATATATATATATATATATATGTTGAAAGTAAAAAGAAGGGTAAGAGTGATACTGGGATTTTTACGAGGTTCGGCTTATCCCCAGCCTATGTCCTTGCCTTAGGCTAATACCACCTAAGGTTTCAACCATAGCACTCCTTTCCCGATGGAGTAAACCTTTACAAATCCCTCCTTAAAGGTAGAGCCCCATCTCCAAGCGATACCCCACGCTTGGTCCAACGATCCATAAAATCCTTGAATCATCAACAACTACAAGAAAGATAATAGACAATCTGGTGTACAATGACATTCTCAAAAGAGTAGATTAGTACTATTTAAAGCACTTTATACTTCAATATAAAATATCAAAGGAAATAGAATTAAAGCTCAAGAGTGATTTCACCAAATTTCTTCTTTAGATAAGAGTCAGTGATTCAAAAGTTTAGAACTCAGAAAAGGATGATTCAGTACTTCAAAATTCTTAAGCAATTCAGATTTGAAAGAGTGTGCAAGAGAGATCTTTGAGAGAGAAAGAGAGCTTTCAGCTTTTGAGCAGATTTTTAATTACTTGGTATGGTTTGATTTGATAAAACATGTATTTATAGGCTCATAAAGGTATTTTCGTGTTGTCCAAGATTACTTGGAGTATTTTCCAAGTTTTTATTAAATTTGGGGTACAAGAAACTTAAGTTTGAAATTTGAAACATTTAAAAAGTATAGCCATTAACAGTGTATAGTTGACTGAAGCATCGGGTTCGGTCTTTTGAAGTTCTTTAAAATTTTAAAAATATAACTAAAAACAGGGTCAGCCAACTGGGGTGACATAGTTCAATCGCCTAAGGCTATACTGCCTCTTTAGGAATTCATCAGGAAATTCTTTAGTAGACTGAACTTAATCTTTAGCCGTCTGAGGAATTCTTCAGTCTTCTGAGATTAAACTTTAGTCGTATGACCAGTTAAAAATCTAGTTTTTCAGTTTAATTTTCAAAAACTCTTTGCTTTCTTGCTTTGATTACTCATAAAACTTTTTTTGGGGTTTTTAAAATAAAGTTTCTAAGGCCACAATAACCCCTAAAGAGCTTCAAAATATTTCCATGTGATATTTCAATATAAAGTACCTACATCATTTGTCTTAAAGCCTTAAACATTCTAATCTTCAAGTCTTCCATGGTAATCTGCTTTGAATCCCCTTTTGACTTGAGCATGAGTCGGCTTTACATGCTTTACTCATTTTGGTGTTGCTTGAACTTCCTTTGGATCACTTTAAATATGAATGACACTTTTTAGTCCGTAGTTATCTTGAACTTTTATTGCTATTCTTTCTTTTGAACTTTGTCTTTAAGCATTCTTGAAACATCATTACTTTAACAACACATGTTAAATCAACCTTCATTTGTTATCATCAAAACGAGATTTGAAAGCCACTCATAAAATTTTGACCATTTGGACACAAGGGTAATATTTAAAATTGTTTAAAACGTGTTTAGCAAAAAATAACCGTGATTTACCCTTAATTATTTGTGATAAAAATAGGCCAACTTGAGAGTTTTGGTTGCCCAAACAGACACATGGGAAAAAGTAACTTTTCCATGTTTGGGTGCCTGATGACAAGTTTGGGTGGCTAAACTAGGCAATTTTCTAACCTGCTCGAGGTTCGGTTTCTTGGCATCAAGTTTGGTCTTCTGAATTTGCACTTTCGGTCACTCAAGGGTATTTTGAATGTAAATGTTCGGGTGCCCAAGTTATTCGAAAAGTCCCTAATAGGAGTTCGGTCAACTGTGAACACTACGTTCATTTCAGTTCGGTCGCCCAAAGTGAGGTCAACATTCTGACTTTTCCTATGTTTGGTCGACCGAGGCATTTTCAATGCCAAGGTTTGGTTGCCCGAAACTTGAATATTTTAACACCTAAGTGCTATTTTTGAAAATTAATTTCCCTTGATAGCATATATGATAACGGGGACTTTCCTAAGTTCAAGTGCAAGGACCTAGGGTCTTTTCTAAGGCCTTTTTGATTTAGTCTAAAAACCTGGCGTCGGTCGACCGAAGTCTTTTCTATGGTCTTTTGAACTTATACATCCTATCATGCATGCAATGCAATTATTATAGTCCATAATATTGCATACCCAAAATATAAATCAAAATGCATTTACAATATAGCACAAATGTCTTCTCCTTCTTCTTTTACTCCTTTGATTTGTCATGGAGTATGTTAGATAATATGGTCTTTATGTTCCTTCTGGCTTCCATCACTTCCTTATGTGTGAGCTAAAATATTAAGCTTGCTCAAGCACTAAAAACACACATAAGTAACTCGTAGTTTGTCATTATCAAAACCAGGGATCAGACTCAAAAAGTCAACAATCTCCCCATTTTTGATGATGACAAATGCACAAGAGCAAAATGGGGTTTAGCCTAAAAAGGCTCCTCCTAAGAATATGCATAAGTAAAAAAATAAGCAATATAGATCAAGTATATTCACAAAAGAAGACATTTTAACTAAATGCATTTAGTTCACTCATTAAGGCACATACATACATATAGCAGTTCAGATGTTTTCCCATCATTTTGCTCATACAAATTCTCCCTCGTTTGGCATCAGCAAAAGGGTTAGGCTAAGTTTTAAATATTTTGAGTATAAATAGATCCTTAGCAAGAGAACTCCCCTTTTCTAAAATGATTTTCATTTTATTAACAAAAAAAATCTCCCCCATTTAATATAGCATTTGGGCAAGAATAGTTTTATAACCAAAGAATATGACATTTAAGCACACAATCAAGAAAACAAGATATGTTGCATGTAAAATCATTTTCTTGCTGAAAATAAAACATATATGTAAATAAATGTGTGTGTGTGTGTATATATATATATATACCCCTTTGATGTTTGCAAAAAGACACCGGGGGGGTTCTTGCCAAAAAAATTTAAATATCATGCAAGAAAGCAACATTATCTAGGTTTAGCATTTAAGAGCCCTACAACATATGACCAGAAAAGGACAATCATATAGATCCTAAAAATTTAATCAATCAAATACAAGATCATATGGCAGCACAAAGAACATGTGACTAATTATTATATTTTTCAATTAAGATATTCAATAAGATCATCATAATTAAGCACGAGCCACGGTGAATAACAAATTGATCTAAGCCAAAAGTACTGGTGAGCATAACAAGATAGGCATTTCAATTTTTGGATGCTCCCTCTATTGATTTTAATTCTAGCTTAGACGAAAGAAATTGCTTATACTTTACAAGGATTGATTTCATTAAATATGTTAAAGTATAAGCGAGCACTCAAACAATTCTTCAATAACTATATTGGACATTATTAACCATATTCATCTCTGATCAGTATAGTCGTCCCTATAGGCAACAAATGCATCGAAAATAGATATTAAGGCATTCTATAATGCTCATTACCAAGAGCAATCTATATCTCAATCATAAAACCATGAAAGCTGGATATTATGCTCAGGGTATCCAGAAGTACCTCAATATTTCAAAAAGTGAAGTGATGCATTTGAGTTCTTCATGCTCATGCTCATACTCTAGGGATGGAGCTTAGCTCTCCTAAATGTTCTTGATGATTATGCAAGGATGAAATTTAACATTCAATTGATTTGCACTCATCCTTTCAAAAATATTTCAACATTTGTTTTATTATAATCATCTTTGGCACAAGATTTTATGTTGGGAAAAGTCTATCGAAATTTCGGCAGCATGTTGTCTGTAAATTAGACATTTTTAGAGAAAACCTGTATCTGATAAATGGTTGTTCTCAAAAGATAGATCATATATAGCATGCAACAACCTAAAACCAACTACCAGCATGCAATTCACATCCTCTGCATCCGCCATGCAGGAGGCATTCTTGACTAAGCATGTAATTAGGTAGCAATCAACAATTCAAAAATATAAAACTATCCGTCAAATGATATGAATAATAACCAATAATAGATAGTTATAAGTTCAGTGTAGTTCTTATGAGGGCATATATATATAAGATAAAATCATGAGAGCATTTGATTTAGGGATATGAAGATGATGCTCCCCCTGAGTTATGCACTTAATCATTTTATGTCTTTTCTTATTTTTCAAGTTCTTTAGCCAAATGTTCTAAAATTTTAAGTGTTTTGAGCTTGGCTTTAAATACATTCAGCTTATAGGGCCAAGAAGTCACAATGACATTTTTACAAGGTCATAAGCCTACATCTGTCTCTTTATGATTTTTAATGCGTGAGAGGCACAAGATCAAATGGCTTTGAATTATAAATACATAAACATATGTCAACTTGAATTTTATGCATTCATCTGGATAGAGACCTAGTGCATTCATATTAGCCATTCAACTTCATCATTGGGATATGAAGTTCTAAGGATTTGATTTAAAATTTGAGAGCTTATGAAGCGAAAAAGAATAAATACTCTTCACGATTAAATTATCATTAAGTTCAAAAGAGTATTTAGAAGTGAGCATATGTGGACAGTATAAAAATAGTGAATATATCCAAACCATTTAGACAAAGAGCAACTAGGAGTATATGAATTTTTGAACACTGCCCATTGGTGATTGGAAAATATCCTTAAGATACGATCATGATTTAGAACAAGGATACACCCCAAGGAGTAGACAAAAATTTACCTGATGTGATTGTGGTATAGTAAAGATTTCTTATGGAAGAAATAAACCAAAATTAGAGGATTTGTATTTTGAGCTCGAAGGGAACAATCCCCTATTGGATCCCTCTAATTTTAATTATAAGGCGGATGACTTTTTACTAGCACTAGATAGATATGTAATTTATTATCAATGGTGCTTATACCTAGAGTGATGACTGGATTTTGATTAATGAGATTAGGGTTAAAGATATATAGAATAGGATGGACCCCTAAAGCTCATCTTTGTGTAATGGACTACAGTTACTTAACTTAAGATATTCATACTTAAGCATGAGTTAAGCATTAAGTATTATATGCCAGGCACAGCTGCCTTGTCCATTTGGAAGTGGATTTTATTTGAGTATGCTATAACCAATGTTTTCATATTATATGCAATTATTGTGATATGAATTAATTAAGTTCAGATTGGATATTTTGCTTGAATTTGCATATTTTCTTGAATTTCTAATGATTTTAGTATTCAATGTAGTGTATAGTGAATGCACATACTAAGATTTGGAATTTTAAGCACGCACCACTTGCCGATCTTATAGGCATCACAACCCTTAAACCTAATCCTAAGATCTAAGGAAACATAAAATAATTGGGTTATACCTATTTGACTCCAGTCTTCCTAAGGTCCTAAAGAGTTTGCCTTCAAGATTAACCATATCATTTCCTTTTCCAAGCCTCTGGCACTTCTAGATGAGCAAGTAAATCAAATCTGCCGTTTTCTTTTACAATATAAACATGTTTTGTATTTACGTGAAGGATTATGCTTATATATATATATATATTTTTTTGCTCAATGTGGCATGAAAAAGATTATGAGATTTAAGAGATGAACACTTTTTTAAAGAAATATTTCTTCTTAATTCTAAGGGTTTGTTATTATTATTCTTCTCATTTTTAGTTTTGAGTGAAAACCAGAATAGTCATCTGTTTCTTTCTCCGAGCATATAATTTTTAATATTTTCTCAATCATTTTCTTTCAAGAATAGCATAATAATTTTATAATTCCTTTAATTATTTTTCTCTTCTTTTGTTCTCATTCTTCAAAAATATTTTATGCTTAGACGCCCTAACTAGAAACTTGTGCATTGCACCTAAAATATTTTCTATTTGTTTGCAAGAAGGCATGTTTTCATTTATCAATTTAGCACATGATTCATCATTATAAGATTTATCACCATAAGTATCACATGAATCATTGCATGCATTCATAGCAACATCATCACAAGAAGCATTTGAAGATTCATCACAAAATATATTGTAGGAATCAACAAAAGATTCATCAAATGCATCATTAACAAAGATAGAAGATAAATGATACACCTCTTCACCAATTTGCGTTATTAATCCATGATTTACCTCTTCTTGATCATTTGATGTTGGAGCAACCGGAGTAATGGTCTCTTCTTTATTAGGTACTCCATATTTCTTTTCCAGCTCTTCCCAAATATCCTTAGCACTTGTACATGCCACAATCTCAATAAGAATATTAGAATCTGAATTGCAATACAGTAAATCCATGGCATGTGAATTTGCATGCATCAAAGTAATATCATTTTCATTTATAGGCATACAAATTCCTTTGACAATCACCTGCTAGGCCCTCCTGTCCATTGATTTTATAAATATGCTCATTCTAATTTTCTAGGCGGTGTAATCAACATCACAAAATAATGGAGGACTGGAAGGTGATCGTCCCTCTCTGAATGGGGATACACCAATGTGAGTCATTGCGATCTTTTTCAAAAACGTTTAAGTCAATGCAACTTGACTCTAATACCAATTGTTGGAATTGGTGTATTCCCAAGAGGGGGGTGAATTGGGTATTTAAAAATTTCTCCTCCTAGGTTTATCCAAATCAGCAGTATTACACAACCTAGGGTCTGTGTTGATCCTATGGATCATACCCTGTTTTGATTATGAAAAATACTCAAGTATTTAATGTCTGTTGAGTTGATGTGCAGGTTTACATTGACTATATCATATGATGGCATTCGGAGACTTGAAGGAAAATGAAGACCCTATATGCTTTTAAGTGTTGTAAATTTTATTCATTTGGGTTTGTAATAAGCATTTATTCAAAGGTCTATAATAATCACTGCACATCATGCATGTAGGAGTAAGTAAGTTCAAATGACCCTAGAATGGCCCTTAGGTCCCTACACTTGAATGCACATGAATATAGGACCTTAACCAAAAATCCATGAGGTTTCGAGCAACTGAACTTGGCAAGTATATTTGCCTTGGTCGACCGAACCTTGGAAAAGTCAGAAAGTTAACTTAGGCTTCGGGCGACCGAACCAAAATGACCGTAGTGACCACGAGCGACCGAACCTTGATTGTGACTTTTCCCAACAATTCATCAGCTTGAACTCCCACGTTCAAATATGCCTCGGGCAATCAAAAGTTCAAGTTTGGCATACCAAACTTTAGATCGGGCGACCGAACCGTGGTCTTTTGGAAATCGCCTTTGGTTCAGCAAACCGAACCCATATTCAGGCACCCAAAGTTCAAATGTTTGAGCGACCGAACTATGGATAGGGCAACCGAAACTCTCGGGTTGGCAAATAATTACCGCAGGTAATTAGGGGTAAAAAGAGGGTTATTTCTTTAAACTCTTTTAAAACAAATTTAAAAATTCCCTTTGAGTCCCCAACGGTCACATTTTGCCTTTTCTTTATATATACTCATTCATTATTTTGTTTAGGGGTGATTAGCAAAAAGGATTAAGCCAAACTCTCTCAAATTTATAAATTCTATTTTACTCATACTACTTCCATACACTCTCTTACTCCAAAATTATTAACCAAGTGTAGTGAGAGTGCTTAGAGTGCTTGTACTTTATTCCACTTTTCTTAATACTCTCATTTATATTGTTGATGTGCATTGATTATACTGTGCTGTATTATAGTACATACCTACTTGTATAGAAGCACTTTATTTCTACGCCAAATTATATTGATTGTTGTATTCCAGGAGTGGGCCTGAAGAGGGAGACTAGCCCTGTGGAATAGTCCCGGATTGACTTAGATCCAGTTAGGAAAGTTAGGTGCACCATTCTGGTAGGGTGTGATTATAGGTTGAGATCAGCCTTGTTAATTGTCCTGGTTATAAACGGTATTGATTCACCTGTTAAGTGAGCATTAGTGGAATGCTTAGGCTTGTGAGCTAGAGGCGGGGACGTAGGAAGTATTAGCTGAACCCCAATAACATATTGTGTGTGCACTATTTATATTTCCGCAATTTATATTTTTACACGTGTATGTTATAGTGTGAATGTTGCACATGATTTAATTTCTACTTCTTACATTTCTTTTCCAATTTGGGTTTATGTGTATATAGATAGACCCTAGGTTGAGTATTATTGTTTTCGGATTAGTTGAACCTAGGAAGAATTTTTTAATACCCAATTCACCCCCTTCTTGGGAATACACCAAGGCTAACAATTGGTATTAGAGCCTCGTGGCATTAACTTAAATGTTTTTGCTAAAGATCAAGATGACTAACATTGGTGTATCCCCATTCAGTGTGGGACAATTCCTTCCAAATCCTCCATGGTTTTATGGGTTAGATTTTATGGTTTGAAAATTTAGAATGATCATTTTATAAAATCTAGGAATTGGAGGGTCTGGCAAGTTATTAATAAAGGAATTTGTATGCCAGTAGAAAATGATATTAATTTAATGCATGCAAATTCACATGCCATGGACATGCTATATTGTGCTTTAGACTCTAATGTTTTGTTTGAGATTATGGCATATAAAAATGCAATGGAGATCTGGGTTGAGCTAGAAAAGAGATATGGAGAGACCTAGGAAAAGGAGATTGTCACTCCAAATGCTCCAAGCCTTAATGATCAGGTAGTGGCTAATCATGAGTAGGTTGATGAGGTATATGACTCTTACTCCACCTCACTTACTAATTCATGCAATGAAGCATGTGATGATTCTTATGCTGAATTTTGTAATATATCACATGCTAAATCATCTATTGGACATAATGATAGTTCGGTTAATAATGCATGCGATGATTCTTATGAAACATTTTGTGATATATCTTATGATGAATCATTGATTGTTTCTGATGATGATACTGTATGCAGTGATTCATATGATAGTTATAGAGATAAATCTTGTATTGAATCATGCAATGAGTTTTATGATGAAAGCATGTCATTGAATAGACAAATAGCAAAGGGTTCATTTAAAATTCATAAGTCTCTAGTTAGAATGTCTTATCATAAAACTTTTTTGAAAAATCAAAATAAAAGGTTGGCTAAACAATTAGACAAATTAAAAGAGTATCATGCCATCCTTAAAAAGAAAAATATTGAAAATATATTGAAAATAATTTGCGAGGAGGAAGAAATGGGAGATGATAAATCCTTAGGAATTAAAAAGAAAAATCTTTGTGAAAAGGATTCAGGGTCATCATATAAATCCCATTATCATGCCTCATTATGGAAACATAAGATTAGTAAGCATAGTGTAGAGATCTGGTGAATTATATTAATTAAATAATAGGAGGAGGAAAGAAAAAGAAATCGTAATTGGAATTCAATAGGGGTCTCGTCGACGAACACGCTTGATGGGATCATTGACGTGGACATGCGTCTCGTCGAGGAGAAGTTACTGAGGGGCTATTTTTCAGCTCTGAATTTCATCGATGAGGAATAAGTATTCGTCGATGAACTCCCTTCATGTCCTCGTCAACGAAGTGACGTGTCTCGTCGATGAGAGTAGGTGTATAAATAGTCCTAAACTCGGATTTCCGCACAGATTTTTCAAACAAATCAGATTTTCTCTCTCCTGTTCATCCTCTCTACCTTCTCTTCTAGGTTTCTAGCTCGAATATTCTACGGTTTGACGATCTGAAGCCACCACGCTACTCTTGGGGAAGTTCTCTTCAAGTCTGCTAGAGTAGATAGTTGGTGGGGCTAACTTGGACTTCATCCCAGTTTAAAGGTAAGAATTTTTATTGAGTATTTGACATTCCCACAATTGTAAAAAAGGTAGCATTTGAAGAAATACTGAAGTTTTGTTCGGGGCAATATTGTTTTCAGGGTGTTGAGCGGGGAACCCTGCGGGTGCAGGACTAGTTGTTTTAGGGGCTTTCCAGTAGTCAAGTGAGGGAGTAAACTAAAATAGTAATTTTCCATGAAAATTATTATTATTTAATAGCAGATTAATTTTCAAAAAGCATGTATTATGAATGAGTATATTTGGGAAAATACTACTATTACATAGGAATACATTTTTAGTGTAAAATGTCAGAAAATGTAATTTTAGAACAGATTTCATGTTTTTAAATAGTTTGTGTGGCATGAATATTATTTCACGTATATTTTTTTATGTTAAGTTAGATTTACAAAAAAAAGCACGTTTACAGTTATTTTCAGGGATAACATGATAATACAGGAAATTATGATTTCAGAATATATGATAAACAATACATATGCTTAGTTCAGTAGTAAACCAATCTCAGGGATTTATAACAAGAACAAATTCAATTTACCAATGAGTTCTTATTACCCAATTAATTGTGTGCAATGTTATTCAACCTACACATGCAATATGACCAATTTAAATACAGTGCTGAAAGCAAAGAGTAAAGGGAAGAGAGAGGACAAACGCAATTTTTAGAAGGTCAAGCCAACTCGGCCTACGTCCTCGCCTTGAGCAACCACTCAAGGATTTCACTGAAATCCCTGCTCCTTAAATTGGGACGGAGCTTCCTTTATAATCTGCTGCTTACAAGAGGTATAGCTCCCTCCTATTCCACTGCTTACAAGAGATACAACTCTTTCCTCAAACCCTGGTTCACACACCGAATGGTGAATACAATAGAATTTGTAAAAGCACTCAAAAATGCTTCCAAGCAAAATCTCATGAGTACAATTCAAATTCCTAATACATTAACATATGATATAACTTGAAGCTCAGAATGTATGAAACGATACAATCGTTTATATATGATATGCTTCAACACGCAAATTCCTTTTTATCAAATCTCCCAAAAATGATATATTTAAATGCTTTGGAGAATATTAGGGTTCTAGTTCACTTTACGAAAAATCACGAATAACTAATGTGAACTATCAAAAAGCTTTGAAGATTGCAAAGATTTTAAACACACTTTGTCAAAAACAATATTTTTCTCAAGATTTCAATCTCAAGGTGATCTTGGTAATATTTGACCTGAAGTATATATCTATATATCTATATGATGAGAATACCAAAGATCAACAAACTTAATATTTGATTTTCAGAAACTATCCTTCAATATATATATATATATATATATATATATAAATTGTTATGCACTACTAAGGATATATAATCAAAAAGTTTAGATGTATTCAAAATATCAGCCTTAAACTAAGAACACACTTGAGTGAACACTCTTTAATCAATGCCCAAATAAAAAACTTTCTAAAGTATTGAGTTTGTAAAAAACAATTTTTATATGCATGTGAAAAACTCAACATCAAAGTTCTCTAAGGATATTCAAAACAGATGTTAATATGAGATTAAAAAAAAAATGCATTAATCAAACCTCAATCAAGTTGAAACACAAGATGTATAATTGAGATCCCTTTTGATTTTCTGAGTTGATTTGACCAAAGACGATGTGTAGAAGCTAGAGTGTAGGCAATCGTATATCAATTAGCTCAAGTTTCTTAGTTCTCTTTTCAACAAGATGTGTTCTTCGCTTTACGTTTATCTTCTTGTGTTTGGCTAACCTACTAGGGTTTAGATATTCGGTATATATTGTGTCTTACCCTTAGAATTGATCTCAACCATTGGATCAAAGAAATAGCTCGTGAGTCCTTTTAATAAAAATCAGATTTTTAAGTTTTCCCGCAAGTTTAGGCAATCGAAGTGAAGTTCAGGCTCCTAAAGTGCCAACTTCAGGCGACCGAAGTTCCAAGTTCAGGCGATCGAAGTCCCTCAGCCAGGTTTTATGTTTCCCATTAATTATTCAGGCTACCTAACTTAATCTTCTGGCTACCAAAGAAATTCTTCAGGCTACCGAGGTTGAGTTCAGGCTACCGAAGTGCCCATTTTCTGATTTTTTTTATTTCTAATTTAAAAATTAGCTTTGATCTCTTTCTTGGGTCTTTTATAAAAAATATTTCTAAGTACATGAAAGCACCCCAATGATGTTCATGAAGTGCATGAGTCCTAAAGTCATTCTAGGTTATGTTGAGCCTTAAATTAAATCATATGAAAATGTACATACATGAGACCTAAGTACCCATTCCCAAGGTGATCTGGAACTTTGCCACTTACATCTTGATTCTCGTACTCTTTGAGTTTCATGGATCTTGCCAAGATATGTATGCTTTACTTTAAGGCTTCCATGACTCGTTATTCTTCCGTGCATGCTTAATATGGTTTTTGTTCACAAACTCAATGCACAGATCAAATACCAAATGATTTGTCAATATCAAAACCAGATTGAACTCGTAGAGCCAACACTATTTATGTTATAATAGTATACGATTATGTACTATATGATATCAGAACCCAGATGATAGTTTATATCAGTTTTTAGGAGCACGGTACCGTAGCTATAGAGTTCAGTTCAATTCAGACTTGTGCTAACTACCCTTGCCAGTAGAGGGGGTGGGAGATGGATAGTCGATGTGACTTTCAGTGTAGATTGTAAACGTCCACCCGACAGTCTGGACCAAGTTGTGGCAGGCCCATCATACTTATAGACAATTTTGACTCGACAATGGTCGGTCAGCCATTGTTGGGTCCCACCTTCGGGCTGCACAACCAGTCATGGGGGGTAATACATGACACCAGCTAACTATTCATCCTGGGTATATTTTAGTACTACTATTTATAGCATATGATTTTATGAACATTGAGATATAGTATGATTCAGTATAACTTTGAAATGTATGATTATTTAGTTATGATATTATCAATGTTTTTCAGACATGTAATATGTACTGTATATTTATGATAGCACACAAATATTCATGTTGCCACATAATGGTATTTAGTTTATTTCCCTTACTAAGATGTGTCTCACCCCATCTTAAACCATTTCATGGAACCTAGAACGATAGGCGGATCGAGCCCCGCGCTATTGAGATAGCTGTTCTACCCTGCTAGAGCGGTGAGTTTTGAACTAGGGTCAATAGATTTTTGATGTAAGATCCTAGTTTTATCTTTTGGTGTTTTTAAGAAAAATATGGTGGATTGTAAGTAACTCTGGTATTGTATTCTATGGTTGGGTGAATGAAATTTATATTTACTGCTGCTTAGGTGTCTGCTGTGTATGACAGGTGTGTCTCCATTACCCACGGGTTCGAGTCGACTTTGCTATATCATTAGTTATTGTTATCAAGGCATTTAATGTGGTTGATTATGTAGTAAATTAAGAAGGTCGTTACACATAACCTTTTACAAAAATTCGAAACTTGCTTACAACATAAAAGAAAAGGGCACAACAGGTTTAATTGTTTAGCTAGAGGTGCTAGAGACATGGAAAAAGAAATGAAATGGATAATTAGCAAAACAAACCCCGTAGGATCTGAGGAAGATTGAAATCCAATAGAAATTACATAAATATTTCAATCTTCCCTTAGTTTCTAGGTTTAGGGGTTGTGATGACTGTAGGCTTAGGGAGTGGTTCGGGGTTAAAATATATAAACCTAGTATCTACATCCACTTCCAATTGGACATGGCATCCTTGCCAGGTAAATTAATTTCAAATGCTTAACCCATGCTTAAATATAATACCTTGAGTTAAGCCACTATTGTCCATTGCACAAGATTGAGTGTTAGGGATCCATCTTATATCATATATCACTTTGCCCTAAACTCATTTTTGAATATGAAAAGCCTAAATCAAAATCAAGTCATCACTCTAGTCTTAAAGCACTATTGATCTTAAATGATTAATGTATATTAAGTGTTCTTTCATAAGACATCTTGCTATAATCAAGATTAGAGGCAACCACTAAGGGATTCAAGTTTTATTAATTAAATCAAAATATTCCCTTTAAACTTAAAATATAAAAATCCTCTAATTTTGCCTTATCTCATCCATAGGAAATCTTTACCATACCACGATCACATCAGGTAGAGATTTTGTTTATTCCTTGGTTTGTATTCTTGCTCACAATTATAGTCATGTCTAAAGGACACTTTCCATTGTTCAAAGGGCATTGTTCATGAAATTTGTATACTCCTAAATACTCTTTGGTAAGATGAGTTGGACATATTTACTAGAACGAAAACATTTTTGAATTTTGTCCTGCTTCTTCATGAATACTCTTCTAAACTTAATAGAAATTTAACTGTTAAGAGTATTTATTCTTTACTTCTTTCACAAGCTCTCAAATCATTAAGTCATATCCTTTAGAGTTTTATATACTTAGAGATGATTTGAATGGCTAATATGATTGCCTAGGTCTCAATCTAGAATAAGAAACGTATTTTAAAGGAAACCTATGCATGGTCACTAAAAGTTCAAAGCCATTCAAATTTGTGCCTTTTACACGTATTGAGATTCATAAGAAAAGAGGGAAAATAGGCTTAGCACACAAGAAAGATATTCATTGTGACCTTTTGGTCTATTAAGCCTATAATCAAAATGCCAAGTTTATATCATTGAATACCCTTAAGTCACTTGGCCAAGAAACTTAAAGCATATGATGGCATAAAATTAGTAGAGTATATAATTGAGGGGGAGCATTTATCATTCATGGTTATCTAAATTAAAATGCTGTCATATTCTTATATCGTTTATGTCTTTGTGCCTCTATGTGTGTTGCATTGCAGCACTATCCATGATTCAATAAATGGTTAAAATTTCTTTGATGGATAGTTTATGCATTTTTCTAGCACGAACCACTATTAAGCTATATTGAATAACTTGAGTTGATTATACTACTGGATTGCTTGCTTGTGTTGAAAGCCTCCTACATAGCGGATGCAGTTGATGTGTATTGCATGCTGGTAGTGGTTTTAGGTCTTGCATGCTTCAACTGAATTATATATTGCTTGCTTGAATCTATTAGGTATAGGTTTTATGGGAAAACATCCAATTTATAGACGACATGCTGCCGGAATTTGGGTAGTTTTTTTCCCAAAGTAAAACCTTGTACAAAGATGATTATGTTAAAATATTTTTGAAAGGATGAGTGAAAATCAATTGAATAATTAAAGTTCATCCTGACATAATCATCACACATTTAGAGGAGCTTAGCTCCATCCCTAGAAAAAAGGCTTAATGGATTCATAAGCATTAACTCAGATTTTTTGAATATTGAGGCTTTTCAAAAACCCTGAACATCATATCCAGTGCTTAAAGCTTTATGAACAGATATGGATTGTTCTTGGTCGTGGACATTATTTTATGCCTTAATATATATTCTTTGATGCATTTTGAAGGCTCTAGGGGGACTATACCGGTTGCCATATTTAAAATAAATCAGTTAATATCCAGTATAGTTATGTTAAAAAAAATAATTCAAATGACTGTGTATACTTCTTGGCCTGTTAAATGAAAGTAACTTTTGAAATGTATAAGCACTTAGAAGCATCTAAGCCATCATTTAAAACGAAAGGGGGAGCATCTAAACATAAATTCTTAGTTTGTTTTGCTCACAAATATTTTCAGCTTAGATGTACTTTGAGTTCACTGTGACATGTGCTTAAATGAAATGATCTTTGTGAAAATCTTAAGTTGATATATATTGCTTTGCCACATGTTGTTTGTCTTTGCCATATGATCTTTCATATGATTATTAAAATTTTTAGGATCATTATGGTTGTGGTTTTCTAGTAATATTTTAATATGTGCTTCATTGACAAACCATAAAATTTGTGCTTGCTTGCATTAAATTAAAGTTTCTTTTTCAGCAAGCACCCCCAGTACTTTTTGCAAATATCAAAGGGGGATATATATATATATATATATATATATATATATATATTTTATATACATATATATTTTTTAAAATTGCATAACTGGTTCGGTAACTTCATATGAAAATGCATGCGAACTAGTTAGACTGTGTTTGTGTTTAAACCAACTATTTGCTATCATATATCGTGTGCTTTAAACTCATATATTTCACGAGTATTATGATATGTTTCAATTGCAATGGTTTGTGCATATTTATGGTCTAATTCTGTTTTCATGTCATTTAAATCTTTAAATGACCAGTTATACTGTTTGTGTACTTAATTCCTATACTCCATACTTTGTAAGATTGTTTGTGTTACTCACTTTGCCCTACATGATTATTATATCTCTTGGCTGTTGAAAGATTATACTTATGTGTATTGATTATACTAGACTATTTGAGTTAGTTATTTTGGATATTTGTAAATTTAAACTTAATCAGGTCATTTCTATACAAACATGGTTTTGGGGAATGCTCCAGTTTCAAACAGCATGCTATCAAATTTTTTTAAAATTTTCCCAAACCATATCTTATATATGAATGATACTTTCCTCTTATTTGCCTATATATACTTAAATGTTTATCTAGACCCTTTTTGCTATTGCCAAAGGGGGAGAAGTAGGCAAGTATTTGTCATCATCAAAAAGGGGGAGATTGTTGACCCTACGGGTCATACCCTATTTTGATTATGACAAATACTCATGTATTTAATGTCTTCTGAATTGATGTGCAGGTTTACGTTGACTATATCATATGATGGCACTTGGAGACCCAAAGGAAAATGAAGACCCTATATGCTTTTAGGTGGTGTAATTTTTATTCATTTGGGTCTATAATAAACATTTATTTAAAGGTCTGTAATAATCACTACATATCATGCATGCAGGAGTAAGTAAGCTCAAATGACCCTAGAACCATCCTTAGGTCCCTACGCTTGAATGCACATGAATATAGGAGCTTAGCCCAAAATTCGTGAGGTTTCGGGCCACCGAACTTGGCAAGTATATTTGCCTCAGTTGACCGAATCGTGGAAAAGTCAAAAAATTGATTTAGGCTTCGGGCGACCAAACCTAAATGACCGTAGCAACCACGGGTGACTAAACCTTGATTGTGACTTTTTCCAACAACTTGGCAGCCCGAACTCCCATGTTCAAATATGCCTTAGGTGACCAAAAGTTCAAGTTCGGCATACCGAACTTTAGACTGGGCGATCGAACCGCAGTCTTTTGTAAACCGCCTTCGGTTCAGCAAACCAGGCCCATATTCGAGCACTCTGAGTGTGTCTATTCGGGCGACCGAACTGTGGATCGGGCACCCGAAACTATCGAGTTGGCAAATAATTATCGCAGGTAATTAGGGGTAAAAAGAGGTTTATTTCTCTAAACTCTTTTAAAACAAATTTAAGAATTCCCTTTGAGTCCCCAATGGTCATATTTTGCACCTTCTCTAAATAAACTCATTCATTTATCTTGTTTAGGGGTGATTAAAAAAAAAGGATTAAGCCAAAACTCTCTCAAATTTTCAAATCCTATTTTGCTCATTCTACTTCCATACACTCTCTTACTCTAAATTTATTGATTAACCAAGTGTAGTGAGAGTGCTTAGAGTGCTTGTACTTTATTCCACTTTGCTTAATACTCTCATTTATATTGTTGATGTGCATTGATTATACTGTGTTGTATTATAGTACATACCTGCTTGTATAGAAGCGGTTTATTTGTACACTAAATTATATTAATTGTTGTATTCCGGATGTGGGCTTGAAGAGGGAGTCTAGCCTTGTGGAATAGTCCTAGATTGACTTAGACCCAGTTTGGAAAGCTAGGTGCACCATCCTAGTAAGGTGTGATTGTAGATTGAGGTCAGCCCCGTTAATTGACCTGATTGTAAATGGTTCCGCTCCATCCGTTAAGTGAGCATTAGTGGAATCCTCATACTTGTGAGCTAGAGGCGGGAACGTAGGCAATATTGGCCAAACCCCGATAACATATCATGTGTGCACGATTTATATTTTCGCAATTTATATTTCTACATGTGTATGTTATAGTGTGAATGTTGTGCATGATTTAATTTCTGCTTCTTACATTTATCTGTGTATTTGGGTTTACATGTATATAGGTAGACCCTAGGTTGAGTATTACTATTACAAACCCTTTAAATAATAATGAAATAAAGCACATCATGTATTAGTCTTCCGCTTCAATTCCTTGTGCCATCATTATGATATTGCCAAGATAAACCTGCACATCAACTCGATAGACATTAAATACCTGAGTTAAATACCTGAGTATTTGTCATGATCAAAACAGGGTATGACCCATGGGGTCAACAATAGCTCACTTAATGGGTGGGGCGGCACCGTTTACAACCAAGTCAAATTCCTAGGGCTGACCTCAACCTTTACAAACTCTCCTTATGGGGCAAAGAAGACCCTACCAATCCTTACGGGCTAGATCAATGCCCCCTCAGACCAAGCCTGGAATACAGCAATGAATATGAAATTTGCATACAAATAAAGTTGCTTCTAATACAAGCAGATTTGTACCAATACGCATAAGCAATAATTAATGCACTTCCAGATGATAGGAAATATAAGCTAAGTGAAGTTATGTGAAACTACTCTTAATATTATGTCAATGTGCAATCAATGTATAAGAGTGTGCTAGCAAAGTTTCTTTGAAACAATCTACATAAATATATCAACCACAAATAATGTTTCAAAGATTTTCCAAGAGTATAATAAAATATCTCAAAATAATTTTTAAAAGATTAAGCACAAGAGATATTTGCAAAGCAAGCTTCTAAAAAAAAAATTTTTTTTCTTCAAAAAATACAAGCAAGCTTAAGAGTCTTGCAATATAGTGCAAAGACTCACAAGCTTAACAAGTTTCCCCACAAAACAAATTTATAGATTAAATCTATGGGGAGAACTTTTGAGCTTAACTCTCCTAAAATCAACAATCAATATGAGAGTATAAGCTTGTAGATAATTTCAAAAATACTTTCACCAAATTGGTTTTAACAAAGGAATGAAAAAGGGTGGAGTATATGGGCTTGTATGTGGAAGTAAAGCTCTAAAAATTTTAGAGAAATTTTTTTAATTAAAACCCCTAATCGTAGCTTAATCTTTGCAAATGAACCCATATACATAGCCACTCATAAAATTTTGACCGTTGGGACACAAGGGTAATATTTAAAATCGTTTAAAACATGTTTAACAAAAAATAACCTTGATTTACACTTAATTGTCTGGGGTAAAAATAGGTCAACCCGAGAGTTTCAGTTGACCAAGCCATAGGTTCGGTCGCCCAAACAGACACATGAGGAAAAGTAACTTTTCCATGTTCGGGTGCCCGAAGATAGGTTCGGGTGGCTGAACTAGGCGATTTTTCAACCTGCTCGAGGTTTGGTTGCCCGACCTCAAGTTCGGTCTGCCAAACTTACACTTTTGGTCACATGGGGGTATTTTGAACGTAAATGTTCAAGTACCTGAGTTTTTGGAAAAGTCCTTAATAGAAGTTCGGTCCACTGTGAACACTAAGTTCATTTCGGTTCGGTCGCCCGAAGTCAGGTCAACGTTCTGACTTTTCCTATATTTGGTCGACCGAGGCATTTTCAACGCCAAGGTTCGGTCCAAAGCCTTAATATTTTAACACCTAAGTATTGTTTTTGAAAATTGATTTCCCCTGATAGCGTATATGATAATGGGGACGTTCCTAAGTGCAAGTGTAAGGACCTAGGGTCTTTTCTAAGGCCTTTTTTATTTAGTCTAAAAACTTGACATCTCTTTTCTATGGTCTTTTGAGCTTGTACATCCCATCATGCATGCAATGCAATTATTATAGTCCATAATATTACAAACCCAAAATATAAAACAAAATGCATTTACAATATAGCACAAGTGTCTTCTCCTTCTTCTTTTACTCCTCTGATTTGTCATGGAGTATACCAGATGATATGATCTTTATGTTCCTCCTGGCTTCCATCACTTTATTATGTGTGTGCTAAAATATTAAGCCCTCTCAAGCACTAAAAAAACACATAAGTAAGTCACGTTTTGTCATTATCAAAACCAAGGATCGGAATCAAAAAGTCGATAATTACAGCTCTGAAGATAATGTTAGTGAGGGAGTCAAAGTGTGAGAGTGTGCTATGATAATATCTTTGAAACATTATGCATAAGTATATCAACCACAAATAGGGTTTCAAAGATTTTAACAGTGTAATCAAATATCTCAAAAGATTTCTAGAAAATCAAGCACAAGAAATATTTAGAACACAAGCTTGTCTAAAAATATTTTCTTCAAAGAAAACACAAGACAAGTTCAAAAGTCTTGCAGTAAAAATGCAAAGACTCACAAGCTAATAATAGTTACCCCATGAAATGGATTTATGAATTAAATCTATGGGAAAAACGTTTTGGGCTTAGCTCTCCTTAAAAATTCAACCAACAATCACACACAAGAGAGTATAAGCTTGCAATGGAAATGTAGGTAATTTCAAGATACTCTTAGTCAATATGATTTTGCAAAGGAATGAGTAAAAGGTGAGGTATATAGGCTTGTATAAAAATTGTGTAGCTCAAAATATTTCAGAGAAAATTTTCTTAATCAAAGTGCTAATCAATTCCTAATCTTTGCAAATGAGGTTATATATATAAAATCTATAAAAAAAAATGACTGTTGAGACATAAAGGGTATTATTAAATTTATTTAAAAAGCTTTTAATTCAATTTACCCTTAATTAACCTCAGTTACTGCGGTTAAACTTTATGGAAACTCGAGAGTTTTGGTCGACTATATTTTACGTTTGGTCGACCAAAACACTTTTGAACTACAAATATAGTCTGCTGAATTTAGGCGATTTTGAAAACGTTCGAGGTTAGGTTGACTATATGTTAAGTTTAGTCTGCTAATCATATAGATTGGTCGACCCATTCAAAAATGAACTGGAGGTTCGGTTGGTTGAACAGTTGAGTGTTAGACACGAGCTAGTTCGGTCGACTGGGGAAGATATGTTCAAAATCGTTCGTTTGGCTAAACCATGGTCAAACTGTTGACCCTTGAGTGGTTCAGTCGACTGAGCTGAATATACACAGTTGGGTTTGGTCAACCGAAACCCTTTCAAATTTATTTTAAGTTCAGATTCTTGCTAGATTTTACCCTTGATGCACATGGTATGATTTGTAAGAAAGAGGGGATTTGTGCAAGTTATTGTGCAAGGACCTAGGGTCAATCTAAGGTCTTTCAGCTTATAGTTCCTACCATGCATTAATTATTAGAGACCTTTGATTATTATTACAGACCCGAATGAATAAATATAAAATACAAATGTAAACACTTTGTCTTCATTTTTCTTTAAGCCTCTCCATACACCACCAAGTGATATGAACCTTTTCCATTTCATGCGTAGAGAGATCCTGCATACAAACTCAGGGCAAAGATAAGATACATAGATATTTGTCATTATCAAAATGGGATATCACCTATAAGGTCAACAACTTCCAATCTTTGGATCCAGAGTTGATTCCTATATACCTTGAGATTAAGAGATCCCGTAGGTCCCTTAGGAAGCCAACATCTTGTCCCAAGTTTTTTGAGACATCTGAGCCAAAAGCTATGGCCAAACAAAATCCACCGGTTCCTACTAATCAATTCCCGGAACCTCATGCTCCCCACCTACCTGTGGTGGGAGAGAAACCCCTTCGGCCTCTTTAAGACTACTTTGTGCTTGACACATACCTCTCGCCATCATACATTCGGTTCCCAGATGTCGGGTTGCACAATTTGAGATAAAGAATAATATCATCTCAATGTTGCCTACTTTCTATGGGAATTCTTCTGAAAATCCTTATCAGCATCTAGATGAATTTCTCGAGATCTATTCCACCATCTGCATCCACAATTTTGATGATGACACTCTTCGCTTAAGGCTTTTCTCGTTCTATCTGAAGGATAAGACCAAATATTGGCTAATGTCCTTAGAGCCAAGCTTGTTGACCACCTAGGCCACCATGTAGCAAGAGTTCTTAAAAAATTACTTCCTAATAGGGAAGACTAACTAGATTAGGAGAGTCATCACAGTTTCTCTCAATTGGATGGGGAACTATTTTTCGAGTCCTGGGAGCACTTTAGGGACATATTACATAAATTCCCACACCATCAGGTCCCTAAGTTGCAAATGGTTTAGATCTTCTATGAAGGATTGATTGAACGAGACCGGTCCATGGAAGATGCATCCTATGGTAATACTTTCCTCACCAAACATGAGAATAAGGCATGGGTTCTCTTTGAGAACCCCGCCGAGAATTCTCAATAGCATACTGTTGCTACTTGTTGACCATCCGAACCTTCCACTTCTAAATATAGAGGAGTCTATGAGTTAGCCTTATATCAGGACCTTACACCCACACTGCACACTATCATGCAAAAGTTAGACCAATTCTTGTCCTTAGGACAGTAACCTCAATCGGTAGCGTGTGCAGAGGTGTGTGCCATTTGTTCTAATCCTTCACACATTTTCTAAAATTGCCCCCATGCGCCTTCCCAGCCTGAGCTTGTGCAAGAGGAAGTTAAGTCTATCCATAATTGGTAAAATAGGCCATTTAATGACCCATATTGAAATACGTATAATTATGGGTGGAATCAACATCCTAACTTCTTCTTGAGGCCACAAGTTCCAGGTTTTCAAGCACAAAGACCTCATATTTCACCCACTGCTCCACCTCCTTGCCCATGCCAAAATGGCCAAAATCCTCCTGTGTTTGCCCTTAGACCTTCATCATATCAACATCCATCTCTTCGTCAACCCTACTATGATTCTTTCTAGGAGATGGTATTGAAGGCCCTTAAGGGCATTGAGGCTAATCATCAGATTAATCCACAATTGCTTCATTCCTACTCGTAGCCTATAAAGAAGCTTGAGGCCACCATGGGCCAACTAGCTATATTCTTGAGTAGGTGGGAGAAGGATAAGTTATTGAGTCAGTCCCTTGTCAACCCAAAAGGACAACAAAGGGTAGGGAGTGATTTGGTTTCCATCCATATGACATATCATGAGCAAATCCAAGCCATGACCACCCTTAGAAGTGGTAGGGAGGTAGACGAAAAAAGTCGATAAAAAATTGGATGTAGGTATGAGTAAGGAGAAGATAGGGATAGAGCCAGGTGTTGAACCATGCATCCTTTTTTTCTCCAATCCAGTAAGTAATCCCGTGATGCCTACCTCTTGCAATGATGGAGCATTGCCCCCCTATATCCCTCTAGTGCCATATCACGCAACTCTTCACTTGAACCCCAAGTTTAAAAAGAAATAACGTTGAGTTCACGATGGACACATTTAACCAAGTTAAGGTCAACTGTCCTTTCACAGATGCAATCAAACTTCAGTTTAATAGCCCTTCCATCTCAGGCCTAGAGGAACCGTATGAGAACATTTTTTCTATTTGTGACTCGGCTTCTAGTTTAGAGAGAAGGCCTTGGACATGTGTGAAGTGGACTAGTGAGGGATTAGTGGAGAAGGTTCTAATCATTAATCCTGGTTGAATCCAACATGAGCATTCAATGCATTTGGCTGAAGATGGTAAATTTAGTGCTTGTTGGAGGCAACCCAACTGTGTTTCTTATTTTTCTTTCTTCTTTGAGCCCATAGGTTGTACATTTTAGAGTAGATAGTGTTTAGGGTCTGTAGAATAGGTCATAGGTTAGTTGGGGGGTGCAACTGACTAGGATTAGGTTAGGGCTAGTTCTTGGGATCTTTTGATGCACTCTCTGTATATGTATATTGTCTTCTTTTTTTTATTTTGTTCCTTTTCTCTTATTTGTATTTTCTTTTGTCTTGCACATCACCATGCTTTTGGAAGGGTTGTACCTCTTCTCTTGATGGCCTATATAATTTGTATTGCCTTTGGTTTAATAGAATTACATGGTGTTCTTGCTATTCCCATGTATTTTGTGCTTCAATGTATTATTGCATGTTTTGTCTATTTCTGGATTTTATGGTTGTCACATATGCAGGTACATTGGTTGATTTTATAGCATCATGCACTGTTTCCCTCCCTTTCATTCTAGGTTCTTTCTTTCCACACTTCAATAAGGACATTAATGTTTTAAGTTGGGGGTAGGGAGTAGGAAAACACTACATGACACATTTTAAGCACAAAGATGACATAATTTTCAAAAAAAAATTTAGTGAAATTATCTAGTTTCATGCCATGATAACACTACTTATATCCTTTACATACTTTTATATTACCTATATGTTACAAGCATAGGATTATCATGTATATGACATTGTTATGCTCACTAACGAAGTAGTGAGTTGCTTATGCTTCGTTTCACATACTATAGCTAATGCACTACTTTGCTACTCTATGAGGGCAGACTAATGGTTCAGTTATCTTAATATTGTTGTGTAAGCTCTTGTATTCATAGGGTGCTTCATAAGGCTAGGATGCACTTTCACGTGAATCGTATCACTTAGGGTTCCTTAAGAGCACTCAGAGAACAACCATGGCGACTATGATTCCTTGTGAGGTACTGTTGAGCCTTTCGTTGATTTCTTGAGTTGTTGACGTCAAACTCTGATTTTACGGAACTCAACCTTCATTTTCTGGATTTTCTTTGCCTGTTAGTCTCGGTTCTTGCATTTGCTAGCCTAAAGGTGATGTCTAGTGGGGAGATAAAAACTTAGGTCTTGTAGCCTACTTAAGACGTGAAAATTGGACCACCCCTAGAGATAGACTTAGTTTAGGGACTCCTATTCGAGCTTAATTTTCCATTGGTGGTATGAAGACATAAAAGTTGTGAAAATTGTCCTTACTAAACATGAAAGAAAAATATAAAAATAATAAGAGGAAGAAAGAAAAAGAAATGAAAAATACATAGAATACTTGCTCCAAATATAAAAGGGTCAAGTCAAGGACACAATACATATGATCCTACAAGTATAAGTATTCTTCAGCTGTCCAATGCATGAGTTGTATTCATGCCTGGTTTATGAATGAGTCAATCTAGGGTGGTATTGGTTGGATGTGGCAAGTAGGTAAGAAGGCACTAGGGTGAAGGACTTGACACCTCATAAATAGGCTGGATCCCATTATGAGACTAGTCCACTCCATTTCTAGCGTCAGTTCTTCAAAATACGTGGGATGATTGATCATGACATTCTTCCTCGCATATGAGAGTGAACCTCCCCTCTTGAGTGATTTTGAGAGTATACTAGTGAGGTTGAGTCAAGACGACCATTCTGTAGGTGTACAAGGGTAGCTTAAGTGTAAAGAATCATTCACTTCACACATGTCTTGTGATGTGGTCTATCCATACTTGAATTTACATAATAGTATTAACTCTGAATTGCAATTGCTGGTTTAATCTCTATGAGTTATTCTTTTCATAATGGCTATATACTGTTAAGACTTGCATGAGTGATTTAATGCAGAGTTGTGTATAGCGAAGTTATGTATGAAGAAGCCTATTTGTAACTAGGTTATATACTTGTACGTGAAGTGATACGATTGTGTTACATGTTATCTTATTGAGATTATCACTGATATTGGCATTTGTGGGTGCTGTCTTAGAAACCCTCACAAGATTACAACTTGCCCACTAGGATCAACCCAAGGGTTTAAAGCCTTGTTGCATATGGTAAATGCAACCATGTTTCCCACAAAAGAGGAGGTAAGTAGGAATTTTCTTAGTTTTCTTAGTTTTTGCTTTGCTCGAGGACTAGAAAAGTGTTAGTTGGGGGTTGTGATGAGTCCCTGAAATGCACTATTTTAGGCCCCCATTTACCTTTGTTTATCCTTATTTATTATGTATGTAACCCTTTTTTAACATAGTCCGGAGTTATGCAAGATTTGTTCGTGTTTCATGAAAAAACAAGTTAAAACCGAGTAATTAAGCATTATGAGAAGCTAAGGGAGTCGATGGAGTGCACAAAGCCTAAATCAGATGTTCAGCCAAGCTCCCAAAGCCTCAAATCATCAAAGGAAAAAAAGACTATGCTCGACCATGTCGTGTGACTAGCAACACAAGGGGTGACCAAGTCACCAACTGAGGACTCAAAGGTTCAAACCAAAAAAGATATATTGCAAGGGTTGACTAAGAGTTCAAACAAGTGACCCTCCAAGGCAACTAGGTCTAGATTCTGAGCTAAACTGAAGATTGAAATACTGAGTCTCGAACAAGTGCTGGACCATGAAGACCTTGAGGGGTGACTAGGTCGAGTTCTTGAGCTAAACTGAAGATTGAAATTTTGAGAGTCTCAACCAAGTGCTCAACTAGGAAGACCTTGAGACGCGAAGAGGTCTAGATCTCAACAAGTGCTCGACCAAGAAGAACTTGAGGGGCGATCAGGTCTAGATCTCGACCAGCAACTCGACCAAGGTTCAACCAGGGAAAATAGGGTGCAACCTGGTCGACAGTGATGATCTTCTGCACGATATTTTGTGTTGAAATTTTCCTCTTTCGAAATTCAAACCTTGTAAACCCTTTTGGGTATAAATATTAGCTTCAAAGATGTTCTTCGGGTTCCTCTTTGGCCTCTCTTAAGTTAGTGATAGACTTAATACGTTATTGAGAGCCATTTAGATTAGGAGTAGTGTAGATTTCAATAACTGTTTTGGTTTGTGCAAGGCATGTTTAACGGTCTGTGACAACCGGTGAAGCTCTTATGCTTTCCGTGTAGATTAGAGGATCATTCGTGTGTATTCTCTGGTGTTAGTGACAGACACTCAATTGCAAAAGGATTTATCTTTTTACATGCTTTCTCTTTATTGCTTTAATTTAAATGCTTTCCTTTACATGCTTTGATTTCCTACTTTCCTTTATTGCTTTGATTGTGATGAAGTTTTAGAGATAGGATAGCACTACTACTGATTTAGTCAAGTATACGTAGTAGACTACAGTTTCCCATAGAGGTTCTCGTGATTGTTGTGATAGGGTACACTCCGGTTCCTGATCGTGCTCTGGATGATTGGTGCACCCTTGCCAACCTATGCCCTCGAATGGCTCCTTGAATCATCTAGTCTAATATGGATAACTGATCGAATGTAGTTTATGCACACGACATCCTAAAACAGATTCATAATTGAGCACTACTTTGTAGGAGTAGAGTTAACATAGATTTTACATGCTTTCAAGTAATTGATAGAAAAACACTCTTCAAAACCCCTTCTTTTTACTTTTTTTTTTTACGCAAAGCTTTAAAAACTAATCTAGAAGTGCTTGATAATTGCATCTAAGTCCCTTAGGATCGACACTCGACTTTCCCTACTTTTTACAGAACTTAGGATTAGTTAGGTTTTATAAATATTATTTTTGGTAGTTAAGGACCCAAGCCTTGAAAAACCTACCATCCATCAATATCCATATATATATATATATAATTTTATATTTTTGTTACCCTAGTAAACTCATGTATATATTTTTTGGGTCATTACAATTGGACTATAAACTTTAGCAGCTAACCCTTTTTTGTACCTTGCATCCTCAACTCAAATACTTTCTTTTTTCTTAGAAACCCATTTTACAACTTACAATCTTCTATTCCTTGAGAGAATTTACTAATTTCTAAGTGTAGTTCTTGTTTGACTTAATCTCCTTTTGCATAAACCACTTAGTAGAATCAACACAAGAAATTGTTTTTGAATATGTAATGGGTTTTCTAGTTTTATTAGTTTCTTGTGCAACTCCAAAGCATAATGACTAGGATTAGAAAAACAAAACTTTGCAGCATTACTATACCTTAATAGTAATTTGATATCTTTTCTTTGCATGTGTTTGGAAATGATGTATAACTCCTTTTATGGCATCTCTTTTTGAGTCCTTTTTACTTTAAAATTGAGTCCCGATTATTTTTGAGTCTTGGTTATTTTAAATAAAGTCCTAGTTATTTTTAAATTTGAGTCCTTTTTATCGAGTCCCAGTTATTTTTTAGTCTCGGTTATTTAAAATTGAGTCCCAGTTATTTTAAATTTGACTCCTTTTATTTTAAAGTTGGGTCCCAGTTATTTTAAATTGAGGTCTTTTTATTTTAAAATTGGGTCCCAATTATTTTAAATTTGAGTCATTTTATTTTAAAATCAAATACCAATTATCTTTGAGTCTTAGTTATTTTAAATTAGAGTAATTTTTTATTTTTAAATTAAGTCCCGATTTTTTAGCCTTTTTATTCTTTTAATTGAGTCGTTTTTATCGAGTCTGGGTCCTTTTGTTTTTGGGAGTTTAAGCTTACTTTTTTTGCCGGGCTTTTCTTTTATAAAGTTGGACAATTAAAAGGAATAATAGGCTATAGCTTTTAAAGAATTGCATGGGCCATGCAGCCCATGCAGATTTAAGATTGGGGGGCTGCGGATTACCTAAAGAAAACAAGGGAATGTTTAGGGTTTTGTTGGGGTGTGTTATTGGTGTATAAAAAGGAAGGCGTGCTAGAAGGAAAAGAGGTAGCTAAAGGAGGAGGCTCACGACATACCCTCACTCTCACTGCTCCACACACACACAAGACCAACAGCCTCTGAAGAAATTCAAAGTCTAGAAATTCATAGAGGGAAGATAAAGAGAAAAAGGAGAATTGAGAATTGTATATTTCTTGGTGTAAAGATTACACTATACAGAGGCTCCTATTTATACATATTCTCTACATACAAATTACAACATTTTAGCCTAATAATTACCTACAATCAAGCCAAATCAATCAATAATATCAATCTCAACAAATCAACCCTTATTTGCTTCTTTGACCAATCTTAAGAGTGATTCGCTCTCATCAATCTTTAATGGCAAATCTCCCATATACTTACTCGCCCTCAAGTTGGAGTGGATATTAATGACACTCAACTTGTTCAGTAGATGGTTGAATTGAGTAGGCCGGTCCAAAAGCTTTGGTAATTAATGACTTGGCTACGGAGCTTCTCTCAAATGAGATGACAATCGATCTCTATGTGCTTTGTTCGTTCATGGAATACCGGATTCAATGTAATGTGGATAGCTAATTTGTTATCACAGTATAACTTGACTGATTGTGGATGTGTTATCTGGATATTTGTCAAAAGTTGCTTTACCAAATAATCTCACAACAGGTTGATGTCATAGATCGGTACTTTGCTTCCAACAAGGATCGTGAAATTGTTGTTTGCCTTTTGATCTTCCATGAAATTGGTAATTTTCCAAGTAGAATACAATATCCAGGGATTGAACATAGAGTAACTCTACATCAAGCCCAATCTGCATCAAAAAATGCATGCAATTGAACATTACTAGAAGTTAATAGGAAAATTCCTTGTCCAAATTATTGTTTGCGATATCATAAGAGTCAATGTGCTGCAACCAAGTGAGATGTTCGAGGTTTGTCCATGAATTGACTCAAAATGTGTACAACATGTGCTAAGTCTGGCCTAGTGATGGTCAAATATGTAATGACTCGAAGAATAATGGTATTTAAATAATAATTAAGAGAGTGGAAAAATGGAAATAGGGAAAAGGGGGCACAGCAGGCTTTGTCAACGAACATTTCGTGTTCGTCGATGAGAAGATGCTGAGAGGATTTTTTGGGCAACTCTGAATTTTGTTGACGAAGGGGAGAGTTTGTCGACGAATTGCCTATTGACCTCGTCGACGTGGAGACGTGGCTCGTCGATGAAGCCCCTAGTATAAGTAGTGTGAAACTCGGTTTTAAACGCAGAAAAATTAGGAAATTCACTCTCTCTCCTCCCTTTAGTTTCTCCTCCTTCTCTCTAAGTTTCTGGGCCAGATTTATGCCGGTTTGATGGTCAGAAGCCACCACGACACTCCTGGGGAAGTTCTCTGCATATCTGTTGGAGTTTATCGTCAGTGTGGCTCGTTCGAAATTCATCCTTGATTCGAGGTAAGGCTAAATATTTAGAATTTGGTCTTTTCATAGTTATAGGAAATGATATTCACGTGAAATTACTGAAATTTAGTTATGGGGATTGTTGAATTCAGGGTGTTGGACGAGGAACCCTACGGATGTAAGACGAGTGGAATTTTTAGGGGGTTTTCTTTCCAGTGTCAGGTAAGGGAATAAACTAAAACAGTTATTTTTTCATGTAAATTAGTATTATTTATCAGCAAATTAATTTTCAGGAAAGCATGTTTTAAATTTGAATATTATTGATACAATGCATATTTGAGAAAATACTGCTGTTATACAGGCAAAGTAATTTTAGAATGAAAAGTATGATTTTACACAGCATTATGTGGCATGAATATTATTTCTACATCATATGTATTATATTATGACAATTTTATGAATAAGCAGGTTTTTAGGAATTATGAAATAATGCAGTATATGATGATTTTGAAGTACATGATAAAAGACTTATTTACTCAAAATGATATGTCTGATATTTTCGGCGCAAGGCCGTGTTTTATGAAATGTTCAATGCAAGGCTGTATTTATGAAAGTATAGAAATTCTATCAATCCATATATGTTCAGATTGGTGCTAACCACCCCACGAGGGGGTCGAGAGATGGATAGTCGATGTGGCTTTCAATGTAGAGTTGTAGATGTCCACTTGGAAGTTCAGACCAGGGTGTGGCGGGCCCATCGTACTTACAGACATTTTTGACTCTATAGCGGTCGGCCAGCCATTTTCGGGTCTCGCTTTCGAGCTGCACAACTCGTCATGGGGGGTAATACATGACACCAACTAGCTATTCATCCTGGGTATGTTTTTAGTATTATCAACTATACCAGACATTTTACGAACTATATGACTTATTAGAAAATACATAAGTATCTGATTATTCAGTATGTTTTGATGAATGTTTTAGGTATATGAAATGTACTATATATGTATAATTGCATTAAATGTTCATGTTGCCACACAGCTATATTTAGTTTATTTTCCCTTACTGAGAAGTGTCTCACCCCCGAACATTAAAAATTTTTCAGGAAACCCAGAAGGACCGAAGGGTCATGGCCATCGTTGAGTCTCTCGTGCTACCCCATTAGGAGGGTAAGTTTGAACTAGGATCAAGAAATTCTGATGTGAGATCCTAGAGATATTTTTGTATTTTGAGAGATTGTATATAAACATAGTGTTTTGGGATTATAGTTAATTTTGGTATTATGTATTTTTTGGTATTGATGTTGATGATTTACATTTACTGTTGCTTAAGTTCCGCTGTGTATGACAGGTGTCCCCGCTATCCACGGGTTCGGGTTGACTATTTTATTTATTATGTTTTACTATATGATAAGATAAGCAGGCCGTTACAAAATATATCAGCTTCCCAACCCATCATTGGTATGAAGATAGATCTGAAATTGGTTCTCCATTAATCTCACTGAGAGTCGAATTTGGTTCCATGGGTAGGTTTCCTGGTTTAGTACGAAGATATCCAGTTTCCTAAAGTATCTGCATGACATATTTCCTTTGGGATAAAAGGATGCTAGTTTTTGAGCGGGCCACTTCTATACCCAGAAAATATTTTAGAATGCCAAGATGTTTGAGTTTAAAACATTCTCCCAAGTATTTCTTGAGTGCATCAATTTGTTCCAAGTTGTTTCCTGCCAAGATGATGTCGTCTACATATACCAAGACAAATGTAAAAATGTTTTTGTAGGATTGGACGAACATGGAATAATCGGCTTTAGACTGTTTATATCCGGCACTAATAAGAGTGGAAGAAAGCTTGGCATACCATTGCCTAGAGGCTTTTTGAGGCTGTATAGGGATTTGTTGAGCTTGCAGATTCGGTTCTTCCCCTTTTGTCTAAAGCCAGGAGGAAGGTCCATATAGACATCTTCATCGAGGTCTCCATATAGGAACACATTGTTGACATCAAGTTGATGGAGATGCCAATTTTATGCAGCAGCAAGGGTGAGAACAATGCGAACAGTAACCATTTTTGCAATAGGAGCAAAGGTTTTAGAGTAATTGATACCTTCCTTCTGATTATAGCCTTTAATGACAAGGCAAGCCTTATAATGTTCCATATAGCCATCTGGATTGTGTTTGATTTTGTATACCATTTGCAACCAATGGGTTTCTTGTGGAGTGGAAGAGGAGTCAAAGTCCAAGTATGGTTGGCTTCCAAGGCATCAATCTCAACATGCATGGCATCACGCCACTTAGGATCCTATATAGCCAACAAAAATGACTTGGGTTTTTGTGCAAGGGAGAAGGCAGTGGTGAAGGCATGGTGTGTAGGAGAAAGAGAATCATAAGAAATAAAATTAGAGAGAGGATAAAAAATACTTGGGGAGCGGACCAATTCCGATTCAGATGGTGGGATAGGTCGAGACAGGAGTGCTTGTTCAACATGAAAATCTTGTAAGTAGGCAGGTGGTTGAATTTGACGTTTGGATCGCCAAACTTGGACAGGTGGGGTAAGAGAAAGGGGAACATCATTAGGTGGGGAAGTATTTGGTTGGGTAAAGGGTTTAGAAAGAAGATCTGGAGAGTCAATGGGATGAGGTAAAATACTAAAGGGCGACTCTAAGGTAGTTTGGCTAAAAGGAAATTGATCCTCTGTAATGCCTCAAACCCCGAAAGTGGGGCCCAGGGTGTTATTTTGAATATAAATCTCTGATGCCAAGTAATTTCACAGTGGAAGATTTCCACAACAAATACCAGAGTACTAAAAATCATCCTTTATTATAATAAAAATCCTAGTAACACAATAATAGATTTGAACTCATTAAAACATAAATAAGATATCAACAACAATATCTTTAATATCAATTTAATACATCCTTAGGAATTTCAGAATAACCCAAAATAACAAGATTAACATTTAATCTAAACCTCTCTATCTAGTTCCACCTAGTTCCACCCACGCTTCCACTGCTCTACTGTAGGTCAAGTTGGCATATAAAGCAATCTATCCTTAGGTGACCACATCTGGTGCATACTCAGGCACTTACTAACATTGGGCCCTCTTCTGGAACACTACCTCGTATGGTAGGCCTATTCAGCAAGCCTTCCCAATCCAGCAAGCCCTCGGGCTAAATCTCGAGGATCAAAGCGTTACGTATCATCGTCCTCCTCTGCTTTGATTTCACCAAACATATCTCTCAGATATGCAATTGCACAATACTATGATACCATACTCGTTTATTCTTATTTATCCATTTATTCTCAAGTTGGCTTGTATACCGGAGGAATAATCCCATGCAGACCCGTATGCCAATTCATACCATTTATCATTCAATATCCATGGATTCTTTTTAACAGTCATAATCTCAACAGGTTTAATTTAAACAATAACTGAAATATTCTCATGCCACACATTTAAATGATAAATCATACTTTGATAACATTCATATAATCATGTACCTCATATTATAATCATATATTTAGATTTGAAACCAATATAATATTCATACTCTCATATTTCATACTTTAATCGGTTAATCTTTTAAAACAGCTGACATAATTTATTCCCCTTACTTGTTCCTAAAGATCTGCCTATCACTTTCCTGAAAAGGTGCTTGCAACTTTGAAGAACCAAAACCCTAGCTTCACTGGACCTTGTCGTGGAGAAAGACAATCGGCAAGTCACGAGGAGAAGGAGAGAAAACCGACTGGAGGTCGTGTCAGACACTCGGGAGGCCCTAGAAGAATGAGAAACACAATGGGATGATAGAAACACATTGGAGGGTCGAAACCCTAGCATAGAGAAAGAAGGGAGAGGAAGAAAATGAAATAAAAACAACTTGAAACCTATTTATAAAGATGCTGGCCCATAAGAATCCGTCGATGGTTTTCTTGGGCTTTACAAAACCGTCGACGGTTTGGCCTCATCACCTGCTTCTCTCACAAAACCATCGACGATTTGGTCTTGTACCAAACCATCTCCTTTCTTTTCTTACTTTTCCTTCTTTTTATTTATTTTCTTTTTTTTTTCTTGGTTCGGGTTCCTACATTCTCCCCTCCTTATGAAAATTTCGTCCTCGAAATTTATTAAATATGACCTTGAACAACAACGTCAATCTTGAATCCAACAAACTTAAACTGAATTCGTGGACAATCCTATCCTCCCAATAACTTAAACTATATTCTGGTAATAATCATTCTTAGAGTCTACAGAATCTGTATCCTAAGCTTCGATACCACCTGTGTTGATTTAGGTGTAATCCTAAAAGGGGGGGGGGTGAATTGGGTATTTTAAAAATACTTTAAAACTTATTTACTGATTCATCCCTATTTCTATATTTAACTAATTAATGACAGGGATTTGGAGCTGATTTAAGTTACTATATCAATGAATTCCCTTTTACCCAATTAAGTGCATGTGGAGTTATTCAACATACGCAAGCAAGCTAGATATTGAAATCCAATGCGGAAAATAAAAAGATAAAGGAAGAGAGAATGCAAACACGATTTTACGAGATTCAGTCAACCTAACCTACGTCCTCACCTTGAGCAACCCACTCAAGGATTCGACTAAAATCTCTGCTCCTTAAATTGGGATGAAGCTTCCCTTACATCCACTGCTTACAAGAGGTACAACTTCCTCCTAATCCGTTGCTTACAAGAGATACAACTCTCTCCTAAAACCCGATTCACAACCTGAACCGTGATTACAATCAAATCTACAAAACACTCGATGTTGCTTCTAACAAAGTTAGTGAGTACAATTGAAATTTCTAATACATAATCATATGATGAAACTTGAAGCTCAGTGTGATATCCCATGGATGAAAGATTTAAAAAGATTAGATATTACTACCTATATCAACAAGGTGCACCTTTCTTTTCAAAAGCTTTCCCATAAAAACTCCATAGTTAAGCGTGTATGGCTTGGAGCAATCTTGGAATGGGTGACCACCTGGGAAGTTTTCTTAAGAAGTGTGCGAGTGAGGACAAAACACACTGAAAAGAATATGTTTTGGTTTGTAGGGCCAGTCATTAGTCCGATAAGGCCCACCCCCTCATTGTCTGGTCCAGGTGGAGGAGGAGCGATGCAGTGCTCCTTGGCAGACCCAGGTTGGGGCGTTACAAATGGTATCAGTGCCAACACCCAGCTAGAAGTGTGATGAGATTCACATTGCCTGGGTTTGAAAATGTGGGTTCGCAATAAGGACGTTGCGTTCTATAAGTGAGGGAGAATGTGATACCCATTGGATGAAAGACTTAAAAAGATTAAATGTTACTACCCATATCAACAAGGTGCACCGTTCTTTTCGGAAGCTTTCCATAAGAACTCCATAGTTAAGCGTGCTTGGCTTGGAGCAATCTTGAGATGGGTGACCACCTGGGAAGTTTTCTCAAGAAGTGTGTGAGTGAGGACAAAACACACTAAAAAGAATACGTGTTGGTTTGTGGGGCCAGTCATTAGTCTGATAAGGCCCGCCCCCCTTGGTGTTTGGTCCAGGTGGAGGAGGAGAGACGCATTGCTCCCTAGAAGACCCAGGTTGGGGCGTTACAAATGGTATAAGAGCCAACACCCAGCTGAAAGTGTGATGAGATTCACATCGCCTGGGTTTGGAAATGTGGGTTCGCAACGAGGACGTTGTGTTCTATAAATGAGAGAGAATTTGATACCACATGGATGAAAGACTTAAAAAGATTAGATGTTAGTACCCATATCAACAAGGTGCACCTTTCTTTTCGGAAGTTTTCCCATAAGAACTCCATAGTTAAGTGTGTTTGGCTTGGAGCAATCTTGGAATGGGTGACCACCTAGGAAGTTTTCTCAGGAAGTGTGTGAGTGAGGACAAAACATACTGAAAAGAACACGTGTTGGTTTATGGGGCCAGTCATTAGTCCAATAAGGTCCACCCCCCTGTTGTCTGGTCCAGGTGGAGGAGGAGAGATGCAGTGCTCCCTAGCAGACTTAGGTTGGGGCGTTACACTCAGTATGTATGAAATGATACAACTGTTTTATGAATGAAATGATTCAACACACAATTTCCCTTTTTATCTAATCTTCCAAAATATTTGTATGAGTAATAGCTTTGAAGACAAGATGCACAAATATCAAATATGATCTTATTAAAAAAATTTATCTTGAATATTATAAAGATCAAAATAAAGAAGTTTACTTCCAAATATTCAACCACAATGCAATCTTTGTAATATGCAAATATATATACGATATATATTTCAAAGATCAAAAACCTAATGTAATATTTTTCAAAAAATATACCTCAATAATATATCATTATGAACACTAAGGATATTCAATCAAATAGTTTTGAAATATTGAAAATATCAAGTCTTTGAATGAAACCTCGCTTGAATAAAAAATATCTAATCAATGACAACAGCTTTTCTCAAGTGGTAATCTTATCAAAATGATCTAATATATGCACACTCAAGATCAACCTCTTAACAAATATTTAAAAATGGATTTCGCAATGACAAGCTCTTTGAAAGATGGATATCAATCAACAAATCAGTTTAGATAAAGAAACTCTATGAGAATAACTGTTAACGAGCAGATCGATTTACCAAACCTCAATACCAAACTGAAATCAAGATGTGTATATGAAGTCCCTTTGTTTTTTTGAGTTGATATGCCCAAGCTTGATGAGTATGAGTTGGAGTGCAGGCAATCGTATAGCAATATATTCAAGTTTCTCAATTTTCTTTCAAAAAGATGTTCTCTTCTCTTCTCGTTGATCTTAACTCACGCACTAGGGTTTAGATGATCAATATATAGGTATCTTGCCCTTAGAATCAATCTTAACCGTTGGATCAAAAAAATAGCTCGCGTGTTCTTTCATTAAAAATTAGATTTTTGAACTTTCTCGCTGGTTCAGATGACTAAGGTTAAAGGCCCAAAAAACTGAAGTTCCTTAGAGCTTCAAAAAATCAACCTGCACATAGGGTCAGACGACTAAAGTTGGGGTTCAGTCTTCTGAAGTGTCGGGTTCAGAGGACTGAAGTCTGAGTTCAGTCTTCTAAGGTGCTTCTGTCAGGTTCTGTGTTTCACCATTAATTCTTTAGGAGACTAAACTTAATCTTTGGTCTTATGAAGAAATTCTTCAGACAACTGAACTTAACTTCAGTCTTCTAAAGTTGCAACTTCATGCGACTGAACTTTGAGTTCGGTCTACTAAAGTGACCTTTTCCTGGATTTTTTTCTTTCTAGTTTAAAAATATGTTTTGATCTCTTTCTTGGTTCTTTTATAAAAATATTTTTCGAGGTTTTAAAAATATTTCTAAGTCCATAGATATCCTCTAATGATGTTCATGAAATGCATGAGTCCTAAGGTCATTCTAGGGTATATGTTGAGCCTCAAATTAAATCATATGAAATGTAAGTACATTCAGTTCTAAATACCCATTCCCATGGTGATCTTGAACTTGTTGCTTGCATCTTCATTCTTGTACTCTTTGAGTTCCATGGATTGTGCTAAGATATGTATGCTTTAATCTTCATGACTTCCATGACTTGTTATCCTTCCGTGCATGCTATATATTGTCCCTGTTCACAATCTCAATGCACAGAAAAAATACCAAGTGATTTGTTATCATCAAAACTAGATTGGACTCAGAGAGTCAACAATCTCTCCCTTTTTGATGATGACAAATACATGAGCAAAAATATAGAATAAAATAGGTTACGCCTAACAAGGCTCCCCCTCAAATAATGCATTAAATATTCAGCAAGTGAAATATTCTTATACCAAATGAAATATGCTCATGTCAAATAAAATATGCTCATGTTCATACACACGTTGTTTAGCCTGATTCCAAATGAAATATGCTCATGTTCAGACACAAGTTGTTTAGCCTGATTCTTCTCCTATAGCATGATTTTTCTCCCCTTTTTACACAATTAGTTTTGCCAACAAGTTGTGCTATAGCCTAATTCTTCTTCCCCTTTACATAATTTGTGTTGTCAACTATTTTTGCTCATTTTTTCCTAAATCCTGATTCTTCTCCACCTTTTGACATCAACAAAAAGGTGTATAATAATACATGAGTGGACATAGTCTTATATTTTTCTCCCCTTTAACTCTTAGAGTTTTGAACTTATTTAACCAACATCTGTGAAAGGATTGTACTATGAAACATATCTTCTTGTATTTCTTTAATTTACTTCTCCCCCTTGCTAGTGCAGACATCTTTGTTGCTGATTTTTAATTTCAATGTGAACATACATAGTGTGATAAATGTCATATAAGTGTATAAGTAGACACAGACATTAAACTTCAATGATTATGTGAGGATTAACATGTGATACCAAATGTTAATAAATGTGATATCAAATGAGAACAAATGAGTCTAATTTGAAATTTTTAACAAATTGTGAATATCAAGTGACGTTGTACCCCTTGAATTATGTCATCTAATATAATTCTAGGCAACCTCTCGACTATGCATCAAACCTAGTTCTCCCCTAATTTGGATAAACCTATCCTCCGCAAGTGGTTTCGTGAATATGTCAGCCCATTGTTCATCCATGCATACAAACTCAAATGTCACATCTCCTTTCGGCACATGATCACGAAGAAAGTGATGTCATATTTCTATATGCTTAGTTTGTGAATGTAATATGGGATTCTTTGAGATGTTTATTGCACTCCTAATGTCTCATCTTATAGGAATTGTTTCATATCTTAATCCAAAATTCGTCAGTTGCTACTTCATGTATAGCGTTTGAGCACAACAACTACCTGCCCCTATGTATTCTGCCTCAGCTGTGGAAAGAGCAACTGGATTTTGCTTCTTGGAAAACCAAGAGACTAACGAATGTCCTAAGAAATGACATGTACCACTCGTGCTCTTCCTATCCACTTTGCTACCCGCAAAATCAGCATCTGAATAGTTGATAATCTTAAAAGATGTATACTTGGGATACCATAATCCAATTTCCACGGTTCCTATCAGGGATCTAAGTATTCGTTTGACAGCTAGCAAATGGGACTCTTTCGGTGCAACCTAAAATCTTGAGCACAAACATACACTAAACATTATGTCAGGTCGGCTGGTAGTTAGATAAAGTAAGCTACCAATTATTCCACGATAAAGCTTGACATCTACTCGTATACCTTGTTCATCTTTGCCTAATTTCAATGAAGTGCTCATAGGTGTTCCTAGTATTTTTCCATCTTCCATATTAAAATTTTTGACCATATCTCTAATGTTTTTCGATTGATTTATGAATATTCCGGGTTTCGCTTGTTTAATCTGAAGTCCTAGGAAGAAATTTAGTTCACCCTTCATGCTCATTTCAAATTCATTTTTGCATAGTACTAGCAAATTCATTACACAATTCTTTATTTGTAACTCCAAATATGATATCATCTACATATACTTGAACTAGGAGAATGTCATCTTTCTTAGATTTTATTAACAGAGTTGTATCTATCTTTCCTCTGATAAATCCATTTTCTAGTAGAAAACCACTTAGCCTTTCATACCAAGCTCTAGGAGCTTGCTTTAAACCATACAAGGCTTTTGTCAGTTTATACACGTGATTTGGATTCTTATGGTTTTCAAAACCTGGGGTTTGTTCTACATACACTTCTTCACTTATGTAGCCATTTAAAAATGCACTTTTGACATCCATTTGATATAGCTTAAAATATTTAAAAGTTGCATAGGCTTAAAGCATTCAAATGGCTTCCATTCTAGCTACAGGTGCAAAGGTTTCTTCAAAATCTATTCCTTGTTCCTGATTATATCTCTGAGCTACTAGTCTAACCTTATTTCTAACAACTATCCCATGTTCATCTTTCTTGTTCTTATATATCCATTTTGTACCAATGATTGTCTTATCCTCAGGTCTAGGAACTAATGCTCATACTTTGGTTCTTCCAAATTGGTTTAACTCTTCTTACATGGACAACACCTACAATTCATCCTCAATTGCTTCACTCACGTTCCTCGGTTCTTCTTGAGATAGAAAGGCAAAATGACTAACCATATTCCTAAGTAAGGATCGTGTGGCTACTCCACATAATGGTTCACCTATTATTTGGTCAATGGGATGATTCTTTATGTACTTCCATTCTCTAGGTGGTTCATTAACCTGATTTTCAATTTGATTATTTTCAATGGATGGTTCCTTGATTTCATTATTCTTTTTTGAATCATTCTCAATTGATAGTTTCTCAAATTCATTATTTATCTCAATTTCATCTTCATTAGTTCTTTTGGAGAAGGGATTTGACTCATCGAACACTACATGAATAGATTCTATAACTGTTAATATTCATTTGTTATATACTCTATAGGCTTTACTATCTAAGGCATACCTTAGGAAGATACCTCCATCTGATTTCACATCAAATTTTCCTAAATGTTCATTGTCTCTAAGCACAAAACATTTACAGCCAAAGACATGAAAATATGATATGTTTGGTCTATGACCATTCCATAATTCATACGGAGTCTTATTAAGAGATGGTCTAATCCAAACTCTATTTAGAACCTAGCAGGCGATATTCACTGCCCCGGCCTAGAAATACTTAGGTAAATTATGTTCGTTAAGCATAGTTATGGTCATTTCTTGTATATACCTATTCTTCCTTTCAACTACGCCATTCTTTTTATGGTGTTCTAAGAGTCGAAAAGTTATGAGCTAATTCGTAATGAATTGCACTAGTTTTCCATGCCTTGATTTTTAAATTCTCTACCCCTATCACTTCGAATTTTAGTGATAGTATATCCTTTTTCATTTTGGATTTTCTTGCACAAGTTTATGAATTGTTCACACGCTTCATCTTTGTGACCTAAGAATAGGACCCGTGTATATCTTGGAAAATCATCAACTATGACGAATGCGTATGATTTTCCTCACTAACTTTGAATTGGGTTTGAACCAAATAAATCTAAATGTAGCATTTGAAGTGGCCTAGTAGTGGAGATTTCTTTCTTCTTCTTAAAGCTTGTTTTTACTTGTTTTCCTATTTGACAAGCCTCACAAATTTTATCTTTGACGAATTTTGTCTCAAGCAATCCCTTAATTAGTTTAGATATTAAGTTCATGTTTGCGTGTCCTAGTATCCTATACCAAATCCAACTAATTTCATTCATAGCAGAGAAGCATGTCATATTCTGTGAGGTTAAGTTATCAAAACTGGTGTATATGCGTTTTCATAACGCTAAGCAATGAACAATATCTTATTATCAGTTTTGTGTTCAACAATGCACTTGTCATGTTCAAAAGACACTTTGTAACCTTTATCACACAATTGACTTATACTCAATAAGTTGTGCTTTAAACCATCAACCAATAAAACATCATCTATAATAAGTGATGAATCATTACCAACTTTACCTACACCTATGATCCTTCCCATAGCATTATCTCCAAAAGTGACCAATCTTTCATCCTTGGGTGTGATGGATGTGAACTTCGTTTTATCTCCGGTCATGTGACATGAACATCCGCTATCCATATATCATTTTTATTTTGAGGAGGATGATTTTAAGAATATCTGTAAGACACAATCATGTGCCATTAGACATAGATTGGCAATCTCGTCATCACTGGATTTAGATTCTGAACACCTTGTGTTATTCATATCCCAACCGAATTTTAGCGCCTTATTCTTTTTCTTGGAAGCTTTCATTAGTTTGGGACACTCAGGCTTGATGTGTCCAACTTCTCTACAGTTGTAGCATGTAGGTGGATCTTCCTTCTTGTTCTTCTTCAAGAACTTCCCGAACTTCTTTGTTAGCAAGGCCATGTCGTCTTCCGTATCATAATCACTTTCTTCACTAGAGTAGTGAGATGATGCCTTATGCGCTGTGACTTTCTTTGTTTTGCTTTGCTCATTCTTCCTCTCATTTATTGCAAGCTCATAGGTGATGAGCGATCCAGTGAGTTCATCAATAGACATCTCCTTGAGATTCCTCCCTTCTGCTATTACTGTAGCTTTCACTTCCCAAACTGAAGGTAGTCACCTGAGTCTTTTCCTGATCAACTCATAAGTAGGGTAAGTTTTTCCAAACACATTTAAAGAATTTGTGATGTGTGTGAATCTAGTGTACATAGATTGAATAGATTCATCAGTAGTCATTTTAAATGCTTCATATTCATTGGTGAGCATGTATATCCTACTATCTTTTACTTCCTTAGTGCCTTCATATGTAACTTCTAATTTTTCCCAAATTTCTTTAGCAGAGTTACATGTGCTAATTACATGCCATTACCTAATTAAATTCATTTACATTTAATGCACAGAAAAGCAAGTTCATCGCAATAACATTTGTTTGCACTAATTTCCAGTCCTCTTAAGTATACTTATATTCAGTTTTAGGTACATTTACCTTATCAATTACTTTCATGGGAACATGGTTTCCCTTAATAACTATTTTTCATACCTTCCAATCTACATTAAACAGGTATATGCTCATCCTACGTTTCCAATAGGTGTAATTTACACAATAGAAAATTGGTAGTCTAGTGGACGAGTGTCCCTCACCGAATGGAGTTACACCGATATGTGCTATGTGATATTTTTACAAATGAACTATTGAGTCTATGTAAACCCTCTCTGATACCAAATGTTGATTTAGGTGTAATCCCAAGAGGGGAGGTGAATTGGGTATTTTAAAAATTCTTTGAAACTTATTTACCAATTAATCCCTATTTCTATATTTAGCTAATTAATGGTAGGGATTTGAAGCTGATTTAAGTTACTTTATCAATGAATTCCTTTTTACCCAATTAAGTGCATGTGGAGTTATTCAACATACACAAGCAAGTTAGATGTTGAAATGCAATGCGGAAAATAAAAAAGATAAGGGAAGATCAAATATGATCTTGTTAAAAAAAAATTTTATCTTGAATATTATAAAGATCAAAATAAAGAAGTTTACTTCCAAATATTCAACCACAATACGATCTTTGTAATATGCAAATATATATACGATATATATTCCAAAGATTAAAAACCTAATGTAATATTTTTCAAAAAAGATCCCTCAATAATATATCGTTATGTACACTAAGGATATTCAATCAAATAGTTTTGAAATATTGTAAAAATATCAAGCCTTTGAATGAAACCTCACTTGAATAAAAAATATCTAATCAACGACAAAAGCTTTTCTTAAGTGGTAATCTTATCAAAATGATCTAATATATGCACACTCAAGATCGACCTCTTAACAAATATTCAAAAATGGATTTCGCAATGACAAACTCTTTGAAAATGGATATCAATCAGCAAATCAGTTTAGATAAAGAAACTCTATGAGAATAATTGTTAACAAGCAATCAATTTACCAAACCTCAATACCAAAATGAAATCAAGATGTGTATATGAAGTCCCTTTGTTTTTCTGATTTGATTTGCCCAAACGTGATGAGTATGAGTTGGAGTGCAGGCAATCGTATAGCAATATGTTCAAGTTTCTTAATTTTCTTTCTTAAAAAGATGTTCTCTTCTCTTCTCATTGATCTTATCTCACGCATAAGGGTTTAGATGATCAATATATAGGTATCTTGCCTTTATAATCAATTTTAACCGTTGGATCAAAAAAATAACTCGCGTGTTCTTTCATTAAAAATTAGATTTTTAAACTTTATCGCAAGTTCAGATGACTGAGGTTAAAGGCCCAGATGACTAAAGTTTCTTAGAGCTTCAAAAAATCAACTTGGACATAGGGTCAGACGACTGAAGTTGGGGTTCAGTCTTCTGAAGTGTTGGGTTCAGACGACTGAATTCTGAGTTCAGTCTTCTGAGGTGCTTCTATCAGGTTCTGTGTTTAACATTAATTCTTCAAGCGGCTAAACGTTGAGTTTGGTCTACTGAAGTGACCTTTTCCTAGATTTTTTTATTTATAGTTTAAAAATCTACTTTTCTCTCTTTCTTGACTCTTTTATAAAAATATTTTTTGGGGTTTTAAAAATATTTTTAGGTCCATAGATATCTCCTAATGATGTTTATGAAATGCATGAGTCCTAAGGTCATTCTAGGGTATATGTTGAATCTCAAATTAAATTATATGAAATGTAAGTACATTTAGTTCTGTTGGCCTTACAAGGCTTAAAATCTTGTTATCTAGTTTTGATGCTAACAAACAAGTGAAATTTAATGTATTTGTATGAGTAATGATACTTTAGGGTTCATATATGTGAAAGTAAGGTCAAAGTGCCCACAAGGATCAAATATGATGGAAGCAAGGTCAAAGTGCTCACAAGGATCAAATGAAGCTTAAATGAGCCAAGGCATGAATTACTTGTTGAAGAATATGAGGACATGAATGAGTTGTTGAAAGACAAGGCATATTAAATTCAAAAGAGCCAAGGAAAGGCAAAGTAAGAAAGCTCAAAGAAAATGGAAGCTTGAAGAAAAGATGGATTCAATCCAAGGACAAAGCATGAAGTGGTTTAATGTTTAAAATATCGTTTGAAATATTTTGAAGCTCTTAGGTTAATTTCCTAGACCTAAATACTTTTTAAAATACCTGAAAAATATTTTTATAAGGTCAAAAATTATTTTAAAAAAGTTAGAATCATTTTTGGAATAAAGAGCACCAAAAAGAGTTTTTCCCAAATGCTGTCAGTTTTTATACAGCCGCATTGAGGTGAATTTTTCTCTATGAAAAACTCATTATTTTAAAGAGTAGTAAACATGGAAGTTGTAGGATTTTCTCTTATATTTCTTTTGACACCAAGAAAATCTAATTTGGAGTTACATAGAAGAAGTTATGGCCAAAATACTGAAATGGGGTCACTGGTGTTAGACATTTAAAAACTGTTCAACGGGCAAATTTTTAAAATTCTAATGTTTTAAATTATAGCCGTTTGAACCTTAAATATTCTAATAAATAGGGAAACTCTTTAAGGAAACTTTTTCAAGTTTCAAAGCCTATAAATACATGGTTTTGCAAATAAAAAAAAAATGCTAAGAATTGAAAAATCTGTTTTGAGGAGCCGAAAGTACTCTTGTTCTTCCTAAGTTCTCTTGCTCACTCATTGAAAAATTCTTTTGCTGAGAATTCTAAAGTGCTGATCCTTCTTCCTTTGAATTCCTATTGCTAATCCTCTTCTAAGAAGGATATTGGTGAATTCTACACTTGAGCTTCATTCTATTTCCTATTGATATTTTACATTTAAGTATATAGTGCTAAAATTGTACTAACTTGCTCTTTGAGAGAGTATACTTGTACGCAGATTTTATCTTATATTTCTTGTAGTTCATTGATGTTCCAAGGTGTTTGGATCGTTGGCTAAGCAAGGGGATATTGCTTAGAGAGGCGGACTCTAGCCTATGTAAGGAGTGACCGAACAAGGGAATATCGATTGGAGAAGGTAGGCTCTAGCCTTAACCAAGGAATGTTGTAATCGGTTTTGTTCCACCCGTCAACGGAACAAGTTTAGTGAATTCTTTGGTGGTTTGCCAAAGGCGAGGACGTAGGCTGGGTATAAGCCGAACCTCGTAAAAATCTCCGTCTCACTCTCTCTTTCCCTATTCTTTATTTTCAGTACATATTTAAATTACGTGGATGATTTAAATTGAAAATCAAATATACTACGCATATTTGGAAATCAAGTAAGCTTAAAGATTAGTTTTGATTTGGGTTGCGGAAACCGAAAGGGAGTACGTTGGTGAAACCATATCTTGCGGAAACCATACGGGAGTATGTTTCTTGGTTAAACACTCAAAGATAAATTAACTGAAAGTTTATTTGAGTTTTGAATATTTGGAAAGAGTGATTGAATGTTGTATTGAACATCATATTAAGCAAATCCATATATACAAGGCTTGATTAAAATTTATATCTAGGGCTGACTACAAAAGCTTTATTGTGTTTGTGAAAGGATTGTTGAATATTAAATTACATTCTTCACAAGGTTTTCAAATTCATAATCACAGGGCTTATATAAACAAACAAACAATCTCAAGATCTTATATTACCAAAGTGCTGAATACCTTATATCTTGGTTTGGTTGTTTGATGTTTAACTTGTACTTGGCAAATAAATTGATTGTTTGGTTTGAAGATTGTGTTTAATTGATTGGTTGTTTAATTGTGTTATTGATTGGATAAAAGAACTAAGTTCTTGTGTGATTGGTGAAATTAAACAAACAAGTTAAAGAATTGGTTAAGTGTTTAAAGAAGTTAAGGATTCTTAAAAGAAGTTAAAAGAAATTTTTAAAAGCCAATTCACCCCCCCTCTTGGGAAGCTATTCCTAATTTCAAGTTCTAAATACCCATTCCCATAACGATCTTGAACTTGTTGTTTACATCTTCATTCCTATACTCTTTGAGTTCTATGGATTGTGCCAAGATATGTATGCTTTAATATTTATGGCTTCCATGACTTGTTATCCTTCCATGCATACTATATATTGTCCCTGTTCACAATCTCAATGCACATATCAAATACCAAGTGATTTGTCATTATCAAAATCGGATTGGACTCATAGAGTCAACAACCTGTAATGTCCCGAACCCGAAAGTGGTTCCCTCGGTGTTATTTTGAATATAAATCTCTGATACCAAGTAATTTCACATCGAAATATTTCCATAACAAATACTAGAGTACTAAAAATCATCCTTTATTACAATAAAAATCACAGTATCACAATAATAGATCTAAACTCACTAAAACATAAATAAGATATCAACAACAATATCTCCAATATCAATTTAATACATCATTAGGAATTTCAGAGTAACCCAAAATAACAAGATTAACATTTAATCTAAACCACTCTATCTAGTCCCACCCACGCATCCACTACGCTACTTAGATTACTGTCATATTCCATAGGGCATATGAAAAATGATATATAATGATGGGGTGAGACACCAGTAAGAAGGAATAAATTATCATCGGTGTGTGACCAATGAGATTTAGTGTATCATATATATAAATAACATTCAATGCGTATATCGTATAATTAACTTTGTATACTGTAGGTCATGTTGACATATAAAGCAATCAATCCTTTTGTGACCACATATGGTGTATACCCAGGCACTCACTAACATTGGGCCCTCTTCTAGCACCCTACCCCGTACGGTAGGCCTACTTAGCAAGCCTTCCCAATCTAGCGAGTCCTCGGGCTAAATCCCGAGGATCAGGGCGTTACGTATCGTCGTTCTCATCTGCCTTGATATCACCAAACATATCCCTCAAATATGCATTTGCACAATACTATGGTACCGTACTCATTTATCCTTATTTATCCACTTATTCTTAGGCTAACCTATATATGGGAGGAATAATCTCATGCTGACTTATATGCCCATTCATACCATTTATCATTCAATATCCATGGATTCTTTTTAACAGTCGTAATCTCAACAGGTTTAATTTAAATAATAACTGAAATATTCTCATGCCACACATTTAAGTGATAAATCATTGATAACATTCATATAATCATATACCTCATATTATAATCATATATTCATATTTGAAACCAACATAATATTAATACACTCATATTTTATACTTTAATCGGTTAATCTTTTTAAAACAACTGACATAATTTATTCCCCTTACCTATTCCTGAAAATCAGTCTATTACTTTCCTGAAAAGTTGCCTGCAACTTTGAAGAAGCAAAACCCTAGCTTCACTGGACCTTGCCGCAGAGAAAGACAATCGGAAAGTTGCAAGGAGAAGGAGAGAAAATTGACCGGAGGCCGTGCCAGAGACCCGGGAGGCCTTAGAAGTGTGAGAAACACGAAGGGGTAACGGAAACTCACTGGATGGTCAAAGCCCTAGCAGAGAGAAAGAAGGGAGAGGAAGAAAATGAAATAAAAACAACTTGAAAACTATTTATAGAGATGCTGGCCCACAGGAAACAGTTGATGGTTTTTCTGGGCTTTACGAAACCGTCGATGGTTTGGCCACATCACTTGCTTCTCACACAAAACTCTTGACGGTTTTACTAGAGTTCTCCATCTAGTCTATGATTTGGTCATGCACCAAATCATCTCCTTTCTTTTCTTGCTTTTCCTTCCCTTTTATTTATTTTCTTTTCTTTTTCTTGATTCGGGTTCCTACATCCTCGTAAAAGACTGCATCACGGGATACAAAGGTTAGGTGAGTTGCAAGACTGTACATCTCATAACCTTTTTGGCCGTATGGATAGCCAAGGAAGACATAACGGGTCACACGAGGATCAAATTTGGAGGGATGATGGAAGTGAGTGGAGGTGTAAGAACGACATCCAAAGACTCGAAGATGGTCATATTTAGGTGGGGTACTGTATAGCTTCTCATAAAGAGATTTCCCATCCAAAAGAGGAGTAGGTGTTCTATTAATCAAATAAGTTGTAGTGAGAAGAGCATGCCCCCAAAAATGTTTAGGCATATTGGCCCAAAAAAGAAGGGCTCGAGAAACATTTAAAAGATGACGATGTTTATGTTCCTCAACTCCATTGTGTTGAGGAGTGGATACACAACTCATTTGGTGAATGATGCCTTTTTCTGAATAGAAGGAGGAAAGGTCAAATTCTAGCCCATTATCACTATAGACAATTTTGATCATTGTGGAATGTTGGTTTTCAATAAGTTGAATAAAAGAAAGCAGAAGGTGTTGGGTATCTGACTTACTATGCATTAAGTATACCCAAGCACGTCTAGTGTAATCATCGACAATGGTCAGAAAATATTGAGCCCCAGTGAGTGTTGGGACACGGTAATCCCCCAAATGTCTACATGTATTAAATGAAAAGGTGTAGGAGAAGAAATTGAACTAGAAGAAAATTCAAGACGGGTTTGTTTAGCCAATGGGAAAATATAACATGGTTCATAATTGAAACAAATTCCACAAACATTATTGGAAAGTAAAGACAAAACTTTATTGGATAAATGCCCAAGTCGGCGATGTCAAAGTTGGGAATTTGATGTAGCCACCTAACAACGAGCAGGATTCATTTTGGTGAAGTAGTACAAACCATCCCGCTCAGTGCCCAGTCCAATTATCCTCATCAAGCGTAAGTCTTGAATTAGACATATGAGCAGAAAAAAAAAATTATTAGACAATTGAGAGTGTGGCATAGCATATGAACGGAAATAAGGTTAAAATGAAAGGAAGGGACACAAAGGACATTCTTAATGTAATGACCTGCTTAATTAACATGAAAAAAAAAATTTTCCACTGTAATAATTATCATACTCTGATACCATAACATTATCCTAAGCACCAAGAAGCATAATACAAATAAACATTTCCATACATAATGATATACCATACTGTACAATACCAGAGTGCTATCATGTTTCCCAAAAGAATATATACATGTGTTACTAAATCCCCAAAATTCCCCTAAGCTAGCTAGGGCAAATACAACAACCCTCCACTGTACTCACTTGCTGTCAAGGCACTATAGACGCCCCTCTACCTGCGAGCATGATCTGCTAGCCTACCTAGATCACCTGAAAAAGGTCTCAACACTTGGATGAGCCAACGCTCAATAAGACGATATATGCTATTACTAGTGTGGCAAATGAGTCATCATATCATAAAAATCTGTTTTCATATAATCATGTATATCTGGATCTATAAATACAGTACAAATCATAATATTCATTACCATTTTTATTTCATTTAACACATCTATATTTAAGTTACTATTCAAAATACTTCTAACATACATAATTAATTCCCTTGTCTCTGTAAATCAGAATATACATAATAATAACTATAAAATTTTCCTTGTGGATGTCTATATGTCATGATTTAACCCCTCATAACAGTGTTATGCGGCCCGTCGGCGGGATCTACACTGGCTGGCCGACTAGGTAAATCACTATACTCCCTCGGTCGATCTGCCCACCTCCACCCATATCTAATGGGGAGCCTATCCACGTCAAGGGCACTATATGATCGACCTACAACCTATTATCTGAATAGGCGGTTGCGCTCTGTAAACTGTAAACTGTATGTAGCTACGGTACCATGCTCTATAATCTGTATGGTCCAACAGGGTCTGATACTATATACATATTCATATATACTCTTTCACTGTTTTCATCATGTTTTCAAAATTACCATAACTCTTTTTTTCTGTACTGTAAATACTGTAACTGTAGCATCTCAATGCTATATCTGTATAACTGTCTATGTACTCTGTAAATGCTCTATATGTATACTCTGTATGTCATGGTAATAGAAAACATGGCATGCTTTAACTCTATAAATCATAATACTGGAACTACATAATCATAATACTGTATCCGTAATTCGTATAATCATGATATTAAAATCCATAAAATCATGGTACTGTAATTCACATAATCATAGCACTGAAATACATAAAATCATGAAAATATAATTCATAGAACATACTCCCATACTAGATACTTATTCTCAAGCCACACCATACTTTAATACATAATTTTCTTAAATAAATAAACTGTATAGCATTTTGAAACTTCCTAGCATAGCATATATCCCTTACCTTATCTCTGAAAAACCTTTACTGTACTCTAGCCCGATACCCGCAGGACCTCCTACAAAACACCCTGAAACCAATATTTGCCAGAACTAAACATCAGTATTTTTCTGCGTGTATCATTTCCTATAACTACCACAAGGCCAAAAGGAGACTAAAAGGCCTTACCCTGAATTTGGGATAATTTCCAACTCCGATTTCCCAACGATCCGCTCCGGTAGATGCGTAGAGAACTTCGCCAGGAGCGTCATGGTAGCTTTAGATCGTCAATCCGGCGACTGGTGGGGCCGAAAATGAAGAGAGAAGAGAGAGAGAATCATAAGAGACAGAGAGAGAGAGAGGAGAGAGAGGGAGGAGAGAGAGAGTGGTGAGAGAAATGAAAATATCCCGATTTTCCCACTTTATTTACTGCCAAATTCGTCGATGAATTCTTCAGTAAATTCGTCGACGAAATTCAGACCGCCCTAGACCCTCTCTCGGTATTTTCTCGTAGACGAAGCCCTGTGTTCGTCGATGAAATTCTAAAGACCTTCGTCGACGAAACCCTGTGTTCATCGACGAAGTCTATGACCTTCTTCTGTTTTTGTATCTATTTTCTCTCCCTCTTAATTATTAAAATGCTATTATTTGGGTCACTACATTCTCCCCTCCTTATAAAATTTTGTCCTCAAAATTTACTATCTGAATCTCTATCTATACTTCCATCATTCTGTAAGGGAAAGAGTTTACTTATTTATTACCTGCCCTCACTTATGGCGGAGGAATACCATGGTTACATGAGTGGTTCTGGGAGATTACATATATCATAAAAGAAAATTTCCCCCATAACAAAATACTACACTCTGTTTAAAGTATTACATGTACTTGCAAAAGAAACTTATCTAACTACTATACTTTACATGAGTACCTCTATACCTCTTGGAATAACTGTGGGTATCTTTGTCTAATCTGCTCTTTGAGCTCCTAAAAGGCTTCCTCTATGTCATGATTTCTCCAAAAAACTTTAACTAATGGTATCTCTTTAGTACGTAAAATCTGAACCTTTCTGTCTAAAATATGTACTAGAGCTTCTTGGTATGCCAATAAATCCATGAGCTCTATCTCTGCATAGCTAATGACATGGTATGGGTCTGGGATGTATTTTTGTAACATGGTAACATGAAACACGTCATGAATACGAGCCAAAGCTGGCGGCAAAGCTAGCCTGTAGGCAACTGACCCAATTCTCTCAAGTATCTCAAAAGGGCCAATATACCTAAGGCTCAACTTGCCCTTCTTTCCAAACCTTATAACTCCTTTCAGAGGAGCTATTCTCAGAAAAACATGATCGCCTACTCCAAATTCTAGTTTCCGATAGCGAGTATCTGCATAACTTTTCTACCGACTCTGTGCTGCACTGATTCTATCACGAATAAGTCAGACTTTATCACATGCCTGCTAGATTATTTCTGAACCCAAAACTAGCCTTTCGCCTACCTCATCCTAGAAAAGAGGAGATCTACATCTCTTACCATATAATGCCTCACAGGGTGCCATGCCGATGCTAGTCTAGTAGTTGTTATTATAAGCAAATTCAACTAGCGGCAAAAACTGGATCTAGCTACCTCCAAAATCTAGCACACAAGCACAAAGCATATCTTCTAATACCTAGATGGTTCTCTCAGTCTGACCTTTGGTCTGAGGGTGGAAAGATGTGCTGAAAGCTAACTGTGTCCCTAGTGCCTCTTGCAAACTCCTTCAAAACCGTGATGTAAAACATGGATCACGGTCCGAGACTATGGATACCGGCACTCCATGGGATCGAACAATCTCCTGTATATAAATCTCTGCTAACCTGTTCATAGGGTAGTTGACCTTAATAGGCAGAAAATGCATTGTCTTCGTCAATCTATCAACCATCACCCATATGGCATTCTGACCATGCAACACCGGCAGCAGCCTAGTAACAAAATCCATGGATACATGATCCCACTTCCACTCGGGAATAAAAAGTGGCTGCAACTGACCGGCCGACCTCTGGTGCTCAGCCTTAACCTTCTAGCACATCAAACACTGCTGCACAAACTCTGCTATCTCCCTTTTTATGCCACTCCACTAGAAAGAATCTCGCAGATCCCTATATATTTTCGTACTGCCAGGATAAACAGTGTATAGGGACCTGTGTGCCTCTTCTAAAATCGTCCTCCTAATGCTATCATCTGCAGGCACACACAACCTAGTGCGAAATCTCAGAGCCCCATCATCAGAAATACTGAACTCCTCCCCCCGACCATCCTGAACTCTAGCTATCACCTCCACTAACTCTGGATCATCTCTCTGAGCAGCTTTAATCTTCTCATATAACATGGGTTGTACAACCAAACTGGCCATAAATGCCTGAGGATCATCCTCCACTAACTCTACACCAAGTCTCTCTAAGTCCATCTGAGTCGGATGCTGAATTACTACTGCTAACTGTGCTATATCTCCTGACTTACGACTCAGTGCATCGTCTACCACATTTGCTTTACCTAGGTGGTAACTAATGGTGCATTCGTAATCCTTGATGAGTTCCAACCACCTCCTCTGCCGCATGTTCAGCTTTTTCTGTGTAAAGATGTATTTTAGGCTCTTATGATCAGAAAATATATCACACCTCTCACCATAAAGATAATGTCTCCAGATCTTCAGCGCATGTACCACCGCAACCAATTCTAGATCGTGTATAGGGTAGTTCTTCTCATATTCTTTTAGTTGCTGGGACGCATACGCCACCACCCTACCATGCTGCATCAGCACACAACCGAGCCATTTCAAGGACGTGTCACTGTAGATAACATAACCATCGCCACCCGATGGAATCGTAAGAACTGGTGCAGTGACGAGCCGCTGCTTTAATTCTTGGAAGCTCTGCTTGCACTCCTCATCCCACATAAATCTAGCATTTTTCCTAGTCAACCGCGTAAGTGGGCCTGACAAGGCTGAAAAACCCTCAACAAAACGATGATAATAACCTGCCAGTCCTAAGAAACTCTTGACTTCCTACACATTTCTCGGCCTAACCCAATTTACCACTACATCAATCTTGCTGGGATCCATTGCAATACCATCCCCTGAGATCACATGGCCTAAAAATGCCACCTTTTCTAGCCAGAATTCACACTTACTAAACTTAGCATAAAGCTTCTCCTCCCTGAGAGTCTGCAGCACCTGCCTCAAACGTACCTCATGATCTTCAAAACTCCTCGAGTACACCAGTATATCATCAATGAAGACTACTACAAACTGATCTAGATACTGGTGAAAAACTCTATTCATCAAGTCCATGAACACGGCTGGGCCATTCGTCAGCCCAAACGGCATAACGAGGAACTCGTAGTGTCTATACTTGGTCCTGAGGGCCGTCTTCGCGAAGTCCTCCACTTTTACTCTCACCTAATGATACCCAGATCTGAGGTCAATTTTGGAATATACCCGCGTACCCTGGAGCTGATCAAACAAATCATCTATACGGGGTAGAGGATATTTATTCTTGATAGTAACTTTATTTATCTCCCTGTAATCAATGCACATCCTCATGAACCCGTCTTTCTTCTTTAAGAACAATACTGGAGCTCCCCATGGCGATATGCTAGGTCGTATAAAGCCCTTGTTCAACAAATCCTACAACTACTCCTTCAATTCTCTCAATTCTGCTGGAGCTATATGGTAGGGAACTTTAGAAATCGGCGCAGTCTCTAGAGGTAAATCTATAGAAAAATCTACCTCGCGTACCAGAGGCAACCCTAGTAGCTCCTCTGGAAAAACATATGAAAATTCTCGTACTACTGGAGTGCTATCAATCTTCAATTCATTTTCATACGCTTCTTTCACAAATGCTATAAATCCCTGACCTCCGTCTAGGAGTAATCTTCCTGCCTGCACGGCGGATACTAGCTGTGTCAGAGCACGTACCCATGAACCAACGAATCTAAATTCCTGCTCTCCAGGTGGTCTGAAAACTACTTCTTTCTGAAAACAATCAATGCTGGCATGATTGACAGCCAACCAGTCCATACCCAGTATTATGTCGAACCCACACATATCAAACACAATCATGTCTGCCGGTAGCACTTTCCCCTGAATTTCTATCGGATAACCCCTAAGTACTCTCTAACATCTTATCACTGACCTTGATGGTGTAACTACCGAAAGTGCTATATCTAATGACTGGGTCTCACTCTCACATAATTTAACATAAGATGTAGAAAAAAAAGAATGAGTAGCACCCGAGTCAAAGAGAACAATAACTGGGTATGACTGAATAGTAAATGTACCTGTCACCACATCTGTAGCAGCCTCTACATCACTTGGCATCAGGACATAGACTCATGCTGGGGCCACATTTCTCTGCTGGCCACCCCGAGGCGCCTGGTATCCTCCCCGAGTTGCCTGATATCCTCCCTGATAAGGCCTGGGTGCGCGAACCTAATCCTGCTGACCTGGGCATTCACGTATCTTGTGGCCGGGTCTCCCACAACGATAACATACATTGCTCCCCACTCGACACTCCCTCGAATGACGTCTCCCGCACGTCTGACATATCGAAACCATCGGCATATTCTGATTCCCTCAAGGTCTTGCCATGTGTCTCTGATCCCCCCTATCACGACCTCCTCTCCATCGACCCCTACTGGAGCTAGCCTGAAACCCCTGAGGCGCAGGCCTCTTCCCCTGACTCTGAGCTACTACACCCCTCCGTATACCACTCTTAATGATTGCAGCTATGTCTACAACCTCTGTAAATGTCTGAGCCCTGAAACCAATCACCTGCTCAAATAGATTCTGCCTCAGCCCCTCTTCAAACTTTCTCGCCTTCTTCTCTTCATCAGGTGCTAAATGTGGAGCAAAACGCGACAACGCGACAACTCGACAAACTGAGCCGCGTACTGGGATACTGACTTCTGCCCCTGTACCAAATGCAGGAACTCTGCTGCCTTCGCACTCCAAATGATAGCATGGAAATACGGCTCGAAGAACAACTCCTTGAATCGGTCCCACGTTACTGGTACTGGAACCTGCCTCTGCTCTTCTATCAGACGCGCTGCTCTCCACCAGCACTTCGCCTCCCCCGTCAAGTTAAATGTGGAGAATGCTACCTTCTGCTCATTCGTACATGGAAGCACTGCCAATGTCTCCTTAATATCCTGGACCCAATTCTCAGCTACAATCGGGTCATCTCCTCCAGCAAAGGATGGGGGCTTCATATGCGTAAACTACTCAATCGAACAGCTACGCTCCCCGGAACTCTTGGCCATCTCAGCCATCACCTGCTGAGTGACACTGTGTAGTACCGCATCGGTATCTGCACCTCCCATACTAGATGGACCTGCTCCATCCCTTCTAGCATTAGTATCGCTACTTCCTAGATCCATCCTGAAAACAAGAAACATACTTAAGCATCTTATCTCCTATACGGACCTATACCATACCAATTCTAAATTAATTACCTTCCCTGTCTCTACCCAATATCCAGTTCTGTTATCTAGACACACGACCCGACAATAGTTTACTATAGTTTTCTTGAAATCGTCACCTCAGGAAAAACACGGAAACCACTACGGAAATCCTGTACCCGGACACAGAACAACTCCTCAAATCCTTTTCCTATACTCTGGTATTGCTTCTGCTACACTCTAAAGTCTACAGAACCTAGCAAACCTAGGCTCTGATACGAAAATTGTAACGACCTGCTTAATTAACATGAAAATTTTTTTTCCACTGTAATAATTATCATACTCTGATACCATAAAATTATCCTAAGCACCGAGAAGCATAATACAAATAAACATTTCCATACATAATGATATACCATACTGTACAATACCAGAGTGCTATCATATTTCCCAAAAGAATATATACATGTGTTACTAAATCCCCAAAATTGCCCTCAACTAGCTAGGGCAAATACAAAAACCCTCCACTGTACTCACTTGCTGTCAGGGCACTAAAGACGCCCCTCTAACTGCGAGCCTGATCTGCTGGCCTACCTTAATTACCTGAAAAAGGTTTCAACACTGGGATGAGCCAACACTCAGTAAGACGATATATGATATTACTAGTGTGTGGCAAATGAGTCATCATATCATAAAAATCTGTTTCCATATAATCATGTATATCTGGATCTATAAATACAATACAAATCATAATATTCATTACCATTTTCATGTCATTTAACACATCTGTATTTAAGTTACTATTCAAAATACTTCTAACATACATAATTAATTCCCTTGTCTCTAAAAATCAGAATATACATAATAATAATAATAATAACTGTAAAATTTCCCCTGTGGATGTCTGTATGTCATGATTTAACCCCTCATGACAGGGTTATGCAGCCCGTAGGCGGGATCTACACTAGCTGGCCGACCAGGTAAATCAGTATAATCCCTTGGTCGATCTACCCACCTCCACCCATATCTGATGGGGAGCCTGTCCACGTCAAGGGCACTATATGATCGACCTATAACCTATTATCTGAATAGGCGGTTGCACTCTGTAAACTGTAAACTGTATGTAGCTACGGCACCGTGCTCTGTAATCTGTATGGTCCAACAAGGTCTGATACTATATACATATTCATATATACTCTTTCACTGTTTTCATCATGTTTTCAAAATTACCATAACTCTTTCTTTCTGTACTGTAAATACTGTAACTGTAGCATCTCAATGCTATCTCTGTATAATTGTCTATATACTCTGTAAATGCTTTGTATGTATACTTTGTATGTCATGGTAATAGAAAACATGGCATGCTTTAACTCTGTAAATCATAATACTGGAACTACATAATCAAAATAGTGTATCCGTAATTCGTATAATCATGATATTAAAATCCATAAAATCATGGTATTGTAATTCACATAAACATAGCACTGAAATACATAAAATCATGAAAATATAATTCATAGAACATACTCCCGTACTACATACATATTCTCAAGCCACTCCATACTTTAATACATAATTTTCTTAAATAAATAAACTGTATAGCATTTTGAAACTTCCTAGCATAGCATATATCCCTTACCTTATCTCTGAAAAACCCCTACTGTACTCTAGCCCGATACCCGCAGGGCCTCCTACAAAACATCCTAAAACCAATATTTTCCAGAACTAAACATTAGTATTTTTCTGCATGTATCATTTCCTATAACTACCACAAGGCCAAAAGGAGACTAAAAGGCCTTACCCTGAATTTGGGATGATTTCCAACTTCGATTTCTTGAAAATCCGCTCCAGTAGATGCATAGAGAACTCTGCCAGGAGCGTCGTGGTAGCTTCGGATCATCAATCTGGCGATTGATGGGGCTGGAAATGAAGAGAGAAGGGAGAGAGAATCGTAGGAGAGAGGGAGGAGAGAGAGAGGGGTGAGTGAAATGAAAATATCTAGGTTTTCCCACTTTATATACTGCCAAATTCGTCGACGAATTCTTCAGTAAATTCATCAACGAAGCCCTGTATTCGTCAACAAATTCGTCGTCGAAATTCAGATCGCCCTAGACCCTCTCTCGGTATTTTCTCGTCGACGAAGCCCTGTGTTCATCGATGAAATTGTAAAGACCTTCGTCGACAAAAACCTGTGTTCGTCGACGAAGCTTGGCAATTTTTTGCAATTTTGATTATTTAATATATAGCCCAAAATGCAATGTCGTCGACGAAGTCTACGACCTCCTTCTGTTTCTGTATCTATTTTCTCTCCCTCTTAATTATTAAAATGCTATTATTCGGGTCACTGCACTTAAAAATAAGGGAGGAAGAGGAAACGATAGAACCAATATAAGTTACAACAACATGAGAGCCATTAGGGAGTCATACAGTATGACTATGAACAGAAATGAAGTAGGTTAAATCAGAGGGAGAACACACCATATGATCGCTGGCTCCACTATATATCGAGGATCCAAAGTGTTTCAGGAGATAGGAGGGGGTGGTTTACCTAATAAGGATGACACAATATTACCTATGTGATTAGCCATAGATGATGATTGAGTAGCGGTGTTGAGCATGGCTAGGAGCTGTTGGCATTGATCTAGGGTAAATAGGAAACTACTAGTGAATGGGTTGTTCTCAGTGGAGGAGACTTGGTGTGCACTTGGTTTCAAACCTAAGCTAGGCTTGCAGGAGCTAGGTGGGAACCCATGGATGAAGTAACAATGCTCAATGGTATGACCTTCCTTGTGGCAATGCATGCATTTTGGTCGTGGCTTGCGCAAATTCTTCCCATTTTTGGAGTGAGGAGGATACCTTTGGCAGCTAAGGCAACACTGTCGATGGGTGAAGGAGTCAGAATGTTTCTTTGGCATTCCTCTTGAAGAACCAAGCTGTAAATGCAACTGATTGTGGTGAGAGGGTCTATCAACAATATATGGGCACAGATGGCACCAAAAGACTCATTAAGGCCCATGAGGAACTTCATGGTGTGCTGGTACTGCTGGTATTGAGCGATGTTTTAGTGGAACAAATGGGATTGAAGTGATGTAAGATCATCCCATAATAGCTTCAGCTTGGTAAAATGTGTAGCCATCGATGTATTGCCTTGAACAAGATTATGAATTTCTTGTTCAAGGTGATACATGCGAGGGCCATTGACTATGGAAAAATGATCCTTCAAATCTACCCAAATATGTCGAGCAAGATCACAAAAAATAATGCTTGCAGAAATGTCTTTAGAAAGATAATTGATTAACCAAACTTTTACCATGTTGTTGTACCAGGACCACTAGTGGTATTCTGCAGGGGAAGATTTTGGAAGGCTTGCGAACAGTGCCATCGATGAAGCCAATCTTGTTTTTGGTGTCAAGGGTAATGAGCATAGATTGACTCCATGTGGTGTAATTGGTTTCCGTCAATGGTTGAGAAACCAAAACAACACCGGAATTGTCGGTGCTGCTAAGAAATAGGTGGTGACTGGGATCATCAATTTTTTGGGAAGGTTAGGTGCTTTCAACATTGGAAGCCATAATGTAGGAACTGGTACAGATAGTAATCTTGAAAGACAACTAGGTAACCTCTTGGGAAAGTGAGGGGAGTCACAATGAACAGCTTAAAACCCAAGACTTTCCTCAGCCAGAACTTGCCTAGACATTGTATTTGTTGAGAATACTATAAATCTCACTAATAAAGGTGGTAGCCTTTGTAGAAAGGAAAAAAAAATTGGAGTTTTTTTCACCAGCAGCAACAGGAGCTGCGCCTGACACCACAATTCCAGCCTCCTTGCTTCACATCCAGCCACACCCTCTCCCTCACAGCCATTATCCCTATCATTCTCCAAAGGTGGGATTTTTTTATTTTTTTGTCTTGGTTCTTATAATTATTATCATGTTCATATTATGATATTATTGTTTATCAGTGTTTTCTTTTCTCATATATGTATTTACGTTATTGTTTATTAATATTATTATGTTTACGTGTATGTGATATTGTTGTTTATCAATTTATTTATGGGTATTATTATGTATACATTTAGGTAATATTAATATGATTTGTTATTTCATATTGTTATCATATATATATATATATGGTTTATTATTTGTTATTATTAGGTTTATATTTAGGTGATATAATTGATTAATATTTTATATTGTCATGGCTATCATGTTCATGTGATCTTATTATTTAGGGTTTTGATTGTTTTCATATTTTTAGAGTGTTGACAATGTTATGTTATTATCGTTTAAGTATGCTTAGGGTTTTGATTATTTTCATATATTTTTTTAGAGTGTTTTCATATTTTTAGAGTGTTGACAATGTTATGTTATTATCGTTTAAGTATGCTTAGGGTTTTGATTATTTTCATATATTTTTTTAGAGTGTTGAGTATTTTAGTATTGTTATTGTATATTTAGGGTTTTTGACTTGTTGTTATTGTATTATTTAAGTTTTTTATCTTTACTGCATTATTCATGTTTGCTTATATATTTAGGGTTGGTGATTTATTGTATTTGTATTATTTGTATTATTTATTGTATTATTCATGTTTATTGTTTATATTTAATTGGGGTTTTTGATTAATTAATTGTTTTTGAATATTGTTGTTGCATATTTATGTTATTGCATTATTATTATTTTTATTATTGTTGTAGGTTTTAGATTATTGTTGTATTATTTAATGTTTTTTTATCATTGTTGTATATTCATCATTATTGCTTGATTATTTAATATTTTTATCATTGTTATATATTCATGTTTATTGTTGTTGTATTATATATTTAGGGTTTTTGAATATTGTTGTTGTAGTATTTATGTTTTTTTGTATTATTATTGTATATTTATGTTGTTATATTGCATATTTAGGTTTATTGTATATTTATATTATTTTTATTGTTATTTAGGGTTTTAGATTATGGGTATTGTATTACTAAGAGTTTTTATCATGTTTCATGTTTATACTTATTTAGCCTTTTTATTTATTGAATTATTTTGTCATATTTTTATTGTTCATATGTTAGCTAGGGTTTTAGATCACTGTTTATGGTGTTATTTTTAAGTCTTTTTTTGACTTTTAGAGTCTAATTCCTATTTTGAATATGACAAACCACAACATTTCACTTGTGCATTTAGTCTTTGAACAAATTTATGATACAGAAGGCGCAAATAAGGGATGCAAAATGGAAGTCAAAGAGTACCTAATCGAGCACAAATTTTGGCATATTCCATGGAGTATTAAGGAGCAGAAGCATGAAAATTTTATTTATTTTTTAAGATGTAATAGTAACTAGGTTTCAATTTGTGCATGCATAATCATATGATTTGAATTGAAACTTTCACAAAATGACCAAGACCTTAGATTGACCTTAGGGGTAGGGGCATAAACTTCTCATGAAAACATTTTTACAAAACAAGTTTTTTTTTTCACAAAAAAAAAAAAAAAATCCTTTATGTTTCTTCCGTCACATTGATGAGCCCTTTTCTCTATCAATATTTCCTTATCTTAAAAAGTATTCAACATAAAAGTTGTGAGATTTCTTCTTAACTTTCTGTCAATATTAAGTACGTCTCAATTTGGAGTCGTATAGAAAAAGTTATGTTCAAAATACTGAAGGATATTCGTAGTAGAAAAATTCCCTTCATGTTTCTTTCATCTCATTGATGAGCAATTTTTTCTATCGGAAACTCCTTATCTTAAAACGTGTTCAACATAAAAGTTGTGGTATTTTCTCTTAGATTGCTGTTGATACCAAGAATGTCCAATTTGGAGTTGTATATAAAAAATTATGTCTGAAAAACCGAAGAGTGTTCACGTAGAAAGTGCCCCAACGGCCAAAAAATGGCTAGTTTTCAAATTAAATTATATTTTAATACCCAAACGGACATAAAACGGCTAGTAATGGGTTTTTCCTATAAATTCAAGCCTAAACCACTTGAAACTTTTTTTAAAAACCATTTGCGAGCATTCTTGCATATTTTCTCTTTCCCAAACACATTTTATACTCCATTTTTGAATATCAAAACTTATTCCTCCTACTCTTCTTCTTGAAAATATTTTTGGGGCAATTATTTTTGGGGTTTACAAGCAAGGTTTGAGCTTGAGCATATATTTATACCAATATATATTACTTGAAAGCCTTCTTGCCATTTGATTCTTTCAAAGGTCAATCTTGAATAAATTAACTCTCCTACTCTTTCTTTGAAATGTCATTTTTGGAGAAAATTCTTGTTGAGTATTACAAAAAGCCTTGAACATTATTTAACTCATATATTAATTGCTTGAGAGGTTTTTTGATTTATAAAAGGTCATTTGAAAATAAAATCATTTTCCATTCTCTCACTCAATTAATTGCAAAATATTTTTGAGAGGTTTTATTATACTCTACCGAGCTTCATTTGAAAATCATTTGAGAGTTTAGTAAGAATTTTATTTGTACAAATCAGCTTATTTGAGAAGCATTTTACTTGTACGAAAAATTCCATATCATTTGTATTTACGGTTCGGGTTGTGAACCAAGAAAAGGTAGTTACGCCTCATGTAAGCAACAGATTGTAAAGGGAAGCTTCGCCCTAGTAAGAAACAGATTGTAATGGGAAGCTCCATCCCAGTTTTAAGAAGCGGATAGCGGAAACCTTGGGTGGTTTGCCCAAGGTGAGAACGTAGGTAGGAGTTGATGAACCTCGTTAAAAACTTTGTGTTTATGCTCCCTCTTCCCTACTCTATTTAATTTCCGCACTTTACTTTCTGCACTTGTATGCTTATATTCAATTTGTGCTGAATGTTATAATTATTTTAAATATTTGCATATATTATTATTTGTGGGATTCATGCTTGTTTAGAAAGACCCTAGGTTGTGTTATACTGATTGTGGAATTGAAATAGGGATAAATTGACGTAAGAAGAATTATTTAAATACCTAATTCACCCCCCTCTTGGGTATACACCATAACTTTCAATTGGTATTAGAGACTTGTTACAAAAAGCTTAAATGCTTTTGTTAAAGATTGTCATAGCTCACATTGGTGTATCCCTATTTTGTGAGGGACAATCTTGTTCTAGGCCTCCAATTTTTTTGGGTGAAAATTTTACTATTTGGAAATTAAAAATGAGTGTTTTTATCAAATCTATGGATTGGAAGGCTTGGAGAATTATAACTCACGGGAATTTTGTGCCTATGAAAATTGTTGTTAATATGAAATTCCCAAATTAAAGAATAAGTTAAATAAGCATGATATGAATTTATTGCAAATTGATTCAAGTGCTTTGAACATGATTTATTGTGCTTTAGATGCTAACATCTTTAAGGAAATCATGGCATGCTCAAGTGCAAAGGAGATATGGGATGAACTCAATAGGAGATATAGAGAGACCAATGAGAATGTAACTACCACTCCGGATGCTTCAAACTCGAAAGATCAAGAAGGAAAAAATGCTTGCTTTATTACTCTAACCGACGAAGAGGTACATTCCTCTACTTCTATTTCTTTAGATAATTCATACACATTGTTGCGATTTATCTTGTGAAAATTCTAGTGAATTATGTGATGAATCCGGTAGTGATGATAGCATGTCATCTTATAAGAAATTACAAAAGGGATTTATTAAGGCTCATAAGATTCTAATAAAGTTGTCTAAAAAGAAAATATTTTTAAAAAATTAAAATAAATTTTTTGCAAAACAAATAGTTGATTTAAAAGAGTCTTATACTATCCTAGAGAAGGAAAGGATTGAAAAGGAAGTAAAGATTAAGGAATTAGAAAATAAGAATAAAGCATCATTAAAAGAACTAGAATCTAATATTCTTGTTAATAAGGAAAAAGATTTGAAAATCATAAGATTAGAAAACAAGAATGAAAATTTGGAAAAAGAGCTCAAAGTCTTAAGATCCCAAATTTCTAGTGATAATACAAAGGATCTTCTTATTTCTGAACTTGAGTGTAAAGCAAATACCATGACCAAAGAGTTCGTAAAATTGCTAGTTTGCAAAGGCTTAAAAGATTTAAAAATGATAAGCCTAGAAAGAAAAGTAGAGGACCAATCTAAGATCATTCACACATGTACTAGGGGCAAAGAAAATTTTGACAAGCTTTTAGGTTCAAAAAAGATGACCTTAGATAAGGGAGGTATAGGTTTTAATGGCATTGAAAATAGGAAGAAAAATAACCAATACATGAGGTGCTTTGTAAGAGCGTCTAAACATTATGCTAGTATCTCCTCCAGTCCAAATGTTCACACCACGTGTTTTTTATGCAAAAAGAAGGGTCATATCAAATTTGATTGCCCTTTCAAAAGAAAAGATGTGAAACCCAAGCAAGTTTGGAGAGTCAAAGAAATGTCGAGTTTTAACCTGCCAAGACTCAAAGAATAATGGGTTATTAAGAAAATCAGCCCCTTAGAATCCAAGGAAAAATGGGTTCCAAAAGGAATTACATAAATTGTCTTTTCCTTAGTTTTTAGAATTTGTCTAAACGGGGTAGTGATAATTAATTAGGTAATAGTGCTTAAATGTCTAGTCTTAGTATACACATTCACTGTTATACTAAGAAACATTGAAAACCAAGCCAATATGAAAACTTTGTATGATGAGTCCAATCTATTTGTTTAACGTTAACATATCATAATGTTTTGACAAAATATGATAATATTGGTTATAACTTGCTCAAATAAATTCACTTCTAAATGGGCAAACATGTCTTCATTTGTTGAATGAGTTTAATGCTATATGAATGCTTAAATGTGATTATCTTAATTATAGCATATTTTGTCCATTACACAAGCTTGAGATTTAGGGAATTAATCATAGTACTATTTATCTTTTATCCCTAAACTCATCCAAGAGCTTTCAATAAAGATCATAATACTAGAGTTGCTAGATTTTCATGTTTTTTTTAATAAACATCTTTAGTGGAAAGTTTGGACGATGTTATCAAAGATGGGTTCTCTGAAGATAAATTCTAATACTAATCCAAGAACCCTCACTCAACCTTGAACCTCAAAGTATTTGTGAAATGTAATATGATTTTATTATTCAGATCATACGGTTGAGTTAAACAGAAAGAAAAGTTAGTCTGAATACTCTTCTGAATTCATAATTGATTTATCTTGTGTAAGAGTATTTATGCATTCTCTCCTCATAAGCTCTCATCCTTAAATCAAATTAATTAGAGCTTTTGAATTGTAATGCTCTGAACCCACCACGTGGGGCCTGGAGTGTTATAAGACCAAACACGTGTCTCTGATACCATTCATGCAGCAGAATTAATTAAATAACCTCAAACAAAACACCAAAGTTCTATATATACATACACAAATCCATAAAAGGTACAACTGAATCCTCCATATTACATAACCAGGATAATTTAACACAAAACATTACATAAACTTGTTCTTTTATCCACACACCAACTAAACCCCGCCCAAAGCTGATGAGAATCAACAAGCATCGTTAAAGGATCCATTGCATGTTCCAGTTGGGCCTATTACTAGAGGAGAATCTAAGAAGATCAAGGAAGCACTTCATGGGCTGATTCAAGACATTTGGGCTTATTCAAAAATGGGCCACTCCAAGCTTGGTCGAAAGAAATATGAAGGTCTACTAAACTTAATCGAAGTTTTTGATGGAGCTTAAATGTGTTAATCTCCTTAATAATGGTGTGCTATTCAAATAGGGAATTTGACTCTTTGAATTTGTGTTATTATTGTAATCATGCAAGACAACTTGTTTCTTTTGTGTAGTCTTAGTAAGTTGTTGAGTTGTTGAGCCTACCTTTGACTTATGTTATATTTAATTTGTAATCTTACAAGAAGTCTTAGTAAGCTGTTAAGAGTTGTTGAGTCTAATTTGTAATCTTGCAAGAAGTCTTAGTAAGTTGTTGTGAGTTGTTGAGAGTGGTTTGAAGTGTTTAATGCTTTGTCTCCTAGGCTATGCCTATAAAAGCATTCTTATTGTGAGAACAAAGAGGATTGAATGGAATGGAATAAAAATGTGTGGCTTTGTTGCTTCTTGGTTCTTTGAAGAACTATTCGAACTTATCAGGATTTCCCGTGGCATTCACCAACGACTTATCAAACGGCTTTCCACCACCGTTTGTGGCGTCTTTCTTATACTGAGGTTCTTGTTTCGCACTAAACAACGGGTTGAGGTCGTATATACCAAGGTTCTTGTTTTTCATAAACAACGGGTCGAGGTCTACCATTCATATATATCCAAAAATATGAATTTTAGCTTTCTTGGGCAAGTATTCCAATATTGGTTGTTGGGTCTCAACGCGTGTCGGTTGAGGTTCGCATCATTTGGTATCAGAGCTTAGGCTCTAAAATCAGGTTTTTCTATCTTTTATCTTTCATTTCTTGCTATCATTCTATATTTTTGTCTTTCGTTTTGTTTCATTGTTCTTGTGTTGTGACGTGTACCAAGTTGAAAAAAAAAAAAAAAGGGTGTCAAAAAAAGAAAAGAAAAGGAAGAAAGAAAAAAAGAGACGTAAAAAAAAAAAAAAAAAAAAAAAAAAAACAAAAAGAAATTTTTTTTTTTCTTTTCTACAATATTACTTGGATTCGAGGTCGAATCCTTTTGAAGAGAGGGGGGATGATGAGAATCAACAAGCATCGTTAAAGGATTCATTGCATGTTCCAGTTGGGCCTATTACTAGAGGAGAATCTAAGAAGATCAAGGAAGCACTACATGGGCTGATTCAAGACATTTGGGCTTATTCAAAAATGGGCCACTCCAAGCTTGGTCGAAAGAAATATGAAGGTCTACTAAACTTAATCGAAGTTTTTGATGGAGCTTAAATGTGTTAATCTCCTTAATAATGGTGTGCTATTCAAATAGGGAATTTGACTCTTTGAATTTTGTGTTATTAGTGTAATCATGCAAGACAACTTGTTTGTTTGTGTAGTCTTAGTAAGTTGTTGAGTTGTTGAGCCTATCTTTGACTTGTGTTATATTTAATTTGTAATCTTGCAAGAAGTCTTAGTAAGTTGTTGAGAGTCGTTGAGTCTAATTTGTAGTCCTGCAAGAAGTCTTAGTAAGTTGTTGTGAGTTGTTGAGAGTGGTTTGAAGTGTTTAATGCTTTGTCTCCTAGGCTATGCCTATAAAAGCATTCTTATTGTGAGAACAAGGAGGATTGAATGGATCATGGAATAAAAATGTGAGGCTTTGTTGCTTCTTGGTTCTTTGAAGAACTGTTCGAACTTATCGGGATTTCCCGTGGCGTTCACCAACGACTTATCAAACGGCTTTCCACCACCGTTTGTGGCATCTTCCTTATACCGAGGTTCTTGTTTCGCACTAAACAACGGGTTGAGGTCCTATATACCAAGGTTCTTGTTTGTCATAAACAATGGGTCAAGGTCTACCATTCAAAATCTGAATTTTAGCTTTCTTGGGCAAGCATTCCAACATTGTTTGTTGGGTCTCAGTGCGTGTCGGTTGAGGTTCACATCATTTGGTCTTTCTAAGTTCGATCACCTGGAAGACCTGAAAAGTTTAAATAATCGCTAGGGTGAGAAACCTCTCAGTAAGGAAGAAATAAGTTATAAGTGTGTGGTTGAAGTGTTTACTATATAATTACAAAATATACATACCATTGTTTTTCAGTATCAATAGCAGCCAAGAAAATGCATGCATAAACACATCATTGTCGACTTCTTTGTCACCCAATCCCATACACACGTACATAATTATTTTTACTGATAATTCGTAAGAATAGAGAACTCTACTTGCCCATACAAGTAGATTCCCTCTACTCGAGTGCTAACACCAGGGCACTCACCTTTCTCAGTAAGCCCTTGGGTTATGTATCCAGGTAAAGTCTCCGAGAATAGGGAAGGTCACCCGCCCATACAAGTGACGTCCCTCTGCTCTAGTATCCACAGATAATTACTAGAGCCCTCGCCTTCCTTAGCAAGTCCTCGAGTGGAGTAATCTACTTTACCATAAATACTTATACAATTAAAGTTAAATGTAACCAACACTAATCATTTCACAAGTTCCACATGTACACATATCACAACCAATCCACACAGGATACACACAAAATCTTCTTAACACACAAGTTACAGCGCAAGCCTCTAATTCACACCCACCAAGGGGTCCATAACCATGCAAGTATCACAATCCACACAATCTTCATTCCCCCCCACACACACACAACCCTGTTTAGGGTAAATAGGTAAAACAAACTCCTTATACCACAGCCAATGTTTTACCCCCCCCCCCCATATAAGCACTTATATAATGACCTTCTCATACCACTGCCAATGTTATATGGCTATTTATATCAGGTACAATATAACGACCTCCTCATACCACTACCATCGTTATATCACACTTTTACATCAACCACTGCACAATACACATCCAGTACAAGAAAACACCTCAATGCATTTCCATTCACAAAATTTAATCATCCAAACAGCATCACAACCAAATAGTATTTTCAACCAAACGTAATTCGCAATCCAAACAGTATTCACAATCACACAATAAAACATAATTCCGATGTATTTGCAACCATTTGATTGTCAAAGTTGCTTTCATGGCACATAGTTTTTCCCATTATAATATATAATTAAAAATAGTATTTTCAATACTTGCACTATTTAGAAAATTATACCAAAATACATATAATTTTATACCCAAAATTTAGCTAGTTTAAAAATTAATAAAAAGCTGTTATAAAATATTTCCCTTCACCTGATCCACGGAATTCAGCCTAAAATCGAACAAACACGAGACCCTGTATTCCAAAAATCCCAACTTACTCAAATCTCAGAAAAACACTCATTTAATACTTTCTAGGCTCCAAATAATTGTATTTGTTAAGAAAACTTCAAAATAACTCACTTACCCGGATTTTGGGATGTTTCCCAAACTTCTCAAATTGAAATTCTGCTCTACCTATGTTGCAAAGAATCCTTCTAGGAGTCTCATGGTAGCTTCCGATCGTCGAATCGGGCTAAAACTCAGCCGGATTCGAAGAGAGAAGGCAGAGAGGACCTTTTTAGAGAGAGAGAAACAGAAGGAAAATGAGTTCCTCCGCTGAAATTCTGATTTTTGCCTTTTTATAGGCAACTTTCCACGTGGCCTCATCGACGAGACATCTAGACTCATCAGCGAGCTCAAAAAACACCGCTCATGGACGAAACCAGGAGCTCATCGACGAAATTCAAATATATGAGAACCTCTCTTGGTAAACACTCGTCGGCAAGACATGCATACTCGGCGACGAGGCTCAAAAGATTGCTCATCGACGAGAAAATCTAGTTTGTCGATGAGTGCCTACTTGTTACCCTTTAAAATTTCTTTTCCCATTCTTCTATTTCCCTTTTTTTCTTTTTTATTATCTTTCTTATTATTTTAAATATCTAAAAATTTTTGGGTTGTTACATGAATAATGTTGAATGACTAGGATGGTTGCACTAGGTTTCAATCTGAAAGAAGGTCAAAATGTCTAATAAACCTATGCACAAGTAGTCGAAATGGAAGGCCATTCGCATTAGTGCCCCTCACATGCTACAAAAATGTGAAAATAGGCACAATTCACTAAATGAATATTGATTGTGACCCTTTGGATCCTTAAGCCTATATGTTTAAGGTTAAATATAAAATTATTGAAAATTGAGGGCATATGATAATAAAGAGTTGACTGCATTATTGAAGGGGATCAGCTGCAATTTTGAAATTCATCGGATAAACATTATAAGACATTCTGCTTATTTTGGGAATATCTTTATGCTTTATGCCTTTATGAGAACCGCATAGCCTTTATGATAACTGCATATCACTATCCATATCCTGCTAAATATTTAAATATATTTGATGCATAGTTAATATTGTTTACAACATGAACTATTATTGAGATATACTAAATTGCATACTATAGAGATAATTAGGGTACTTGCATGCTTAAGCTAAATGCCATCTGCATGGCTAATGTAGATGCTTGTGAATTGCATGCTAGTAGTTAACTAGGATCTTGTATGTGGTCTTGAATGATCATATAAAGTCATACATGCGAACTAGTGACGGAGGATATAACTCCATAAGACTGATTTTAAATACAAAATTATTTTACAAGTCTTATGTAGTATCGTATAGTGACCATGTTGAACTTAGCATTCTTAAACTTAAGAGGTCACTTAGTCTATTACATACATTATGTCATTATCAAATAGTTATAACTGATGCATGATAAAAAGAACATTTGCATGCTGATTTAATGGTAATTGTAAGCATTTGCATGTAGACTGATCATAGTTCAAAATTTAGTGCATGTTGATTGGATTTTGGAAATATCTTAAATAGCATGCTAATTAATTTAATTGATTGGTACATGTTGAAGCCTGTATGCTATGTGCTAAATTGAAAGACATGTACACTTTTCATGAAATTCTCCTAGGATGCTCTAAATTATGCATATTCTATGTTCCTAGGATGGTCTAAGATTATGGACACCATTTGGTCCAAATTTTTAGGTTATGAACTTCATATAAAGACCCAAATGGTTAATCAGACTGTTTTAAATTCAAAATCATATTTCTTGATTAAAGTCCATAAACTTGGAGAAATTGCATGACTTTGCCATAGCTTTTATTTGTCATACGTTCATTGAGTCCTTTGAGTCATGTTACCTTCATGAACAACCCCAAATGCACAATTATTGCATAATATTTTTGTATAGCCTTGATTGTCTATTGAGTACCGATTGAAATGCAATACGTTATGCATATGTGTTGAATGTTTAATATTTGCTGCACGTTGAAATATTTTGAAGGATGAATATATGATGAATGCATGAAAAATGAACATCATCCTTGAACAAAAAATGCAAGCATGCATGTATGTAAGTATACAGGGGAATTAAGCCCCATAATTAGAAAATAAAATAGAGCTTTATTGAGCATTCTTGTGGATTCATATGCATTATTGTTTTTGTTTTTGAGTCCTAAACTTTTATGGAAACCATGAACATCATATCCCGCTTTTATGGATCTATAATTTGATATGGACTGTTCTTGGGTTATATGAACACCATTATAGGGCTTAATTTCAATTTTATGATGCATGTGTACTCTATAGGGATTTTAATGGTTGGATGAAATGCCAAAACAATATCTAGTAATTTTTTTAAGCTGGTTGCTTATACTGCTGAAATGAAGTTCTCACAATCAATATCAGTATAAGTAGTTGAAAACATCTAAGCACATACTCAAATTGAAAGGGGGAGCTCTTAATATTAAATTTCTATCTTGTTATGCTCACCAACATTATACCTTGGATTAGAAATCTTCTGTGGCATGTGCATTAGAGTATGACGATTTTATTGAAAATCCTACATTGAAATATGTTGTTTTGCCACAGCCTTCTTTTCCAACCATATGATCTAGGATCAAATTGTCTGAATTACCTTTTTGGATTTATATGGTTGAAGTTCTCTAGTTAATTTATGAAATGTCCGTGCTTAAACGAATACCAGAAAAATTTTACTTGCTTGAACTTTAGTGATTAAAATTATTATATTGCAAGCATTGTCCCCATTACTTACTGTTAATATTAAGGGGGAATTTTTTATGGCAAGAACCGGTTTTATAAAAGATATTTCTTATCTCTTGCCTTGAGTTTAAAAGCATTCATGACATATATTTTGTAATCTTCTTAAATTCATTTTTTTCATGATATTTCTAAAATTCAAGGGGAAAGGAGGAGTAAGTTTACATGTTCTCTTTTTCAAAAAAAAAATTTTACCCTTTTGCTAATGACAAAAGGGGGAGAAGATCTACGAGCAAAATTAAAATTTATTTATTCTCCTACTTTTGTTAATTACAAAATGGAAAATGATAAATGTTCTTAAGTGAATATTTTTTAAATCAGCTTCAACATAAACTACACATTAAACTAAACTGATCTCAAATGCTCAACTTAGAAATTTCTAAAGTCTTCATGTGTGAATATGAACTTTATTGAATATCATTTTAAGTTATGCATTTTGTAAGGGAGAGCCTTGTCAGGCAACCCCAATTTTGCTCCTGTGTTTGTCATTATAAAAAAGGGGGAGATTGTTGACTTTTTGAGTTCGATTCTTATTTTAATTATAACAAACCACAACATTTCATTTGTGCATTTATTCTTTGAATAGATTTATGATGCAAAAGGCATAAATAAGGGATGCAAATTGTGTTAGCTTTGGTGCAATCCCAAGAGGGGGGGGGGGGTGAAATGGAGATTTAAAAATTTCCTCCTAGGTTAAACTAATCTAACAACAGTATAACGCAACCTATGAGTAGTCTAAGTATATATGAAATTGTAGATACGATATATTAAACAATTTTCAGTACATGCACCACAATTTCAATATTTCTCAACCAGATACAATTTCATGTCAATCAGATATGCAGTATATTCACCAGAATATAATGCATGAAATGTAAAAATGACACCGAATATGATATTGAGGTTCAGCCAATCCTACCTACGTCCCCACCTAGGCTCAAAAGTACAAGGATTACACTAAGGCTAACTTAACAGGTGGAGCGGCACCTAATTGCAACCAGGTTAATTAGCAAAGGGCTGACCTCAACCTTCACAACCAATCCTTCTGGGCTGGATCACCGCCCCCTCAGCCCACGAATGTAATACAACAAAATCACAATAAACTTTGTGTACAAATATTATGCTTCTTACACTAAACAAATATGTATCACTATGCTCAATCAATTAATGCACTCTCATATGATAAGTACTCAATGCTCAAGTGGGATCCAATATGTAAACTCTCCAAAATGTGTGAGTGAATGTATATGTGAGAGCTTCAACCTTTGATTCAAGCTATGATATTCAACAAACAATTAATCAAAGGAAGTTAACCACAATCCAAGTTTAATACCTCAAAGTTTTTGTAAATGAAAAGCACAATAGATATTTTGGATTTGTAAATACAATATCAAAGATTATGTGCAAGCTTTCAAGACATGCAATATGAGTGTCAGGACTAGCAAGCAAAAATCAAGATCTTCCCAATAGAATATTTATGAAATAAAATACTATGGGAAAGATCAAATAAGCAAGAAATCTCAAAATGGATTTTCAAAACCGTACGCTTATATGAGAGTATTTGACAAGGAAATGATATGTAAGAGTGTGTGCACTAACCACAATCACTTCCCTTCAATCTTGCAATTGATTTGCAAGAGATGGGAACAACTAACACTTTTTCTCACTTTCAAAAAGATGTTTATAAGAAGGTATGAATGAGAGATTTCAAAATATGACCTTGGAATGAAAAGAATATAGGAAAAAAGTATGAAAATTTTGAGAGAAAAAATCTTAATCACTTTTGCTAATCTTGTTGCTAATTAAGCCAAATGAAGTGCTATATATAGGTGGGACTTAAAAAGTAATTGTTGGGACACAATGGGGAATATTAGAAATGTTTAATTTGAATTTTAACCCCAATTAACCTTAATTACTGTAGTAAAAATAAAGCAACCCAAGAGATTCAGGTGCCTGACCCTTGGTTCGGTCACCCAAACAGACACATGAAGAAAAGTGTTTTTAAAACATTCGGGGTGCCTGAGAAAAGGTTCGGTTTGCTGAACCAAGGCGATTTTCATTCTATCCGAGGTTGGGTCACCCAGTCTCAAGTTCGGTTTACCGAACTCATATAGTTGGTCTCCCGAGGGTAAAATGAACTGCAAGTTCGGGCGCCCGAGGACAATGGAAAAGTACATAGTAGTGGTTTGGTTGACTGAGGACGCTACGGTCATTTTAAGTTCGGTCGCCCGATCCTAGGTCAACATTTTGACTAGTCAGCGGTTCAGTCACCCAAAGTATTTTGAACACTATAGTTAGGTCGCTCGAAGCCTCACTATTTTTACCCTTTAAGTCTAGACTTAAGCCAATTAATTCCCTTAATTATATATGTAATATTGGGGATAAATTTATGTGTATATGCAAGGACCTAGGGTCTTTCTATGGTCTTGAGCATTTAGTCCTATCATGCATGCGATGTAGTTTATTACAGATCAATTAAAAATGAATGCAAATACAATAGAAAATGGGTCTTCATTCTTTTGATTCTGCAGATGTCATAAATGAAACTTGATCTTCATAGTCTGTATGGCTTGCTTGAGTTCCTACCAACAGTGCATGCTTAGGATGAACCTGTTCAAGAGACTTAGTACATATGTGAGAAACATTGGTTTTGTCATAATTAAAATGAGATTAGACTCATAGAGTCAATAAAATGGAAGTCAAGGAGTACGTAATCGAGCGCAAATTTTGGCATATTCCATGGAGTATTAAGGAGTAGAAGCATGAAGATTTTATTTATTCTTTAAGTTGTAATAGTAATTAGGTTTCAATTTGTACATGCATAATCATATGATTTGAATTGAAGCTTTTAAAAAAATGACCAAGACCTTAGATTGACCTTAGGGCATAAACTTCTCATGAAAACATTTTTTCCAAAAAACAAGTTTTTTCAAAAAAAAAAAAAAAAAAACCCTTCATTTTTCTTTGGTCGCATTGATGAGCACTTTTTTCTATCAATAACTCCTTATCTTAAAACTTATTCAACATGAAAGTTGTGGGATTTTCTCTTCGCTTTCTGTTGATACTAAAAACTTTTAATTTGGAATTGTATAGAAAATGTTATGTTCAAAATACTAAAGGGTGTCCACAGTAGAAAATTTCCCTTCATATATCTTTTGTCTCATTGATGAGCAATTTTCTCCATCAAAAACTCCTTATCTAAAAAGTGTTTAACATGCAAGTTGTGGTATTTGCTCGTAGCTTTCTATTGATACTAATAACGTTCAATTTGGAGTTGTATAGAAAAAAGCTATGTCTAAAAAACTGAAGGGTATCCGCGCAGAAAGCGCCCCAACAACCAAAAAACGGTTAGTTTTCAAATTAAATTATATTTTAATACCCCAACAGCCATAAAATGGCTAGTAATGGGTTTTCCCTATAAATACAAGCCTAAACCACTTGAAAAATGTTATAAAAACTATTTGGGAGCATTTTTGCATATTTTCTCTTTCCCAAACATATTTTATACTCCATTTTTGAAGATCAAAACTTATTTCTCCTACTCTTCTTCTTGAAAATCTTTTTGGCGGAGTTATTTTTGGGGTTTACAAGCAAGGTTTGATCTTAAGCATATATTTATACCAATATATATTGCTTAAAAGCCTTCTTGTCATTTGATGCTTTTCAAAGGTCAGTCTTGAAAAAATTCACTCTCCTACTCTTTCTTTGAAATATCATTTTTGGAGAAAAATTTTTGTTGAGTACTACAAAAAGCCTTAAGCATGTTTTAACTCATATATTAATTTCTTGAGAGGCTTCTTGATTTATCAAAGGTTATTTGAAAAGAAATTCATTTTCCATTCTCTCACTCAAATAATTGCAAAATATTTTTGAGAGGTTTTATCATACTCTACCGAGCTTCATTTGAAAATCATTTGAGAGTGCATTAAGAATTTTATGTATACAAATCAGCTTATTTCAGAAGCATTTTACTTGTACGCAAAATTTCATATATCATTTGACAGTGCATTAAGAATTTTATGTATACAAATCAGCTTATTTCAGAAGCATTTTACTTGTACGCAAAATTTCATATCATTTGTATTCATGGTTTGGGTTGTGAATCGGGAAGAGGTAGCTACGCCTCGTGTAAGCAACGGATTGTAAAGAGGTAGCTACGTCTCGTGTAAGCAATAGATTGTAAAGGGAAGCTTCGCCCTAGTAAGAAGTGGATTATAACGGGAAGCTTTATCCTAGTTTTAAGGAGTGGATAGTGGAATCCTTGGATGGTTTTCCCAAGGCGAGGACGTAGGCGGGAGTTGCCAAACCTTGTTAAAAACTTTGTGTTTGTGCTCCCTTTTCCCTACTCTATTTAATTTCCGCACTTTACTTTCCACACTTGCATGTTTATGTTCAGTTTGTGCTGTATATTATAATTATTTTAAATATTTGCATACATTATAATTTGTGGGATTCATGCTTGTTTAGAAAGTCCCTACGTTGTGTTATACTGATTATGGAATTAAAATATGGATAAATTGACTTAGGAAAAAAATTTTAAATACCCAATTCACACGCCCTCTTGGGAATACACCATAACTCTCATCTTTGTCATATTATCATGTATATTTGTTTAGGGTTTTGATTATTGCTTGGGATTTTTAGGATTTTTATTATTGCATGGTATTTTTAGGGTTTTGATTATAGCATTATATTTTTAGGGTTTTGATTATTGTATGGGATTCTAAGGGTCTTGATTATTATATGGTATTTTTAGGGTTTTGATTATTGCATGGGATTCTTAGATTCTTGATTATTGCATGGTATTTTTAGGGTTTTGATTATCACATGAGATTTTTAGTGTTTTAATTATTGCATGGTATTTTTAAGGTTTTGATTATTGCATGATATTTTTAGTATTGTATATATTGCACATTTATTTTAGGGTTTGATTTGTTTCCATATTATTATTGCACATTAATGTTAAGGTTTTAATTATTTCTATGATTATTATTGTGTATTTACATATTAATTTTAAGATTTTATTTGTTTCCATATTATTATTGTATATTAATGGCAAGATTTTAATTATTTCCATGATTATTATTGTATATTTGCATATTAATTTTAGGGTTTAATTTGTTTCTATATTATTTGTAACGATCCCGAAATTCTGCTTCCTTTTTTTTTAATAATAATAATATTACTAATACTCTGATACCATAAAACATAGTCAAAATCAACTCGGACCCATTGGTACCGGGGATCCACTTGTTTATACATACATGCCAACTAAATAGTGGAAACCATAAAATACTTAAACTTATACATAATACCAGAGTTTTACTGTTTCTATATATACACGTATTTATCCCAAAAAGACCATAAATCCTAGGGTCATACCCAAAAACCCATCTTGATCCCGACTCAACTACTTACCCTGCAACTGGGGTAGTACCGACGAACTCCTTTATCTTAGAGCTCACTCCACTTGTCTGTTGGGGTTTGCTGAAATATTTATATTGCTGGGGTGAGACAAATCTTAGTAAGGGAGATAGACTAATATCGGTGTATGGCAACATAAGTATTATCATATTATAAACATATACTGCAAGTAATATAACTATAATATATTAAGTTGTAACTGATAACTCATGGAAATCTGTTCTTTTGTACATAAGCATACTATATCATAATAAATTTCTCTAACATGTAAATCATCTGTTATATCTGTATATCACTGATATTTTTCCCTAAATGGATAACTGTATATCATGGATTAACCCCGCATGATTCAGTTTGTGCGGCCCATAGTGTAGAGACTCGTGTTGACCTAATAGGTCATACCCGATTTTGATTATGACAAATACTTAGGTATTTAATGTCTATCAAGTCTGTGTGTACGTTCATATTAGTAAGATCTTTTGATGGCATATGAAGACTTGAAGAATAAAGACCCAGAAGATTCATTCATTGTAATTTATATTATATTCAATTTGAATCTGTAATAGTAAAATAAGAAAGTTTTGTAATAATTAAATGCACATCATGCATGTAGAAACTAATAAACTCAAAGACCTTAGAAAGACTTTAGGTCTCTGTACTTACACTTAAGTTAGTCCCCAATCACATATGCTATTAGGGGAACTGATTGAATTAAAACAGGACTCAAAGGGTTAAAACAGTAAGGCTTCGGGCGACCAAACTATGGTGTTCAAAACACCTCGGTCGACCGAACCGTTGAATGGTCAAAAAGTTTACCTGACTTCGGGCGACCAAACTCATAATGAACTGAGTGTCCACGGGTGATCGAACTCAAGTCCTTACTTTTTCCACCAACTCAGCAGCCCGAACTACACAATAAAAATACCCTTGGGTGACAGAATGTTCAATTTTGGCAGACCGAACTTGAGACCAGGCGACTGAACCTCAGACATAATGGAAAATTGCTTAGGTCAACAAACTGAACCCTGTTTTAGGCACCCGAACGTTGAAAAGTCATTTTTTTCAGTTGTGTCTGTTTGGGAGATCGAACCAAGGGTTAAGTGCCTGACATTCTCGAGTTGTCCTAATTTTTACCATGTTAAATATGGTTAATTTTCCTAAACATTTTTAAAACCAATTTAATAATACCCTATGCATCCCCAACGGTTATAAAATTAGCCAAGTCCATATATAGGGGCTCATTTGCTTGGATTAGCACCTAATTAGCATATTGATTAAGAAAAAAATCTTCTAAAATTTCCTAAGCCCTATTTCTTCATACAAACCCTATACACGCATATACTATCATTCTTTTGAGAAATCAAGCCTTGTGAGTGTTTATTTATTGTTCTAGTGTGCTAAAAACCCTCTCTTGTTTATTGCATATTTTATTTTCGGATTGAGGGTTTAGCTAGGTTTTTCCCCCAATTTTATTTAATAAATCTGTGAGTGGGAAAAATCTTATAACCAAGTGAGTCTTTGCATTATTATTACAAGACTCATTGAGTTTGTATTTTTATGTGTGCAAAAATATTTTTTCAAACATATTTTTTAGTATCTCTTTGTGCATTGATATTGAGAAAATATTTTTAAATATTCTAATTACACTTGGTACAAATCTTTGAAATCTTAAACTATGATTGAGATTTTCATCTTTTCATAATTTCAAAGATTAGCTTGTTGATGCACTTTTGTGCTTGAATTGAGATAGTCATTACTTTGAGTGTTGTTTGCACATATACACCATTGAGCTTATTGTTCTTACATTATCGGAGTGCTTTGATTATTACTGGTGCAAATTTGCTTGATTAAGAAGCATAATATTTGTCAACAAATTGTATTGTGATTTTATTGTATTCCAAGTGTGACCTGAGGAAGCGTTAATCTAGTCTGAAAGGATTGGTTGTAAAGGTTGAGGTCAGCCCTGTGCTAATTGACCTAGTTGTATTTAGGTGCCACTCCACCTTTTAACTGAGCCTTAGTGTAACCCTTGTGTTTGTGAGCCAAGGCGGGGACGTAGGCAGTTTGTCGAACCTCGATAACATATCTGGTGTCAAGTCTCCTTACTACTTTATTATGCATGCTTAATTAGATTACTTGCGCAGTTTAATTTCCTCTGAACATACATTGATTTATTTTATCAACACTAGATTGACCTTAGGTTTGTGTAATACTGCTGCTAGTTGATTGACCTAAGGAATTAATTTTTAAAATACCAATTCACCCCCGTCTTTGGATTATAGTAAAGCTAACAACCCAGAAAATATAAATTTTGAAATGAATTAAGGAAATGAGTAAAGGGAAGAAAAGAAAGGAGAAAATAAGGAAAAAAAAAAGAATTTTAAAGGGTGAACCTACAGGGTTTCATCGACGAGTGCCCTGATCTCGTCGACGAACTATCTTCTTGGGCTTGTCGATGAGGACACGTGTCTCATCGACAAAAAAATACCGAGAGCAAGAAATTCAGGCTATTAAGGGTTCATCGACGAATTCATTATCGTCGTTGACGAACACCCTTTTGCGGTTCGTCGATGAGTACACTTGTCTCGTCGACGAAGCCACGTGGCCAGCCGTCTATATATATACAAAAATCACAGTTTCAACGAGGGTTTCAAGTTCTTCTCTGTTTCTCTCTCTAAATTTGGGTATTCCTACCTTCTCTCTTTAGATTTGGCTTCGTTTTTCCTCATTTTGACAATTAGAAGTTACCACGTTGATCTTGGGGAAATTTCCTACAACTTAGCCAGAGTAGATTGTTGGTTTGGAATTCTTAGGCACTGTCCCAAAATTATGGTAAGTGGGTTATTTTATGGTTTTCATGAGTATTAGGTATTTTTGGACCCAGAAAATGTATTAGATGTTAATATACAGGAGTTTGAGTTGTTTAAACTGGGGTTGATGTTGTTTCAAGGTTTGGAGTTTTAGGACGTTGTACACATGGTTTAGGATTTTAGTAGGTTTCCTAGGAAACAGATAAGGGGATAAATTAAGTTAGTATTTTCAAGGAAATGTACTTAATAAATATACGGTATTTAATTTGAAAATTCTGTATGGTTTAGTGTAGTTCTTGGGAATACTGATGTTGAGCAGAGAAAACAGATTTATTATTATTTTTTCAGAAAAATATATGTTTTTCAGGTTAGATAATATGTTATAGTATAGTACTCACTTATGTGTGGCTTAAGTATAAATTTTTACTGCAATTAATAGCATGTTAGAATATTTCATAAAAACATAGAATAAGCATGATTTAACGACAATTTTCAGAAAAGCTATAAATAGTACAGTAATTATATTCTCAGTATATTGTGATATTCAGCCCGTGCAGATACCAAGATATTTAGCCGGCACAGATGCCGTGATTAAACATGTTATATCAGTTATTTAGAAATATTATCATTACAGATGTTACACAGAATTATGAAACAACTATATAACAGTATTATGAAATATACTATATGATAGCAGAACTCGGATGACTTAGTTTAGATTCAAAGCACGGTACTGTAGCTATCAGTTCAGGAAGTGCTACCACACATCGCAGATAAAGTGTGGGAGTGGGATAGTCAATTGTGCATCAGTGTAGGAGTAGGTTCCCCTTGGCAGTCCAAACTAGGCTGGGCAAGCCAATCGTACTTATAGACTTACAAGTTTGACTTAGCATGGTAGGCCAGCCATTGTTAGGTCCCGCCTAAGGGCTACATAACCCAGTCATGTGGGGGTAATACATGACAACAGCTAGCTATCCATCCAGGGTGTGATTTCAGTATTATACAGATATAGTAGATGATTTTTATGCATACAGAAATTTAGTTTGTCATAATATGTTATATGAAATATGATTTATTTAGATTTTTACATAATGGTTTTATCAGATTTATCAAATGCAGTTGAATTATTTACAAGTTTTCCTTATTTAACAGATATAATATACAATGTTCAGTACATGTTTATAATACAATAATACTCACGTTGCCACACAATGATATTAGTTTATCTTCCTTACCAAGAGGTGTCTCACCAAGCATTACAGACATTTCAGGAAACCCAAATAGAAGAGCAGACTGAGCTCCAAGGTAGAGGAGGCTATTTTATACTACCCTGTCTGAAGGGTAAGTTGTGGGGTTGTGTTCAGGATGGATTTTTAGGGTTATGACCCTAGGATATTATGTGTTTTTTTTGGGATAACTATATGTGTATTTATGGACTTAGTAGAACTCTAGTATTGTATATATATGGTTGTGTACATTATAGTTTCTGCTGCATAGACGACCTGTATGTATAAACGGATATATCCCTAGTACCTATGGGTTCGGGTTGACTTTGACTTTGTTAGTATGTCATGATATCTAAGTTATTATGATAATTATTATGTGAAAAAAATAATAATAGCATAAATTTCCGGTCGTTGCATGTAAGTTGGACTTAACTCTAGCTAGCCAACCAGACTAAGTCAAACATAACATAATATAACTAAGCATGATTGCCCACCCAACCTGATCCGCCCATCCTACTCTCTGTAACACTTTTCGGGTCGGTGCACAGTGGGTATCCTACTCTCTGCTATATTTTGAGCTAATCGGCCTCCGACCCACACTTCTTGAATAGTGTGGTTGCACCGTTGGCTATACACCAACCTGATCCGCCTGTCCTACTCTTCGCTGTGCATCTCGAGTCGGTACACAAGGGTTACTTTGTATGATCTGGCTATTTGGTCCACCCATCCTACTCTCCACAACACTTCTCGGGTCAACACACAAGACTCTGGCTAACTAGCTATAGTACAGTGCTTATAACATACACAATACATCCGGGTTTTGTTACTATACAATACATTTCACATAATATTTCTATTTAAAAACTTGTTATTTCATAATTTTTGAATAAATTGTCATATTAAAACTGATCACGACATCTGCACCGACTGTATTATCACAGCATTTGCACTGGTTGAATATCATAATATACTGAAAATATCATAATTTATGTTATGTTTATCATCTTTCTAAAACTATTGTCAAATCATGCTTATTTTGTGAAATCATAACATATTCCGACTTGCTAAAAGTGTGTATATAGTATAATTATCTATATTCATGCCACACAAGTGAGTACTACTATATTATACTATCTGTCACGAAAAGTGTATTTCTGCTAAAAAATAGTATTTAACATGTTTCTAGGGTTTTATCGGATCAAACACCAGTATTTCCAAAACTACATTAATTTACAAATAAATTTATGAATCAAATATTGTATATTAAATGATTAAATTTTTGAAAATACCTAACTTAATTTATCTCCTTACTTGATTTCTGTAAAGCCTGCTAAAACCCTAAACCACGCCCATGCCATCCAGAACTCCAAACCCTGAAATCACATTATCCCTAGTTCAATCAACTCAAACCCCAGTATATTACCATCTAACACATTTCATGGGTTCACTCCTCCGGTTATCTTGTAGAGAAACACCTCGGGATCATCATGGTAGCTTCTAATCATCTAAACGGGGTGAAACGAAGCCGGATCTGAAGAGAGAAGGAGGGAAAGCCGAAGTTTAGAGAGAGAAAGTGAAGAGAGGGCAGAATTCTCGCTGAAAAATGATATTGAACCCTTATATAGACAACAGTCCACGTGGCCTCGTTGACGAAGAATGGATTCGTAGACGAGTCACAGAAGGCCGTTCGTCGACAAAGATAATGGGTTCGTCAACGAACCCTTAAAGGCCTGAATTTTTTTGCTCTCGATATCTTCTCATCGACGAGACATGTGTACTCATCGACGAAACCAAGAAGGACGTTCGTCAACAAAAACAATGGGTTTGTCGACGAGTCCCTACTGATGCCCCTTTTAAAGTTTCTTTCTCTTTCCTTTCCTTTTCCTTTTTTCCTTTATCATTTTCATTTATTATATTCCCAGGTCTCTACATTATTATTGTATATTAATGGTAATGTTTTAATTATTTCCAAGATTATTGTTGTATCTATTATATATTTATTTTAGGGTTTGATTTGTTTCCATATTATTATGTTGCATATTATTTTTAGGGTTTAATTGTTTCCATATATATATATAGTGTATCAATTTTAGGATTTTGATCATTTCCAAGTTGTTATTATTATATTTGTCGGCCCAAGACTGTGTCTAGAGGTGGGGTGAATAGACTATTTTTGCGAATAATATATTTTTTCTGCAAAACAATCAAACTTGGCAAGATACAAGTGATTTATATCACAATTATTTAAAAAATAAATAACACAAGTAAATAAAGTAGATGAGAGAGAGAGAAGAGCTTGATACCGTGATTTTAACGTGATTCGGCACCCAGCCGATGTTCATGCCTTAAGACCAACTCAAGGATTGCAAAATGCACTATTCAATCTCCTTTCAAAATGGAGAAGCCTTTACAAACCGGTAACATATCCTTGATGCTCACTAAGATCTAACTCACAAAGTTCACCAAGAACCTCCTTCAATATGGCCTCTGATTCACGAAGAACCCTTTTACAATCCACCAAAGTATAAAGAAGATAGTTGATACAAATGATGCTCCTTCTTAAACTGATTTACAATACAAAACCTCACACTACTCTCTTGAGTAAATAATTCTTCACAACAATAAAAAGTAAGAGAGATTTGAACAAATGATGAACTAGAATGCTTACAACAATCAATTAATCACTCATCAAGATGTGTAATAAATGCCAGTAGCTTGTATTTATAAGCAAAGGGGCAAACTAGTCGTTATATGGCCGTTGGGGGATTTTATTGAAAACTATTTTGAAAACTAGTCATTTTTTGCCCGTTGAGCATTCTGTCACCATACCAACCCGCTGATAGTTTTTATAAAATCATCAACGGTTTCCTGTAGGCTAGACTTATTTTTGGCCTTTTGTTGAAACCGTCGAAACACTTATTTTGTTTTATTCCTTTGGGTGCTTAATCATTGTTTAAAATAAATTGGGATCAAGTTTATGAGATATTATAATACTAATCTTCTTTAAAAATTGTCCTTAAGAAAATTTATTCGATTATAGGATATGTAACACACCAACGTGGGTTTGCCAGGGAGCACTGCATCGCTTCTCCTCCACTTGGACCAAACAATAGGGGGCGGGCCTTGTCGCACTAATGACTGACCCTACAGACCAACATGTGTCCTTTTTAGTGTGTTTTGTCCTCACTCACACAATTCTTGAGAAAACTTCCCAGAAGGCCACCCATCCCAAGATTACTTCAAGCTAAGCACGCTTAACCATGAAGTTCTTATGGGAAGGCTCCCGAAAAGAAATGTGTACCTTATTGATATGGGTAGTAACATGTAATCTTTTTTAAACATTTCTTTTCATGGGGGATCACATTCTCCCCCACTTACAGAATGCAACGTCCTCGTTGCGAACCCACATTTTCAAACCTAGGCGATTTGAATCTCGTCACACTTCTAGTTGGGTAATTGCTCTAATACCATTTGTAACGCCCCAACCTAGGTCTACCAAGGAGCGATGCATCTCTCCTCCTCCACCTGGACCAAAGAACAAGGGGCGGACCTTATCGAACTAATGACTGGCCCCATAAACTAACATGTGTTCTTTTCAGTGTGTTTTGTCCTTACTCACACACTTCCTGAGAAAACTTCCCAAAAGATCACTTATCCCAAGATTACTCCAAGCCAAGCATGCTTAACCGTGGAGTTCTTATGGGAAGGTTTTCGAAAAGAAATGTGCACCTTGTTGATATGGGTAGTAACATCTAATCCTTTTTAAGTCTTTCTTTCCACAAGGTATCATAGGATATCTTGTATAAAATGCATTTGAAAACTTGTTAATTAAGTTTGTTGTTGATATCCTATAAACTAGCATGCAAATGCAATTGCTCAACTCTTACTAAATATTCTTGCTAAAATCCTAACTACAAGAGTTACAAAATATTCCTACCTCAAATACATCCCATAATACATATGTGACTTTACATAGGTTTCGGTTGGTTGTGCTTGGGTACTTCTTGAGTAAGCTTTGATCATGCTTCATTAGAGTTCACCTAATTTCATGCTTGCTCCAGTATCATCACGTTGCTCCTGTACTAAACTAGATGTACAAAGATTAGTTAAATTATTATGTTTTGATAATTTCAACTCATTTGTGATTCTTAGGGTATTAATGTTTTATTATATGGTAGTGTATTATTATTATAGTTTACTATTATTATTAATATTTATTATTATTATTATTATTATTATTGTAGTATATTATTAAGGTATGTGTTATATTATTAATATATTATGGTATCATTATTATGTAGTTTATTATTATGGTATAATTATTATGTGTATTATGGTAATTTATATTATGATAGTTTGATTATTATGGTAGTTTATTGTGTATTATAGTTTTACTCATCTTAGTATATTTAGTAACACTTATTATGGCATAGATATTTTATTATTATTATTATTATTATTATTATTATTATTATTATTATTATGCATTTTTTGTATTTTAGTACTACGTATTGTGGTATTTTCAGATTTCAATTATTATGTCCAGTGTCTTAGTTTATTATTATATTAATTATATTATTATGTTCATTATTATGTTTATATTATATTATTATATATTTTTGTGTGGGTGTGTCCTACCATTTTAAAAAGGGCAAAGGACATTTCAGGTCTCACCTATATTAGCTCTGATGGGGGTTTTTCTAACAAGATCCATTCTTTTAGGGGTCTTATTAGACATTCCTAAATCACACCCAGTTTTTATTATCTATTATTAATTTTGTACATTTATTCCTTAATTCATTTGTTTATTTGAAAATGAGTTAATTAAATGAATTTTAAATTCAATTTGGGGATAAATCTTAGTTAATTAGGTACCGTTCGTAGAATGGGTGCGTAGGGGGTGCGAATACCTTATGTTAACTTTATGAGTCATATCTTGTTTTGATTATGACAAATCCAAAGTATCTCACCTATGCATCTAGTGCGTGAACAAATTTCTTATTCGCAGGTAAGTAAAGTCAAGGTGCAATCAAAGCCATGAGGAGCTAAACGTTCACTTCAAACTAGCATATCACATGGCAATCAAGATAGCAAAAAGAGAATGGAGACATTTTCTATGTTGTATTGTAATTGTATTTGATTTTGGGTCTGTAATAATGCATTCTTGCATGATGGTATTAGCAGCTCAAAGAAAGACCATGGACTGACCTTAGGTCTCCAAACCTTTCATGAAAAATCCCCTAACTAAAACGTCATGCTCATACATATATGGGCGCATGTTTTAAGGACAAATCTTTGGCTTTCACCCAACTCAGTCAATCAAATCAGCTCAATCGACCAACCTTAACTTAAAGGCAAATTTGTAATCTTTTCTAGGCTCAGTCGACCATACTGATTTACTCTTGAAATGATCAGTCAACTGGGCATGAACTCTTAGCAAATTTTAATGCACAGTCGATCAACCAAAATGAACTGAATTGAGCCTCAATCGATCGAACTCACGAAGGCTCGAAAATTGCCTTTGGCTCAGTCGACTGACACTTTGCTCAGCCAACCAAGCCTCACTAAAATTTTGAAATTTACACAGCTCGATCGACCGACACTTTGCTCAGCCGACCGAGCATCACTAAAAATTTGGAATTTACACGAGTTAGTCGACAACACTTTGGTCAGCCGACCGACCCTCTGTGAATGGCTTACATTTTTATATGGTTAGCCGACCGATGCCTTCGTCAGTCGACTGACCCTCTCGTGTTGCCGAATTTTTCCAACGCCAAACAAGATTATTTTTGTCATTAAACATTTCTAAAATTCCCACCATGTCCCTAACGGTTATAATTTTTGGGGAGTCCATATATACTCCATTCCAAAACGTGATTAGTACTTTTGATTAGCAAAGAAACTCTCTTAAATTTTTGTGCTATTCTCACCAAAACACTCACATACAAGCTTATATTTCACTCTCTTTCACACATTTGTTACATATTCATTTAGAAAGAGAGTATAATACTCATCTTCTTCTTTTGCACACTGATTGCAATTTGAAGTTAGGTTAAGTATTCATTATTGTGAGCATTACATATTTACTTCAAAGCTTATACTCTCAACTCATTCTTGCTTGTTGAAAATCGATTTTTAGATAGTAAGCTTGAGTTTTTCCCATTGTATTTGATTCATAAATATGTCTCGGGAAAACTCTCTATTGCTTGTGAATCATTGCATTCTCATTGCAAGATTCAAAGGCTTGCATTTTGCTTTTGATAAACACCTTTTGGTAAGCTAAAACCCTAATATCTCCTATGCTTCATTTTTTAAGAACATTGATATTAGCTTAAGTTTTTAAAGATCTTTTGATAATATATTCAGTGAACATTTTATCTTGAATCAAAGATCTTACTCTCACACACACACACACACACACACGCACATATATATATATATATATATATATAAACACACACACACACACACACACACACACACACATACACATACTCTGAGAGTTGACATATAATCTACAAAATTTCTATTGAGCTTAATCTCCCATCATCCTAGAGTGTGTTGTGCTTATTGGTGTACATAATTAGCTTATTGTAGAAGCATTCTACTTGTACACAAAACTTTGATTATTGTTGTATTCCCAACATGTAATCGGAAGAGGATTGCATTGTCCTGTAAAGTGCACCAGATTGGCTTAAAATCCGGTTAGGAGAGTTAGGAGCACCGTCCTATAAGGTGTAGTTGTAGGTTGTGGCACAACCCCGAAATTTGAGTTGGGGAGTCTCCGCCTCGTAAGGAGAAGTTGTAATCAGTGTCACTTTGTCTGTTAAGTGAGCATTTAGTGAATCCTCTTATTGGTGAGCTTGAAGCAAGGACATAGGCAATGTTGGCCGAACCTCAATAAAAACCCTGTGTCACTCTTTCCTTACACTTTTACTTTCCTGCATTTGCTTGCTTATTTTACCTGTTGATATTACTTCTTGTATATTTGAGTATTAATTTGTGTTTGATTGGGAAATACTGGAACTGTTGTACTTGTACAAATTATTTAATTTCTCATATATATGCTGAATTAATACTTGTTTAGACAAACCCTAGGTTGTGATATACTGTGTTAGAACATTTGACCTAGAATTTTTAACCCCGCCCTTTTGGGATTACACCAAAAATCACACCTTCCCCTAACATAATTGAACTCTTGATCCCAATCCTGGTATACCCAGACTGACACTATTTTTAATTGAGTAGTAATCAGGTGTTCTAACCACACTAAGTAAAAATAAGTTAGTGGCAACTCCAACTTCCAATTTTTCCCGAAAATAAACATCTTATTTATCTTACCCTCACCTCCCCGGGGCACCTTGCTCCCGGGACATTGCAACAATCAATATGATGACCTAAATTTTTGAATTTAAATTAACATCCTATACAAACTTAAAAACATCCACCCATGAATTGAACATAAACAAAATACGTAATCCAACTCTAGTTCTAAAAAAAAAAACATAAAATTAACCAACTCAAGCTTTAAATTGTTATTAAAAATAATATTTTAAATTTAAAATTCTAAAATATTTATAACATATAATAGCATACTATATATTTAAATATATAATCAGTTCTATTCAGTTAAGTGTGGCTATTGTATGGGCCAAACCAATTTGTTTGGTACACAAAAATTGGATTGAATGAAATAGAATTAGTCTTTTTACTTTTTATGTATTTGCTCTATATATAATTTTTAATTTCATTTTATTGCTAATTGATTCCATTCTAGCATACTAGGCATTAGGTTATTGTTTTGTTCATCAAAATGGTCCAGCGAAATATAGCTACAATAGTTCTGTTTCACATTTCAAATGCAATACTTTTTTTTTCTTTTTTATTTTATTTTATAGAAAAACACTGATTATATATGTTCAGAGGCATTGCGTTCAACAATATCTTTGAACATATTCAAAAATGTAATATTTATGGTGTTCTCCAAGCTTGTTTTGGCGAAAATGTTATTCTCACAAAACATTATTGTTACTCGGGAAATTATAAGGGTAAAGAGTGATTGTTGCTTGATCCAAATTCATCTAGTTTAAAGGCTTTGTCCTAAGACATCTTGTTGACCCTAGAGTCGAGTCTAGAGGGAGGGGGGTGAATAGACTCTTTTGCGTATTTATTCTTTTTTCTACAAAATAAAAATCTTGCTAAAATAAAAATGATTATATCACAAAATATATATATATACTATAAACTATGCACACAATGTGAATGAAAGAGTATAGGGAAGAAAAGTTTAACAAATGATATTAACATGATTCAACCCCTTCCTTACGTCCATGCCTTGAGACACACTCAAGGATTCCAAACCCACTATGCAAATTCCTTTAAGGACAGAGAAGCCTTTATACCACTAAGGAAACAAATCCTTTCTTGCTCACAAAGAGCCCCTCCAAGGGAACAAATCCCTTCACGCTCACAAAGAGCCTTTACATGAGAACAAATCCCTTTTGCTCGCAAAGAGACTTTACAAGGGAACAAATCCCTTATCACTTGGTTCACAAAGAAACCTTACAAGTTGAAGATGATGAACAAAGTGTAGCAGCAAACAATGCTCCTTGAATGAGCTGATATAAATTACAAGGAAATCCTCACACTAATCTCTCAAGTAATGAATCACATACAAATTTAAAGATCAAGATAGAAAGTGAGCACTTAAATGATGAACTAAACTACAAAGTACTTGGAAATGATTTTCACTAATGATCAAATGCTTAGAAGCATGCTAGAACAAGTCTTCAACCTTGTATTTATTGGCTAACTTGAATTCTAGATGTCTTATGGTCGTTGAATAAATTTAACAATTTAATATTTTGAAAACTAGCCCTTTTATATCAATTGGGTTTTGAATCTTGACAAAAATTGTCAACGGATTCAAAAATTTATGGACGCTTTCCCTCAAATTGTGGACAATTTGCTTCAAGCCAAAATCCAATTTTGCTTTTGCCTAAAACCGTCGATGTACCTATGGAAAAGTGGTGACGATTTTCCCTGTTACTTTAAAAACTTGATTTTCTTGTATTTTTAAGTAAATAAAAATGGTCTTAACCCAACCAGGACCAAGTATATTAAAATGTACAACACTTAGACCATTTAACCTTTGTCTCATAATAAACAAAGTAGAGTATAAGATCTTTTCATAAAACTCATGGGTTTTTTTTTTTTGAAAAGTCTTAAGTAAAAAATTTATGATTTAGTGATATCCTATATACTCTATGAACTAGTATGCATATGCAAATTACTCAACTCTTACTCAATAAACTTGTGTGAAACGGTACTACAAGAGTTGCAACAATTTTACCTTAAACACTTTCCATTACATATGATTTTACGTTTGCTCTTTGGATGTGCTTGAGATCTCCCAAGTGACTATCCACTTTGATCTTTTCCTATTGAGCGACCACTCTATCTTTGCATTTAAACATGTATTTGTATGATTTCGCCACTTGTACCTATCATAGCTTGGTATGCAAAGGCTAGTTCACCTAGAACCACTAATGAGTTCTTATTATCAAAATACAATAATTAGGATCATGCAGTCACTAAAGCTAACACATCTTTTTATTCTTTGGTTAAAAACATGATTTGGTTATAGAGGGGAAAAAAATATATATTGCTACGGATTATCTTTACTTATTAGAAAGAGAAAGAAACAAGAGATTATGTGTTCTCTACTTGCTAGTTTGCAAGATTAACCTATAAGGAGGCTTCAACAATTTTGAAGATATCTAACCTAAAGACTCTGCAATTTGAATTCTAACCCTCTTAATAATTTGTATTGTATTATTTTACTTGTAGTATTTATCACACATACGGTTTCTTAAAAAAAAAATGTTGTTTGATAATTTTATCGTTGAAAGGGATGAAATTGTTTTCAAGATTGTAAAACAAACTAGATATCATTTTTCAGTTTTGTGCACTCGCTCTCTTCATTTTTTTGGTATCCCTTTGAGTTTGATATATTACCCTTGCACATTTTACTCACATTTTACTTATTAAAAGAATCCAACTATACCTTTCAAGTTGTATATTCTAATTAAAATATACTCATATAAATAACAAATTCTTTCTTTACATTTTCTTTTCCATAGAGATAAAATTATAATTTTAATAATTTGAGACTAAAGATTAAGTACTCAAAAGGCCAAAAATAAAAAATAACATTTTAATACATCTAGATATTTTAGTGTCAATAGAAATATTTTTATAAACAAATAAACATTTAAATTATTTATCCTATAAGATGGTTGAGAGAGAGAGAGAGAGAGAGAGAGAAATAATGATTAATGGCGAATGGGCGCAACCTTGCCCTGCCCCAACGGTCACATGGCATGGACCCCTCCTCCCATTATTGAGAGAAGGGCACTAAATAGTAAATGCAAAAAAAAGTTCAAAAAATCTTGGAGCAGGCCACGCCTATGCCCCTGCCCCTGCAGACAACAGGAAGGGAAATCCACATGCTCCTCCAGCTATTCCCTAATTTGACACCAGCTTTAATTTTACGCTTACCGAAGCAAGCATCCCAAAAACAGTGGACACAAACAAATCTCAAACACCCATAATTAAAATCAAAATAGATTCGATCGAACAAGTTAATTGAGCAATTAGGCGCATCCCTTGGTACGCAACGTAGCTAGATCCAACCGGAGCATACCCAGATCAAAAGAAGAGTAGTGATCTTAAAAGCTGAGGATCCCAGTCCGTGGCGGAGAAGGGGCGCGGCAGCCGACGATGGGAAAGAGAGATTTGTGGGGGAGGCGGAGGAGGGCGGCGGAGGGAGAGGGTGGACGAGGACGGAGACCTTCATGCCGCTGAAGCAACCGCCATTGCCGCAAATGAAGAAGTAGCGCTTGGGTTTGTTGAGGGGGATGAAGTCCTTTCCGCTGCTCCAGTTGCCGGTGGCTCCTTCCGTGGTGCAGTTGTCGTACCCTGTTTGGTTCACTTCGAACACGTTGTACTGCGTCTTCTGATACCTGAATGCTGAATGCAGTATGAAACAGGGGAAGAAATTGAATTGCTGAACCCAAGAGAAGAGATAAATGCATGGTGAGATCGATGGAATTAATGTTCAACCTTTTAAGCTGGTTCACAAATCAAGAAGTTTCGTTTTCTTTGTGAGATTTGCCCAAATCTAAATTCAAAACTTCAACTATTATATGTGTGCCCAAAAACAGGGGAACATCCGAACACATACAGATCCCATTCTATGATGAAGTTAATTAAGACGATTCTACGAAAAATAAAGAAGAAATTAAAGGAGGGGGTGAGATCTGAGTACAGATGAGGTCGCCAACATAGAAGGTGTTGTTGTTGGCCCAGAGAGTGTAGTTGATGCCGGAGTTCCAGCCTTTGTTGGCTCCCACAATGTGGTCGGTGGCCGCAGCAGGGAAGATGGAGATGGAGATGATAAGCAACAGGTAGCAGTAGTAGAAGAAGAAGGGTTCATGGTGAGCTGGAGTTGAAGCAGAAGTACCACTTGACAACATCTCTTCTCGGCTCTTCTCTTTCTTTCCCACTTTGCTTTCCTGGCCTCTCCTACCTGTGGCTGCGGCTGGATGGTGGGGGACAGAGGGCTGGGGTGGAGATGGGTGGATAACTCCTTTTAATTTTTATTTTTTATTTTTATTTTTTACTACGTTTGACCTGGCAGATCATCATACGACATTTGACTGCGGTTGCAATCGATGTAAAGTTTTTTACAGAAATATTAAGAAAAAAATCAAAAAACATAAATATGAAGAAAATGAAAAAAAAATTATACAAATGTACCTAATCGACTATCTAAAAGTCAATTTGAACTTTAAAATAATAATAAAATTATCAGTCAGAATTAAAATAAATAAATAAAAGAAGAAAAGTCGGTTCTTCACCTGCACCCACACACGCACAAATGCCCCCAAAAAGCTGCTGCCCTGCTTGCGTCCCTCTCTTTAAGACCCCCTAAATATAATGGAATAATAAAATATATATTATTTTTCAAATTTTAAAATTTAAATAGAAATTTGTAAATAAAAAATATTTTTTTAAGTGTCATTTAATATAAAAATTATTTTCTACTTTTTATTTATTTTTGGAATGAATTAAAAAAAGTAAATTAATTTTTAATTTCAAAATATTAAGACAAAAAATGACTTCTTACATCCTAATTACATAAAAAAATATTTAACATATATTTTAAATATTTTTAAAAATATGAATTAAATTTTAATAATTAATAAATTTAATTACTGTTATTATTTTTTATACAAAATTAATTATCTTTTTAATCAAACTCCAACAATACATAAATTATCTTTTAAATATTGAACGATAATTTTATAATTCTATAAAATTATTTTTTTAAAAATAAATAGAGATCAAATTGAAATTTGATTACAACTTGCATGCATTCATGAAATGAGCTGATGCTGGTGACGAGCGAGATGAGAGTTTTGGGAGGGCCGAGAATGAGATTACATTTGGTCCTGGTTGAATGCACTAGTGTACAAGCAGCATGCACCAGCGCCCTAAACCCTATGAGTTTGGTTACAAAAAATATAAATATGATTACTATCTTCACGACACTGGTACTTCCCAAATCATCACTCATCCAATGCTGATCATCACCGATCACTTTCCGTACGAATCATCGATCGCTGCTTATGGATTTTGAATAAATAGGAAAATTTTAATTTATAAATTCTAAATTTATAATTATAAAATTTGACATGTGTTTATTTATTTTTTAAATAAATTTAAAGCTACTAATAAAAAATTAAAATAAAATTTATTTATTAAAATTTTCAAATAAAAAAATAATTAATTTTATATTAAAAATAATAATTAAATTAATTAATTATTAAAATTTAATTCATATTTTTGCATGCATGCAACTTTTTTTTTTTTATATTCTCCTGCTATATATATAGGTTTGATTTGAAGTAAATGTGCATAATCTTTTTTTTTTTGCATGTATTTTTGCAAATTTTCAAATAAAAAAATAACTAATTTTATATTTAAAAATAATAATAATAATTATTAAATTAATTCATTATTAGAATTTAATTCATATTTTTGCATGCATGCAACCTTCTTTTTTTTTTTTTTTTTTATATTTCCCTACTCTATATATGTATATATATGCTTGATTTAAAGTAAATGTGCATAATCTTTTTTTTTTGCATGCATAAAATATGAATTAAATTCTAATAATTAATTAATTTAATTATTATTATTTTTAATATAAAATTAGTTATTTTTTATTTAAAATTTGTAATAAATAAATTTTCTTTTAATTTTTTATTAGTAGCTTTAAATTTATTTAAATAAATAAATAAACACATGTCAAATTTTATAATTTTATAAATTAAAATTTTCCTATTTATTCAAAATCCGTAAGCGACGGTCAAGGATTCGCACGTGAAGTGATCGGTGATGATCAGCATTGGACGAGTGGTGATCCGGGAAGTACCGACGTCGTGAAGATAATAGCTTTTTGGGTTGGAGAGGGTGGGTTTGTGCAGGTGAAGAACCGAAAAGTCGGTTCTCCTTTTTTTAAAAAAAAAAATTCTGACTGACAAGAGTTGGTAACTGACATTTTTATTATTATTTTAAACCCCAACCGACTTTCTGGGTACATTTATGTAAATTTTTTCCATTTTCTTCATATTTGTATTTTTAATTTTTCTTTCTAAATATTTCCGTAAAAAACTCAATCAATGTATATACTTGAGAACTACATATGAGATTTTTTTTTGAGAACTAAATATGAGTTTTTTTTTCCCTAGTTTAATATTTTTTTTAATAAAAATTATTTTAAAGTAGTTCAAAGTAAACTTTTTTTTTTTCTAAATTGATGCATCTAAAATATCATTGATCCAATATTAAATAAAAGAAGTTTGATTGACCAATATTTTTTAACTTGGGATTGTTATGTGGTCGATTAAAAAATACCAGACGAAGTAGCATTTTTTAGTACACGACCAATTAAAAAATACCGGATGATGTAGCATTTTTTAGTTATTGTTACTTTAATAAAAAAAAAATTGCTATTTTAATAAATAAAAAAATGTGAGATAAATCAACGTTTTTTTCGCTGCTTTAAACTTGTCTTCTTCTTCTCTTTTTGTAGATGCATGAACATGAGAGGAGGAAAGAAGGATGGACTACGAGGCTTTTAGTTATAATTTTAAAGTCATAAGATTTAAATTGTAATTTTTTTAGGTTAGAGTTTCATTTCATCTTATGTTTATTTGAATATATAGATGTTTATTTGAATATATAGATGATGAATGTGTAAATATTATTATCATTTTGCATTATTGTTAAAATTAGTTTTAATTTTGAAGTAATATGCTTTGTATTGGAAATTTTTTATGTTAGAAATTTTATTTAATTTCATAATTATTTGAATGTTTAATCAATTAATGTGTAAATTTTTTAGGTTAGGGTTTTATTTCGTCTTATGTTAATTTGAATGCATAAATTATGAATGTGTAAATTTTATTTCAATTTGCATGATTCTTAAATTTAGTTTTAATTTTGGAGTCATATGCTTTTATTGCGACATTGAAATAATTTGATAATTTGTGTGATTAGAGAATAATTGTAATATTTTCATTTAATAAATGAATTGAACTTTAACACCTTCTTACTTGAAGGTTACTTGCCCCACAATTAAATGGATTGAGCTTTAACACCTTCGAACCTCTTGGTGCGGCACCAAATCTACGGATCAGCGTCCTCCCCCTAGGCACTGCATATTTTGTCTTTTTAAAATATGTAGGCATCCACATACTTTATATGAAAAGTTAGCACCATAACCATCTAGCATAGTTAAACAATAAAATTTATGATTTTGCTCTTTTATTCATGTTTGATAATGAATTGTAAATTATAAAAGTAAAAATTAGACCTGTGTAAAAAATGAAAAATAAAATATCGAACCAACTAAAAACTAATAATTACATAGTAAGTTTTTTTATAAAATCAACTAATAAAACATCAAAATTGTATCAAAATATATAAACATTAACGTAATAAAATATTAGCGTATATCACAAACTCTAATGAAAAGTGTAGATGTCTTATAATTTTCCTTTAACTTAACAGATTTTATAAGATATTTATGTGCTTTTAGGCTTCCAAGAAAGATTTTATTAGTTTTTCGGATCTCTCATATATAATTCTTATTTCATTTAGAATTTAAAAAACAGAAAGAAAATACTTTAAAAGCCTACATTTTTATATTTGATTATCATGAAAAGTGAGAAAAATATTTTTAAAATACACCAAATTAATAAACAACAATTTAATTTTACACATCATTAAATATTTACAGAATAAAGTTTGGAACTTACATAAAAATTAAAAATTCATATGACACATTAAAATTCACAATGCAAATCTTGGAACTTACATAAGAATTACAAAATAAAAATTTTGATGAGAGCATAAATACACTTTTTTTTTTTTTAGTAAGCTATGCTAAAGTTGTAAAAAAACAACACCAAGATCTTCTTAAAAGAAACGATTGAAGAGATAAAACAAAGTTTTATTACAACAATTAGATTACACAATTTGTCCAACCACGCACTCACTAGATGCGCTTCAATGGCGAAATGACAACAAATAGAAAAACAGAAGAGGACACAACTTGCAGTTGATGTGTTCTTTGCTCCTGTTGGGGGGGGGGGGTCTTATTTATAGCCTCTGGTTTGTTGTAAGATAACTTGGATGACTCACCTAGCATGGATGTCGTTCACATTGGTGGCCGTTATTCACCAACCGAGGCTACCCTCATACCCCCGTGTCTCGGAGGGTAACGTCTTCTGTCATCATAGTACCATTGCGGTCTACCACTTCGACCTCATCTGAGCTATACATCAGGTAAGTGTGTCAATCAACTCATGGGAGGTGGGCATTACACATATATATACCAATAGAAGTGAGCACAACTTGATTCATTAGTTGAATTATTATATCATTATAAATGAGCTCAAGAACATGAAACAATATAGAATAGGAATATGAAAAACATATAACAATGAAAAATTAAGTAAGACTGGCATCATCATCTGCATTGCTAGAAGTTGAAGGGATAGCCAAGCCCTTTGCCATGCCCAAAAATTAACAAAGAAACACAAGGTCCTATTGTTGGTGTCAAATATATTTAGGAGGAGGTTGAATTTATAGCTTCAATGCTCTCTAACATACATAGTCATTAGGAGTTTTAATTTGACTATGGTACCACATTTTAGTTAAAGATAGACAGTGTATGGGTAAGAATACTGTGTTAATTACATTGTAATTGAGAGTTTAATTGGTGAAGTTGACTGATATTTACTTCTATCTAATGATGACTACGAGCTTAATGGTTCAATTTGAAGTGTTAAACTTTGTGCGGACTTAAGTTACAATACTAGAGCAATTGATAACAATGTTGGTTTGAGGTCAAAATTAAAAGTTTCAGTCTCATATAGATAAGAAAATATATATATACTGTCTTGCGATGACATTGTAATTGAGAATTGTTGCAGAATATTAAAGGGGGAAAATAGTGCTAAAAGTTCATAGACTTGTTTAGTACAGTTTTGATTATTAATACAAGTATTTTAGTGAAAAACATATTTGAATCCAAAACCTAACACTTTGCATTTAGCTCATATTCACAAGTGTTCATCTCTCTTGTTTAATTGTGTTTGATTCAATTCTAAAGAGAGAAGTGAGAAGTTTGATTTGTATTTGTTATCAGCTCAAATTATAGAAAATCTCTTTGTACTCAATCATCTTCTTGTAAAGGTTCTTTGTGAACCAAAGGCTTATGGTGAGCGCAGTAGGGATTTGTTCCCGAGTGTAGGGTTTGGTACTTGAGTTGTAAGGCTTGCTCCGCCGGTGAAGGAGAGTTATAGTGGAATGTGGAATCTTTGGCTTGGTGCTAAGGCGTGGATGTTGGCTTGGTGCTGAACTACGTAAAAATACCGGTATTGATTCTTCTCTCCCTCACTCTTAAATTTACTTGTCTTGTGCTTGATTTAATTTTATTGTGATAAAATCGTTTGCATTCTTGTCAAGTATTTTATTTTGTAGAGAAAATACATATTCCACGAAAAGAGTCAATTCACCCCCCTGATTCTATATACTATAGGGTGTTAAAAGAATCCTAAACTCAAATATGTTTTTCAAAGGGACAAATTTTAAACATCTTGATTTTACAAACATTTACACACTTAGTCCTAATTTTATCAAAACGAGTTTTATGTCCTTAGGGTTCAAAGAAAGTAAAGTATATTTTCAATAAAGGACATGCAAGTATATAAGATATCAAAATGGTTTTTCAAATGTGTTTTTATTAACAAGATATCTTATATTCAAAGGGAAACTCTCTTGGACAAGTTTTAATCTTCATTAGACTTAATATATTTCATATAATTTTGCCCAAGAATGTCTTAAATCATTAAAAGTTTTCTTCTTTTTCTTTTTGTCAAAGAAAAAACAGAGCAATCGTCAACTAACGTAGTGCAACCTTGAGTCCTGAGCACCCTTCGGTATTTCGGACACAACTTTTTCTAAAAGAGTCCAAAAAGGACGATCTTGGTGTCTATGGAAAGTTAAGAAAAAATCTCACAACTTTTATGTTGAAGACTTTTTCTGATTTAAGGCTCTAGTTGACTCGAACAGGGGAATGGTTGACCAACTTTTCCAGTAGCTATTTTTTCCTCACAAAGCAGGTGACTAGTCGATCAGTGCATGGCAATGGTCGACCAATGGGTGAATGGTTGACCAAAGAAAGCGAATGGTCAACCAGTGGCCTCGTGCCCAGCACTAAAACGATTAGAAAACGACTAGTTTTGTTTGGGAGTTGCTCCTAACGGCTAGTCAATGGCTATAAGAGCTTTTTGGCTAACAAAACAAGTCCATAGACTTGCTTAACATGATTTTGATTATTAATACAAGCATTTTAGTGAGAAACATATTTGAATCCAAAACCTAACACTTTGCATTTAGTTCACATTCACAAGTGTTCATCTCTCTTGCTCTTTATTTGTGTTTGATTCAATTCTAGAGAGAGAAGTGAGAGGTTTGATTTGTATTTGTTACTAGTTAAAATTAAAGGAGCATCTCTCTGTACTCAATCATCTTCTTGTAAAGGTTCTTTGTGAACCAAAGGCTCTTGGCGAGCGCGGTAGGGATTTGTTCCCTAGTGTAGGGTTTGGTACCCGAGTTGTAAGGCTTGATCCGCTAGTGAAGGAGTGTTATAGTGGATTGTGGAATCCTTGGCTTGGTGCTAAGGCGTGGACATAGGCTAAGTGTCGAACCACGTAAAAATACCGATGTTGATTCTTCTCTCCCTTCACTCTTTAATTTACTTGTCTTGTGTTTGATTTAATTTCATTGTGATATAATCTTTTGCATTCTTGCCAAGTACTTTATTTTATAGAGAAAATACGTATTTTGCGAAAAGAGTCACTTTACCCCCCCCCCCCCCCAATGACTCTATATACTCTCAGATGGGACGTTTAACACACTTGATTTTGCCTTCTCCCTCTCCTTCTCCTTCTCCTTAGAGAGAAAAAAAAAAGGGGGGAGGGGGGGGGGAGAGAGAGAGAGAGAGAGAGAGAGAGGCGTTGAATCCTTTATGTAGCTTCCTTGAATTCCAAAATGAGCTCTTCAATTTGCCCCCTATTGACTCTTAAATGGACCCAATTTTTTTCAAAAATTGGTTGGAGAGATTCTCCAAATTGCAACTATTTCTCAATTATTTCAATTTTATTTTAAGATAGAAAAAATGAGATGGTGACATATGGCAAGAATTTAGACAATATATACTATGGTTAAAAGGGAGGGATATGGTGTGGGTGAGTGTATGAGAGCTTGGGTGTGAGCTCAAGGGAAAATTTGGGTGTTTGCATGTGCACTTTAGTGCATGTGTGCATGATTAATTAGTGAAATGTGAGGTTAAGGATTTTAAGAACATTCCAGTGATTAAATGTTCTAAAAATGAAATTGATTGAAATTAAGGATAGCATATGAATTTTTATGCGAAATTATGTGAAATTTTGTTAATTGTGAGTGTGTAGTGTGTGAAAAATGTGTGACTTGGTTTTCAATTTGACGAATATGGTGTTTATTTGCATTCAATGTGCGAGTTTTGTGTCAAATTGAGCTTGAATGCAAATTTGGTTCAGAGTTTGATTTTTGGGATTCAAGGTTCAATCAAGCTTAATTTGAAAATTTAAAGTTCAAATGTGCCTTAATTTTTGAAGTTGGGGTTCAATTTGACCCTAATTTTGCAACTAATCAATTGAGCCCTAGTTTTGAAAATTGAGTTTCAATTAGGTTGGAATTTGAAATTTAGAACTTAATTGAGTCTCAATTTGAACATTTGAAGTTTGAGTTTGATGTTTGTGTGAATGTCCCATGTTTTGTGCTTTTTGTGAGGTTTTGTGATTGAAATTTGACGATTTTGTGCATGTTGAATGAGTGAAGATATCGTGAAGATGGAGTTGATTAATTTTGTGTTGATTTTATGGAGTTTAACTAGAAATGGATGTTTTGAGTTGTGTGAATGACATTTGAGAAGGCAAAGGCATAGCACGTGCACACAGTGGAGAACTACACCCCTTTATTTTTTACTTTTGGCAAAATGGGAGAAATGGGAGGATAAGTGAAAAGAATGAAGTTTTGAGGGAAATTGAGTATGGAAAGGCTTTAAAAAAAGCTAAGAAGTCACTAAAACAAAGGGAAACATGGGAAGTTAGAAGGGAAGAAGGAAATTTTTTCGTACTTTGGTACTCTAGGGAGAACATTATTTGGTTTTCTAATCTCTTAAGACTGGAACGAAACAAATAAAAGAGTTTTTGAAAGTTTTTAATTCAAACATAAAGAAACTACTCTACTAGAAAAGAATACAATGTGAAAATTCAAAGAAAATGCAATGAAAATGGCTGAGAGACCTTATTTAAAGAAATAGAGCGCATCAACCCCTTAAAAGGGGTAATATACCCTAAAATGTGTCTTTGAGGGCTCAAATTAGGCTTGAAAAATTAGATGCATACATAGATATGAAAATTTCGTACTTTGAAAACCTATCTACCTTGTCTTGTTGGGAAGTGAGACAAATTTGTATATATTCAACCACCTCATTATGCATTTGTGTATAATAATACATCTGCTTCAACCATGGCAAAGTGTGATGCCACCTTGGATGACCTACCCATATGGTGGCAAGATATTCTCTCAACATTGTCTCGATTAAATCTCTAAATCGAGGTACAAAGAGTCGGTTTACACGTGTCATTAGCAATCCATCTTATAACTAGAATTGGCACATTTTGCCCTCTTCTATCAACTTTATGAGGTTTTAAGGCAATTGGATCTTTGGCAAGGTTATCCTTAATGTGCTCCTGCATTATCGTGGTAACATTACTTACTATCAAGTGAGTTACCATTTATAAAGCTGCAAGCTTGGCCTTCTTGTTTAAATCATCTACGATTTGGTTCATCCACCCCGCCTTGTGCTTAAATACGAAATCAAACTCCACTAGGAATTCTTGCCAAGGGACTTACTAGGGTGATAACTTTGGCTATGTAAAGAAGTGACTACTAGCTGATTCATCTATTTTTACCATAAATTTTGAACCAAGTAGGTAATGTCACTACGCATGAAGCCAGTGTATCACTGCTAGCACCTATTACTTTAAAGTTGTGTACCTTCATTTGGCTTCACAAAGCTTATGAATTTCATATGTAACAAGACTCCCCCAAGGACATAATTTGATGCATCTATTTGTACATCCTATAACAAGATACCCCAAAGGACGTGATATGATGTATCAATCTGTACTTTGAAGGGTTTCATAATGTCTGGAAGAACAAGTACTAATTTCTCTTCATGGCATCCTTCAAGTTGTCAAAGGCTCCTTGACCCTTTTCTATCCAGTTCCTAAACCCTTCTTCAAAAGTTCTATCAAAGAAGCGATTCTCCTCAAATACCCTTCCACAAACTTTTTATAAAAGTTGGCAAGTCCAAGAAAGGAATACAACTCCTTCACTGTCATTGGGATCTTCTAGTCTTGAACAACTCTTACCTTCTCCATATCCATTTGAATATGATCTTGCTTGATTACATAAACAAAAAATTTGATGCTCCTCTAAGCCAGAGAGAACTTCTCTTTCTTCATGTACTGATTGTTCTCCTTCACCTTGTCAAACACCTTCCCTAGATGCTATTTATGTTCCTCCAAAATGGAACTAAAGGCAACTATGTCATTGAGGTATACCACAATAAACTTGTAAAGCTACTTATAACATACATGGCTCATCAAGGTGAAAAATGTTGGTGGTGCATTCATCAACCCAAATGGTACCACTAAAAACTTATATGCAATATATTGTATCATACAAGTCATCTTCAATACATACCTATCTACTATCTTCACTTCATTACAACCTTACCTCAAGTCAAGTGTGGTGAATTACTTTGCATGACTTTGTTTATCCAACAAATTAGCAATCAATGGAATAGGATACTTGTATGCACGGTCACCTTGTTGAGCGTATGGTAGTCCACACACATCTGAATGCTCCTATCATGTTTTCCTTGAAATAATAATGGTGCTTCCAACGGTGCTTTGGAAGGACATATATAACCCACTTCCAATATCTCATCAAGTAGTTTCATCAATTCTACTAACTCTGGAGGCAGCATCTAATATGGCCCTTTAGCAAACAACTTTACTCTTGATAACAACTTGATCTCATGCTTCACACACTATCATGGAGGCAAGTTGTGAGGTAACTTATCTAACATCAAAACTTTATACTCAATTACCCAACTTGGATAATTGTAGGCAAGTGCTCTTGGCCTACTTCTTATTTACCACCAACGTGGCAAAATATGTTTATTTACCCCTATTCAATCCTTTCTTGAGCTGTATGAAAAACAAAAAACTTTTTATCATTTTCTGTCTTTGCAATGGCTTGCACCAGGCAAGGGCGGTCTCCTATCAAACAAAGGGAACCAGAAAATGACATCGAGATATCACCTTACTCTCCCTCAAGGATTCCATTCCAAAAATTACTTGAAAATTATCCAATGGATAAACTATGTAACTTGCATGTCCTACCCACTACCCAAGCTTCACAATCATTTACTTGGCTTCTCCCAAAGTAGGTTAAGCTATGGAGTTAATTGCTTTCATGCATCCTTAGTACATTTCTAAGGATAAGTTGATTCTTTGTGCTTAGACCTAGTATCAACCATAGCATAGGTGCTTTTCCTGCTGATTCCAAAAATCTACAAGCATTAACCCTTTAGCTTGAGTAACTTTTGTCTCTTTTGTTTGCCTCTCTAACATGTTAACTAACCACGTTACACTCATCCTTGGGGTTTCTTTCACATCATCATCATCTTGTAGTAGCCCCTCTATTATGGAAACTTGTAAGAAATTGAGTTATAAGGGCACTCAACAACTTTGTAAGGGCCTCGACATAAAAAACATGTCATCTTACCCTTACCATTGTGTGTGTTGAATGATCAAGATGACAAAGCTTCCTTTGAATTTGATGTCTTTGTGTTGGCTCCTCAACTTTAGGTTTTTCTCTTGTTGAAAGACTTTCCTCTATTTCCATTTCACTACTCTCTTCAAACATTGTGGAACTCTTTTCAGCATAGTCAATCAAACATTCTGCAGTAGCTTGTGCGGTAGGCAAGTCTTGAACTATTTGTTGATGAAGTTCCATATTTGCCCACAATTTCAAATCCTTATAAAATAAAATAAAAAAAAAAGAACTTGCCTTTCTCAGACTTGTCTTGAATATCCAACATCAAAGTAAAAAAAATGTATCGCATATTCCCTGATTGAACTATTATACTTAAGATATCTCAGCTTATGTCTAATGTCATACTTAACATTCTCAGGAAAGAATTTGACTTTAGCTCTCTCTTATAGTCTGCTAAAAAATCAACTACGCAACGTCCATTCTCAATTTCTTCGTACTTGGTACGCCACCACAACTTAGCATCACTAACCAAGTATATTTTTGTTGTTGTTACTTTCACCTATCTTGAGTTCTTCATTGTGTGAAAGTACCGCTCCATATCAAATAAGAAGTTCTTTAAATCCAAGCATCATCCCCCCCCCCCCCCCAAAAAAAAAGTTCTAAATGCTAGCACCTTGATTCCTCTCCTCTAACCAAGTACATTATTGTTGTTATTACTTTCACCTATTTTGAGTTTGTCCTCATCATGCAAAAGTACTGCTCCATATCAAATAAGAAGTTCTCCAACCCCTTAGCACCACAGGCACCTCCAATGTTATTGGGTTCTGACACCTTGGTTTCTCTATATTCTACAGCATTGGACTTTCCTATAACAAAAACCATCAAGTTTGTTTTGGCAATCATCTCCACTATCTGAGCCTATAAAGTTTCTACTGTACAGTGGAGATCTTCTAACATTTCCACCATAGAATTTTATTGATGTTTGTTTGATCCCTCCAAAGCATCAATATGTTCAGCAAGCTTAACCATCTCCATAGCCACATCGTTGGTTGTATTATCCTGCACCTTTATCACTTTAATTATCTCGGTATTAGTTGACATGTGCCCTTACCAATGCTTAATATCTCACAACGAAGGCAACTGAATTCATGTAGCAATTAACCAAGATTTGATACGAATTATCACGAGCCGAATATTTCACACCGTTTGAAGGGCCGTGTAGTACAAGCTAAAGGACTCTTACTTAACTAGTCAACCAAAGATTACTGTGGCTTAATATAGAAACACATTCACAATAGTTGAATCAAAAGTAAACAAAAGCAGTGCACAAATCATGGAAGCAAATGGCAAGCAAGCAATAAACATTGAAGCAATACAATTCATTAATACCACCTCTACAATCAATATGTATTTAGGGAGGGCGGCAAGTAGGCTAAACATAGTTAACAAATGCTAGTGAGTTTAACAAGACTAATGAGCATTCGCCTTCCCTAAAGAACTTTGTATGCTATTTTAAATCTAGTACTAGGAAACATCAAATTGTCCAAGGAATCATACTCCCTCTTTATACTAAATCTTACACCTACTCAAAGCATAAAACCTATACTAGTATTTACATAATAGTAACCTATCTCATGCACACAAGATAAAAAAATCACAAGAAGGCATAATATGCCCTAAACAAGTTTGGCTCATGACATTGGGAGAAGGGGTTGTAGAGAAAAAATAACTTCCTATTCAAGTTTCAAACAAGATAAACTATTGTGGAGAACAAGGTAATTTATGTTGGAATTGACGTATTCTCAAGAGGGGGGGCGGTGAATTAGATATTTAAGAATTTTCTCCTAGGTTAAATATGTTCAATCTAAAGCAGTAGACAATATTGCACAACCTAGGATCAGTCTAAGCACATACAGATTATCCAACAATATAAAACTGAGCAGATAATTAGAAACAAATGTAGCAAGCTCAGTACTTCTCAATCATTCACAACAATTAAGATATAAACATTCAAGTGCGAAAATTTAAATAGCATAAAGGAAAGAGTGACACAGTATATGTTATTGGGGTTCGGTCAATACTACCTACGTCCCCGTCTCAAGCTAACAAGTAAGAGGATTCCACTAAATTTGCTCTCTTATGGGTGAAGCGGCACCGTTACTACCTCCTCTCCTTATTGGGCGAGAAAAACCCCTAGTCATATTATAGGGTTGACCCCAACCTATACAACTACACCTTACGATGCAACAGGTTCTCCTAACCAAGTCTGAACTATCCGGTGCACATTACAGGTCAGTGCAATCCTCTTCCAATGATCACACGTCAAGAATACAACAAATAACAATATATTTTTGTACAAATACAATGCTTCAACAAAATGCAGATGATGTACACATTTAAGCACAAAATGCACTCACGTATGATATGAAATATAAGCTCAATGTAAGTACGTGGTTTTCTCAAAGTGATTTTATAATCTTTGAAAACTGATATATATGATAATGCACTTCAAAGATTAAACCCCAATTAAATCTTTCCCCAAAAATATTTTTCAAATAAAGTATAGGAGAACTTAGGGTTGTGCTTGCACAAAGAAGATTATATGATCTTTGATTTTAACAAAAGAAATATGCAGTATATTCAAAAATATTGTTAATGAAAGTTAGGGTTAAGTGCTCAAAAAGATTTTGCAATCAAGAATGTGACATTTTGAAGTCTTGCAATAAATGTGCAAGATTCACAAGCTATGCAAAGTTTGCTCCCAAAGATATTTATCAAATGAAATATATGGGAGAAATAATAAATTTACTCTCAAGAAGGATTTTAAAAAATGTAAGCAAAGTGAGAGTAAAAGATTTATGAAATAACTATATGCCCAAAATAAATTCTCTCCAAAAGAAATTTCTCAAATAGTAAGTGTAGGAGAGTAAAAAAATGAATAAGAATCAAAAATATTTTTGGGAGGATTTTCTCTCTAATCTCTCTTCTTAAAAATGGAGTAATGAGGGGGCATATATAGAGTCTAAGGTAAATATGACCGTTAGGGACATATCAGGCATTTTAAGATTTGTTTAATTAAAATAAAACATGTTTTAAGCCCTTAAAATAACTTGAACCCGAGAGGTTCGGTCGACCGAGGACAAGGTTCGGTCGGCCGAGCTAGGGCGATCCGAACCTTCGTAGGTTCGGTCGACCAAGGCTTAGGACGGTATGCTGAGTAGAACAAGTTTGGTCAGCCAAGGCCTATTTGAACTATGTGGTCAGTCGATCGACCGAGCCTTAGTCAAACTTTGACTTCAAGCTTACGGTGTGGTCATTTGACTGTGAAAACTTAGTTCAAAATCGATCGGTCGACCAAGTCAAGTCAGGCTTTGACTTCGAGCTTTAAGTGTGGTCAGCCGACTAAGGGCTATAACACATAACTGATCGGCTAACTAAGGGCTATAACACATAACTGGTCGATCGACCGAGCCTTTTTAACTAAGCCTAAAAATCCAATGTCGGTCAACTGAATGTCGACCGAAGTCCTGTTTTGGCCCCAAATTTGACCCTAAAGATTTTCCAAAAATCCTTATTTGATTTTAACTTTGATGAAAGGATTTTAACTTTCAATCATATCATGCGTGCAATGCATTATTATAAACCAAATCTTAAATACTAAATGCATTTACAATAAAAATAAACAACGGCTTCTTCTTTTGTTCTTCCCTTCTCTATGGAATGTGCTAGTTGATGTGAGCTTTAAGTTCCTACTGGCTTCCATTTTCTGGTATCTTATCTCTATGCTGAAATAAAAACTTGTTCATATACTAACTGCCCACATAAGATGTTGGTGCTTTGTTAGGAACAAAATAGGGATCAGACTCAAAATGTCAACAATCTCCTCCTTTTTTATGATGACAAACACCCAAGAGCAAAATGAAAAAAACCTGAAAAGGCTCCCCCTTACAATATGTAAAACTTAAAAGCATAGTCAATATAGTACAAGCATATTAACAAAAGAAGATATTTCAAATCATATGCATCAAGTTTTGATAATAAAGCACATACATGTAGCATGCAATATAGCTCAAAATTATATCATTTTGCTCTCCCTCTCCCCCTTTTGGCATCAACAAAAGGGTTAAGCTAAAAAAAAAAATTGATTATTTTAAAAGAAGTCTTAGCTTAAAACGACACTCCCCTTTTCTAAAAAAAAAAAATTCATTTAGCTTAGAAGAAATTCTCCCCCTTTTTGATATAATATTTGGGCATAAAAACAAACATCATGACATGAATTTGAATTTTATAAAACATAGGATTACATGTCATAAATCTTTTGAGGCAAGAGAAAAAAATTTTAGTTTAAAAAATATTCCTTGCCAGACGAAAAAAAAAAAAATCCCTTTTGAAACATATCCATTAAGTACAAGGGACAATGCTTGCAATAAAGTTAATCAATAAAGTTCAAGCAAGCAGAAATTTTTCTGGTTAAGCGCTTTAAGCATAGTTCATAGAATAACCAGAAAATGCAACCATATAAATCCAAAGATATCAACAAATAGTAAATAAGGATCATATGGCAAATCCAAAGAATATGTGACAAAAAAGATGTATTATCATTTAAAATATTTCAATAAAATCATCAAAATTTAGCACATGCCACAGTGAATAACAAAGCAAATCTAAGCCAAAGGTATTGGTGAGCATAACAAGATCGAGATTTAATTTTAGATGCTCCCCCTTTCAATTTGAAACCTAGTTTAGATGAAATAAACTGCTTATACTAACCAAAGATTAATTTCACTAATAGTTTCAAGTTGTATAAGCTTTCTTTTTACAGCAACTGTACTGGATAAAGATTAATTCATTTTAAAATTCCAACCAGTATAGTCTCCCTAAAGACTACAAATGCATCAGAAAAATAGATATCAAGACATTGTTATAGTGTTCATTACCCTAAGAACATTCCATATCTATATATAGAGCTTTAACTGTATATGACGTTCAGGGTTTTTAGAAGAGTCTTAATATTCAAAAAGCTAAACATAATGCATATGACTTTTTTGTGTTCTTTCTCTAGGGAAAGAGCTCAGCTCTCCTAAGTATTTAATGATTATGCAAGGATGAAATTAAATATTTTAGTTTTCACTCATTCTTTCAAAAAAAATTTAACATTTAATTTATCATAATTATCTTTGTACAAGATTTTATTTTTAGGAAAATGCTGGCGAAATTTCGGCAGCATGTCGTTTGTAAATTGGATATTTTCCTATAAAACCTGTACCTGGACTTGGTTGTTTTCAACAAAGTATTCATATAAAGCATGCAACAACCTAAAATTCACTACTAGCATGCAATTCACATCACTGCATCCGTCATGCAAAAGGCATTCAATACAAGCATGCAATCAGGTAGCTCAAATACAATTCATGTAAAATAAAATTATCCAACGATTTTTATCAATCGGTGCATTATGGATACTAATGTGCAATTCAGTTCCCACATAAAGGCATACGAGCATAAAATATGATATAAGATCAAGAGAGCATTTAAATTATATAGACATGAAAAAGAAATGCTCCCCCTAAGTTATTCGCTCTATTTATTTCCATCATATGCATTGATCTTTTCATAACTTAGCCAAGTGCTTTAGTTTTTCAATGATTTAAGCTTGGTTATGAATTCTTAGGCTTAGAGGACCAAAAAGTCACAATCAATACTTCTTTAGGGTCATAAGCCTACCTTATCTCTTTTCTTATGAATTTCAATGCATAAGAGGCTCAAGTTAAAATGGCTTTCGATTTAAATTGCATGTGCATAGGTCTCTTTGAAGTTTATGCATTCATCTAGATTAAGACCCAGTGCAACCAACTTAGCCATTCAACTTATCTTTAAGGATATGAAGCTTTAATGGATTTGAATTAAAGTTTAAGAGCTTATGAAAGGAATGTGAATAAATACTCTTTGAAAAATAAATCATTAATAAGTTCATAAGAGTATTTTGGAAGTAGCAGGACATTTTTCAAAATATTTTCATGCTAATTAATATGTCCTAACATTGAGGCATAGAGCATTTTTGAAGTATATGATCTTTCTTGAATAATGTTCTTTGGTCATTTCAGATTTGCCTCTGATAGAAGGTATCCTATAGATGTGACTTCAATTTTGAGCAAGGATACAAGTCAAGGAATAGGATAAAACTTTACCAGATGTGACCATGGTGTGGTAAAGATTTCCTATGGAGGTGATAGGTGAATCAAGATCAGAGGATTTATATTTTAAATTCATAGGGAATAATTTGATTTAACAATAAAACATGAATCCCTTAGTGGATGCCTCTAATTTTGATAACGAGGAGGATGTCTTATAATTTGGCCTAGTAGAATAGGGATTTATGATTATTAGTGCTCAAGTCTAAAGTGATGACTGATATTTGGTCAAGGCTTTAGTTTTCCACTTAGCTTAGGGTGAAGTGATATATAGTATGAGACGTATCCCTAAAACTCAAATCTATGCAATGGACAAAGGATGCTTAATTTAAGATATTCATTTTTAGGTTTGAGTTAAGCATTTAGAATCATTTACCTAACAAAGATGTCATGTCCATTTGGAAGTAGATGCATATACTAAGTCTTCATATTTTAAGCCTAAACCACTTCCTAAGCCTACAGTCATCACAACCCATAAACCTGATTCTAGGATCTAAGGAAGAATTTAAACATTTATGAAATTCCTATTGGAATTTGATCATCCTTAGGACCCGAAAGGTTTGCTTTCCTGATTAGCTACATCATTTCCTTGTCTATCCCTCTAGCGCCTCTAAATTTACACTTATATTGAATGTGCCATTTCTTTTCACTGAACAGGTAGGCTTTGATTTTATGTGAAGGATTTTGCTTATTAAACGAGTTCCTACTCAATAAGGCATGAGACTGATTACGAGATTTAAAGGATGGACCATTTTTTAAAGAAATATTTCTTCTTAATCCTAAAGGTTTAACATGATTATTCTTTTCATTCACGACTCTAAGTATAAGTCTAGAATAATCATCTACTTCTTCCTTTGAGCAGAAAATTTTCAATATCTTTTCAAGGATGGCATGATACTCTTTTAATTTGTTTAATTGTTTTTCCATCTTGTTGAACTCATTTTTTAGAAAAGTTTTATGATCGGACATCCTAACTAGAAACTTATGTATTTTAAATGAATCTTTTTCTAGTTTTCTATTCAATGGCATGCTTTCATCATAAAACTCATTACATGATTCAATACAAGATTTGATGCACAAATTATTACATGAATCAATGCATGAACTGTCAGCCAAAACATCATATGAGCTATCAAATGATTCATCACAAGATATATCATAGTATTTATCACATGAATCATCAATTGAGGTAGGATAGGAATCATATACCTCTTCGTAGATTGATGTAACTAGCTTATGATTTACCTCCTCCTGATCATTTAATCTTGGAGCATTCAGAGGAGTGGTTTCCTTTTCTTTGGACTCTCCATATTTGTTTTTTAACTCATCCAAAATTTCCTTCGCACATCTAAATGCTATAACCTCATGAAAAATGTTAGAATTTAAAGCACGATATAACATATCCATGGCATTAGAATTTGCACTAATATCGTTTTCATTTTCTAGCACGAAAATTCCATTAACGATCATCTATCAGACCCTCTAGTTCATAGATTTTATAAATACACTCATTTTTAATTTCCACACAATGATCAACACCATAAAATACAGGAAGCTTGAACCATGATCGTCCCTCACCGAATGGGGATACAACAACTAGAGTCATTGCGATCTTTTGCATAATAGGTTAAGCTTTTTGTAACAAGACTCTAATACCAATTGTTGGAATTTGTGTATTCCCAAGAGAGGGGGTGAATTGGATATTTAAGAATTTTCTCCTAGGTTAAATATGTTCAATTTAAAGCAGTAGACAATATTGCACAACCTAGGGTCAGTCTAAGTACATACAAATTATCCAACAATATAAAACTGAGCAGATAATTAAAAACAGATGTAGTAGGCTCAATACTTCTCAATCATTCACAGCAATCAAGATATAAACATTCAAGTGCGAAAATTTAAATAGCGTAAGGGAAAAATGTTATCAGGGTTCGGCCAATACTACCTACGTCCTTGTCTCAAGCTAACAAGCAAGAGAATTCCACTAAGTTTGCTCACTTACGGATGGAGCGGCACCATTACAACCTTCTCTCCTTACTGGGTGAGGAAAACCCCAGGTCACATTACAGGGCTGACCCCAAGCTATACAACTACACCTTACGGTGCAACAGGTTCTCCTAACCGGGTCTGAACTATCCGGTGCACGTTACATGCCAATGCAATCCTCTTCCAACGATCACACGTCAGGAATACAACAAATAACAATATATTTTTGTACAAATATAATGTTTCTACAATAAGCAAATGACGTACACATTTAAGCACAAAATGCACTCACATATGATATAAAATATAAGCTCAATGTGAGTATGTGCTTTTCTCAAAGTGATTTTATAATCTTTGAAAACTAATATATATGATAATGCACTTCAAAGACTAAACCCCAATTAAATCTTTCTCCAAAAATATTTTTCAAATAAAGTATAGGAGAACCTAAGGTTGTGCCTGCACAAAGAAGATTACATGATCTTTGATTTTAATAAAAGAAATATGCAATAAATGTTTTTCAAAGATCTTAAAGACCCAAAAGCTTTCTTTTAAAAAATGATATTCAAAAATATTGCTAATGAAAGCTAGGGTTAAAAGCTCAAAAAGATCTTGCAATCAAGAATGTGAGCTTTTGAAGTCTTGCAATAAATGTGCAAGATTCACAAGCTATGCAATGTTTGCTCCCAAAGATATTTATCAAATGAAATATATGGGAGAAACAATAAATTTACTCTCAAGAAGGATTTTAAAAAATGTAAGCAAAGTAAGAGTAAAAGATCTATGAAATAATTATATGCCCAAAATAAATTCTCTCCAAAAGAAATTTCTCAAATAGTAAGTGTAGGAGAGTGTAAAAATGAATGAGAATCAAAAATATTTTTGGGAGGATTTTCTCTCTAATCACTCTTTTTAAATAGAGTAATAAGGGGGTATATATAGAGTCTGGGGTAAATATGACCGTTAGGGACACATCAAGCATTTTAAGATTTGTTTAATTAAAATAAAACATGTTTTAAGCGCTTAAATTAACTTGAACCCGAGAGGTTTGGTTGACCAAGGGCAAGGGTGGGTCGGCTGGCCGAGTCAGGGCGATTTCCGAACCTTCGTAGGTTTGGTCGATCGGGGCCTAGGATGGCATGCCGAGTAGAACAAGTTCGGTCAGCTGAGGCCTATTTGAACTATGTGGTCGATCGGCCAAGGAAGGTGAAAAGTCCAGGTTTCAAAGGCCGGTCGACCATGAACACTGCGTTCAAAACTAGGTCGGTCAACCGAGTCAAGTCAAGCTTTGACTTCGGGCTTTGAATGTGGTCAGTCGACTAAGGGCTATAACATATAACTAATCAGTCAACCGAGACTCTTTAATTAAGCCTAAAAATCCAACATCGAAGTCTTGTTTTTGCCCCAAATTTGACCCTAAATATTTTCCAAAAATCTTTGTTTGATTTTAGCTTTTATGAAAGGATTTTTTATTAAAGTTTAGGTGCCCTAAGTCTGTCTATGATCATCCTGAGCTTTCAATCATATCATGCATGCAATGCATTATTACAGACCAAAACTTCAATACTAAATGCATTTACAATAAAAATAAATGTCTTCTTCTTCTTTTGCTCTTCCCTTCTCCATGGAATGCGCTAGTTGATGTGAGCTTTAAGTTCGTGGTGGCTTCCATTTTTCGGTATCTTATGTCTGTGTTAAAATGAAAACATGTTCACATACTAAATGCACACATAAGATACTGATGTTTTGTCAGCTTCAAAATAGGGATCGGATTCAAAAGTCAACAATTTACCTCATCCTAACTGTTACAGGACACTTGTCAGTGATCAAGGACACATGGCAAGCTAAAGTACGCCAACCAATGCCATGGAAATTCAGTTTCTACATAGACCAATCAAGGGACCCATTGAATGCCCGCAGATTGAAGACAACTTCTTTGTGCATGCACTTGCAGTTAGTAGTTGGTCAACCACCTACAGAATACTTTTTTATTGTCTCCATTCTTTCTTCCAAAATTCAAATGCTTTAGCTAGGTTATTAGGAGTTTGTTGGAAAAAAAATATTGACTATGGACAGTGAGTATGCATTATTATGTGCATATGAGCATGTTAGTGTTAGTGTATGTGTATAATTGTGTTACGTACGCACGTATGTGTGAAGATGCATTATTGATATTGTTATTGTCATCATTTTTGTTGTTATTATGGCCCTTTTTAATCAATGTTATTATTATATAAAAAACTCAAAAACGTGTTCATAAGTGTTTATTACTATTTGTCGTCTTTATAAAAAAAAAAATTTTTTTTAAATTAAATCAATCTTTGCATGACATTATATTGTCATCTTTTGCTTACATGTGAAAAATCTCAGTGATGGAGCTAGTGATTTGGAGTATTTTATACATCACTTATTTATCTTTAAGGGACATTTTGTCTACTTCAATCACTTTTAATCATCTTGGTGATTATATTAGACAACTTATGAAACTTACTACATGATTTATACAATTTCTCCTCTATTTATATCTTCTTTTCATTGATCTATGTTTTACTTGATTTCTCATGTTTTCTTCTTGTGAATTGTTATTATATAATAACCAATTCGACGATGGATTTCGAATATGGGGTAATGGCATCCTTTCAAGACTCTAGAGGTGAGAATAATCTCTGCAATGGTGGGGCTACTGAATATTTAAAAAGTTGGAAACAAAAAAACAAGAAAACATCAAGTCTTATTTAATTGAGATAAAAAGTAATTCATAAATTAATCAAATACCATTTATGGAAAGGGTGTGAAGGGGCGTCTGCTCCTCTTATAACTATACTCTTAAACCCTAGATGTGGTTGCATAGACCAAGACTACTAGTTTATGAATCTAGATTTATCTTAAAGACAAAAAACTAATAGAAATTAGGTGATCTAACTACACCTAGAAAAGCAAAAAGTATATGGCAACTCAATTGAACACTTCTGAAACCCAATAATCTTACATCCCTATTCACTCGCCCAGTCGCCATCCAAGTCAGGGCAAAATACATAATTTTAATAAATGAGAATGCTATCTTTGTAAAGCACATGCCTCGCCTTCATAGTTTCATAAGGGACGTGCCTTTGCCTCATGCCTAGGCTTCAAGTATCCTTTGTGCCTTGGTACGCTTGCACCTTTGGCAACTATGTTCATTAGACCTAAATGCTTCCACATAAATTCCTTTAAAAATATTTTTGTGTCGTTAGCCCTATCTACACTCTCAAGAAACTTGGAGCTAATGCTTATTTACTTTATTCTTGCCTAATCATATGGCCATTTATTTAATTTTTCATTTAGATGATGTGGCACCTAATCAAGGCATCTTTGAGCCTCCTACTTATCTCCTGGTACTCATGCATGGTCAACAATTTGCTAGTCTCCTATCATTTCTAAATCCTAGAACACAAGGGAGTCTATTACAGGCAATAAGTTTGCGATTTCTTTTTAGGGTGATGTTTGATAGTATTTGGATCACAAGAAAGATCACTCAACTTCAAATGAGCTTACTAAGGATGTTGTTCATGAGAGTGATCTTGTCATAGTTATAGTTGCTCTTTGAAGTCGAGTTCCTTTCAACCTAGGGAGTATAACAAAGGACCATCTACAAATTTAAGACCATCTATTTAGCATATATTTTTTAAGTGGAGATTTAAGAAACCATGCATTTATTATATTTTTTGTATAATTTTTTGTTATATTGGGCTAATGTGTAATTATATGTTTTAGTCAGATGTAGGGTATAACTATTTTGGTATAGCTCAAAACATGTTTCCCGCTCTTTTGTGGAGTTTCTCCCTCTTTTCTTCTTCTTCTTCCTCCTTTCTCCTTCTTCCCTTCTCCCTTTTATGTTTCTCTTTCTATTTTGTTTTTAACTTTCAATTTTGTCAAGCAACAATCTCTCCCCTTCTCCCTTCTTTCTTATTTTCTTCTTTTCCCTCAACTATCTCTCTCAATGTTTCTATATCTTATTGTCCTGCATCACATGAGCTTCGCCTAAAGGTTCCACAATTCCACATTTTCCCATTTCTTAATATTTCAAGTATTAACCTACATATCTGCTTCATATCACCACCTCCCATGCTTGTGTGACATGGCAATTAGATATCTTGTACCTACTTGAAGCACATCAAATAATCAACTACATATGCAGTAAATTTTCCCTAAAATAGTTTAAAATATGTAAAGAACAACATTATGATATGAATAAAACTAAAGCAACTCAAGCCAAAGAAAAAACAAACCCCACTATTTGATCATGGGATCTAAGTCACTACTCTATTCCTGACTCGAACCAAATTAAGGGTTACAAATTATTCTTGAAAAAATCAACCATATGAATTTTCTAATCATTCTTAAAGTTATGTTCCTATCCTTGTTTTCTTTTCAAATTTGCACGAATAAGAATTCATATGGTTGAAGTTAAAGGAGTGACAAACAAGAACAAGAACAACGAGAATGAGGATTCAATCATAAGAAAAAACATTGTGGCATATAATATGATGGATAATATAGTCATAGACAAATCTAAACAGCCTATGGTAAAGAAAGATTCATGCACTCATTTCATTATGTTGGAATTTAAGCACGCCTTGAGCCATACTAACACTTTAAAAGCATAAACACATGTTCAAAAGTGCCTGCAAAACCAAATCATTAAAACAATGGTAAGGGATTGACGATGAGTAGAGGTCAATTGCAGAAATCATCTCATTTTGGGTGAGGCAGTAAGAATGTTGAAGCTATTAACATCCATAACATCTTCAGCTCCATAATTCACCTAGCTATTTAAGTATTGGGACCACTGGAAACACCAATTTATGTAGCACATACAACTAATAAAAGTTGGTACCAAGAATATCACTAGATCCAAACTAACAAATCTCATGTATCAACATTTTTCCCTTCTCATTTTTTGACAATAATATGTAACATTTACCTATAATACTTAGTTACATAACTATGCATGAATAGCTACTTGATTCACAATTTTTCAACTTCAAAAGTGTCTTATTTAACCTTATCAATTAAATGCAAAATAGCTGAAGCATCAAATACAAATATCCCCACAAGTAAACATGCCACAAAGGGCATCTCTTGGATTTGAGAAGTTCCTATGGCAGATGATGCTACCACTTTGGAGGTCATTTTTCAAAACAAAAAGTTCATGGTATAAGCTATACATAAAATTACCACTTTATCCTAAATTGTCAAATTGATCAATATCAAACATGCATGTACATATTGATTAAATTAGGTGTTAATTATATCATGTTTGCATTTTCGTAGGAGGCCAATACCAACAATACATGCTAGGATTGGCCATAGAGACACGAGATAGGGTCTCTACCAATCTCGGTCTTGGGATGTTCAAGAGAGCTGGTTTGGTAGACTTGAGTCAGGGTTTGTTAAGTTGGTTCCAACCCTTAGCCTTTTCTTAAGATGTTCAAGCATTTATGTATCATTCATGACACTTATTTCTTTTCTTTCTTCTCATTTGAACCATGTATCAATGTTGGATTCGCTCAAATAATATTTTTTTTTCATTTAATTAATATGTGACGTGTCAATCTATTATTAGAAGATGACAATTTGCTGTCTCTCTCCCTCTCTCTCTCTCCACTTTCGATTCCCACCTAGTCTAGGATAACGCTTTAGCCATCAAAATAGTTTCACCTACCACAATCCACGTTTGAGTTTCTTAAAAATTGCCTAACTCTTCTCTCCAGGCCCTCTTTAGAACATCTACTACTAGTGTACAACAAAACTCTCCTCCCTTCTCAAAAACCCCCTCCACAAGTTGAAAAGAAGAGGGCATCTCAACTGCATTATTCAACATTGAAAGGTTTTAGAGAACAAATAATAAATCCTTTCTTAATTTTTCATTCCCAAATGAGTTATATATATATATATATATTTTATTCACATTGATCACAAAAGTGTTTTGTCAACACCTTGAATAGTCTCTCCAGGCATTGCTCTTGCATACATCTTACCCTTCCCAAACCTGATGGCATGGGAACCTTGTGCACTTGGGAATTATAAAATGCATTGACATTCATTCTTCTTAAATTAAATTTAATATTATAAATATTTGTATTTTGGACACTTTTTGCATAACCCAATAAAATAAACACTTAAACCTCTTTCATCATGTTTGATTTGTGGATGGAATAGTAGTATGAAAGGAATGGAAGGAAATTTTGAATGGCCAAGTAAAAAAATTAATTCCATTTTACTTGATTCCATTCCATTCCATTCCTGCCAACCAAACATACAATCAAGGTTGGTGCTACCATAGCTCAGCAGAACTTCTGCTCCACAACTCCTACTTTATGCTACCATAGTCCCTACAATTTTTAAGAATAACATAAGCATGGGATCGATAATCAATCAAATTTATTTCAATCCCTTCTCAGCTTGTGTCTCACTTTAGAAGTCAAATGCCAAACAATCTTTAATGTCAGCGCCCTCAATTTCTGGATGTAGATATCAACAGTATTTATCTACATCCAGTAATTACTTATTTTAAATCCAATTTATTAATCAGTTTTACTATTTAAAGTATAAGATATTGCCAAGTTACTACAGGGTTACCGTATCATGGTACCACAGTTCATGCCACCACATCAGGAAACTGGTTTCTACAAAGGCTTAATTCACGGTTAAGATTAATTGGATTTATGGTTTAAGATTAATTGTCACCAAGGTTTTGACTTCATATAAAAGCCTATGATCTCTTTCTTATAATTATTGATTACTAAATTGAGAACTGTAGGTGTCTGGGCATGGTTAGAATTGTGTGCCTTCCCGAACTCTTCTGCTTGTTCTTCTTTCCTCCAACTTTATCTTAGTTTTCTAATATTATTTTTCTGCAGCTAATTTCTAATAGTTGTCCTAGTTATGCAAATAATGTATACCATCAAAACAGCCTTCAAACAAAACACCCTAAAATTGCATTCTTAATCACAATTAAACAATTCAAAATAAATTCTAACCTTCATTCCCTCGACTTTTTGAATTTTAGGCAAATATGCATCATTTCTAGCAAAGTAGGAGATGGAATAGATTTCTTTATCAGGATCCGTGCATGGTTGCAGATTAGTCCAACATCAGGAGCCTTCCATATGTGTAGAGGTTTTTTCTACACCATTCCAATGAAAGTTTAAGATAGATTATAATTCGAGTCAAAACAAGAAACTGCTGACAAATAAAAGTTGGATTTTAACATTTGTGAATGACAGTTTTGAATTTGGCACTTTCCCACCTCATCATCCAGCTGACTAGCAGTGGACAGCCATAATAATTAGCCAAAAAAAGGGCATGGCTGTCATCACCCACACATGCTGCAAAGTTTTAACAAAGTCATTGCCCTGCAGCTAATTTTACAGAGACCGTCATATACAAAGCAGATTGAAATTTGAATGTATACATACCTTTAAACTAGGACTAGATTTAACGAATTGCAATGACACGCCCCACTGAAAAATTGAAATCAACAACTTCCTCTCATATAGTTGAAATGCGGAAATAAATTTACTCCTCTTATGGGGGTGATGTCAAAGGAAAGGGCACCAAAACATAAAGGTGAAACAGATGCCAACAAAAAGGCAAAAGCCCTAGCATTAACCCTTTTGCCAACTCATAGAAGAAGCGTGAGAAGGACAAGGTTTTTGTACCTATGAAGAGGGGAAAGAGATCAACCTTTATGACTACATTCCTTTTATTGGGTTGTATCCCTCAATCAACTCAAGCATTTTGTTTGTACTAGCTTGAGGATAAAAAGTAGACCACTGGTGATGGATTCAAGCATGAAGAGAAGTTCTGCTCAAAGAATTCATTGTGTACAAGGTAGCTGGCTGGTACAGATATAAAGCTTCTACACAATACCTACGGGACAATATTTCTTTTCAGTGGTTTCCAACAACACCCATTGTATGCCAGGAGCTTTTATTTGTATTTGCAGAACTGGCAATTCCTGCCTGGCAATGTCAATTTTTCCCTACTACAGCATAATACATTTACTCTGTTTCAATTGAGACTTCAACAGATCTGTTTTGCATCAATTGACTTCAACCTTTTTGCCGCTTCATCACAGAGCCCTTTCTACGACTTAATCTAGTAACGCTCATCTCTTCTACCATTTTAGCCTTGTGCCTTCAAGAGTGTTTTGAACTTTGGATCATCTAAAAACCCCTTTGATATCATCTCAGCATGAAATTCCCTAGCCTTGTCAAACTGCCCGCACATTGCCAGTCCTTCGACCAGTGCAGCATAATGTCCAGAATTAACAACTACATGTTGCTTCATTTCTACCCAAATCTTCAAAGCATTATCAACTTGCTTTGATTTGAAGAAATTAGCAAGAATAAGGTGAAAGGTCTCCCCTTCAGGACTACAACCAGCTCTCCTCATTCGCTTAAGAACTTCCAAAGTTCCTTCCAAAGTCGCACCCTCAAGAAATGCATGGTATGTGTCAATAGTTGGACTGATATTTTCCCCAATCATCCTAGCCAGTATAGTTCTTGCTTCCTCCTGTTTTTTGGCTTCACATAACGGACATATGAGGGAATTATAAGTAGCAGAATCTGGTTTAAAACCCATCTCTTTCATTCTTTCCAGGAGTTTGAGAGCTTCCTTCAAGCAATTTTCACGAGTTAAAACATATATCAAAGCATTGTAAACCTCCAGGCCTGGGACCCATCCTCTTTTCTTCATCTCATCATAGAGCCTCAGTGAGTCAAAGAGATTCCCAACCTTTGAGAAGCATGAAATCATGTGAGTATAAGAAGTTGCATTTGGAATGATGCAGCACTTCGACATTTCTCTCCAGATCCTCTTAGCTTCAATTATATCAATAGATATACTACACCAACCATTAAGAATTATGTTGAAACCTTCAGTCTCCAATGGAAAAAATTTCTTATTTAAAAGCATGCAGTCTTCAGCCTCCTCAATGTTCCCATGTTTACAAAGAGTATTAAGGAGGACATAGAATGTTTTCACATCAGGAGACACTTTGAGTCTCTCCATAATGTGGAATGTTCTAATTGCTTTAGCAGGATTATTTGCAGCAGCATATCTATCAAATCAAAGTTACAAATAAAATAAGTAGTGAACAGAACGATAGGGGAACATCCATAATTTGAATTAGTAACCAGAAATATAAATTTTTTGAAGGCTATGAAAAATAACATATATAAAATATGAATTAGCACTGCTCTTCTTATTGCATAGGAATCCTAGCACTAAAGAAAAATATTAGAAGACAATGATAACTTTTTCCTTCGACACAACATTCCTAAAAAATCCTTGAAACTAGAACAGCAACGAAAGAAAAGCTAATACCAAATTCAAGCAAAAAGTTTCATAATTTTCAGTAATTTACTGTTCAAGAAACAATGAAGCAGAGAGAAAAAAGAACAAAGAAAAAAAATGGCCAGCTAAGTTTCAAATAAAAACAAAATAGAACTATTCAAGCAACTGCAAAATTGAATTGTTCTATTCAAAACAGCATAGATCTATTCAAGTAACTAATGGAATTAAATCATTTCACATTACTTTTTATGGTCTTTTTAATCTTCAAAAAATATTTTACTAAATCAATTTGTTTCTCTCAGCAATGTCTTCGTATAGGCACCTGCTATGATTTCAACAAAAAACCCATTTTTGTTCTACTTGTATTATTTACCATAATTTTGCAGGTATGGAAAACAAATATGTTTTTACAAAAGCATTTCAGTGCTTAAATACTAAGAAAATTGGAAAAGGAACAATTCCATGTCATCCCTAAATGAATTTCAGGTCACATACAATTACTGGAAATTGGAAAAGGAATGTCGTTTAAAAATTGAAACCCAATTCATAGTAATGTGTGCAACAGTGCATGATTCTAAAACTGAAGAGCTTTGCAAACAATTCAAAACTTAGTCAAATATTAGGAACCATTGGAATAATCCACAAGACAGTTTGGTAATTGAGCACTAGAGAATAAGAAGCATATGTGCTCGTATTGAAATAAAATAGAAAATTACATGATTTAAAAAACCTGCATCACCTAATATTATGCTTAAAAACCAACATATCATAATATACGAGAAAATGGAATAAATCAATTACGTGGAAATATTTTATTATTCATTGCACTAAGTATTGAGTCGCAAGAATGAAAGTAACGCAATTCAATGAAGTTACAAAATGGTTGAAACACTTCGGCACCATAACAAAGGCGTGAATTTAAGCAGGAAAAAAAAAGTAGAAATCATCTACTATCCATCTTGTTGTAAGTTCACTTCATGCATCCAGTCACAAAAACAAAGATCGAGTTTAAAGCTCTGAAGAGTTGAAAAATTCTGAGGATTAAATTTTAATTTTTTTTGAATAACCATTTCTAAAAGGAAAAAAAGAAAAACAATAAACAATTCCGTTAAAGCTCAAAATAAATCATGTAGTTATCCTACAAAAAGGAAATTACTGAAAAAAAAAACACAGCACATAAGCAGAATATAATGCCCAATCTCACCGATCCATCAGGATTAACATTGCCCGCTGAGTTTCCACCGAAGAATGATGCCAGCCACGAATCAATCCCCAAGCAACACTGAACTTTCTATGATTGCCCAGTACCCATATCACCATACCGCGAGCTTTCTCACTACTGGACTCACACTTCTCACCCCATTTGAATACCAAAAACGCCACTTTCCACTCATCTCTCAGCGCCCATATCGCCGAACAAACCAAATGCCTGTTGGGTTTGACACCAGACGAGTCAAGAAAGGCCATGGCTTCCTCTTCCGAGGGGAATTTTTTGGCAACTTCGAGCAATTTAAGAACTCCCGGTTCGAGTAGTTGATGAACATCATCTGGGTCTTCAATGAAGCCAAGTGGGTCGTAGGGCTTTTGCGTGGAGAAGTATTGTATAGTTACGCTCCGCGGGATGCGATCTGAGGACACGAGATGTGTTCGATCAAATGTCGAATAGAAATCACATTTTATTTGTGTTTTACAAGGTGCGTCAAATATGTTGTGAAGCGCAAACCGGAGGAAGCGATGAGGGTGCGTCCGCTGCAGCCTCCTTGCGACGGCGAGAAGTGCCATCGACCATCAAGCGCTTGCATCCGATGTTATAGCCCAGGGTCTGGGCGGTGACTGGATTGTGCCACGATAATAAGAATGAATTCCACAAAATTATGAACGAATTAGCAGTTGGCACCATCTGGTCCTGCCGCGTCACCACATGGGAATGGGACCCTGATGAGCTGGCAGGGACGAGATGTACTAAATTTGAGCTTTATGAAAAATGCTCCATCATAGCCGAGTTTTTTCTAATTTTAATATTATTTTATTAAAAAATATATTTTAAAAAATTCAAATTGAATTTTTTTTTCCCAAATTGATGTGTCCCAATAATTGTTGGACTAGAGAACATGTTTTAACTAAAGTTCATTGGATAAAGCAGTGCATTTTTAATGGTCCAACTATGTTTCGATTGCATGGCTTCTTAAAAGGCGCTAAATTTTAGTTAAAAGATGTATGATCGACTAATGATTTTTAGATGATGTGACTGCTTAAAACTCGCTTGTCCAGCCAATAAGTTTTGGCTAACTTAAAATCTTCCTCCTCCCTCCCATGTGCAGATACACAAATGACCCAACAGCCAATATCGATCTTTATATAATCAAACCTATTAGGACAATCGGTGCTATGATACCAATTGTTAGAGTTGAACATGCATCAGAATCACGCACAACTCAAATCAATCCAGAACAATTGATGTAAAACAATCAATGATGAATATACGGATCAAGCAAGCATGAATCACAATCACACACACAGTAATTGAAAAACAATAGACAAAAGAGATAAGATTTACGTGGTTCGGCAATATGCCTACGTCCAAAGGAGCAACGGCCGATTTTCACTATAAAATTGTTTAAACTTACAATTAGGATTATAATATATATATATATATATCAATCATATACGCACAAGAGGCCCTACATAAATCTTGGAGGAAAATCCCCCCAATCTACTGATCTCCGATTCGAATTTCCATATTTGCACTGAACTAAACCATCGACGGTTTTAGGGTAACCATCGATGGTTTTCTTGCTGATGCCAAACCATCGAGCTAAACCATTTGTTCTTTGCATCACTATACTTTCTCGATATATGTATCCACCCAAATATGAGTCACATCTCTAACAATCTCCACCTTGGCAAATATTCACCACTAAGGAGACAAATAATTGAAATCATACCTGTTACTCCACCTGGGACTGTAAATTGAGCTCATCTCCCATCTAGCACCTCGAGACGTTGATCAAGTCCAAACAATACTTAAATCTATCCATTGTGACAAGTTTTGTCAACATATCAAATCCATAAACCTTCTCAAGAAGAATTCACCTGAAGCAATCAGTTCCCTGATCCTGTGAAACCACATATCAATGTGCTTTGTGCTCCCACGATACACTTGATTCTTTGCCAAGTGAATGACACTTTGACTATCACACTATAGCTGAACTCTACCTTACTGGACACCCAGCTGCCGGACTAATCATGTAAGCCCCAACGCTTCCTTGATAGCCTCAGCCACTGCCATGTACTCTAACTTGGTATTAGATAAGGCAACTAGTGACTATACCATAGACCCCCAACAAATGGGTCCACCCACAAGGGTGAATATGTATAATGTGGTGGACCTCCTGTCATCCAAGTCTTCTGCATAGTCTGCATCCATATACCTTACCACTGATGAATCACTTTATTGTCTACTGAACATAATGTCATACCCGATCGTACCCATCAAGTACTTGAGAATCCATTTGACGACATCCTAATGCTGTTGACTTAGATTCAAAAAGAACTTGCTCACCACCCTGACAACCTGTGTCAGATCTGGCCTCGTACATACAATGGCATACATCGGACACCCTACTGCACTGGCATAAGGGACCTTTAACATGTCAAGGACCTCATCATCTGTCTTAAGGCACTAGGCAGTATACAGCCTAAAATGACTAGCCAACGATGTGCTTACCGGTTTAGTATCTGCCATGCTAAACTGCTCTAGCACCTTCTCCACATAGCCACCTTGAGATAACCATAGTCTCCCTACAGCTTTATCCCTGCAAATCTCCATGCTAAGTATTCTCTTGGCTACACCCAAGTCTTTCATATCGAACTCCTTTCCTAATAGAGTCTTCAACCAATTCACCTTGGTCATGTCTTTAGCAACAATCAACATGTCGTCTACATAAAGAAACAAAAATATGAGAGACCCATCCTCAAGACTCCTTACATAGATGCAATAATAGTACTCATACCTCCTATAGCTGATACAGATCATATAGGCATCAAATCGTTTGTACCACTGACTTGGAGATTGCTTAAGCCCGTAAAGTGAATTCTTTAGTTTACAAACTTAGTGCTCCTATCTAGGTTGGAAAAACATTCTTGGTTGTGTCATGTAAATCAGCTCCTCTAGATCACCATGGAGGAACACTATCTTTACATCCATCTGCTCCATATGAATATCGTGTTGTGCCACCAATCTCAACACTACTTTAATGGAAGTATGTCTGATTACAGGGGAGAATATCTCATCATAGTCAACCCCCTTCTACTGTGAGTATCTTTTCTCTACCAAATGAGCCTTGTACTTCTCTCTTTCCTTTTATGAAATTGTTTTTTTCTTTCTGTACACCCATTTGCATCCAATTGCCCGCTTCCCAGATCGAAGCTCCACCAAGTCCCACGTCAGGTTCTTATGCAATGATTCCATCTACTCCACCATAGCGCTCATCCAACTACCTTTCTCCTAGCTGTGCATAGCCTCTTGAAATGTAGTAGGATCCTCGTTGCTAATGACAAAAGGCATAAGACACCAAAGCGTCAAAATCGTACTTGGGGGGTGGCCTAACAATGCGTCTATTTCTATCTACAACTATACTATGCACCGGCTGCCGGTCACCTGAGCTAGAACTCCCTGTGATATGAATATCATCATCTTCTCCATCATGAGTTTCTGACTCCACCTGCACTACCTGCTAATCGCTCGAGCTAGAACCCCCTGCATTTCTGCCCTGAGTCCTCAACTCCACTTGAGCCACATGCCTATTACTACTGCAGTTTTCTAGCACCTATTTCTTTTCTTCTTCCTGAGTACATAGCAATATAGATTTCTCATCGAAAACCACTTCTTTGCTTATCACTACCTTGTTTGCCACTGGATCCCACAGCTTGAACCCTTTCACACCATTCTAATACCCTAGAAAGATGCATCACCTCATAAAATTGTGGTGTTCTTCTTTCCCTACTCTTTTAAATTTCAGCACTTTTTATATTGTGTGTGTGTATGCTAAGTGCAGGCTACAAGGATCATTGCTAAATTAAATAGAAGACTCTTAAAACAAAGAAAGTACGTTTCAATTAACCATTTGCGGAAACCGTCAAGGGAGTATGTTGGTTAATTTGTAGAAATCTTGATTAAAAGGGTGCAATAAATTCATTCCAAAAACAAGGCTTGCATATCATTTACAGGGACTGCTGAAATTGCACAAAGTGTTGCAACATTGTAGTTGATTGATTGTTTATTTTAAGTTAAATTGTTTGGTTAAGTTTTTTGTTAACTTGTGGTGTGTTTTAGTTTTTGGTTTGTGAATTGATAAAGTTGTGTGTTTAATAAAACAAGAAACTTAAGAATAATTAAAAGGAACCATAAATTTTTTAATAACCCAATTCACCCCCCTCTTGGGATTACTATTCCACTTTCAATTGGTATCACTGCCACATTATAGTCAATCTTAATTAGAAGCTATATAAAGATCTAGATGACACAAATAAGAGCAGCTCCCTTTGGTGAGGGTCAATCCTCAACTAGACCACTCATATTTTGTGGACTTTAACTACATATTTTGGAAACAATGCATGAGAATCTATCTTCAAACAATAGATTGGAAAGCATGGAAAGTTGTCACACATGGTGACCTAATTCCTACTAAACTAGTAGATGGGAAAGAAGAACCCAAAGAAGAAAAAGATATGACTGACACTGACCATAAGATGCTACAAGTAAATTCAAGTGCTATGAATGCATAATATTGTGCCCTTGATATTAATGAATTCAATAGAATCATGGCATGTAAATCTACAAAGGAAAATTGGGATAAATTAGAAGTAACATACAGAGGCACCGTAGACGTTAGAGACAATAGGATTGATATGTTGACTAGTGAAAATGAAGCCTTTAGGATGAATCCGGATGAAACAATAACTAATATGTTCACTAGGTTCACACATATAATAAACTCCCTAAATGTTTTAGTAAAGAATTATTCAACCTATGAAATGATCCGAAAAATTCTTAGAGGGTTGCCGCCCATTTGGAACCTAAAGCCATAGCCATTACGAAAGGAAGAAACCTCAAGAATACTTCTCTAGATGAACTTATAGGATCTCTTCTCACCTATGAGATGACTATGAATGAAAGAAATACTAACAAGAATAAAAAAAATCAATAGCCCTTAAGGTAGCTAAAGAAAACTCTAGTGAAGAAGAGGAAGAGTCAGGTGACCTAGATGATGAAGAACTAGCATTCATTACTAAGAAGTTTGGAAAATTATTAAGAAGAATAAAAGGTTTGCTAGAAAGTTTAAAGGATCAAAAACTGAAAAAGGAGAAGGTAGTAAAAAGGAAAACGAGAAAGAACTAACCACTTGTTACAATTGCAAAAAGGTAGAACATATTAAACTTGATTGTCCACAGCTCAAAAAGGATGCCAAAAAGAAGAAAAAGAAGACAATGAAAGCTACTTGGGATGACACTAGCTCAAGTGAATTGGAAAGCGAAACAAGTGATCAAGAAGTGGCCAACATATGCTTCTTGGCACATGATGATGAGGTAAATTCCTACTATTCATCCAATGAATCTAGTGATAGTTCATGTAGTGACTCTAGTGATAGTATCCATCATACAAAGAAATGTAAGCTTAACTCTTTGCTTTGCACAATAGATTTGTAAAAGTCACAAAAAAGGAATATTGCCTTAAAAGAACAAAATGAATCATTAAAAAAACAACTAGACACACTAAAATCAGTTGAAAAAGAAAAAGATTCACATATTGATGAACTTATGAAAAACATAAATGACTTATCTTAAGAGATAGTTAAATTTCAAGTGAATGGTCAAAGTAAGAAAGACTTAGAAATAAAAGAACTAAGAGACAAGATTGAAGACAGAGAAAATCATATACAATTTTACTAAAGGAAGAGAAAAATTTGAAAAGTTGCTTGGTAAAAAAATATGTCATTAGACAAGGAAGGAATTGGATATAATGGAATAAAGAACAAAAGGAAAAAGGGTCTTTATATGGGATATTTTGTCAAAGAGTCAAAATAGTATGCAAGTACTTCCTCAAACAATATCTATCAACACACTACATGTTTCCTATGTAAGAAAAAGGGACACATTAAATTTGATTGTCCATTTAAAAGAAAGGGTGTAAGAGCAAAGAAAGTATGAAAAATTAAAGAAAACAAAAATGAACCTAAGAAGTCTAAGAAAGTTTGGATTCCTAAGAGTAACACACTGAATCCTTCTTGTAGGTTTGCCTTAGGACAATCACATCAAAAGACAAATGGTACTTGGACAGCAGGTGTACTAGGCACATGACTGGAGATAGATCCAAATTAACCCCACTTAAGCAAAAAGATGGTGGATACGTCACTTTTGGAGACAAAGCTAAGGGTAAAATCATTGGGATTGGTAAGATAGGTAAAGAACCCTCCCTTACTATTGATGGTGTGTTATTAGTAGAAGGGTTAAAACATAATCTATTAAGCATTGGCCAATTAAGTGACAAAGGATTTGATGTAACCTTTAAACAAGATAAATGTGTTGTTGAAAATAGGGAAAAATACAATGTTTTCTTCACTGCTCAAAGAATTAACAATGTATATTTCATAAACTTTGAAAAGATAAACTCTCAAAATATTACATGCTTAGTGTCTATGAATGAAGCTAGTTGGTTATGACATAGAAGACTAGGACACACTAGTATGGACTTATTGTCAAGATTAGCTAAAAAGAATTTAGTTAGAGGACTTCCTAGTACAAAGTTTGTTAAAGATAAAATATGTGATGCTTGTCAATTAGGAGAACAAACAAAGTCCATCTTTAAGAAAAAGAAACATATCTCCACTAGCAGGCCCTTAGAGCTTATTCACCTAGATTTGTTTGGACCAACTAGGACACAAATTCTAGGAGGAAAGCAATATGCTTTTTTCATCGTTGATGACTACTCCAGGTTTATATAGGTACTTTTCTTAACCTCAAAGGATGAAGCATGCAATATTTTAATAAACCTATGTAAAAGACTTCAAAATGAAAAAGGTTATGGCATTACAAACATTAGAAGTGATCAAGGAAGAGAATTCAAGAATAAAGATGTAGAAAAATTCTGCAATGAACATGGAATTAGACACAAATTTTCAGCACCAAGAACTCCACAACAAAATGGAGTTGTAGAAAAAAATAATAGAACACTTCAAGAAATGGATAGGACTATGTTAAATGAAAACAAATTACCTAAATACTTTTGGGCTAAAGCGGTTAACACCGCATGTTATGTGATAAATAGAGTCTCTATAAGATTAAGCTTAAATAAAACCTTATATGAATTATGGAAAGGAAGAAGACCAAATATAGCTTACTTTCATGTATTTGGATGTAAGTGTTTTGTGCTTAATGACAAAGAAAATTTAGGGAAATTTGATGCTAAGTCAGATGAGGGTATCTTCCTAGGATATGCAGCAAATAGCAAAGCTTATAGAATCGACAATAAGAGAACACTCACTATTATTGAATCAATCCATATAACTTTTGATGAAGCTAATCCTTATACTAAAACATTTGAAATTGAAGGGAAAAATGACTCCTTACAAAAACTAGAGAATTTAAATATTGAAGAAGTAAAAGAAGAAAAAGAATAAATCATTGAAGAGACTCCACATGATAATCCTATAGAAAATTCTGAATTACCAAAGGAATGGAAATACATAAGAAATCATCCCAAAGACCAAATGATAGGAGAACCTTCTAAAGGAGTAACTACAAGATCATCTTTGAAAAACCTATGTAATTACTATGCATTCCTATCTCAAGAGGAACCTAAAAATGTTGAAGAAGCCTTTAAAGATGAGTCTTGAATAATTGCTATGCAAGAAGAATTAAATCAATTTGAAAGAAGTAAAGTATGACAATTAGTACCTAAACCTAAAAATCATTCAATTATTGGAACTAAATGGGTATTTAGAAATAAAAAATATGAAAATGGTATAGTTGCTAGAAACAAAGTTAGGCTTGTAGCAAAAGGGTATAATCTAGAAAAAGGAATAGATTATGACGAAACTTTTGCCCCCGTAGCTAGAATGGAAGCAATAAGAATGCTATTAGCCTACGCATCCCACAAAGAATTCAAATTATACCAAATAGATGTTAAAAGTGTTTTCTTAAATAGATATATAAATGAAGAGGTATACGTAGAACAACCCCCAATATTTGAAGACATAAAACAACCTAATCATGTATTTAGATTAACCAAAGCTTTGTATGGATTAAAACAAGCTCCTAGAGCTTTGTATGAAAGGTTAAGTAAATTCTTACTAGATAATGGTTTCTTAAGAGGAAAGGTAGATAGTACCCTATTCATAAAATCCAAAAACAAAAATATGCTTATAATTCAAATCTACATTAATGATATTATATTTGGTTCTACAAATGAAGAATTATGTAAAGAATTTGCAAAATGCATGTAAAATGAGTTTGAAATGAGTAAGATAGGAGAATTGAATTACTTCTTAGGTTTACAAATAAAGTAAGCTAAGAATGGAACATTCATTAATCAATCAAAATACATAAAAGAAATGCTTAAAAAATTCAATATGGAAGGATGTAAACCAATAGGAACTCCTATGAGTACCTTAACAAGTCTTGACAAAGATGAAAAAGGAAAACCAGTAGATATAAAATGCTATTGAGGTATGATAGAAAGTTTATTATACTTAACAGCTAGTAGACCGGATATAATGTTTAGTGTGTGCTTATGTGCTCGTTTTCAATTAGCTCCTAAAGAATCACATCAAATAGATGTAAAAAGAATTCTAAGATACTTATTAGGAACAATCAATCTAGGACTATGGTATCCAAAAAGACATCAAATTTGAAATAACTAGTTATTCGGATGCCGACTATGCTGGATGCAAGAATGATAGAAAAAGCACAAGTGGCACATGTCACTTCGTAGGACGTTCCTTAGTATCATGGTTTTCAAAAAAACAAAACTCAGTAGTTTTATCAACTGCTGAAGCTGACTATATTGCAGCCGGGAGTTGTTGTGCACAAAGTCTATATATAAAACAACAGTTAAAAGATTTAGTTCTAGAATATCAAACAATTCCAATCAAGTGTGATAATACAAGTGCAATAAATATATCTAAAAATCCTATATCACACTCTAAAACAAATTGTATTGATATTAGACATCATTTTTTGAGAGATCATATTCAAAAAGAAGATATAACACTTGAATTTATCAATACAAATGATCAATGGCCTGATATTTTTACTAAACCTCTCTCAGAAGATAGATTCATAACCATTAGAAGAGAACTTTGTCTATTACATAGTAATGAATTTGTGTAAAGAATCAAATTTTGAGAAAGATCAACAGTTAGCCGACTGACTAAAGGCCCAGCCGATTGATTGAACAACTGTGTGCAAAGAAGGTTACAGTCAACCAACTGACCAAAGACCTAGCCGACTGACTGAAGGAACCATGTCCTCTGATACAACAACTAGTCAGCCAACTGACCACGAGGTTAGCCAACTAACTGATGAAAATCTCCAAATCCATTTATAAAAACCCTAGTCCTTCGAGCGGTCAGTCAACTGACCTAGGGTTTGAGCTTCACTTGTACTCTCCCTCTCCTTTATTCCTTGGATTTCAAAGAAAGTCCAAAAATGCTACGACCCAAGAGTGTTGGAATCAAGAACCCTCCACTTCTTCTCAATCTACTGAGGATTCTTCTATCGAGCAATGGCTAGTAGCTTCGCATGCTAAGAGTTTCTACCGAAGTCACTTATGCACGAGGGATCCAATACTCAGTAACATTCTTGAAATTCATTTTTCACATCTGATTTCCCTCACATCCTTTCATTGTTTGAGGCCCTAAGGTAGAAAAATTTTATTTTGTATCAAGCCAAGGGACACTTCTCAAAACTCGTAAAAATTTTCTATGCAAATTTGGTTAAGGAAGAAACCTGGCTTACTACTGAGGTAATGGGAAAATCTATTTCTCTCACTTCTGATTCCCTAACCAAAATTTTCAAAATCACCAAAGGATATTTCGAATACCCTCCTTTTGGAACTTCATGGATCCTAGAACAAGGCTTTACTCCAGAAGAATTTCTTCCCTTAATCTTGGACACCGAGCCTGCTTCATTTGACAATCCACCCTTATATAAACATATGAACCTTCAAGCTCAAATTCTTTAGAAAATTATCACTTATAACATCCTTCCTCAAGCTGGTTCACATGCGTATATCTCCTATTTAGACTGCTTCATACTATGGTGCTTGCTCACGGGTAAGAAACTTGACCTACCTAGTCTAATTCTTAAATGGATTATATCTCGTATGGAAGCAAGACGAGTTACTCTTCCCTATGAAGGAATCCTGAATCAACTCTTTGCTAAGATGCAAGTATCCTCTCCTACTGATTTCTTTATGAAACGAACCCATTACGACATTTTCAATTCAACTACTCTAAAACTAATGGGTTATGAAAAATATAAGGATGAATGGATTTTAAAGGGAAGTGGAGACCGAGCGCACCAACCTCCTATTACAACTACTCCAACATGGTTTAATCCTTTTTATTAGTAGTTTACCACCTTTAGTAACACCATGCAAACATGGCGCCAATCCCTTCAAACCAACTTATCTTCCCTTCAAGCAAATTACTCTTCACTTGATGAATGCCTAAGTCATATTCAAAAACACTTAGCAAGCTCCTCACGTACTACTAATCCCATGGACATCAGTTTTGCTCCAGAAAGTAATAATGGGAGTGATTGTAACGCCCCAACCCACTACGTGGGCCAGAGTGCTACTAATCCATTCATTTACCTGATAATCCACATTCTAATATCATGTATGTAGCAGAAAACATAAATATAATCTCCAATTATATAATACCAGAGTTTACTAAATCTATCTACCAACCATAATAAATTAATCATCCACCTGTATTCAAATATATACATATATCCAAAACATTATCCACAAATACTAGTATTCACAACTATTCATCTATCTGAAGACTTCAATACATAAAATATAAAATATAAAACATAAAATATACATCTCAAAATTAACATAAAAATATACCCTTTTCTCTTTCTATTTCCCAAAAATGCTATAAAAAACTCGAGCTCTCTAAGCTCGATTTTAAGGAAATCCTGAAAAAGATAAATTCATATTCGGGTGAGACACATCTCAGTAAGGGAAAAAATAATATAATAAAACAGTGTGTGGCCAACATGAGTTTATATAACAACATAATACTTAACATTTGAAAATCGTTCACATAATTTCTGAAATCATTTTCTGATCCTTGTTAAACACATGCAAAAAATTTAACCCATAAGATTACCTAAGGATATGGGTGATTACCCGCCCATACAAGTAGCACCCCTCTGTTCATATACTTAAGCAACCCAAAGGTCATAAGTAAAGCATACCAGGGCACTCACCTTACTCAGTAATCCCTCAAGTGATAAATTAATCTCATACACACATAGTTCATACAAAATTTTACTGGCAAAGGCTCTCAAGAATAGGGAAATCTACACACTCATACAAGTAGTTTCCCTTTGCCCTAGCACATTATGTAGCCTACTGCTATACCTGATACAACCAGGGTGCTCGCCTTCCTCAACAAGCCCCCGGGCGAAGAGTTCGCCCCGCTCAATCGTAACATGTTCTACAAGCATAAATACTTCTAGTGTCATAATACATTGTTCTTTCTGTTATTATTCAACCATTCACATATGTTCATGTTCGTAACTTTAACATTCCATTTCATTTCATTTTACGTGACTCTTTCCCATTTTACATTATTCACATTTCACATTTTATTCTTTTCCATTCTCATTTCATTTCATTACATACCCGGCATCTTTCAACTGTTTTACCCAACATCTTTCAGTTGTTTTACCTAACATTTTTCAACTGTCATACATTTACCCAGGTTCTTTCAGCTGTTTTATCTAGCATTTTTCAACTATTACACATTTACCCAGCATTTTCAGCTATTTTACCCAGCATAATTTAGTTGTTTACGTGGTTGCATTAACACACACAAGCAGCATAGTTCATATCATATTTGATTCTCAATGTATTACTTAACATGTATCTCATACATTTAACATATATTTGCACAGAACTTATATTTACTCATGCCACACAATTTAGCAATAAAATTCATACACTGCCTGTAAAATAAGTCAACCAACATTTAATGTTCATATACTGAAAATACCTTTCATTTCTTACATAATTATTCTGAAAATATTTTCCTCTTTCATCGGTTCATTTTTGCATATACGTATCTAATAAACAACTCTAAACTCGGAAAAACATAATTTAAATGGTTGGCATTTTAAACTAATACCGAAACATATACACATATATATAACACAATTTATTTTCCATTAAATTAATAAAAATTCTAGTTTAATATATATTTTTCCCCTTACCTGGTTTCTTGAACTACGCCAATAGGGACCCTGAAAATACCTGCGGTGCTCACTCGGACCCTGAATCAAAAATCATAATTTTATTAAATTAATCCTAAATAAAATACTATTTTAATATTTTCTAGGCCCTTAAATACCAAATAAACAATTATACCCTTAAATATAACCAATTTGTCAAATTTTCCAAATCTCACTCTCGCTTTGGAGTGGGGCCTAGAAAACCACAATTGGAAATTTGTTCTGGCCAAAACATCAACGATCGTGACTAGGACCATGTGGTAGTGCCTGGTCGTCAATTTAACAGTAGATTTAACGAGAAATTGAGAAATTAGGGGAAGGTTGCCTTACCCTAGGAATAGTGCTTACGCTGCTCCCATGACAAATCTGCCCCAATAGAAATGTCGGTGGCGGAGTTAGGAATCCAGCGACACCTTCTGTTTCTTGATCGGCACTCGTTAGGCCGACGAAATTGAGGAGAGAGTGAGACAGAGACAGAGGAGATGACGGAGAGAGAGAAGAAGCCTGAGAAACGTAGAGAGAGGCGCAGGAAGCTCAGGCTTCCTTATCTCTTTTCTTTTTTTTTCTTTTCTTTGTTTTGTTTTGTTTTTTTTTTTTTACTTACTTTATCTAATAATATTATATATATATATATATATCATATTATTTATTCAATTAATCAAATTTAATAATACTTAATTAATTAAGTGATTTATGATATATAATTTTAATTTAATTTAATTTTTTTATTCCATTTATTTGTTTATTTAATTAATTAATTTAATAATGTTTAATTAATTAACTAATCAATAATTACTCTTAATTTTAAAATTTTTTATTTAATTAATTTTTAAATATTTCTTTTTCGGGTTATTACATTCTTCCCTCCTTTAAAAAAATTTTGTCCTTGAAATTTCTTTACTAATCAATCATTCATAGCCAAATTAAATCATTATTACCTTACTTATAAACTCATACCTGCCCCCTTGATAATATTTGCCTCAGTCAAGATCAACAAGTACACTCGTCCTAATCCACCTCTACCTAGAGGTACTTACTGTTTTCTTTCGATACCATAACCTTTGAAATCAACTAGCCAACCTCATACCACACATTTTCATATACTCCAATTTAAATATCAAACAAATAATTGACCACAAACCTTTTAAACCACAACACCTAAATCATTTTCTTTCAAAGATTTTTCTCCCTAAATCAACCAACCTAACCTTTGTTTAAATTCCAAATTCCTATTTCTCTGCTCGGAAACATCACCATCGATGGATTTACCATGATTTTCTAAAGGTAGCTACTTCTTAAGAAAAACACAGAAGATCATCAAGGGATTTCTACCCCCAAGCTTACGAAACACACTCAGAATTCCTAACAATATCTTAATCCACCCATTCCTACCCTTATCGCAACACAATCCTATATTCTGATATAAATCGTCTCCAACCTAATACTCTAATATTTCCATATCCAGGCGATGTGAAATCAATCACACTTCCGGCTGGACATTGCTCTGATACCATCTGTAATGCCCCGACCCTCTATGTGGGCCGGAGTGCTACTAATCCATTCATTTACTTGATAATCCGCATTCTAATATCATGTACGCAGCGAAAAACATAAATATAATCTCCAATTATATAATACCAGAGTTTACTAAATCTATATACCAACCATAATAAATTAATCATCCACCTATATTCAAATATATACATATATCCAAAACATTATCCACAAATACCAGTATTCACAACTATTCATCTATCTGAAGACTTTAATACATAAAACATAAAACGTAAAATATACATCTCAAAATTGTCATAAAAATATATCCTTTTCTCTTTCTATTTCCCAAAAATGCTAAAAAAAAACTCAAGCTCTCTAAGTTCGATCTCAAGGAAATCCTGAAAAAGATAAATTCATATTTGGGTGAGACACATCTTAGTAGAGGAAGAAACAATATACTAAAATAGTGTGTAGCCAACATGAGTTTATATAACAACATAATATTTTACATTTGAAAATCGTTGACATAATTTCTGAAATCATTTTCTGATCCTATTCAAACACATGCAAAAGATTTAACCCACGAGATTACCTAAGGATAGGGGTGATTACCCGCCCATGCAAGTAGCACCCCTCTGTTATGATGCTTAGGCAACCCAAAGGTCACAGCTAAAGCATACCAGGGCACTCACCTTACTCAGTAAGCTCTCAAGTAATAAATTAATCTTGTACTCACACAGGTCATACAAAATTTTATCGGCAAAGGCTCTCAAGAATAGGGAAATCTACCCGCCTATACAAGTAGTTTCCCTCTGTCCTAACATGTTATGCAGCCTACTACTACACTTGATACAATCAGGGCACTCGCCTTCCTCAGCAAGCCCTCGGGCGAAGAGTTCGCCCCACCCAATCGTAACATGTTCTATAAGCATAAATACTTCTAGTATCATAATATATTGTTCTTTCTGTCATTATTCAACCATTCATATATGTTCATGTTCATAACTTTAACATTCCATTTCATTTCACTTTACATGACTCTTTCCCATTTTACATTGTTCACATTTCACATTTCATTTACATTTCATTCTTTTCTATTCTCATTTCATTTCATTACATACCCAACATCTTTTAGTTATTTTACCCAAAATCTTTCAGCTGTTTTATCGAACATTTTTCAGCTGTCATACATTTACCCAACATCTTTCAACTATTTTACCCAACATTTTTCAACTATTACACATTTACCCAACATTCTTAAGCTATTTTACCCAGCATCTTTCAGCTGTTTTACTTAGCATCTTTCAGCTATTTTACCCAGCATTTTTCAACTGTTTTACCAAGCATATTTCAGGTGTTTACATGATTGTATTAACACACACAAGCAGCATAGTTCATATCATATTTCATTCTCAATGTATTACTCACTTAATTAGCATCTCATACATTTAGTATATATTTGTACATAACTTACATTTACTCATGCCACATAATTTAGTAATAAAATTCATACACTGGTTGTAAAATAAGTCAACCAACATTTACTGTTTATAAACTGAAAATACCTTTCATTTCTTACATAATTATCCTAAAAATATTTTCCACTTTCATCAGTTCATTTTTGCATATACGTATCTAATAAACAGCCCTAAACTCAAAAAAATATAATTTAAATGGTTGGCATTTTAAATTAATACCGAAACACACACACACACACACATATATATAACACAATTTATTTTCAATTAAATTCCTTAAAATTCTGGTTTAATATATATTTTTTCCTTTACCTGATTTCTTGAACTACGCCAATAGGGACCTCGAAAAGTACATGCGGCGCTCACCTGGACCCTAAATCAGAAATCCTAATTCCATTAAATTAATCCTAAATAAATTACTATTTTAATATTTCCTAAGTCCTTAAATATTAAATAAACAGTTATACTTTCAAATATAACCATTTTGCCAAATTTCCCAAATCTCACTCTCGCTTTGGAGTGGAGCCTAAAAAACCCTAATTTGAAATTTACTCCAGCCAAAACATCAACGATTGTGACTAGGACAAAGTGGTGGTGCTTGATCGTCGATTTAACAGCAGATTTAATGAGAAATTGAGAAATTAGAGAAAAGTTGCCTTACCTCAAGAATAATGTCTACGCCACTCCCACGACAAATCCGCCCGAGTAGAAATGTCGGTGGCGGAGTTAGAAATCCAACGACACCTTCCGTTTCCCGATCAGCCCCCGTTAGGCCGATGAAATTGAGGAGAGAGAGAGACGAAGACGGAGGAGTTGACGGAGAGAGAGAAGAAGCCTAAGAAACGCAGAGAGAGGCGTAGGGAGATAAGGAAGCTCGGGCTTCCTTATCTCTTTTCTTTTTTTCTTTTCTTTGTTTTTTATTTTACTTACTTTATCTAATAATATTATATATATATATATATATATATCATATTATTTATTCAATTAATCAAATTTAACAATACTTAATTAATTAATTGATTTATGATAAATAATTTTAATTTAATTTAATCTTTTTTTTATTCCTTTTATTTGTTTATTTAATTAATTGATTTAATAATGTTTAATTAATTAACTAATCAATAATTACTCTTAATTTTAATTTTTAAAATTAATTAATTTTTTAAATATTTTTTTCTGAGTTATTACAATGATGAGGAGGACTCTAAGGAAAATAGTGATGCTAAAGTCGAGGAAAATATGGAAGAAGAGGATGGTTTGGAAGAAGAAGAAGAAAGAAGAAGAAGAAGAAGAAGAAAATGTTGAAGAAGAAGAAGAGGACCATGAAGAAGAAGAAGAAGAAGAAGAAGAAGAAGATGATGATGATGATGCCAGCTAGACTGCTTTTGTACTCTCCAAATCCAAACTATGGAACTTTTTGAATGTATTCAATATTTTGTATAACTTAGTTTGGGTGTTTCTCTTGCTTTTCTTGTACTTGTAGGACTTCTTAAAGCGTGATACTTTTCCCTTATTTTGATTGATGTCCAAAGGGGGAGAGATTATGGAAAGCAAAGATGATATTTTGAGTATATTGAATACTTTGACTTTGTATGACTGTTTTTTTTACAATATATTGCATATTTTTTAAGCACAATATTTTGAGTATATTGAATACTTTGATTTTGTGTGACTGTTTTTTTTTATTTAATATATTGCATATTTTTGAAGTATATTCATCATGTTAAAGCACTCTATGACCATATTGAACATATTAGAGCATATGAAGCACTCTACATGCTATATTGAATTATAATGGATTATGTGTGTTCATAAGCTTGATAAACTTAAAATATTGAAAGAATGCTTATAGTAAGGGGGAGCCTTCTTAAAGGAACCTCATCTTTGCTCCTTGTTTGTTATCATCAAAAAATGGGAGACTGTTGGCCTAACTAGACTTTTCAATCTTGTTTTGATGATAACAAATGAAGGATATATTAACATAAGTTGTTAAGTGACTTTATTTTAGGATTGAATAATCAAAATGCTCTCATGGTTATCACAAAAGAAAGCTTGCAATTAAAGCCAAACAAATGAAAGCTTCCGGGAGTATAGAAGCAGTACATGTCAAAGCTTAAAGGTTATTGGGACTTGAAGTCAAGCTGAACCTCAAAAGATAGACAAAAGAGCTTGCAGACTTAGTGCTTAATGAGTTCATGTTTAGAAAGTCATTTGTAAGTATTTCAATACAAATATTATTTAGAAATATGAAGCTCATTAGGATGCAACAAAGACTTAGAGATTAGTTTTTTAAAACCCTGAAAAATGTTTTTGAAAAGTCACATTTGAGTTTTTCAAATAAAAAAAGGTTTAAAATCTTTAAAAAAAAAAAAGTTTTGAAAAAAAATGACAGGTCAGAATACTCTGAAATTTTTTAGCCGACTGACAAATATAACAAGTTGAATAACTACCCAACCGACTAACACTTTTGAACTGTGTTCAATCTGCTAACTAACAATTTAATGGAATTAATTTCTAGCAGACAGAAAGGTCTCAGCTTCCTGTCCAGCTGACTGTCCCTGTAAAAATACTTACCCAGTCGCCTGTCCAACCGATTGACCCTATGGGAATTTAAATTTTGAACCTTAACGGGAAAATTCTAAAAATTAGTTTTTCAAAAGTGAACATTATAAAAACTTGGTGGACACTCCAAGTAACTTGGAAAACAAGGAAATTCATCCTAAAAAGTATATAAATACTCCTTTAACCCAAGAAAATCACCGAGCATACAAACAAGCAATCAAGCATCCTACTTTCAATCTCTCACAAAGCTCACTCTTTCAAATACTCTTGCTGGGAGAACTCTACTGAATTGTTGCTGATTCATAAGCCTATGGTTCTAATCTACAATTGAGTTTGCTCAATTTCTAAAGAACCTCTGGTGATATCTAATCTTGAGCTTCATACTTTCTATATTAATATTTGATTGAAGTATATTTAGTGCTCTAACTTGTACAAACTTGCTATATTTTGAGAGTGTTCTTGTACACAGATTCTTGTTCTCTTCTTGTTGTACTTTGACGGTTCAAGGCTGATTTGGGTCATTGAACCAAGCGTGGGTTGATCTCTTGGAGAGGTTTCTCTTCTTGAAAAAAAAAAGGTTTTTGTAAAAGGTTTTCTCCGCTAGGAAAGGAGCGTCCATAGTGGAATTGTTTGGTAGTATTGGCCAAAGGCGAGGACGTAGGTTGGGGATAAGCCGAACCTCATAAATTCATGGTGTTCTTCTTTCCCTACTCTTTTAAATTTCAGCACTTTTTATATTGTGTGTGTGTATGCTAAATGCAAGCTGCAGGGATCATTGCTAAATTAAATGGAAGACACTTAAAACAAAGAAAGTACGTTTCAATTAACCATTTGAGGAAACCCACAAGGGAGTATGTTGGTTAATATACGGAAATCTTGATTAAGAGAGCACAATAAATTCATTCCAAAAACAAGGCTTGCATATCATTTATAGGGCTATTGAAATTGCACAAAGTGTTGTAACATTGTGGTTGATTGATTGTTTATTTTAAGTTAAATTGTTTGGTTAAGTTTTTTGTTAACTTGTGGTGTGTTTTAGGATTTGGTTTGTGAATTGATAAAGTTGTATGTTTAATAAAACAAGAAACCTAAGAATCATTAAAAGGAGCCATAAATTTTTCAATAACCCAATTCACCCCCCTCTTGGGATTACTATTCCACTTTGACACTGCTCCTCTCCTTCTTTTACTACATTCGCAGTGTTTGATTACCCTTATTTGTTTTTAGCATTCCCCTTCATCCTTTCTAGGCACTCGGGTTTTATGTGCCCTTTTTTACCGCACTTAAAACACAGCACATCCTTCCTCTTCCTGGATTTGGACAGAGCCCTATGGTTGTTTGATCCAACCTAGGATTTGCCTCTCCCACGATCCTGATTACCCTTCACCATGATCCCTTCACCTTAATTATTATCGCTGTTGACCTTCTTCCTTTGATGGAAACTCAACAGGCCACTTGTGATATCCTCCAACTATAGGGTTTCTTTTCCCTAAGTCAGAGTTGTAACTAGGTTCTTATACATTAGAGACATAGGCAGGGAATTCAACAGTATCAACGCTTTGTCTTCATCCTCGAATTTCACATCAACTTGTTTCAGATCGCCGATGATCTGATTGAAAACGTTGATGTGTTGATTCAAATATGAATCCTCTGCCATCTTAAGCCCATAAAGTCATTGCTTAAGATACAACTTGTTTGATAAAGACTTGGACATGTACCGACTCTCCAGTTTCAGCCAAACTGTCACTGGCGATTCCTCGTCCATGATGTGATACATCACATCATTAGCCAAACACAATCTAATAGTAGCCACAACTTTGGCATCCAACTCCTTCCAACTTGCGTCATCCATATCGTCTGGCTTCTTTTCGTAAAGTGCCTTTACATACCTTGTTGCACCAACACGTCCTTCACCCTTCTCTGCCAAAGCCCAAAATTCCTTGTTCCATCAAACTTACCAACATCGAACTTTTCCAAAGAGATCCCAGCCATTGTGAACCAACAGCTCTGATACCAATTGTTGGGACAATTAGTGTTGTGACACCAATTGTTAGAGTTGAACACGAATCAAAATAACACACAACTCAAACCAATTCAGAACAATTGATGCAAAACAATCAGTGATGAATATACTGATCAAGCAAGCATGAATCACAATCACGCACACAGTAATTGAAAAATAATAGACAAAAGACACAAGATTTACGTGGTTCGGCAATGTGCCAACGTCCATGGGAGCAATGGCTGATTTTCACTATAAGATTATTCAAGCTTACAATTAGGGTTACATAAACATGTATATATATCAACCCTATGCGCACAAGCTTTCAAATCTTAATAGAACTTTGTCAAAATTGAATTTATGTTGCGGTGTTCCATTTTTTTTAATTAGGAAACTCCAAAAATACCTAAAAATTAAGAAAATCTCCTTAAAATTTTCCTTTCTAGATTTTAAATGGGATACATAATAATGCAACATAACTTAGTTGAACCAATAGCCAATACCAATCTTTATATTATCAAACCCCAACCTCCTTCCATTCACTAGAGCAGTGCATTTTGTTGACAATATTTTGAGTCTAACAAATCTTAAAATGCCCAACTAAATGTCTTTGACTACAATAGATTCCCATTTTTAGCATAGAAGTCAAATCAAACCATCAATCCACTAACCAAATCTAAACCTCAACCCTTTCTCTTGCATTTTTAATCCATGCCAATATAAATCCAAGTTTCAAACTCTGACCCTCAATTTAGGAGCTTAAATTTTCAGCTTCAACATTGTCTAAGATACATAGTAATTGGGAGTTTAATTGGACCATACTAAGTCATTTAAGTTGAATATAGCTACTATATGGGCACCAACACTCTCTAAGGTACATAATAATTAGAAGTTCAAGTGATGAAGTTTGATGATTTCTAGATGTAGACTAGATGACTATATTCTCCAAAAAGGTAGAAATGATTCCTGAGATGCTTATTAGAAGCTCAAAATAATAGTTGAGTTAGAGGATTTGAAGTTAATAAACATAAATGTTACCACTAAAAAGGTAATGACGATTTGTAATATGATAACTAGGAACTTAATGGTTGAGTTTGAGGTGTTAAACTTTGTATGAACTTAAGCTACACTACCACAACAGGTGATGATTGTGACACTAGTAAGAGGTAAAAATTAGAAATTTTAGCCTATATAGACAAAAAATTATCTTGTCATGAACATTGTAGTTGAGGATAGTTGCACAATCTAGAGGATAAAAATAGTGCTTAAGGTGGGATTCATAAGCTTTTAAGGGATAAACTAGAGTATCATGTATGTATATAGTGTATATATGATTATCTTAATATGTAAAAGAATTGATTATCATGTGTTGCAACTTATAAATATTTAGATAAAATAATCATTGCATTTTACAACTTCTAAAATTTAGGGTTATGTGTTTTTGTAAATTTTTTTTTTTTTTTTTCATTTGGAGAGCCTACTTTCCAATGGCAAGAAGCTCAAGAAGTATTCTTATTATTGTATTATTATATATAGGGTATGATCACAAGAGTGCATGGATTCAACTACAGTACTAAGGCGTTAAGAGCAATTCAAATTGAAAGGAGGAAGAAGTTAAGCAAATTATATTGTGAGATATCCTATGAGGGGGCAAAATGACATGGTTGTTTTTAAGCCTATTACCATCAAAGATGATTGTGGTCTTCACATTGTCTTGGACCCACAGAATTTATGCCCTAATATATACACTGTAGAACTTTATGTGAAAATCATTCCTCAAAGTACTATTCCTAAAGTTGCTAACCTCGATGATAGGGACATTGGTGCCAATGTAGCCATTTGTAAAAGCACATAGGGACAATCAATTGGAACCTCTTCTTCCACAAGCATATGGTGAGTATCTGAAACAACTATTATGGATTTGAACTAAGTTAGGGGAACATCGTTTGAACTGCCATCTTATGGAATGATAGAGTATGACATGGATGGCCAATATCGGGGAACAGATGTTCCTACTAATTTGTATTTAATCTAAAGCATTACAAATTGATAAAGGGGATGAACATCATGGACAATAATGACTTACTAGACGAGGATGACATGGATCAAGAAACTGTAGAAGGATTGAATGATTTTGGCAATTATGCAAACTGGAATCACAACCCTCCCTTTATCAAATGAGCGAGGATGTGGATGACAGATGGTTTATAGATCAACCTCCAGTGTTGATATGGAGATCATAGATTTTATATGTCAATTTGAGCTCCTTGTTCAGCCTATTCGTTGTGATGAATCACCAAAGTTATGCAAGCGGATGAATTTTGACTAAAAGGATCAGTTGATAGTCGCAGTACGAATTTATCATACTCAAACACACCCAGACTTCTATACGGTGCAGTCTAACTCACAATTATGGGTTGCTAAGTATAAGGAGGAATTTGATTACAAATAGAAGTTGTGTGTCATCTTGTGTAAAAAAAAAAAAAAAAATTTTAAAATCACTCAATATGCTAAATGATTACGCGTCAAAACTGCGTAACTGGGTATCTTAACCAGGGCTTTATGGTTTATATTTTTAATTAAATATCTAAAATTGTCCAATATTTTAATAAAGTGCTAAAATCATCATTCTTGAACTTTATTGCCCTATTTATGAAGTTTTCGTAATTTTTTGTTGCAGGAAAAATCTTGGAAACCAAAACCGACACCTGTTCGTATTTCATACATAACTTTTCCGTCCGAGCTCCGATCGAGACGATTCAAATTTTTGGAGAAAGAAGAAAGGATTATATACAACTTTTGTCTTTTAAGTTTTGTGAGAAACGAGGTCCAGAAGAGTCAGATTTGTGATGAACAGAGAACCAAAAAAAAATGAAAAAATATAATAATTCAAGTCCTTTCAAACTGGCTGGGTCAGATTCATCTTGGCTGGATCCGGGTCTAGGGCTTCCCCCCCTATCCTTTAAATTCCCTTCTCTTCCTCCCCCTGCGTAGGTAGCCCGAGGGCTCCCTATTCTCTCCTTCTCTTCCTCTTTTTCTTCTTCTTCTTCTTCTTCTTCTTCTTTTTGCTATCTCTCTTCCCTTAGCTTCTCTCCTTTCTCACTTTCTCCTTCTCTGGTTTTTGTTTTTCTCTTATCACTCTCTCTTCCTCTCTATCCCAGTTACCTTCCCCTCTCTCCCTTGAACTCTCCTTTGTTTTCTTGCAGCACGACACCAGCCTCTCGATCCCTCTTTTCTTCCCTCAATCTCTCCTTCTCTTCCCCTGTTTTTTTTTTTTTTTCTCTTTTGGTTTGTCATCTTGCTCAACCCCTTTGCTGCAACTCCAGCTCCTCCAGCAACAGCTTCTGTTTCCTATGCAATATCCTCGGTTAACTCTCCTGTGGCACACCAAACCCCAAGCTGCTGTCCCATGAACCAGCCCAAGCCTCCATCCCCGCACCAGCACCGAGCCATCACAGAACAACACCCTCTGTAGCAACCATGGCTGAGCACACTAACGCAAGCAGCCCTTGTCGCAGCAACAGTAGCTTCCACCCTCTCCAGTCACGGCCACCAGCTGAGGGCCATCACAGGATAGCAAACCAGCAGTCGTGGCCTCTGCTGAGAACACCCAAGAGCCACCATCATCCCCTGCAAATTTCTCTCTCTCTCTCTCTTATCTTTTCTCTTTCTTTTATTATTACTAATTAATCAGTTGAATATTGTTAACTTTTTATTTGAGTTTATTGTTATTTTTAGATTTTGAATATTATTTGGGGTGTTTCATTATTATTGAAGTTTAATTATTTTTTTTATTCTCTTTCGGTTTAAATTTTTTCCGTAGATTAGTTTAATGTTCCAAGTTATTTAATTAATTTAGTTAGGGTCAGTTTCGTCAAAGTTCGTATTTTTCAGTTTTGTTAAAGTTCGTATTTTTATTTTTTGGTATCATTCAAAGTTTAGATTTTTGATGCGTTTGCATTTTTGTTCGAGTTCTTGGTTTGAATTATTGATCCATATTAAAGTTTTGATTTTTAGTGTGTGTGTGTGTGTTTGATTGAGTTTCCATTGCATGTTTTAATTCCTTATTTGTAGTTGTCATCTTTAATAATGCGTGTTTAAGTATTTCCTTAAGTAGACTAGGATTTCCATACTTTTTTTTTTTTTAATTTAGTGAATATTAGTTTTAGGGTTTTTAAATTATGTGCCATTTAATTCATCAGAAGTAAAATTGAACAATCTTCAAAACCCTGAATCTGAACTAAGTTTAGTACCTTTTTAATTTCGATTGGAAGAACGTAAAATATGAAATTAAATGCATTTCCTAAGGAGACGATCTAGCCCTTGGGCTTAATATTACATGACAGAACTCCCATACTTGGGATAGCTTTCGAACTGCTCATTTTTCGAGTGAGTCACTAAACTACACACATTCTTGAATCAAATTTTATGGCAGATCAATGCTAAATTACCTCATCCCTAATATCTAAAGATATATAAACATGATTAGGGGAGATGTGTCTACTTCAATCGCTACTTTGAAAGAATTTATAAATCGTCAATTGAAATACTCAATACCATACAAGAAGGTGTAGTTGGGAAAATAGAAAGTGTTGGCCTGACTAGGCTTGTCAATCAGTTTTGATGATAACAAACAAAGGAAATTTTAACTTAGAATGTTTAAGTTTTGATGTTTCAAGAAAACAAGGATCAAGTGTGGACCATCAAGATAAATAAACTATCAAGTGATCCAAAGAGAAGCTTAAAATAGTTCATTATTGATCAAAGCATTGGAAGAAAAAGCTAACTCAAGAAAACATCCAAGGGACTTCAAAAGCAAAAAGAATGAAGATGACCTCAAGCTTAGCTTATAAAGTTTTAGGAAATCCAAATGTGAGTACTTCAAAGTTTAAATATCTATTGAAATATATTTGGAAGCTCTTTAAGAGATCATATGGACTTAGAGACCTACTTAAAAACCCTGGAATAAGTTTTATATAGAATAAAAGAAAGAGAGCAAACCATTTTTTTATTATTGAAAAAGAAAATTCAAAAAGCAATATGTTCAGATGACTGAAGTTCTGATCAGATGCTTGAAGTAACAACTTCAGATGACTACACTTCAGGTTCAGATGACTAAAGAATTACTTCAGACGTCTGAAGAATAAGCTCAGACGTCTGATAATTTTCTTGTGAGAAACAAAAACTGGCAGTAGCAATTCAGATGACTGAACTTGGCCAGATCGTCTGAACCCGACTCTTCGATCATATGAACCCCATCTTCAGTTATCTAACCCTGTGTCTAGTTCATATTTTTAAACAGCTCAGGAACTTCAGATGATTGACCTCGAGTGTTTAGCCATCTGAACACTGTTAACAGGCAGAAATTTTAAAAGTTTTAATTTTTAAATATTCGTTGCTTGGGCTCCAAACTTCTTTAAAATCTTAGGAAACACTCCATGGAAACTTTAGCAATGAGGAAACAAGTTTGATTGCCTATAAATACATGATTTTCTAATGTAAAAAGACACCAAGTTCTGAAAATTGTTCATAAGCTCCCTTGCTCTCAAAGTCTCATCGTATTCATCTCTTGCAAACTGAAAGTGCTGTGATTCTGAGATTGTTATTCATCAATCCCTGAAGTTATACTGCTGATTTATCATATAGAGAAAAGGAAGTTTGGTGAAATCCATTCCTAAGCTTCAAAAGTGTATTTCATTTTTGATATTTATCTTTAGAAGTACATAGTTTAAAATTGTACTAACTTGCTCTTTGTGTGAGCGTTCTTTGTACACAATATTCATATTGTTTCTCTTGTAGATTTTGGACGATTCCAGGTTGTTGGATCGTTGACCAAATGAGGGTATATTGTTTGGAGAAGGCAGGCTCTAGCCTTAACAAAGGAGTGATTGTAATCGTTGTTGTTCCACCTGGTAAAGGAACTGCTATAGTGGAACCCTTCGGTATTTTTCCAAGGGTGAGGACGTTGGCTGTGTTGAAGCTGAACCTTGTAAAATCTTGGTTTCTTTATTCTTCTTTACTTATTACATTCTGTACAGTCTATTTTTGTGTGTATTAAAGTGCAGATAGCAAGGTTTGAAATTAAAATCAAAGGAAGACTCTTGATATTAAGAAAGTACGTTTTGATTAACCATTTGCGGAAACCCAAAAGGGAGTACGTTGGTTAATCTGCAAAAATCTTGATCAAGAGAAGTGCAAACTTCTACAGGACAGCTGATAAAAGTTCTGAAACTCTTGCATGTTTGTTTAAATTGATTACTTTAATGTGTGGGATTGTTTATTTAAATATCAATATCTTGGAGTGTGTTCTTAGTTGATTACTTTATTTTCTTGTTGTTATACTAATACAAGTAAGCTTTAAAAAGGGAATAATTTTTTTTTAAAAGAACCCAATTCACCCCCCTCTTGGGAAGCTATTCCTTATTTCAATTGGTATCAGAGCCTAGTTATAGTAATTCCTAACAAGAAACTATAAAATGATCATATGTCAAATATAGGAGTAGCACCCTTTGGTGAAGGCCAATCATCAACCCGTCTACCAATCTTTTATGGACACAATTATACCTTTTGGAAAAAGAGAATGCAAATATATCTCCAACACATGGATTGAAAAGCATGGGAAGTAGTTATGGATGGAGACCTTATTCCCACTAAGATAGTTGATGGAAAATAGATTCCAAAAGAAAAGAAGGACATGACCGATTCAGATTATAAAATGCTTCAAATCAACTCAAGCACTATAAATGCATTATATTGTGCATTACATGCTAATGAATTTAATAGGGTCATGGCCTACAAAACGGCAAATGAAATTTGGGACAAATTAGAAGTAACATTTGAAGGAACAATTGATGTTAGTGACAATAAGATAGACATGTTAACAAGAAAATATGAAGCATTCAAGATGAATTATGATGAAACAATATAAAGTATGTACACCAGATTTACCCATATAATAAATTTTTTAAGTGCCTTAGGGAAAACTTATACTACCTAAGAAATGATTAGAAAAATTCTAAGAGGTCTTCCCTCCATATGGGAACCAAAGGCTACAACTATTACTGAAGGTATAAACCTTAAGACCACCTCCTTAGATGAACTCATAGGTTCACTTCTTACCTATGAAATGGCCTTAAAAGAAAGGAATCCTGAACCAAAGCATAAAAGATCCATTGCACTAAAAGTATCTAGCCACAACTCTAGCGAAGAGGAAAGTGAAACAAGTGACTTAGATCAAGATGAATTAGCATTCATCACTATGAGACTAGGTAAGTTTTATAGAAGGAATAAAAGATTTCCTAGAAAGCTCAATAAAAAGAAACCTGAAAAAGGAGAGAAAAATAGGAAAGAAAATAAAAGTGAGAATGAACCTCTAATATGCTATCACCGCAAGAAACCAGGGCATATCAAACCATACTGTCCATTGCTCAAGAAAGACAAGAAGAAAAAGAAGGAATCTATGAAGGCCACTTGGGATAACTCAAGCTCTAGCGAGACAGAAAAAGAATCAAGCGGACAAGAAATGGCAAATATATGCTTCATGGTGAATGAAGAAGAAGTAAATTCCTACTACTCTTCAACAAAATCTTGCTGTAAATCTTGTGATGAGTCGTGTGATAGTATGCCTTCCTATAAGGAATTGCAAGTTGAGTTATTTTCTCTACATAAAAGATTCATAAAAATTTCCAAGAGAAATATAACTTTGAAAGATCAAAATAAAGAACTATTGAAGCAACTTGATTCATTCAAAACCACTGAAAATGAAAAAGACTCTTGTATTGAGAAATTCAAAGAGGAAATAAATAAAATAACTCAAGAATTAGGAAAAACTCATAAAGATAATTTGAATAAAAAGAATTTAGAAGTAAATGAACTTAAGAAATTAGTAGAGGATAAGGAGAAAATCATATATAACTTTACCAAAGGTAAAGATAATTTTGAAAAGATGATTGGATAGTAAAGGCTACATGGAAATAAAGATAGGATAGGTTATAATGGTAAAACAAATAAAAAGAATAAGAAATTATACATGGGATACTTTGTCAAGGAAGCCAAGCACTATGCTAGCACTTCCTCAAACAACAAACATGAACACACCACTTGCTATACGTGCAAAACTAAAGGTCACATAATGTTCGATTGCACACTAAAAAGAAAGTATGTTAAAGTGTAAGGAGAATGGAAAGTCAATAATGGAACTAACAAAAAAATAAAGAAAGTTAAAAGAATTTGGGTTACAAAGACTAACACAATGAATCCTCCATTATAGGTATGTTTTAGGACAACATCGTCAATGGATAAGTGATACTTGGACAACGGGTGTTCAAGGCACATGATTGGTGATAAGACCAAGTTTACCTCTCTAAGACAAAAGGATGGAGGATATGTCACCTTCAGTGACAATGTCAAAGGTAAAATAATTGGCATTGGAAAAATAGGTAAAAAACCTTCTCTCACCGTTGACAATGTTCTATTAGTAGAAGGATTAAAACACAATCTTTTAAGCATTAGCCAATTAAGTGACAAAGGGTTTGAAATAACCTTTAAGAAAGAAAAAATGTGTTATCCAAAATCTTAAGAATAATGAAACCATGTTTATAGCTAATAGAATAAATAATGTTTATTGTATAAATCTTAAGAACTTAGTAAATCAGAATGTAACTTGTTTGGCAGCAATGAATGAAATAAGTTGGCTATGACATAGGAAACTAGGACATGCTAGCATGAACTTATTATCCAAATTATCAAAGAAGAATCTTGTGAAAGGATTACCAAATACCAAATTCATAAAAGACAACATGTGTGATGCATGCCAAAAGGGAAAACAAGTTAAAACAAGCTTCAAAAAGAAAAAGTACATTTCTACTAAAAGACCCCTACAATTATTACACCTAAACTTATGTGGTCCAACTAGAACCTTAAGCCTAGGAGGTAAACAGTATGCATTTGTTATAGTAGATGACTACTCAAGATTTACTTGTGTATTATTCCTAACAAACAAAGAGGATGCCTATAACATGTTAATCACCTTATGCAAGAAATTACAAAATGAAAAGGGTTATAATGTAACAAGCTTTAGAAGTGATCAAGGAAGGGTGTTTAAGAACAAAGAGGTTGAAAAATTCTATAATGAATATGGAATAAATCATTATTTCTCAGCACCTAGAACTCCACAACAAAATAGAGTTGTAGAAAGAAAAAATATAACCTTACAAGAAATGGCAAGAATAATGATAAATAAAAATAACCTACCTAAATACTTTTGGGCAGAAGCTGTGAATACAACATGTTATATTGTGAACAAAGTATCTATAAGATCAAGTATAGACAAAACCCCATATGAACTATGGAAAGGTAGAAAACCTAATATTTCCTACTTCCATGTATTCAAATGTAAATGTTTTATCCTCAACACAAAATATGATCTAGGAAAGTTTGATGCAAAATCTGATGAAGGCATCTTCTTAGGTTACTCTACGAATAGCAAAGCCTATAGGGTTTATAATAGAAGATCCCTTACTATTATTGAATCAACACACATAACATTTGATGAGACAACTAATTATGACAATAAAGCTAAGCTCGATGAGAAAGAAGAGATTTCACAAAGAGAAGAAGAGCTTGAAATAAAAGAAGAAAAAAATAATGAAGTTTCAAATGAAAACATCATAGAAAATCTAGAACTTCCTAAAGAATGGAGATATGCCAAAAGTCACCCAAAAGAACAAATTCTTGGTGAAACATCAAAAGGAATAACCACTAGAGCCTCATTGAAAAATATTTGCAATCATTATGTATTCTTGTCTCAAGACGAACCCAAGAACAATGAAGAAGCCTTAAAAGATGACTCTTGGATTATAGCTATGCAGGAGGAACTAAATCAATTTGAAAGAAGCCAAGTATGGGAACTTATACCTAAAGCCAAAGATAAATCAATCATAGGAACAAAATGGGTGTTTAGAAATAAAAAGGATGAAAATGGGGTGGTTATAAGAAATAAAGTTAGGCTAGTAGCACAAGGTTATAATCAAGAAGAAGGTATTGATTATGATGAAACCTTTGCACCAATAGCAATAATGGAAGCAATTAGGATGCTTCTAGCTTATGCAACCCATAAAGATTTTAAATTATACCAAATGGATGTAAAGAGTGCATTCTTAAATGGATATATAAATGAAAAAGTATATGTTAAGCAACCTCCAGGTTTTGAAAATTCAAAAAATCCAAAATATGTATTTAAGTTAACAAAAACTTTATATGGTTTGAAACAAGCTCCTAGAGCTTGGTATGAGAGGCCAAGCAAATTTTTGCTCAAGAATGAATTTTCAAGAGGAATGGTAGATAGCACCTTATTTATCAAAACTAAAAACATAGAAATGCTGATTGTTCAAATATATGTGGATGATATTATATTCAGAGCTGCAAATGAAGAACTATGTAAAGACTTCGCCATATGTATGCAAAAAGAATTTGAAATGATTATGATGAGGGAGTTAAATTATTTTCTAGGATTACAAATTAAATAAGAAAATAATAGGACATTTATAAATCAGACTAAATACATTAAAGATATGCTTAAAAAGTTTGATATGGAACAAAGCAAACCTATAGGAACCCCTATGAGTACATCAACAAGCCTTGATAGAGATGAAAAAGGAAAACAAGTGGACATGAAACACTATAGAGGAATAATTGGGAGTTTATTATATCTAACTGCTAGTAGACTAGATATTATGTTTAGTGTATGTATGTGTGCAAGGTTTCAGTCAGCACCTAAAGAATCACATCTAACAGCCGTTAAGAGGATACTTAGGTGCCTTCTAGGAACACTTGATCTAGGTTTATGGTATCCAAAGGATATTGATTTTGACATGATCAGCTATTCTGATGCTGATTATGCTGGATCCAAGCTTGATAGAAAAAGTACAAGTGGCACATGACACTTCCTAGGACAATCCTTAGTATCATGGTTCTCAAAGAAACAAAACTTAATAGCCTTCTCAACCGTCGAAGCTGAGTATGTTGCAGCCAGAAGTTATTGCGCACAAATTTTGTATATGAAACAACAATTAAAAGACTTCAATCTAGAGTATAAAACAATTCCAATAAAGTGTGATAGCACAAGTGCTATAAATATATCCAAAAATCCAATTTCACACTCAAGAAACAAACACATAGACATAAGGCATCAATTTTTGAGAGACCATGTTCAAAAAGAAGATATAACACTGGAATTCATTAATACAAGTGACCAATGGGTAGACATTTTTACAAAACCCCTAAGTGAAGAAAGATTTATATATATTAGAAGAGAACTTGGATTAATACACAGCAGAGAAGTGTGTTAGAAAAGTAATTTCAAAATTGTTTTGATCTTCGGTCGTCTAAACTAGGAACTTCAGATGACTTAACACTGTAGCAAAAAGGTTCAGATGATTGAACCTAGAACTTTAGACGTCTAGGAGGCTACTGACTCTTAAAATTCCGGATCTAAAAATCTTCAGATCACTGAGGATAATCCTCAGTCATATGAAGTCACGAGATTTAAATATAACTATCAACTTAAAACCCTAATTTCAGTCTTCTGAAGTTTGTTGCTTAACTCATCCGAACCTCTTCCTCTCCATTTCTTCTCACTCTCACCCAGAAATCACTCAATCTGAAGCTTGTTCCTCTCTTCTAAGGATCATTCTACGATATTTAGGGCTTCTGCAATCAGGTATCTACATCAAACATGCCTCGTATCAAGCACACTGCCAACTGAGGTTCTTCATCCGGAAAAGAGGCACAAAATCTCAACAAATGGCTTGTTGCTCCCCAAGCTAAGCTTCGATACCATGCGTCTATTGGCACCACAAACCCCATTCTTGGTAAAATTTTGGATGTCTCATTCTTAAATACTGAATTTCCCAATATATTTCTTTATTCCAAAATATAGGGTGGTTTGATTTTGTGACCCAACAACCAAAAGGCATCTTTCCTCATCTTATCAAAATATTTTATGCCAATATGACTAATGAAAATGGGATTGTTTCTTCTGAAGTAAAAGGAAAGAAAATCTTATTGAATTCTGAGATATTGTCTCTTATTTTCAAAATTACTCCAGGCGATTTTAATTGTCCACTGTTTACTCAATCCTGGATTCTAGAACAAGGGTTTACTCTTGAAACTTTCCTTTCATTAATCATGGAAAATGAACCGAGTTATTTTGGGCATCCTCCTTTGTACAAACAACTAAGAAGCCCAAATTTTACACAAAATAGTTGCAAATAGCATCCTACCCAAGCAAGGCTTTTTTGATCATCTTTCCTACATTGAGTGTTTTGTTCTTTGGTTTCTTCTCAAAGGGAAAAAACTAGACTTGGCCAGCTTAATTATCAGATGGATGTGGGCCAAACTAGAATCCTACCAAGTTGTCCTTCCCTATGGAGGTGTCCTTACTTTCCTTTTTTCTCTTCTCCATGTCTCAAATAACTTTGAATTCTTTATAAAAAGAACCCGCTATGATTTGTTTAATGAGACCTCTTTGAAGCAAATGGGGTATGAAAAAGGTAGCTCTAGTTGGTATTTGAAATCAAGTAGGATTCAGCACGTTTCTACAGCAACAACCCCAGCCTCAGCCTCAGCCTTAACAGTAGCTCACTCCTCTCCCACACAAGATCTAGGATCCTCTCATGATGCACCTTCATGGTTCTTATCATTCCAAAGGGACTTCTCTAGTTTTTCACATGAAGTCCACACTGGGCTACAAAATATTAAAGGAAAGGTTACATCCCTTAATCAGTGCATCACTCACATAGAGAAGTATTAGGCTAGATCTTCTAGGGCAAGTGATCCAATGGATATAAGCTCTGCTCCTCATAGTGAAGATGATAATTCTAATGAAGAAACTGAAGAAGATGGTTCTGCCAGAGAAGGCAATCAAGAAGAAGAAGAAGGTTCTGAAGAAGAAGGAAGCCAGGAGGAAGAAGAAGAAGAAGAAGACTAGGGTCTTTAGGAAATACCTAGTATAGATTACAAGTTAATATGTAAACTTTTTGAATGTAACCTATATGTTTTGCAGCAATGGTGTTTTGACTCAGATGTTGTACAATCTCTTGCTGCAAACTTTTTGCTTATGTAAACCTTTCTTTGATGATTATAAAACTAACTTTCTTATTACTTATTTGTTCTTTTTGAATAATGACAAAGGGGGAGAAAGTGTTGTGTTGTTAGCAAGGATAAAAAGAATACATAGACATGTCAAAAGTAAATGAAATATGAGAAATGAAAATTAACAAAGAACATTTAATCTATTTTGGATGCTTGGATAAAATGCCATGGTTCCTATTCTATTAATCTGTATTGGATGCTTATGGTAAGGGGGAGTATTTTTTTTTTCAAGGAAACCATTATCTTTGCACCTTGTTTGTCATCATCAAAAAAGGGGAGATTGTTGGCCTGACTAGGCTTGTCAATCAGTTTTGGTGATAACAAACAAAGGAAATTTTAACTTGGAATGTTTAAGTTTTGATGTTTCAGAAAAATAAGGATCAAATGTGGACCATCAAGATAAATAAACTATCAAGTGATCCAAAGAGAAGCTTAAAATAGTTCATTACTGATCAAAGCATTGGAAGAAAAAGTTAGCTCAAGAAAACATCCAAGGGACTTTAAGAGCAAAAAGAATGAAGATGACCTCAAGCTTAGCTAATAAAGATTTAGGAAATCCAATGTGAGTACTTTAATGTTTTAATATCTATTGAAATATATTTTGAAGCTCTTTAAGAGATCATATGGACTTAGAGACCTACTTAAAAACCCTGGAATAAGTTTTATAAAGAATAAAATAAAGAGAGCAAACCATTTTTTTATTATTGAAAAAGAAAATTCAGAAAGCATTATGTTCAGATGACTGAAGTTCTGATCGGATGCCTGAAGTAACAACTTCATATGACTAAACTTCAGGTTCAGATAATTGAAGAATTACTTCAAATGTCTAAAGAATAAGATCGGACGTCTGAAGATTTTCTAGTGAGAAACAAAAACTGGCAGTAGCAGTTCATATGACTGAACTTGGCCCTCGATCGTCTGAACCCTACTCTTTGGTCATCCGAACCCCATCTTCGGTTGTCTAACCCTATGTCTAGTTCATATTTTTAAATAGCTCAGGAACTTCAGATAACTGAACTCGATTGTTCAGCCATTTGAACACTATTAACAAGAAGAAATTTTAAAAGTTTTAACTTTTAAATATCCGTTGCTTGGGCTCCAAACTTCTTTAAAATCTTGGGAAACACTCCATGGAAACTTTAGCAACAAGGAAACAAGTTTGATTGCCTATAAATACATGGTTTTCTAATGTAAAAGACACCAAGTTCTGAAAATTGTTCATAAGCTCTCTTGCTCTCAAAGTCTCATCATGTTCATCTCTCGCAAACTAAAAGTGTTGTAATTCTAAGATTGTTGTTCATCAATCCCTGAAGTTATATTGCTGATTTATCATATGGAGAAAAGGAAGTTTGGTGAAATCCATTCCTAAGCTTCAAAAGTGTATTTCATTCTTGATATTTATCTTTTGAAGTACATAGTTTTGAATTGTACTAACTTGCTCTTTGTGTGAGCGTTCTTTGTACACAATATTCTTATTGTTTCTCTTGTAGATTTTGGACCATTCCAGGTTGTTAGATTGTTGACCAAACGAGGGTATATTTTTTGGAGAAGGTGGGCTCTAGCCTTAACAAAGGAGTTATTGTAATCGGTGTTGTTCCACCTGGTAAAGGAACTGCTATAGTGGAACCCTTTGGTATTTTGCCAAGGGCGAGGACATAGGTTGTGTTGAAGCCGAACCTCGTAAAACCTTGGTGTCTTTATTCTTTTTTACTTATTACATTCTGTACACTCTATTTTTGTGTGTATTAAAGTACAGATAGCAGGGCTTGAAATTAAAATCAAAGGAAGACTCTTGATATTAAGAAAGTACGTTTTGATTAACCATTTACGGAAACCCAAAAGGGAGTACATTGGTTAATCTGCGAAAATCTTGATTAAGAGAAGTGCAAACTTCTACAGGGCAACTGATAAAAGTTCTGAAACTCTTGCACATTTGTTTAAATCGATTACTTTAATATGTTGGATTGTTTATTTAAATATCAGTATCTTGTAGTGTGTTTATTAGTTGATTACTTTATTTTCTTGTTATCATACTAATACAAGTAAGCTTTAAAAAGGGGATAAATTTTTTTTAAAAGAATCCAATTCACCCCCCCCCCTCTTGGGAAGTTATTCCTAATTTGAGAAAGTCATTGCAGAAGTCTTTCTACTAAAATGGATATCTCATACCAAACTTTGTCAAAGTGGATGGACGCGATGTGCACCTATAACCCCGATGCCATAATGAAGTGGAGGTGGATAATATTCTTGAGCAAGAAAATTATGCCATATTGGCATTTTTATTTTGGTCTCTTGCAACATCAATAGAGGGATTTTGCCACTATTTGCCCATTATATTTATAGACAGTACACACTTGTATGGTAAGTGTAAAAGCAAGCTTCTAATCACTACGACTCCTGATGCAAATGGGTAAATATTTTCCCTTGCATTTGCCCTTGTGCAAAAGGAGAGTTTCGATATATGGAATTGGTTTCTAGGATGCCTTCATTATGTCACTAATAAAAATAATATTTTCTTGATATTATATAGGCATGTAGGTATAATAGTCGTGCTCCAAAGAAATCCTTATTGGCAACCACCTCATGCCCATCACCAATTTTGCCTTCATATTATCGTCAATAACTTCAACAGCAAGTCGAAGATTCCACAAGCAAATGGCAGAGCAAACAAGGAAGGAACACCAAATCAGAAAATTTGACAAGTGGATGGAGAAGATAATTATCGAAGGTGGGCAAACAACAAAGTCATTTTTTTACTAGATCCCTCCTTATATAAGGACGCAATGTCACAAAGGTGGGTGAAGGTACAGGAACATGACGACTAACTTCATGGAGTGTTTTAATACTATCCTTAAAGAAGTGTGCGGTCTGCCAATAACACATTGTCCAGTTGATGTTTCATTGTGGCGCCCATTATTTCAATGGTCAATGGGAGGCAACTTGCAAAGCAATTGCAGCATGTGATGGATATACCCTACACATCACATTGTTTATGGAAAGAAGAAAGATTAGGGCCACTAGACATTGAGTCACCACATTTAACCGGTCAAAAGCATAACAAGGGTCACACAAGGGCAACAATGTTTAAAATCTCAGCATCCTTGAACAACAATGCTTATGTGAAAGTGGCAAAATTTACACTTCCATTGCTCCCATCTACTAGTTGCATGTGCAAAGACACGATTAATGCATCATGTCCTTGTTACAAAAATATGAAAGTTTGTAATTTTGTAGTTATTTTCATGTTCCTCCAAACTCGTAGGGGTTACCTAGTCTTCTAAATAGTTGTAATTAATACTCCCTTCATATTACTAAAATAATGACCTATATGTCATGGACGTAGGTTTTGTTGTCAAGCCATGTATAGATGTATACTACTATGTAGTTGCCCTCTAATTGTTCTTTCTTCTTCATAGAAATGGCATGTAGTTTGTGAATGGGTTGGGAAAATGCAAAAAAAAGCCATCATCTTCGCACTACACTCCAAAAGATGTTTGAAGGAATGAGAAAATATTGTGTCTCAGGAGCCACTTTGTTTATTCATTAAATCCTACCAACCAATAATCCTTATATACTATTTCTACAATGAATGCAAAGTAGGATTTCCATCTTAAGGAGGCAAACACTGTGCCTTCAAAGTTACAACTACTAAATGCTCTAATTCTCAAACAAAGGACGTTGTCTATTGAACGAGATGCTTATGCTTTAAAGAGACGGGCACTATATTTAATTTGTGAAGAAAACAATTGAATGTAAACCAATCATTTTGAGAGGATATTGTATGTTACTGAATAACAATGTGTGAGCTTGACTGATGATTTTTGGGCATGCATCTTGAATGATTTAACTTGCCACTTAAACAGTTATGTTCCTCATAAGGAGGACATTATTTGATATCAATAACCTAATCTCAATTTATTTTCTTATATTTCACCATTTTAGTTAATTTGAGATATGTATTAATCTTTTATTCTTCGCAACATTGATCCAAAACTAAGTGACCATTTCATGCTCACATTGCGTGATGAGCACCACTTTACTCAAGCATGGGTAGAGTGCATGTAGAGCCACTATATTGTGCAGTGGCATACAATTCATAGAGTAGTTGTTTGATGTGAATGAGTGCATCATCAACTAGATACGGGATGTAAGGTTCTAGGACTTATACCATATTAGCTATATCCAACTCAATTGGCATCTAATCATCGCATTTGTTGAGTTATGGAGGCTAGAGATGCACATATTACACCTTCTCCAAAGTGAGGCCATGATCACACTACAGGACGTGCGATTATGTTTGGATTCCTTATTGATGAGAGGTCTGTTATTGATCATACATGTGGATCAACAAAGGGGGACCATTAAGAACAACAGACATTGTGTTATATGTGTCAGCTTTTCGGGGTTACCCTAATAGATGGTGGCATATATGGTTCATGCATCAAGATAAGGTTCTTGCTAAATCATTTTCGCCAAATTACTTGACATTGCAAATGAATAAACTATGGTATTTTATGCATGTACACAAATTTTGTGGTTGATTTGTGGCACTTTCTTCTGTGATGTCTTTGGGCAGCTACAACATCTTATGCTCCTACCACTACTAGAGGATCTGATGTAGGTGCATACATATCGGGGTTCAACTATGCTCATGTGGTTGTATATAGAGATATGTGTCATGTAAGACATTCATCAAAGAAGGAGATTGGAAGTTCTCTATGTCTCCTTTAGATATGGGCATGGAAAAGATTCTCATCTCTAGCTCCATCCTACTTGGGTGAGCTCCATATTCAGAAGGATGCAAACAATTATCTTATGTATCAATTACAATTTGCATACAGGTTAGTTTTAATTGCCTTTGGATTTAACATTGTTTATGATATTAACTGTTACTTAATATCACACACATTATAATATTTTTCTATGCATTTCATGTACAAGTGGGGGGATGATATAAGGGCTCCCTTCGTTGCTTAGCACACCTTACCATGGTTCAGGTTCAAGCTGGACATGTACCGCGAGTAGGAGGTATTATTATGTTTAATAAAAGTTTGAATGCATAACATATATTTTATATATTTTTTTATGATAAGGTATATACAATTAACTAACCTTCTTTTAACTTATGTCAAACTCATTTGGAGATTGTATAGTTATGACGTTGTATAGGACCTACTCGTCAATTGTCATGATGGGAGTGACTTGTGGATAGCTCGGGTGCCACTTATATACTTTCACAAAGTAGAGTAATACCTGCCTAGTCCTATCTTTCATCAGTTCTGTTATAGATAGGACATTCACGATCTATTGAACACATTGCAGATACAGGAACAATGTTGTGACCTATATTATATTTATGGTCATGGTCAAGGGGCCATGGATTGGAGATCTTTTCACAATTGGTGGGTGGACTTATGGGAGAATCAAAGGGAGCATATCATCATTTTAGAGGTGGAGAACAATCTTATGCCTACAGATGACCCATACTTCTTCTAGTATAGTCCATTACCTAGCACTTCTTAAATAGGACAACACATGTACATATGAGCCTCATAATTATACATTGACACATAAGTTCAACTATCGTTATATATTTCTTTTTAAAATGTATTTTTCTTGTGTTTTCAAAGTAGGCTGACATACTACATGAGGTCGAGGTGGTGTCTCTAGATCAGTATGTACAAAGCTTGGTAAGGGATAGGTTGACAATCATCCACAAGGATAGACAGTGAGGACATATTCTCCACCTCCTCCCCCTACATGACAACCAGGTGGAGGGTAAGGAGTTTTAGCCCATGAAGGGCGTCCTCGATGTAGGGATGGTGGTGGACACATCACATTTAGCTCGATTTTGGAGGAACTTTTATTTGCAGAGAGGTAGGATCTCTTTGGCCCTTCAGTAGCCTATGCCTCTTTGACAAGACCTAACTATTGCAAGCCTTCCACTAGTACAACATATGCCTTGTATATGCCTTCATCTTTGTATCTAGAGTATAGTGAGCCCTCCAATAGTACCTTATATGTCTCTTTTCACACCGCTAACCCCCCCCCCTTCACTAGTAGCCTATATAAGTCTACTATCACCCCATCCACAACCTTCATGTGTGACTTGAATTTAGATTTCGAGGACATGGGTGGACTAGCCATTCCATCACTTTGTCAGCCTACTTCATTGCCTCAGTCATCTCCCTCTCCCTTCCATATGTTTGATGATATAGTAGTTTAGTCTGGACATGGTAGGTGTAGGGGACAACAACGAGATATAGGAGAGGCAATGGACATTGGTGGATAGTGAGGACATAAACGTCTACCTACACAATAAAGGAGCCGACCACCATGCAACACCTGAGTAGCCATAGTTATACTTATTTTGTTTGCTTGTAACTATGACATTGTTTAGTACATCACTTCACTTTTTATATATTACCTTTCTATCTCATATATATATATATATATCACTTGTATAGTTGTTATGCTTATTTATTGGTTGTATACATGTACACGAAATTATTTAACTATAAATAACTTCATTAATATTTGTGTAAGTTATGATTGGGAAATACTCCTTTTGATGGCAACACTCTTCTAATGATTGAATTTTCTAGTTGATCTGTTTGGAAAAATGCCACCTAGTTGAACATGAGTGAATAAGTGGATTATGTATCGTGATTCTTTTTGATTGTGTATTGCTTTTTTGAAGAAATTTTTCCTACTTAAAAGATATATGAATAAAAATCGGAATATTCAATTTTTAGAAGAAATTTTGCCAAAATTTTCAAATAATTTGTTCACACTATGAATGTGAATGTTGTAAGCGTGAATGTTTTGAAACAACTTTGTGCTTATAATTGTTTTGCTATAAATTCTTTCACTTTTAACAAGTGCGAATAAAAATAGGCATCTCTGATTTTTAGAGAAAATTTTGCCAATTTTTTTTATAGAATTTGTTTGTATTATGAATGTGCTTGTGTGTGGGTATGAATGTTATGAAACAACTTTGTTCTTATAACTGTTTTGGTGTGAATTCTTTCACTTTTAATTGGTGCCAATAAAAATGGGTCTATCTACTAATTTTTTTTCACAATTTGTCTATAGTATGAATGCTCATCTTCTGGGTATGAATGCTGTGAAATGACTTTTCATTTTTAGGGGATTCTTGAATTTTTAACAAGTGCAAATAAAAATATGCATATCCAATTTTTAAAGGAGACTACCAAATTTATTTCATAGTTTGTCCATACTAACTTGTAAAATTATTGTAAAATAGGAAATAATCAAATGCAACCTTATTATATTATAATTATAAGAACATACAAAAACTAAATAGAATAATTATAATAAATGGAATATGGAAAGTCTAAAGTTCAACAACTTTAGTCCTCCCCATTGTCATTATCATACTCATATAGACATCTTGAAATCTAATAGGTATATCAAGGCTCCTCTCGACCTTTAGGTACTATGATAAATCCTAGTTGTTGTCAAACACCTACTCTGTAGCTGATTGATAGAGAGAACATCATACTTGTCGAAACAAGATTATATTGTTCTCACGATGCAAATGTCACACTGCTTTGGCGAGTTCAATCCAATCTCATAAGAAGTCCCACCATATGTAATAACCCGAAAAATTACTGGAATTAAATAATAAAAGAAGAGGGAAAGGAAAATTTTTAAGAAGGACTTAAAGAGGGTCTCGTCGACGAATGCAAGATTTCATCGACAAGTACTATACTGGAGTTCGTTGACGTAGACACGTGTTTCATCGATGAGAAGATACTGAGAAGGGGGTTTTGGCAATTTGAAATTCATCGATGAGGGGTTCAGGTTCATCGACGAACTTCCTTCATGGACTCATTGACGAGATGACATGTCTCGTCAACGAATCTGAGTCTATAAGTAAGCTTAAAACCGGATTTTAAGTGAAAAATATGCAGGAATTCTCACTTTCTCTCTCTAAATGACCCTCTCCCCTTCTCTCTTCTATTCCGGCTTCGTTTCTCACCGATTCGACGATATGAGGCCACCACGATGCTCCTAGGAAAGTTCTCTCCAAATCTGCTAGAGTGGATAGTTGATGGGGCTAACTTGAACTCCATCCCAAATTCAGGATAAGGTTTTTATTTAGTATTTGCCTTCCCCATAGTTATAGAAAATGTAGAAGTTAAAGAAATACTAAAGTTTTGTTCTGAGAGATGTTACTTTCAGGGTGTTGAGCAGGGAACCCTACAGGTGTAGGACCAGATACAATAGGGGCTTTTCCATAATTAGGTAAGGGAAATATGCTATGCTAGAAATTTTTAGTAAAGTTATCAGAAATGTTATGCATACTTATATGTCAGTTTATTATCCAAATTTTCAGAATATAAGTTTTTAATATTTGTGTGGCTTGAGTAGATATTTTCTTGATATAGAATTTATATAGTTTTTCCCAGAATATCATAATTTACAATATATATACAAATATAGACAGATATTTATCAGACAAATATTATAGATATTTTTCTAGATTAGTATGTTGCAGTAATTATAGAATGTCATGTTTCCTAAAACCATAACACAGATTCACAGATTATATAGTCAGATATACAGTTATAACAGTCAATTACTATAAATATGCTATATAGATGTTATAATATTTCCAATTCAAATTTATAGTGTTATGGTTATTTTGGAAACATGATGAAAATAGTAGGAAGAATATAGTAGTATATATATATACAGTATCAGATCCCTGATGAAATATTTCAGACAGATTCAATGAACATAGCACGGTACTGTTGCTATTTTCATATTAGAGTGCAACCACATATCTCAGATAGTATGTAGGTACAGTCAACCGCACTCAGAGAGCTTGCAGACTCCCCAGAACTCTAGGTTGAGGGGGCCTAGTTTGATGAGGTAGTTTTCTAGTTCCGTGCTTAGGAGAGGATGCAGTTTGGTTGGATTGAGGAAGGGTAGAGTATAGTTGACTTACCTGGTAGGCCAACCAAAGTTAATTCCAGCCTACGAGCCGCACAACCCTGTCATAAGGGGTCAAATCATGACATACGATTTTCTAAGGAAAAATCTCAATTATGTATTGTGACAACTCGAATAAAAATGGAATTTAAATAATAAAGAGGACGGGAAATGGAAAAGAGGAAGGGAAATGGATTCGTCGACGAGGGTATAAAAGAATTTGTCGATGAAGACAGGATTCGTCGATGAGAAAATACCCGAGAGAGGTTCTGAGCCGACTGAATTTTGTCGACAAGGACTGAATTTCATCAATGAAATTATTAAAGGATTCGTCGACGAATGACGTGGCTCGTCAACGAATCTCCTGTTCTATAAATATCAAAATTCAATTTTTTTTAACTTCACCATTAAGCAATATCTCTCCTCTCTCTTTTCCCTTCGGTTCTCTCCCTCTCTCTCATCGATTTTGGGCCGAATTTACGTCGGCTCGACAATCCGAAGTCACCACGACGCTCCTAGGGAAGTTCTCTCCAAATTTGCCAGAGCGGATTGCCAGTGAAAGCAAGTTGGAAATCACCCCAAGTTGAGGTAAGGCTTTTAATAGGAAATGATGTACATGTAGAAATACTGAAGTTTAATACTGAGAGTTTTCATTTTCAGGGTATTGGTCAGGAAATTCTACGGGTGTTAGCCTAGAATATTTAAGAGGCTTTCTCAATAGTCAGGTAAGAAAATAAACTAAAGCAGTTATTTTCATGCAAATTATTATTATTTATGAGAAAAGTTATTTTCTAGAAAGCATGTATTATATCTATAGATTATAAAGGAAATATACATTTGGGAAAAATACTGCTAATATGTTGAAATGAATATATATATGTATGAGATGCCAGAAATCATGATTTTTAGAATACAATGTATGGTTTTATACGGCAAATGTGTGGCATGAATATTATTTTACATGGAGAAATATTATGATATGATAATGATATGAATGAAGTGTGATTTGAGAAATTATGAAAGAATACAGTACATTATGATGTTGGAAATACATGATAAATAGATTATTTTAAGAATGATATACAGATATGAAATGATTTTGGCGCGAGGCCTTATTTATGTATGATTTTGGTGCGAGGCCATATTTATGTATGATTTCGGCGTAAGGCTGTATTTATGTATGATTTCGGCACGAGACTGTATTTACATACGATTTTGGCACGAGGCCATATTTATGAAATGTTCAGTGCGAGGCCGCATTTATGAAATTATGAAAGATGCTATAGTATCATGTACTATATGTTATTAGAACCTGGATGTTAGTTTAGTTCAGTTTAGGAGCACGGTACTGTAGCTATATATAGATCAGATATCTATGTTTAGATTAGTGCTAACCACCCCACAAGGGGGTGGGAGATGGATAGTAGATGTGGCTTTTAGTAGAATGTGGACGTCCACCTGGCAATCTGATCAGGGTGTGGTGGGCCTATCGTACTTATAGACATATTTTTGACTCGGCAGTGGTCGATCAGCCATTGTCGGGTCCCGCCTTGGGGTGCACAACTCGTCATGGGGGGTAATATATGACATTAGCTAGCTATTCATCCTGGGTATATTTTCAGTATTATCAGTTATAACAGATGTTTCATGTACGATATGACTTATTTAAAAATATGAAAGCATGTGATTATTCAATATGATATGATGACCGTTTACGAAAATATGAAATGTACTGTATATGTATACTTGCATTAAATGTTCATGTTGCCACACAGTTTTATTTAGTTTATTTTTCCTTACTGAGAAGTGTATCACCCATGAACTAAATTAATTTTTTAGGAGACCCTGAGATACCGGTGGGTCGTGACCACCGTTGAGTCAGTGATATATTACCCCATTAGGAGGGTAAGCAATGTACTAGGATCAGAATTATTTTGGTTATGGGATCCTAGATATATTTTGTAATATTTTGGAAGAATGTAAATAAATACAGTATTTTGGGAATGTAGATAACTTTAGTATTATGTTTATAGTGGATGATTGAGATTTTATATTTATTGCTGCTTAGGTTTTCGCTGTGATTAACAGGTGTCCTCGTTACCACGGGTTTGGGTTGACTCTTCCATTTATTGTGTTACATTTTATATTAAGGAATTTGAGGTCGTTAGAGCTTGTTATCAGAGCCTAGGATACTAGGTTCTGTAGATTCTAGAGTGTAGCAGTAATAATACTAGAGTATAGGATAATGGGATTTGAGGTCTGATTTTGTAGTCTAGATGCAAGACTTCCATGGTGGTTTGTGTGATTTTCCTGGGGTGACGATTTCAGGAAAGTCATGGTAGACTATTGTTGGGTTAGGTATCTAGGTTGCAGGATTGAACCTTGAATTAAGATCAGGAGTGACGAGTTAATTAGGAGAATATACTATATGGGTTGAGTGATATGCATAATGAAGGGGTTTTGAGTTAAGTTATTTGTTTTCAGGATGGACCTTGGTGGCAATAGTGCCCACACCAGTGGAAGTGAGGGTGCTAGACCCTCAAGCGCTGCGGGTAGTGATTCAGATGTCGTCTTACGCAGCGTGGCATAGCAAGTTATGGAAGAAATTGCCAAGAGTTCAAAGGAACAGGGTGGTCCATCGGCAGGCCACGGTAGTTCAATCAAGAAATTTATAAAGATGAATCCTCTGGCTTTCTCAGAAGGAACGACTCTTACAGTTACTGAAAACTGGGTGCAAAAGATAGAAAATGTATTTGTGGTGCTGTAGTGTTCAGAAGAGCAGAGGATACTATTTTCCACATATAAACTGACTAGAAAGGCTGAGAGATGGTGGTCGGTGGTGAGATTATCAGAGCAACAGAGGACAGTACCTATGGAGATGACATGGGAGTGGTTTAAAGAAATATTCTTCGACAAGTATTTTCCAGCCTCGTCCAGGGAAGCTAAGATTGAAGAGTTCCTGAATCTGAAGCAGGGACAGCTATCAGTGCAGCAGTATGCAGTGAGGTTCATCTAGCTATCCCTCTTCCCCCTGTACATCATTCCAGATGAGGCAAACAAGGTACAGCAATTTGAAAGAGGACCGAGGAGAGAAATATACAAACAGGTATTGATACTAAATTTGTAAGACTTCGTTGAGCTGGTTGACCGAGCCATTATAGCAGAAATTGGTGATCGGTTGGAGGTTAAGGAACAGAGACAGAAGAAGAGATTTGCACCTTCCGGTTCCCAGCAGGGAGTCGGCCGTGTTGCGTGGAAGAGAGGTGGCTATTATAGAGACCGGAGACAGGAGACTAGTAATTGCAGTTTCTAGGGTGTGCAGCCATCTCTAGCTTGCCCATCTTGCGAGAAGAGACACCTGGGGGAGTGTCGTGCCAGGTGAGGTGTCTGCTATAGGTGCAGGGTGCTAGGACATATGATGAGGGAGTGTCTGACACAGAAGGGTGTTGCTCCTACTCCTAGACCTGCACGAGGAGGTTACCAGGCGCTATGAGGAGGCTAACAGAGGAATATGGCCCCAGCCGGGGTTTTCGCTTTGATGCCGAGTGATGTTAAGGCGGCCGGCGACGTGGTGACAAGTACTGTTAATATGTTTTCATTTAAAGTTATTACACTTTTTGATTCTGGTGCCACACACTCGTTTGTGTCCTTGGGGTGTGTTAAATTATGTGGGACGGAAACGTAATCATTAGATATCGGGTTATTAGTGGCTACACCGACCAGGTCAGTGGTGAGATGTAGTAGGATGCTCCGTGGTTGTCCAATTGATGTTTAGGGGAGAATTTTATCTGCTGATTTGGTGGTGCTGGATATGCACGGGTTTGATATCATCTTCGGCATGGATTAGCTAGCAGCTAATTCTACTATTATAGACTATCGTGCAAGAGAAGTGACATTCAGACCTCCAGGGAAACCAGAATTCAGATTCATAGGATCACAAGTGCAATCCTTACCTCAAACGGTCTCAGCTGTTCAGGCGAGGAAACTACTCTAGAATGGTTGTATGGGATTCGTGGCTTTTGTAAAGGAAATGTCATAAAATGAATTAAAGCTCATCAATATGCCTGTAGTGAAAGAATTTGCAGACATGTTCCCAAACGAATTACCAGGTTTGCCTCCTGATCGTGAAGTAGATTTTCTCATTGATCTACTTCTAGGTACAACGCCGATCTCTAAACCACCGTATAGAATGGCACCGGCAGAGTTGGTAGAATTGAAAGACCAGTTACAGGATTTGCTTGATAAGGGCTTCATACGACCTAGTGCATCGCCGTGGGGAGCTCCAGTGCTATTTGTAAAGAAGAAGGACGGGTCTATGAGGATGTGCATAGATTACAGGGAGATTAATAAAGTGACAATCAAGAACAAATATCCTCTACCCCGTATCGATGATTTATTTGATTAGCTCCATGGTACACGGGTATACTCTAAGATTGATCTCAGATCAGGTTACCATCAGGTGAAGGTGAGAGCATAAGATGTATTGAAAACAGCTTTTAGGACCAGGTATGGGCATTATGAGTTTCTTGTTCTGCCATTTGGTCAGACGAATGCTCCTACGGTATTTATGGATTTGATGAATAGGATTTTTCATCCATTTTTAGATCAGTTTGTAGTTGTTTTTATTGATGACGTGGTCTATTCGAGGAGCTATGAGGAGCACGAGATACATTTGAGGCAGGTTTTGCAGGTGCTTAGAGAAAAGAAGTTGTATGCCAAGCTCAGCAAATGTAACTTCTGGCTCGAGAAAGTTGTGTTTTTGGGGCATGTTATTTCAAGAGACGAAATTTCTGTAGATCCTAGTAAGATTAAGGGGGTAGTGAATTAGGCTATACCAAGGAACGTCTAAGAGATCAGGAGTTTCTTGGGGTTAGTTGGTTATTACCGTCATTTCGTTAAGGGGTTCTCAACTTTATCAGGGCCTTTGACACGACTGACTAGGAAGAATACCAGATTTGAATGGGACGACAGCTGTGAGCAGAGTTTTCAAGAACTGAAGCAGAGATTAGTCATAGCACCTGTATTGATCATCCTGTATAAAGTGAGGGGTATACTACTTACAGTGATGCGTCCTTAAAGGGACTTGGCTGTGTATTGATGAAACATGGCAGGGTAGTGGCGTATGCTTCGAGACAGTTGAAAGATTACGAAAAGAATTACCCTACCCATGATCTTGAGTTGGCTGCAGTGGCACACACGTTAAAAATTTGGAGGCATTACCTATACAACGAGCAGTGCGAGATTTTCTCTAACCACAAGAGCTTAAAGTATTTCTTCACCCAGAAGGAATTGAATATGAGACAAAGAAGGTGGTTAGAGTTAATTAAGGATTTTGATTGTACTATCAGTTACCACCCAAGAAAAGCAAACGTGGTAGCTGATGCACTGAGCAGGAAGTCTGCGGTATCAACATTGGCAGCTATAGAGATCCAGAATCTGATCATGATGGATCTAGAGGGACTCGGCATTGAATTGATAGAGAGTAATACTCCAGTGTGTATTGCTAGTTTAGTGGTGCAGCCTACATTGCAAAAAAAAATTAAAGCCGCTCAGAAAGAAGATCCAGAATTGGTGGAAGTAATGGACAGAGTGCAGAGTGCTCAGGGAGAGGAATTCTGCATTTCAGATGACGGAGCTTTGCAGTTCTGTTCCAAACTGTGTGTTCCTTCTGATGCTGACATTAGAAGGACTATTTTAGATAAGGCTCACAGATCTTTGTATACAGTTCATCCCGGCAGTACAAAAATGTACAGGGATCTACGAGAGTTTTATTGGTGGAGTGGTATGAAGAAAGAGATTGCCAAGTATGTTGCCCAGTGCTTGATGTGCCAGCAGGTAAAAGCTGAGCACCAGAGGTTGGCAGGGCAGTTGCAGCCGTTATTTATCCCACAGTGGAAGTGAGATCATATATCTATGGATTTTGTCTTAGGGCTTCCGTCGACATCCCATGGCCATAATGCGATTTGGGTGATAGTAGATTGGATGACTAAGTCAGCTCATTTTCTCCCTATCAAGATCAGCTATTCCCTCAGTCGTTTAGCGGAGATTTACATTCAGGAGATAGTTCATTCTCATGGGGTGTCTGTATCTATTGTGTCAGATCGAGACCCGCGATTCACGTCACGATTTTGGAGGAGCTTGTAGGAGGCTCTGGGGTCTCAGTTATCATTTAGCTCGGCATTCCATCCTCAGTCAGACGGAGAGATTAAGAGGACGATACAGATACTAGAAGATATGCTTCGTGCATGTGTACTAGATTTTGGGGGTAGCTGGACTCAGTTTATGCCACTGGTGGAGTTCGCATATAATAACAGTTACCAGTGCAGTATTGGCATGGCACCGTTTGAGGCCTTGTACGGTAGGGGATGTCGATCTCCTTTGTATTGGGATGAGATGGGTGAGCGGCAAGTTTTGGGTCCAGATATGGTGCAGCAAACATACGATAAGGTTCAGTTTATCAGGGAAAGAATCAGTGCCGCTCAGAGCCGACAAAAAAGTTATGCCAACAATCGCCGCAGGAATTTAGAGTTTGATATGGGTGATCACGTATTTTTGAAGATAGCTCCATTAAAAGGAGTTATGAGGTTTGGTATGAAGGGTGAACTTAGCCCTAGGTTTATTGGTCCATTTGAGATTTTAGAGAAAGTGGGGCCGGTGGCGTACAGGCTAGCTTTTCCACCTACACTATCTAAAATACACGATGTATTTCATGTATCTATGTTGAGGAAATATGTCTCAGATCCTTCTCATATTATCAGCTATGGTGAGTTAGAGCTTAGTGATTCGCTAGTCTATGAGGAGGTACCAGTGCAGATTCTGGACAGAAGAGAACAGAAACTACGTAATAAGAAGATTCCTCTAGTAAAAGTTCTATGGAGGAATCATGAGATAAAAGAGGCTTCTTGGGAGCTTGAGCAACAGATCAGACGGAAATATCCGCAACTATTCCAAGAAGTTTATATGAAATTAGAAATGTAAGTAAATATGTAATATTTCTTTTGCAGGTACATGTAATACTTTAGTTAGTATGTGATCTTTTAGTTTCGGGGGAAATTTCTTTTGGTATATGTACTCTCCCAAAACTTGAGTTGTAACCACGGTATTCCTCCGCCATAAGTGAGGGTAAGTAATAAAATAACTAGACCATTTTGCCTAAGGAATGATAAACTACGTGAATAGTAAATTTCGAGGACAAAATTTTATGAGGGGAGAATGTGACAACCCGAATAAAAATGGAATTTAAAAAATAAAGAGGAAGAGAAATGGAAAATAGTAATAGAAGGAGGAGGTCAACTTCGTCAACGAGGGTATAAGAGAATTCGTTGACGAAGACAGGATTCGTCGATGAGAAAATACCGAGAGAGGTTTTGAGCCGACTGAATTTCATCGACGAGGATTGAATTTTGTCGACGAAATTATTAAAGGATTCGTCGACGAATGACGTGACTCATCGACGAATCCCCTGTTCTATAAATATCAAAATCCAAATTTTTTAACTTCACCATTAAGCAATCTCTCTCCTCTCTCTCTCTCTCTCTCTCTCTCTCTCTCTCTCTCTCTCTCTCTCTCTCTCTCTCTCTCTCTCTCTCTCATAGATTTTGGGCTGGATTTATGCCGGTTCAACAATATGAAGTCACCACGACACTTCTAGGGAAGTTCTCTCCAAATCTGCCAGAGCGGATTGCCGGTGAAAGCAAGTTGGAAATCATCCCTAAGTTGAGGTAAGGCTTTTTAAGTCAAATTTGATCTTACGGTAGTTACAGGAAATGATGTACATGTAGAAATACTGAAGTTTAGTACTGAGAGTTTTCATTTTCAGGGTATTGGTCAGGAAATTCTACGGGTGTTAGCCCAGGATATTTTGGAGGCTTTCTCAATAGTCAGGTAAGGAAATAAACTAAAGCAGTTATTTTCATGCAAATTATTATTATTTATGAGAAAAGTTATTTTCTAGAAAGCATGTATTATATCTGTAGATTATGAAGGAAATATACATTTGGGAAAAATACTGCTAATATGTTGAAATGAATATATATGTATGAGATGCCAGAAATCATGATTTTTAGAATACAATGTATGGTTTTATACGGCAAATGTGTGGCATGAATATTATTTTACGTGGAGAAATATTATGATATGATGATGATATGAATGAAGTGTGATTTGAGAAATTATGAAAGAATACAGTACATTATGATGTTGGAAATACATGATAAATAGATTATTTTAAGAATGATATACAGATATGAAATGATTTCGACATGAGGCCATATTTATGTATGATTTCGGTGCGAGACCATATTTATGTATGATTTAGGTGTAAGGCCATATTTATGTATGATTTTGGCGCGAGGCCATATTTACGTACGATTTCAGCATGAGGCCGTATTTATGAAATGATCGGTATGAGGCCGCATTTATGAAATTATGAAAATACTATATTATCATATACTATATGTTATCAGAACCCGGATGTTAGTTTAGTTGAGTTCAAGAGCATGGTACTGTAGTTATATATAGATCAGATATCTATGTTCAAATTAGTGCTAACCACCCCACGAGGGGGTGGGAGATGGATAGTCAATGTGGCTTTCAGTAGAGTGTGGACGTCCACCTAGCAGTCCGGACCAAGGTGTGGCGGGCCCATCGTACTTACAAACATATTTTTGACTCGGCAGTGGTCGATCAGCCATTGTCGGGTCCTGCCTTCGGGCTGCACAACCCGTCATGGGGGATAATACATGACATTAGCTAGCTATTCATCGTGAGTATATTTTTAGTATTATTAGTTATAATAGATGTTTCATGTACAATATTACTTATTAGAAAATATGAAAGCATGTGATTATTCAGTATGATATGATGAACGTTTACGAAAATATGAAATGTACTATATATGTATACTTGCATTAAATGTTCATGTTGCCACACAACTGTATTTAGTTTATTTTCCCTTACTGAGAAGTGTCTCACCCTTGAACTAAATTAATTTTTCAGGAGACCCTGAGAGACCGGCGGGTCGTGACTGCCTGAGTCAGTGATATATTACTCCATTAGGAGGGTAAGCAATGTACTAGGATCATAATTATTTTTGTTATGGGATCCTAGATGTATTTTGAAATATTTTGGAAGAATGTAAATAAATACAGTATTTTGGGAATGTAGATAACTCTGGTATTATGTTTTATGGTGGATGATTGAGATTTTATGTTTACTGCTGCTTAGGTTTCCGCTGTGATTGATAGGTGTCCCTGTTACCACAGGTTCGGGTTGACTTTTCCATTTATTGTGTTACATTTTATATTAAGGAATTTGAGGTCATTATATGTATATGTATACAGATTTACAGCATTTAATGAATATAGTATGATATTAGAAGTACGAATGGTAGAAAACTCAGATGATACAGTTATGTTTTAAATTACGACGAATGCAAGTTATACTTGATATTGATTTACCAGCTAATACAGTATTGGATATTATTATAGTATTTATGTAACTCGATCGGCACACACTAGTAATAGCATATTTCCACTTACTGAGCGTCGTCTCACCCCATTACTCCATCATTTTTCAGGTGATCCAGTTAGGCGAGCAAATCAGGCTCGTAGATAGAGTGACCTTTTTATTTGCCCTGTTGATAGGGTAAGTGTATTTTGAGGTTTATGTTTTGAGTGATGGTATCGGTGGGAAGTGTAAGAATGTATCTATGGTTTAGAAACACTGGATTTTGGTATTGTATTTATATATATGGATGTACAACTTTATGTTTTCCGCTGCATAGGTGTGTTTATTATGTACGGGAATACCTCAGTGCCATCTGGGGTCTGAAATGCTATAGCAGGGGGTATCAGAGTAATTTATCCACTTATTTATCTATAAAAAATGGTGTAATTTTTGGGTCGTCACACCATATATATTGTACACAGAGTTTTGGTATTGGGGCCATCAACATTCTAATTAAAAACTAAGGTGTAGTCCCAAGAGTGGGGTGAATTGGGTTTTAAAAGTTTCTTTTAACTCTTTTTATAGATTCACAACTTATTGTAAGTTAAGTATTCAAACAAGGATGATTTGTATTACAATATCAGTTAGAAATCAATATTCACTTTTAAAACTTTAAGAGTGAGTAAGTCAACTTGATCTTGCAGTAATATCAATTAACACCCAACCAATAAATTGATTTAATCAACCCAAACCAATGATTCACAATGTAATGCTTTCTGCTTTTGAATAATTCAATCCTCTCAACAAGATAACCAAATAAGATTCATATTAAAGAATGAATTCAGCAAAGCTTCCAAGATTCAGCAATTGAGTAACTCAAAGTAAAGTTTGATAAAAGCCCTATTTTAATGAAGCACAATAGAAAATTCCAACACTCTTCCAAAACTCAAATTTTAAATAAACTTTCAATTAATGAGTCTTGGGTGTTAATCAATCAACATACTCCCTTATGGTTTTCACAAAAAGTATTGATCAACCAACGTACTCCCTTTTGGTTTTCACAATCCAAATGTCAAACTAATTTTTGGTTTATTTAATATCCAATCCACACAATTTATAGATCAATTTGAAATTGACAACCACGCAGTTATATATGTGCATAAAAATAAAGAGACCAAGTTTTCTACAAGATTTGACTTATACCTAGCCTACGTCCTCACCTTAGGTAAGACCACCCAAGGATTCCACTATAACGTTCCTTTACGGGTGAAACAAACCATTACAATCCCTCCTTTAGGGTGGAGCCCCCTCTCCAAGAGAAACCCCACGCTCAGTTCAACAATTCAACCAACCTTGAACTGTAAAAAACTACAAGAGAAACAAGAAACAATTTGGTGTACAATGACACTCTCAAAAGAGTAGATTAGTACAATTGAAATCTATATACTTTAATCAAAATCACAATATAGAAAGATGAAACTCAAGTATATATATCACCAAGATTCTTTCTTAGGTTGAATAACTTAGTAAAAATGCAAAGACCCGTGAGCTTTTCTTAGCAAAATCACAGCAAGTAAGTCAACAAGAGTATAGGTAAGGTAGCTTTAAAGAGTAGAAAGAATTTGATTGATTTGCTGCTTTGTAGGTTGTTGGTGTATTAGATCCTTGGGTTTAATTATGTATTTATAGAGTTTAAAGAGTATTTTTCGTGTTAGTCAAGTTGCTTGGAGTATACCCTAAGTTTTTACAAAGTTTGGTAGCCAAGAAATCACTTTTGGAAAGTTTCCTAGCTGTTAAAATTTGAATTTTGAAGGTTCAGGCACCTGAACTCAAGGGGTCAGTCACTTGGACTTTAAATTTCAGCATATTTTTTAAGTCAGTATAGATTCAGGTGCCTAAGGTTACAATGGTTAGGCGCTTGAAGTGGTTCTGTCTGCTATTAAGTTGCCTTAATAGATAAGGTCAGCCGCCTGACAGCTTTGACCACCTTTCAATATTTTGGTCATAACCTTTCTACACAACTCCAAATTAGACGTTCTTGGTATCAACAACAATTTAAGATAAAATCCCACAACTTTCATGTTGAACACATATTAAGATAAGGCATTTTTTATAGAGAAAAATACACATCAATACGGCTATAGAAAAAATAACAGAATTTAGAAAAATCTTGTTTTGATGCTTTTCATTCAAAAAATAGTTTTAACCATTTTGAAATAACTTTTGACCTTGTAAAAATATTTTTCAAGTATTTTAAAAGGTATTTGGGTCCAACTAATTAGTCTAAGAGTTTCATGAATCCATATTGAAATCGCTTGAAGTACTTACATAAAGACTTCTTAAGACTTTGACATTCTAAGCACTTGAGTCTTCATGCTTTTCCATCTCTTGAGTCTATCTTGACTTCCAACTTCAATTCACTTTAAGTTTCATCAAATCATCTTTGAATCCATTCTTTAATAGTATAAGCTTTATGAGATCTTCTTTCTTTGGAGTATGAGCTTTCAATAATCCTTGTGTGCACTTGACCTTGTATTCACATACTTGAGTCCTTAAGTATCATCACTTAACCAAATATGTTAAGTTCCTTTGATTTGTTATCATCAAAACAAGATCTTAAGACTTGTAAGGCCAACACTAATTTGTGCACCAACGAAGGTTTTAAAGTAATTCCTTCGACCCATTGCCTTCACAATACCAATAAGAAATGACCTGTCTTACATTCGCGATCCCTATATAAGTTCTCAACATTGTCAAGAATCAATGTCATATTGCCATACATCTAATGATGTTCTGAAATCCTTTATCTAATGTGGAAACTATTGTGGGTTATTAGGAACCAAACTCTAAATTAGGTGAAAGGGGTTGAGAGTTCACACATCAACTTCATTTTATAGTATAAGAGAGTGAAGAATCATGCATCTCCTTTTATGTGAGCTTACTTGCACACGTATCATACACTTGTGAGCAGAAGACTACAATTGCATGGTAAGATTTTACAAGGATTAAGATATTTTAATAAATGTTCAAAGTTGATTAATAATATCTCATTTGAAATATGTTTCATGAGATGGTTTGCTTTGGGATTGCATATCCATAATGATGTTGAGCTTGAAAGGAACTGTGCTCAGCGTGTGCTAAAGATGAAGAGTTAGGATAAAAGTATGCATGTGTTATTTTCAAACATGAATGTTGTGGAAGGAAATGGAAAAGTATAGCTCCTATAAGAAAAAAAAACTTGAAAAAGAAAGGAGTTGGAAAGAAACAAGGCCTAAGTTAGGTTGAGAGTCAGGGTAGTTTATTTTTCACTATAAGGAAACTTATCACCCTAACAAGAGACTGATTATAGTGGATGGGTTTGCCAACTATAGGCTAGGCTTCAAGCCTCCTTTTATGTATAAGACAAGGACATCGAAAAGCACAAAAAGTTGACGCTCTATTATGGTCGATGGTTAGATTGATGGGTGTTCAAGGATTCTTATCAATTTCTTTGTAAATGCCTTAGAAAAGAGTATAAAATAAATCACTTCTTATGTTAGATAGAAACAATCATATTCCTTGGATCTACCACTTAAGGAAAATATATTTAGAAAAGTTGGCATGCTTTAGAATTTGATTTTCTTTCTAATTTTTTCTCTAACATATATGCTTCCTAAATATTCTTTCCATAATCTCCGACCCATCCTCTTATGGTTTCTAGTCTTCAAATTGAATGTATCAACTCCAATGGCATCCATGTATTCAATTGTTGAATCAAGTTGTTTATTTTAAAGTTGGTTCCTCGTGGAAATGGGTACTTGTTTTTTCCTGATGTAGTTTATTGGTCATGTTAGATTTGTCAATTAAGAAGTGTGTACCTTGCAATTTAAAGGCTCTACAACCTATGACTAAATAGGAGGCAAATGAACTAATTTTGAAGGTTGGTGTTTCAATTCATATAATTTAGCTTTTGCTTTATATAAATATAGTTTTTGAAGCTATGTGTTTATTTAGGTACCTGAGTGGAATTTGGTGGAGGAATATGGTTCACTGAAGTTGAACCAATTGTTGAAAATGAAGAGTTTCATCAAAGGATCGGAGTTATTTCAGCTTGTAGCTAATGCTGCAGAAGCATAAGGTATCTAACTCTTTGCTCCTCTCTTTCTCTAAATATGTTGTTGTCTCATATATTTTGCATGCATGCTTATGACATCAAAAAAGTGTGCAATGGATTTTTGAGACAAATCCAAATTGATTAACTTGGTGATCTCCAAATATTTTATATTGTATTATTAGCACCATTATGTAAAACAATTTTTTTTTGTTGCATAAAAAAGAAATGTTAAATAGGATTATTATATTCTCTTCGAAATAGGAATCGATATATTTTCAATCAACTTTTGATAACTGACTAAAATTGTACTCTGATTTCAAATTTTTCTTGAGGCATATTCCCATAACAAAAACCCAGCGTGGTTTGAATTATATTCATTATTTTTTTGCCTTTTGCATCCGAGCTTCATCAAGGGTGTTATGCTAATAATCTTGTGTCCTTTTAAATAATGACATTTCCCTTGGTTAATGTAGAATATTAAATTATAGGAAACAGGGTAATTAGAAATAAAACACACATGTGCGCATGTGCCCTTGAAATTTCAATGGAAATTAAAGAATGCATTGCATGGAAGATTTTGGTAATGAGAAGAGTTGTAAATGTTTCTTTACTAATGGTTTATGATTGTATGCTTTTTGCTTGGGAAGAAATAAGAGTTTTTTAGACTTTTTGTACTTTGAGAATGCTAATTGATAGTTTATGTAGGTTTTTCCAAAGTGGAGTTCAAGTATGAAAATGACTTTCTAGGTGTTTTATCTTTAAAAAAGTGAATTTTTGTGTGAATGGATAAAATGAAATACAAAATTGTATTGAGTTTTGTCTAAATATACACATATCCAAATGAAAATAGTGAACTCCATACTCTCATATACAATGTAAGTGTATTTTACTAGTCTCTCTACAAATAGTTCTATTTATTGTTGGTGTGAGCTGTTAGAAACCAACTTAGGAAAGATTAGTTGTAGCTGTAAATATAGAATCATCCTCTTTGTTGTGATATCTGTAGTAGCAAAAATAGGATTGCAAGTTTTCCTATTTAATTGTATTCTCTCAATGTAAATATAATACAAGGGAAAGAAATAAAAAGATAGCAGCGTTGACATGGTATTAGAGCAAGGAATCTGATCCTTGGCTCCCTCCACCGAAAAAACTCTAGCTTCCTTTGTTTGATCCATGCCTTCCAGCAATGGCTGACACCGACGTTATCTCCAACTTTGGTGACTCTTCATGACATATGGGGAAAAACATAAATTGCTAAAAATAGGGTCTGAACATCTGCAGGGTTTTATTTAACTTAAACTATTTATTTAATAGAAAATAGGAGATTTCAAACCAACTATGTAAATTTTCCGCAAAACATATAACGGTCAAAACCATCCTTTTCATATACCCAATTCATTCAACAAATCACATACTGTAATTTAATCGGTCCATATTTCAAAATTAACTAACATAATATAATCCCCTTACCTGACTTATTGGAAGCCTTAAATCCCCGCCCTGCAGCGTTCGAAGATCAAAACCCTGAAATTACATTTTCCCCAAATTAATCAACTCAACTCACAACATATTTCTCATTTAGCATTTCCTAGGCCTCATACACCCCTAATTAACAATAAAACCCTAAAGTACCCTACTTAGCCTGGTTTTGGAGTGGTGCCTTGAAAGCCTAGATCAAAAATCCGCTTCACTAAACTTGTAGAGAATCGGCCCTAGCTCCTTGTGGCAGCTTCAGATCGTCTATTCGGCCGATGAATGACGAGAAATCGAAGAGAGAAGAGGTGAGGGCTCATGGGTTAGAGAGAAAGAGAAAGAGAGAAAATTAAATTTCTTAATGAAGAAGCAACCTAAAATTCTATGTATACCCCTTTGACCTGGCATGATTTGTCGACGAAATGGGACCTTCGTTGACGAACCGTAGAAGGACGTTTGTCAATGAAAGAAAGGGTTCATCGATAAACCGTATGTTTGAAATTCCTCTCAATATCTCTTTATTGACGATGCCTGAATTTCATCGACAAAATGGAGAAGGACATTCATTGACGAAAGCAAGGGATTTGTCGACGAATTGTTATTTTCCCTTTTAAAATTTTCCTTTTTTATTTTTCTTCATTTATTCCCTTATTTTTCAAGTTCGGGATTTTACAATCTCCTCTCCTTACAAAAATTTCATCCTCAAAATTTGTTAATTAATTTCCATTACATCACCTGAGTTATCGCTGATCTACTGATCCGACTCTAGAAAGAGCCGGCGGCCACCTACATAGCAGCTCCATCCCAAATTTTATTAAATACCCTCACTTATGGCCGAGAAATACTGTGGTTACACATACTATCTCGAGAGATTACAATATCCATACAAAACTCTCCTAGAGACCATCTATAAACCATAACAATAAATAACTAATAAAACTAAACAACCAACTTTAAAAAACCTATATACAAAACCAACACTTACCTACCACTTTACTTGCAATTTTAATGTTGAGCCTCTCCGAATAGCTACAGATACTTCTAACATATTTCTGTCTTTGATTTCCATGATGCTTCCTCCACTACATGATTACGCCAAAGTACCTTTACAAGCAAAATCCTTTTTGTACGCAGCTCATGTTCCTTATAGTCTAGAATATGAACCGACATACACCAATGCATCCCCGAGCTCCAAAGACTCATAACTAATCATATGCAAAGGATATGGAATGTACTTCCTTAGCATGGACACATGGAACACATCATGAATTCTAGACAGTGCTAGGGGTAATGCTATTTTGTACGCCACTGGACCCACTCTCTCTAGAATCTCGAATGGCCCGATGTATCTAGGGCTTAGCTTCCCCTTTTCCCCAAATCTTATTACCTATTTCTTTAGAGCAATCTTAAAAAATATGGAATCACCTACCTTGAACTCCAACTCTCGCCAACGTGTAGCCACATAGCTTTTCTGCTGACTCTGTGCTATCTTAATTCTTTCCTTGATAAACTGGACCTTTTCAGAGGTCTGCTGAACAAGCTCCAACCCCAAAATCTGCCGCTCACCAACCTCGTCCCAATACAATGAAGATCGGCACCTTCGACCATACAGTGCCTCATATAGAACTATCTCGATACTAGTCTGATATCTGTTATTGTATGTGAACTCAACTAATGGTAGATATTTAATCCAACTACCCCCGAAATCCAGTACACACGCCTGCAACATATCCTCTAGAATTTGAATAGTCCTCTCTGACTGACCATCGCTCTGTAGGTGAAAAGTTGTACTGAAAGTGAGTTGAGTTCCCAAGGCTTCCTTTAGACTCTTCCAAAAATAAGAAGTAAACCACGGCTCCCTATTTGAAATGATAGGCATAGGCACCCCGTGCAGTCTGACTATCTCCTACACATAAAGCTCTGCTAGCCTATTCATGGAATAATTAACTTTAACAAGAATGAAATGAGCAATCTTTGTCAGCCTGTCAGCAACTACCCAAATAGCATTCTGTCCCTGAAGTGCCAATGGCAATCCCATAACAAAGTCCATGGAAATGTGCTCCCACTTCCACTTAGGAATGAGAAGTGGTTGCAACGGTCGTGCCACCCTCTAATGCTTGGTCTTTGCTTGCTGAAATGTTAGGCACTGCTCAACAAAATGGGTGATCACTCTTTTCATGCTAGACCACCAGAAAGATTCCCTTAAATCTCTATACATCTTTATACTCCCTAGATGTACTGTATATAGAGAGAGAGCAACGTGCCTCCTTCGGTATGGTTCATTTAATCTCAACATCATTCGATACGCATATCCTGGTGTGAAATCTCAACACCTCGTCATCTGAGACATTGAAATCTGCATTCAACCCATCCTCTATTCCACTCACAATCTCTGCCAGCTGTGCATCATTCATTTGAGCTGTTCTGGTCCTCTCCCATAAGGTCGATTGCACTACCAGGCTAGCAATAAATGCCTAGTGATTTCCTTCCACTAACTCTGCACCCACCCTTTCCAAGTCCATCTTGATCCGATGCTTCCAACTGCTGAGACTGACGCAGGCACTGACTTTCAACTCAAAGCATCAACTACCATATTAGTTTTTCTTGGGTGGTAACTGATGGTATAGTCGTAGTCCTTTATCAACTCAAGCCATCTCTGCTACCTCATGTTTAACTCCTTCTGAGTGAAAAAGGTACTTAAGACTCTTGTGGTCGGTAAAGATCTCGCACCTTTCATCATACATGTAGTGCCTCCAAATTTTCAATGCATTGACTATTGCTTCCAGTTCCATGTCATGTGTCAGATAATTCTTCTCGTACTCCTTGAGTTGGCGAGAAGCATACGCAGTAACCTTTCCCTATTGCATTAAGACACACCCAAGTCCCCTCGTGGATACATCACTGTATATCACAAATCCACCCTCTCCTTATGGAATGGTCAAAACTAGGGCAGTGACTAGATGCTGCTTCATTTCCTAAAAACTCTGCTCGCACTCATCATTCCATTCTAACTTCATATTCTCTCTCGTGAGCCATGTCAAAAGACCTGATAGTTTAGAAAAACCCACTATGAACTGACGGTAATATCCTGTCAAACTCAAGAAACTTCTAACCTCATGCATGTTCTTCTGTCTCACCCAATCAACTACCACTTCTATCTTGCTTGGGTCCACTGAAACACCTTCTCTGAACACCATATGTCCCAAAAATGCCACTTGCTCTAACCAAAATTTGCATTTCTTGAACTTCGCAAACAATTTATTTTCTCTGAGTACCTGGAGTACTAACCTCAAATGAATTGCATGCTCCTCAAGACTCCTCGAATAAACCAGGATGTCATCAATGAATACCACCTCGAACTAATCTAAGTACTCGTGGAATACCTTGTTCATTAGGTCCATGAATGCTGCAGGAGCATTGGTCAATCCAAAAGGCATAACTAAAAATTCATAGTGGCCATACCTAGTACGGAAGGTTGTCTTTGGTACATCCTCTTATTTAACCCTCAACTAATGATACCTGGATCGCAGATCGATCTTGGAAAAGACCTATGTGCCCTGTAACTGGTCAAAAAAATCATCAATTTAAGGTAATGGGTACTTATTCTTTACTATCACTTTATTAATCTCTCTATAGTCGATGCACATCTTCATTGACCCATCCTTCTTCTTTACAAACAACACCGATGCTCCCCAAGGTGAAAAACTCGGTTTGATAAATCCTTTATCAAGAAGTTCCTGCAGCTGCTCCTTTAACTTCTTTAACTCTGCTGGAGCCATTATGTATGGAGCCTTAGAAATAGATTATGTCCCCAAAAGCAACTCAATGGAAAATTTCACCTCACAATCGAAGCAATCCCGGTAAGTCCTCTAGGAAAACATCTGAGAACTCTCTTACCATGGAAATATCCTCCAATTTACGTTCCTCCCTCGATGCCTCTTTTATGAATGCTAAATATGCTTGGCATCCCTCTAGGAGTAACCTCCTAATCTGAATGGCTAAAAGAATTTGTGGTGCAGAGTGCATGCACGACCCGACAACTATAAACTCTGGCTCCTTAGGAAGTCAAAATACTACCTCCTTCCTGTAGCACTCAATACTCGCATTGCTGGCTGCTAACCAATCCATCCCTAGAATAAGATCAAAGTCATGCATGTCAAAGATAATCAAGTTAGCAAGTATCATTCTCCCTTGAATTTCTACTGGGTAGTCTCGGATCATTTTACTACACAAAACCACTGACCCTGTCAGTGTGACCACTTCTAACTCGGCATCTAACGGTTGTGTTTCTACCACACACAATTTAATGAAACCCCAAGAAATAAAAGAATGCATTGCACCTGAGTCAAACAATACAATGACTTTATTTGACAAAATAGAAATTGTACCTATCACTGGCATTCTCAGTGTTACTAGAAGTTAAGGAATAAACCTGTGCTTGGGTTATACCCCTCTAATAGTTTCTGCGTGGTAGCTGATTACGTCCCTGGTGTGGCTGCTGGGGAGGTGTTTTGTTCCATGCCATGCGAAAATCTCATGCCAAATGTCCGGGCTTACCGCACCAAAAGCAACACCTGATCCTGCCCTGCACTCTCCTAAATGCCTCTTGCCACATGTAGGACAAATAGGGCCCAATGAGGTACCCTAAAATGCCCTAACACCCGTATCCTATCGCTGGCCTCTGCCGTCACCGTACCTTCTCCAAGGGCTTTGCTTGGCACCTATAAGAGAACTAGAAGGCATCAACCTCTTCTTCTAGTTCTAAGCCTCTACATCCTCTTGTAAGCTTGCCTTTGCCACAGTGACCTTATCTACTAGTGTAGCAAACTCTTACACCTATAACACAACCGCCTGCTTTTTAACCTCCTACTTTAAAACCCTCTCGAACTTCCAAGCCTTCATAGACTCGTCTAGTACCATGTAAGGAGCAAAGCGTGACAGCTCCACAAATCGGGCGATGTACTACTGAACAGTTAGTTGTCCCTAAGTCAGGTTCAAGAACTCCTCTACCTTTACTTTCCTTACAGAGGCTAGAAAATACTGATCAAAGAACACTTCTCTGAAACGGCTCCATGTCATCGCCACCAGTACCAATCTCTGCTCCTCTAGCAGCTTTACCGCCTCCCACCATCTCGTGACCTCTCCAGTCAATTTAAACGTAGCATATAGCGCCTTTTTCTTGTTGGTGCATCACAGTATGACCAAAGATCTTCTTAATCTCCTAAATCCAATTCTCTGCAAGAATCGAGTCAGCACTTCCTATGAAGGCAGGAGGCTTTAGGTGAGTAAACTTCTAAATAGAATCTCCCAACTCAGCAGTGGGATGAGCCTACCTTTGAGAGCTCCACATAACCTCGGCCATAAACTGCTGGGCAAAATCTCGTAGCGCCACTGTAGAATCGCTGCCACCCTCATGGGTAGCTCCCTCACTACTACTTCCTCTGGCGACAATGTTACTATCCTTGAGATCCATCTTATAGACATAACCAAAACGAATTTAGAATCCAAATATCCTACCACGTTTGGTGCAATTACAATACTAAAAATGATTACGTCAAATAACTTCCAAATACCAGCCTAAATCTTTATGACATACTCTGCCAATTTTATATTCCCACTCTATTTTTCAAGTTCCTACCCCTCTATTCGAAAACAAAACCTTCAATGGATTGTCGTGGTTTTCTGAACCCGGCGACTGATCCAAAAAAACACAGAAGTCTATCAAGGAATTTTTGTCTCTAGGCTTACGAAGCAAAACTCAAAATTTTTATTCTACCCATTTCTATCCTCATCCTACTTGAACTTATACTCTAGTAAAATCATCCAACCTAGTATTCAGAACCTAATAAACTAGGCTCTAATACCACCTATAGCGCCCCAACCCACACGTGGACCCAAAGTGCTAGTAAAGTACATAAATACTCTCTGATACCAACTGTAGTATATATAAATGCAACCCACCCTAACCAGGGAATCCTGGGGGCACCCGCCATTACTGAAATTAAACCATACAACGGAAGATTTCTAAAACATCCAAACGATTTACCAGAGTTTTATCTGTTTCCAAATATATACTCACTACTATCTGACTACACATTACAATCCCAAAATAACAAAATAATATATCTGATATCTCACCAGTTCTGCTAACCACTCCCAGAATTCTAATCCCAGTCCTGAGGTAAGTTAGGTACGGTTCCCTTGAGGACCTGAAAAAGGATTTGTATAATTGGGTGAGACACTTCTTAGTAACACAGATTATATTAATATCAGTGTGTGGCTAGCATGAGTTCTCGTGAATATAAAACCTTTATTATTTAACTGTATATGAAATGGCATTTAAAACTGTACTACACTATATATCTGAAAATATATAATTTTTGAATAATAAACTGTCAGCTCAATATAGCCCTTTTATAGTAAATTTGGCCATATATGCATAAAAGATACAATCTGGACTGCTGTATTAACGTTGTCACTCTATCATAAACTCATACGACATGCTTCTCCCCATGACGGGTTGTATGGCTCGAAGGCTTGACTCAACATATGGTTGATCGACCATAGTTGAGTCAGTAAAGATAGAAAGTACGATTATGCCTACCTATGGTCATCTTGAACTACCTCAGATGGGCCCCCCGGCAAAAACCTCAGAGTAGTAATGTGGCATAGGTCACCAAATCGTCTATCATTATCACAATATCATCCCCACATGATTGCACTCCCTGCCAACATATAGCTACGATACCATGCTCATAACATCACATTTCATATCCATAGGGTTCTAGAATCATATATGGCAATTTACATAATAAAAACTGCTTTATTCTCATTTCATATAAAACCTGTCATTTATTAACTCTTGGCCCCCAACCTTCATATTAAATCTCGGCCCTCGACCATCATATCAAATATCGGCCCCCGACTGTCATATCAAATCTCGGCCCCTAGCCATCATACCATATCTTGTATTATCAGTAAAAACATTCTACTCATATATACCATTTAGAAACTGTTCTCATGCCACACAATTTTTATCTAATAAATCATAAATAAATAAATTGACGGGGAAAAACATAAATTGCTAAAAATAAGGTCAGAACATCTCCAAGGTTTTATTTAACTTAAATTATTTATTTTATAGAAAATATGAGATTTCAAACCAACCATATAAATTTTACCCAAAACATATAACAATCAAAACCATCTTTTTCATAAACCTGATTCATTCATAAAATCACATATTGCAATTTAATTGGTCCATATTTCAAAATTAACTGACATAATATAATCCCCTTACCTAGCTTACTGGGAGCCCTAAATCTCTGCCCTGTGGTGTTCGAAGATTAAAACCCTGAAATTACATTTTCCCTAAATTAATCAACTCAACTCACAGCATATTTCTCATTTAGCATATCCTGAGTCCCATACACTCCTAATTAACAATAAAATCCTAAAATACCCTACTAATCCTGGTTTTGGAGGGGTGTCAGGAAAGCCTAGATCAAAAATCCGCTCTGTTAGACTTGTAGAGAATTGCTCCTTGGCGGCTTCCAATAGTCGATTCAGGCAATAAATGGCGAAGAATCAAAGAGAGAAGGGGTGAGGATGGGCTCGTGGGTTAGAGAGAGAGAAAAAATTAAATTTCTTAATGAAGAAGCAATCTAAAATTCTATTTATGCCCCTTTGACCCGACACGATTCATCGACAAAATGGGACCTTCATCGATGAACCGTAAAAACACTTGTCGATGAAAGAAAGGGTTCATCAATGAATTGTATGCTTGAAATTCCTCTCAGTATCTCATCGTGGATGACACCTGAATTTCTTCAATTAACTGCAGAAGGAAATTCATTGACGAAAGTAGGGGATTCGTCGACGAACTGTTGTTTGCCCTTTTAAAATTTTCCTTTCGTATTTTTATTTATTTATTTCCTTATTTTTCTGAGTTTGGGTTTCTACACCTCACCTCCTATAATTTAAGTTTTTTCACCTCCCTTTTTTCTCCCTCCTTCTATGATTTTTATAATTTTTACTATCCTTATCCTTGCTCCTTTGATGATAGTTGACATAACAAGTACATTCACAAGCAATCCACTATCTACCCATCTAATTTCATACTATCCCTTAAAGAGTGTTTGATTTTTTTATCAAGCATCTTTTTGACACGCACATGTATGACTTTGTATGGCATCAGTTACTAGAGGTGTAAGGTATGATCATTATGTTGCCAAAGCTAATTGAACTTACTGATGCTAACTTGGTGTTGATTCAACAACAATTGGCCATATAAATATGAGTGGTCATTCACACTTCTCATGATGTGATAATTACGATGAAAACAATCATAGGCGATCTACACGCTAGATGAGATCGTGCACAAAGAGCCACAAAGAAATATGTTCAAAAAATCAAGATTCACAATAGAAACACCCATGAAAGCCTCTGTTGCCACTCACCCATAGCTTTCCTATGGGCATGACCGAACCATCACCTATAGCTGCAATGATGGATTCAGGCAACATATTGAGGACACTAGGGGGGACCCCATTCACCAATCACCACATGACCATATCACCTTTCATGATGACTTCGACCAAATTTAGCTACATGAGGGGCAACAGAATCTTTTCCCAGAGACTATTGGCTATGAAGATCATGTGAATCTTTATTGGCCAATTTTATAGAAGAATATAAGGAGATCGATAGCACCACTATCAGGAATTATAAGGATTCCTTAGCAATTGAACATACTAAAAAAGAGGAAAATTTTGATTCGGTTAAACATGAAGAATGGAAAATTTCATTTTCGGTTGAACTTGAGAATTATAAAGACTCTTTAGTGACTAACTATATTAAGGAGAAAGAAGGCTCTCGCTAGGCAAAACATGAAGAATTCAAGAATTCTTTTTTTGTTGAGGATTCAAAGCTCACCAAAGGCTAAGGTGATCTTGAGAATGAGGATAATCTCAAGGCTGATCTAAAGATTCACGAACTCGTCAACAAAAATTTTTAGTTAGGTGAGGACCATTATTTAGCCTGAACTAAATCTAGTATAGGGTGACCATGTTATTTCCTTCACCCCTAGTTGGTTAAAATATGCTCTGAGCATCAGTTACAAAAAAAAAAAAAAATGATTGATCAGGAAATTATTCAGCCTAGGAAAATAGCGAAGATAATACATTCTTTTTGGCAAAAAAGTAAAATAAAAATAAAATAAATAGCATTGTGACTGCTCATTTATAAACATTAAGTACAACTAAATGGAACAACCATGGAAGACATTGTTTGTGTCATTGTTGAGCACACCCTAGAATATAACTAACATTTCTTGGGCATGTGGTAGTCACCTAAGTCACTAAGCGAGGCAAATCACTTATCACCCAAGTGACACAGGAATCAGAAGTAGCTACTTAGGCAACAAAGGCCACATAACCATGAGGCAATGTTGATCACTTAGTCATTAGGGGAAGGTTGTTTAGTCATCAAGCGATGAGGTAAAGAGGCATTGGACAAACATGTCAATTATAATTGTTGTGGAATAAAAATGTCGAATAACCTCCGATGAACTCTCCAAACCTAATCACCTAAAAAGGACAAAAAAAAGTGGCTTGGAGGACCCGAGGTGTACTCCAGGGGATCTCTCTAATGCCTAAGTAAGGGATTGACTTGAGAGATTATAAGCAATAGTAAATTTGGGTTAGAATGAGATACCTTTGCCTCTTAGCACTACCCCCTTGTATAGTGGTGAGGTTAAACCTGTTGGAGATTTGCCATTATGGCATCCGGCATGAATCACTCTAGTCATTACAGCATTAGCTAGATCGCTCTGGTTATTATAGCATAGGCGTCAATTGCTCTGACTGGTTGACTTGGGCAGTAACTGCCCTCATTAATGATGTGCTCTGGTCTCCTTTTGATCTATGGTAGCTTATATATTTGGGTATAGCAGTTGTCCTGTCTTTTTTGCCCCTCCCCCCCCCCCTTTTTTTTAGGTGTTCCATCGTCGGCTCGTCTGAGTTGAGTTCTGTGTGTATAGGACTTGGTCGAGCTGAGTTTATTGGCACACTGGCTTGATCCAAGTCAATTTCCTGTCTCCACGGCTTTGTCGAGCTAGCCTTCAAAGAGAGTTGGCTAATCCAAGATGGTTTTACTTGTGCTTAGCCTTGCCGAGCCGAGGTCATCAAGATGTCACTAATCCAAGCCGGGTTCCTGCGTCCATGACTTCATCGAGCCAAACTCTTTGAACAGCTCTTTGGGTTGTACTTATGGAGATCCACTCGTCGTTGGGGCATTCTTACTGACCTGCCCTTCGTGGAGGCATTCTTGCCGACCTGCCCTTTATGGGGGCATTCTTGCCAACCTGCCCTTCTAGGGTCATTCTTGCCTACCTGCCCTTCGTGGGGGCATTCTTGTCAACCTGCCCTCCATGGGGGCATTCCTATAGAACTGCCCTTTGGGGAGCATTCTTGCCAACTCGCCCTTCATGGGGCATTCTTGCCGACCTGCTCTTCGTGGGGCATTCTTGCCGACCTGCTCTTCGTGGGGCATTCTTGCCGACCTACCCTTTGGGGGGCATTCTCGCCAACCTATCCTTTGTGGGGCATTCTCACCTACCTATCCTTCGTGGGGGAATTCTTGCCGACCTGCCCTTCATAGGGGCATTCTCGCCGACCTACCCTTCGTGAGGGCATTCTTGTTGACCTACCCTTCATTAGGGCATTCTTGCCAACTTGCCCTTCATGGGGGCATTCTTGCCTTCTTGCCCTTTGTGGGGCATTCTTGCTGACCTGCCCTTCGTGGGGCATTCCTACCAACCTACCCTTTAGTGGGCATTCTTACCAACCTGCCCTTCGTAGGGCATTCTTGCCGACCTGCCCTTCGTGGGGGCATTTGTACCAAGTAGCTCTTCATGGGGCATTCATGCCAAGCAACCTTTTTAAGGCCTTATAAGAGTTGCTCATTAGTTGGGTAGGTCTTTTTTACCTAATGAGTCGTGCTCTTCTTGTTGGCATCTTCAGGAATCATGAGTGACACTCATCAGTTGGGCCAGTTTTCTTTGCCTAATGAGTTGTGCTCATCTTTTAAGCATCTTCAAGCCTCACGAGTGTTGCTCATCAGTTGGTCCGGTCTTCTTTGCCTAATAAGTCGTGCTTATCTTTTGAGTATCTTCAGGCCTCACGAGCGTTGCTTATCAGTTGAGCCGATCTTCTTTGCCTAATGAGTCGTGCTTATCTTTTAGGCAGGTCTTCTTTGCCTAATGAGTCATACTTATCTTTTGGGAATCTTCAAGCCTCATGAGCGTTGCTCATCAATTGGGTCGATTTTTTTTGCCTAATGAGTTGTGCTCATCTTTTGGGTCGAAATCAAATAACACGACAAAGAAAGCACTTATAGATATGTACACAAAATTTGATAATTTAATAGAGACACACAAAATGTTCAAAGATATGACTAATAAAGATGCAATTTCATGGAACAATCTACTTTCTAGGTATGCTAAATTGGGTCAGAACCCCCGAGGGCATTGGTACACGAAACATTTAGGTGAGTGATTGACTGGAACTTACTTGTATGTCCTAACCCCCTAGGGCTGCTCTGTAGCTTGCTACTCTCTTGCCTCATCCATATTTTGGAGGCCTCCCCCATATCCCTCAAGCTTTTTCTTTTCAAATTAGCTCGGTCTCTCCTTGTGTCCATTACTTCCTGCAAATTGATATACTTTTGTGCTTGTGCCATTAGTTCCCCTACGGAGGCCTTTTCCCTAGGGAGTACAAGAAGTCACTAGGCCAGAGAGCCGTGGTTAGGGCTTCCAGTGCCACACCGTGGTCTAAGTTACGAATCTCCATGGTTGCAGTGACAAACCGATGTATGAATTTTTTCAATGTCTCCCTTTCTCCTTGGACTAGGCTCATCAGATGAGCTAAGGTCTTTGCTATCTTGTGGATACTAATCAAGTGCCTAGTAAATTGTTGCTCTATTTTAGAAAATAAGCCAATGGATCCGGGCTTCAGGGTCCGATACCATGTTTTGACCTTCCCGTAAGGGTAACAGCAAATGCACAACACATGATGGCATCTGGTGTGCCTTGCAATTGTATTAACACCTTAAAGGTATCCAGGTTATCAATTGGGTCGGTCAAGCCTTCATACCTTTCAAAAGTAGGCATTTTGAACTTACTTGGCAGCAGGACCTCCACTACTTCTTTAGTGAAGGGCGAATCTGAAGATTTTAAAGGTCTCCCCACAAGATGGGTTGGTGCGAGCCTCCTTCATCATTTTTTCTATTTGGTCAATCTTCTTGTTGGAATTGGTGTATTCCCAAGATGGGGTGAATTTGAATTTTAAACTTCTTCCAAAGTTTAACCAGATATAAGCAATATTTCACAACCTAGAGGGTAAAGACCCGAATGATTATCGTAATTTAATAAAAGGAGGAGGAAAGGAATGAAGGAATTAAAGAAGGAAATCAAACAGGGTCTTATCGATGAACATAGGGGATTTGTCGATGAGCACACATGAGGGGCTTGTTGATAGGGACGTGTCTCGTTGACGAGAAGATATTGAGAGGATACATCTCAGTTCTGAATTTCATTGCCGAGGATAAGCATTCGTCGACGAATTTCATTCTTGACCTCATTGATGAAGTGACGTGGCTCGTCGATGAAGGCCAGTGTATAAATAGCCTAAACTTCATTTTCAGCTAAAATCTCACACACAAACTTCTCTCTCTCTCTCTCTCTCTCTCTCTCTCTCTCTCTCTCTCTCTCTCTCTCTCTCTCTCTCTCTCTCTCTTTCTCTTGGTTGACCCATCTTCCTTCTCTCTAAGTTTTTGGGTTGGATTCTTACCGATTCGATGATCTGGGGCCACCACAACACTCCTGAAAAGGTTCTCTTCAAATCTACTGGAGTGGATCGTTGGTGGGGCTGCCTTAGATTTCATCCCTAATTCAAGGTAAGACATTTTGTTCAATATTTGGCTTTCCCATAGTTATAAGAAATGTAGTACATTGAGAAATACTAAAGTTTTGTTCTCGGAGATGCTATTCTCAGGGTGTTGAATGAGGAACCCTGTAGGTGTAAAACTAAACTTTATAGAGGCTTTTCAGTTGTCAGGTAAGGGAATAAACTAAAGCAGTTATTTTCCATGAAAATTATTATTACTTATTAGAAAATTAATTTTCAGAAAGCATGTATTATATGTATGAGTATATTGGTAGAAAATGCTTATTTGGGAAAATACTACTATTATATAGGAAATATGATTTTAGAATGGAATTTATGGTTTTGTTCAGCATTGTGTGGCATGAATATTATTTTACTCAAATTGTATTATGTTAATCAAGTTTACAGGAAAAGCCTATTTGCAGTTATTTCAGCGTAATACAGTACATTATGATTTCAGAATACATGATAAATAATACCTTTATTAAGATCAGTATGTATGATATGTTCGGCGCAAGGTCGTGATTGATAGCTGACGCAAGGCCTTGGATTATGTATGTTTTCGGCGCAAGGCCGTAATTATGAATGATTTGGCGCAAGGTCGCAGATATGAATGTAATCGGTGCAAAGCTGCATTTATTTATGTTATTACAGAAATCGGAATATGCTATCAATCCATTTACGTTAAACAGTATATTATCATGTATTATATGTTATCAGAACCCGAATGATAGTTTAGATCAGTTATAAGAGCACAATACCTTAGCTATATATGAAAGTTCAGTTCAATTCAGACTTGTGCTAACTACCCCTGCTAGTAGATGGGGTGGGAGATGGATAGTCGACGTGGCTTTTAGTGTAGAGTTGTAGACATACACCTGACATTTTGGACAAGGGTGTGGCAGGCCCATTATATTTACAGACATTTTTGACTCGGCAGTGGTCGGCTAGCCATTGTAGGGTCCCACCTTCAAGCTACACAACCCATCATGGGGGGTAATACATAACATCAGTTAGCTATTCATTCTGGGTAAATTTCAGAATTACCAGTTAAATCAGATGATTTATGAATTGTATGATTTAATAGAATTGTGAACTTATATGTTTACTTAGTTATGTTATTAACATTGTTTTCAAGTATGTGACATGTACTGTATATCTAATATAACATTAAATATTCATATTGTCACATAGTTGTATTTAGTTTATTTCCCTTATTGAGAGGTGTCTCACCCCAACTTAAATCATTTCAGGGAACTCAGATAGACCGGCGAACCGAGGTCGCCGCTGAGGTAGTATTTATCACCCCGTTAGAAGGGTGAGTCTTTTGAACTAGGGTCAGTGGGTTTCGATATCAGATCCTAGATGTATCTTTTGATGTTTTTGGGGATTGCATATGTGTATATCTGCAGTATTATGGTGGACTGTAGATAACTCTAGTATTATGCACTTTATGGTTTGGAAAATGTAATTTTATTTTTACTACTGCTTAGGTTTTCGTTGTGTATGACATGTGTATCCCCGCTACCCACGGGTTTGGGTTGATTTTATGGATATTTAGTGGTATCAGGGTGCTAATGTAATTAATTATATAGTAAATGGAGTAGGTCGTTATAGTTTGGTATCAGAGCCTAGGATGCTAGATCTTGTAGACTCTAGAATGCAGTAGGAATAATACTAGAGTATAGGATAAAAGAATTTGAGGTCTAGTTTTGTGATCTGGATGTAGGATTTCCATGATGGTTTGTGTGATTTTCCTAGGGTGATGATTTCCGGAAAGTCATTGTAAACTATCGTCGGGTTGGGTATCTAGGTTGTAGGATTGAACCTTGAATTAAGATCAGGGTTGATGAATTAGTTTAAGATATAATATACTAGTTGGATGATATGTTATGGAGATAGGGTCCTAAATTAAGTTTATTATTTTTTTAGGATGAACCTTCAAGGTAGTAGCGCCCATGCTAGTGGGACTGAGGGGGCTTGGCCCTCAGATGCTGAAGGTGGTGATTCATATGCAGTATTGCGCAGCGTGGCACAGCAAGTCATGACTGAAATTGCCAAGAATTCCAGAGAGTTGGGTGGTTCGTCTGCAGGCCATGACAGCTCGATTGAGAAGTTCATTAAAATGAATCCTCTAGCTTTCTCAGGAGGAATCGATCCTACTATCGCTAAAAACTGGGTGCAGAAGATCGAGAAAGTGTTTGCAGTGCTACGGTGTACTGAGGAGCAGAGGGTGCTATTCGCTACATATAAATTGATTGGGGAGGCCGAGAGATGGTGGACGGCAATGAAAATCCCAGAGTAGCAGAGCACAGTGCCTATGGAGATGACATGGGAGCGATTTAAGGAGATATTTTTCGACAAGTATTTTCCAGCCTCATCCAAGGAAGTTAAGATAGAGAAGTTCCTGAACCTGAAGTAGGGACAGCAGATGGTGCAATAGTACACGACGAGGTTTATTGAATTATCTCACTTCGCCCCGTACATTATTCCAGATGACATGAAGAAGGTAAGATAGTTTGAAATAGGTCTGAGGAGAGAGATATATAAGCAAGTATCGATACTGAAATTGCAAGATTTAGCTGAGCTAGTAGACGGAGCAACTATAGTAGAGGTTGGAGAGCGATTGGAGGCTAAGGAGCAGAGATAGAAGAAGAGATCCACACCTTCTGGTTCACAGCAAGGGGTTGGTCGTAGTTCATGGAAGAAAGGTGGTTACTACAGAAACCGGAGGCAGGAGACATAGAATTGTGGTTTCCAAGGTATGCAACCACTTCCAGCTTGCCCGACTTGTGGGAAGAAACACCCGGGTGAGTGCTGTGTCGGGCAAGGTATTTGTTACCAATGTAGGGAGCCAGGGCATGTGATAAGAGATTGTCAGGCTTGATTGGTGCTACTCCCACTCCTAGACCTACTCGGGGAGGCTATCAGGCACCACGTGGAGTCTAGCAGAGGAATATAGCTCCAGCCAGGGTTTTTGCGTTGACACACGGTGACGCTGAGACAACCGGCGATGTGGTGACAAGTATGGTTAGTATGTTTTCGTTTAAAGTTATTGCATTATTTGATTCAGGTGTCACACACTCGTTTTTGTCTATAAGGTGTATTAAATTATGTGGGGTGGACACACAATTATTAGACATCGAACTATTGGTGACTACACCGACTAGGTTAGCAGTGGGGTGTAGTAAGGTGCTTCATGGCTGTCCATTTGATATTCAGGGGAGAATTTTATCTGTTGATTTGATAGTGCTGAACATGCATGGGTTTGATGTCATATTCAGCATGGATTGGCTAGCAGCTAACTTTGCCAGTATAGATTGCCTTTCGAGAGAAGAGATATTCAAACCTCAAGGAAGACTAGAATTCAGATTTGTTGGGTCGCGAGTGCAATCACTACCTCAGTTGGTTTCAGCTATTCAAGCGAGGAGATTGCTCCTGAATGGTTATTAGGGGTTCGTGGCCTTTGTGAAGGAAACGAAAGGGAATGAATTGAAGCTTATTAATACACCAGTAGTAAAAGAATTTACAGATGTGTTTCTAGATGAATTACTAGGTTTGCCACCTGATCGTGAGGTAGATTTTCTTATTGATCTGCTTCCAGGTACAGTGCCGATTTCTAAAGCACCTTACCGAATGGTGCCAGCAGATTTGGCAGAACTAAAAGATCAGTTACAAGATTTTCTTGATAAGGGTTTTATATGACCTAGTGTATCTCCATGGGGAACTCCAGTATTATTCGTAAAGAAGAAGGACGAGTCTATGAGGATGTGTATAGATTATAGAGAGATTAATAATGTGACAATTAAGAACAAGTGTCCTTTACCCCGTATAGATGATTTATTTGATCAACTCCAGGGTACAAAGGTGTATTCTAAAATTGACTGAAATTAGGACAACTTCCTAAGAGGGGGGGTGAATTGGATTTTTAAACTTATATTCTTTTTAATACTTTGTTTTATATCAACAATCACAACAAATAAACACAAAATCAATTTAACCTCAACCAATCAACAAGATAATCAAAATCTTGATCTTTGTATCAATAGCCTTGTAATAACTTGTAAAGCACGCTTAATTTATGTAAGCCCTGTGTTATTCCAAACTCACACTTCTTCTTTGTGTTTAGTTTTTAAACAAACTTTCAGATTAATAAGTTTAGGATGATCAACCAATGTAGTTACTTTCAGTTTCCACAATCAATGCTGATCAAGCCAAAACAAATTATCCTCCGGTCTATTTAAGAATCATACACTCAGAACTTAATAATTTAAAGCATACAAGCAGGTTGTAAGTATTGCTGAAAAATAAAGGGTAAGGAAGAGAAAGAGACACAAAGCTTTTACGAGGTTCTGCTTTTGCCTAGCCTACATCCTCGCCTTTGGCAAACCACCAAAGGATTCACTAGTTCAATTCCATTGATGGGTAGAACAATACCAATTACAATCACTCCTTCGTTTAGGCTAAAGTCCGCCTCTCCAAACGATATTCCCTCGTTCGGTCCAACGATTCTACAACCTTGAATCGTTTATAAACAAGAACCAAGATAGAGAAAAATTCGTGTACAAAAGACACTCTCACAGCAGAGTAGATTAGTATAACAATCAGAACAAAAATACTTCAAAGTAAATCAAATATAAAATGATTGAAACTCAATACTGAATTTAGATCGCCAAATATCTTCCAAGTATTGAAAGATTCATACTTTGAAAGCTTTACTTCAGAGTTTGAATCAGCAGCAACTCAGTATTTAAAGTTGGATGAACACAAGAGAGTTTAAGAGCTTTTTTAGAACTTTGATTGCTGGAAATTTTTTTGGTGTTTAAAATCTTTGAAGTTTGGGGCTATTTATAGATGTTTAAAAGTAATTCCTTGCCCCCAAAGTTTTCTTGAAGTAATCCCCAAGTTTTTTAAAATAGTAGTGCCCAAAAAAATTCATTTAAAAAATCTTCCCGTTGGAAAATTTTAAACTAACGTTCGAGTGGCAGTCGCCTGCCATAGAAGAAACTTAAAACACAGAACACTAGCATTCGCCTGCCAGAACTCATGCAGTCTCCTAACATGACCACCCAAGCACCTGGCTGTGCTCAGGCAGTCGCCTAGCACCCTATTGCCTCCTTGAAAATATTCATTTAATTTGGGCAGTCGCCTGGCCCTCCTGTGTTTTTTTTTTTTTTAACTTTTTTTTTAAAGCCCTTCTTTCCTTTGGTTTGAAAATCGTACTTTACGATTTTTACTTAAAACTGTATCTCTAAGTTTCTTTTGATTTTATGAGAGCTTCAATTCAATTTATATTTGTAGTTTACTTGAAGAACTTACATACAAATATCCTTAAACTCTATTTCTTTGATCTTCAAGTAAGTCATTGTTCTTCTATCATCTTTGAGCTTCTAATCATCTTTCTTTCTTGATCTTTTTGAATCCATAAACTTCATCATCCTTTTGAGCTTTGTCACTACCTTTAAGCTTTGCCTTTTTTCCTGAAAAACTTTCACTTGAAATAAACCATATTAAACATATCATGATTTTTTATCATCAAAATAAGAATTGTAAGCCTTGTTTGGCCAACAATCTCCTTCTTTTTTATGATGACAAATCGAAAGCAATAATTATAATAATAATAATAATAATAATAAGAAATAATGCTCATGGCTCCCCCTTTCAACAAGCATGATATACCAAAAAATATTTATACAAACCATGTCACTTGCAAAATGAATTCATACCCATATATATTCATATTCTTACAAGTAATGAATTCATACAAGGTATTCCATACATATTCATTGTCTTACAAACCATGGCATATTTCATTTTTGTACTTCCTTCTCTCAAACATCTCCCCCTTTGGACATCAATCAAAAAGGAAAAGAGAGCGATACAAAAACAATATAGTGAAGTGCTGGAGAACATAGTACTTGTAGAGCTTACAAATACACAAGAAATACTAGCTGAAGAAGTACGTAGAAATACTAATACATAGATGAAAGTGTTAAATAGCACATAAATGAAATACATCAATCAGAAGCTTTCATAGACCCACTTTCATCTTCTTCTTCTTCTTGTTCACCAAATTGCTCAGCAGATTCATCATCACTAGTAGAGCTGATATCCATCTGAGATTTGCCTTTGGAAGAACTAGCCAGATGTTGCTCAATCTTATCAACACGCTGAACAAGGCTTAAACAATGAGTTTTCACAGTAGAAACCTTCTCCCTAAGTGTACCAAGTCCAGATTGCATTCCATCACTGAAGGTCATTAATGATTAAAAAATGGAACGAACCAAGATGGAGTTTCTAGGTCAAGTTGTATTGAAGAAGCTGGCATGGAAGACTGAGGTGGTGGCACGGATGAGGTGTGACGATGTCCCTTGTGAAACCACCCTTGAGGAGAGTGCTTGTATCCCATTCGCTTAAGAATAGTATCCGAAAAGATATCATTATGGGTTTTACTAGTGAAGTTAAACGATGGTGTGAGAACATTGAAATGAGAAAATACCATATTTAACATCCCAGCATATGGTAGAATGACATGAGGGGCATCAACTTTCATAATGATCCATTTGAGAAGTAAACTTGGAAGATCTAGCGTTTTACCTTTAAGAATACACCACATAACGAAATAAACTAAGAAGGAAATATGATCATAGGAGCCGGAACGTGGTAGGATATTATATATGATAAGTTTGTGCAGGATTAAAGCTTTAAGATTGAGTTGTTTGTAAAGAGGTGGATGCCCAAAGGAGATAGGTGTATCAGTTATTATTAGGGGTAAAAACTCCTCTGGAGTAAATCCTTGGGACATTATCCATTATTTTTCAACAATGTGAACCTCAAAATCTCTTGGCTTGACTCAAAGAATTTTTCCCAAAGATATGGGAGTAAGATGAATATCTTGCCCTAGAAGATTTGTTTTGATCTCATTTTCAAACCTTTCCATGTTAGCATAGAAAATCTGAACCACATTTAGATAATACCCTTTTGCTTGATACGTAATAAATTGGTCCCACCCAATTTCTTTAAAAAGATCCATGATTTCAAGAAAATCAGAATTGAAGAATGTAACATCAAGGATTTTACCTAGAATGGGTTCGGCTGAAGCAATTTGATTCCTATAGAGTTGCTTAGCATGAGGAGTTACTAACCACTTCTTCACTTCATCATTGTTGATCGTTGTAGAGGAAGAGGAACCCTTGTTACCAACCGATTTGATTTGTGGCATGATTATTTTGAAGAAAAAGGCTGATAAACCCTAGGTTTTATTCGCGATTTGATGTGGAGGGTAGGTGAAATTAGGATAGCTTCCTAAGAGGGGGGGTGAATTGGTATTTTTAAAATTATTTTTAATTTTGATTCTTAATTATTAATCAATCACAACAATTAAATATGAAAAACAATTCAATCCACAATCAATCAAAAAATATATTTCTGAATTTCTAAGAGCTTCAAATCAATTTATATCTGAAATTAACTTGAAGTACTTACATTTAGAACATCTAAAAAATAATGATCCTTTGTTCTTCAATCTTGTTCTTCCATCATCTTTGTGCTTTCAATCTTTTCTTTGAGCTTTCACTAGTATATCTTTAATTCTCATGCTCTTTAAGATCTCTTTGTAATCTATAGGCTTCCTTATGCTTTTGAGCTTTGTCTCTTCCTTTAAGCTTTGCCTTAAGTTTTGTCTTTCTCCTGAAAAAATTTCACTTGAACCATATTAAACACATCATTGATTTGCTATCATCAAAATAAGAATTGTAAGCCTTATTAGGCCAACAATCTCCCCCTTTTTGATGATGACAAATCGAGAGCAAAAATAATAAGAGTTAATACTCATGGCTCCCCCTATTAATAAGCATGATATGATCCATACATATAAGTCCAAGGATAATCCATGAATAAACCATGCATACAAGTACAAAGCCATCTATTTAGAATTTTACAAACCATAAGATATGATCCATATAAGCACAAGTTTTACAAACCATAACATATATTTTTGCACTCACTTCTATTTAATATTTCTCCCCCTTTGGACATCAATCAAAAAGGAGAAAGAAAAACAGAAATAGAGAAATGCTACAATACAAAGTACTACTTTTTAGAACATCAAGAACAGACTATCCGATAAAGCTTTAATACATAAAAGTGATAAATAACTCATATCAATTAGAAGCTTCCATAGATCCACTTTCATCATCTTCTTCCTCTTGTTCACCAGATTCTTCATCACTTGAGGTAGTAGAGCTAATATTCATAGGAGATTTGCCTTTAGAGGAGCTGGCCAACTGTTGCTCATTCTTATCAACTCGCTTATCAATATTTGAACAATGAGTTTCTATAGAAGTAACTTTCTCTTGCAGAGTACCAAGTCCAGATTTCATGCCATCACTGAAAGTCATATAATGATTAAAAAATGGCACAAACCATGAAGGAGTTTCTGGATCAAGCTGAACTGATGGTGTTGGGATGGAAGATGAAGGAGGTGGTGGAGTAGATGAGACATGCCGATGTCCTTTATGAAACCATCCTTGAGGAGAGCTTTTATAGCCCATACGTTTAAGAACGATATCAGAAAAAATATCATAATAAGTCTTGCTAGTGAAGTTAAATGATGGTGTTAGAATATTAAAATGAGCAAAACCATATTCAACATCCCAACCACACAGTTGTATTTAGTTTATTTCCCTTACTGAGAGGTGTCTCACTCCAGCTTAAATCATTTCAGGGAACCCAGATAGACTGGTGAACCGAGGTCACCGCTGAGGCAGTATTTATCACCCCGCTAGGAGGGTGAGTCTTTTGAACTAGGGTCAATGGGTTTTGATATCATATCCTAGATGTATCTTTTGGTGTTTTGGGGGATTGTATATGTATGTACATGCAGTATTATGGTGGACTGTAGATAACTCTGGTATTATGCACTTTATGATTTGGAGAATGTAATTTTATGTTTACTGCTGCTTAGGTTTCCACTGTGTATGACATGTGTATCCCCGCTACCCAGGGGTTCAGGTTGATGTTATGGCTGTTTAGTGGTATTAGGGTGTTAATGTAATTAATTATATAGTAAATGGAGCTGGTTGTTACATAGGGTCTTTCTAAGCATAACCCAATTGCGCAAACTAAAGTAATATGTGGAAATTTAAATTATGCACAACATTCACAATTTATCGAATATAACATATATGTGCAGAAATATAAAGTGTTAGAAACTAACAATAGACACACGATATATTATCGAGGTTTGGCCAATACTTCCTACATCCCTGCCTCAAGCTCCAAAATAAGAGCAATCCACTAGTTGCTCACTTCATGGGTGGAGTGACACTGTTTACAATACCTTACTAGGATGGTGCACCTAGTTCTCTTAATCGAGTCTGAACCAGTCTAGGACTATTCACAGAGCTAGTTTCCCTCTTCCGATCATACGTTGGGAATACAACATATATGAAACATAATTTTTGTGTACAAGGAAATGTGCTTCTAAACAAGCAGATTATGTACCAATACACACAAGCAATAATCAATGCACCTCAACCAAATAGAAACTATAAGCTCAGTGCAAATAATGTGTAATAGCACTCTAGGTAATGTCAATAATCAATCAAGTACAAGAGTGTATTACTAATCTATCTTTGAAACAATATGTAAATATATTTCAAGAAAAAGTAGGGTTTCAAAGATTTTTCGAGAATATAATCAAAATATCTCTAAGATGATTTCCTCAAAATTATGGCACAAGAGATATTTGAAATCAAGCTTGATTGAAAAATATTTCACAAAGCACAAGAACAAGCCTTTGAATACTTGCAACAATACTGCAAGATTCACAAGATCTAGAGAGTATTCCCATAGAAGACTTATGAATTAAATCACAAGGGGACTCTCAAGCTCACTCTCAAAAAATCAACATTAAACAAATATAGTGAGAGTGTGAGCCAATATAGACAATCGCAATAATATTCTTACTAAAGGATTTTAACAAGTAGGATGAGTAAGAGATGGATTTATGGCTTGTGTATGATAAAATAAGATTTTTGAAATTCAAAGAGTTTTGGCTAATGATATTTGCTAATTAATGCTTAATCTTTCCAAATGAACAGATATTTATAGAAATTCATAAAAATATAACCATCGGGCAACATAGATGAAATTTTAGAAAAGATTAAGTATGGTTAATAAAAAATAACCCTATTTTAACCTCGGTAAAATTCGAGCAACCCGAGAGGGTTGGTCAACCATTTTTAAGGTTTGGTTGACCGGGTTGCTCAATTCGGTTGACCAGGGTGTATTTGAAATGAGAAGATGGTCGACCATACTTGAGGCGATTTGAGAACCACCAAGGTTTGGTCAACCAGGCAAAGTTCACTTGATTGAAGTTGAACGGTCGGTCGACCGAGCCATTTTATAACTGGGAGTTTGGTCGACCAAGGTGTTGACGTTCATTTTAAGGATGGTCGACCAACTAGTCAAACCATTGACCCTGGGGAGGTTCGGTCGACCAAAGTGTTTCTGTGTGTTGGGGTTCAGCCTACCGAACACACCAACTTTGTCCATTCAATTTCTAACTCCCTTTTAAAGACACCCATATTCACATGAGTATGACTTTTAAGTTATGGGGGACTTATTATGAGGTGCTTGGGGGACCTAAAGTTAGTTTATGACCTGAGTTTTTAAATTAAGCCAAAAATCCAACGTCGGTTGACCATCGCTAAGGTCAATCTATGGTTTTGAGCTTATAAGTTTCTAGATGCATGATATGCAGATTATTATAAACTGATAATTAATTATTACAGATCCAATGAATTGAATATGAATTACAAAGAAATTGGATACTTTGAGTCTTCTTTTTCTTCAAGCCACTATGTACTGCCATATGATTTTGCCAATTTGATCCTGCACACAAACTCGACAAACATTAAATACCTTGTATTTGTCATTTTCAAAAACAAGAAAGGACTCAAAAAGTCAACAATCTCCACCTTTTTTATGATGACAAATACAAATGCAAAAATGGGTAAAGCCAAATAAAACTCCCCCTCAAGAATATATGCATATCAATTTTTGCAAGTGTATTTCTCCCCCTTTTGGCATCAGCAAAAAGGGTATATAAAAAATATAATTGTTTTTTGAAAACTATAGCAATTTAGCATACAAACAGTATAACTGGTCATTAAAAGATTTAAATGACATGATAATAGAATTAGACCATAAATATGCACAAATCATTGCAATTGAAACATATCATATGACTTGTGAAATATTTAAAGCACACGGCATATGATAGCAAATAGATGGTTTGAGTACAAATATAGTCTAACTAGTTTGCATGCATTTTTATATGAAGTTACCGAACCAGCTAAGCAATTTAAAACCCTATAGTATACAATAATAATGCAGCAAGAGATAAAAGAGTTTTTGATTTGAAAGAATTTTTTTCCAAAAGTACATGTAAATAAATATATATGTATATACATATATATAAAACTATATATCCCCCTTTGATGTTTGCAAAAAGGTACTGGGGGTGTGCTTGCTGAAACAGATGATTTTAATTTAAAGCAAGTAAGCACAAATTTTCTAGTTTGTCAATTACTAAAATATAACTAGAAAACCACAACCATATTGATCCTAAAAATTTAACAGTCACACGCACGATCATATGAAAAATCAAATGATTGTGGCAAATCGACATGTTTCAAATTATGATTTTCAATAAAACATTTCATTCAAGCACATATCACACTTGATTCAATTACAAATCTAAGCTAAAAAGTTTGTGAGCATAATATGATAGGCATTTTAATTTTAAATGCTCCCCCTATCAATTTGAATTCTAGCTTAGATGCAATAAACTGCTTATACCAAATAGAGAATTTTTTTCATTATGCCTAGCAGTATAAGCCATCATTTTGAAACTTTTAAGCCAACCATACTGATTATTAATCAACTATATTTATCCTTATCAGTATAATTGTCCCTATAGACCATAGATGCATCAGATGATATATATTAAGGCATGCTATGTAGTTCATGACCCAAGAACATTTCATATCCAATCATAGAACTTCAAGTGTAGGATAAAATGTTCAAGGATATCACAAAAGCCTCAATATTCGATAAGCAAATTAATGCATGAGTTTTTTAAGCCTTTTCTATAGGGATGGAGCTGAACTCCTCTAAATGTTCTCGATGATTATGCAAGGATGAAATTTAATTATTCAATTGATTTTCACTCATCCTTTCAAAAATAGTTTAACTTTCATTTTATTATAATCATCTTTGGATAAGGTTTTACTTAGGAAAATTCTAACGAAAAATTTGGCAGCATGTCGTTTGTAAATCGAACATTTTCCCATAAAACATGTACCTGATAGGTTCAAAAAAGTGATTTTAATTCAGTTCAAGGCATAGGAGAACCTAAAACTACTACCAACATGCAATACAAATCAACCCCATCTGCCAAGCAGGAGGCATTCAACACAAACATGCAATCAGGTAGCTCAAAAACAAATCATGTAAAACAAAACTATCCAATAGTTTTTATCAATCAGTGCACTGTGGATAGCTATGTACAATTTGGTTCCCATAAAGACATACGTGCATATAATATGATATAAGATCAGGAGAACCTTTGAATTTGTAACCATAGAAGATGAATGCTCCCCTTGAGTTATGCACTTATTCAATTTATGTCTTTTCTTAATTATCTACTTTTTTAAGCCAAGGTTATTAATATTTTCAATGGATTTAGACTTAGCATAAATGCTTTAAGCTTATTGGACCAAAAAGTCACAATGAGTATTCATTAAGATGATAAGCCTATGTCTACATTTTTCATAAGAATCTGAATACATGTAAGAGGCACAAGATCAAATAGCATTGAATTTTAACTATATATGCATAGGTCTCTTTCAAATAGATTTGAAACATAGTGCAATCACTTTAGCCGTTCAACACATTTCAAACGATTTAAAGCTTTAAATGATTTGATTTAATGTTTTAGAGCTTATGAAAGGAATTTGACCAAATACTCTTAAGGTTTAAATTTCTATTTGGTTCAAAAGAGTATTTAGGTAGAAACAGGACATTTTTCAAAATATTTTTGTGATGGTAATCATTTCCAGGTTTAGACAAAGAGCATTTATGAGTATATGAATTTTCTTGAACAATGCTCTTCGAAGAATGGAAAGTATCCTATAGATATGATCATGATTGTAGCAAGAATACAAATCGATGGATAGGTACAATCTTTACAAGATATGACCGTGGTTTGGTAAAGAGTCCTATGGATGAGATGAACCAAAATTAGAGGATTTAAATATTAAACTCAAAGGGAATAATTTGATTTAACAATAAAATATGAATCCCCTAGTGGATGCCTCTAATTCTGATTGTGAGAGGGATATCTTATTATTAGCACAAGATAGATATGAAATTTATTATCATTAGTGCTTATACTTAGTGTGATGACTAAGCTTTGATCTAGGCTTTTAAGACTAACTAGTGAGTTTAGGATTAGATGATATATAGTGTAAGATGGATCCCCTAAACTACAAACTAGTGAGATGGACAACAGTTGCATAACTTAAGATATTTTATCTTTAAGCATGAGTTAAGCATTTGATATTAATTACCTGGCAAAGACACCATATCCAACTGGAAGTGGATGTAGATACTAGGTTTATATACTTTAACCCCGAACCACTCCCTAAGCCTACAGTCATCACAACCCCTAAACCTAGAAACTAAGGAAAGATTAACTAGAAGATAATTTCAATTTGAATTCATTTTTCCTTAAGTCTTACAGGGTTTGCCTTCATGATTACCACATCATTTCTTTGTCAAAACATTGGGTGCTTCTAGATGGACAAGTAGATTGAATGTGCCATTTCATTTTTCGAAAAAAGTAAGTTTTGGATTTTCATGAAAGGCTATGCTTACTGATCTTATGTTTCCATAATGAGGCATGATTATGAGATTTATATGATGACCCTGAATCCTTTTCACAAAAAAAATTCTTTTTAATTCCTATGGATTTATCATCTCCCACTTCTCCCTCCTGGCAAATTCTTTTCAATATCTTTTCAATCTTTTTCTTTTCAAGGATGACATGATACTCTTTTAATTTGTCTAATTGTTTAGCAACCTTTTGTTTTGATTTTTCAGAAGAGTTTTATGATAAGACATTCTAACTCGAGACTTATGAATTTTAAATGAATCCTTTTCTAGTTGTCTATTCAATGACATGCTTTCATCATAAAACTCATTGCATGATTCGATACAAGATTTATCTCTATAACTATCATGTGAATCAATGCATACAGTATCATCATCATAAACAATCGATGATTCATCATAAGATATATCACAAAATTTTTCATAAGAATCATCGCATGCATTATTAATAGAACTATCATTATATTCAATAGATGATTCAGTATGTAATATATTACAAAATTCAGCATAAGAATCATCACATGCTTCATTGCACAAATCAGCAAATGAGGTAAAGTAAGAGTTATATACCTCATCATCTACTAATGCAACCTGCTCATGATTAGCCACTACCTGATCATTCAGGCCTAGAGCATTTGGAGTGGCAATCTCCTTTTCTTGGGTCTCTCCATATCTCTTTTCCAACTCAACCCAGATCTCCCGTGCACTACATGCCATGATCTCAAGCAAAATATTAGAATCTAAAGCGTAATATAGTAAATCCATGTCATGTGGATTTGCATATATTAACCTAATATTATTTTCATCCAAGGGCATACGAATTCCATTAACAATCACTCGCCAGACCATCCACTCCATTGATTTTATAAAAATGCTCATTCTAATTTTCTAGGTAGTGTAATCGACACCACAAAACAATGGAGGACTAGAAGGTGATCGTCCCTCTTCGAATGGGGATACCCCAATGTGAGTCATCCCGATCTTTAGCAAAAAACATTTAAGCCAATGCCACGAGGCTCTGATACCAATTGTTGGAATTGGTGTATTCTCAAGAGGGGGTGAATTGAAATTTTAAACTTCTTCTTAGGTTTAAACAGATATAAGCAGTATTTCACAACTTAAGGTCTTTCTAAGCATATACCAATTACACATATAAAAGTAATATGTGAAAATTTAAATCATGCGCAACATTCACAATTTATCGAATATAACATACATGTGCAAAAATATAAAGTGCTGAAAATTAATAGTAGACACATGATATGTTATTGAGGTTCGGCTAATACTACCAACATCCTCGCCTCAAGCTCACAAGTAAGAGGATTCCACTAGTTGCTCTTCATGGGTGGAGCGACACCATTTATAATACCTTACCAGGATGGTGCACTTAGTTCTCTTAATTGGGTTTGAACCAGTTCAGGACTATTTGTAGGGCTAGTCTCCCTCTTCCAATCATATGTCGTGAATACAATAGATATGAAATATAATTTTTGTGCCTGTTCATAGGGCTAGTTTCTCTCTTCCGATCATACATCGGAAATACAACAGATATGAAATATAATTTTTGTGCACAAAGAAATGTGCTTCTAAACAAGCAGATTATGTACCAATACGCACAAGTAATAATCAATGCACCTCAACCAGATATGAACTATAAGCTCAGTGCAAATAATGTGTAATAGCACTCTAGGTAATGTAAATAATCAATCAAGTACAAGAGTGTATTACTAATATATCTTTGAAACAATATGTAAATATATTTCAACCACAAGTAGGGTTTCAAAGATTTTTAGAGAATATAATCAAAATATCTCTAAAGTGATTTTCTCAAAATTCTAGCACAAGAGATATTTGAAATCAAGCTTGTTTGAAAAATATTTCACAAAGCACAAGAACAAGCCTTTTAATACTTACAACAATACTGCAAGATTCACAAGCTCTAGAGAGTATTCCCATTGAAGACTTATGAATTAAATCACAAGGGGACTCTTAAGCTCACTTTAAAAAAATCAACATCAAACAAATACAATGAGAGTGTGAGCCAATATAAACAATCTCAATAATATTCTTACTAAAGGATTTAAGCAAGTAGGATGAGTAAGAGATGGATTTATGGCTTGTGTATGATAAACTAAGGTTTTTGAAATTCAGAGAGTTTTGGCTAATGGTATTTGCTAATCCATGCTTAATCTTTCCAAATGAACTGATATTTATAGAATTCATAAAAATATAATCGTCGGGGGACATAGATGGAATTTTAAAAAAGATTAAGTATGGCTAATAAAAAATAACCCCATTTTAATCTCGGTAAAATTCGAGCAACCTGAGAGGGTCGATTGACCATTTTTAAGGTTTGGTCGACCGGGATGCTCAGTTCGGTCAACCAGGGTGTATTTGAACTGAGAAGATGGTCAACCAAACTTGAGGCAATTCGAGAACCGCCGAGGTTCGGTTGACCGAGCTAAGTTCCGTTGACCGAAGTTGAACGTTCGGTCGACCAGGCCATTTTGCAGCTGAGAGTTTGGTCGACTAGGGCATTGGGATTTCTCACGTATCAGTTTTGTCGACTAGGACGTTGACATTCATTTTAAGAATGGTTGACCAATTGGTTAAACCATTAACCCTGGGGAAGTTTGGTCGACCAAAGTGTTTCTATGTGTTGGGGTTCGGTCGACCGAACACACCAACTTCGTCCATTCAATTTCTAACTCCCTTTTAAAGACACCCCTATTCACATGGGTATAACGGGGGACTTGTTATGAGATGCTTGGGGACCTAAAGTCAGTCTATGGCCTAGGCTTTTAAATTAAGCCAAAAATCTAGCTTCTGTCGAACATCCCTAAGGTCAATGTATGGTTTTGAGCTTATAAGTTCTTATATGCATGATATGCAGATTATTATAGACTGATAATTAATTATTACAAACCCAATAAATTGAATATGAATTACAAAGAAATTGGACACTTTGGGTCTTCTTTTTCTTCAAGCCACCGTGTGCCGCTAAATGATTTTGCCAATTTGATCCTGCACACAAACTCGGAAAATATTAAATACCTTTTATTTATCATTATAAAAAACGAGATAGGATTCAAAAAGTCAACACTTCTTGATCCTCTCCTCCAGCTTGTTCGATCGTTGTTCATTGATCCTCATGCTATTTGCGTCTTCCACCTTTTTTGCGGGGTTTGTTTTTTCATTGCTCTCCTTTAGGTTCATTACTTTCTCGTGTGATTCAGGGTTTTCTGGTTGATAAGGGAGAACAAATCCTCCATGACCCTTTTGCAGTAGGATTATGTTGAACATGTCCTCCATCTTCTTTTGGGAGGCTACCATGTCCTCCATTCTCCGTTAGAAGATAAGGAATTCCTCTCTTGTCACTCTCGAATGGTCTCCAGGTGTGGAGTGAATGGACTGGGGTGATTGATCACCTGTAGCAGGCTCTGACCTTGAGTTGGTGGACGTTGTCGTGGTGTAAGGATTGAGGATCGGAAGTAGGAAGGAAACCTCTCAAAGGTGTTCCCACAGACGGTGCCAAATATTGTAGAATAAAAATGTCAAATGACCTCCGATGAACTCTCTGATCCCAATCACCTGAAAAGGACAAAAAAAGAGTGGCTTGGAGGACTCGAGGTGTATTTTAGGGGATCTCTCTAATGCCTCAGTAAGGGATTGACTTGAAAGGTTATAAGCAATAGTAAATTTGGGTTAGAATGAAATACCTTTGCCTTTTAGCATTACGCCCTTTTATAGTGGCGGCGAGGTTTGACCCATTGGAGATTTGCCATTATGACACTTGACTTGAATCACTCTGGTCATAACAGCATTAGCGTGGACCGCTCCGGTTATTATAGCATAGGCGTTAATTGCTCTGACCGGTTGACTAGGGCGGTAACTACCGTCATTAATGCTGTGCTTTGGTTTCCTCTTGACCTATGGCAACTGATATATTTGGGTATATCAATAATAAATTGGACCTTTAATGTTAAGAAATTGTCCAAATTTATTATTAGGTTTTAACATTTTAGAAACTTGTTATTAGGATTTAATATTTTAAATTTATGATCGTTATCATAAAATTAATATAAGTTTGAACCGAGAAGGGTATGGATAAGTGTAATGGTTATTGTAAGGATCTCCAACTCAACTAAACAAACATCATGAAAAATCCCATTGCTAAAGAGGCTCTAGTGCCTTTTATCTCTTTTATCTCTTTCTTCATCCTTTTTTTCTCCCCTTAGTTTCTTCCCACTTTATCTCTCCTACGATTTTTACATTTCTTACCATCTTTATCCTTGCACTTTTGATAGGAATCAACATAATAAGTCTAGTCATAACCAGTCCAACATCTACCCCATCTAAATCCATATCATCCCTTGAAAGGGTTATTTAATTTTGGTTTCTTATTTTTTTTTCCCTACGGGTGCGTTGGATCAATGATTTTGTTTGATAAAAGGAAAGAAAATGAAATTAAGAAAGAATTTTATTTTGCATTGAATTTTTTCTCTATATCAAATACCTTTAAAAATGAAAATTGTTATAATATGACTAAAAGTTAAGAAAGATCAAGTCTTAATGATGCGTAAATTCAAAATTTTGTCGATTGTTTTGATTTATTTTTTATTTTTTAATAATTTCTTTGAAAATCAATCATGAAAAAAGATTTTTTTTTTATTTTTTTGCATTTTTCTTTTCATTCTCTAATATTTTTTGAGTTCTAAACAAGACTAAAGTGAACTTAACCTTTTAAGTCAAACCAATTAAAGATGAAGGTATCCATGTTGTCAAAGTCCCAAAATGACCAAAACCCAAATTCATTGAACCATTGAATCAGCAAGGTAAGGGCTCTAGGGTTGGGGAATTGGGTCAATGTCTAATTGATGACCTATGACTTTCTTGCTTCAATTGGCTTGGATTTAAAGTATTGTAACCTATTTATAATTGGGCCAACATAAACCCAACTTATTTATTTAACAATTTCAGATCAAGTACACAATAGGTTATGCGTTTAATGTATAGGTGCCCTTTTTCAAATAAAATTTAATTCATAATTGCTAAAATATCAAAGAGAAAAATAATAAAGACTCAAATTGAATTATGCTTTTTAAAATGTTAACTTACAAAAATATTAAAAATTAAATAATAAATAGGTACATTTGCAAAGTTTTAACTCATACTTGTTGAAATATTAAAAGAAAATTTAAAATAATTGTTGAAGGGACCAAAGAGAAAAATAATAAATAGTCAAAATAAATTATGAATTTTAAATTGTAAACTCATAAAAAATTGAATAAAAATAATAAATAGAAACATTTGTAAAGTTTTAATTCATGTTTGTTGAAATATTAAAAAAAAATTTGAAATATAATATTTATATTTACTAGCAAGTATCTGTTTATACCTTAAGTAATAGATCAAGTTAAAATTTAAAATTTCCGTACTTAATATTTGTAAATGGGCCAACCCTAATTGAACCCGTTTAAATGTCATACCCGACCCGTTACCCGTTTTCCCCCCCTGCTTCATACTTTCGTTTGAGAGAGAAAGAGGGTTTAGCTGCAAAACTGCAAAATTTGAAGATGGCGAGCGAGGCCAGGAGCAGTAGCAACAGCAATGGAGGAGGGGGTTTCAGGTCAAGAATGGAGCACTACCTCTATAGTGGCGATAAGAAGCACGTCATGGCAGGAATCGCTGTCATCACCGTAGTCTTTGGAGTTCCTTGGTTCCTCATGAATAGAGGTACGTCTTTTCTCCTGCTCTTACTACCACTCCCTTTTCCATTTCCTTCAATTCATATATGTTTTTTTTTTTTGCAAGTATTTTCTGAAATTTGATTGAGCTTGAATTTATTTTGCATAAAACTTGAGGTTATAGTTGTCTTTTTGATTAATAATCGGGTTGTTGAAGCTTTTCAGATTTTTTCTGCTTAAGCTTGCGAAGAAGTGTGCCCGATTTGGTTGGAGTTAATTTTATTTATTTATTTATTTTTGTCGATGAAGTGGTTAGGTAGGATTTGATAATATGAGTTCGCCCATCTATTTATAAATTAGCTAATCCTTTGTGACAATTCTATAGAACGTATCAGATTTGCGTGGAATTGTTATGAGCCCAATAGGCGTTCAATTCAAAAGTAATTGGCAGTGGCTGGAGTGGTCTATTAGGTTTATGCTAGTGTTTTGTTCATTTACTTTCCAGTTCAGAGCTTTTGGGTTTACAGTAGATCACTCATATTGACCTGAAAACGCTAACACCCTAGCAAACCTCAAGTTGGCTCGAACGTTCCGAAGCATGGTACACTTTCCTTCCAGAATGTGAAGTCAAATGATTAATAATTTTCACATTACATTTTTATTACTTAAAGTGGAGAATTATTACACTAGATATCTTTTTTTGTCATTATTGATCTATTTCACGAAAAGAAAGTCTCTTCTTTATTTAGAAGCACCTCAACGTCCTCTCCAAAATATACAAGTGCTGTACATATTTTTCACCAATATATCTATATAAGTATACCTCTAATGTTCCACATTTTAGAGCATGAGCCATAGTGCAATCCCATTCCATGAGTCGCAACGTTCTATGTAATTGCCTTCTTGGTAACTTTGAGACCAGCAGACTTTGCAATTGTTGAGCAGCTGCACTCTGAGTAGTTTCTCCCTATTCAAGCTATTGCCTTCTTGGTAACATTGAGACCAGCAGACTTTGCAATTGTCGAGCAGCTGCACTCTGAGTAGTTTCTCCCTATTTACATAGTGCTAGAAGTTAATGTGGCTCCTCATGACCTGTCTATGATCTTAAATTTTCTTATAGTAGCCCTTTCTTAGGTGTCCTTTTCCCAAAACTCTCGTTTTGATAGCTCCACTTAGGATGAGGGCTATAGGTAGCCTTTTTTTGAGCGCTCTCACTCTGGTGGCTAGTAGTTTTTTCTTTCTCTTGAGATGACATAATTCTTAGATTTGTAAATCATTGTAATTTTGCCTATGTTGCAGTTAGTGTTTTAATTCTTTCTACACATAGTTGGTCCTAAGCTGGGGAAAAAGGCAAGGGTGTGTTAGATAGTTGATAACTAGTGTACAACTTTTTAGATCTCTCTATGATATCTATCCTCACCTATTGTTCATTGGAGTGCCCTCTATGAATGGCACTTTGCACTTTTAGCACGAGATTATAGTGAAAAATGGGCAAGGGTGGGCTAACGTACCATGTCATTGCTTGACTATGGTGTTAAATATGAAACAATGCACTCATTATTTTGATGCAGATGAGTGAAGAAAGTAGTTTGATAAAATATGGCTAGATTAATGACTTGGAACATGGGGACATAATTTGCACTTAAAGGGAGTAATGTTAGGGAAAGAAGTTTGAGGAATTGAAAATTTTAGGTTTAAACTTTGGCACATTGGGAAATAAAAACATAAGAATTAGACAAAGACGCATTGTTCTACATGTTAAAAGAGTAGGAAATAGAATTGTGAAAATTAATGTGGTTTGAGGACAAAAAATAATGAGTCATTCGTTCTTATACTCCTTAAGTTTGCTTTACAAAAAAAAAAAAACATTTAAAAGAAATTTTGGAAGGATACATATAGTATTATACTAGAAATATGAGGGAGAAAATAAAACGAGAAAAATAGTCAAACGAGTGGATTTGAATGATCTCATGAAGGACAACAAAGGTTATGAGAGGATAGGAAGACATCCACGTGGAGATAAAAATGAGTCTTGTATGATATTAGAGTTTGCCATGTTATATGAACTTATACCAATGAATACATGCTTTGAGAAGAGGGAAGAACACTTAGTAGCCTTCAAGAGTTGACAAAATAAAATTCACATAGTTTTTTCTTATAGGTGGGTACATTTATCATGTAAGGATTGTAAAAAGTTTACCTAAACAATGTAGATTATTAGTGTTACCTATATGCATTAAAAAATGGAGAAGGAAGTGTAACATAGATCAGTGTAAGAGAACAAGGTGGTGGAACCTAATGGGAGGAAATATAATAACATTTAAAGATAAAATGATAAAAAAGGCGACCAAGGATAAAGCAAACTTAAACATCCTCTAGATTTTTTTTTTAAACAAAAAAATTATTAGAGAAGGAGAAGAAGAATATGATAAAAAAAGAAAAGGAATACTAGGAGTAAGATATCCTCCCAAACAAAAGAAAAAAATGATACAAAAGAACCCCCCCCCCCCAAAAAAAAAAAAATAGTCACAAAAAAACTCCACAGTAGCTTGGATTTGCCAAAGTAAATGCATAAAGAAGCCATTCTCTGAAATTCACAATGATGCAAAAAACACTCTATTCCTAAGCAAGTCAAGAGAAATAGGCCATACTCATAAATATTTGAGCGTTTCTCTAATTCCAAATACACCAAAAGATAGCCACAACTGAGCATCGCCACAAAGCCTTTCTCTTATTTTCCCTTCCTAAATCCCAAAACATCGTGTCATAAAACTCCTCCAAAGTGAACGGACACACCCATTTTTCCAAAAATAGCAAACAACTTACTCCAAAGGGGCCCAGCCGGGCCAGCTCAAGTGTTAAGGGCGACTTGTGACTTTGGTGATCCCAAGGTCACGGGTTCAATTTCCCCTTTAGGCATTACGCTGGTGAATTACTCGGGGCGCGTCAATGGGCGGACGACTTTCATCCCCCGGGTTTGGTGCCGCACCATAGTGTTTAAAGTGCCGTGATGGTGGCTGGAGTCCCCGGGTTATAAAAAAAAACTTACTCGAAAGGCTACGATAGAAATGATAATATAAGAACAAATATGCGCAAGTCTCTTTACTCTTAAAATAAAGGACACACACATCATACGATAATGACGTGTTAGGTCTTTGCCTCTAGAGCAACTCATTCACATTAATTTTTTCCAAGAACTCTTTTGTTACTCCCCAATTGGATCTTAAAAAAAAAAAAAATGAAGCATATTAATCAATAGGCCTACCTTGTTGGTCTCTCTTATTAAGGTTCTTCCCAAAATGAAAATCCCAGGAGCTTGCGGCAGGAAGAAAGCAGAACTAGAGGTATCACGAAAAAAAAAAAGGTGGAAGAGTTGAGGATGCATGATGACCAAAGACACCTCCCCAATCCAATGACCCTACTAGAAGTGGATTCTCTACCCATTACCAACGCTATACTGACATGAGGGATAAAAGAGTGATAAATTTGAGACATAAATTTCAAAGGACTTGAATAAATAATATTCTTAGTTAGAATCTTATGATTTGCTATTTTGTTCATACAATTCATAGCCATTCCATGCCAAATCGATTCAAATCTTACTAGCAAGTCTAAAAACAACTATCTTTGCCAAATCTATTGATTCACTTGTGAATCTAACGATATGATTCCATCGATTTACACAGTTCTAGAACTATCCTCTCGAGAGATTCGATTAGTTTAAAATCCCCAAATAACATTTTCTTTATTGCTTTTATTTTTACATGATTATATTCCATTCCTTGTCTACATCAGTTTTGTGCTAAAAAAGGGGGAATATAGAAACTTAGGTTGTATGTTGCCTTGACAAAACCATTCTTCACCCTTGGAGGAATAAGTGTTCTGCTGCCATTAAGAAGTGGTAGAACATTCATCAATTAAAGTGGTACTCATGTTTCCTTGTGTTGTTAAGACTCCAAAGTTTTCTTAGTAGTTTGTTCAATTATTCTTTTTTAATTCAAGAAAGAATATTCATAAAATATTATTTTTTTTATTGTTGATAAACACCAAAAGTCATTTTTTTTCTTGATTTATTCCCTTAAACAACATAAAGTTCATTGTTTAATTAATATTTCTTGACTCTTACCCTCACTTTTCATTTGTTTAGGGGAAACATACACATGAAATATGTTTTTTTTTTTTTTTTTAAATTTTAAAAATTTAACTGTGTTTTACTATTTTGATTGTAGTTGAAATATATATTCATGTAATTTAGAATTGATTTTAAAATTTTTACTAAATCTTATGAAATCATGATAGGAGGAATATTGGAGAAAGGATTAAACTTGATGGTTAGGAAATTAATAGCAATACTAAATTTTGATACCTTGAATCTATTATACAAGATGAAGGAGAAATTGAAAAGATGATGTTATGCAAAGAGTTAAAGCAAGGTGTGTAAAATGGAGTAGTGCTTTGTGTGTGTTGCATGATCATCACAGAATACCCACACAATTGAAGTGAAAGTTTTATAGAATGACTATAAGACCAATTATTCTAAATGGATCAGAATGTTGAGAAACTAAGAAACAATATATCCAAAAAAGTAAAAGTTGTTGAAATGAGAATGTTAAGGTGGATGAGTGGCGTAAGGTTAAAACATAAATAAGGAATGAACATATTCACGGTAAGTTAGGCATAGCATCTATAGCAAATAAGATAAGGAAGGGGCCACTTAGATGGTTTGAGCATCTGCAATGTAGACCAAATAGTGCACCTAAGGAGGAGTTAGCTTGTTACTATCAATGGTAGTAGAAGGGGTAGGGTTAGAACTAAAATAACTTTGAATAAGATAACAAGGATTTAGTAACTCTTAAATTGTCTTAGGAAATTGCCCATGGTTGTTTAAATTGGTAGAAAAGTTTTTATGTAGCCAACCCACTTAGGAGGACTTAAGGCTTGGTTTGTTGTTGTTACCAAAGCTTATGATTTGATTTGATTCTCGATTCTCAAGTCCCAAAATTGGAATTTCAATTCACGATTCAAATCTCAATTTGACAACTATACTAATACTAATATTAACACAACTTTAGCATCCCAATCATTTTCTAGAAGTTCAAATTTACTTCATATTGCTTTGTGCCAAAGAAAGGCTCTAAAAAGAAGCACGTAACTACTTCCCGCCAAACAAATGTTCATGGGCACCAAATTACCTAGACCCGAACCTCCCTCCCTTTTGGACCTAGTCATATGAAAGAGGTTTTAGGTGAATATACATGAAATATGGCTAGTAAATAGAGTTGATGATGGTATCAAGTGTTCAAAATTTAAGACTAGACAACAATTTAGGAGTATGAAAAACTTTAGAAAAGTATAGCAAGAAAATAAAATGAATGAAAACCAGACTTAAGATGATGGCCCTATTCGTCTCTCTCCCTCTCTCCCCCTTGTTGCCATGAAGAAAAACCAGACTTAAGATGATGACCCTGTTTGTTTTTCTCTCTCTCCCTCTCTTCCCCTTGCTATACTATTCCTCTCCCCCTTTCATGCATTCATTGCAATGAAGATTGGTTTAGGTTATGATGAGCTGAGCAATTCAGATTGATGGAAAATCCTTTGATTTGCATTTGGACTAGGGCGAGGGGAGTTCATCTTTGCTCATGGTTGAGAAGAATGTTGTTCGTAACAGATGTGTTAGATCATTGGAAGAGGCTGTTTTGCGGTTTGTCGAAGGGTTGTCGGTTTTTGGTAGGATGGAGAGGGGTTTTTGGAGTTTCCCAAGGGTATTACAATCTATTGGCTGTCTATTAGATAGATGAAGGTGGGAAAGTTCCTGCAGTTAGGGTTGGGTTGGATTCATAGGAGGTTTTTTGTGTTCATTCAGTTGGCGCAAAAAGTGAAGAATGGTGAAGCTTCATGAGTGTTTTTTGCAACCTGGTGATGGAGTTACGAAAAGATTTGGGTGATATAGTTGTAGATGCTTATCCATGTTTCAGATTGTGGAGGAAGGTTGTGCTCGTAGGTAATATAGATGGAGGCGAGGGTCATGATTGTCAAACTCTCTGTGGAGATCGAGTTATGGCAGCTGATAAGGAAGATAAGTGCTGTAGATGTGGTGGTGTGGTTCAGATGAACAAGGCTGAGCTTTTGAAGTTAGCTGTAGTCGTCGTTAATCAGCCGAAACAAACCATGGGCAACCAGTAGTCAACCAATCAGCAACCTCTGAAGGCTACAATCTTCATCAACCAGTCAGATTTGCTTGAGGAAGTAGCTGGGGTTCCGATGGAGGTGTCGTTCATCTTAGAGGTTGCTAGGGCTGCGCTAAGGGGGGAGGAAGCAAAGAGAATGATCCAGGAGGCATGATTCTAGTTTTGGACCTAGCCCAACTAATTGATAAGAAGGGTATTTCCTTTCTATATAAACTAGGCCATTTACTTGACCAAGCCCAAGAATTGGGTTTATCTAAGTTGGGCACTAATGAGGAGTTTAGGGTGGGGGTCCTTATTCCTTGGGTTCTATTTAGAAGGTAAATGGCGAAGGTCAGGATGCTGGAAGGAGAAATGGGGAATCTGACAAGTCAGAGTTGGATTTCAAGAATAGGGGAAGGACCAAATTTTAGTCCTTAAAGCTTAGGAAATGAGCGGTGGGAAAGGAGGTTAGACTTCATGTTTAGAGTCCAGCACTCTGAAGTTCGAGTCGTGCTGATTGAACTATGGAACATATCTAGAATATTAATAGCTTGAAGCTAGAATTAGACTGGTTTTAAAAATGTAGCAAGTACAGAGAAGTGTACAAAAAATGGGTAGCTAAGATGTAAAATTAGTAGCAATTATGGGGGAGATTGATGACATCCTGTGTCTGAATTTTGATGGATTTGAGGGTATTAATGTGTATGCTTGGTAGAAGTTAGCTCATATGGGCTCTAAGCTGAGGAAGGTATTTGATGAGAAGAGAGCAAATTCTTGTGCGACAGGGACAAAGCTTTTAAAGGAGACTCTAGGGGAGAACTTAGCATAGAAGAAGGCTCTCTTACAAAGAAGGAGGTTGGGTGTAGCAATGGGGAAAGGAAAGAAAAGGAGGTTAATAAATGGGGGGATTTTCATATTTACAAAGTGATGATTTGAGTGAATTTGACTGTGGTGGGTGGTTATTGTTGGATGAGATTCGGAAACAATATGGGTACGCTTTTGATTTAGAAGGCGATGATTTGAGTGAATTTGAATGTGATGGGGGGTTATTGTTGGATGAGATTCAGAAACAATATGGGTATGCTTCTAATTCAGAAAGAGTGATGATTTGAGTGAATTTGACTGGGGCGGGGGGGTTATTGTTGGATGAGATTCGGAAACAATATGGGTACGCTACTGATTCTTGTGACAAAGTAGGGGATTTATCTTATGTTCATCCCGCCCTGTCAAAATGTTTGGAGGAAGTGTCTATTTTTGTAAATGATAGTTTGGTCAACAATTCACAGCATAAGGATGGAATATTGCCTACTTCCATGGAGGAAATTCCTAAGGAGGATTTAGAAGCTCAAGATCTTTCGGGTGATTTGGATTTAAAGTTGAGCGATATTGGAGGAAATGAGATTCTCTTCGATGGTGACCAAAGTTGTAAATTGCAGGGTCAAAGAGAATTAGCAAATTTGAAGAGTTTGAAAAGGGGCTTTCTTGGTTAATTTTATCTAGTTTCATGGTGTGATATTCAGTTTTTTTGTTTTTATTTTTTTTATTTTTTTCTTTTCTGTTTTTTTGGCTGACTCCTTGTCCCAACACGTTGTACCATCTTTTTCCGTATCTAATATACTTTATTTTATTATTAAAAAAAAAGAAAAAATGAGTATGATAATATTTTAGGTAATGATTAAGATTTAAAAAAGGACAACAAACTTATTGCTATTAGCTATTTACTGAAAACCACGTTGAAAGCTCAAACTTAGAATCAACAAGAAAATGTCTAAAAATTCAAAATTTATTAGCTAGAGTCATTATACATTAAAGAAGATGAAAAATGGAAAAGTTGCAGGACTACATGACATTCCAATTCAAGTTTAGAAATGTTTATATGATAACGGAGTAATATGGTTACAAATTTTATTTTAAAAAAAATAAGGATTAAGAAAATACTATGTTAATGGAAATGCATGGTGGAAAGCACTTTAATACCTATATAAAATAATAAAAGAGATATTCAAAATAAAATGCCTGTTATAAAATTAAACAGCTTATGAGTCATACAATGAAACATTGGGAAATGGTTATAGAATAAAGATTAAAGTTAGAAACATGGGTTTTAGACAATTAGTATGGCTTTATGTTCGGGAGACTAACTATATATATATATCCAAAAAGTTCAATGGAAAAGTTTAGGGAAAAGAAGAGGGCTTGCACATTGATTCTATTAAACTAGAAAAAATTGATGAAGTATGGTGTACCTAGGGAAGTTCTTTGGTGTGTTCTAGAGAAAAAAAAACGGTATGTAGTAGGCATATAGATAATATAAGGATATGTACAATGTGGTAATGATAGGTGGAAATTCTATGGAATTTCCAATCAAAATAGGTGTGCGGTTTGATTTGAGTCTGCAGGTATATAGATATATAAGGATATGTACGATGTGGTAATGATAGGTAAAAATTCTATGGAATTTCTAATCACAATATGTGTGTGGTTTGATTTGAGTCTTTATCTTTTTTGCTTTAGTTATGAATGAGCTTATTATTAATATCCAAATTGAGGTTTCATGGTGTATTTCGTTTGAGGATGATACTGTCTTAATTGATGAAACTAAAGATGGAGTAGAATGTAAGTCCGAATTATGGAGAGAAGCTTTAGAATCTAGAGGTTTTAAGGTGATTAGAGGTAAGATAGAATGCATAAAATGCAATTTTAGTCATTTTAGGATGAATACTAGCACCGGTCAATTTCGGTACCTTGGATCCATATGCCGAAGTAGAAATTGTAGAAGATGGAATACACAGCTAAAGGAGGCTGGGTAAAATTGAGAAGTGCTTTGGGTTTTAAATTTCTGTGAAATTGTTGATTTTTTTGTGAAAAATTCTGCCCAGATTTGAAATCAAAATGGCAATCAATTTCCATTTTTCAAAATTTATGCTCAAAATTTTACACGAATTATTTGAAATTTTTTGAAATCTTGAAATTTCAGTGATTTTTTTTTTTTTGAAATTGCAACTATTGAGTGAAATTTCTCCCTTGGTTTATCTTTTTTTTTTTTTAGTTAAAACTAAATATTAAATTATATGGAAAATTAAACTTAGATATTAGCCACAACATTTTATTTGGCCATTTATATCTAAATCATTTGTATTTATATAGTAAATTATATTTTACTGATTTATGAATTTCATTTATATCAATTGAATATGTTTAATTTGATTATTATATTACACCAATCACACCTTATATACCACATATCTGTACTTGGTGTATTTAATTTATAATATTCTAGGTCTAAATCTTGCATTATTATGTCTATTTAATAGTTTCTGAAATTTCATAAAAGAATTCCATGCTTTAGATACTAATTTCTGTCATTTTTAAAAACTAAATCAAAATTGACATTGACTTCGAAATTCCTTCTTCTTTTTAAGCCTCAATATTTCGGTTGAAATCGAAATTTAAGGCCTATTTATGGTTAAATTTAAAAGAAATTTGTTGGATGACTATAAGACCAATTGTGCTATATGGATCAAAGTGTTGGGCAACTGAGAAGCACCATGTCGTAAAAAAAGTAAAAGTTACATAAATGAGAATGTAAAGGTGGATGAGTTGTATAACATTAAAAAAGATAAATTAAGGAATGAACATATTTGCAATAAGCTAGGTGCGCATGGCACCAGTTGAAGATAATTAAGATGGTCTGAGCACTTGCAATGTAGGCCAAATAATGCATGAGTGAGGAGTGAGTTAGTTGTTGTTAGTGGTAGTATGAGGGGGAAGGTGTAGGTCTAGAATCATTTGGACTAGGATAGTGTAATGGTTTGGAAATACTCCAGCTTGCTGATAATATTGCCCTAGATTGTGCAAAATGAAGGAAGATAATTCATGTTTTTTCTGGCCTCATGCTGCTGCTGCTGTTGTTATGGTTGTGTGGAATCATTATTAGCTCATTAGGTGTCCAATGCAAAAGCAATTGGCAATCAGCAAAATGGTTCATTAGGTCCGTATACTAGTGATTGTTTCTTAAACTTTCCGATGTGGAACATTGGGTTAATTAAAAACCACCATGATTTGCAATCATTGTCCTTGGGAGTTTCAGGGAGTTTCACTCTATGTGATTGCACTGATCATCGGAATGCCATCCTTTGTTCTTAGTGGCAAAATTCCCTACTCCATTCTCTTTACTAATTCACCTTTATTTTCTCTTCCTCCTCATATATTTGGGTGTGTCCTTTGTTCATCAAGTAACTCCTAGGGTGGATAAGTTGGATCCTCGTGCTATAAAATGTGTTTTTCTAGGTTACTCATATACTCAAGAGGGATATCGTTGTTCTAGTCTTGTGCTCCATCGCTTCTTTGTTTCTACCGATGTTATCTTCTTTGAGTCTACACCTTACTACACCTAGTCACTGAGCGCTTCTGAGCTCAATGAGTCTCTTCCTTTGCCTAATCTTCCATATTCTACGTTGCTATCCTTGCCCAACCAACCATTTGAGTCTCCATGTAGTTCGAGTCCTCATTGTCTTGATCATCCTAATTTGCAGGTGTATTCATGATGGCGGCTCCAAGGAGGAGAGTCCCCTTTAGCTTCTACTATGAGGCCTTTGGTTCCTCATCTGATAATCATACTTCCCATGACATTGATCCTTCTATTGTTGTTTGGAAAGGTAAATACACATGTACTCAACACCCCATTTCCAAATTCTTATGACTCCTTATCACCCTCATATTATTGTTTTGTTATTGCTCTACCATCTACTACCCTTCCTAAATCTGTTTCGGAAGCCTTAGCCCATTCTGGGTGGAGGGATCCCATTCTGGGTGGAGGGATGCTATGGTTGAAGAGATGAAAACTTTACATGACAATGGTACTTGGGACTTGGTACCTGTCTTGTTGCCAAGGGATACACTCAGGTGTATGGTCTGGATTATTCTAATACTTTTTCTTCGGTTGCCAAACTTGCATCATCACGTTTATCTATCTCCATGGCTACAACTTCTCACTGGCCTTTACATCAACTAGATGTGAAAAATGCCTCTTGTATGGTGACCTTGAGGAGGAGGTTTATATGGAGCAACTACTTGGGTTTGTTGCTCAGGGGGAGTCAAGCTTAGTATGTCAGCTCAAGAAGACTTTATATGGTTTAAAACAATCTCCTAAAGCATGGCTTGGTCGTTTCAATGCTGTAGTACTTAAGTTTGGTCTTCTATTATGTGCTGTGGATCATTTCGTGTTTTATCATCATACTTCATTAGGTAGAATCCTTCTTGTTGTTTATGTGGATGATAATTTTATTACAGGTTATGATGATAAAGGTATTCAGAGTCTCAAACTTTTTCTACAGACTATGTTTCAAACCAAAGATTTGGGACCGTTGAAATACTTCTTGGTTATATAAGTACCTAGAATTAGTATCAGAATTGTTGTGTCATGGAGGAAGTATGTCCTTGATCTTTTGGATGAAACTGACTTGTTGGGATCTAAACCGGTTGATACACCCATGAATCCTAACAGGAAGTTAGTGCCAGATATGGGTGATTTGCCACCTAATTTTGGACAATACTGGAGTTGAAAAGTTGAATTTTCTCACAGTTACTCGGTCGGATATATCTTTTGTAACAAGTGTTGTGAGTCAATTTCTAGATTCTCCGAGGACAAGTAATTGGGATGCAGTAATTTGCATCTTGAGATATCTCAAAGGTGCACTTGGGAGAAGGTTTTTGGTATCTTGATTAGGGTGACACTTATATCCATGGATATACAAATGCATATTGAGTTGGATCGCCTTCCGATCAGAGATCCACCACCGGGTATTGTAACTTGGTTGGTGGTAATTTGGTTTCTTGGAAGAGTAAGAAACAAACTGTGGTGGCAAGGTCAAGTGTTGAATAAGAATATAGAGCTATGGCTCACACTGCTTGTGAACTTGTCTGGTTGAAGAACATGTTGGAAGAATTGAGTTTTTCGCATTCTTAGCCTATGAAGTTGATGTGTGATAATCAAGTTGCTTTTCATATTGCCTCCAACTTGGTCTTTCATGAGCGGACGAAGCACATTGAATTTGATTGCCACTTTGTTTAGGAGAAAGTTGTGCAAAAGCTCATTACAATCACTTATGTGAAGTTGGACATGTAGCTAGCTAATTTGTTTACCAAAACATTTGGGGGAGGGGGGGGGGTGTGCTCGTGTTAAATTCATTTATAACAAGCTAGGAGCATATGACATTTATGCTCCAGCTTAAGGGGGACTGTTAGAGGTTATATATGTCTTTTAGTATTTTTATTATTGAGTGTGTTAGTATGTTAATTAGTGAGAGTTGGTAAAGATATTATTGTCATTAGAATGTATTTAATTTGTATTGTAAATAGAGGAAGAGACCTATCTTCAAGTTTGGTCATTTATTTTAATCAAATCTTAACATCCTCCACCCTAGAACACACACACAAAAAAAAAAAATGAGGAATTTTTTGAATCTTAAGAGGAACTTGAACAGGAATAAGCTCTGGCTTATGATTTTTTGTGGAGCAAGATAATTTTCTTCTCTTTACTTTGATGTATTACTTTTGGAGCTTTTACTGTAGTGTCTTTGATAGATATGCCTCTACATGATTTGTGCAGATATAAGATAACTAGCTTTCAAAAGAAATTAAGGGCTCATTTAGTTGAGGAAAATATTTTCCATTTTTCAGTTTTCTGAAAAATTATAAAAAATTGAGCTTATGTTTTAAGTTTTCAAGATTCACATTTAAAAAAGTGGAATAAAGAGTTTGTTTAAATGTGCAAAACATTTTTTTTTAATTTCTAGATATCACAATAATTATAAAAACAACCACTTGTTTTACAATTTTCCAAAAAATATATAAAGTAATTTGGGATCATGGATTTTGGGGCTTGAATTTGGATTTGTGTGGATTTGGAAGAAACTCATTACATAATTCACACAAATTAAAGTTCAAGGTTTGAATTCCAGTTCCACATATGCACAAAGTAAGAGTGAGAAATCAAGAATATAATAGAAAGATGTTTCCTAACTATACTATATAAATTTGGAAAATTGGAAAATAAGGTGGCATTTTTGTAATTATTTGGAAAAAAGTAGCAATTGAAAAATAAAACTGTTTCCCCAACCAAATAGTGCCAAAACTTTTTATTGTTGTTCATTTATTTCATACAAATGTTGTAGAAATGAAAAAATTTGCTAAATTTGGCATTTTTGTAATTATTTGAAAAAAAGTAGCAATTGAAAAATAAAACTGTTTCCCAACCAAATAGTGCCAAAACTTTTTATTGTTGTTCATTTATTTCATACAAATGTTGTAGAAATGAAAAAATTCGCAAACTTTTTCTTAAATTTTTTTGGAAAACTAAAATGGAAAATGAAAATTATTTTCCACTACTAAACGTGCCATTTTTTTTGTCCATGTATTTTTGTGCGTGTTTAAAAATAAATCAAGGCCTATTAATTATCTGTTACTTGGAAGGAAAACCATCCTTCCATTGTAAGTAGCATATAAGTGTTCCAGCTACTGATCTACATTTAGCTGTTGAATTATAAATTATGTTACTTTGTAAAATTACTGAAACACCTTCGATGGAAAAATCAGCAGCATTATTCATATCCTTTCAAAGCAATATCCAAGTAAAGTTGGTACATTCATTGGGGGCTGTGTAGCAATTTTATTGTTTGAGAATTTTTAAAAGAGGTTCGTGTGACAGGGAATGTTGGGGTTGTCTGAAGAAAGGTTGGTCAATGTTTATGGGTATTTGGGTAATTTGGCAGCATGTTCAAAACTTGGATTTGGTATGAAATGGGGCACATGGACCAAAGATTGTGTTACTTCTGGTTAACTAAAGGTTAGTTGATCATAGGTTCAATGTTTTGTTAATTTTGAAGCCAAGTCATTGATTTACCCCAAACACATAGCTGTTTTTGCACAAGGGGACTGACCATTATGGGAGGTCATTTTGTCCGCTGAACATAGGGGAAATTTTATTTTACTCAACAGACACCCTTGAAATTTATGGAAGAGAGAGGATAACTTTCATGTAAGAGAATTATTTGGTGGAACCTGAAGGGAGTATAATAGTATTTAAGGTTAAAATGATAAAAGGAGGTGGCCAAAATATGGAAGATAATGTAGGCACAACACAAACACCTTTTGGAATAGTATAGCTTGCTCTATTGGAGATATAGTGAAAGAGGTTTTAGGTGAATCCAAAGGGCCAAAAGAGCATGGCTGGTGAAGAAAGTTGGTGGTGGGATGAGGATGTTCAAAGAGAATTACAAACAAAAAGAATGTGGTTTAAGATGTGGCAATAATGCAGAAACCGGGAAAACTTTGGAAAATATATAAAGGGGAGAAAATATGTAGAAAAATGTTGTTACTGAAGATAAATTTCAAGTATGTAATATTTTGTATACTTTACTAGATACTAAAGATGGGGTGGAAGACATATTCTGGTTTGCTTGGGCTAGAGAAAAAAAGGAATAGAGACTTGGGCAATATCAAATGTATAAAAAATTTGGATGATAGTGTGTTAATTAAAGAAGATTCAAAAAAAAAAAAAAAATGAAAAATTTATTTTAATAAGTGTAAGGATAGAAGAAGAGGTTTTGGGTGAGTCCAAAGGAAGATACTCGAGTAGTAAAGAAAGTTGGTGGTGGAATCAAGAAGTCCAAAAGTCATTATGCTAAAAAGAATTTGGTATAAAATATGGCAAAATTGTAGAAATATAGAAAATCTTGAAAAATATAAAGAGGCGAGAAGAAATGCAAAAAAAAAAAAAAAACTATTAGTGAAGCTAAAAAAAGAGCTTATGATACTCTATATACTAGACTAGATACAAAAGAAGGAGGAAAAGACATTTATAAATTTTCAAGAGCTAGTGAAAGAAAATGCAAAGATTTAGGTGATGTAAAATGTATAAAGGATGAGAATAATAATGTCTTTACTAGAGAAGAAGACATAAAAGAGAGGCGGCGAAAATACTTTGGTAAGTTGTTTAATGAAAAACCAAAATGAAAGATTGAACTTGGAAGTGACAAATGAGGAGAAGACTAAAAATAGGAGATTTATTTGCAAAATTAGAGTTCTTGAAGTTAAGATGACATTAAAAAAATGAAAAGCAGGAAATCTGTAGGACCAGATAAAATACCAATTGAAGTTTGGAAATGTTTAGGAGAGAAAGGAAATATTTGGTTAACTAATCTATTCAACATTATTATGAAAACCAAGAAAATGCTAAAATAATAGAAGAAAAGTACATCTGTACCTTTATACAAAAACAAAGGCGATATTCAAAACTGTTACAACTATCATAGAATTAAAATTATGAGTCATATGATGAAATTGTGGGAAAGGGAAATTGAATATAGAATGAGACTAGAAACAAGAATTTCAGAAAATCAATTTGGTTTTATGTCTTGGAGATCAACTATAGAAGCTATTTATCTTTTAAGAAGCTCAATATAAATGTTTAGGGAATAGAAAAGGGACTTGCATATGATTTTTGTTGACCTAAAGAAAGCTATTGATAGTGTATAGGGAAGTTCTTTGTTGGGTCTTAGAAAAAAGGGGGTTTGCAGTAAATATACTGAGATCATTAAGGATATGTATGATGAAGTAGTGACTAGCGTTAGGACTATAAGAGGGGAATCTAGTGATTTTCTAATCACAATAAGTGTACATCAAGGTTCTACTTTTAGTCCTTATCTTTTTTACTTTAGTGATTGATGAACTTATTAGGAATATTCAAAATGAGATCCCTTGGTGTATGTTGTTTGCATATGATAGTTTGTTGATTGATGATAGTAGGAGCGGAGTGGAATCGACGCTAGAATTTTGGAGAGCCACGTTAGAGTTTAAAAGGTTCAGGATAAGTAGGAATAAGATAGAATATATGAAATATAATTTCAGTAATATAAGGAGTAGTAGTGGAGAGAAGATTAAACTTGATAATTTCTAAAGTAAATAACAGAATGTTTGACAAAATGCCTCAAATAATTTCCATTGATTCAAAATTTTCTTCCTCATGGTATTGTGCCAAAAAACAGACTTATATACACATTTGTTGCATTCCTTAGCCACCACTCCTGAGCTGCTGCCTTGCTGCTGTGTTGGTCTGCAGTTAGCATAATAAATCACTAGAGCCCATACTGCATAAGCAATAATACATCACAAGAGCCCATATTGCATGTTGGAGTCCTTGGCCATCTGCAATAAAAGAAATGTTGGTGTGCTGGCAGCAATAAAGAAATCCCGAGCTGTCGGCAGCAATTAAAAAATCCCAAGGAGGCATGATTTCCAATGCTTTGAATTTTTGAAAAGTAACATCACTATATTTGAGAGCTCTCTTTAACAGCCCCCCCGTGATTCAAGCGGCACCTGGCAGATGGTGAGGCTTGATCGTAATAGCAAAAACCGAGAAGTGGAAAGTGATTTGGTGAAAATATCAGCTATTTGATCTTTGCTGGAAATAAAGGATACTCGAAGAGTTTTGGCAGCTACACGATCTCGCACAAAGTGATAATCCAATTCTACATGTTTAGTGCGAGAGTGTAGACTTGGATTAACCGACAAGTAGGTAGCCCCCAAGTTATCACACCACAATGTTGGAGGTTTAGAAAAAAATATTCCAAGCTCTTTAAAGAGAGATTGAATCCATATAAGCTCACAAGCTGTATTGGCAACAACTTTATATTCAGCCTCTGCGGATGATCTAGCAATCGTTGGTTGCTTTTTGGAACCCCATGACACAAGATGCGATCCAAAGTAGACACAAAACCCACCAGTGGACTTTCTATCATCAGAGCAGCCAGCCTAGTCAGCATCGGAGAAAGCGAGAAAAATGAAGACCAAAGTTGTGAGTGAGTTTAAGGTAACGTAGGATTCTTTTAACCTCCTGCCAATGAGGTAGTCATGGACAATGCATGTATTAGAAGACTTTGTTGACAGAGAAAGAAATATCTGGTTGAGTGAATGCTAGGTATTGTAGGCTGCTTACTACACTACGATAGAGATGAGGATCCTCAATCGTGGATCCATCAAAAGCTGTAAGCTTAGTAGAAGTAGACATTGGGGTGGAAACTAGTTTTGCATTGGACATTTTAGTGCGATGCAATAGATCAATAATGTATTTGGATTGAAACATGAACAAACCATGAGAATTTCGAAAAATTCAATACCTAGAAAATAATGAAGCTTACCAAGATTTTTGACGGGAAATGATGCACCAAGAGCAAGTATAAAATCAGAAATAAGAGAAGAACTAGAACTTGTAACTAAAATATCATCCCTATAGATTAACACAAAGACCACTTGTGATGAATTACGAAAGATAAACAATGAAGAATCTGATCTAGACTTAGTAAAACCTAAAGAAAATAGTTTGGTGCTCAATTTTGAAAATCAGGCCCGAGGGGCTTGTTTAAGGCCATAAATTGCCCTTTTCAGTTTGCATACATAAGTGGGGAAGTCAGGATTTACAAAACCTTGTGGTTATCGCATATACACGACCTCCTCTAGATCACCATGTAAAAATGCATTTTGTATGTCCAGTTGATGTAACGACCAGTTTGAGGAAATAGCAAGTGTGAGAAGAATCCGAATAGTAACTAGTTTGACAACAGGGGAAAAAGTTTCATTGCAGTCTAGGCGTTTTTGCTGATGGAAACCTTTGGCTACAAGATGAGCCTTGCGCTGTTCCAAGGAATCATCAACCTTCTTTTTTGTTTTGAGGATCCACTTGGGTCCCAAAACATTGAAGGAAGAAGATGGAGGAACTAGATCCCATGTATGATTGTGTAACAAAGCTTGAAATTTAATTTTTGTGGCTTCACGCCATTCATGAAATTTGGAAACTTTAGTGTAAGATTGTGGTTCTTTTGGAAATTGGGGAGGTGGTGAGTGCAAGGGGGGGTTTACTAGAGGGCCAAGGGATTGTGCCATTTGTGCGAGTAAGAGGACAATGAGTATTGACCTTAGATCGGGTAACCATGGGGTGATTATTCTGTGTTGGGACAATAGAAGGTGAACGATCATGGTGAAGCAATGAAGACCCAGGAGATGAAGTGAAAAACTTTGGAATTTGAGTGGGTGAATGTGACGTGGTGGAAGGAGTTGAGAAGTGGGTAGGTGTAGGTGGGCTAGATTCGGGATGTGAGGGATCGGGAGGAGACATGGCACATGGTATGGGCAATTAAGGGGAGATGGGCCATGTGGATATGGGCCAGGAGGGAAGGTGAAGGCCCGAAGAGGTAGTTTGTGAAAGAGTAGTTGGTTGTGCCGAAGCGAAGGGGAAATGGGCCTCATTGAATTGCACATCTCAAGAGACATAGACACGACTCGACGGAACATAAAGGCAATGATAGCCTTTGTGGTCTGGGCTGTAGCCCATAAACACACAGAGTTTGGATCGCAGATCCATTTTATGACGGTTGTAAGGCCTTGAGTTGGGCTAGCAAGTCAAGCTAAATGTATGAAGGAACTTGTAATCAGGTGGATGACAGAAGAGAGTTTGAAAAGGTGAGTTATGATTGAGAATTGGAGTGGGCATTCGATTAATGAGAAATACATATGTTTGAAATGCCTCAGACCAATATTGAGATGGCATTGATGCCTGAGTTTAAAGTGAAAGGCTAGACTTGACAATATGGCGATGACGGTGTTCTACACTTCCATTTTGGACATGAAAATAAGGACATGTAATACGATGAACAACGCCACATGATTGAAGTAATTTTTGATGAGGGAGAAATTCACCTCCTCGATCAGATTGCACAACCAAGGCATTTGTTGAAAAACACAAAAAGGCTAAGAAAAATTTAGACACATCAGATTTTGATTACAGTGAAAATAACCATATGTATTTGGTAAAATCATCTACAATGGATAAGTAGAACCAACACCCAACTGTGGATAATACGAGGGCAAGGCCCCAAACATTAAGAAAAATAATACAAACGGTTGCGTAGATCTAGAAGCTGATAAGGGTTGAGGTAAGGCATGTGTTTTAAATTGCAAACATGCTGCACATGAGTGATCATTGTTGGGAGTAGTCACAGGTAGTTGAAACCGACGGATTGTGAGAGAGGTCCTGTTTGAGGGATGACCAAGGCGCATATGCCATGTTTGAGGGTTTGTTCTTTCACCAAGAAAGGCTTAAGGAGGAGCAGGGGTTGAGGTTGTGACATCATGAGGCAGGACATACAAGCCATTTTCAACGGTGCCCTGAAGCAGGACCTTCTGGTTGTGTAAATCCTTCACAAAGAAACAATTGGAGTGAAATTCAAAGTAAACAAAATTATCAAGACAAAATTGACAAACTGGGAGTAAGTTTTTAGCAATTGAAGGAACATGAAGAATATGACAAAGAAGAAAATTGCTAGTTGAGGAGCGAAGATGAGCTGAACCCGTATGTTGAATCGGCAGTGATGAGCCATCTCCAATACTGACTTGGTCAAATCCTTGATAGGAAGAAGAGTTCAAATTGAGGTTGTTAAAGTCTAATGTGGAGTAATTTGTAGTAGCTGTATCTGGGAACCAAGCATTGTACTGAGGTGGTGGTGTGGGCATGGACATAAAATTGGCTATCAAAGAGGATGGAGCTGGTGCTTGGTAACTCTGATTAAATCTATGGTAGCAAGAGAGGGCAGTATGCCCAGGTTTGTGGCATACTTGACACAATGGTCTGCTGTCTGGTCGATTAGAGAAATAACTTGAGGGACCTCTACTCTGACCCCATCCTCGACGAAAGGTTCGACCCCCTCGTCCGCTATGTGATGACTGAAAGGATGGGTATTTTTTTTTGTGATAGTAAGGTTGGTTGTTAGTGGATTGCCCGTGAGAAAGAGTTTGGGCTTGATGGTTGAGGCGAGATTCATGGTTTAATTAGTAGTTGCATATCGGATGGGGAGATAAGGGATTGGGTTTGGTTGTGAGAGAGGTAACCAAAGAATCGTAGTCGGTGCTGAGATCAGCCAGTAAATACACAGAAAATTCAGATGGGGAGAGAGTTTTACCAGCTGCTCCAAGTGAGGCAGCAAGTGTCTTAGCTTTATGAAAATATTCCGTAATCGACTCAGCCCCTTTCTTAAGTGTAGCAAGCTGGTACTGCATTTGCATAACATGAGCTGAAGACTGAGATGTGAACAGATTGTGCAAGGTGGTCCCGACTTCATGCGAGGTGGTGCATTCTAGAACCTGCGCGAGAACATGATCGGACAAGGAAGAATTGATGGTCAAAATGTTAAGCTGATCAAGCAAAAGCAATCAGGTGTGTTCTGGGTTGGGAATATTATCAATCGTTAGTGGAGGGATGACGGAAGATTTATCAACATGGCTGTACAAATGGTTGCCTTTAAGGAAGGGAACCATTTGGGCTTTCTAGAACAAGTAATTTTCAATATTGAGTTTAATGTTAATAAAATGACTAGTTGAGTTTAGAATTGTGGTGTTGATGGGAGGAGGTGTTTGGGATTTGTCGGAGGAGTCTGAAGAGGCCATAGTGGCTGAAGAACAGAGGAGAAAAAAAGAAAAAAAAAATGGTGATGGACGTGAGTCCTTTAGTTGGCTCTAGATACCATGCTAAAGTAAATAACAGATTGCAAAGCAAGTGTTTGACAAAATGCCTCAAATAATTTCCATTGATTTAGAATTTCCTTCCTCACGGTATTGTGCCAAAATACAGACTTATATACACATTTGTTGCATTCCTTAGCCACCACTCCTGAGCTGCTGCTATGCTGTTGTGTTGGTGTGCAGGCAGCAATAATAAATCACAAGAGCCCATACTGCATGAGCAATAATACATCACAAGAGCCCATATTGCATGTTGGAGTCCTTGGCCATCAGCAATAGAAGAAATGTTGGTGTGCTGGCAGCAATAAAGAAATCCCAAACTGTCGGCAGCAATTAAAAAATCCCGAGGAGGCATGTGTTGTGCTCTCCAATTTCCAATGCTTTGAATTTGTGAAAAGTAACATCACTGTGTTTGAGAACTCTCTTTAACAATAATCAAGAGATTAATAGCACTAATAGATTTAGATATCTTGGATCTATTATGCAAACAGAAAGGGAAATTGAAGAAGATGTAATACGTAGATTTAAAACTAGTTGAGTAAAATAGAGGAGTGTGTCAGGTGTGTTGTGTGATCATACGATACCCTTAAAATTAAAAGGAAAGTTTTATAAGACGGCTATAAGGCCAGCTATGCTTGATGTTCATAATGTTGGTTAACTAAGAAACAACATGTACAAAAAGTAAAAGTTCTTGAAATACGAATGTTAAGGTGGATGAGTGGTTTAACATTAAAAGATCAAGTAAAAAATGAACATATATACAATAATTTAGGCATAGCACCAATTGAAGACAAGATAAGGGAGGGGCGACTTAGATGGTTTGATCATTTGAAACGTAGGCCTGGTAGAGCACCTATGAGAAGGAGTGAGTTAGTTATTGTTTTTGGCATGAAAAGGGGTAAGAGTAGACCTAAAATAACTTGGAATAAGGTAGTGAGGAAGAATTTAATTGTCCTTAATCTAATAGAGGAAAATGCTCTTGATCAGGTGAACGGTTGAAAAAGATCATGGTTTTAAATAATGGCTGCGACCGTTAAATAACGCTGTTATGTAATGGTTTTTTGGGTTACCAATACTGTTACACACCGCAAAATCGTTAAGGATGAAAATCACGGTTGTAGCGGCCATTACGGACTGCGACTGTTACGTGAAGACCACTATGTCCGTTACATAACCGTTATAGGATTGTTACACCAAAAAATTATTTTATTTTTCACTTTTTCTTCTCACTTTTCCCCCCCTCTTTCATAAATCATTCTCAATATACTATGTGGCAAGAGGGGGAAAAGTTTATAATAAGGATGACAATGATACAACATTTACTACTTTTTTAAATACTCACAAGGGATGCATTAATTAACAATTTGAAAGTACTAACTTGTGATTAAAATATTTTATTTTGATAATATTAGTAATTTGATATTTATGTTTTATATTTTTCAACTTCAATCTTTTTTCTTTTCTAGTTATTTTATATTTGTATTATTCGTCTGTCTTATTTGTCTAATAGATTAATGGAGTGTATAATGTGTTTTGTTTAATTTATTAATCTAGCGCACATAAGAATTTATCACACATAAGAAAAATATTCTATCAATGGTGGTTTAAAACAAATGTAAACTTCTTGCCTTTACCAAATAACTTAGTTGAATTAAAGGATCCAAAATACACTAAAACTCTTTCTAAGAAGGGTTAAAAACTTAAAACATGCAAGTACACTAATATGCACAAGGTTGTGCGTGCTTGAAAAAAATTCACAACCATTACACCCGTTTCCCGTTATGTAACATCCGCTACTCCTGCTTCCTGTTACACCCGTTACCGTTACATTACGCTACCTACTACCGCATGTAGTCAACCCCACTTAGTGGGACTAAAGGTTTGTTGTTGTTGTTGTAAGTTAGGTGGAAGTCCTAAACTTAAACAATTTGAATGAGGAAAAGGATAAAAGTTTAAGATATATCTGCAAAATTGGAGTGTAAGTTAAATATGCATTAAACAAATGAAAAATGAAATGTTTGTATGTTCAGATGGCATCCCTATTGAAGTAGGGAAATGATTGTAAGATAATAGAGTGCTATGATTAACCAGTTTATTTAGAAAAATTATGAGAATTAAGAAAATACTAGATGAATGGAGGAGAATCACTTTGGTAACTATATATAAAATTAAAGGAGAGATTCAAAATTGTGACAACCTTTGTGAATTAGAATTGTAATAATGATTGTGAATTAACACATGAATCATACAATGAAACTATGAGAATGTGTAACTGAACAAAGGCAAAGGTTAGAAACAAAGTCGTTTGAAAATCAGTTTGATAAACTACATAGGAATATATTTATAAGGAGATTAATGGTGAAGTTGGGAAAAGAAAAGGGAATGCAGATGATTTTTATTGACATAGATAAGGCTTATGATTGGTACTCTGAGAAGTTCTATTATTGGTTCTTGAAAAGAAGGGAATAAGTAGTAGGTATTATTGATGCCCTTATGGATATATATATATATGATAGATAATGACTAGTGTTGGGATTATAGGATAATGCTGATGATCAGTTTAGGTATTTTCCAATTAGGAATGGTATTGATTTGGAGTGAGAGGGGTATAACCGAAATTCACCCTGCCAAGAATGACTTTCCATGCCTCGGTGCATCATAGCTATCCCTGCCTTATTAGGGGATCAGCCTTGCTCCTGCCTCAAGTATAAAAACACATTCAAAATTTTGATAAAAAACAATACCATAAGTCTTAATATATTTAAAAGTTAACTTTAGTATAGTTGTTGGTAAAACTGACCTTGCTTGTAGAAAATTTAAAATAATGATGTCAGCTATACATTAAAGGGCTATGGACATCTGAATAAAAAATACATATATACATACACACGCATGCGCCGACACAAGCATTCACTTTATTTATTCTTGATATTTGAGTGATGTTCTAGGTTATGCATAACAATATTCGAGACAGGACAGATTTAGGGCATGAAAATTCAACAGCTACTTATTGCCTCATATCTGACCTGGATCTGAAAACGCTTGGCAACAGTGTCATTATCTTAAAACAAATAACAACGCAAAAATGTTTATGGATCTAAAACATGGAACATACAAGGGATGACTATTTCCAAATTTAACTATGAGAATGTCAATTTCTTCCCTATTCCATGTTGGATGGAATAACATAATTGTTTTTTTCTTTCTGAAATATTGTATCCTTATACAAAGGTCATTACATTCTCATTATATTCCATCTTAGTCCTAGGAATAGGTATTCTATGAACCAAACATAATGTCAATGCTTCAAAATAAGCAGAACGACATAATATACATGAAACAGAATTCTAGCCAATCAAGGGGGAATAATGAGAAAATATTATATTTGACGGTCAAGAAATTTCTTATAGCGGTAGATTTTGGTACCTTGGATCATTATAGAGATTGAAGGAGAAATTGAAGATGATGTAATCCATTAAGTTAAAGCAAGTTTGGTAAAATGGAGATGTGTATTGGTCATTAAGCATGCCGCGTGTTTTGGATCCCTTTAAAAAGGTTTTATAGGACGATGTATGGATTAGAATGTTGGGCAAAGAGAAAGCAATATATTCAAATAGTAAATATTGTAGAAATGAGAATGTTGAGGATGAGTAGTATAACTTATGAGGTAACGAGTGAACATGTTCATGGTTAGTGAAGTGTAGCACCTATAAAAGATTAGATAGGGAAGGTTGGCTGCTTAGGTTTGTGCACTTGCAAGGCAGACCAAATAATGTTCAAGAATTAGTGATTTAGTTGATGTTAGAGTTAGTAGGGACCAGAGGAGTTGACTTATAATAACTTGGATTGAGGTCTTGAGGATTTAGCAGCACTCTTTAACATTCTGAGGATATTTCCTAGAACATGAGGAACGGCCTAAGAGATCCATGTACCAACCCCACCTAGGGGGACTCAAGGAATGGTTATGAAGTTATATGTTGTTTAAATTACCGATGCTGATCTCAAATTTTGGTAGATTCATCTCTTGGGGATTGGCAACAAAGAAAGTAAAAGTCTTGGCAAACAAAAAGCCTCTTAGGTATTTAGCAGTTCTACATCAGAGGACTAAGAGATTGTGTGTGCCTGCACATTTGTGTAAGGTGTTAGGGTTTGTGCATGCTTGAACTGGTTTTTGACTAGCTCCATTCATTTTTCATTTCATGGCACAGCCATATGGATAAATAATGAGCTGAAACTGTATAACCTATATTGCACATCATGAATGTCTGGGGCTTAAGTGTAGGGGCTATACTAACGTAATGTTCCCCTTTTTTTTTTTTTTGTTGTTGTAAAGATATTGACTCTTATAGAGTTATAGTTATGACCGACTATCCATCCATATGCTCCATTGTTATTTAGCTGCACTACAGATTTCACAAAACATACTCTGCTAGCACAAGTCTATGGTGTGGGCCAAGTCATAGTTGAAATGTGGCACTTGGGCTGGCTATGGTATGGTGTAAAGAATTTGGGTAGCATTCCCACTATTAGCTATAGTTTTTGGTGCAGTGGCTGTGCAGTTCAACAGTTGGCATCAAAGCCTGAGTCATGGGTTCGATTTTCAGCGCTAGCGGGCAGTTGCTGGGGTGGGGTGGGTGCCTGGGTGGAGGGAGATTGTTGGCTGAGGTGTGGCAGCAGCCTGCATAGCTGTGCCCCAGCTGGGGGCCAAGTCTTAGGATATTATAGTATGAAGGATTTGGGAAACACTTGCGCTATCAGCTATAGTTTTTTGTGTAGTGGCAAGCACTTGGTCTTATACGCACTTATTCCCTTGAGGATTTCAGCATCACAATTATTTTTATATTGATGTCTGAGGTTGCTGTTGGGAAGTCACTTTTTACATCAACTGTTTGGCACATAGATCCATGTACAAGGGGTATGCATGCTGTGGGCTCCTTTATTCCTTGTATCCCTCCACAAATTTTCAGTGGTGTTGATTTGATATCTGGTGGGTTCATAATTGGTATGGAACTTATGTTAGTTTACAATTTTGTTGATGAAAAGAAATGGTAAAGTCGGGATCTGCCAACTTGTGCTAGATTTTCACTTGGTTGAAAAAGAGACATCAGTCTGTTCTGTTTCCCTTACTGCATGTTGTTTGGTATGCATGGGACCTTTGTGGCATTGATGTTTTATATGTAGTCTGAAATATGTAGGGTCTGAAATTATGGGATTTGATGATCATAGCTGTGCGGCAGGTGATATACTAGGTTGGATGGGTGGAGATGATGGATCAATTGTATTTGATTTGCTTAAGGATTTCTCAGATAATTAAATCATTTAATTGTGAATGTGTACCAAGATGCTTTTTTGCTGATTGGTTGTGTTGTACCACTTGTTTGCATTGAGGTCTTAATCATTTTCTTTTTCTTAAATCCTGAAGGAGCAATGCATCAGTCTCATCAGGATTACTTGGAAAGAGCTGATAAAGCACGGAGTGAAAGACTCTCTTCAGGTTCGTCTGCCAAATGATGCATGGAAGCTTTCCATTAAAGAGGGTGGTTTCCTTCAGCTCCCTTTTTGACACAATGCGTACTAGTCATCGGTTGTTTGATACTGGTTTTGTCCCTTCTGCATGCGACAAGTTTCCCTCAAATTCATAAAAAAAGGTTTTGAAAAACAATTAGGGGTTTCATTAGACTTCATTCTTGCATTTGGAATCTGTATTGTGTACAGAGTTGATATTTTCTTCTTAAAAAGGAACTCTGATGTTGGAAGTTTCTCCAATATGCTGATTATTGTTGCAGGGCAGGGCCATTTATTATAGTATGACTGGTTGGTACAATTTTTGTTGATTGGATGATTTGAAGTAATAGATACTGTGGAGTTCCTTCCATGTTCGTTACCAAGGTTGCGCACCCACTTGTGTCTGCGCGTGCGCGCGTGTTTTTAACTTCATTCTTTTGATGCTCACTTGAGTGCTTCCTAGAGCAGGCAGGCATCCAAGGGCATGGCACCATTTATATATATATATATATATCCTGTTTTTGTATTCGTTTGCCATAGAAGTCTATGATGGGTCTTCTCTCTATTTAGCTGCATCTGGCATTATTTAGTTGAATAATATGTGAGAATCTGTTCTTTAGGAGCTTTTAAATTTTGCTTCCACTACAAATACACCATTCCCCATTTTGCAAGTTTTGTAATAATGTTTTTCATTTTTTTTAATCCGTAATTAACATTCCCTGAAGTTTAAACTAAATGGATGCATATTTTTTAGTCTTGAACTGTTTGCAGTACTATAGCGAACATTCGGTGAATTGAAAGTCAATTTAATGTTGCTTTCTTTATACTAGTAGGAGCAAGTGGAAAGTTTTGTTTTAGTTATTATTTGATTACAAGCATAATCTCTAATTCAGAGGTAGCACAATATGGGATTTGTGCACTGGGTGTTATATTTATCCTGGCAAAGAAAAAAAAAAAAAAGAAGCTCAAGACTATGTGGTTGAAACTATGAATTTGGTGGTTACTGGAAGTTTTGTGAACTTTGAGGAGGCGTTGAGCCAAACAATATTAATTTACAAAGTAAACTTGATGCATAAAATAAGATTGAGATATAGAAACCAACAGGTGAGTAATTTTCATTCTCAATACCATTTTCTACTACAAATCACTAAATCATTAAAAAGAGGTTGTTGCACATAATGTGTCTTATTAATATAGTTAGTTTTTCTTTTGTTTCTCATTGTTCATATTCGTTAGTCCATAGGTTAGATGCCAAGGCAAAAGTTTTGACAATTACTGGAGAGATTGTAGCCCTATTAGAAGTTAATAAGTAATATGAGAAAGTTATTGATGCAAGAAGATCTATTATTTATATTAATGTTTTTTTTTTAAAACGGTTTTTATTATTATTGTTTTTGTTGTCATCCTCAAAGGAAGGACATTGAATTTAAAACAAAAATCACACTAAATCGTGAGAGTTTGCTTTGTAAGTCAGCGGGGATCGTGGATGGTAATGGAAATGTGCACGTGGGAGCCATGTTTGCATTTCGGACATTACCTGATCAGCGAGACCTAGGGGGAGGACGCTGATCCATAGATTTGGTACCGCACTAAGGGGTCCGAAGGGCTTGTTGGTGCCTGGAGTTCCTATGTAATTAAAAAAAATTACACTAAATCATCCCATATCGAATATGAGACTTTCTTGAACAGTGAACCACCAAGCCTATTGCTCACTATATTGTGAAGAAAACCCAAATTTTCTACTGGGGGCATATATTTTGTATACATATAGCTACAAGCATAGCACAATTTCATTATTTTCGGTATGATTATAAAAGAAAACATCATAAATAGAAATCCAACTCCCCACAATAACAAATAACTTGGAAAATCAATATCTTTTATATATTAAAAATTAAGCATACAAGAATCAACTTGAATACATCACTTTTTAACAAAGGGTAATCTATTAAAAAAATCAATTACCTCAATCTACATTGAATTAGTAAAGTACTTAGAAATCTATATTGGCATAGCTTGTATGAATTCATTCCTAATTGATGGGATAGGATCAACAAGTTCTTCAAGAGCTCCATACATGTTGGCCAAGTTAAAAACTTAATGACCTCATTTCTTAGGCAAGCATTTCGTGCAAAATTTTCATCAAATCCTGAATACAAGACAGAAAAAGGTAAATCAACAAAACTGGAATTTAGATCTAACTTGTATATTCTCTATTAGCATAAATATGTGCACACACCATGGGATGGTCCATTTGAAGAACTGATAGGAAAGTAATCGAAAGATGTGTGGTTAACATAAGGATATTTTTTTTTTCTACCAACTCATCAATGGTTTTTCTGCATATATTCATTGTGGTATATTGCAAATTTGTGCAACTCCTTTATGCATCCAAATTCATCATTAAATTATTCATTTAGGCAACCATGAGATATATTGAAAGACAACCTATCGAGATATTATTATTTGAATCAATCACTCATGCCACCCTATATTGGACGAATATCTACAATCAATTTAAGTAAATAAGTAGAAGTATTCCAATGAAAAGTATAGTACTTCTTCATTTGATTCAAGAAAGAATGATGAAGAAGAGTTATTTCAAACATAAAATTTTGTAGTTATAGTCATTGCCTTTTATAGACCTAGTAAAATGAACCTGGTTGAATAATCCATTATGGATTAAGCAGATTATCGAGTAAGAAAATTGTAATTCACATCCGACTCAATTAAATAGCAAATTTATGGTGGTTCGGATCGGATAATCCAAGGAGGATGGCAAATAATCTATCATTCCCATCACAAGTATAATATTTTTACCATCTAATGAACAATTTATTTTGTAACATAAAAACTAAAATTATTTTAAAGTTACAACTTGGTAAGTTATAAAACACTTAATAGCCAATCATAAAATTGTATATATATATATATATATATATATATATATATATATATATATATAAAATTTTAAGATTATGAATTTAGGACTTTTGTTTTGACCATGAAAATTGGATATGGGGATGTGGGATAGATTTTGAGGTGCATACAGTAATGCTAGTGTAAGAAAAGGGAGTATAGGGTCGGGTCTTGGTCAATTGGACTTATACTGACTGGTTGATGTACAATAAGCATCAACATATGAAATTATCTATCGATTTGGGCATTAATTGTTAATAGATTGACGGATATCCAACGCACAAAACCTAAAATCTGCCAATCGACTTGTTTAAGGGCAAATAAAAAATTTTAAAACCAAATATGACTCATTTAATGTGTGAACCAGTTATAAATCAGTTTAAGAGAGTTGAATTTGATTTGGATAAACAAATTTGTATCCATTTTTCCAAGTCTAATCTTTTTTCTCTCCCACTATAAGCAAGGATTTTTGGGGTTACTTTACATAGTTTGTAAACATATCCTAGTGAAAATATTTTAGCACTTATAAAGTATTTTAGCCTTTCCATTTGAAAAAAAAAAACATTTTCCCTTATTCATCATCCAAAAAGAACAACACCAATCAAGCAGTATAATCCTAATTTGGATTCATCTTCCATAATAGCCTCCCCCCCCACCCCCCCAAAAGGAAGAAAATCATCGACTTATGTGCAAGTAAACCAATATTTTCTATTTTTAAGCATACTTTAATATTGAATCATCTTTTAACATTTTCAGCCATCAAATCAGCAAAATTACAACATAAAGGTTTTTTTCTTTTTTAATCATAACAGTCTTTGAAATTAAAGATGCATTCACAAGAGGGGGATTAGGTAATTAAAATTTTCTTGGTGGAATTTGAGTTTAGTTTATCCCTCTTAATTTAAATTGCTACAATCACACAATCACAATAATCTAATCAGCGACCGTACTATACCAATCAGCATTCCTAGATATGAATATGAAAGCTGAAATTACAAACCAAATCCAAACTTCAATTGATTCAGTTAAATAAATATCATAATATGATTTTCAGCAATAATCAACAATCTCCTCAAGCCACAAATTTAGTAATTTATATTGGGCAACTTGGATTATCTTAACACTAATACTTTAATTAAATGATCAATCACAAACCCTTTACCTTAGCTATTTCACTCAAGAATTTAGATAATAGTTCTTATCTAATTTTTATTCCAACAATATAAATCAAACTTTATGATAATAACTTGGTTCAATCACAATCGAATCCCAATATTCAGCAAATTCCCAATGAATTTAAAAACATACACGCAGATTATAACTTATAGAAATTAAAGAGATAGGGAAGAAGAAGATCGAACACAAGATTTTTCACAAGGTTCGGCTAGCAGCCTACGTCCTTGCTTCTAGCAACCCGCTTTAAGGATTTTCTTTTCTCAATTCATTAACTAGGTGAAGCACCACTCTCTTCGTTCAAGGTGGAGATCCCTCTCTAAGGAGAACAACCTTCTCACTAGGCAATGATTCAATAACCTGAACCGTCAATAACAAAACCAACAAAACAAGATTATTTGTACAATAAAGATAGTCTTCAACAGAGCAAAATTTGTACACGTTAGAGCATAATATACTTCAATAAATCAATAAAGAGATGAAGCTCAAGAAGATATAACCAATATTATGATTGTAGAGTGTGGATTTCAAAAGATCAAATCAAAATTTCTCAAGGTTTTAGCAATAACTTATAGCAGCCCTTTTAGAAAGAATTTCAACAGTATAACACAAATTTTGAATTGTATATGAGTATGAGTTAACCTAATTTATGAAAAGATTACCTTTACATATAGTAGAAAGGTTTGTTACCGTTTTCACTGAGTTTTCTCTGAGTTTGGAAACCCAATCATTCAAATTTAAAAACAAAATCTGTGTTTTTAAAAGTTTAAAACATCGACATTAGTTGACTAATCCATAGGGTTAGTCGCCTGAGCTTTTTAAAAATTGTGCATAAGAACAGTCAGTAGTAGGTCAGTCACCTGACCCCGATGGTTCATTTGCTTGATCCTATTATGTTCTTTCATTAACAAAGTCAGTAGCATATCAGTCGCCTGACCACTTAGTCACTTATTGTTTTTCAAAGTTTGGCTCCAAAACTTAACTTGTAACTTGGAAAACTTATTTTAGACTTTATGAAAAATATTTTCCATGTTAAAAATAGGTCTCTAAGTCTATAATAAATCCTAAGAGTTTCAATGTTCAATATTGAGTATAGAAGTACTTACATGAGACTTAACAAGATAAGACTATCTAAGTTCCTAAGTCTTCATGTTGTAAAGCTTTCAATATCCTTTTGAAATTTGATCAATACTTCAATGTTCTTCATGTTCCTCATGACTTGTAGCTTTAAGTCTAAGCTTCAACATATCTCTTCAAGTAAAATCATTTGATTTCATGAAACGCTTGAGTCCTGAAACTTAACTCAAAACACATTAAGTAACTTTAATTTGTTATCATCAAAATGAGATTAAACCTTGTTAGGCCAACAATCTTCCCCTTTTTGATGATGACAAATAAGGAGCAAAATGAGAAAGATGAGTAAATCTTAATAAGGCTCCCCCTTACATTAAGATTGCCCTTAGCAAGTCATAACATGAATATTAACAATTTCAAAGCTATATAATACCATATAACAATATGCATAACTCCCCCTGGATGTAATATCTTCTTATACAATATGCAATATTCAATACATTCATAAGATAAACACATCCAGCATGCGTAACACAACATGTAAGCTTTTACCATAAATATGCATTCAACATGAATATAACATGAAAAATTCATATCAACACTATGCATTACTTTACTTAACTATCATTTTGCCACACACTTCTTCAGCAAAACATGACTTATCATTATCATTTTGCCACATACTTCTCCCCCTTTTGACATTAATAAAAAGGATTAACAAATAAAAATAACATGCAAATCAACTTAGGATAAAAAATCAGCAATCAGTTTTCAAATACATGGTCCAAATTCATCATGTCATTCTCAAGAAAGATCCACCAAGATGTCCAATAGGATATTCAACAATCAACATGCAAAGAGTATGTAATACAAACCATAATTAGAATGGATTACTACATACCCAAAATAAAAACAATAAGAGAAAGTAGCAAAAGATAAAAGAGTATTGTTAGGAGCTATAGCTAAAACAAATATTACAACCCAATTGTTTTTAGTGAAATAAGAGTAAAACTAAGCATCATCACCACCATCAATTTCCGTACCCTTCTCCTCATCATCATCAGCCTCATCATCATCACTTTCTGAGCTTTTCTCCATAGGAGCCTTCCCTCGTGAAGAAGAAGTCCATTTAACTTTCAATACGCCCAAGTCTCTGATCAAAGGAAGTGAGGTTGTGAGGTGCACTAAAATTAGTTTTCATTTCTCCACGAATTGCACTCAGCTTCAAATCCATATGCTCTTGATAATTTACAAATCATGAGGGAGCATCGGTTGTTGGTGGGGCATCTTGTTGGGGTTCTTGAGTTTGTTGCTGATCAGGCTGGAGTTCTGCATCAGTCCTACATGCCTTGCCACCCTTAGGAAACCATCCATGTTCCTGATACTTTTCATAACCCATTTGCTTAGCGGTAATGGATGAAAAGTAATCATAATGTGTTTGTTTGATAAATAAGGTGGATGGGGTAGTGACTCCTAGATGTTCAAAGATTTGGGTTAAAATTCCTCCATAAGGAAGAATTACCCTTCTTACTTCTTCTCTTGAAATCATCCATTTCAAAATCAAGTTGGGCAAATCAAGGCGTTGGCCCTTATACAAGCACCACATTACGAAACAATCTAAGTAGGAAAGATGGTCAAGGGACCCTACCCTAGGTAAAATGTTATAGGTAACGAGGCTATGAATTATCCTAGCTTGCAGATTTAGTTATCTATATAGTGGAGGATGACCAAAATACACGGGTTCTTTGGTCATTATCATCAGTAAAAATTCCTCAAGAGTGAGGTCTTGAGCTATAATCCAAGTTGTAGACATTCAAACTCTCCTTTTTGGATTTCAAGTCTAATGGCCAAGGTTTGAGGAGTTATAGCAAATGATTTATTCATAACTGTTATGGAATACAAATTTTCACCCTTCACCATATTCGCATAGAAAAGCCTAACTAGATTTGGATAAACACCCCTAGCCTGATATGTGGTAAATATTTCCCAACCTAAAGCATCAAACATAGGCAAAATATTGGGAAATTGCTCTCTAATAAATGAAACATCTAAAATCTCACCGAGAATAGGTTTGGTAGATCTAATGTGTTCTCGATACATCATTCTCGATTGGGGGCTGACCAACCACTTCTCAATGTCTTGAGTATCATCCTTCCTTGAAATGGAGCCTTTGTTGGCACTTTGTTTGGTCTTCGACATGGTGCTTGAAGAAAATATTTGGTGGAATCCTCTAAAATGAGAGTAGGATGAAAGATGGAGAGGTATTTTTAAGATTAAATGGAGAAATATTCATGAAAGAGCACCTGGAAGTGAAGGAGAATATGTTGGGAGAGGATAAAAAGAGTGTTAGTAGACTAATGTGCGGAAAAATTAGGGCTTTTACGAACATTAGGTATTTATATTTCCGTAGGTTAGTCGACTGACCTATTACTGTCAGTCGTCTGACCTGTGTATTTGTTAAAATTGCACAAGCCAGAAGCGAGTCAGTTGACTGATCTCGAAGAGTCAATCATCTGATGTGCCTGAACTTAAGATATTTGTAAGTCAGTGTTAGTATAGTCGACTGAGGGCTAATGATCAGCCGCCTATCCTTCAATAAACTTGACTTACTTGCTGTTTTGAGTCAACCACTCATTCTTATGAACTTCTCCCTTCTCAAATCACCACTTTATAGTGCAATAAACCTAATTCTCATCGTATTGAGATAAACTGTTAACTTTGGTGCAATCCCAAGGAAGGGGGGTGAATTGGTATTTTAAAAAATTTCTCCCATAGATCAATTATCCAGCACCAGTATTTCACAATCCTAGGGTCAATCTAGAGCAGATAGGAAGGTAAACTAATAAATGTAGCTGCAATTTAAATTACACAATTAAATCAACCAAGCATGCAAAAAAAGCGAGTAAAGTAAAAATAACAGCGAACATGTTATCGTGGTTCGACAAAAGTGCCTACGTCTTCGCCTCAACTCTTAAGCTTGAGAATTACCACTATTGCTCACTTAACGGGTGGAGCAGCATTGTTTACGGGTTGACCTCAACCTTTACAAACTCTCCTTACGGGCAGAGAAGGCCCTACCGATCCTTACGAGCTAGATCAAAGCCCCTCAGGCCATGCTTGAAATACAATCAATGAATATGAATTTTTGTGTACAATTTAAGTGCTTGTACACAAGCATACATGTACCACGGTACAGTCCAAACAAATATGCACTCACAGATGAAATAGATTTAATGCTCAGGTGAGATCCAATATATGAACTCTCCAAAATGTGTGAGTGAATGTATATGTGAGAGTTCAACTTTTGATTCAAGATACGATATTCAATAAACAAATAATCAAAGGAAGTTAACCAATATCAAAGATTATGTGCAAACTTTCAAGTCTTGCAATATGAGTGTCATGACTAGCAACCAAAAATCAAGATCTTCCCAATTAAGTATTTATAAATGAAATACTATGGGAAATATCAAATATGAACGAACTCTCAAAATGGATTTTCAAAACATATGCATATGTGAGAGTATTTGCCAAGGGGATGATTTGAAAGAGTGTATGCAATAACCATAATCACTTCCCTTCTATCTTGCACTTGATTTGCAAGAGATGGGAACAAATAAAACCAACACTCAATCTCAAAACTATGTCTACAAGAGAGTGTGAATGAGTGTTTTAAAAAAATATGAGCTTGTAATGAAAAGAGCATAGCAAAAGAGTATGAAAAATTTGAGAGGAAAAATTTTAATCACGTTTGCTAATCAAGTTTCTAATTAGGTCAAATGAAGTGCTATATATAGGAACCCTTAAAATTTTGACCATTGGGGACCTATTTGGAATTTTGAAAAATGTTTAATGACATTTTAACCCCATTTACTCTTAATTATCACAGTTAAAAATATGCAACCCAAAAGTTTCGGTTGACCGTACTAAGGGTTCGGTTGATCACTTTATAAGCTTCAGACAACCGTGGAGTTTTTCAACAAATAATATGGTCGATCGTATTTGGGAGATTTTGAATTGTTCGAGATTCGATCGACCAACAAAGAGTTCGATTGGCTATTCATACAATTCAGTCGACCGTGGCCAAATAGAATTGAAAATTTGGTCGACCGAACAGTTGGGATGTCAGACATGTGGCAATTCGATCGACCGAGGACATTGTGTTCAAAATCGGACGGTCGACCGTACTAAGTCAAAATGTTGACTTCCGTATGGTTCAGTTGATCGTATCATTTATACTGCACAAGTTTGGCCGACCGAGGCTTAATCTACTCAATCAACAGTGGTTTGGTTGACCCAGTATAGTATAACTAAATTGGTTTGGTCGACAGAGTACATTTCAATGGTCATTTTGGGTCTAATTTTCATTTGAAGTCACCCCTATTCACATAAGTATAGATTCTGAGTTATAAGGGACTTTTCATGTGATGTTTTAGGGACCTAAAGTTAATCTATGGCCTTGAGCATTAAGTCTAAAAAATCCAAAGTTGGTTGACCGAAGGTATCCCACATAACTTGATGTACCCCAGAGATATAAAAGAATGTGGGGCCCCTGAATCAAACTAAACAATAGCTTTATTTGAAAATATAGAAATGATACCTGTCATTACATCATCGGCCGCCTTTACGTCTTTCGATGTCAGTGCATTGACCCGCACCAGGGCGGCATTCCTCTACTGGTTGCCTCGGGGTTCTTAGTTGTTTCCCCAGTAACGATTAGGAGTGAGTACGTTAGCTAGCGGAGCATGAAAGTTTCTCACAATATGGTCGGACCGATCACACTGATAGCAGGTATTCATTCTAATTCGGCACTCCCTTAATGCCTCCAAACACACTTAGTACAAATAGGGGGTACTAGATCAACTTGAGGGGCTTAATGTCTCAAAACCTTCTGCTGGTCCCCATCATATCTCCTCCGCTGACCCTGACCAGTACCAAAAATTAGGAGGCGCGTGCCTCTTCCTCTAACTCTGCACCCCAGCACCTCTCGGTAGGTTGGTCTCTATCACTATGGGCTTATCTACTAACTCTGAGAAGGTCTAGACCTGGAATGCCACCACCTGCTCATAGATACTTTGTCTCATGCCTTCCTCAAATCTTCTCACCTTTTTTTTCTCATCCATTACCATATATGAAGAAAATCAGGACAACTCTAGAAATCTAGCTGCGTATTGTTGAACCGTCAGGTGCCCCTGAGTCAAATTTAGAAATTTTGCCACTTTACCATTTCTAGTAGTAGTGGGGAAGAACCGTTCAAGGAATATCTCCTTGAAGCGGCTCCAGGTCAAAGCTATAGGCACCGACCTCTGCTCCTCCAGCAATCTCACTGACATCCACCAGTGTTTGTACTATCATTCCCAGGGTCTATCTTGAAAATAAAACAAAATATAGTTTGAGAACCCTAACTTCATAACACAACTAATACATTAATCTAACTAAAAACCACCAGTTATTCTCCTACAACCAACATACTTAATGTCCTTATTCCCAATTTAAGGTTCAGTATTACCACTTAGAAACAAAAACCGACGATAGTTTACCATGGCTTTCCTGAAATCGTCATTCTAGGAAAGTCACAGAAAACGACACGGAATTCTTGCCTCCAGGCAGTGAGATAAAACCCTAAATTCTCATCTTAACCTCCAACGTTGGCTTACTAAAAACTTGATCTACTCATTTCCTACCCTCATCAAGATCCATTCCTATACTCTAGTATTGCTATCTGTTGTTTGTTAAAGTATACAGAACCTAACAACCTAAGCTCTGATACCAAAACTGTTATGATCCAGAAATTCTGCTATCATTTTTTTTTCATATAAAATAAGTTTGATTTGATACCAAATTGTAATACCATGTATAAAACTCTATACATAATCTTTGTATAAAATACACTATATACCTTGTGATGCCCTGAGTGGCACCAAGTACAACAATTCTCAAACATATCACACTACTCAGTGGAAGCATCTATCTATATCTATCTCTATATCTATATACATCCAACTACAATAACAGAGTTCTAATACCATCCATCCACATATAAGTATCTCCCATACACATATTTACAACCCATAGTGTACAAAACATCACTATATAAATATCAGAACTCTCAGACACCTACTTTCAACAATATTATCTAGAACCTGCCCTAAAGCACTCTAATCTTGATTCCCCATATTTCATGAAATGTTTAAATTCTTGGGGTGAGACACCTCTCAGTAAGAAGGGATATATTATTATCAGTGTGTGACAATATGAGTTTTAGTGTTCCAAAAATACAACCATTATTTACCTTTTCTTTCACTGTAAAATCATGTAAAACTGTAAACACGTATACACAAATATATTTCAAAATACATACTTTCCTTTCTCATCATACTCTGTATAAAACAATAACTCTGTATAAGTAAATATGCATATATGCATAGAAGAACTACTCTAGATGGATAAACAACAACGTCATGCATTAACCCCGTATGATCCAGGTTGTGTAGCCCGTAGGTTAGACCTAATCATGGTTGCCCTAACCAGACTAAGTCAACTGTATCTGTATCTATATATTTATTTGTATCTATAATTATGAGTACGATTGGTTTACCCAACTGGTCTGGACTCCAGGGGTGACTTTACACTTTAATGGCACAATCGACTGTATACCACTAACACTCTATCTGAGAAGTGTGGCTGCACTGGTATCTATGAAGCTACGGTATTGTGCTTAGCTATGGTCCTTCAGGGTTCTTAAACCATATAATGCGATTTCTAAAACAATATAATATCATGATTTCATTTACAACTCAATACAAATTGTCATACTATAAATTTGTTTAAAATCACTGAAATACAGTAATTCTGTATAAAATACTATCATACTATAGTTCTATATAGAACATATCATTCTGTAGTTTTGTATCAAATGTTGTACTATAGTTCTATATAGAATGTTGTAACTCTGTATAAAATTTGTACTGTAGTGGTTTATAGAACGCTGTAATATTGTATAAAATCTGTACTGTAGTCCTTTATAGGACACTGTAATATTGTATAAAATATGTACTATAGTCCTTTATAGGATGCTATAATATTGTATAAAATATGTATCGTAGTCCTTAATAGGGTGTTGTAATACTGTATAAAATCGGTAATGTAGTCCTTTATAGGACGTTGTAATACTGTATAAAATATGTACTATGGTCCCTAATAGGATGTTGTAATATTATATAAAATCTTGTCTCTGTCTATATATTTTTACCATAGAAACTGACAAATCTAATTATACATGACTTATAAACTCATGCCACACAGACTGAGTGATAACTTATACTATAATAATATTCTTTTGAAAATACTAGTATGACCATCTCTAGGGTTTTACTCAAAGTCAATAACCTAATTTCTCAAACATACATATACATCATTTCCAAAGTTCTCATTTTCATAAATCAGTATGCTCACGAAAACACACACACACACACACACACACACACACACACACATATATTACTCAGAATTCACACATTATAATTTAATCAGTCAAATTTCTGAAAACACCTAATATAATCTATCCCCCTTACCTGTTTCTTGGAAATGTGTCTACGATGATCCCAAAACTATGCCTGCAGTGCTCGCACAAACCCTGTATCCATATACCCTAACTCAATCGGCTCAACCCCATAATATTTACCATTTTAATACTCCTAAGCCCATACTCTTACAATAAACATCTTCCTCACCCAAGTTTTGGTGTGGTATCTAGAAAGCCTAAATCACAAAACTGCTCTAGTTAAATTGTGAAGAATCGATGCAGGATCCCAAAATGTCGTTTATCCTTCAATTCAGGCTGAAATCGGGCCAAAAATCGAAAAGAGAGAGAGAGAGAGAGAGAGAGAGAGAGAGAGAGAGAGAGAGAGAGAGAGAGAGAGAGAGAGAGAGAGAGAGAAGAGGGTTTTTAATTTTTCCTTAAAAAAATGACTTGATCCCCTTTTATAGGTTGCTAACACGGTTTGGTCTTTTAACCAAACCGTTTTCACTGTTTTACCCTTATTTAGCCACGGTAATTCAAAACCCGTCGATGGTTTTTTAAGCTCCACCAAAATCGTCGACGGTTTGGTCTTCACCAAACCAATTTCCTCTTTTTTTATTATTTCATTAATTACTATTTTTTGGGTCTCTACATTTGGGTCTCTACTTTTGGCCATTATATCATGTAGGAGGTTCATTCCTTGTTTCCTTTTTTATTTGTTTCTTCTTTATCTGATTTGGAGTCTCGGAAAGGATTTTTGCAAGTCTCTTAGTTATGAGGGCTACATCATTTACATCTGTTGTTTCTTCATCTTAATCACTAGAACTTTCATTTGAGGTTTTAAAAGCAATGGATTCCTTGGTTTTAGATTTTCCACTTCTTTCATTTATTGTCATCTCATATATAAGAAGGGATCCTATTATTTCATCTAGAGAGGTATTTTTCAAATTCCTTCCTTCTGTTATAGCAGTGGCCTTAGGTTCCCAAATAGGAGGAAGTGCTCTAAATATTTTTTGAATCATCTCATAGGTTGAGTAATTTTTCCCTAAAGCATTGAGGGAGTTTATTATATGGGTGAACCTAGTATACATACTAGTAATAGTTTCATCTGGTTCTAAAGGTCTCATACTCACTTGTGAGCATGTCGATTCTACTATCTTTAACATCAATCATTCTTTCGTAGGTTACCCTTAAATTATCCCATATTTCTTTGGCTGATTTAGATGTCATGACCCTATTGAATTCATTTACATCAAGAGCACAATATAGAGCATTCATGGCACTTGAATTTACTTGCAATATTTGAAGATCATTGTCGGTCATCTCTTTTTCTTTTTTTAGTATTACTTTGTTATCTATGTTTTTGGTAGGGACAAGGTCACCATGTGCGACAACTTTTCAAGCTTTCCAATCCATGGTTTGCAGGTACATCCTAATTCATTGTTTCCAAAAAGTATAGTTGACACTGCAAAAAAGGGGTGGTCTATAAGTGGATTGACCCTCGGTAAAGGGAGATACACCTAGGTGTGCCATATAGATCTTTATGTAGCTTCTAATTTAAGATTTACTACAATCCTGCTCTGATACCAATTGAAAAGTAAGGTGTACTCTCAAGAGGAGGGGGGGGGGGGGGAGGGTGAATTGGGATTTAAAACTTTCTTTGAACTCTTTTATTAAAATTCTTTCTCAACTCTCCACACATGTATGGTTTGACTTTCAATCACAAATTCAATAAAACATCAATTTAATTTTAAGTCTTTATGGATGAGTATATCAATTTGAATGCTTTGCAAGTTTCTCAATACTTCTTTCAGCAAATTAAGCCAAAACTCAATAAGTCAATTCAATCAATCAAGATAAGCTTGATTTCACAATATGAAACAAAATAGAAATTTTAGCAAGCTTCCAAAATTCAGTCTTTTGATATTGAGTTATAGCTAATGAATGACCTTTATAATGAACGTACTCCCTTAGAAGGTTTTCGCAAGATTCAATTAGCGTACTCCCCTTTATTCAAGGTTTCCGCAATTTCCAATCACAAAATAATTTCCAACAATTTAAATAAGCATCCATGTAGTTTATATGTGCTGAAATTTAAAAGAGAATAGGAAAGAAGGTGACACCGAGATTTTTACGAGGTTTGGTTATACCCGCCTACATCCTTGCCTTAGGCACACAAGCCAAGAATTTCACTATACCACACCTTTAAGCGGAAGCAAACCGTTTACACACCCCTTCAAGTAGGTTAGAGCCCTCCCCTCCAAGTGATACCCCACACTTGGTAATCCAACAATGCAATCAATTTTAAACCGTCAAAAAACAAACAAGAACAATTCTTGTGTACAAAGATCACTCTCAAAATAGAGCTGATTAGTACAGGTTAAAGCATAGCTAATATACTTCAATTTAAAATATCAATAAAGAATTGAATTGAAGCTTAGACTGAAAAATATATTTGTGCAAAGATCAGTGAGAATAGATTAGCAAGACTCAGTAAAATCTCATTAAAGAGTGTGAGCAATAAAGCTTTTGAAAAGTATTGGAAATAAGGCTTAATTGCTGAATATAATTCTTGTTTGTATGTAGTTGTATAAAATCTTTTGGTTTTCCATGTATTTATAGAGTTAAAAAGGTTCTATTTCGTGTTCCTCAAGTTTCTTTGAGTGTTTCCCAAGTTTTTACAAAGATTGGGGTCCAAGAAATCTAATTTTGAAACTTTTCTTCACTGTTTAAAAATAGCCGTTACGAAGTTCAGTCAACTAAACTTACTGGGGTCAGTCGCCCAGAGGTTGAATTTCAGTGACATATCAAAATCAGAATGGGGTCAGTTGCCTGGACTCATAGGGGTCAATTGACTAGGCCTATTCTGTCTTCCCAAATTAATTTAGCATAAATGTTAGTTGCTTGACTAGAATGGGTCAGTCGCTTGGACAGGCAAAAATTCATGCTTTCATATTGTTTGTTTGCAAAAACTTTTGTGAGCTTTTACTTACCAAATTACTTTAAGTTTTTCAAAGATATTTTTAAGGGTTTTTAAAAATTTGGTCTTTAAGTCAATAATTAATCCTAATGAGCTTCAATGCATCCATATTGACATTTAAATGAATTACTTACATAAGACTTTCTTAAGACATAAAAACATTCTAAGTGCGAAGTCTTCATGTATTTGCTTTGCTCTCAGTATCTTTATGTACTTGTTTTACTTTCAATATCTCCATGTATTTGCTTTGACTTCTTTCATAACTCATTGACTTAAGTACATATTTCATCAAGTCCTTCTTGCTTTAAGTACAAGCTTTCAATAGACTTTTCAAGCGCTTGACCTTGGTCTTTTATCAACACTCTTGAATCTTGAAACTTCACTTAACCAAATATGTTAAGTTCCTTTACTTTGTTATCATCAAAACAAGATTTTAAGCCTTATGAGGCCAACAATAAGGATGTTTTAACACAATTAGGTTTAACCAATACTCACACATATAATTTAAATTCTTGTTCTACTCTTGATATACTTTCTAAAAAATTGTTGTGAGCTTTTGCTGAAATCCCTAGATGAAATTCTGATTTGATTTTCTTAATTCTTCATCCTACAATCAGAATACTTTAGAATTCTGGTGTGCTTCAATTCTATATTGAATTCTTAAAGTATATAGTGTTCTATCTTCTACAAACTCTGCTCTGCTGAGAGGGATTTTCTTGTACGAAAAACTTGTATTGCAGTTTTTTGCAATTTGACGGTTTAGGGCTTTGAATCATTGCCTAGCGAGAGGGTGTTCTCGTTAGAGAGGGGTCTTCACCTACCAATGGATAGAGGGATACTTCATCTATCGAACTAAGTGGTAAAGGAAATTCTTACAGCAAGTTGCTTGAGACAAGGGCGTAGGCGGTAAGCCGAACCTTGTAAAAAATACGATGCTCACTTTTCTTTCCCTATCTCTTTCAATTTAGCACTTTATAATCTGCATACATGTTCTGAATTTGTTGGTAAATTTGTTGAATGCTGAGTTTTGATTGTGTTTGATTCAAGCAAATAAATTTGTTCCTTGAAGATTTGTATGATTTATATTTCTTGCTGAAAATTCAAACAAGTACTGATACTTGAATTTGATTGTGGTTGGCTAAGGTAAAAGCTTTTGTTTTAGTTTAAATTGTTTAAAGCATAATCATCTAAATTATCTAGTTTAGATTACTGAATTCTTGACATAAAAATTATTTGGTTGTTGCTGGAGTTTAGGACTAATTGCTGAAACAACTTAAGGTAAAAATTGAATTGTATTTTCAGTTTCATACATATCTGGGATTGTCTAGTGTTATAGTACGTTCACTGATTAGTATATTGTGGTTGATGTTGGAGTGAGTTTGTGATTGGTTTAATTTAAAAGGTTTAAAATAAACTAAAATTCCACTTACTAATTTTTAAATACCCAATTCACCTCCTTTCTTGGGATTATATCTTTAGTTTTAGATCAGATTTTGTTCAAAGATAAAATCATTATATACTCGTAATAGCAATTTGCAATGAAGCTCACAAAGAAAACAAGGGTTTTCTGATTTGTGGTATAATAAATTTAGTAGTATAAATCAAAAATCAATTTAGGGCTTAAAGAATGCGCACAACAACTTTTCAGAGTATGAATCAAAGTATAATTAGTGTGTATTTGTGCCCTAATGCGCATATAATAAGCCTTATATAACTTAGTAAAGAATCTTACCATTTTCCCCAAGTTTGGAAACCATATCTTGTAAATTAGGAAAGAAATCGTGCAGTTCGTAAGTTTAAAGCATAGACTTCAATCACCTGAACCATTTAAAATATGCACTCCAGAACTATCAGTAGCAATTCAGTCGTTTGAACTCATGAGTTTAGTCACCTGACCCTATTCGGGTGACCTGAATTCCATTCAATCGCCTATAACAATACTATTTTGATTTCTTCACACTGGTAGTAGCAATTCAGTCGACTGAACATTTTCCTTAGACGCCTGAACACTTTATAACTCAAAGTATTTCCATATTTTTGATCCCAAAACTTGTTTGTATTACTTTGAAAAAAAAAAATTTGGACTTGTAAAAATATTGTCCAAATTTTTAACAGGTCTCCAAGTCCAATATTTATTCCTAAGAGCTTCATAAATAAATTTGAAGTTTAAGAATACTTACATGAGACTTTCAAAATATCTAAACAACGATAAATCCTAAGTCTTCATGTGTAGAAGCTTTAACTTTGTCCAAGTTTTGTCAATACTTCAATGTACTTGTTTTCTTCATAAGTTGTGAATTTAAGTTGACCTTCATCCAATCTTTACCAAGTTTAACCATTGTGTTTGAAGGAAGATAATACCTAAAATTTTACTTGAAAGCACAATTAGAATATCTTAGTTTGTCATCATCAAAATAAGATTAAGTCTTATTAGGCCAACAAGTGACCTCTTTAGGGTTTAATCTTCGCACTACTTAGGCCAACAAGTGACCTCTTTAGGGTTTAATCTTCGTACTCCTATTCGGTGGCCCCTTTTAGGGCTAAGCCTCTTCCTTATTTTTTTGGCACATGAATTATTGAAAAATAAAATTACATTTTTATAAAATTATTACAATTTTGTTTCAACAAAAAGTATTTACCAATAATTTTTTGACTGGATTGTTTTTTTTTTTTTTTTCCAATACACAATTCCTATGACTCTCTGCCACATATTAACTCCTATGTATCCTAAGGTGTATTCAATATTAATGGTTATGCATTGAAGCATTTTTTTTTTCCATACGCTATCAAATTGTGATGTTTGGATTACATGCACATGTATACTCGTTGAGTAATTAATCTCCTATAAATCTCCCATACACAATAAGCTGATTTGAAATTTCTATGTGCATTTAGTCATCCTTATATATATGCAAATGGATGTAAATTTATGGTTTCTTTAGAAAATTTTCAACACACACTCAACGAGTTGCTACATAAGGATATGATCTTCTTAATTCTAATAAAGATTTTATCACCTTATGGAAAAAAAAAAAAAAAAACTTAAATAGGGTAAAGACATACCTTTTGTTAAACACTTAGTAGTTTAGACATTAAATCAGATTGCATTCATACATCTACATCTTTTGTTAAATATTCAGCAGTTTAGATGTATTAACGTCTTTGAACTTTAGTCCAAGATTTTAGTGTAAATAAGGACTTATCTTTAATGTTCAATCAGTTTTTAGTTCAAGCATGATGCAAAAATGCAACTAAATGATTGAAATCGAAGTTTCACTTTTGAATCCAATAATAAGAATATCCTGCAACAACTTATGAAAGTAGAATATGTTTTGTAGTCTTAATCACTTGGAGCATCATTGGGATTTCTTCCCCTTTGTTGAAGACCCTTTTTTTCCTCCTCAAACTCTTGACCTCCTCGGATACTAGAGCTAAGAAGCTCTCTCTCTTTTTTTTTCCCCTCGTACCCTAGGCTCAATTTTGGGAGCCAATTGAGGTGTCCTCCAATTTCTTTTTTCTTTTTTTACCCTCCTCATTAAAAGGATTGTCACAAGAGAAGCAAACTTCCCTCAAAGGTGTCAAATTTTTTATGTCAAAAATCAAACATGTTCTATCCATTTACAATATGTCATGATCATCTACAATTAAGAAGAAAAAATGGAGCTTGGGAGACTCCCTGAATTATAATGGCCTCTAGAGCCTTCTTTAATGCTCAAGTCAATATCAGGATCAAGTAACCTATGAAATTATTGTATAGGATATAAAGTGTGTCCCTTACCTTCTCTTGGTACGTTCATTTTATAGGCTCTCCCAAGACCTAAGGGGTTAAATGCCCATTAAGATTATATGTACCATTAATAGGGGGTTATACGTGATTATTAGAGGTATAGTGACAGATAAGAAAAATACTATCTATCATAGTATCCTCACTTTAATACAAAGAAAAATAAAGGTCCCTTTATTCAATAACCTTTAAATGTAGGGTATTTTTACTTGTATATACTTTTAATTTCTCTAAAATAAACTACTCTAAACATAACAAAAAGTGTAAACCTCTCTCTCTATCCCCCCCCCTCGGGCGCGCGCGGGGGAATATTGATCTATAAGTATAGCGAACTTGATTAAAATAAAATTAATTAATCTTATGAAGTAAAGACATGTTAAAGTTATTTTGAGGAAATAAAAATGTTGAGGAATAGTATTTTGAAAATAAATAAATTCCTTTTGATTTTATCATACAAGGTATTGTTAGTAGGCTGTGGGCCCATTCTTGGTGCATCATAAATAGGCCATCTTGGTTGACCCATAAAGAACTGACAACCCTAGGCTAAGTAGTCCATGGGCCAAGCCGATCTAAATTCAACTTATCCAAAAAGTTAGAGCTTAAAATCTGACGCCTCCCTACCTTAGAAGTGGCAAAATGGATCAAAATTCAACAGATTACTCGTCACCTACCCATTTAGACTAGATTTGAATTTAAGAGGAGACGGTCTATTCATAAACGGACCAACCTAAATCCAACCCATTTAATAGGGTTGAGTGGGATTGGGTCAGGTATTCGTCAGGTGGCCCGTTTACTTTTTTTTAACTTTTTGGGACTTTGGCCTTTGGATTGTTCACTTTTAGCCTTTTGTTTATTTTAGGTATTTTTTTTTATAAAGAAATTAAGTTAATTTTGATAAAATATTAAAAATAAAATAAATTATATTCTTAAATGGATGTCTCATGCTCATTGATACCCATTTATTAAACTAACGAATTTAAATTTATATATTATTCACATGTTATAAATGAATCAGCCTGGAAGCAGTTTAGCCTCCGGCAGCATGGGGGACATGTTTCCCTATCTGAGAATTCCTTAAAGCCGTTGGATTCTAGTCCATCCAACGGTCAGCCTCTGAAAGATATAGGACCGTTGCACTTTACACGGTCTCAGCTTTTAAAAGGAACGGCTCAACACGACACTGCTATTGCCGAAGAAAGACAGATTGAACAGAGAAAAACAGAGCAAAGAAGAAGGACAAGAAGTAGAGAGAGAGAGAGAGAGTGCAATTGCGCTTCGTGGTTTGGCCATTCTTAAGAAGAATCGGAGATGGCTTCGAGAGCTCCTGTTCCCCTGCCACCAAGAAGTACTAAATCTCACTGGTTTTTTTATATTTCCTGCAACTTGTGTACATTCTATCGTGTGTTATCACTTTTTTTTTCTTGCTCAGATGATTCTTTGTATTTTTTTTTCTTAATTTATTAGTTAGGTAGTGGAGAGGGATTAACAGGATCCTTGAATCCCCATCTTCATATATCCTCCGTACACTCACAATCCCTACGTTTTCCATATTAACTTCAGTGATTCTTTATGGGTTCACTTTATCGAGATCGATGGATCAAATTCGTTGTTCAGACTTGGAGTCACCCATAAACTATTTGCTGTTCATAACCAAATCGAGTTCGTTGTTCATCCCCTATGATTGAGTTTATATTTTCCTGGGCGGATTACACAAATTTTGAATGTTTGATCATCTCCTTTCATGTGTTAAGAGGGAGAAAAGGACAATATAATCAATTTTTAAATCTATTGATAAATTGACAGTGGAGTATAATTATCCTGAAAATAAAATGTTAAGAAGGTTTATAAAATTTGTGAAAACTGATGAAATATTTGTATATTCTTGCTAAATTTCAAGGAAATTAATATCTTTTGTTCTGAGAAGAAAAAAGTATAAATAATACAGCACACATAACATATTGATATATGGTTGCATCAATAATTTTACACTCAAGACATTGAGATACAGATACTATGCTGCAGTGGATATGAAATGTAACAATGCAAAATTTAATTTCTTGGTTATATAATGAATGGCAGCCATTAAGTTTGTGTGGCTTTACTGCCTCACTTGGTTGAAACTCCTTGCCCCTTCCCCTTCAATTAACTCCTTCCTCTTCCCTCGTGGCCCATGGATTTGAATGTAACTTCTTGGTTATGTTTCAACCTGGTCTGTTTGTTTAGTATGAAATCTGATAAGAATTCAAAATTACTAATTATATGGAATGTTTATCGACAGAAGATAAGCCGAAGAACGCACCAGCAGAAGGACGAAAACGCAGAGCGCTCAGAGTTATTGACAATCTTGTGAAAGACCCAGCCGTCGAAGGGAAGCCTCAAACTAATATCTCTCGCCCTGTTACAAGGTCGCTCCCCTCTCTCTCTCTCTCTCTCTCTCTCTCTCTCTCTCTCTCTCTCTCTCTCTCTCTCATGAGTTTTTAAACCTTTCAGGAGTTATTGCAAACAATTACTGGCAAATGTAGAAGCAGATGAAAAGAAAGGCAAGGCCTTCACTTCAACCCTCACAGCTAGAAGCAAGGTTATCTCATTTTTCTCTGGGATTAAGTGTTGGTTTTGAAGAAACTTCAATGGCACTTCTTTCCTGTGTACTGATGTCGGTTCCATTGCAGGTTGCTTGTGAGGTTGCTAATAAACCAAAGGATCCAATAGTGAACATTGATGCAGAGGATGCTAATGATGAATTGGCAGTAATGGAGTATGTTGATGATATCTATAAGTTCTACAAGCAGACAGAGGTATTGATTTAAGCTCTCTCTCTCTCTCTCTCTCTCTCTCTCTCTCTCTCTCTCTCTCTCTCTCTCTCTCTCTCTCTCTCTTATAAGTTTAAATTTTGTGCTACAGGCCGAGAATCAAATTCTAGATTACATGGGTAAACAGACAGACATGAAAGGAAAAATGCGATCCATTCTTGTAGACTGGCTAATTGCAGTTCATAACAGACGTCAGCTCACACCAGAAATTCTTTATCTTACTATAAATATTCTTGATCGGTACCTTTCAATGAATTTGGTTTCAAGACAAGAGCTTCAGTTAGTTGGCATTGCCTCGATGCTCATTGCCTGCAAGTATGAGCAGCATTGGGCTCCAGAGGTAGTTTCCTTTATATCTTCTAATATATGCCCCAAAATTTATTTTCAATTTCAATTGACATTAAGATGCAGTCTCATTGTGGCAGGTGAAGGACTTTGTTTACTGGTCAAAAAAGGCCTATACCAGGGAACAAATACTTGTTATGGAAAAATCAATCTTAGGAAAGTTGGAGTGGTGCCTAACAGTTCCTACGCCATACGTCTTCCTTGTTAGGTATATCAAGGCTTCTGTCACGCCCGACAAGGAGGTAAAATCATATTTTGATCATCCTAGGTATCTTAATGTGTTTGCTTCAGCTCCACTTTGTCTAATGCAGAAAACCTACAAATTTGCTTCTTGTTTCTGCTAATGTAGATGGAGAACATGGTGTTTTACCTCGCCGAACTTGGTCTGGTGAACCACAATATAATACTCTACAACCCCTCGATGATTGCTGCTTCTGCAGTTTATGCTGCTCGCTGTACCCTCAGCAAGAAACCCTCTTGGAGTGAAACACTAAAGCACTACACAGGCTACTCTGAAAATCATCTAAAGTAATCTTCTTTTCTTTATCCAAGCTCTTCAACTATTCTCATTCATTAGAAAACTCATTTAGAAACCTGCAAATATTTGTTACTCTGGTGTGTCTCACTGTCTTCTTTTGCATTAATGCAACTGCAGGGTTTGTGCAAAGCTCTTGGCTAGACTTCACTCGACAGCTGCAGAAGATAAACTGAAGGCTGTGTACCGGAAGTTCTCAAATCCAGACCGGGGAACAGTAGCCCTTTTGCCACCAGAAAAAAGTCTCTTGGCTGCTGCTTCTTCATCATGAAGATTCTTATGAAGGATTTTGATGATCTCTGTACATCTTTTGGGTGGTGTTGGGTTTGATGCCACTATTAGAGAGTGGGTTGTGTAATTAGGGATCATTCTTTTGATATCTTATTAGCCTTTTGAGCCTTTTAGTTCAATTTGATGTCATTCTAAATTCAATGAAGTTGATATTTCTACTATTTTGAATCTGATGCATGCAATGCTGATCCTAAGCTCTCTCTCTCTCTCTCTCTCTCTCTCTCTCTCTCTCTCTCTCTCTCTCTCTCTCTCTCTCTCTCTCTCTCTCTCTCTCTCTCTCTCTCTCTCTATGGACAATAAAGACTGTCAAGTGGCAAAATCATTCTCAAAAATATAGGCTCAAGCTCTTCCAAGTTCCTGCTATAGAGACTCAAATTTTCTGTTTATTGATGCTAATCAGATTTCTATAAGCCTAACATTTTTAGAACTTTAAAAGAAAAATATGCTGACAACCTCAAGTGATTTGCAAAGGAGGTGTTTTATAACTGACCTTATTGTAAGATTGACAAATTTTCTCTTTCAAGGACGTGACATTATTTGTTTTTGAGAATAGGCTACTCCCAGTTATGGCTACTATCCCCGAGCTGACATCCTTCTCTGGTATTTGGCAGTGAGGATGCTTCTTTCAGTTTTCCTTCATTATTTCTTTGTAGTTTTGGAGATGAGTAAATGAGGATTGAGAATTCCACTTGTAAGCTTGTCTCACATTGGAAAATTAGAGTGGATGATGCTTATATACATGGTTGGGTCCAAGACCCAATAGGCTTAAACTTTTGGATCAAGTTGGTGTTCTTCCATGTGTATCAAGTCCACCCATGGGCTCCTCCGGTCCTAACAAGTGGTATCAGAGTCGACAGTTCGTAAGTCTGGGTAAGCGATATCATAAAAAGTCGACATGTGAAGCTAATTCTCTTGACGTGCTAACAGTTGGGGGACCAAGTGTACGATTGAGGCTAATAAGGATCATCTAGGCTGTGGATGAATCTAAATACGGTTAAGACGCGAGAGGTAGGATTGGTTCGGAGGCACGTGGAATGCAATCCGATGCACGTAAGGCGCCAGTGGTAAGGCCCACTTGAGTAACTGTTGGAGAATTGAGCTTACTCCCAAAAAGGAGATGATTTCCGTTCAAGGGAGAGCAGTTGAAACTCACAAATGAGGGGGAGATTGGTGAGAATTCCACTTATGAGCTTGTCCCACATTGAAAAATTTGATGGGTGCTTATATACATGGTTAAGCTCAAAACCCAAAAGGCTTAAACTTTTGGATCAAGTTGGTGTGCACCCATGTGTATCAAGCCCACCCATGGGCTTCTCCGGTCCTAACAGAAAGTCAGAGGGAGGGGTCAGGGTTCGGCAGTGAATGAAATTTGGGTCTTGTGGTCAATTTGGCATCAAAGATCCTTTTCAAAAGTTTGAGGCAATAAAAATTGCAATCGTAGTTAAAGCATCTCCTCTCTCTCTCTCTCTCTCTCTCCAAATTAATCCTAGTTATTTGCATGTTAATCAAATTGAAGGCGCATTTATCAAATTTTTAGTCTCAAATATTGTTGCTTACTGAAGTAAAGGATTTCTACAAACTGAAGCGTGAGATTTTCACTTTTGTCGGTACTTATTTCATTTTGGGAACCACTTATTGAGAATTCCACTTGTAAATTTGTGTCATATTGGGAAAATGAGTGGATGATGGGTGCTTATATATATGGTTGGGTCCAAGACCCAATAGGCTTGAGCTTTTAGGTCAAGTTGGTGTTAACTCGTGTGTATCAAGCACACCTATGGACTCCTCCGGTGTTAACAAGCGGTATCAAAGCCAACGGTTCTTAAATATGGATAAGGGAGTGTGTGACTGAAGATGGATCCGAATAGGGTCAAGATGTGGGAAGTAGGATTGGTTTAGAGGCCCACATGGAATACAATCTGAGACATGTAAGGTGCGATGATAAGGCCCACTTAAGCAACTATTAGAGAATTTGTTCCATGAGGGAGAAGATGGCTTCCATTGAGCAGGGAAGCAGTTGGAACTCACAAGTGAGAGGAAGCTTCTTTTCAAAGGGGAGCAGTTGAAACTCACAAGTGAGGTGAAGATTGTTGAGAATTCCACTTGTTATTTTGTCCCATATTGGAAAAGCGAGTGGATGATGGGTGCTTATATATATGGTTGGGTATAAGACTCAATAGTCTTAAACTTTTGGGTCAAGTTGGTGTTGACCCATGTGTATCAAGCACACATATGGACTCCTCTGGTATTAAAGAGGGGGGGGGGGGAGTTAGAACTCACAAGTGAGAGGGAGATTGTTGAGAATTCCACTTGTGAGTTTATCCCACATTAAAAAGTGAGTGGATAATGGGTGCTTATATACATGATTGGGTCCGAGACCGAATAGGCTTAAGTTTTTGGGTCAAGTTGGTGCTCACCCATGTGTATCAAGCACATCTATAAACTCCTCTAGTGTTAACACGACTATCATCCTAAAAACTCATAACAAGGTTTGCCAATCATCCCAAACACAACAAGAAGTCATCCACTTTTCCGATTGATCTACTTCTAGGTACAGTGTCGATCTCTAAAGCACCTTACTGAATGACGCCAGTAGAGTTAGCAGAATTAAAGAATCAGTTGTAGGATTTACTTGATAAGGGTTTTATATGACCTAGTGTATCTCCGTGGGGAGCTCCAGTATTATTTGTGAAGAAGAAAGACGAGTCCCTGAGGATGTGTATAGATTATAGGGAAATTAACAAAGTGACAATCAAGAACAAGTATCCTCTACCCTGTGTAGATGATTTATTTGACCAGCTCCAGGATACATGGGTGTATTCTAAGATTGACCTTAGATTAGGTTACCATCACGTAAAGGTAAGGGTAGAAGATGTATTGAAGATGGTCTTCAGGACCAGGTACGGGCATTACGAGTTTCTTGTTATGCCGTTTGGTCTGACGAATGCTCCTGCAATATTTATAGATTTGATGAATAGGATCTTCCATCCATATTTAGATCAGTTTATTGTTGTTTTTATTGATGATGTATTGTGAAATTAGGAATAACTTCCCAAGAGGGGGGGAATTGGACTTTTAAAAAATTTCTTTTAATTCCTTTTTAGAATTCTTAAACTTATTTTATTTCTTTTAACCAATTTGTGACTTATTTGTTTAATTTGTTAAGCACTCAAGAACTTAGTTTCTTTATTTAATCCTTAACCATACAAACATCCAATCATTCAACCAAACCAATCAACTATAATTAGAGAGCAAACAACCAAGCCAATACACAACACTTATATAATATAAAAACTCAAGATGGTTGTTTGTTTATACTAGCCAAATTTGAACCAAGCCTTGTATAAATGAATTTGCTTCTTCAATATGATGTGCAATATAAAATCCAATCACTCTTTCCAAATATTTAGAATTCAGATAAACTCTTAGTTAATTTCTCTTTAGGATGTTTAACCAAGTAACGTACTCCCGTATGGTTTCCACAAGATATGGTTTAACCAACGTACTCCCTTTCGGTTTCTGCAAACCAAATCAAAATAAAACTTTAAGTTTACTTGATTCCAAAATATACGTAGTATATATGATTTTAAATTTAAACCATCCACACAATTTAAATATGTACTGAAAATAAAGAGTAGAGAAAGAGAGAGTGAGATGGAGATTTTTACGAGGTTCGGCTTATACCCAGCCTACGTCCTCGCCTTTGGTAAACCACCAAAGGATTCACTAAACATGTTCCTTTAACGGGTGGAACAAACCTTTACAACACTCCTTGGTTAAGGCTAGAGTCCGCCTTCTCCAAATGATATCCCCTCGTCCGGTCACTCCTTAACTAGGCTAGAGCCCGCCTCTCTAAGCAATATCCCCTTGCTTACCCAATGATCCAAACAACCCTTGGAATCATCAATCTACAAGATAAAGATCAAATAGATGCGTACAAAGAACTTGCTCCTCAAAGAGCTGGTTAGTACACCAATTACAACACAACTAATATACTTCAAAGTAAATCACAATATGAAAATTAACTTGAAGCTCAAGGAAGTATATCACTGATTAATTCTTTCAATGATTGAAAGATTTAGAATTTGTAGCAAAATTCCGGTGGAAGAAGATAAGTTAAAACTTAGTTGAATTTGTGCACAATATGTGAGCTTGAGAACAAGAGAGAGCCTTGAGAATTTGAGAGCAATTTGAGAGAGACTTTGAATTTTTTTTTCTTCAAAATTTGAATTCTTTGTTGTGTTGATTCAATGATCTTTGAGGCTTATTTATAGATTTTAAAAGGTATGTAACTTGGTCCCCAAGTAGCTTGAAATATTCCCCAAGTTTCCATAAGTTTTGAGCCACAAACAACCCCATTTAAAAATTTGACCGTTATGATAAAATTCAAAACAGCCGCGTGATAGATGACTATCCATTTTGGGAAGTCGTATGTCCAGTTAAAATAAAGGGGCAGAAAGGTGGCCGTCGTCTATCCAAACCCACACAGGTACCTCAAAGTGCACTGGTAGTCGACTATCCAGTTCTTGACAGTCGTCTGTCAAGTTGTCAGTTTCAAGTACTTTTCAGTATTTTGGTCATAACTTTTCTTGTATAACTCTAAATTTGACGTTATTGGTTTCAAATGATAGATAAGAGAAAATACTAAAACTTTCATGTTGAACACATTTTAAAATAAGGAATTTTTGATGGAGGAAAATGTACATAAATGCAGATGTAGAAAAATTGACAGCATTTGAGAAATCCTCTTTTTGGTGCTTTTTCTTTCAAAACTAATTCTATCATTTTTAAAACAATTTTTGACCTTATAAAAATATTTTCCAAGTATGTTCAAAGGTATCTAGGTCCAATAAATTTACCTAAGAGCTTCATGCATCCATTTTGAAATTCTTTGAAGTACTTACATGAAATTTCCTAGACTTTTTCAATTCTTGAATTCCTTGAGGCCTTTATACTCATTTCATCTTTCTTTGAGCTCTCCATGTTGATCACTTGGACTTTCATTCTTTGAAGCTATTTATTTAATATCAATGCTCTCATGATTTTAAGGCTTTAAACTTTAAATCCATGCTTCAAGGTTGATATAACTTTCCTTATTTGAGGTACAAGCTCTCATCAACTTTTTAACCTTACATTCTTCATTTAGTCCTGAAAATACATCACTTAACATAGTATGTTAAGATCCACTTGTTTGTTAGCATCAAAATAGGATATTAAGCCTTGTAAGGCCAGTATATTGGTCTATTCGAGGAGCTATGAGAAACATGAGATACATTTAAGACAAGTTTTATAGATGCTCAGGGAAAAGAAGTTGTATGCCAAGTTCAGTAAATGTGAATTCTGGCTCGAGAAAGTTGTGTTTTTGGGGCATATTATCTCAAGGGATGGAATTTCTATGGATCCCAGTAAAATTGACACGATAGTGAATTGGGCTATACTGAGGAACGTCCAGGAGATCAGGAGTTTCTTGGGGTTAGCTAGTTATTACCTGTCATTTTGTTGAGGGATTATTAGCATTATCAGGGCCTCTAACATGACTGACTAAGAAGAATGTCATATTTGAATGTGACGATAGCTATGAGCATAGTTTTCAGAAATTGAAGCAAAGGCTAGACACTGCGCCAGTGCTGATCATCCCATCAAGGGGTAAGGGTTATGTTATCTACAGTGATGAATCCTTGAAGGGACTTGGTTGTGTATTGATGCAGCATGGCAGGGTGGTAGCATATACTTCTAGGTAGTTGAAAGAGTATAAGAAGAACTATCCTACCTTGATTTTGAATTAGCCGCGGTAGTATATGCATTGAAGATTTGGAGGCATTATCTGTATGACGAGCGGTGTGAAATTTTCTCTGACCATAAGAGTCTAAAGTACTTTTTCACTCGGGAAGAACTGAACATGAGATAGAGAAGGTGGTTGGAGTTAATTAATGATTTTGATTGTACTATCAGTTACCACCTAGGAAAAGTAAACGTGGTAGCTGATGCATTGAGCAGGAAGTCTGTGGGATCAGCGTTGGTAGCTAGGGAGATTCAATATCCGATTATAATGGATCTGGAGAGACTCAACATAGAACTAGTCGAGAGTGACCCTTAGGCTTGTATCGCCAGTTTAGTAGTGCAGCCTATTCTGTAGGAAAGGATTAAAGATGCTCAGAAGAAAGATCTAGAATTAGAAGAGGTGATGGTCAAAGTACAGACTGGTGAGGGAGAGGAATTCTACATTACAGATGACGGAGCTTTGCAGTTAAATTCCAGATTATGTGTTCCTACTGATGCTGACATCAGGAAGACCATCTTAGAAGAGGCTCACAGATCTTTATACACAGTTCATCCCGGTAATACAAAAATGTATAGGGATTTGTGAGAGTTTTATTGGTGGAGTGGTATGAAGAAAGAGATCGCTGAGTATGTAGCCTAGTGTTTGACATGCTAAAAGGTAAAAGCTGAGCACTAGAGGCCAGCAGGTTAGTTGTAACCACTATTTATCCCAGAGTGGAAGTGGGATCATATATCCATGGATTTTGTCTCAGGGCTGCCATCGGCATTACATGGTTAGAATGCAATTTGGGCGATTGTAGATCAGTTGACTAAGACCACCCATTTCCTTCCTATCAAGATCAACTATTCCCTTAACCATTTGGCGGAGATTTATGTTCAGGAGATAGTTTGTTCTCACGGGGTGCTTGTGTCTATTGTGTCAAATCGAGACCCACATTTCACGTCACATTTTTGGAGAAGCTTTTAGGAAGCTTTAGGGTCTCGATTATCTTTTATCATGACATGCCATCCCTAGTCATATGGGTAGACTGAGAGTACGATAAAGATATTAGAAGATATGCTTCGAGTGTGCATACTAGATTTTGGGGGTAGTTGGACTTAGTTTATGCCGCTGGTGGAGTTTGCGTATAATAACAGTTATCAAGCTAGCATTGGTATGACACCGTTTGAGGCTCTGTAGGATAGGAGATGTCGTTCTCCTCTATATTGGGACGTGATGGGTGAGCAGTGGGTTGTGGGACCAGAGTTAGTGCAGCAAGCATATGATAAGGTTTGGCTCATCAGGGATAGAATCAGTGCTGACAGAAGAGTTAGATCGATAATCGTCGCAAGAAATTGGAATTTGATATTGGTGACCATGTGTTTTTGAAGATAGCTTCGTTAAAAGAGGTTATGAGATTTGGAAAAAAGGGTAAACTTAGCCCTAGGTTCATCGGTCCATTTTAGATTCCAAAGAAAGTAGGGCCGGTTATCTATAGGCTAGCTTTACCACCTATGTTATCCAGGATGCGCGACGTATTCCACGTTTCCATGTTGAGGAAATACGTCCCAGATCCTTCTCATGTAATCATTTATGGTAAATTAGAGCTCAGTGATTCACTAGTTTATGAGGAGGTACCAGTATAGATTCTAGATAGAAGAGAACATGAATTGTGTAATAAGAAATCCACTAGTAAAGGTTTTATAGAGAAATCATGCAATAGAAGAGGCTTCTAGGGAGCTCGAGGAATAGATAAGACATAAATACTCACAATTATTCCAAGATGTTTAGTTGTAATCAGGTAAAATATAAATAGTTATGCAATGTTTCTTTTGCAGGTATTTGTAATAATTTAGTTAGTAAGTAATATTTTAGTTTTGGGGGAAATTTTATTATATATATGTAATCTCCCAGGACTTGGAATGTAACCATGGTATTCCTCCGCCATAAGTGAGGGTAAGTAATAAAAAAAGTGGACCGTTTATCTTTAAAAGGATGATGAATCATATGAATAGTAAATTTCGAGGACAAAATTTTGTAAGGAGGGGAGAATGTAGAGACCCAAATAATTATTGTAATTTAATAATAGGAAGAGGAGAAGGAAAAGGAATTAAAGAAGTTAATTAAGCAAGGTCTCATCAACGAACACAATGGATTCGTCGACAAGAGCACATGAGGGGCTCGTCGATGGGGACGTGTCTCGTTGATGAGAAGATATCGAGAGGATATTTTGGTAATTCTGAATTTCATCAACGAGGGGTGAGCATTTTTCGATAAATTTGCTTCTTGACCTCGTCAACGAGGTGATATAGCTTGTCGACGAAGGCCAGTGTATAAATAGCCTAAACTTCATTTTTGGGCTGAGAATTGATGCACAAACTCCTCTCTCTCTCTCTCTCTCTCTCTCTCTCTCTCTCTCTCTCTCTCTCTCTCTCTCTCTCCTGTTCGACCCATCTTCCTTCTCTCTAGGATTTTGGGCAGGATTTTCGCCAGTTCGACGATCTGAAGCCATCACGATACTCTTGGGGAAGTTCTCTGCAAATCTACTGGAGTGGATCGTTGGTGGGGCTACCTTGAAATTCATCCCAGATTCAAGGTAAGGCTTTTTATTCAAAATTTGGCTTTACTATAGTTATAGGAAATGTTGTACACGAAGAAATACTGAAGTTTAGTTCCGAGAGATGTTGTTTTCAGGGTGTTGAACGAGGAACCCTGTGGGTGTAGGACTAAAACTTTATAAGGGCTTTTTGGTAATCAGGTAAGGAAATAAACTAAAGCAGTCATTTTTTCATGAAAATTATTATTAAATTATTGGTAGATTTATGTTCAGAAAGCATGTATTATATTTGAGTATTATTGAGAAAATGCATATTTGGGGAAAATATCGCTGTTACACTGAAACATATGTTTTTAGTATAAAATGCCAAATAATATGATTTCAGAATAGAATATATAGTTTTATTCAGCATTGTGTGGCATGGATATTATTTTATATGAAAAGTATTATGTTAAGGCAATTTTACAGATAAAGTATGTTTCAGTAATTTTCAGAAATTATGGAATAATGTAGTACATTATGATTTTATAATACATGATAAATAACATATATATACAGATCAATATGCATGAAATGTTCAACGCAAGAACGTGATTGATAGCCGGATCAAAGTTGTGTATTATGTATGATTTCGGTGCAAGGTCTTATTTATAAATGATTACGGCACAAGGCCGCAAATATGAAAGTAATCGGCGTAAGACCGCATTTATTTACATTATTACAGAAATCAGAAAATGGTATCAATCTATTTACATTAAACAGTATATTATCATGTATTATATGTTATCAGAATCCGAATGATAGTTCTGTTCAGTTTCAAGAGCACGGTACAGTAGCTATACAGATCAGATTATTAAAGTTTAGACTTGTTCTAACCGCCCATGCAAGTAAAGGGGGTGGGAGATGGAAAGTCAATGTGGCTTTTGGTGTGGAGTTGTAGACGTTCACCTGACAGTACATACAAGGTGTGGCAGACCCATCATACTTACAGACATTTTTGACTCGGCAGTGGTCGACCAGCCATTGTCGGGTCCCGCCTTAGGGCTGCACAACCCGTCATGAGAGGTAATATATGACATCAGCTAGTTATACATCTTGGGTAAAATTTTAATATTATTAGTTATATTAGACCATTCATGAATAGTATGATTTATTAGAAATTATGAAAGTATATGTTCTCAGTTACGTTATGATGAATGTTTTCTAGTATGCAAAATGTACTGTATATCTACTATAGCATTAAATATTCAAGTTACCATACAACTGTATTTATTTTATTTTCCCTTACTGAGAGGTGTCTCACCCCAACTTAAATAATTTTTAGGAAACCCAGAAAGACCGGCGGATTGAGGCGGCAGTTGAGTTAGTTTGGTGCTACCCCGCTAGGAGGGTAAGTTTTGAACTAGGATTAGGAGATTTTGTTATGGAATCCTAGTTATATTTTTGGATGTTCTAGAGATTGTATATAAACACAGTATTGTGATGGATTGTAGTTAACTCTAGTATTATGTACTTTATGGTTTGGTGAATGTAATTTATTTTACTGCTGCTTAGGTTTTTGCTGTGTATGCCAGGTGAGCCCCATTACCCACGGGTTCAGGTTGACCATATTAAATATGATTAATTATATGGTAAGTTAAGCAGGTCGTTACAAAACTTGTTAAGGAAGAATTAGTTAAGGGATTTCCTAAGACTAAATTCATGAAAGATAAAATTTTTGATGCATGCTAACTATGAAAACAAGCAAGAACGAGCTTTAAGAAGAAGAAAGTAATCTCTACTACTAGACCACTTCACTTAGATTTGTTTGGTCCAAACCCAACTCAGAGTTTAGGAGGAAAATCATATGCATTCGTCATAGTTGATGATTATTCAATATATACATGGGGTACTACTTTTAGGTCACAAAGATGAAGTGAGTGAACAATTCATAAATCTGTGTAAGAAAATTCAAAATGAAAAGAGTTATACTGTCACTAAAATTCGAAGTGATAGGGGTAGAGAATTTAAAAATCAAAGCATGGAAGACTACTGCAATTCATTAGGAATAGCTTATAATTTTTTAGCTCCTAGAACATCACAGCAGAATGGTGTAGTTGAAAGGAAGAATAGGTCTATACAAGAAAGGGCTAGAACTATGGTTAACGAACATAAACTACCTAAGTACTTCTGGGCTGAGGTAGTAAATACCGCCTGCTATGTTCTAAATAGAGTTTTTATTAGACCATCTCTAAATAAGACACCTTACAAATTATGGAATGGCCATATACCAAACATATCATATTTTTATGTTTTTGGCTATAAATGTTTTGTGCTTAGAGATAATGAACACTTAGGAAAGCTTGATGTGAAATCAGATGAAAGTATCTTCCTAGGAAATGCCTTAGATAGTAAAGCCTACGAAGTATATAATAAAAAAACATTAACCGTTATAGAATCCATTCATGTAGTATTCGATGAGTCAAATCCCTTCTGTAAAAGGACCAATGAAGATGAAATTGAGATAAATAAGGAATTTGAAAACTGTCCATTACAAATGATTCAGAAAAGAGAAATGAAATTAAGGAACCATTTGCTGAAACTAATCAAATGGAAAATGAGATTAATAAACTACCTAGAGAATGGAAGTACATAAAGAGTCATCTCATTGATCAAATAATAGGTGAACCATTACGTGGAGTAGCCACACAATCCTCACTTAGGAATATGATTAGTCATTTTTCCTTTCTATCTCAAGAAGAACCTAGGAATGTGAGTGAAGCTATTGAGGATGAATCATGGGTGATGTCCATGCAAGAAGAGTTAAACCAGTTTGAGAGACACAAAGTATGTACATTAGTTCCTAAACCTGAGGATAAGACAATTATTGAAACGAAATGGATATATAAGAACAAGAAAGATGAACATGGGATAGTTGTTAGAAGTAAGGCAAGACTAGTAGCTTAGGGATATAATCAGGAAGAATGAATAGATTTTGAAGATTTTGAAGAAACCTTTGCACCCGTAGCTAGAATGGAAGCCATTAGAATATTTTTAGCCTATACTGCCTTTAAGGATTTCAAGCTATATCGAATGGATGTTAAAAATGCATTTTTAAATGGCTACATAAGTGAAGAGGTATATGTAGAACAACCTCCAGGCTTTGAAAACCATAAGAATCTAGTTCATGTTTATAGACTAACAAAAGCCTTGTACAGTTTAAAGCAAGCTCCTAGAGCTTGGTATGAGAGACTAAGCGGCTTTCTACTAGACATTGAATTTATCAAATGGAGGATAGACACAACACTTTTCATAAAGTCTAAGAAAGATGACATGCTCCAAGTTCAAGTATACGTAGATGATATCATATTTGGAGCTACAAATAAAGACTTGTGCAATGAGTTTGCAAACACTATGCAAAATGAATTTGAGATAAGCATGATGGGTGAACTAAATTTCTTCGTAGGACTTCAGATCAAACAAGAGAAACATAGAATTTTTATAAATCAATCAAAGTACATTAGAGATCTGCTCAAAAAGTTTAATATGGAAGATGGAAAAATACTAGGGACACCTATGAGCTATTCTTTGAAATTAGACAAAAATGAACAAGGTATACCAGTAAATGTCAAGTTCTATCATGAAATGATCGGTAGCTTACTATATCTAACTTCTAGCAGACCTGACATAATGTTCAACATATGTTTGTGCACAAGATTTCAGGCTGCACCAAAAGAGTCACATTTGTTAGCTGTCAAACGAATACTTAAATACTTGATAGGAACCATGGAACTTGGGTTATGGTATCCTAAGTATACATCTTTTGAGATTATTAGCTATTCAGATGTTGATTTTGTTGGTAGCAAAGTGGATAGGAAGAGCACAAGTGGTACATGTCATTTCTTAGGAAATTCATTAGTCTCTTGGTTTTCCAAGAAGCAGAATTTAGTAGCTCTTTCCACAGCTGAGGCAGAATACGTAGCGGCAGGAAGTTGTTGTGCTCAAACACTATACATGAAGCAACAACTGACGGATTTTGGATTAAGCTATGAAACAGTTCCTATAAGATGCAACAATACGAGTGCAATAAACATCTCAAAGAATCCTACATTACATTCACAAACTAAACATATAGAAATAAGACATCATTTTCTTCGTGATCATGTACAAAAAGGGGATGTGATACTTGAGTTTGTATGTACAAATGAACAATGGGCAGACATATTCATGAAACCACTTGCAGAGGATAGGTTTGTCCAAATTAGGCGTGAATTAGGCCTAATGCATAGTCGAGAGGTTGCCTAGAATTATATTAGATGACATAATTCAGGGAGAGCAATGTCACTTAATATTCACAATTGGTTAAAAATTTCAAATTTGACTCATTTGTTCCCATTTAGTTTCACTTTTGTTCACATTTGGTATTAAACTCATATCGTGATGAGAGCATATTAACTTACACATGTTAATACTCACATAATCTTTGAACTTTAGTGACTGTTTTTGCTTATCCATGTCTATGAAATTTGCCACATTGTGTATGTTTACATTGCAATTTAAGTCAACAACACAGCTTTCTGCATTAGCAATGGAGAGAAGTGAAGTGAATTAACACAGGGAGACGTATTTCATAGTACAATTTTTAAAATCTGATGGTTGAATAATTTTACAAATTTAATATTTAAAAGGGGAGAAGAATATGTCCGCTCATGTTTTGTTATACACCTTTTTGTTGATGTCAAAAGGGGGAGAAGAATATTAGGTTATAGAAAAATAGTTGGCAAAGCTAATTGTGTATGAGCATGTTTCATATTGCTGCATATTTGTTTGTGCATTATTTGAGGGGGAGCCTTGTTAGGCATAACCCATTCTATATTTTTGCTCGTGTATTTGTCATCATCAAAAAAGGGGAGATTGTTGACTCTATGAGTCCAATCCTGTTTTGATAATGACAAATCACTTGGTATTTGATTTGTGCATTGAGATTATAAACAATAAAAATATTTAACATGCACGGAAGGCTAGAAAGTTTTGGAAGCCATGAAGATTAAAGTATATACATCTTGGCACAATCCATGGAACTAAAAGAGTTGAATAATGAAGATGCAAGTGGTAAGGTGAGGATCGTCATGGGAATGGGTATTTAGAACTGAATGTATTTACATGTTTCATATGATTTAATTTGAAACTCAAAATATATCCTAGACTGACCTTAGGACTCATGCATATCATGAAAATCTTTAGGAGATATTTATGGACTTAGAAACCTTTTTTTAAACCCCGAAAAATATTTTATAAAAGAGCAAAGAAAGAGACCAAAATAGATTTTTGAAACTAAAATTAAAAAACTAGAAAGTGCACTGTTTAGAAGACCGAAGTCCTAGCCCAGAAGTCTGAAGTGTCAACTCCATAAGACTGAAGTCTACGCTTAGTCGTCTAAAGATTCAACTTCAGAAGACTAAAGTTTAAGCTCAGTCGTTTGAAGAATTTCTTCAGAAGACCGAAGATTAAGTTCATTCGTATAAAGATTTATTGGAGAAACACAAAAATAGGCAGAAGCACATCAGAAGACTGAACCTTAACTTCAGTCGTCTAAACCCGCAACTTTAGAAGTCTGAACCCCAACTTCAGACATCTAACCCCGTGTCCAATTGAATTTTTTGAAGCTTTAAGGAACTTCAGTCGTCTAAGCCCTAATCCTCAGTCGTCTAAACCTGTGGGAAGATTAAAAATTTAATCTTTAATGAGAGAACACGCGAGTTATTTTTTAATCAAGTTGATCCAATGGTTTGAATTTATCCTAAGGCCAAGGCTACCTATATAATCAACCTCTAAACCCTAGTGCCCCAAACTTTTGGCATAAGATTGAGTGTGTTGAATGTTTAGCACAACTTGGGAGAGCCTTGAACACACTGCTGAATTCTTGTTTGGGATTTCAAAGCTTATACGTCAAATCTGAGCTAAGGCTACATTGATCTTCAAAAGGGAATTCTAGCGATTGTTGTGCATTCAACTTGGTATTGAGGTTTAGTAAATTGATATGTTTGTTACTACTTATTCTTAAAGAGTTTTTCCTCTCAAAATCTATTATTGAATATTATTTGAGAGATTGATCTTCAGTGTACTTATATACACATAGATTGTTTTGAAAAGATCACTACTTGAGATAATTCTTGCCAATGGTTAAATATTTTTTATTCAAGTGTGTATTCATTTAAAGACTCGACATTTTCGATATTACAAAACCACTTGACTAAATATCCTTAGACCTCATAACTATATATATTATTGAGGGATATTTTCTGAAAAATATTATATTAGGTTTTTGATCATTGGAACATATATATATATATAAAGATCATATTGTGTTTTGGATATTTGGAATAAAACTTATCGATCTAGATTTTTGGAGAAAAACTGAATTACTTATTTGTATTGAGCTCATTTGGTTGGATTCAATATTTGAAGCGGAATAGTCATATTCTTTTAAACCAAAAATTATTTAAAACTCTAACTTCTCCAAAGCACTTATACAATTATTTTGGGAGATTTGATCAAAAAAAATTTTGAGAAGCATATCATTCATATAACGATTACATCGTTACATACATACCGAGCTTAAAGTTTTATCATATGGATATGTGTTAGGTTTTCCATTGTACTCACTAGCTTTGTTAGAAGCAACATTGAGTTGTTTTATAGATTTGAAATTCTATATTATAGTCATGGTTCGGGTTGTGAATTGGGTGAGTAGGAAGTTGTGCCTCTTGTAAGCAGCGGATGTAAGGGAAGCACCGCCCCGGTTAAAGGAGCAGGGATTTAGTGTAATCCTTGAGTGGGTTGCTCAAGGCGAGGACGTAGGTCGGGTTGGCTGAATCTCATAAAAATTGTGTTTGTCGTCTCTCTTCCCTTACTCTTTTTAATTTCCACAACGCATTTCATTACCTATCTCGCATGTGTGCATGTTGAATAACCTCACACACACTTGATAATTATTTGGGTAAAATCAAATTTATTGAGATAATAATTTGAATCAATTTCAAATCCCTGCAATTAATTTGTTAAATATATAAATAGGGATTAAGTGGTAAATAATCTTAAAGAAGTTAAATAAACCCAATTCACCCCCCTCTTGGGATTACACCTGAATTAACAACAACAATAATAATAAAGTAAGAAAAAGGGAAAATTGGTTTGGCATAGGCCAAATTGTCGATGGTTTTGTGAGCTCGGAGAAAACCATCGACATTTGAGTTACTGAGGGGCAATAAAAGTAAAACAATGAAAAAAACGACTTGGTTAAAACCAAACCGTTGATGGTTTTCCTCTGGCTAGTAGCCTATAAATTGAATTCAAGTCATCTCTTTTTGGGATAAAAACTTATAACTCTCTCTCTCTCTCTCTCTCTCTCTCTCTTAAGGCTGCGACCCACTACCTCTCTCTCTTCATTTTCTCCCTCAAATCTTACTCAAATTGACGATCGGATGCTACCACGAGGTCCTAGGTTTGTCCCTTATCATTTTAACCAGAGCAGTTTTGTGAGTTAGGCTTCCTAGGAACCACTCCAAAACTAAGGTAAGTAAGATGTTTTAAAGTTTAATTAGTCATTGGGAGTGTGTGGGCCTAGGAATGTTAAAATGATTATTATTATAGGGTTGAGTTGATTAAATTAGGGTATATGGATACAGGGTGTTGTGTGAGCGCTGCAGGCACTGTTCTTGGATCCTTACGAGCATATCTCCAGGAATCGGGTAAGAGGTATAAATTATGTCAAATTATTTAGAAATTAACTCAATTAATTAGAAGCATAAGAATATGAAAATACTGTATATGATTTTCTGATATATCAGGCATTTGAAAAATACTGGTTTTGAATTATTATGTATTTATGTGGGCAAGTATTATTTTATGAAATACTACTTAAAACTTGTGTGGCATGAGTATTAGTTTGGTTACCATATATTTTACATGTGGGATTATTTTATGATGAAATGTGATTTATACTGACAGATATTGTGAATAAAAGAATATGATTTTATATTTAACATGTGGGAATAATTTATGACAGAATGTGATTTATACTGGTTATGTGAAATATTGAAAAATACGGATATGATATTTTGATATGGAGAAATGTGATTTATACAGAGAAAATACTTTGATATTGAGATTACTATGAAAATTGCGGAAATGAGAATCCTGATAGACCAGTGATGTAATTGAGAGCATGGTACCGTTGTTAGGAAATGAGTCAGTGCAATCACACTTCTCAAGGAGAGTGTTGGTAGGGGAAATCGATTGGGCCTACAAAGAGATGTTGACCACCCCTGGGTCCGGACCAGGCTGCGGTGGGCCAATCGAACTACAAACGAGTTATGTTTTAATTTGGCAATGGTCGACTAGCCATATGCTAAGTCCAGCATTTGGGCCGCACAACCCGATTTTGTGGGATGATTACATGATGGTGATATATGAATGTCCACTCAGGTTGGTTCCTCATGACAAACATGTTGAAACTACATATACAGACATGTTAGGTTTTGAACCCAGGAAAACGTATTGAGTACATACATATTTTTTAGAAAAATATATAGTTTCAAATGTATATATATGTATATAGATATGAGTGCAAATTTCATGATTACTTAATTAAATTATTTGTGAAATGAACGTGTCTTGATTCATTTAAACTCATGTTACCACACACTGACGATAATTTATTCCAACTTACTGGGAGGTGTCTATTGGAATTGGTGTATTCCCAAGAGGGGGGTGAATTGGATATTTACAAATTTTCTCCTACGTCAATTTAGATTCCACAAACTGTATTACACAAACCTAGGGTCTTTCTACATAATAAAAAACCCAATCAAATATTCAAACAATTAAAAACAAACATTCAAGTGCTGAAATTTAAATTGTAGAAATTAAAAGCAAGCACAAGAAATGTTATTAGGGTTCGTCCAATACTACCTATGTTCCTACCTGAGGATTACCACTATTGCTCACTTAACGGGTGGAGTGACATCGTTTACAATGCCAGGTCAAATTACCAGGGCTAACCTCAACCTTTACAACCTGATCCTTATGGGCTAGATCAACACCCCTTTAGGCCATGCCTGGAATACAAAAGATGATAATAATAATTTTTGCGTACAATTCAAATACTTTTACACAAGAAGATATGTACTACATTTCAGCACAGTAAACAATTCACTCAAGTATGATAGAGAATTAATGCTCAAGTGAGATTTGTTCTAAACAATGTATCTACTCACAACAAGATATGTATCAAAGTATACATGTGAGTGAGTAAGGTCTTTGATTCTAGAATATGCATTCACAATGTAAGCAATCACAAAATCTAAATAACCTTAAGCAAATACCTCAATAATATTTTTCAACAAAAAAATCAGGAGATAGTCAAGATTAGCTTCTCCAAAATATTTTGCGATAAGCACAAAATCTAGCCTTTGAATCTTATGACAATGATGCAAATATCCTAAAGCTAAAAAGAGTTATCCCAAGATAATATTTATCAATGAAAAATTTTGGGATAAACTCAAACTAACTCTCTAAAATTAATTTCAACAATAATGAATGAGAGAGTACATTAGCTTTAAGATAATGTATGAAGCACACAGCAAGTGAAAATCAAACTCCCTCTAACTTGCAATTAGTTTGCAAGAAAGGAGTAAGCAAATAATACTCTCTGGTTTTGAAAAAAAATTTTCAAGAAAGAATATATGAGATTATGAAATATAGGCTTGAAAATGTGAAGTTATATGCAATGGGAGTTCAACAAAAATCAAAGAGAATTTTTGCTAATCTATTTGCTAATCTCTACTTAATATTCCCAAATGAAGTAGTATATATAAACATTCATAAAATAATAATCGTTTGGAAACAAAGGGAATTATTATAAATATTTAATCAATTTTTAACCTTAATTACCCCTAATTGCCCGTGGTAAAAATGTGGCAACCCGAGAGTTTCGGTCGCCTAGTCCCTAAGGTCGGTCGCTCGAATAGACACAGTCAGAAAAGTTCACTTTTTGACTTCAGGTGCCCAAGTGAAGGTTCGGGTGGCTGGGCCAAGGCGATATTCTAAACTCTCGAGGTTTGGTGGTCAATTTGGTCTGTTGAACTTCATACTTCAGTCACCCAGTGTATATTTGAACTTAGAGTTCAGGCGCCCGAGGAAGGTAAAAAGTGACAGTTCATATGTTCACTCGACTGTGAACAGTGTGTTCATTTTAAGTTTGATCATCGGGGCTTAGTCAACTGTTGACCTTTTTACCTATTCAGTCGGCCAAGGCATTTTTAACACACTGAGTTCGGTCGCTCGAAGCCCATTCAAAAATAAGGATGGGTTATGATTTTCGCTTAAATTTCACCCCTACTTGCATAGATATGACTTGTGAGTTTAAGGGGATTTTTCATGTGGTGTTTGAGGACCTAAGGTTAGTCTAAGGCATAGAATTTTAAATTAAGTCCAAAAATTTAACGTCAGTAGACCGAAATTTGCCCTAAGGTCAAACAATGACATTTGATTCCCTATGGTCAATCTATGGTCCTGTCTAAGTATTAAAATCGTATCATGCCTGCAGATGCAGTTATTACAAACCATAATATTATTACAGACCCAAGAATAATAAATGCATTTACAAATAAAGATGAACACGCCTTCTTCTTTCTTCATATTTCCATGGAATATGCTAAGAGTATGTGCCCGTTTAAGGTCTTTCTGGCTTCCACTTTACTTTCATGTGTGTCATCTAAATGATTAAGTTGTTCAAGTACTTAGGCACACACATTAGTAACTTGCGATTTGTCATTATCAAAACTAGGGATCGAACCAAAAAGTCAACAATCTCCTCCTTTTTGATGATGACAAATGCACCAGGGCAAAATGGTGATTAGCCTAAAAAGGCTTCCCCTAAGAATATGCATAATATAAAGATTAATAGTAAAACTCAAGCATATCTAAGATAGAAGACATTTCAAATTAATTATGCATTTAGTTTTTGCGTTTAAAGCACACTTAAACTCAAACCATTCAAATTACGAGTATAAAAGATATGCAACATTTTGCTGAAACAATTTTCCCCCTTTTGGCATCAGTAAAAGGGTTAAGCTAAGAAAAAAAAAACTTTGGGCATTTAAAATTTCTTAGCTTAAAAAATATATTATTTTCATGACACAAAAATATAAAAAGAAATGGCATATGTCATGAATCATTTAAGCACACATGCAAGAAACAAAATGTCTCACGTAAGATCATTTCTTGCCAAGAATATATATATCCCTTTTTTGATATTATCAAAAAGTACTAGGGGCATGTTTGCTGAAAAAGAAACTTTAAAGATCATGCAAGCACAAATTTTCTGGTTTATCATTTAAGCACACACTAAAATATAACCAGAAAAGGTCAACCATATAGATCCTAAAAATTTAACAATCGCATGCAAAATCATATGGCAAATTCAAAGACTATGTTGCAAGACAATATATTTTCATTTAAAAAATAAAAAAAAAATACAATTAAGCACATGCCACAGTGATCTCAAAACAAATCTAAGCTAAAAGTGTGGGTAAACATGATATGATAGAACTTTTAATTTTGCATGCTCCCCCTATTGTTTAGAATCCTAGATTAGATTATTTAAAGTGCTTATACTTGTTACAAACTAATTTCATTATGCCTAGTGGCATAAGCCTTTGCCAAGAACACAACTATAGTGAGTATAAATTGACACTATCTTTATCACTTGCCCAGTATCGTCTCCCTATAGACTGTAGATGCATCAGAAAGTGTATATTAAGGCATGCTTTAGAGTTTATGACCCAAGAACATTCCATATCAAGTCATAATGCTTTATAGTGCAAGATATAATGTTCAGGATTTTCAGAAGAGCCTCAATATTCAAAGGCAAGTGATGCATGTGAGTCCTTTATGTTCTTTCTATAGGAATTGAGCTCAGCTCTCCTTAAGTGTATGGTGATTATGTAAGGATGAAGTTTAATTATCTATTTGAGTTCTCACTCATCCTTTCAAAAATATTTTAACATTCATTTTATCATAACCATCTTTATACACGGTTTTAATTTGGAAAAAAAATTTAATAAAATTTTGGCAACATGTTGTCTATAAATCGGACATTTCCCCATAAAACATGTACCTGATAAAAATGGTTATTCTCAATAGATAAAACAATTCAGGCATGCAACAACCTATAATCCACTACCAGCATGCTATTCACATTCATTGCATTCGCCATGCAAGAGTCATTCTAGACTAAGCATGCAATCGAGTAACAATTATCAATTAAAAAAACAATCTATCCATCAAAGAATATAAATAGTAAAGAGTATTGTTATTCATTAAGGCATATGGACATGAATGTTATAAGATAATGCGAACAATTTAATTTATATGACCATGAAAAATATATGCTCCCCTAAGTTATGCACTGTAAAGACCCAAAAAATAATAGTAATTAAGTAGAAGAGGGAAAGGAAAATTCAGATGAGGTAAAGTAGGGCTCGTAGATGAATTCCTTGGCTTCGTCAACGAACTTCCTGATATAGGTCGTCAATGAGTCTCATTGTCTCTTCGACGAAAAGATACTGAGAGGGTGTATTTCAGATCCATTAATTCGTCGATGAGTTCTTTACTTTCGTCAACGAACTTCCTTCCTAACCTCATCAACGAGTCGATGTGTCTCGCTGATGAGGCCACATGGCTAGCCATATATATAAGTACAAAAATAAGATTTTGACGAAAAAATTCAGTTGCTTTTCTCTCTCTCTCTCTCTCTCTCTCTCTCTCTCTCTCTCTCTCTCTCTCTCTAAACTTTGGTCCCTCTACCTTCTCTTTAGATTTTTGGCTCCAATTCTCCTCAGCTCAACGATTAGAAGCTACCACGGTGATCCTAGGAAGATTCTCTACAACCTAACCGGAGTAGAACGTTGATTTGAGAAGTTTGGGCACCATCCCAAAATTAGGGTAAATAGATTATTTAAGGGTTATTTGGTTTGTAGATTTTTCCGAACCCAAATTTAGTAGTAGATGTTGTCATACTGGTGTTTGGGATGATTTGTGTGGGTATTGTGAATTCAGGGTATTGGGGCTTTCACTGCAAGCAGGTTAGGGAACCTAGAGGGTGTTCCCAAGAAATCAGGTAAGATAATGAATGGTTTATAATTCAAGAAATATGAGTATGAAAATTTATTCTAGGGAATTCAGTTATATGACAGGAAAATATATATGTGTATAATTTTAGGATTTTGTAATTATGAACATCGTGGGCATGAGTTAGAATCAGTAAGAGAGTCTAGCTAGCTAGGTAAGGGAAATATGCTATGTTAGTAAATTTAGAAAATTTTTTCATTAAAGTATAGTATTTGTTTATTAAGATACAGGGTCTAAACTATATAGTTTTATAGATTTCAGAATATGAGTTTATTATTTGCGTGGCGCGAGTGGGTATTTGCTCAGTACAATGTTTATGTAGTTTCAGAATATCATGATTTACAGTATTTTTGCACAAAAATATGTTTCATCAGATATTATATAGACATATATATTTTACAGACATATATATTTTATAGACAGACATTATACAGACTAATATATTTTACAAACATATATTATTTAGACAGATATATTTTGCAGACAGATATTATTCAGACATATATATTTTACAGACAGATATATTTTACAGTATTTATAGAATTCCATGATTTTCCAAAACCACAACACTCAGATACTACAGATTATTCAGTCGGATATTATAGTTATTTCAATATGATATTACATTATTTCAGATCAGATTTATAGTGTTATGCTTATTTTGGAATCATAATGAAACAGTAAGATAATTATATATATTAGTATTATATAGTAGCAAATCTTTGATGAATTATTTCAGCCAGATTAATTATTTTAGACAGATTCAGTTAGCAGAGAACGGTACCGTTGCTATTTCTAATCAATGTGCAGCCATATATCTCAGATAGTGTGTGGATTCCGTCTACCATGCCTATGGAGGGATTTCAATCTCCCTAGATTCCTGGGTTGAGGAGGCCGGTTTGACGAGTACCTTGCCTTTGGAGGGATTGCAGTAAAGGTCAGACTGAGGATTGGTAGAGTATTCAGGTGATTTATCCTAGTAGGTCAACTAGAGTTAAGTCCAGCCTATGGGCCACACAACCCTGTCATAAGTGATTAAATCATGATGTATAGATTTCCAAGGATATTACTCAGTTATTTATATACATATAGATTTATAGAATAACAATAGATATAAATTATATTCTTAGCAGTATGAATAAATAGAAAACTCAATTAACATAGTTTTATTTTAAGCCATGTAGGTGTGAGTTACACAATATTCACATGATATCTCAGTTTAGTTATTTATCAGTAAATTATTTATGCAAACTCAGTTGCCACGCACTAGTAATAACATATTTCTTCTTACTGAGCATTGTCTCATACCAATAAATTAACATTTTTCTAGTGATCCAACTAGATGAGCAGAGCAGGCTCATAGATAAAGAGGTCGTTTACACTAGCCTGTCTGTTGGGTAAGTGTTATCAGGGGATTATATTTTTGAGTAGTATTCAGGAGCGTTTGGGTAGAAGATGTTGGGATTATCTATAATTATGTATGTATTTTTTGGGATTATACTAGATTCTGGTAATGTATATATGGATGTATGACTTTATGTTTTCCGCTGCATAGGTTTGTTAATCTGTGAACAGGACTTTCCTTAGTGCCCACCTGGGGCTTGAGATGTTATTATAGACATTATCAGGGGTATCAGAGTATTTTATTTTGCAGTATATATTTACGAAAAAAATGGTATGAAATTTCAAGTCGTTACATTTTGGTATCAAAGCCTAGGTTGCTAGGTTCTATAGACTCTAGAGTACATCGGAAAACAATACAGGAATATGCGAATGGAATTTTGAGAAGGATAGAACAGAATATTAGTGAGTTAATATTGAGAAACTAGGATGAGAATTTAGGGTTCTGTTCTGTAGTCTAGAAGCAGGAATTTTGGGATGGTTTCTATATTTTTCCTGGGGTGACAATTTCAAGAAAACCATAGTAAACTATCGTTGGTTTCTCTTTCCATATGATAGAACTAGACCTTAAATTGGTGATAGGATGTATGGGGAATATTTTAGTTAGAATAGAATTACAAGGTTCAGAATCTCAGAATAATTTGGTGTGTTTCAGGATGGACCCTAGAGGAAGTAGCACATGAAGAGGAGATTGATTCAGAGGAGGCTAGAGACAAATGATAGGACACTGAGGGTTTCAGAGTGAGTAGGCTTACCGCATTTGTCCTAGATATGGCCGGAGGCATTTAGGATAGTGTAGGATCGAAGAGAATGTCTGTTACCGTTGTAGGAGACTCAGTCCTAGGTTTTCGTCATGTCAAGGACCGCTGGCCGAGGTACCAGTTCATGGACCGTTCTGGGGTGGTTATCAAGTACCCCGTGGAGGCCAGCAGAGAAACATAGCATCAGTGAGAGTCTATGCATTGACGCTGGGAGATGCTGAGGCTGCTGAAGATGTCGTGACAGGTATTATTACTACTTTACCATATAAAGTTGTAGTTTTGTTTGACACAGGTGCCACTTATTCTTTTGTGTCTTTGGGATATGCTAAGTTATCTGGGATTGAGGCATAGCAGTTAGATTTTGAATTGTTAGTAGCCATGCCGACTAGATTAGTAATGAGATACAGGAGGGTACTTAAAAATTTTTCAGTGGGTATTCAAGAGAAAGTCCTACTAGCTGATCTCGTTATATTAGATATGCAGGGGTTTGATGTAATATTAGGTATGGATTGGCTGGCAGTCAATCATGCCAACATAGATTGCTATCAGAAAAAAGTGATTTTTAGACCCCTAGATGAGCAAGAATACATATTTGTGGGTTCATGCGTACGTGCCTCGCCACAGCTAGTGTCAGCTATTCAAGGGAGTAGACTGATACAGGGTGGATGCCAAGGATATGTAGCTTACATAAAAGAGCTGCCAAAGGAAGAATTGAAACAAGCTGATATTTTAGTGGTCAGAGAATTTCTATATATTTTTCTAGAGGAATTACCTGATTTTCCACCAGATCGAGAGAACGAATTCACCATGAATCTGTTACCAAGGTCAGCACCAATATCTAAAGTGCCATACAAAATGGCTCTAGCTGAATTGGAGGAATTGAAAGATCAGTTGCAAGTGTTGCTGGATAAAGGATTTATCAAACCTAGCGTGTTGCCTTGGGGAGCACCAGTTCTATTTGTGAAAAAGAAAGATGGGACCATGAAGATGTGCATAGATTATAGGGAAATAAATAAACCGACAGTCAAGAATAAATATCCTCTTCCCAGAATTGATGATCTATTTGATCAGCTCTAGGGGACCCAGGTCTACTCTAAGATTGACCTTCGATCGGGTTACCACCGGGTGAAAGTTAAAGCAGAGGAAATTTCGAAGACAGATTTCCAAACTAGGTATAGGCATTACAAGTTTTTGATGATGTCATTCGGATTAACGAATGCACCAAAAGTATTTATGAATTTAATGAATCCGATGTTCCATAAATATTTGGACTAGTTTGTTATTGTATTCATTGATGATATACTGGTCTACTCCAAGAGTTTTGAGGAACACGACGATCATCTAAGATTGGTTTTGTAGGTGCTGAGGAAAAAGAAATTGTATGCTAAATTCAAGAAATGTGAATTCTAGTTGAGGCAGGTTATTTTCCTCAGGCATATGATCTCCGATGATGGAATATCAGTTGATCTGAATAAAATAGAGGCAGTAGTGAATTGGGTGGGACCGGGAAATATCCAAGAGATCAGAAGTTTTCTGGGTCTGGCAAGTTATTACCAATGCTATGTAGATAGTTTCTACAGATTATATGGTCCATTGACATGACTCATGAGGAAAAATGTGAGGTTTGAATGGACCGATGATTGTGAACAGAGCTTCTAGGAGTTAAAGCGACGGTTAGCCACTACACCGGTACTGTCTATTCCATTAGGGGTGGATGGATTTGTTATATACAGTAATGCATCTTTGAAGGGACTTGGATGTGTATTAATGCAATATGGAAGAGTTATTGCTTATGCATCATGACAACTTAATGAGTATAAAAAGAACTACCATGTGCATGATTTAGAGTTAGCTGCAGTGGTGTATACTTTGAAAGTCTGGAGGCACATCTTTATGGTGGGAAATGTGAGATCTTCACTGATCATAAAAATTTAAAGTATATCTTTATCTAGAAAGATTTGAATATGAAGCAGAGAAGATGGCTAGAGCTCATCAAGAATTATGATTGTACTATCAGCTACCATCCAGGGAAAGCAAACATGGTGGCTGATGTACTGAGCAGGAAAGTAGCAGGAGTAGTGATATTAGCAATGGGCATTTAGCACCCTATCTAGATGGATTTGGAGAGACTAGGCGTAGAGTTGATAGAGGGTGATCACCAAACATTCATTGCCAACCTTGTAGTACAGCCTACTTTGTAGGAGAAAATTAAAGCTACCCAAAAGAATGACACAGAATTGGTAGAGTTGATAGAGAAAGTACAGGATGGACAGGGAGAAGAGTTCAATATTTTTGATGATGGAGCACTTAGGTTTTGTACTAGACTATATGTTCTTGTAGATGCTGAGATCAGGAGGACTATATTGGAGGAGGCTCACAGATCCTTGTACACAGTACATCCTGGTAGTACTAAAATGTATCAGGATCTTTGAGAGATTTTTGGGTGGAGTTAAATGAAGATGGGGATAGATGAATTCGTGCAACAGTGTTTGATGTACTAGTAATAAAGGATGAACACCAAAGGCCAGTAGGATAGTTATAGCCACTCCATATTCCTGAGTGGAAGTGGGACCACATATCTAGGGACTTTGTTTCAAGGTTACCGCCGGCGCTACACAGACATAACACCATTTGGGTGATTGTAGACCGACTGACGAAGACGGTCCACTTTTTACCTATTAAAGTAAGTGACTCCATGAACAGACTAGCAGAGATATATATCCAAGAGATAGTTCGACCCCTTGGGGTGCCAGCATCCATAGTATCAGACCGTGACCCATGTTTTACATCACAGTTTTGGAGGAGCTTACAGGAGGCTTTAGGGTTTATGTTATCTTTCAGCATAGCTTTTCATCTTCAAATAGATGGCTGCATAGAAAGGACAATTCAGATACTTGAGGATATGCTGCGAGCTTGTGTGCTGGATTATGGGGGTAGCTGGACCTAGTATATTTCGCTAGTTGAGTTTGCCTATAATAACAGCTATCAGGACAGCATCAGGATGACACCTTATAAGGCATTGTATGGTAAGAGGTGCCATTCTCCATTATACTGGGATCAAATGGGTGAGAGACGAGTTTTAGGACTAGAATTAGTGCATTAGGCGTATGGCAAAGTTTGACTAATTAAAGAGAGGATCAGTGCAGCTTATAATCGGCAGCATAGCTACGCACATACTCACTACCGAAAGTTAGAGTTTGATGTGGAAGATCAAGTATTTTTTTAAAGTAGCGTCGCTAAGAGGATTTATGAGATTTGGGAGGAAGGGTAAGCTGAACCCTAGATTTATTGGCCCATTCGAGATACTAGAAAGAGTGGGTCCAGTGGCTTACAAGCTAGCTTTACCACTAGCTTTATCCCAAATACACGACGTATTTCAAGTTTCCATATTGAGGAAATACGTCCCAGAACCCTCTCGTGTAATTAGATATGAGGAGTTAAGGCTCAAAGATTCAATGACATATGAAGAGACACCAGTGCAGATCTTGGATAGGAAATGATAGGTATTGTGCACCAAGATAATTCCATTAGTAAAAGTTTTGTGGAGAAAACACATAGTAGAGGAGGCTTCAGGGGAGCCAAAGGAGGGGATACGATAGAAATACCCACATTTGTTAAGTGGGCATTAGTAATAGTCAAGGACGAAACAACAACATTTCAAATAGAGTAAGTTTTATTTTGATATTGAACAGAATAGTTGATGTATAAGTTGTGTTGACCCTATGGGTCATACCCTGTTTTGATTATGACAAATACTTAGGTATTTAATGATTGTCGAGTTAATGTGCAGGTTTATCTTGGTAGTATCCTATGATGGCACTCGGAGACCCGGAGGAAAAATGAAGACCCTAGATATAATTTATTTTAATTTATATTCGGGTCTATAATATTTAAGTAGGAAAGGTCTATAATAGTAACTAGGGCTCTGGTTTATAATAAGCTCACACACATCACATGCATGATAATACGTAAGCTCAAACAAACCATGAATGAAAAGTGACCTTAGGGTATTCCCTTCGGTCGACCGACACTGAACTTTTTTGGTGTCTTCAAATTGGACCCCAAGTGACCCTAGGACACACATTTACACATATGTTTGTTAGGCACTTGAATAGGGCTTGTATGTTTCGAAACGGGACCGAAATGCACACATGGTGCACTTTCGGTCGACCAGCCAAGTTAGTTCAAAAAGCGTTGGTCGACCGAAACCTCCCTGGGTCAAAAGTTTGACCATCTGGTCGACCGAACCAACTAGTTCAAAAAGCCCTGGTCGATCGAAACCTCCCTAGGTCAAAAGTTTGACCATCTGGTCGACCAAACCAGGTAGTTCAAAAATCCCTGGTCTATCGAAACCTCCCTAGGTAAAAAATTTGACCATCTGGTCGACCGACCCTTTTTGTACTCCAACTACCTAGTTGACCGGAGGGTCCTTGGGAGAAATCTCAGTGGTCTGGTCGACCAAACCAGCCAGTTCAAAATGGTCTGGTCCATCAAACCTCAGAAAATTGAGAAATCGCCCTCTCTTGGTCAACCAAGCCTTCAGTACAAAAGTCCCCTGGTCAACCGAACCATATGAGACTTGGTCGACCGAACTTGTTATGGTTGACCGGACCTCTCGGGTTGCCCTGATTTTTACCACGGTTAAATATTTTTTAAACAGGGTTAATATGCTTTAAACATCATTAAACTTCCCTAACAATACCCAATAGGTCCCCAACGGTCATATTTTCTCCTATGCTTATATATATATGATCATTTGAGAAAATTAGCATGGATTAACCACTTTGATTAGAAGAAACTCTCTGAAAATTCCAAATCTTATAATACTCATATTTGAGCCTCCTACACTCATACTTGCCTTCTCATACTGATTAAACCCTTTGTAAGCGGATTGAGTGTGTGTTTGGAAAGGTTTGCTCTCCTTGTTTTATTTGCTTGACATAATTTTATTTGAGAGCAAAACCTAAGGATTCTTAGGGGACTTTGTTAATAAGTCTATCCTAAGAAGACCTTGTTTGATCTTCTAAGCTTGCACCTTCATTACAATATATTGAGAAGATTATATAGTATTTTGTTTGCAAAATCTTTTCAAAATCATTTTCAAATATCTAGTGTGATTTATATTGATAAATATATTTAAAGAGATATTTGTTTATGAGACAGTGGTCTTTGTTGCAATATTCTTTCACTCATATATTATTTGCTGAATACAAAGATTACGCATCAGTTGCAAACCAAGCATATACATAATCTGATATGCACATGCTTGAGATATCCTGCTGATTGAAATACTTGAGACTTGACATCTTTGTGTGAACTTATTGGCTAAATATCTTGTGATACAAAGATTGTTTGTTTGACACTCTCATGTATGCATTACACTGATAGAAAAGACTTTTGAGAGTTGAACCATTTAGACCACATTGAGCTTACATATTGAATCATATTGTGGTGTATGTTATTGCGCGCATTTGGGTACATATCTGCTTTACATGAAAGCACAATCACTGTACCATCTGATTATATACACATTTGTTGTATATCTAGACACGGGCCTGAAGAGAGAGACTAGCCCTGGAATAGTCCTGGATTAGCTTAGACCCGGTTAGGAAAGCTTGGTGCGTCGTCCTGTTAAGACATGTAGGTTGAGGTCAGCCCCGCTAATTGACCCGGTGAAGGTTGAGGTCAGCCCTGTGTTAATTTGACCTGGTTGTAAACGGTGCCGCTCCACCCTTAAGTGAGCTATTAGTGGAATCCTCCGACTTGTGAGCTAGAGGCGGGGATGTAGGCACAGTTGGTCGAACCCTGATAACATATCGTGTGTTTGTTTATATTTCTGCAGTTTATACTTACCGCACATGTATGTTATGGGTGAATGATGTGTATGACTTAATTTCCACATTATACTTATCTACGCATTTAGAAATTGTATAGACCGACCCTAGGTTGTGTATATACTGTTATTGGATAAATTGACCTAGGTGAAAAAGTTTTAAATTCCAATTCACCCCCCCTCTTGGGAATACACCAATTCTAACAAGTTGTATAGTAGAATATAGGATAGTTTGTATTATGGTTTTTATTTTTTATATATAAATTTGTAATCTCCCAAAACCTTGAATGTAACCATGGTATTCCTCCACCATAAATGAGGGTAAGTAATAAAATAAGTAGCCAATTTTCCTCAAATGACAGTGTATAACACAGATAGCAAATTTTGAGAAGGAAATTTTTTTAGGAGGGTAGAATGTAAAAACTCAGAAAGTAATAGTAATTAAATAGAAGAGGGAAAGGAAAATTTAGAGAAGGTAAAGCAAGGCTTATCAACAAATGCCCTGGCTTCGTCGATGAACTTCCTGATACGGGTCATCAACAAGTCTCATTATCTCATCGACGATGAGATACCGAGAGCATTTATTTCAGACCCATTGATTCGTCAATGAGTTATTTACTTTCGTCGATGAACTTCCTTCTTCACCTCGTCGATGAGTTGACGTGTCTCATCAATGAGGCCATGTGGCCAACCATCTATATAAGTACAAAAATAAGATTTTGATGGAAAAATTCAATTACTTCTCTCTCTCTCTCTCTCTCTCTCTCTCTCTCTCTCTCTCTCTCTCTCTCTCTCTAAACTTCGGTCTCTTTGCATTCTCTTTAGATTTATGGCTTCGATTCTCCAAGGTTCGACGATCAGAAGCTACCATAGTGATCCTAAGGAGATTCTTCAAAACTTAACTGGAGTATAATGTTGATTTGAGAAGTTTGGGCACCATCCTAAAATCAAAGTTGTTAGCTTTGGTGCAATCCCAAGAGGGGGGGGGGGTGATTTGGATATTAAAAATTTATCCCCTACGTCAATCCACTAGCATCATGTTGACCTTATAGGTCACACAGGGTTTTGATAATGACAAATACTTAGGTATTTGATGGTTTTCAAGTGTATGTGCAAGCTTATATGAGCATTTCAAGGAATGCCACTTAAAGCAAGATATGAAGACCCTAAGGATTCTTTCTCATATTGTAAATTCAATTAATGTAATATGGGTCTATAATAGTAACTAGGTATATGGTCTATAATAATTACCTGCATATCATGCATATAGAATATATTGTAAGCTCACTAAGACCCTAGTATGATCTAGGTCCCAACACTCATGCACATATATCATACAAAATTCGGGAGTGCTAAAAACATATTAAATTAAACATTATAGGGAAGTTTGAGAGAGCTCGAGCGACCGAACCCCAAGAGTTCAAAACTCCTCGGGCGCCCAAACTGTTGAAAAGTCAACAATTGACCTAGCTCTCAGGTGACTGAACCATTTTTATGCATATCTTCCACGGGCACCCGAACCCTCTGAAAGGGACCCCTCACCAACTTGGCCTACCGAGGAAATCAGTTCAAAAATGGCCCGGGCTACCAAATATCTAAGTTCGGGCTACCAACCCACTAATCGGGCACCCGAACGTACGAAGAAAATTCTATTGACTTTTATTCGGGCTACGGTCCAAAACTTGGGCTGCCGAACTAGTTTTAAAGCCTTTTAAAAACAAGTCTGGTTGGGCGAACGAACCTCAGTTCAACAATTCAAACCATCTTGGGTTAAAATTATTTTACCCGAGGTAAACGTGGGTTAATTTGGGTTAATACTTCCTAAGCATTTTAGAACTTTTCTAATAATACCCTGAAGGTCCCAAACGGTTATAATTTTTACCTTGCCTATAAATACTACTTTGCTTAAACACCCTCAAATACTCATTCCTTTAATACGTCTTGGTATTGTAAGAGCTTAGTGGGTGTGATTGTAATTGCTAGATAGTGCTAAAACTCTCACTTGCTTGATTGATTATTAATACTATTTTTGGGGAGTTTGGCTAAGTTTTATCCCACTGATTTCATATTATAAATCTTTGTTGCGATAGACTAACAAGCTTAGGAGTCTTTGCATAGTTGTTGCAAGACTCCCATAGCTTTGATTTTTGTTGTGCAGAAATATTTTTAACAAGCCAAAATATTTTTCAAACTAGTAGTGTGCTTATCTCATTGAAGAAAATTTTCTTGTGCTAGTTTGAATATCTTTGGAATCTTGATTAGTTATTGAAATTTGCTTTATCTAGTTTCAAAGATATTGCTTGTATTGAACACTCTTGAGCATTCCATTGATCATACTCTATTAAGTGTTGTTTATACAACTATTTACATCACTGAGCTTACACTATATCCATATTGTTAATGTGTATGTGATTGCCTATATTGGGTACATATTTGCTTTACAAGAAAGCATAATCACTATACCAGTCTTATTGTGAACATACTGTTATATTCCAGGGGTGGCCTGAGGGGGCAGTAATCCAACTTGGTAAGGATTGTCTGTAAAAGTTGAGGTCAGCCCTGTGCTAATTGACCTGCTTGTTTAGGTGCCGCTCCACTTGCTTAAGTGAGCATTATAGTGGTAATCCTTATGCTTGTTAGTTAAGGTGGGGACGTAGGCAATTTTCCAAACTTCGATAACACTTCTAGGTGTCATTTACTTTTTACTGCTTTCTGGTGAATGCTTGGTTGATTAAATCATGCTGTTTAATTTCTGCTACATATTGTAATTGATTTATTTTACTTGCACTAGATTGAATTTAGGGCTGTGAAAATACCATTGTTAGGGAATTGACATAGGGCATCAATCTTAAAATACCAATTCACCTCCCCTCTTGGGATCACGATAAAGCTAACAATTGGTACCAAAGCCACGTAGCATAGAATCATAGTTATTTTGAAAAAGATCTTAGATGGCTCATAGCACTATGACCCCTTTCCTGAGCGACCATCTTCTAGACGACCTCCAGTTTTTAGTGGTGTTAATTACTCCTTCTGGAAACAAAGGATGCACATCTACCTTCAAAATATAGATTAGAAGGTGTGGAGGATCGTCTCTAAGGGAAATTATGCTCCTATGAAAACAGAGGGTACAACTAGAGTTCCTAAAACTGTGGAAAAATATAATGATGATGATATGAAAGTTGCTAGTTTGAATGCCACTGCTATGAATAATTTGTATATTGTTCTTGATGTGAATGAGCTTAATAGAGTAATGGCATGTACTACTGCAAAAAAAATATGGGATGAGTTAGAAGTCACATATGAAGGTACTAGGGATGTGAAATATAGTAGGATAGATATGTTGACTAGTGAATATGAGGCCTTTAGGATAAATGAAGGTGAGTCCTTTCAGAGCATGTACACTAGATTCACACACATTATAAACTCACTGCATGCATTAGGTAAGACCTATCCTACATATAAGATGATTAGGAAGATCCTTAGAGGCTTGCCTCCTGTTTGGGAAGACAAGGCTACGGTCATTTTTGAGGGTAGAGACCTGAAGGCCATGACTCTAGATGAATTGATAGGATCCCTGATTACCTATGAATTAGCTATAAATGAGAAACACAATGAACATAATAGGGCGAAAAAGGTAACTGCATTTAAAACCTCCACTAATACATCTTGTGAGTGCAGCAAACTTGACTCTGAGGATGACATGGCCATGCTAATTAGAAAATTCAACTGATTCTTCAAGATGAATAGAAAGCCCTACAAAAGATATAGGGAGTCTACATCCAAAAAGGGAGAGTCTAGTAAAAGAAAAGAAAAATCAAATGCTCCCACATGTTACTGAAAAGTAAGGTGTAGTCCCAAGAGGGGGGTGAATTGGATTATAAAAATTTCTTTTAATTCCTTTTAAGAATCCTTAACCTTCTTTTATTTCTTTGAGCTAATTTTTGACCTGTTTGTTTAATTCTTTAATCACTCAAGAACTTAGTTCTTTTAATTCAATCAATCAACACAATTATGTAAACAACCAAGCAACCAAACCAATCATTCAAGTAACCAAGCCAATCATCAACAATTTGAAAACAAACAACCAAATAATTTGCTAGGCACAAGTTACCTGCAGCGCAATTTAGATTATTGGAAATTTGTAAGATTCAACACTCTTTGAAATATAAACACAAACTACTCAATATCAAATTTTGAACCTTTCAATCATAATATAGCTTTTTTTTGTTAGCCCTGGATATAAATTTGAATTAAGCCCTGTAGTGAATGATAATTTGTGTTTGCTGAAGTGAAGCCTTGTATTGATTGATTTGCTTAATATGATATGTAATATAAAATCTAACACAATATTCACACTCTTCCTAATATTCAAAATTCAAATAACCTTTCAGTTAATTTATCTTTGGGATGTTTAACCAAGTAACGTACTCCTATATGGTTTCCACAAGATATGGTTTGACCATCGTACTCCATTTTGGTTTCCGAAACCCAAATCAAAATTAAACTTTAAGTTTAATTGATTCCCAAATATACGTAATATATATGATTTTCAATTTAAACCATTCACGCAATTTAAATATGTACTGAAAATAAAGAGTAGTGGAAATAAAGAGTGAGAAGGAGATTTTTACGAGGTTCGGCTTATACCCAGCCTACGTCCTCGCCTTTGGAAAACCACCAAAGGATTCACTAAACCTGTTCCTTTGACGGGCGGAACAATACCTTTACAACACTCCTTGGTTAAGGCTAGAACCCGCCTTCTCCAAACGATGTCCCCTCGTTCGGTCACTCCTTCAAATAGGATAGAGCCCGTCTCTCCAAGAAATATCCCCTTACTTAGTCAATGATCAAAAAAATCCTTAGAATCGTCAATCTACAAGAAATACAACCAAAAGATGTATACAAAGAATGCTCACACAAAGAGGTGATTAGTACAAGTTAAATCTATGTACTTCAATCAAATTTACAATATGGAAATATGAAGATGAAGAAGATATCACCATAAGCCTTCTTTCTAGGTTGAAAGAATTAATAGTAGACTTAGAATTTTCTTGATAAATTCATAGCAAATCTCAGTAGTGAAACTCAGAAATTAATTGCACAAGAGAGCTTTTGAGATAGTTGGGAGATTTGAGAGCAAGAAAGCTTGTTTGTTGTATTTTCTTGGTGTAATTAATTCTTAGCCTTTGAGGGTTATTTATAGATGAAAAATCAAGTCTATTTCGTGTTCCCCAAGTGACTTGGAGTTTTTCCCAAGTTTATAGAAAGTTTGGAGCACAAGAAATATGAATTTGAATTTAAAAGCTTTTAAAAAATATAACCATTAACAGTGTTCAGGCGCCTGAAGTATCAGGGTTAGTTGCCTGAAGTTTTAGAAAACTGTAATTTTCAAAGTTAGTACATGTTTAGGTGCCTGAACTCATGGTCAGTCGCCTGAGGTTGTCCTGTCTACTGTTTAGGCACCTGAAGTTCTACCGTGAACAGTGTTCAGTTGGCTGACAACTTCAACTTTGCTTCAGTATTCTAGTCATAACATTTTCTATACAACTCCAAATTAGGTGTTCTTGGTGTCAAACGAAAGATAAGAGAAAATAATACAACTTTCATGTTGAACACATTTTAAAATAAGGAGCTTTAGATAGATAAAAATGCACCTCAATGCAGATGTAGAGAAAATGATAGCGTTTCAAAAAACCTCTTTTTGGTGCTTTTCATTTCAAAAATAATTTTAACCTTTTTGAAACATCTTTTGACCTTATAAAAATATATTCCAAGTATTTTAAAAGGTGTCTAGGTCCAATAAATTAACCTAAGAGTTTCATGCATCCATATTAAAATTATTTGAAGTACTTATAAAGATTGTCCTAAAGACTCATTTGACTCTTCTTTGCTTTGAGTTCTCTTTATTGCTGAGCTCCAATGATCCTGAATTTGATGTGAGCTTTAAAGATCTATCTCTCCTGATCTTTCAATATTACTTTAGATTTTGAGCTTCATTGATCTTTTAACTTTCCATGTTGATCACTTGGGCTTTCATTCTTGAAGCTTTTTCTTTTATATCAATGTTCTCATGATCTTCAAGTTTTAATCCATGCATCAAGCTTGAGATAATCATCCTTCTTTGAAGTACAAGCTTTCATGAATTCTTTAACCTTGCATTCATCATTGAGTCCTGAAAATACATCACTTAAACAAAGCATGTTAAGTTCTTCTTGTTTGTTAGCATCAAAATAAGATGTTAAACCTTGTAAGGCCAACAATCTCTCCCTTTTTGATGATGACAAATAAGAATCAAAAATTGGAGTGAGTTTTAAAAAGACTCCCCCTTTCAATAAGCATCGCCTTAACAAAATGCACATGATCAATATTAATTTCAAAACCTTTTTTACAATCATGCTCATCACCTCATTTTACAATCATGCTCATCACCTCAAGTTTATCAATCAATATCAAATACTTCTCCTCCTTTGATATATGTATATTATGTTCACACTCAATTTTTGCAATACCATGTTCAATTTTTGCTTAAAATTTCTCCCCCTTTTGACATTAATCAAAAAGAGAAAAAAATGATTAAGTTAAAATAAAATCATATTCTGAGCATATCATCAAACATGCATATCAAACATGTGTACACACTCAATTTATTATTTTTCAATATAGCATGTGTAGTGTGTTTTAATAGTCATATCTTTACTAACATCTTTTCCCCCTTTTGACATTATTCAATATACCAATTCTTGATTCTATGATACTAATTTAAAATTTAATTCATGATATCAATTGATTATTAGGGAAACGGTCATAATATAAGCAATAAGTCATAAATCTCCCCTTGAATTTAATACATTCAGTTTTGTTACCAATTATGCATTTATCATCCCATGTTTCAAAACATTGATTCACATCATGTATCAAATATTAATATCAAGCTAATATCATCAATGTTATACTATCCTCATAGATATAATCATACTTGTCATGCTTAAAAGACAAATTGAACTTCTAGATTGTGATACCAAGTGAGCTTTAAAATTTTGATGCCAATTAAAATTTTTAAATGTGATGCCAAAAATACTTTATAGATACCAAAGCTAATATCACATCATGCATAGTTCATGGATATCAAAGTTATTATCACATTATGCATAGCTCAATGATACCAATATAACTATTATATCTTTCATAGCTCATAGATGTCAATATAAAGAGCAGTAAGATCATCCATGTGATTCATCAATAGCATGCATGGTCAAGAATTAATCTCATACCAAAATTCATGCTTATGTTCAATAATCTCATGCTCAAATTTTCAACATAGTGAGCCATAAATTTCCAATATAAGTCAAGTCAAGTCAAGTCATTCACATGTAGCATATAGCAAACTAAGGTACTTATGTAATAAGCTTAAGTTAAGTTTGGTAAAAATCATCCTATGATGTTTGCCAACAGTGTCATTTTGAATTTCTTATATTAAGCTCTTAAACTCATCTTTAAGTTTTTCTATTTCATCTAATTTGTTTGTTGATCATGAATTAAGTTACTTTCTCAATTTTTAAAGGGAAATGACTTAATCTAGGGAGTTTTTAGTTTATGAACTAGCCTTTCATCTTGGTACCCATACTTTCTTGGGTCCGGTTGGTTTAATAAAAGATGTTTCCTTAATTCTCCATACTTGTTTAGTTTTCACACCCTTTCTCTTAAATGGGTATTCAAACTTTATATGCCCCTTTTTCTTACATTGATAGCATATTGTATTAGTGCAGGCATTACTAGATGTGGTAGCATAGTTTTTGGTTGCTTTTGAAAAATATCCCATGCAAAGATTCTTTTTCTTTTTATTTTCAATTTTTATTAAAACCGATGCATTCTTTATTTAAGGTCATCCTTTGTGAGCCTATCATCTTGTCAAAGTTTGCTTTTCCTTTTGTAAAGTTCTAAATAATTTTTTTCTTTATCTTCAATCTGATTTTTGAGATCTTTTATTTCTATCTCTTTATTGTTGTCAACCTTCTTTAGTGATTTTTCTAACTCTAGAGATAGCTTTCTTATCTTATTTTCTAATTCAAAAATATATATATATATATATATATATATATATATATCTTTCTTATATTCTATAGAGGATAGGGATCTAAGGTCTTTTACCGTCTTTTCATTCTTGCTTTCTAATTCTTTGATTTTCAAGTCTTTTTCTTTTTCAGCAAGATTTTTAGCTTCTAACTCATTTGTCATAGCTTCATTCTTACTTTCTATTTTCTTGATTCTTGAATCCTTTTCTCTTTTAGCAGTTTAAAGGGATTCTAACTCTTTCATTGTACCTTCATTCTTCTTTTTCAATGAAGTATTTTGTTAGTTACTTTAAATAACATCTTATGCACCTTGAATAAGTCATTTTGAAGTTCTTCATAAGATGGCATATGCTCATCATTGGATTCATTACTACAAGAATTATTTAAAGATTTAGATGAGGAGTTTCCTCATCGTCCCAAGCCATGAAGCACGTATAAGCAACCTCTTGGTCACTTGATTCAATTTCAGAACTACTTATCCTCATGTTGTCCCAAGTAGTGGCTTTCATGACCTTTTTGATTATCTTTTTAGACTCTTTCTTTAGTAGTAGTGGACATTCTGGTTTTATATGTCCAACTTTGTTTCAATTGTAACATGTAGGAGTTTTATTCTTTGATTTCTTGGTAACTTCTTCTTCTTCTTCTTCATCTGATTCAGATTTGGATTTTCTTTTGAATTTATTTTTCCTTCTTAGAATCTTCGCTAGCTTTTTAGATATGAAGGCATCTTCGCTACTAGAGTTTGAAACTTTGAAGGCTATAGATTCTTTAGCTTTAGTTTTTCCACTTCTTTCATTTATTGGCATTTCATATGTAAGTAGAGAACCTATAAGCTCATCTAAGGAAGTGGTTTTCAGATTTCTTCCTTCAATTATGGCAGTGGCTTTTGGTTCCCATTTTGGCAACAGCCTTCTAAGAATTTTCCTAATCATTTCATAAGTAGTGCAAGCATTTCCTAGAGCATTTAGGGAATTTATTATGTGAGTGAACCTAGTGAGCATATTAGTTATGGATTCATCCAGGTTCATCCTAAAAGCTTCATATTCACTTGTAAGCATATTGATCCTATTATCCCTAACATCTATAGTTCCTTCATATGTTACTTCTTATTTGTCCCATATTTCCTTAACTGATTTGCAAGTCATTATTCTATTAAGTTCATTGGCATCTAAAGCACAATATAAGACATTCATGGCACTAGAATTGACTTGCAGCATCTTATAATCTAAGTCTGTCATATCAATTTTCTCTTTGGGAACTTGTTTTCCATCTACAATCTTAGTGGGGGTTAGGTCACCACCCATAACAACCTCCCAAGCTTTCCAATTCATAGTTTGGAGATATATTTGCATTCTCTGTTTCCAAAAGGTATAGTTTTGTCCACAAAAGATTGGTGGCCTAGTTGAAGATTGTCCCTCCCCAAAGGGTGCTATGCCTAATTGAGCCATTTAGATCTTTTTATACCTACTAATTAAGATTTTCTATAACCCCGCTCTGATACCAATTGAAAAGTAAGGTATAGTCCCAAGAGAGGGGGTGAATTGGATTATAAAAATTTCTTTTAATTCCTTTTAAGAATCCTTAACCTTCTTTTATTTCTTTGAGCTAATTTTTGACTTGTTTATTTACTCTTTAATCACTCAAGAACTTAGTTCTTTTAATTCAATCAATCAACACAACTAGGTAAACAACCAAGCAACCAAACTAATCAGTCAAGTAAGAAAACCAATTATCCACAATTTGAAAACAAACAGCCAAATAATTTGCCATGCACAAGTTACCTGCAGCGCAATTTAGATTAATGGAAATTTGCAAGATTCAACACTCTTTGAAATATAAACACAAACTACTCAATATCAAATTTTGAACCATTCAATCATAATATAGCTTTTGTTGTCAGCCCTGGATATAAATTTGAATTAAGCCCTGTAATGAATGATAATTTGTGTTTGCTGATGTGAAGCCTTGTATTGATTGATTTGCTTAATATGATACGTAATATAAAATCTAACAAAATATTCACACTCTTCCCAATATTCAAAATTCAAATAACCTTTTAGTTAATTTATCTTTGGGATGTTTAACTAAGTAACGTACTCCCGTATGGTTTCCGCAAGATATGGTTTAACTATCGTACTCCTTTTCGGTTTTCGCAACGCAAATCAAAATTAAACTTTAAGTTTACTTGATTCCCAAATATATGTAGTATATATGATTTTCAATTTAAACCATTCACGCAATTTAAATATGTATTGAAAATAAAGAGTAAGGGAAAGAAAGAGTGAGTTAGAGATTTTTAAGAGGTTCGACTTATACCTAGCCTACATCCTCACCTTTGGCAAACTACCAAAGGATTCACTAAACATGTTCCTTTGACAGGCGAAACAATACCTTCACAACACTCTTTGGTTAAGGTTAGAGCCCACCTTCTCCAAACAATGTCCCCTTGTTCGGTCACTCCTTCAAATAAGCTAGAGTCCTCCTCTTCAAGCAATATCCCCTTACTTAGCCAACAATCCAAACAATCCTTGGAATCGTCAATCTACAATAAATACAACCAAAGGATGTGTACAAAGAATGCTCACACAAAGAGTTGATTAGTACAAGTTAAATCTATATACTTTAATCAAATTCACAATATGGAAATATGAAGCTCAAGAAGATATCACCATAAGCCTTCTTTCTAGGTTGAAAGAATTAATTGTAGACTCAGAATTTTCTTGATAAATTCATAGCAAATCTCAGTAGTGAAACTTAGAAATTGATTGCACAAAAAAGTTTTTGAGAGAGTTGGGAGATTTGAGAGCAAGAAAGCTTGTTTGTTGTATTTTCTTGGTATAATTAATTCTTACCCTTGGAGGGTTATCTATAGATGACAAATCAAGTCTATTTCGTGTTTCCCAAGTGACTTGCAGTGTTTCCCAAGTTTACAGAAGGTTTGGAGCACAAGAAATATGAATTTGAATTTAAAAGCTTTTAAAAAATATGACTGTTAACAGTGTTAAGGCGCCTGAAGTATTAGGGTCAGTCGCCTGAAGTTTTAGAAAACTATAATTTTCAAAGTCAATACATGTTCAGGTGCCTAAACTCAGGTTCAGTCGCCTAAGGTTGTGTTTTCTACTATTTAGGCGCCTGAAGTTCTGCCGTGAATAGTGTTCAGTTGGTCGACAGTTTCGACCTTGCTTCAGTATTCTGGTCATAACCTTTTCTATACAACTCCAAATTATGTGTTCTTGGTGTCAAAAGAAATCTAAGAGAAAATACGACAATGTTTGTGTTGAACACCTTTCCAAATAAGGAGCTTTGGATAGATAAAAATGCACCTCAATGCGGATGTAGAGAAAATGATAGCATTTGGAAAAACCTCTTTTTGGTGCTTTTCATTCCAAAAATAATTTTAACCTTTTTGAAATATCTTTTGACCTTATAAAAATATTTTCCAAGTATTTTAGAAAGTATCTACGTCCAATAAATTAACCTAAGAGATTCATGTATCCATATTGAAATTATTTGAAGTACTTACAAAGATTGTCCTAAAGACTCATTTGACTCTTCTTTGCTTTGAGTTCTCTTTATTGTTGAGCTCCAATGATCCTGAATTTGATGTGAGCTTTCAAGATCTATCTCTCTTGATCTTTCAATATTACTTTAGATTTTGAGCTTCATTGATCTTTGAGCTTTCCATGTTGATCACTTGGGCTTGCATTCTTGAAGCTTTTTCTTTTCTATCAATGTTCTCATGATCTTCAAGTTTTAATCCATGCATCAAGCTTGATATAATCATCCTTCTTTGAAGTACAAGCTTTCATGAATTCTTTAACCTTGCATTCATCATTGAGTCCATAAAATACATCACTTAAACAAAGCATGTTAAGATCTACTTGTTTGTTAGCAACAAAATAAGATGTTAAACATTGTAAGGCCAACAATCTCCCCCTTTTTTATGATGACAAATAAAAAACAAAAATTGGAGTGAGTCTTTAAAAGACTCCCCCTTTCAATAAGTATCATCTTAACAATATTTGCAAGATCAATATTAATTTCAAAAACTCTTTTACAATCATGCTCATCACTTCATTTTGCAATCAAACTCATCACTTCATTCAAGTTCAAGTTTATCAATCAATATCAAATACTTCTCCTCCTTTTCATATATATTATGTTCATGCTCAATTTTTGCAATATCATGCTCAATTTTTGCTTAAAACTTCTCCTCCTTTTAACATCAATCAAAAAGAGAAAAAAAAAATGATTAAGTTAAAATAAAATCATATTCTGAGCATATCATCAAACATGCATATCAAACATGTGTACACACTCAATTTATTATTTTTCAATATAGCATGTGTAGTGTGTTTTAATAGTCATATCTTTACTAACAACTTTTTCCCTCTTTGACATTATTCAATATACCAATTGTTGATTTTATGATACCAATTTAAAATTTAATTCATGATATCAATTGATTAATAGGGAAATGATCATAATATAAGCAATAAGTCATAAATATACCCTTGAATTTAATACATTCAGTTTTGTTACTAATTATGCATTTTTCATCCCATGTTTCAAAACATTAATTGACATCATGTATCAAATATTAATATCAAGCTAATATCATCAATGTTATACTATCCTCATAGATATAATCATACTTGTCATGCTTAAAAGACAAATTGAACTTCTATATTGTGATACCAAGTGAGCTTTTAAATTTTGATGCCAATTAAAATTTTTAAATGTGATACCAAAAATACTTTATAGATAGTAAAGCTAATATCACATCATGCATAGTTCATGGATATCAAAGTTATTATCACATTATGCATAGCTCATGAATACCAATATAACTATTATATCTTTCATAGCTCATAAATATCAATATAAAGAGCAGTAAGATCATCCATGTAATTCATCAATAGCATGCATGGTCAAGAATTAATCTCATATAAAAATTCATGCTTATGCTCAATAATCTTGTGTTCAAATTTTCAACATAGTGAGTCATAAATTTCCAATATAAGTCAAGTCAAGTCAAGTCATACACATGTAGCATATAGCAAACTAAGGTACTTATGTAATAAGCTTAAGTTAAGCCTTGTAAAAATCATCCTGTGTTGTTTGCCAACAATGTCATTTTGAATTTGTTATAATAAGCTCTTAAACTCATCTTTAAGTTTTTCTATTTCAACTAGCTTGTTTGTTGATCATGAATTAAGTTACTTTCTCAATTTTTAAAGGGAAATGACTTAATCCATGGAGTTTTTAATTTATGAACTAGTCTTTCATCTTGGTACCCATATGTTCTTGGGTCCGGTTGGTTTAATAAGGGATGTTTCCTTAATTGTCCATACTTGTTTAGTTTTCACACCTTTTCTCTTAAATGGGCATTCAAACTTTATATGCCCATTTTTCTTACATTGATAGCATATTGTATTAGTGTAGGCATTACTAGATGTGGTAGCATAGTTTTTGGTTGCTTTTGAAAAATACCCCATGTAAAGATTCTTTTTCTTTTTATTTTCAATTCCCTTAAAACTGATGTCTGCTTTATTTAAGGTCATCCTTTGTAAGTCTATCATCATGTCAAAGTTTTCTTTTCCTTTTGTAAAGTTATAAATAATTTATTCTTTATCTTCAATCTGATTTTTGAGATCTTTTATTTCTATCTCTTCCTCGTTGTCAACCTTCTTTAGTGATTTTTCTAATTCTAGAGATAGCTTTCTTATCTTATCCTCTAATTCAGAAATATATATATATATATATATATATATATTTCTTATATTCTATAGAGGATAGAGATCTAAGGTCTTCTATCATTTCTTATTCTTGCTTTCTAATTCATTGATTTTCAAGTCTTTTTCATTTTCATCAAGATTTTTAGCTTCTAACTCCTTTGTCATAGTTTCATTCTTACTTTCTATTTTCTTGATTCTTGAATCCTTTTCTCTTTCAGCAGTTTTAAGGGATTCTAACTCTTCCATTATACCTTCATTCTTCTTTTTCAATGAAGTATTTTGTTTAGTTACTTTAATTAACATCTTATGCAACTTGAATAAGTCATTTTGAAGTTCTTCATAAGATGGCATACACTCATCATTGGATTCATTACTACAAAAATTATTTAAAGATTTAGATGAGGAGCTTTCCTCATCGTCCCAAGCCATAAAGCACGTATAAGCAATCTCTTGGTAACTTGCTTCATTTTCTAAACTACTTGTGCTCATGTTGTCCGAAGTAGTGGCTTTCATTGCCTTTTTTATTATCTTTTTAGACTCTTTCTTTAGTAGTAGTGGACATTCTGGTTTTATATGTCCAACTTTGTTGCAATTGTAACACGTAGGAATTTTATTCTTTGATATCTTGCCAACTTCTTCTTCTTCTTCTTCATCTGATTCAGATTTGGATTTTCTTTTGAATTTATTTTTCCTTCTTAGATATTTCGCTAGCTTTTTAGATATGAAGGCTACTTCATCTTCATCCATTTCTTCTTCACTACTAGAGTTTGAAACTTTGAAGGCTATAGATTCTTCGGCTTTAGTTTTTCCACTTCTTTCATTTATTGACATTTCATATGTAAGTAGAGAACCTATAAGCTCATCTAAGGAAGTGGTTTTTAGATTTCTTCCTTTAGTTATGGCAGTGGCTTTTGGTTCCCATTTTGGTGGCAACCCTCTAAGAATTTACCTAATCATTTCATAAGTAGTGTAGGTTTTTCCTAGTGCATTTAGGGAATTTATTTTGTGAGTGAACCTAGTGAACATATTAGTTATGGATTCATCCAAGTTCATACTAAAAACTTTATATTCACTTGTAAGCATATCGATCCAAACATCTATAGTTTCTTCATATGTTACTTCTAATTTGTCCCATATTTCCTTAACTGATTTGCAAGTCATTATTCTATTAAATTCATTGGCATCTAAAGCACAATATAAGACATTCATGGCACTCGAATTAACTTGCAGCATCTTATAATCTAAGTCTGTCATATCAATTTTCTCTTTGGGAACTTGTTTTCCATATACTATCTTAGTGGGGATTAGGTCACCACCCATAACAACCTCCCAAGCTTTCCAATTCATAGTTTGGAGATATATTTGCATTCTCTGTTTCCAAAAGGTATGTTTTGTCCATAAAAGATTGGTGGCCTAGTTGAAGATTGTCCCTCTACTAAGGGAGCTACGCCTAATTGAGCCATTTAGATCTTTTTATACCTACTAATTAAGATTTTCTATAATCTCACTCTGATACCAATTGAAAAGTAAGGTGTAGTCCCAAGAGGCGGGGTGAAATGGATTATAAAATTTTTTTTTAATTCCTTTTAAGAATCCTTAACCTTCTTTTATTTATTTGAGCTAAATCTTGACTTGTTTATTTAACTCTTTAATCACTTAAGAACTTAGTTCTTTTAATTCAATCAATCAACACAACTAGGTAAACAACCAAGCAACCAAACCAATCATTCAAGTAAGAAAACCAATCATCCACAATTTGAAAACAAATAGCCAAATAATTTTCCTTGCACAAGTTACCTGTAGCGCAATTTAGATTAATGGAAATTTGCAAGATTCAACACTCTTTGAAATATAAACACAAACTACTCAATATCAAATTTTGAACCATTCAATCATAATATAGCTTTTGTTGTCTGCCCTAGATATAAATTTGAATTAAGCCCTGTAGTGAATGATAATTTGTGTTCGCTGATGTGAAGCCTTGTAATGATTGATTTGCTTAATATGATTTGTAAGATAAAATCTAACACAATATTCACACTCTTCCCAATATTCAAAATTCAAATAACCTTTCAGTTAATTTATCTTTGGGATGTTTAACCAAGTAACGTACTCTCGTATGGTTTCCGTAAGATATGGTTTAACCATCGTACTCCCTTTCGGTTTCCGCAACCCAAATCAAAATTAAACTTTAAGTTTACTTGATTCCCAAATATACGTAGTATATATGATTTTCAATTTAAACCATCCACGCAATTTAAATATGTACTGAAAATAAAGAGTAAGGGAAAGAAAGAGTGAGAAGGAGATTTTTACGAGGTTTGGCTTATACCCAGCCTACATCCTTGCCTTTGGAAAACCACCAAAGGATTCATTAAACTTGTTCCTTTGACGGGCGGAACAATACCTTTACAGCACTCCTTGGTTAAGGCTAGAACCCGCCTTCTCCAAACGATGTCCCCTCGTTCGGTCACTCTTTCAAATAGGTTTGAGCCTGTCTCTCCAAGCAATATCCCTTTGCTTACCCAACGATCCAAACAATCCTTGGAATCATCAGTCTACAAGAAATACAACCAAAAGATGTGCACAAAGAATGCTCACACATAGAGCTGATTAGTACAAGTTAAATCTACATACTTCAATCAAATTCACAATATGGAAATATGAAGTTCAAGAAGATATCACTGTAAGCCTTCTTTCTAGGTTGAAATAATTAATAGTAGACTCAGAATTTTCTTGATAAATTCACAACAAATTTCAGTAGTGAAACTCAGAAATTGATTGCACACGAGAACTTTTAAGAGAGTTGGGAGATTTGAGAGCAAGAAAGCTTGTTTACTGTATTTTCTTGGTGTAATTAATTATTAGCCTTAGAGGGTTATTTATAGATGACAAATCAAGTCTATTTCTTGTTCCCCAAGTGACTTGGAGTGTTTCCCAAGTTTATAGAAAGTTTGGAGTAGAAGAAATATGAATTTGAATTTAAAAGCTTTTAAAAAATATGACCGTTAACAGTGTTCAAGCGCCTGAAGTATCGAGGTCAGTTTCCTGAAGTTTTAGAAAACTTTAATTTTCAAAGTCAGTACATGTTCAGGTGCCTGAACTCAGGGTCTGTCGCCTGAGGTTATTCTGTCTGCTGTTTAGGAGCCTGAAGTTCTGCCGGAACCGTGTTCAGTTGGCTAACAGCTTCGACCTTGCTTAAGTATTTTGGTCATAAATTTTTCTATACAACTCCAAATTAGGCGTTCTAGGTGTCAAAGGAAAGATAAGAGGAAAATAATAAAACTTTCATGTTGAACACGTTTTAAAATAAGGAGCTTTGTACAGAGAGAAATGCACCTCAATGCGGATTTAGAGAAAATGATAGCATTTGGAAAAACCTCTTTTTGGTGCTTTTCATTCCAAAAATAATTTTAACCTTTTTGAAATATCTTTTGACCTTATAAAAATATTTTCCAAGTATTTTAAAAGGTATCTAGGTCCAATAAATTAACCTAAGAGCTTCATGCATCCATATTGAAATTATTTGAAGTACTTACAAAGATTGTCCTAAAGACTCATTTGACTCTTCTTTGCTTTGAGTTCTCTTTATTGCTGAGCTCCAATGATCCTGAATTTGATGTGAGCTTTCAAGATCTATCTCTCTTGATCTTTCAATATTACTTTAGATTTTGAGCTTCATTGATCTTTGAGCTTTCCATGTTGATCACTTGGGCTTTCATTCTTGAAGCTTTTTCTTTTATATCAATGTTCTCATGATCTTCAAGTTTTAATCCATGCATCAAGCTTGATATAATCATCCTTCTTTGAAGTACAAGCTTTCATGAATTCTTTAACCTTGCATTCATCATTGAGTCCTGAAAATACATCACTTAAACAAAGCATGTTAGGTTCTACTTGTTTGTTAGCATCAAAATAAGACGTTAAGCCTTGTAAGGCCAACAGTTACCATTGGAACAAAGTTGGGCACATCAAGCTGGATTGCCCACTACCGAAAAAGGATGATAGGAAAAATAAGAAAGTCATGAAGGTAGACACTTCATGGGATAAATTAAGCAACAGTGACTCAGACTTATACCACAGCGACTCAGAGGTTGCTAATGTGTGCTTGATGGCACATGATGATGAGATACCGTCTTCTTGCTCTTTATCTTCATATTATTCATCTGATGATTGTGATTTTGATTGCATACCTACGTTTAGAGAATTACAATTTGAATATATTCGTGTATCTAAACAATTGAATAAAATGACCAAAGAAAATGATGATTTGAAAAAGAAATGCGAAAATTGGTCAAAATTGTTTGGAATTGCAAAAACCTCTCATGCTTCGATTTTGAAAGAAAAAAATATGACTATAGCTGAGCTTGAGAGGAAATTGGAGGATAGATCCAAAATGATTTTTAAATTCACCGAAGGCAAATACAATTTTGAAAAACTACTTGGTGCCCAAAGAAATTCTCTAAGTAAAGAGGGTCTAGGTTTTAATGACATTGAAAATTTTAGACAACCTAATCTTTACTTGGGACATTTCACACGTGAATCAAAATCTCAACTCCCACCTAAAGATCCTAAGTGTAGAATGAAATGTTTTAAATGCAAACAAATTGGTCATATTCAATTTGATTGTCTACTTAGGAATAAGCATGTGAAAATTAGAAAGGTGTGGGTAGTTAAGGGTGATCCAGTTTCTAACCCCGGTGGACCCAACAAAATTTGGGGACTAGCATCAGCCACTTAGTCTATCTTGTGGGTGTGTTTGAGATCGTCCTCCTCCAAGGACAGGTGGTACCTGGATTGCGAGTGTTCATAGCACATGACCGGAGACAAGGTAAAATTTGTGTCAATCATTCCCAAGGATGGAGGGTATGTGACATTCAGTGACAATGCAAAGGAACGCATCATCAGCGTAAGTAAGGTTGGTAAGGATCCTTCCTTGGTTATTGATAATGTTCTATTAGTTGATGGGTTGAAGCATAACTTATTAAGCATAAGTCAATTATGTGATAAAGGATATAAGGTATCATTTGAAAATGATAAATGCATAGTTGAAAGTAAATCAAATCATAAAGTGCTTTTTCCTACAAATCGCCATGAAAATGTATACACTACTACTTTTGATAACTTAGTTTCACAACAAGTAACTTGTTTTTCTACAATAAATGAAGCTAGTTGGTTAAGACATAGGTGCTTAGGACATGCTAGCATGGACTTATTGTCAAAACTAGTAAGAAAAGATTTAGCAAAAGGCTTGCCTAAAACATTATTTGTGAAAGATAAAATTTGTGATGCATGTCAAATGGGTAAGCAAAGAAAATCAAGTTTTAAGAAAAAGAAATTTATATCTACCACTATACCACTTGAAATGCTTCACTTGGATTTGTTTTGTCCTAATTCTGTGCAAAGTTTTGGTGGTAAATGATATGATTTTGTCATTATTGATGACTTTTCTAGGTTCACATGGGTGTTATTTCTCTCACATAAAAATGAATCATGTGAACAGTTTACTAAACTTTGCAGGAGAATTCAAAATGAAAAAGGCTATAAAATAACTCATATAAGAAGTGATAGAGGCACTATGTAGTGACCCGAAGAATAATGGTATTTAAATAATAAAAAGGGAGAGAAATGGAAATAGGAATAGAAGGAGGTAGCCGACTTCCCAAGAAATTTTGGAGGTGATAATTCCAAGAAATTTCCCAGGCCTCGTTGACAAACACAGGGGTTTCGTCGACAAGGGTTCTTCAAGATCTCATCGACGAGGTCCTGACTCATCAACGAGAAGATACCAAGAGGGGATTTTTGGGATGTCTGAAATTTGTTGACGAGGGTGTAGATTCGTGGACGAACTTTGTACAGGACTCGTCGATGAGGTGACATGGCTCATCGACGAATCCCGTAATATAAATAGTGCTAAACTTAGTTTTCTTGTGCAAAAAACTCACCGAACCCTCTCTTCTCTCTCCTCTACGGCCCTTTCCCTTTCTCTCTTTGATTTTGACCCCAACAGTCACCGGATCGATGATCTGAGGCCACCACAATGCTCCTGACAGAGTTCTCTTCAAATCTACTGGGGCGGATCGTCGGTGGGATCAAGTCGAATTTCTCCCCAAAATCAGGGTAAGGCCTTTTAGCCAATTTTTGGCCTTCTGACAGTTGTAGGAAATGATGTAGGCAATGAAATATTGATATTTTGTTATGGAGAATGATGTTTTCAGGGTGTCGTGTAGGAAGCCCTGCGGGGGGTAGGATCGATATACGATAAGGGCTTTTTAATAGTCAAGTAAGGGAAATATGCTATGCTAGGCAAATTTAGTATGATTTTTAGTATAGTATATATATATATATATATATATATATATATATATATATATTTATTTATTTATACCAGATTATTATTCACAACAGGAATTAATACAGTTTATCCATTATGTATAATATGTTTTAAATTACTGTGTGGCTTGAGGATATAGATATAGTACAAAACATGTTTTACAGTATTTTCTAGAGTTATGTTTTACAGAATATTCAGACAGTGGATATGTTTTATAGTAATTACAGAATACCATGATTATACAGTTGATACAGATATAGTTTACAGTACCATGACATACAGTTTTACAGTTTATTTCAGAAAATACAGTTGATACAGATATAGTTTATCAATGTGTCATGGTTTATACAGTTATTATAGAATCATAGTAAAACGGATAGTTGCATATAAAGATGTATTATATAGTATCAGACCCTGTTGGACCATTACAAATTACAGAGCATGGTACCGTTGCTACATACAGTATATAGAGTGCAACCACCTATTCAGATAATACGTGGTATAACAGTCGATCGTATAGAGCCCACGAGTGGACAGGCTCCCCATTAGATATAAGTTAAGGAGGGCTGATCAAACTGAGGAGTATAGTGGTTTATCCTGGTTGGCCAGCAAGGGTAGATCCCTCCTACGAGCCGCACACCCTGTCATGAGGGGTTAAATCATGACACACAGTTATCCACAGGGAAGTTTTCAGTTATTACTATGTTTATATAGATTTAGTTTTCAGTTATTACTATGTTTATACAAATTTTCAGTTATTAGAAGTATTTTGAGTAGAAACTTAAAGTACATAAATGTTAAATAACAGGAAAAAGGTGATGGTTCATATTACTGGTACTGTATTTACAAATTCAGTGATACATGATTATATAGTAATAGATTTTCATAGTATTGTAACTTATTTACCACACACTAGCAATAGCATATTTCATCTTACTGAACGTTGGCTCATCCCATTACTTTAACATTTTTAAGGTGATCTAGGTAGGCAAGCAGATCAAGCTCGCAGATTGAAGGGCCTCAGTATTGCCCTAACAATAGAGTGAGTATTTTTGTATAACCCTAGCCAGTTAAGGGTATTTTGGGAAACAGTCATATATGTATATTTTGAGAAACGTTTTAGTACTCTCGTATTGTATATAATTATATATGGTTATGTTTATTTGATTTTCGCTTCCCGCTGCTTAGACTGATGGTTGGGTTCAATCCATTTTGGTATCAGAGCATTATAAATATTATAATATATATATAAAAAAATCCCAGTTGAATAGTAGGTCATTACACATTGAATTTAAAAATGAAGGCATAGAAAATTATTGTGAATTAGATGGCATATCACATAACTTTTCTACACCTAGGACCCCTCAACAAAATAGCGTAGCAGAAAGAAAGAATGTGTCATTACAAGAAATGGGTAGAACTATGCTGAATGAATATAAGCTACCTAAATACTTTTGGAATGAGGCCATAAATACTGCATGTTATGTCATGAATAGGGTGTTGATAAGATTGTCACTTAATAAAACCCCTTATGATTGTGGAACAACTGTAAACCTAATATTTCCTATTTTCATGTTTTTGGTTGTAAATGCTTTGTGCTTAGGGATAATGATCATCTAGGGAAATTTGATTCTAAATCTGATGAAGGCATTTTCCTAGACTATACTCTCCATAGTAAAGCATATAGAATTTTCAATAAAACAACATTGACTGTCATTGAATCTATTCATGTCATATTTGATGAATCTAATCCATTTTCTAAGAAAGATAATGAAGATGATATTGACATTAGAAAATTCTTAGACAAGCTATTTATTGAAAACAATGCAAGTGAAAATTCAGAAGTAAATGATAAATCATCTGAAGATAATGACAATGAAAATGAAGTTTAGGAGTTGCCTAGAGATTGGAAATTCATTAGGAACCATCCTATAGATCAAATCATAGGTGAACCATCCTGTGGTGTAGCCACAAGATCTTCCTTGAAGAACCTAGTGAGTCATTCTGCTTTCTTATCCCAAGAAGAACCTAAAAATATTAAAGAAGTCATAGAGGATGAGTCTTGGGTGATGTCCATGCAGGAAGAACTTAATCAATTTAAAAGAATCAAAGTGTGGACCCTAGTTCCTAGGCCTAATGATCATACAATTATTAGAACTAAATAGGTATATAGAAATAAGAAAGATGAGAATGGGGTAGTAACTAGGAATATGGCTAGACTAGTTGCCCAAGGTTATAATCAAGAAGAGGGAATAGATTTTGATGAAACATATGCTCGTGTTGCTAGGTTGGAAGCCATTCATATGCTACTTGCTTATGCCGCTTTTAAAAACTTTAAATTGTTTCAAATGGATGTTAAAAGCACTTTTCTAAATGGTTATATTAATGAGGAAGTATATGTAGAACAACCACCTAGTTTTGAAAATCATAAATATCCAGATCATATTTACCTGTTGTCTAAGGCCTTGTATGGATTGAAACAAGCTCCTAGAGCTTGGTACGAGAGGCTTAGTGGTTTTCTGCTAAAAAATGGGTTTACCCGTGGCAAGATTGACACTACACTCTTCATCAAATCCAAAAATGATGAAATGTTCCTAGTTCAAATTTATGTTGACAATATCATTTTTGGAGCAACTAATGATGAATTGTATGATGAGTTTGCCAAATGCATGCAAAGTGAATTTGAGATGAGCATGATGGATAAGCTTAGTTTCTTTTTAGGGCTACAAATTAAACAAGCTGAACATGGAACTTTCATATGCCAATCTAAATATGTCAGGGACTTGCTAAATAAATTTAATATGGAAGATTGTAAAATTCTTGATACCCCTATGAGTTCTTCCATCAAACTTGATAAAGATGAGCAAGGGATCCCTGTTGACGTGAAATTGTATCGTGGCATGATTGAGAGTCTTCTATATCTCACTGCTAGTAGGCCTGATATTATGTTTAGTGTATGCATGTGTGCTAGGTTTCAAGCTGCTCCTAAGGAATCTCATCTATTAGCAGTTAAACGAATCCTTAGGTACCTAGTTGGAACTATAGAGTTAGGCTTATGTTACCCTAAGCATACTACCTTTGATATTGTGAGTTATACTAATGCTGACTTTGCCGATAGTAAGGTTGATAGGAAGAGTACTAGCGACACTTGTTACTATTTTGGATAATCTCTCGTTTCTTGGTTCTCCAAGAAACAAAACTCAGTTGCCTTATCCACAGCCGAAGCAGAATATATTGTGACTGGAAGTTGTTGTGCTCAAACTCTTTATATTGGGTTGTACTACGATACAGTACTGATTAAATGTGATGATACTAGTGCAATCAACATCTCTAAAAATCCCATCTCACATTCACGAACAAAACACATTGAAATTAGACATCACTTTCTTCATGATCATGTGCAGAAAGAGGATGTGGCTCTTGAGTTTGTATGCACTAGTGAGCAGTGGGCAGATATTTTTACTAAACCACTTCCAGAAGATAAGTTCATACGAATTAGACGTGAATTACGTCTTATGCATAGTAGAGATGCTTCCTAGATATTTTATAATTTGCATAAACTTAGAGGGAGCTTTCAAATAATTTCAAATTCTAACAACTAATCTAACTATCAATATCTTTCATTGGCTTGGACTTTATGAAATTGATTATGCTTTGCAATGCATAATTCTCATATCTACTACATGATGATGATTGCATTTATGTTTTATGTATTGATCATACTGGAACTATTGTGGATAAACTGTTAGATGTTAAAAACTCAAAACAGGTCATTTTTATACAGGATTTCTTTTTAGAAATGTCCTACTTTCAAATAGCATACTGTCGAAATTATTATTATTATTTTTTTAAATCCCAAACTTATCTTATATATAAATGATTCTTACCCATTGCCTAAGGCTATTACTTTCATAGCCCTTTTTGCTATTGCCAAAAGGGGGAGATGAATAAGAGGCAAAAATTGGGTTGCAAGCACTTAAGGAAAAACTTTTACATAATGCACATTGTTAGGGAGAGCTTTCTAAGGCTCTAAGGCTATACCCATTTTTCGCATGGTGTATTTGTCATCATCAAAAAGAGGGAAAATCTTGACTTTATAGGTTACACCCGGTTTTGTTAATGATAAATACTTAGGTTTTTTTATGGTTTTCAAGTGTATGTGCAGGCTTATATTAGCATTTCAAGGAATGACACTTAAAGCAAGATATGAAGACCCTGAGGATTCTCTCTCATATTGTAAATTCGATTAATGTAATATGGGTCTGTAATATTAACTAGGTATATGGTTTGTAATAATTACCTACATGTCATGCATATAGGATATATTGTAAGTTCACTAAGACCCTATTATGACTCTAGGTCCCAACACTCATGCACATATATCATACAGAATTCAGGTGTGTTAAAAATGAATTAAATTGAACATTATAGGGAAGTTTGAGAGAGCTCGGGTGATCGAACCCTAGGAGTTCAAAACTCCTCGGATGCTCGAATTGTTGAAAAGTCAACAGTTGACCTAGCTCTCTGGTGACCGAACCATTTTTATGCACATCTTCCATAGGCGCCCGAACCCCTTGAAAGGGACCCCTCACCAACTCGACCTACTAAGAAAATTAGTTCAAAAACAGCCTGGGTGACCGAATATCTGAGTTTGGTCTCCTGACCCATTGATCGGGCACCCGAACCTACGAACAAAATGCTACTGACTTTTGTTCGGGCTACCATACCAAAACTCGGGCTGCCAAACTAGTTTTAAGGCCTTTTAAAAATGAGTCTAGTCGGGCGACCAAACCTCGGTTCAGCCACCCGAACCTTCTCGGGTTAAAATTATTTTACTCGAGGTAAACACAGGTTAATTTGGGTTAATACTTCCTAAGCATTTTAGAACTTTTCTAATAATACCCTAAAGGTCCCAAACGGTTATAATTTTTACCTTGCCTATAAATATAGGCTCATTTGTGAGGATTAGCAATTAATTAGCAAAAATCATTAGCCAAGAATCCTCTCTACACGAAAATCCTACTTTGCTCAAATACCCTCAAATATTCATTCCTTTTATACATCTTGGTATTGCTAGAGCTTAGTGAGTGTGATTGCAATTGCTAGATAGTGCTAAAACTCCCACTTTCTTGATTGATTATTGATATTATTTTTGGAGAGTTTGGCTGTGATGACCCAAAAATATATATATATGATTAAAGTACAATAATAATAAAATAATAAAAATAGTCATTAAGTTAATATCAATACAGAAGTATTTTTCTGTAGGATCCTTGATTCCATGTTTGATGCCTAAGAAAGACCTTGTCTTAGCGAGTGCTCAGAGACCATTGCGGCTCAGTCGCTCCCTGGAGGTCAGCCTGGTCAAAATGGAATTTCATAGGATAAACAGGATAGACACTATTTGTACACGTAAATAAGTATATATATACATAAAATAGTGTTTTGACAGACATAATTTGTAGAAATACATAATAAGATAATAATAATATAGGTATCATATGTGGGGCCCACAAGACTATGTGGGGTCCACATGAGTCCCGGAGCCACAAGACACTGTTTATATACGTAAATAAGTACATAAAATAATGTTTTAACTGATATAATTTGAAGAAATATATGATAAAATAATAATAATATAGGTATCCTATGCGGGGCCCACAAGACCATGTGGGGCCCACATGAGTCCCGAAGCCGTATGGAGGTTTACACGAGTCTCGAAGCTAATTAGGATGCATAAAATCGTATAAGAATTATTCGAGTTACGTAGGATCCATTCGGGTCTCGAAGTTGTATGGGGCCCACAAGACCGTGTGGGGCCCACATGAGTTTTCAAAATTCAAATTAAATTCTTGTTCAAAAATAAATAATAAAATAAATAAATACTAAAAATAGTTTAAAAGTAATAACAATGATAATAATGATTAAGAAAAATAATAAAATAATAAAATAATTAATTAACTAATTGATTAATTAATTAGGTAAGTAATTAATTAAGAATTTATTTAATGGGAATGGTGGCAAGCACTCCCACATGGCCTCCATCCCCATCCCATACTCAACCCATACCTTGCCCATCCTTTGCCCATTCTTTAATTTTTAAAATTATAATTTCACCCATCTCCCCACACTTTTACAAATTCCATTTCTTCCCCAAAATTTTCCTATAAATAGGGAGCTCTCAACCTTCATTTTTCACAACAATTTTCCAAGGAAGAGAAGGATTAGTGAGTGAAAGAATTTGTGGTGGAGAGAGAATTTTTGAATAAATTCTCAATCACCCACTTTTTCCGATCTCATTTCTTAAAGATAATTATTGTGTTCGTAGCACACGGTAAAAGAAGAAGGTAAGTAAATTTTGATTATGTTAGTTTCTTTTTATTTTAAATTCATACCCGAGTTTATTTTGTACGTAAATTTTAATTATGTCAATTAGTTCCACAAAATTTTCATGAGTTTATTTTCACGCATATTTAATTATACCAGTTCTATCTTTAATATACTTGCATCTATTTTTGGGTTAAGAAATGTTCCAATCCTCTCGGGTAAATTTTCAGCATTTCTTTCTATTCAAAAATAAAATTATATATATATTTTTAACACAAAAATTGTGTGGCATGAGTTTATTTCTACGTTACATTTTTTATGTAAATATGAGTAAAGATGAGATTTTCACGATATTATTTTAAATTGCATAAATGATAATAAGATGATTTTCAAACCCCTTATGGCAACGAAAGTTCAAAGTTACGGATGCTCGGTACCGCAGCTTAAAGTTTATACGGATCAGAGTGCACCCACACTGTTTACAGAGTGGTTATTTATGTTAGTGGATTTCTCCTGAGTGCACACCTGGTTTAAGTCCAGGACTTAATAAGGAAAATCTCACTTAAAGTTTACGTACGTTGATTTAGTTTGGTCGGCCAGCTAGCTAAGTCCAGTCTTCGGACCGCACAACCCAGTCATGGGGGTAAACATGACTTATGGCAAAAAGGCCTAAGGGTAGTTTTTATAATATATGTTTATACATATTTAATTACGTGTATAAAGTTACTGATGATTTGAAGGAAAAGTGTAAGTTTACGTGAAAAGGATCATTTTGGTACTTAAATGACGATCTAAGGAAAACGTATAAGGAAAAGTATATGTATGTTTATCATTAAATATTTTTACAGTTTTAAAGTTAAAAGTTTAATTTAGCAGTTATAGTATATGATTGTAAAAATTTACTGTTGAAATTGATGACAAAAGTTTTATGCAGAAATTTTTAAATTTATGTTTATTCTAAAAGCAGTATTGAAGTTATAGTATTAAATATTATTTTACGAAATTCTTTAAAAGCTCATTTTGGCCACACACTAATAATAATCTTATTTACTTACTGAGCGTCGTCTCACCCCAATCATATTTTATTTCAGATAACTCTGAAGGACATGTCGGAAATCAGGCTTAGCAAGCATGCGGGTGGGGATTAGAAAAATAAAGATTAATTAGAAATATAGTATGATTTCAGATATTTACGTTTGTGTAATTTTCTTCTTTTGAAATAAATGATTGTAATATGGAATATTAGTGCTCTGGTTTAATAAAAATTGAGTTTATTTGCTTCCGCTGTAAATCAGTAGTAAAAAGTTAATATCCCAGGCCCCTTCGGGGTCGGGGTGTTACATTTGGTATCAGAGCAATAGGTTATAGGTTCTGTAGACTTTAAAGAAATAATTTTATCAGAGCATAGGTATAAAATATGATTTGGGTAGGATTGGGTAGTTTAGAATATTTATTGTAGTTTGTTATATTATTATACGTTAATAATAGATTTATGATTTTAAAATAACATTTGATTATTATTTAAGAATTGATCCTAAAGATAGTAGCATTGGAGGAAATGAGATTTACGTGAAGGCTCCCAAGGATAAGTAATAATTATAAATTCTCTGAGAAAAATAGTAGTATTATTGAAGACACGTTAATTAATTTAAATATATTATTTATGTTTGTAGAAACACGTACCCATATTGATAATTCATAATTAATTGTCAAATGCAATTAATAATTTAAATTTTTTTTAATATATAAATATAATAATAATATCTGAGATTTAATTATTTTTACTGTTGTTATTTTCACTAAATTTATAAGAAATAACCTATTAGACCCTACTGAATTTAGAAGTGCTACACGTACAAATAGATATGAACAAACGGTTTATTATGAAATCTGAATTTACCCAAAATTTCTTTGCATGTATAAGTTGGATATGAATATGTATTTTTACATTACATATTCAGTTATCAACAAAACATTCAAGCTTAATTTAGGAATATATATTTTGACAAAATCTTTAATTTTTATTTTGTATTAGTATATAAGGAATTAAATATCATTTAAATATTACTTATTATATTTAAATTCAATATATATATAATCCCTTAGCATGTGCAAGTTAAATGTGTATATCTATTTTTTTTTTTTCCCATTACATATTCAATTTCCATCAAGTATCCAAGTTTAATTTAGGAGTACAAATTTTGATGAAATTTTTAATTTTGTATAACTTTATAAAAGTTAATACAACTTAAAATTTTCTATATAAAAAAAAATATATATATATATATTTTTAATGAAAGCAATATAAAAATTTACTAATTTCCTTCAAATAACTAACCAATGTCAAATCATCAATCGGCTAAACATGCCCAACATTTATTTGATCTAATAATAATAATAATAATAATACTAATGTTAATGGAATATATATATACATATATATATATATATATATATATATATATATATAAGGGGTACTCTTGTAGTTATAAAAAAAAAAAAAGGGCCTCATGGGTGGAAATCATCGGCTATAGCTCACTTACCCCCGAAGCAAGGTCAGGGCATGAGACCACTTGGGCGTAGTGGGGACTCGAACCCGTGATCACATGGATGCACGGCCGGTTCCTTACCACTAGGCCACCCACCCAAGTGGTGATCTAAGGATGAAATTAATTATAGTTAAAGCATTAATAAAGATGTAAAAACATAAAAAGAACCTAGAGTTTGCAAATTTTGCAATACGTGTCACTCGCTCAATTTCCGCGACACATGTCGCTATCCCTCGATTTGTGCAAAACGCGTTAATCGATATCTGTGACACTCGTCACCCCCTCTCGGTTCTCACGACACACATCGTTATCCCTTGATTTGTGCAAAATGCGTTGATTGATATCCATGACACGCGTCGCCCTCTCTTGATTCTCGTGACACTTATCGTTCTCTCTCGATTTGTGCAAAACGCGTTGCTCGATATCCGTGACACACGTCGCCGATTTCCACAACACGCGGCCATTCCCTTATAAAAAGGGTACGCCCTCCTCGAATTCTAAGCATCACAGTTTTCTATCATCTTGAATAATCACATTTCGATTTGTAGTGATTAGCTCTTCCCAACTTGTCTCTTAGTTGTCTCATTACTCGAAAATGTTGCCAAATCACCCAACTCCCGAAGTTGCTGAGAGCAGCACTAGATCGTCGATTCAAAGATGGAAACCCGGTAAGGCACAGCTGGAGATTCTAGAGGAGGTCTTCCACAACAGTCAAGGGGAACTCCCTTCAGTGGAGCAGACTATCTTGCTTGCAGCACAACTCTGACGGTATGGTCCAATCGAGCCAAAAAATATACGCTTTTGGTTTGAGAACCGTAGGCGTAGGCGGGGATCAGTTGGAGAAGCCACTATCTCAACTACTGCCCCAACAATTCTCCATATTACCTCCTCCGCCACTACCGACCCGAGCAGTGCCCCTGCCATTCTTCCAACCCTCTTCCCTATCGAGAATATTCCGACTGTGAAACTTACAACTAATATCTCACCAATGAGCCATATCCCTTACAATGGCAATATCGCAGTCACCACACTAAGGGTTTCGGATAATGCTGGCCTACTTCACCATTTCAAGGAAACCCGATTCGCAATGAGACTCATATATGGGCCACCAATAACTCGGGAAGAGAGTAGCTCTTCCTCCTTCGCCGAACAAATGGGCGTCCTCTCCCTTTTTCCGACCCAAGCCGGCGACATTATAAGAGGTCAACTCTGCCAAGAAAGAACACAAGCGGTTAGCAGTGACACCGCTAGTACTGCGATAGATGTTGACGTTGATCTAAGGCTCTAAAGGCCAGATCTCGTATATTTTTATTTATTTATAGGACATGTATAATATATGTACATATATATAATTATCCTTTTCCACATCTTCTGAATTTCTTTTCCATTTCAACCACTATTAGACCGACGATTCACACTTCAATTCCCAAAATAAAATACTTAGTCAAATTGACCCTTAATCTATTCTAAGACTTAATTAAATCATTAATCGATTTACTCTTTCTAATAGCGCAAACCAATTATACAGTACTCATTTTAAATTAGCAAATTTCGAGGACGAAATTTTTATAAGGAGGGGAGATTGTGATGACCCAAAAATATATATATATGATTAAAGTACAATAATAATAAAATAATAAAAATAGTCATTAAGTTAATATCAATACAGAAGTATTTTTCTGTAGGATCCTTGATTCCATGTTTGATGCCTAAGAAAGACCTTGTCTTAGCGAGTGCTCAGAGACCATTGCGGCTCAGTCGCTCCCTGGAGGTCAGCCTGGTCAAAATGGAATTTCATAGGATAAACAGGATAGACACTATTTGTACACGTAAATAAGTATATATATACATAAAATAGTGTTTTGACAGACATAATTTGTAGAAATACATAATAAGATAATAATAATATAGGTATCATATGTGGGGCCCACAAGACTATGTGGGGTCCACATGAGTCCCGGAGCCACAAGACACTGTTTATATACGTAAATAAGTACATAAAATAATGTTTTAACTGATATAATTTGAAGAAATATATGATAAAATAATAATAATATAGGTATCCTATGCGGGGCCCACAAGACCATGTGGGGCCCACATGAGTCCCGAAGCCGTATGGAGGTTTACACGAGTCTCGAAGCTAATTAGGATGCATAAAATCGTATAAGAATTATTCGAGTTACGTAGGATCCATTCGGGTCTCGAAGTTGTATGGGGCCCACAAGACCGTGTGGGGCCCACATGAGTTTTCAAAATTCAAATTAAATTCTTGTTCAAAAATAAATAATAAAATAAATAAATACTAAAAATAGTTTAAAAGTAATAACAATGATAATAATGATTAAGAAAAATAATAAAATAATAAAATAATTAATTAACTAATTGATTAATTAATTAGGTAAGTAATTAATTAAGAATTTATTTAATGGGAATGGTGGCAAGCACTCCCACATGGCCTCCATCCCCATCCCATACTCAACCCATACCTTGCCCATCCTTTGCCCATTCTTTAATTTTTAAAATTATAATTTCACCCATCTCCCCACACTTTTACAAATTCCATTTCTTCCCCAAAATTTTCCTATAAATAGGGAGCTTCTCAACCTTCATTTTTCACAACAATTTTCCAAGGAAGAGAAGGATTAGTGAGTGAAAGAATTTGTGGTGGAGAGAGAATTTTTGAATAAATTCTCAATCACCCACTTTTTCCGATCTCATTTCTTAAAGATAATTATTGTGTTCGTAGCACACGGTAAAAGAAGAAGGTAAGTAAATTTTGATTATGTTAGTTTCTTTTTATTTTAAATTCATACCCGAGTTTATTTTGTACGTAAATTTTAATTATGTCAATTAGTTCCACAAAATTTTCATGAGTTTATTTTCACGCATATTTAATTATACCAGTTCTATCTTTAATATACTTGCATCTATTTTTGGGTTAAGAAATGTTCCAATCCTCTCGGGTAAATTTTCAGCATTTCTTTCTATTCAAAATAAAATTATATATATATTTTTAACACAAAAATTGTGTGGCATGAGTTTATTTCTACGTTACATTTTTTTATGTAAATATGAGTAAAGATGAGATTTTCACGATATTATTTTAAATTGCATAAATGATAATAAGATGATTTTCAAACCCCTTATGGCAACGAAAGTTCAAAGTTACGGATGCTCGGTACCGCAGCTTAAAGTTTATACGGATCAGAGTGCACCCACACTGTTTACAGAGTGGTTATTTATGTTAGTGGATTTCTCCTGAGTGCACACCTGGTTTAAGTCCAGGACTTAATAAGGAAAATCTCACTTAAAGTTTACGTACGTTGATTTAGTTTGGTCGGCCAGCTAGCTAAGTCCAGTCTTCGGACCGCACAACCCAGTCATGGGGGTAAACATGACTTATGGCAAAAAGGCCTAAGGGTAGTTTTTATAATATATGTTTATACATATTTAATTACGTGTATAAAGTTACTGATGATTTGAAGGAAAAGTGTAAGTTTACGTGAAAAGGATCATTTTGGTACTTAAATGACGATCTAAGGAAAACGTATAAGGAAAAGTATATGTATGTTTATCATTAAATATTTTTACAGTTTTAAAGTTAAAAGTTTAATTTAGCAGTTATAGTATATGATTGTAAAAATTTACTGTTGAAATTGATGACAAAAGTTTTATGCAGAAATTTTTAAATTTATGTTTATTCTAAAAGCAGTATTGAAGTTATAGTATTAAATATTATTTTACGAAATTCTTTAAAAGCTCATTTTGGCCACACACTAATAATAATCTTATTTACTTACTGAGCGTCGTCTCACCCCAATCATATTTTATTTCAGATAACTCTGAAGGACATGTCGGAAATCAGGCTTAGCAAGCATGCGGGTGGGGATTAGAAAAATAAAGATTAATTAGAAATATAGTATGATTTCAGATATTTACGTTTGTGTAATTTTCTTCTTTTGAAATAAATGATTGTAATATGGAATATTAGTGCTCTGGTTTAATAAAAATTGAGTTTATTTGCTTCCGCTGTAAATCAGTAGTAAAAAGTTAATATCCCAGGCCCCTTCGGGGTCGGGGTGTTACATTGGCTAAGTTTTATCCCACTGATTTCATATTATAAATCTTTGTTGGGATAGACTAGCAAGCTTAGGAGTCTTTGCATAGTTGTTGCAAGACTCCCATAGCTTTGATTTTTGTTGTGCAAAAATATTTTCAACAAGCCAAAATATTTTTCAAACTAGTAGTGTGCTTATCTCATTGAAGAAAATTTTCTTGAGTTAGTTCGAATATCTGATTGATATCTTTGGAATCTTGATTAGTTATTGAAATTTGCTTTACCTATTTTCAAAGATATTGCTTGTATTGAGCACTCTTGAGCATTCCATTGATCATACCCTATTGAGTGTTGTTTGCACAACTATTTACATCACTAAGCTTACACTATATCCATCTTGTTGATGTGTATGTGATTGCTTATATTGGGTACATATCTGTTTTACATGAAAGTATAATCACTGTACTAGTCTTATTGTGAACATATTGTTGTATAATAGGCATGGTCTAAGGAGGAGGTAATTCAGCTTGGTTAGGATTGTTTGTAAAGGTTGAGGTTAACCCGGTGCTAATTGACGTACTTGTTTAGGTGCCTCTCCACCCGCTTAAGTGAGCATTATAGTGGTAATCCTTGTGCCTGTTAGCTAAGGCAAGGACATAGGCAATTTTCTGAATCTCGATAACACTTCTAGGTGTCACTTACTTTTTACTGCCTTCTAGTGCATGCTTGGTTGATTAAATTATGCTATTTAATTTCTGCTACATATTGCAATTGATTTATTTTACTTGTACTAGATTGACTTTAGGGTTGTGAAAATACTGCTGTTAAGGTATTGACCTAGGGCATCAATTTTAAAATACTAGTTCACCCCCCCCCCTTTTGGGATCATAGTAAAGCTAAAACATCAGTATTACACAATCCTAAGGACAATCTAGTGCGTATAATATAAATCAATATATATTCAGCGAAAATTAAATTGCGCAAGTAATTTAAATACACATGCATGGGAAAGCAGTAAAGAGAGACAACACCAGAAATGTTATCGGGGTTCGGCCAATACTACCTACGTCCCTATCTTGGCTCATAGGCACAAGGATTACACTAAGGCTCACTTAACGTGTGGAGCGGAACCTAATACAACCAAGTCAATTAGCACAGGGCTGACCTCGACCTTTACAAACAAACCTTCTGGACTGGATTACCGCCCCTGTAGGCCACGCCTGGAATATAATCAATGAATATGAAATTTTGTGTACAATTTCAAGCGCTTCTATACAAGCATATATGTACTACAATACAATCTAGATAAATATGCACTCACAGATGATATAGATTTAATGCTCAGGTGAGATCCAATATGTAAACTCTCTAAGATGTGTGAGTGTATGTAGATGTAAGAGTTCAATCTTTTATTCAAGATAATATATTCAACACACAAATAATCAAAGGAAGTTTAACACAACCCAAATCAAATATCTCAAGGATATTCTAAATGTAAAGCACAATAGATATTTTTGAATTGAAGCTAGCAAAAACAATATCAAAGATAATAAGCAAGCTTGTGTAAAATAATATTTTTGCAAATCAAAATCCACAAGCTTGATGAGTCTTGCAATCAAGATGCAAAGACTCACTAGCTATAAGGGTATTCCCGCTCAAATATTTATTATTTAAATCGGGAGAAAACCTTAGCTAAGAACTCTCAATGAAAATAATCAATCAACAAACTAAGAGAGTTTAACAATGTAAAACACTCAATAACCCTCTTGGGAACTTGATCTATCAAGGGAATAGAAAAATAGATAGTGTATGGAAGTAGTATGAGTTAAATGGGGTTTGAAAATTTGAGAGAGTTTTTCCTTAATGATCTTGCTAATCAATCCTTAATTTTACAAATGAGAAGATATACATAGGCAAGGGCAAAATTATGACCTTTGGGGACTCAATAGGCATTATTAAAAAGATTTTAAATGAGTTTAATTATATTTTAACCCAATTTACCCCTAATTATTGCAGTTAAAAACAAGCAACCTGAGACTTTCGATCAACCGAGCCATAGGTTCCATCGCCCGAATAGACACATGAGAAAAAGCAAAGTTTTCATGTTCGAGCGCCTAGGGAATTGTTCAATCTACTAAATCAAGGTGATTTTCCTATTGTCTATGATTCAGGTACCCGGTCCAACATTCGATTAACTGAACTCACAAGTTTGGTCGCCCAAGGTTATTTTGAACTATAAACTTTGGTCGCCCGAGTTGGTGAAAAGTACCCTAACACAGGTTTGGTCGCCCAAGGGCGAGAAGGTCATTTTGGGTTCGGCCGCCCGAAGCCTGGTCAAACCGTTGACGTCCCAACTGTTCGGGCATCTGAGGTGTTTTAAAAACTTGGGGTTCGGCTGCCCGATCTCTCACAATTTTTTCCCTTTTTGTCTTATTTTAATTCAATTGTTTCCCCCGATAGTATATGTGATTTTGGGGACTAATTTAAGTATAAGTATAGGGACCTAGGGTCTTTTCTAAGGCCTTTTTAGTTAGTCCCAAAAACCTGGCATCGATCGACCGAACCCTAAGGTCTGTCTATGGTCTTAAGCATTAAACCTATCATGCATGTTATGCAGTTATTACAGACCAAATTACTTTACAAGCTGAAATAAATTGAATGCTATTACAACAATAAAAGAGTCTTCATTCCCTTTACTTCTTCAAGAGCCATATAAATCTTAAACTTTATGGTCCGTACTTTGAGTTCCCACCAACAGTGTATGCTTAGGATGAACCTGTTCAAGAGACTTAGTGCACAGTTAAGAAGCATTGGTTTTGTTATAATCAAAATGGGATCAGACTCATAGAGTCAACAAGGGTAAGTAGATTATTCAAGGGTTATTTAGTTTGTAGGTTTTTCTAAACCCAAATTTAGTAGTAGATGTTGTCATACTGGTGTTTGGGATGATTTGTGTGGGTATTTTGAATTCATGGTGTTAGGGCTTTTATTGCAGGTAGGTTAAGGAACCTAAAGGGCATTCCTAGGAAATCAGGTAAGATAATGAATGGTTTATAATTCAGGAAATATGAGTATGAAAATTCTTTCCAAGGAATTCAGTTATTTGATAGGAATATATGTGTGTGTGTGTGTGTGTGTGTGTGTGTGTGTGTGTAATTTCAGGATTTTATAATTATGAACGTCGTGGGCGTGAGTTAGAATCAGTAAGCGAGTCTAGCTAGCAAGGTAAGGGAAATATTCTATGCTAGTAAATTCAGAAAATTTTATCCTTAAAGTATTGTATTTGTTTATTAAGATATAGGGTTTAAACTATACAGTTTTACAGATTTTAGAATATGAGTTTTATTATTTGTGTGGCATGAGTGGGTATTTGCTCAGTACAGTGTTTATGTACTTTCGGAATATTATGATTTACAGTATTTTTGCACAAAAAATGTTTTATCAGATATTATACAAACAGATATATTTTATAGACAAACATTATACAAACAGACATATTTTACAAACAGATATTATTCGGATAGATATTTTATAGACAGATATTATTCAAACAAATGTATTTTATAGTATTTATAGAATTCAATGATTTTCCACAATGATAACACTCGGATACTACAGATTATTCAGTCAGATATTACAGCTATTTCAGTCAGATATTATAGTATTTCATATCAGATTTATAGTGTTATGGTTATTTTGGAATCATGACGAAACAATAAGATAATTATATATATATATATATATTAGTATTATATAGTAGAAGATCCCTAATGAATTATTTTAGTTAGATTAATTATTTAAGATAGATTCAATCAGTAGAGCACGGTACCATTGCTATTTCATATTAGAGTGCAACCACATATCTTAGATAGTGTGTGGATTCCGTCTACCATGCCTATGGAGGGATTGCAGTCTCCTTAGATTCTTAGGTTGAGGAGGCCAATTTGATGAGGTAGATACTAGTACCGTGCCTTTGGAGGGATTACTGTAAAGGTCGGATTGAAGATTGGTAGAGTATTCAGGTAACTTATCCCGATAGGCTAACTAGAGTTAAGTCAGCCTACAGGCCGCACAACCCTATCATGAGGGGTTAAATCATGACATACGTATTTTCAAGGATATTACTCAATTATTTTTATACATATAGATTTATAGAATAACGGCAGATATAAATTATATTCTTAGCAGTATGATTAAATAGAAAACTTAGATAATATAGTTGTATTTTAAGCCATGTAGGTGTGACTTATACAGTATTTACCTGATATCTCAGTTCAATTATTTATCCATAAATTATTTGTGTAAACCCAGTTGCCACACACTAGTAATAGCATATTTCTTCTTACATCCCAATAAATTAACATTTTTTAGGTGATTCAACTAGACGAGCAGAGCAAGCTCACAGGTAGAGAGGTCGTTTACACTACCCTGTCTGTAAGGTAAGTGTTATCAGGGGATTGTATTTTTTAGTAGTATTCAGGAGACTTTGGGTAGGAGATGTTGGGATGATGTATAATTATGTTTGTACATTTTGGGATTATACTGGATTCTGTTATTGTATATATGAATGTATGACTTTATGTTTTCCGCTGCATAGGTTTGTCAATTTGTGAATAGGAATTTCCTCAGTGCCTACCTGGGGCTTGAGATGTTATAGCAGACATTATCAGGGGTATCAGAGTATTTTATTTTGGGGTATATATTTATTAAAAAAATGGTATGAAATTTCAGGTCGTCACATACACTTAATCATTTTATGCCTTTTTGAATTTTCAAAATTTTTAACCAAGTGTTTTAAGATTTTCAAAGATTTAAACTTGACTTTAAATGCTTTTGACTTAGAGGACCAAAAAGTCATAATGAATATTTCTTAAAGTATACTAAACTGAAATTTCCTCTATTGTTATGAGTTTCAATACGTGTGAGAGGCACAAATTCGAATGGCTTTGAACTTTTAGTGACTGTGCATAGGTTCCTTAAAAAAATGTTTCTTCGTCTAGATTGAAACCTAATGAAATCACTTAAGCCATTTAACTTGTTCAAAGGAAATGAAGCTCTAAAGGATTTTATTTTAAATTTGAGAGCTTATGAAAGAATTCGAATAAATACTCTTACGGATTAAATTTCTATTAAGGTCACAAGAGTATTCATTACAAGTGAACATAAATCAAAGTATTTTCATGGAAGTAATCATGTCCAGGCTTGGGCAAAGTGCATATAGGAGAATATGAATATTTTTTAGCAATGCTCTTTGGAGAATGGCAAATACCCTTTGGATATGAGTCAAAATACGAGCTAATGGGTGGATGGAACTTTACCATATGTGCTTGTGGCTTGGCTAGGAGTTCCTATGGAGGAGGTGGTGAACTAAGATTAGGGGATTTTTATATTTTAAGTTGAAAGGGAACATTTTGATTAATGAGTGAAACCAGAATCCCTTTTGTGGTTGCCTCTAATTTGGTTGAGAAAGAATGTCTCCTAATAAGCACTCAATTCATTTGTCATTTATGATCAATAGTGCTATAAGCCTAGAGTGATGACTGAGATTTTGATCAAGGCTTGCTAATCTTATAATTCTTAGTATGCCAATAGTGTATATTGAATACATGTACTAAGATTTGGAATTTTAAGCATGCACTACTTCCCAAGCCTATAGTCATCACAACCCCTAAACCTAGGAACTAAAGAAGAATTAAATAATTAAGTAATATTAATTTAAATCCATTTTTCCTTAGGTCCTACAGGGTTCGCCTTCATAATAACCCACATCATTTCTTTTTCTAAGCCACTGGCACTTCTAGATAGACAATTAAACCAGACGAGCCCTTTCATTTTATGGTGCAAGTAAGTTTTGAATAAATGTGAAAGATTGTGCTTGCATACCCAATTTTTATTAGATGAGGCATGAAAATTTTTATGACTATGGGATTTATAAAATGAACCCTTTTCGAAAGATCTATTTCTTTTAACTCCTAGGGGTTTATCATGATTCTTCTTTTCATTTACTTCCAAGCAGTTAATATTCAATATCTTCTTAATCGTTTTCTTCTCTAGAAAAGCATGATGTTCTTTCAATTTTTCCAACTGCATTGTCAGCTTCTTATTTTTGTTCTTAAAACAATTTTCTTGCTTAGACACCCGAACTAGAAACTTATGCATTTTAAACAAAATCTTTTCTAGTTCTTCGAAGGAAGGCATGCTCTTAACAACAAATTTATTACATGATTCATTAAGAGATATATCACAATTATTATATGAATCATTGCATGCTTGTTCAACAGGACTATCACAAAGAGTATCAGATGATTCATCATACGATATAATGCAATATTTTTCATAAGAATCATCATATACATCATTAATAGTATTATCAACAGATGACTCAGGATATAACACAACACAGTATACAACATAAGAATCATCAATCGAGCTAGAGAAAGAATCATATACCTCCTCGTTGATTACTAGTTCATGATTTACATCCTCCTGATCACATGGAGTAAAAATGCTCGAAGTACCAGACTCCACCTCTTTGCCTTCTCCATATCTCTTGTCTAACTCTTCCCATATATCTTTTGCACTAGAACATGCCATAATCTCAAGTAGAATATTAGAATGTAAAGCGCAATACAGTAAATCCATGACATGTGAATTTGCATGCATTAAATTAATATCATATTCATTAACGGGCATACAAATTTGTTGGTATTGGTGTATTCCCAAGAGGAGGGTGAATTGGGTATTTACAAATTTCTCCTAGATTTAACTAGATATTAGCAGGTATTTCACAACCTAGGATCTTTCTAAGCATATACCAATTGCGTAGATAAAAGTGATATGCGGAAATTAAATTATGCGCAATATTCACAATAAATCGAATCTAACATACATGTGCAGAAATATAAAGTGCAGAAAATTAACAGGAGACACACGATATGTTATCAGGGTTTGGCCAATACTGCCAACGTCCTCGCCTCTAGCTCGTAAGCCCAAAGATTCTACTAAGGCTCACTTAATATGTGGAGCGACACCTAATACAAATAGGTCAATTAGCACAGGGCTGACCTCAACCTTCACAACCAGATCAATTAACACAAGATTGACATCAACCTTTACAACCAATCCTTACCGGGCTAGATTACCGCCCCCTCAGGCCACACCTGGAATACAATAGATTTCGCAATACAAATTTTGTGTACAAATAACGATGCTTCTAATACAAGAAGATTTATACCATTACGTACAAGCAATAATCAATGCACCTTAAACACAATAACAAACAATAAGCTCAGTACAGATATGTGTATCTACTCTCAGTATTATGTCAATCTACAATCAAAGTGTGAGAGTGTATGTGTTGGCAATCTATCTTTGAAACACTATACATATAATAATTTCAACCACAAATATAATTTCAAAGATTTCAATAGCTCAATCAAAATAGCTCAAACAAGATTTTCAAAAGTTCAACCACAAGAGATAATTTTGAAAAACATGTTTTGTCAAAAATATTTTTCTTCACAACACAAGACAAGCTTTGGAGTCTTGAAAGGAGAATGCAAAGACTCACAAGCTTAAGAAGGTTTTCCACAAATGAATTTATGAATTAAATCACTAGGAAGACCTCTAGGCTTACTCTCACTAAAATCAAAAATCAATACACTTATATGAGAGTATAAGCATGTAGGAACTATATGGAATAACTCAAGATACTCTTTCCTAAAAAGATTTTGCAATAGAATGATCAATGGAAGAGAATATGGCTTTGAGTATGAAGAATATGGAAGTAGAAAAGATTTTAGCCAATAAAATTTTCAGAGAATTTTTTGCTAATTTAAAACCCTAATCACCACTTAATTTTGCAAATGAAAGACTATATATAGAAATGGAAAGAATTATAGTTGTTGGGAACATATTGGTCATTTTAGAAAAAGTTTAAGTGAGGTTAATAAAATTTAACAGTGTTTTAACCTCGATAATTCTCACCAACCCGAGAACACCGGTCAACCGAACTTAAGGTTCGGTTGACCGAGTGACAGAGTTCGGTCGACCATGCAAGAAATGAACTGAGAGTTCAATCGATCGAACTTGCATGGTTCAAAGGCGATTTTCCAATTTTGCATGATTCAGTCGACAGGGTCTATTTGAACTATAGGGTTCGGTCAACCGGGTGGTTGGCATTTCCCACGTGGGGGTTCGGTCGACCAGTGCATTAGTTCACGTTTTTTGTCGTTCGACCGAATGGTCAACAGTCAACCCTTGGGGGTTCGGTAGATCGAAATGCCCTGTGTACTTTGGTTCTATCAGCCGAATAGTCAACCTATTGACCTTCATACGGTTCGGTTGACTAAGTGATTTATACTGTGAAAGTTAGGTTGACTGAAACACTGTTCAATGCACAGTTTCGATCCTATTCTTTATCAGAAGTCACCCCTGTTCATATAGGTATAAGTTTTAAGTTATGGGGAACTTTATATGTGATGATTAGGGACCTAGGGTCAATCTAAGGCCAATGGCCAAGGCTTTTCAACTATGCCAAAAAATCCGGCGTCGGTCGACCGACTTAAGGTCCAGCTATGGTCATTGAGCTTATAAGTTCCCAGATGTGTGATGCACACTAATTATTATAGACCATTTGTTAGCTTTACCATGATCCCAAAAAGGGGGTGAATTGGTATTTTTAAAATTTAACCCCTAGGTATTCCTCCTAATAGCAGTATGTTCACAACCATATGGTCAATCTAATGCGAATAATATAAATATATCAGAAATTAAATGAAGCAGTTTAATTAATCGCACAAGCACCAGAAAGCAGTAAATAAAAGGTGACACACAGATATGTTATCGAGGTTCAGCCAACTGCCTACGTCCTTGCCTTGGCTAACCAGCACAAGGATTATCACACAAACTTGCTCACTTGAACAGGTGGAGCGGCACCTATACAACCCAGGTCAAATTATCATAGGGCTGACCTCAACCTTAACCAGGTCAATTAGCACAACGCTAACCTCAACCTTTGCCAATCCTTATCGGGCTGGATTACCGCCCCCTCAGGCCACGCCTGAAATCTCTCAGATATACAATCAAAAGGTACAATGTATGGGTGCTTTCATGTAAAGAAAATTTGTACCAAAAATGCGCAAAATATCATATACACCACAGATAATTTAATAATGTAAGCTTAGTGTGGTCTAAATAGTTTAACTCTCAAAGATGTTTTCTATCAATGTAATGAGTACGTGAGAGTATTAATAATAATCTGTGTATTTCAAAATATTCAATCAAACGTGTTCACACAGAATATCAAACAAACCTAAAGAATATCAATCAATATAATGTCTTAATCACATGAATATGTATATGCTTGGATTGCAAGATATATGTAATCTTTGTATTTCAGTAAATGATATAGACTTGAATGGATATTTCCACAAAGATTAATATAACACACACAAATATCTTTTCACAAATATATCAATATGAATACCACAAGATATTTGAGTACTTTTGAAAATAGTTTTGCAAGCCAAAACAAATACAACCTTCCTAAGTAAATGCAATGAGAATGCAACACTCGGAAGTTTAACAAGTCTTCTTAGGATTAGACTTATTAGAAAAGCCTCCTAAGAATGCTTAGGTTATGCTCTCGTTAAAAAAATCGATTCAAAGCACTTCAAACAAGGAGAGCAAACCTCTAAACAATATCACTCAATGCACTTACAAATGATACAAAAGGATAGAGAAGGTAAGTTTGAGTGGATTCTCTAAGAGTATGAGAAGTAGGATGTATTTAGTTTGAGAGAGAATTTTTGAGTGTATTTGCTAATCGATGCTTAATTCTCCCAAATGAAAGAGTATATATAGACACACCAAAATATTTGACCGTTGGGGACCTATTAGGGATTGTTAGAAAAGATTAATGACATTTAAAGCATTTTAACCCTGTTTAAAATATTTAACCTGCGGTAAAAATTATGGCAACCCAAGAGGTCCGGTCGACCAAGTCTCATATGGTTCGGTCGACCAGGGAAATATTGAACTAAGGGCTCGGTCGACTAGGAGAGGGCGATTTTCTAATTTTCTGAGGTTCGGTCGACCAGACCATTTTGAACTGGCTGGTTCGGTCGACCAGACCGCTGGTATTTCTCCCGAGGACCCTCGGTCGACCAAGTAGTCGGAGTATAAAATCTCTCGATTGACCGGGAGGTCAAAATGTTGACTCCCAAGTGGTTCGGTCGACCGAGGTCAAATGAACTGTAAGGGCTTGGTCGACCAGACCGTGGTCAACATGTTGACCCAGACCGGTTTCAGTCGACTAGGAGAACATGACCTGTGTGGGTCGGTCGACCGAAAGTACAAGACTTGTACATTTTTGTCCTTTTTCAAGTATGAAATTACCCAAGTCAAATATTCAAACATATGAATGCATGAGTGAGTGTCCTAGGGTCATTTGTGTCCAAAATTAAGACACCGAAAAAATCCAGTGTCGGTCGACCGAACCTAAGGTCATTTCTAGGTCACTATTTGGTTTGAGCTTATAGATTAAAACATGCATATGTTGTGTGTGCTTAATACAAATCAAATAACCTAATTTACTATTATAGACCAAATGTGCAAGAGGAATATATATATTACAACACTTAATAAAAGATTTGTCTTCAGTTCTTCATTTTCTCCATGTGCATGTGTATTATGATTTTGACAGTTTTGGTTCCTGCACATATTCTCAAACACCCATTAGATATATAATGAGTATTTGTCATAATCAAAACCGGGCGTGACCCATAGGGTCAACACCATTCCTATTTTACTATTACAGACCTAATATTAAACTTAATATGAAATTACAACAATGAATCTTCTGGGTCTTCTTTTTGCTTCAAGTTAACATGTGCCATCAAATGATCTTTGTTAATATGAACCTGCACACAAACTTGATAGACATTAAATAAGAGAATATTTGTTATAATCAAAATAGGGCATGACCCATAGGGTCAACAAAATTCCCTTATCAATCACCTACCAAGCCCTCCAATTCATAGATTTTATGAAAACGCTCATTCTTATTTTCCAATGGGTGTAATTAACACCACAAAACAAAGGAGGACAAGTAGGTGATTGTCCCTCGTCGAATGGGGATACACCAATGTGAGCCATTGCGAACTTTTGTAAAAACGTTTAAGTCTATGCAACGACGCTCTGATACCAATTGTTGGAATTAGTGTATTCCCAAGAGGGGGGTGAATTGAATATTTAAAAATTTTCTCATAGGTCAATTCAGATTCCACAAATAGTATTACACAAACCTAGGGTCTTTGTATATAATTAAAAACCCAATCAAATATTCAAACAATTAAACTCAAACATTCAAGTGCGAAATTTAAATTGCGAAAATTAAAAGCAAGCACAAGAAATGTTATCGAGGTTCAGCCAATACTGCCTACGTCCTCGCCTCTGCTCGCAAGCCCAAGGATTACTATTGTTCACTTAACGGGTGGAGTGACACCATTCTAAATTACCAGGGCTGACCTCAACCTTTACAACCCGATCCTTATGGGCTAGATCAACACCCCTTCAGGCCACGCCTGGAATACAACAGATGATAAGAATTTTTGTGTACAATTCAAATGCTTCTACACAAGCAGATATGTACTACATTTCAGCACAGTAAACAATACACTCACGTATGATAGAGAATTATTGCTCAAGTGAGATTTGTTCTAAACAGTGTATCTACTCACAACAAGATATGTATCAAAGTATACGTGTGAGTGAGTAAGGTCTTTGATTCTAGAATATGTATTCACAATGTAAGCAATCACAGAATCTAAATAACGTTAAGCAAATACCTCAATAATATTTTTCAATAATAAAATCCGGAGATAGTCAAGATTATCTTCTCAAAAATATTTTGCAATAAGCACAAAATCTAGCCTTTGAATCTTACAACAAAGATGCAAAGATCCTCAAAATGAAAATAGTTATCTCAAGATAATATGTATCAATGAAATAATCTGGGGTCAACTCAAGCTAACTCTCTAAAAATAATTTCAACAAAAATGAATAAGAGAGTATACTAACTTTAAAATAATGTATGAAGCACACAACAAGTAAAAATCAAACTCCCTCTAACTTGCAATTAGTTTGCAAGAAAGGTGTAAGCAAATAATACTCACTGATTTTGAAAATATTTTTCACACAAGAATATATGAGTGTGAAATATAGGCTTGAAAATATGAAGTTATATGCAATGGGAGTTCAAGAAAAATCAGAGAAAATATTTGCTAATCTCTACTTAATTTTCCCAAATGAAGTTGTATATATAGACATTCATAAAAATATAACTGTTTTGACACAAAGGGAGTTATTCAAAATGTTTAATCAATCTCTACCTATTCGGTCGACCGAAACATTTTTAACGCACTTAGTTCAGTCACCCAAAGCCCATTTAAAAGTAAGGATAGGTCCTGATTTTTGCTTAAATTTCACCTCTATTTGCATAGATATGACTTGTGAGTTTAACGGGTTTTTTCATGTGGTGCTTGAGAACCTAAAGTCAGTCTAAGGCCTAAGCATTTAAATTAAGCCCAAAATTTTAACTCCGGTCAACCAAAGTTTACCCTAAGGTCAAACAATGACCTTTGATTCCCTATGGTCAATCTATGGTCCTAGCTATCTGAGCATTAAGATCCTATCATGCATGCAGATACAGTTATTATAGACCATAATATAATTACAAATCCAAGAATAATAAATGCATTTACAAATAAAGATGAACACGTCTTCTTCTTTGCTCTTCATATTTCCATGGAATATGCTAGGAGTATGTGCTCGTTTAAGGTCTTTCTGGCTTCCACTTCAATTTTATGTGTGTGATCTGAATGATTAACCTATTCAAGTACTTAGGCACACACATTAGTAACTTACAATTTTTCATTATCAAAACTAAGGATCAGACCAAAAAGTCAACAATGTCTCACTCCTTAATATTTTACATTTTAGGGAATCCAGATAGGCGGGTTTAGAGAGCTCCGGGCAGGATTGGTGTTTTTGGGTAATTAAAGTTAGTGCTGATGAGACGCTGCTGTTTTGCTTGTACATAGATATGTTTATGTACCTTGGGTTATATAGGTAGTTTGGGAGAGAAATACTTTTGTATTATGGTGGTATAGTATTCTGGTATGTTTTACAAGTGGGATGTATGTATATTATACTTTTGTTGTATTGTAATATAGCTTATGGACTGTAGTACCTGGTAACCCACTTGGGAGTCGGGTGGTTTATATTTATGGTATCAGAGTTGCATAATAAAAAAAAAAATAGTAGAATTTTCGGGTCGTCACAAATATAGTAATTAATATTTAGATACTATATTGCCCTTAATTATTGCGGTTAATCGATTATCAAGTATTAAATGTTTTAAATTTATAATTGTTAAAAATTTTAGGATATAGATTTAATTAAGTACATCTTATTAGGTTTTTATATTTCTTCATATATTCATTAAACACATGCAATGGGTATAATGATCACCTTCTTAGAATACTCACCAGAATCGGCATTACATTTTGAACCAAATATTGACATAAGAATGTTGGGCACATTCCTAGAGTGAGGATAGTGAGCCTTACACTAGGATAGTTGAAAACTATACTACGAGGTCATTTTGGAGGTAATGAGGGCTTATGATTTGAGGATCCTTGTCACTTAATTGAGTTTTACACAATTTGTGGATGAGACTAACCAATATCTTTGCTAACCAAATTAGAGGTTGAAACAAATCTAAAAATTACTATTTTTCACCCAAAAAAATATCATTTCTTTTGAAATGCAAATTACTTCTAAAAACTTTTTGATTGATAAAAAAGGAATTTTGAAAAGCTCTCTTGTTTTTAATGCATTTTTAAAGTGTATCATGTGGTGAAGGTCCACATAAGTCCACAAAATGTCATCCCACTCAAATCTTTCAAAGCATATAGTTCTAGTCACGCGTTATAATTTTTATTTGCTTTTCCTTTTTTTTTTTTTTTAAGATAATGTATTCGTTTCCTCAAAATCATCTGGTATCATGTTTAGTTTGTAAAATAAAAGCTCTTAGAAAACTATCTACAAGTTAAGACATTTATCATTGCCTTTTTATTAGATCATAACATATGCTCTCATAGTTGAGCATTTAGTCATTCACCATACTAATATAAACTTACGATATAAAGGCAACATCAATATTTTGATGTTTTTATTTAAACTGCTAGATGTCAACTAGGAGTAATCAAAATATTGGAAACCACTTTTGGTTAGGATTTCCGGTGGATGGGTACATAATTATTTGGTGGAGACTTGGATCAGAATTTCTCACATCCATCACCAATCCGAGATATAGGTTCAAAATACTGCCATCATTTCTAAATATCCATCGTTCAAGAGATGACGCAGAACTACAACTTGCAATATTGACGACAGTGAGATCTTCATTTTGATTTTCATAGTAAGAAAGGCAAAGGTCTCAATTTTGATTAGGCCTTATAGAGCGATCTGGATAGAGGGCCCATTGTTGTTCGGCCTTTTGGTCCACACATTCCTCTAACCACACTGCATTCCCATTTGCCTGCATGCAAAGATCTTGAAACCCAACAATGGTCCTCACAAAAGGATTTGAATCATTGGTCGTGAGCCAACCTTGACGAGAGGAATAATTATTGACCTGCACAGTGAGTGTAGCATCACTATTTCCTGACTCTGCACTTAAAACAAGTGACGATTTGGGATTTAGGATGGTTCCGTTGGTCCAAATTTCCCAATGGGTAGCTTCAAGTACGGCACTAGCACAATCATATATCATGACATAACTTCCTGCACTATACCCATAAGTAGTCAAGCACTTGCCTTTAGATCGAATAGTCCCGTCTCTTTTCACGGTCCACAATTGATTCTCGTCTGCATTGGATTTACATGGCCACAAAATTATCGAGTCGCCATTGTTGAAAACCCCACCCCTCACGTCTGCGCACAACCCATTTCGACCTGCGATGCGCACCGTGAGCTCTTCTTCTGTGCAAGTTTGATCATTATATGCATCCACAACAGGCCTTATGCGAAGGGAAGATTGAGTTGTTGGTGGTTTTTCACAAATGTACAACATGATCCCAATGGTGGCAACTAGGTCAGGCATCACATTGCTCACTGTGAAATGTTCATAATTAGGTCTCTGTAAATCAACTTCTGGAAAGGATCCATCTTCGTCGGACTGTTGAATGGATTCAGAGAGGCAATCCCAACGCCGCACGAGGCGAACCACAGCACCATTTGGGACAACGGTTCCTTGGCCTTGGGGTCTAATGGTTTGGGTTACTTGTTGCTCCACATATCGAAACCTCACTGCCTCTGAAATCATCAAAATGCAAATTATAAGAGAACGAGCCACCTTTGCTTTGTCCCCCTCTGCGCTGGACCTATGGAACAACAAGTCGATGGCTGAATCCAATGGTTGGATTCCCAATCCAGGATCAAGTCTGTCAAGATCACTCAAACCTGCAACCTCCAAGAGATTAGCATAGTTGCTACCATACGTGAGAGTACGTCAATTTGTGTCTGTGAAAAGATTGGCGAATGCTGCCTCGGGAGCATCTCGAAAAAAGAAGGACTCGTCTCCTACTCGATAAGCCACCACGTACATATTGGTGACATCTATGGCCAGCGTGACAACATCCTCTGCATTGTTGGAGAGTTCCACCAGGAGAAACCGTTGGTTGTCCACCACTGTGGCAGGGTTGCGAAGTACTGGGATTCCGTGTCTCGCATCACGTGGATTTACCACTTGATCGCGAATGGATTTCAAGAACTGCTTGTAGTCCTTTTTTGTGACGGCACCGCTGGTGGTGAATGTCACCTTGGGATAATCAAGGAGTAGTGCTGCGCTGAATTGGTGGTCATGAAATCCTTCTGCGGGGCAAAGTATAACTGAATCCGCCGCGGCTGCAGTACTGCTCAAGGAAAGCCACGACACCAACACCAAAATCCAGGGCACCACCATTTTTCTCGAGAGAAGACCCATATATCATCAATCAATGGGAAAGGCCAGTACTCCCAAGCCCACGCCTGTGCGTGTTGTATATAGAGGTGCAAGGGGCACGTGGATGCATGCATTGCATGAAGGTGTCACCTCCACCAGATGTGTAATAAAAAGTCAAAACTTTATGATCTGGGGAGCTGAGTCCTGTTAATGGAATTTAAAAAATTGAAACGTCTTCGCAACTATTGTGTTTTGTTTATTCGGAGGCCAGCTCACCTTGTCCAATCCGATTGATTCTTTTTCTTTTTTTTCTTCTAATCGCTGGACGCTCACGGTTGGCAGATGTGAATAACAAGATAAAAAAAATTATTATATGTTTGGAAGAGATTTAAATTGAATTTGAATTTGTATAAATTTAAATTTTATATGATATAAATTTATATTGAAATTTGTAAAAATGTATTTAAATTTAGATTTAAGACTCGAAATTCATGTTTCTAAATGCAACTTTAATCATTTCTCATTTCTAATCATTTTTTTTTATATATAATTTAAATTTGAGACTTTAAATGAAACTTAAGTATGGAAAGTTGTAAAAAAAAAAACCGAAAGAAGTATAAAATTTAAATTCCTCCAAAAACTAGCAAATGCTTTTATCATGTAGGTTGCACATGGTACTTAGGAAAAAGAAAATATTAAGACATTTATTCGTGAAAAATATTTTCTATTTTCATTTTTTTTTCAAGAAAATTATAAGAACTTTAGCTTACTTTTTACTTTTGGAAGATTGTTATTAAAAAGGTAAAATAAAAAATAAAAAATAAAGCATTTGCTTATATACGCAGAATATTTTTTTAATTTATTTTTATTCTTATATTTCAAATAATTAGAAAAAAAGATAAGTTATTTCAAAAAAATTTTAAAATTATATAAAGTAATATTTGGGGATGATTGATTTGGAGACTTGATTTTGATATGTGCACGTGGATTTGAGATAAACTTAATGCATAATCCATACAAATCAAAACTTAAGATTTGAATTATATGCTCTTCAAAGATTTAAAAATTTTAAAAATAATAAGAAAAATATTTTCTAACTATTGTTGAAGATTAAACTTGATGGTGGGACGGTGGTAGCAAAACTTGGTCGGCAGCTGCTCCACCAACCCACCCCAATATTGTTGAATTTTCTAAACTGCAGGCAACCTACTCCACCTATCAGCCAATTTCGTTGAAATTAATATCCACCTACCATTCATCCATTGTTATAAATAGATGTGTGTGTGTGTGTGTGTGTGTGTAATATAACATGTGGTGTAGAGAGAGACATTAACCAGTGAAAAGAAGTGTTAGTGTAATTTAAATTCCTCTGTAATTTTTTTCAGATTGAAATCAATTGAGTGTTTATTATATAAATTGAGTGTAATCCTCACTGAGTTTCAATCACAATACTATAAAAAAACTAGTTTTTAATGACGAATTTATTAGTGACGGATTCAATTTCGTCACCAAAAGCAGGTCTTAGTGACGGTTTTAGTAACCGTTACTTATACGACAATATTAGTGACGAAATCAAATCCGTCACTAATAGTTTCATCACTAAAAATCAGAAAATATCGTTATTTTCACGCAGATATTATGCCAGAAAAATATTAGTGACAAATTCTGGGGTATTAGTGACGGATTTAATTCGTCACTAAAATATAAACATTAGTGACAATTAAATAATCGTCACTACTATTATTTAAAAAAAAAAAAAAATTTAATTCAAAGTATTAGTGACGAATTTATAAATTCGTCACTATTTGTCCATTATTAGTGACAAGTTTGAGAACCGTCACTAATACTTCACTTATTTAAAAATAAATAAATAAAATTTAATTCATAGTATTAGTGACTCACTATTGGTCCCTTATTAGTGACGGAGTTGAGAATCGTCACTAATACTCCACTTATTTAAAAATAAATAAATAAAAAAAATTTCAAAGTATTAGTGATGAATTTGTATATTCGTCACTATTGGCCTCTTATTAGTGACGGATTTGAGAACCGTCACTACTACTTCCCTTGTAAAAAAAAATTCCTTTAGAGTATTAGTGACAAATTTGTATATTTGTCACTATAGGCCGATTATTTGTGACGGATTGAGAACCATCACTAATATTTCCCTTTATTTAAAAATAATAATAATAAATTATTTTGCAATGGAAGACCAAGTCACCCCTGTGATTTACTGATCGCACCACATGATTGAGCATCATCTTCTTGTCCGTTTAGGCTTTGAAGCTTCTAGAGCTTGGCTAACCATCTGAATTCGAGCTTTGAGTCCGCCAAATTCTCCTTGACTTCTTTTAATGCTTAACTCCAAAGTTTTGTCCTGTTTTTTCCTAAATAACTCTAGGTAAATACATAATAAAATGAGTATAAACATAGGTAAATGAGGGTCTAAAATCATATATTTTAGGGACTCATCAATCACCTCATGCTAGCCCGTATACAAGGAGGGAATTATACTCATCGCCATATCTCTGTACACAACCTTCTTTTATAACTAATCACGACATTTAGCTGGCTGAACTATCACGGCATAAAGCCGGCTAAACAGTCATATCATAATTTATAAATTAAACCATACTTCATGATTTTGCAATACTCACAACTATATATATACTGAACCCCGTATAAAACACAATTTTATATATATTCATAATTCTATATAAAATCACATCTCTGGGTAAAACTGTCATGTCATAATACTGTATAAAACTATTCTTCACTGTACAAATCCATAAAATATGCTAACGGGTTTATTTATGTTGTATCATATTTATTTACTCATGCCACACAATTTGAGTGATAATTCATTTATAATAATTTTTCTGGAATAACTATATTCTTTTGCTGAAAATAATCATATACTCAACTCTGGAGTCTTACTTAAATTCAATAACCTCACGATTAGGTGGCAAACCTGGTAATTCATCTACAAACACATCTGTAAATTCTTTCATTACTGGCGTACTAGCAAGCTTCACTTTATTCCCTGACATTTCCTTCACAAAGGCCACGAATCCTTGACAACCACTCTGGAGCAATCTCCTCACTTGAATAGCTGAAACCAATTGAGGTAGAGATTGCACTCGTGACCCTATAAATCTAAATTCTGGTTTTCCTTGAGGTCTGAATACCACTTCTCTTGAACGGCAATCTATACAAGTAAAGCTAGCTGCTAGCCAATCCATGCCGAATATGACATCAAACTCATGCATGTCCAGCACTACCAAATCAACAAATAAAATTCTCTCCTGAACATCAACTGGACAGCCACGGAGCATCCTACTACATCTCACAGCTGACCCGGTCAGCGTAGTCACTAACAATTCAACGTCTAATAACTATGTTCCAGCCTCACATAATTTAATACACCCCATAGACACAAACGAGTGTGTGGCCCTTGATTCAAATAAAGTAATAACTTTAAATAAAAACATATTAACTATACCTATCACCACATCGCAAGCTGTCTCAGCATCACTCAGCGTCAAGGCAAAAACCCTGCAGGCTGGAACCATATTCCTCTGCTGGCCTCATCGAACCTAAGCAAAGTTGAATTTGTTCCCCTTGATATCAAAGGCAACAATTATTTATCATGGATTCTTAATTTTGATATCCATCTAAATACAATGAACTTGCACTACAAAAAATCAGAGTATTAGTGACGATTTTAAAATAGTTGCTATATGTGCCGTTACTACTAACTTTTAGTGTCGAACTCAAAACTTTGTCACTAATAATGGAGTATTAGTGACGGATTATAATCATCCCTAAAATCCTAATACCGTTACTATATAGTCTAGAACAGTTCAACTCAAATTTGTCACTAATAGTAGGGGTATTAGTGACAAATTAGAAATTCGTCACTACTAGTAGTGTATTAGCGACGAATCAGAAATTCGTCACTAAAAGTAAGGTATTTGTAAAGGATTCAAATTCGTCACTAATAGAGAGGGTATTAGTGATGAATTAGGAATTCGTCACTACTAATAGAGTATTAGTGACGAATCAGAAATTCGTCACTAAAAGTATGTTATTTGTGAAGGATTAAAATTCGTCACTAATACCCTACTATTGGTGAAGAAGTCAAATCCGTCACTAATGGTAAGGTATTAGTGACGAATTTGAATCTTTCACTAATAATTAGAAAAATAAAAAAAACCTTTAATACTAATTTTTTTTAATCATCAATTCTTATATAAAAATCTATAATTACATTTTCGAATACATAAACTGAAACCATAATTACTACAAAATTCGTAAATCATTCAAAATTTCGAATTTAAATACAAAATCAATTAAAATGAAGAAATAACATATGTTCAGATAACAAAAATTATTTAAAAATATTCAAAATTCAAATACAAATACTAGTACAAATTCAAATTAAAATACAAAAACTTCATTTGTTCAAATAACAATAAAAATTATAAAAAAAAATAGTCAAAAGTTGCATCTGACGACTGTAGTGCATGCATGCATGGCATCGTGCTGATGTTATGATAGCCACAAATCGTACAAATTAAGAGTCATTAAAAAAAATTTAGTATACAAATCGAGGAGAGCTGGCGCTCAGTGTAATCAGGAAAAATAATTATATGATATAACAAATTTGCAAAGATTTAATAATCATGCATATTACATAATTTGTACGATAGTAATATCAATAATGAAAAATGTAACGTTGCGTTGAAAAGCATAGATTTCGAACGTTTTGAATAGATTTGGACAAATTTTAATACAATTTGATATTACATCTTATTTAAATTCAATGTAAATTCAAGTCCAAAGTGTCTCCAAACACAAGGAGCATAAAATTATATTGAAATTTATTAAAGTCTATTTAAATCTAAATTTAAGATCTAAAATGCATGCTCTGGAACGCAGCATGAGATTAGTTTATGGGGAATTTGCACAATGACTCAATGAGGTATTAGCATTGCGTGGGGAAGGGGATGCAGCGAATAAATCCAGTCGGGGACACGTGTCCAAATAGCATGCTTTACTGTTTCATAGACAAGCATTATCGCTTTACTTAAAATAAAACTCTAAACAGTGATTGTGGGGTTTGCAGAGGAGGGAAATGGGAAGATTCATGGAGAAAAAGGTCATGAACTGGCATAAGTAAGTGTGTATATTTTCAAGTCTTAATGAGAAAATATTAGAATTAAGTAAAATATACCATTCAAATGGACATGAAATTGGTTATTTGTTTGGTAGCTGAGAAAATCATGGAAAATAAAATATGCCCTAGGCGCTTTCCTCGGTGATCTCGTGCATGGACCATTTTTTCCCACTTTTTTTTTGTTCTTTTCTACAGTAACATTGCAACCCATATGTCCAGACGAATCCCTAATTTGTGTCACATCTTGGCATTCCTATGGATTTTCAAAACTAGAAATTTGAAGCATAGATGGAGGGATGGTGAATGTGGCTACGTGGACAATATTTACATTTACCTATCCATTTGTTACACGAATCCAACTTAGAATTTGACCTTATCTACGCAATATTTTAATTAGGACTGATGGAGACGTCAACTCAATCATTATTACTTTAACATTCATTTTATCATAATTATCGGTGTTCATGGTTTTTTTTTTTTTTTTTTGAAAAAATTTTAATGAAATTTCAACAGCATATCGTCTGTAAATTGGATATTTTTCCATAAAACCTGCACCTGATAGGTTCAAATAGATCATTTATAAGAAGTTGAAGGCACACGAGAACCTATATCCACTACCAGCATGAAATACACATCAACTGCATCCGCCGTGTAGGAGGCATTCTAGACTAGCATGCAATCATGTAGCATTCAACAATTCACTATAGTAATACATGTATCCATTAAATTCAAAATATAAATAGTAGAAAACAATGGATAATATTGAGTTCAGTGTAGTATTATTATTCATCCAGGCATTTGGACATGAGCGTTATGAGATGATGAGAGCATTTAATTTAAATAATTATGAAATTGATGGTCCCTCTGAGTTATGTATATATTCAACTTATGCCTTTTTCAAATTTTCAAATCCTTAGCCAAGTATTTATACTATTTTCAATGATTTCGGTTCGGCAATGAATGCTTTAAGCTTACTAGACTAAAAACATATAAATGAATGTCCATTTTATATGAACTAAGTCTATGTTGCCTCATTTATTATGATTCCTAAGTTTCACTCATCCTTTAAAAAATATTTTAACATTAAACTAAGCCTATATTTTCTTTTTATTTGGGAAAATTTTAACGAAATTTCGGCAGAATGCAGTCTGTAAATTGGATGTTTTCCCATAAAACCTGCACCTGATAGGTTCAAATAGATCATTTATAAGAAGTTGAAGGCACACGAGAACCTATATCCACTACCAGCATGCAATACACATCAACTGCAACCGCCATGCAGGAGACATTTTAGACTAGCATGCAATCATGTAGCATTCAACAATTCACGACAGTAATACATGTATCCATTAAATTCAGAATATAATCCAACAAGTAAAACTATCATCCGTATAAGATGAATAACTATCATATGAAAATTTCCCAACTGAACAAGATATACAACTATAATAACAATAAAAAAATAAAAACATGTACGCATTATGCAACCATATCAAGTAATTAGAAATGACAACATCCAAAAGCAGGATGAATCCATAAGGAGGATGCATTTAGGAGCACATATCCAAAAAGACGGTCTGTTCAAAAGGAAGTCGCATAAAAAACGATGGAACTTTCACAAGGATAATGCATCTAAAAAGTGCAACACTAATGGAACTTTCTGAAACAAGAAAGATTAAAAAATAATATTATTCTCTAGTCATATCTGTTTGTAATATTAATTTTTTGCAATATTCATGCAAACTATCTATAACTACATAATATAAAAATTGCCCCAAATATGAGACTCTAGTTCTTCCCTGAATTTGTACTTTTCCTAGAGAAGACATGTAATGCTATCTACACCCCCCCCCCCTAAAAAAAATATTGGACCCCATTACTGTCACCCCCTAACACTCAGCTTAATGGGTTTTAGTGTCCAAGTTAGAATAATGTATAAAACTCTTCAGAGGAGCTAGTAATACATGTATTTGTTAATCATTGAAAATTTCGCTATATTATAACACAAACAAAATCATAAAATACTTTTGCACAAGTACTCTGTTAAGCCATAAGTATTATACATACCTTCTAATCAGAGGAGCCACCCGCATCATCTGGTCCAGATTGGTACATCATTTCCTCTAACTGCGTTTGCCTATCCATCATGGCTTGCATCTAGGCTTGAAAGCTGGAGACCGTGTCTCCTAATTGTGTGTTCTCCATTTCCATCATTTGCATCCGTAGAGCCATCTCTTGCTTATCATACTCGGCCTCTCGACGCTGTCGTTCCATCTCTACAGGAGCCGCCGCATCCATGGATAATGATGCTGTTGGGGCGATGTATCCACTTCCAAGACCTTTCACCTAGCCCCCCGCTTGTTGCCCAAGCACTTGGTAAGTGATCTCAAAATATGTCATGTGCTGAATCCCCTCTAAAACAGGTGCATCCCTCAGCTCGACCATCTGTGCCTAATTTCAATCATGAAAATGATAAAAATGATTAAGTAAGACTCAAACTTTGATGATTTGAATAAAGTAATAAACTAAATCTTTTGTTTCACTTACATGTCTATCCAGCGCACCCTCGCACCACTCCCCCGATCGTCGTTGGTGTGTTCTCTAATACAGATCTGGCAGCGGCTCCTCTGCGCCAGTCTCGGGATCATGCTACATTATCATATAAGACATCATTAGTATTATGTCATGTAATGGTCAGATAATTTTATATATAGTAATTACCTGGCGATGATTTACGAATAGTCTCGATCCACCGCAATGCGTCGTAGGGAGTTTGTTGTGGTTTGCAAGATTTGTTTCACATATGGCCTAGAAGGAAGATGTAATGACGACTTATTAATGACATCATTGTGAAAAATTAGTGATTATAATACAAACACATCACCTAATAGCGTGGGTCGCGAAAATGGCGACACACCACCTCCCAATCCTCTTGGGATATCTTATCGTACAGTCGCGCTGCTGCTTCATCTCCCATTGCTCGAAAATGGGAGCGCATTTTTGAGCGATAGCTCATAAATTTATTACACAATTGGACATCGACCGCCCTCCTCACATGGTCATCCTCGAGCATGTCCATATCAAACTCCTCCTGCATATATAGGTAATACTATTACAATGTTAGACAGTTGTTAATTGGCTAGTATATTAAAAGTAAAAAAACATTTAAATTAAAAACAGCTTTATAGGGTTTGGGAACTTACCAAAATGCGCATGTAAAGAACCATGCGCTGCTCCTAAGTCACCTACGGCCAGTTGAATGCGGTGACTGGAGCATACTGTCGACATATAATGTCAAGCTCTCTCGTCCACGTGGTGCACCAATCATTTAGCGGGGCGGTGTATCCTAGAGGAATGTCGAGCCGAATTCGTTGTTTTGTCCTATCCAAGTGCTTCTTCAGCGACATGTTCTTCACTGCACCACTGCCTAACTTGACCGTGGACATAGATGCTGAAAGTAGAGTTAATTTAATAACAACATTATAATCATACACGTGAATAGCTATCATCAACAGCTAACATGTAAATAAATTAATCGTATTCATACCAACACTACTCATCACGGTCGGCAACTCACCCTGTGTATCAATCGCATAAGTAGTATCCATGTCTGGCCGAGGTGCCGATGGCTCAGACAATGGTGCCACCACATCAAGATCGATGGGGTCCACCGATTTGGAGGATGTCGGATCATCCTCGTGTGATGTACTCGTGTGCCTGAAAGGATTTCTCCAATGTCGGCCTTGAGGGACTTTGTATGAAATCGTAACCCGTTGACAATGCAACTGCTATAGTGGTTAACTCATTGATCGGGGCCACATGCCAACACATACAAATATTTACTTTTCGTTGGTTCCTTATTGTAATACATGACTTTCATCTACTAAATAAACAGGAGTTTAGAAGAATAAACCGTCAATAGTGAAAACATACATTACTTCTCACTAAAGTAGTTTTTGTTACATACACGACTCCCTAACCAATTGAATAATTCCTTCTTATGTCTTTCATCAACATTCCGTTCATTTTGGGTCAGGAGTTCAGCTTTATATTCGCTATATGCAACAGTAGTACATGTTAATGTCAAGTAAGTATATAATTATGCATATGTAAATACAATGCAAAGTAAGGAGTTTGGAACCACATACTCAATATATAGAACAGTTTCATCACAATTGTTGAGGACGTAAAAATGAGCCTTTTGTAGGTCGTCCATATCAATGAAATAGTAAACTCGTTCACCGAGAAGCCGAACATTTTCTCGAAATATAGAGCTCATTGGTTCTTCATCTTTGGCATTAATAGCATGAATGTCTGCATTTTGCTCATCACGAGTGAACATTGTGTCAACATCACGTAGATACATTAAGCAAAATCCAAGACATTCACTGTCAATGCATGCCTTAATGATTGAACCTTCCGGTCGTGCCTTATTACGCACATACCCCTTCAAAGTGGACAAGAACCTGTGCATTTTACGTAGCATTATAGACTTGTAAACACAATAAAGAAAAAAAAATAAAAACAAGAAAATCACATGACCATTATACAAGGACTTTATACTTTACCTCTCAATAGGATATATCCAGCAATATTGAACCGGTCCTCCAATTGTGGCCTCCCTTGGTAAATGGACAGCTAGGTGGACCATCAAATCGAAGAATGCTGGCGGAAAAATTTTCTCCAGCTTGCATAGTATGATCACGATGTCATCCTCTAACCGTTCAAGTACGTTTACGCTCAATTTTTTTTAGCACAACTGCGGAAAAAAGAATATCGGCTTAATTAGCATCGAGCAAACATCTTTAGTCAAGTGTCCACGAAGGAAAACGGGTAGAACCCATTGTAGAAGGACGTGACAGTTATGACTTTTCATTCCTAGCATCTTCCCTTCCTTCGTGTTTATGCATCGAGCTATGTTCGATGCATATCCATCGGGGAACTTCATTGATTTCAACCATTCGAATAATTTATTCTTCTCATTCTTCAAAAATGTGTAACAAGCTGATGGCATGAGAATTTTGTCCCCATCACGAAACAGGTGCATCTTAGGCCGTATTCCTATATCTTCCATATCTCGGTGAGCATTTGCGGTGTCCTTTGTCTTCCCATTTATATCAAGCAATGTACCAATGACATTCTCACAAATGTTCTTTTCGATGTGCATGACATCTAATTTGTGGCATAGTAGAAGATCTTTCTAGTATGGCAACTCGAAGAAGATGCTTCTCTTTGTCCAATTCAACTCCCACTCAACGTGTTTTCTTTTTCTACTAGTTAGTGGCTTCCCAAATTTCACATCTCCAATCAACCTTAGCTGGTTTAATATCTCTTTCCCACTTAGTCCCTTTGGCAGCGACCTTCATTCAGGTTTTCGATTGAAGTTTCTGATGCCACGAGTCTTCCAAGGATGTCCAGTCCGTAGAAAACGGTGATGACACATAAAGTAGTATAACTTGCGAACATGCTTCAAGGATAAGGACCCAACATCCTTATTACATAATGGGCATGCTCAGTACCTTTTGTGCTCCAACCTTACAGGTTGCCGTATGCGGGGAAATCATTTATTGTCCACAAGACTGCAGCATACATCCGAAATGTTGTCCCGGTTTCCACATCGAAAAGTCCCCACTCCTTTTTCCCATAATTCTTTCAACTCATCAATTAACGGACGTAGGTAAACATCAATATCATTACCAGGTGTTCTCAGTCCGGGAATGAGCAGAGACATATAAATGAAAGGTTCTTTCATACATTGCCATGGTGATATATTGTATGGCATCATCATAACTGGCCACATGCTATATTGGTTGGTCATGTTACCGAAAGGATTGAACCCATCTGAAGCAAGGCCAAGTCTGATGTTGCGAGGATCACTAGCAAATCACAGATGCATTTTATCAAAATCAGTCCAAGCTTCGGAGTCCGCTGGATTGCTAAGGGTGTTTCCATCTTGAAGACGTTTCTCTTGATTTCATCTCATATCTATAGCAGTCTTTTTGCACATATACAATCATTGCAGCCGCGGGATTAATGGACAATATCGCAAAACTTTTTTGGGGATCTTTTTACCCTTCTTCTAATTAGTTATATACCTCGATTCACCACATTCTGGGCACTCGTTTGCATTTTCATGTTCACCATAAAAGGGTGCACAATTATACCTACATGCATGTATTAGAGTGTAACTGAGACCCAATTCACGCATGTATGTCTTCACCTCATAAAAAGACTTGGGAAGTGTTTCACCATCAAGAAGTGCTGCCTTAATGAAGCTTAAATGCATGTTGAATGCGCTCTGAGATAACCCATGCATTGTCCTTGCATGAAGCAACTTTATCAGAAACTCTAATTTTGAGAACTTTTTACAGTTTGGATATAGGGGCACTCGTGCATCCCTCATAAGATTAGCAAATGGTTTATCGAGTCGATTCAACGTACTAGCATCGCAAGGTACGGTACCTGCTGATGTAGATTCATCACCAGTACGCGACATAGGCACATCGATTGTGTCCATTGCAATCCCCCTTTGCAAGTCACCTAACATTTCAATTACCCCTTCCGAACAGGTATCACCACCTACTATATTTGCCCCCTCATCTTCATCATTATCATCATCGCTCTAAACTGCGTAATCTTCACCGTGGAACACCCATGTTGTGTATCTTTTCTCCATTCCAAAGTCTAATAAATGTGAATGGACCAAATCAATGTGTTTGAATGTTATGTTATGGCATTCCTTGCAAGGACGCCTTATTCTACTGGCTTTGTCTGCACGAGGATGCACGAACTCTATGAAATCATGTACCCCTTTCACGTATTTTGGCAAAAACATACCCCGGGCGTTCATCCAACTCTTATCCATGTTCATTAATTACCCTATAACATGTCCAAGTAAATGGTGTTCATTACATTCTCATAATGTTTATCATGCATGCATCGTGAATCCTATAATCAACCATCATACTCTAAAGGGTACGGATCCTATCCCATTTAGGAATGTTACATTTACATTGTGATCAATCGTTCAAATTCCTCCGTCGTAGTCGTTATAAATTTCGGCAGCATCTCCCCATGGCTCTCCAAGTACACGAGATGGGGGAAGTGAAAATTTTGCTAGTTTTCCATCACTAACAAATTGTCAGGACACCCCACTATGCACCCAGAGAATACAAGTAGAGACGCGCTCGAAATATATAATGACAATTGACAAAGTGTGAACGATGACAACAATGTAAATACAACTTCCTGAACTGTCCACATTGGACAATCCAAGAATGGTTGAAATACAAACATTATTAATCATAAGTGAAACAAATAATTAACATGTTCAAGTGATTATTAGTCAACATAGTATGACTAATAATCAATTGAAATATAACAATTGATTTGTCTCACGTGTACGATTAGGTATGAATGTATAGTAACTGTTCTTGGACGGGTCTAAGCTTCAATGAATACATGAAATGGCAGTAATTAATTTGGTATTTTACTTCATATGACATTTACTTCTTGACCTTTCACTGTACACTTAAGACTGTTGTTCTTACCTCAATGTCTATGCATTTATGAAATTGCAGAAAAGATAAATCAAGTCCTAACAACAGAAACAATACAGTTCCAGTATCTCCTAAAATACAAGTAGAAATCAAAAGTTCCATGTATTTTCATTACTTTTAGAGGCTATACAATGTCAGATAGTCACATCGAAGCACGCGTACAGCCATTCAAAAGCATGGTAAAACAAAATGCAATAAAAAACAAATAACAGAGGAAATAAAATAACAGCACAAGGGTGCATGAGCACAGTAAATAAGCAAAAGAGAAAGCGCATAAAAATATCTCAAGAATCTAGTCTATCCTAATCAGAGTCTGAATCAGAATCTGAACTGCCCAAGCAACAAGATGAGGCTACTACTCTAGCGGCATCTCGGTCTCATACCATTTCCTCCAAAAGACAACACATTTTAGGGGAAAAAGGGGAGGGTGGTGGTTCCCTGTAAGGGCATAGCCTGAGGACCTGAGGCAGCAAATGGTCAGCAATGTCCTCCGAAGGTGGATTATCATAATCATACGGCATGGTCGGCCTAATCGTATGAAACAGCACCAGATGAGTGGGCATGTCCTCTGTAAGTCCTGGGGTAACATTCGATGGCTGCTCTCTAATGGGTGGCGCAACAGAACGTGCCGGGGGCAACTGCACATCCTCAAGAGTCACCCTTGGTGCTCTCGTCTCATTTGAAATCCTTTCGTGCTCACTCAATACAATTCGACCCTTGGAAGAAGACTCTCCCCTTGGAGAGTCTTGAACCCTCCGCCGCTTTGAGGCTGCTCGAGGCTTCCTTCACGGAGGCATTAGCTAGTAAAGAGGAAATCCTACGATTTAAGTTCAAGACAAAATTTTTTTCAGAGGGGCACACTTAACAAAAAAATTACAAGAAAATATTCACATGACATTCTAGACAGGTGGAGTGGAGCTAGCAAATCTTTGCCTTCGAAACTTATGGATGGCTCATTTGTCTTTTGGCTAGGACTGAATTTTAAGGTTATTTTTGGGTTTGCGAACTAGTTAATTCTTAGAAATGAGATGGAATACAGTGAAAAATTTAGAAATAAAGTTAATAGTTACTTGTTTATTCTTTATCATTCCAACTAGATGATGTATTCCCGTGGTAAAATTTGGAAATAGTTAAACAAATTTTGTCCCTTTTTTCTCCTTTTTTGACTATTTTATGCATTATTTATTATATAAAATAATCCACACTATTTTCCAACAATCAAAATGCATATTTGTGTAATTTGTAATTTATTCACACAAGTGTTTGATCCTAAATTTATGTTTGTTTTTCCTTTCTTTAAGTGCTGTTTATTTTAGTATGAGAATGAAGTTATAGTTCAAATTTTCAAAGAATATATTATTTTCTTTTGCATAATCTTTATTTTGTCCTTAGATTATTGGAAGCAACATAGCTTAGTTTGTATAGTTAATACTAATGTATAAAATAAACAAAAAATAAAGAAGAAAAGAATTCAACTTGCATGTGTCATGCCACTGTCTAAAGGTAAATTTGTCTCCTTTCAAAATCCCAAGTTTGAAGCCCATGTATTATCCATGCTGCTATTCAGGCCCACTCTCTCCTAATTGGGCTCACTTAAATATTCAACCAACCTTTTTCAAACCTCGGCCCATGTGTCTATACTGCAAATTTTGGCCTAGGAAAACAAATAAAAATTCATTTATTCAACTTAAATATGATTTAATCCCATATACCCATGTTTATTATATCAGAATAAGCGTTCCAACCCTACACTCCTAACCTCATCTGCCCTATACTCTTATTTAGGAGGTTATGACAAATGATACTAATCTCTCAAGAAATCTATAAAAGGATAAAGAACCTTTTCAAATGTTTTATTTACTTTTTTTAATGTTTGAACATGAATTTCTAATATTTTAGGCATCTTAAACATTTAATTACACTTGTATCCTTGTTTGAGGTTGTTTTCTTGTTTTCTTATCAAACATTAAAAGAGGTTGTTCCTTTTATAAATCTCTCGCAAAGTTAAAATAGATTTTTCTTCCTTTTCTTTTCATCAGATTTCACTTGAAGTATTTCTATTTGAAAAATATTTGCCATTTATTTCATTTGATCGTATATCAAAAAAGGAAGGAAAGTATAAGTTGAGGACATATTTTTTACACCTGAACTAAAATGGTCGCAAAATTCAACTTTTTGTAAAATGTTTTAATTTTTAGAAAATGCATTATTTTAACAAAATATTGTTATAAAAGTCCTAATTTAATTTTAAATCCAGGTGGCATCCATAAACCCTTCATAGCTCCAATGGCAGGTTGCCCTTTACCATGTGCCAAATTAAAGTTGAGTTATGGAAAATAATTTTTAAAGGAGAAGTGATTAAAAAAAAGATTGATTAAGGTAATCATAAATTTGTCCTTTGTAAGAGGACTATTTCAAAAAAAAAAGAAAACTAATCATGAATCTCTGGTTAAAACAAGGTTAAAGGTGCTTAAAATCACTTAAATTATTGAAACCAACTATCTTTTTCAAAAAAATATAATAAATGCATTATTGATTCAATAGTATTCAAAGAAATTAATGATCCAAATAAAATATGAGAGAAAAAAAAATAAGAAGCTAACTTTTAGAATTTAAGGTTCCAAATCTAATACTTTTCATAATTTTCCAAAAAAAAAAAAACCTTATTTTCAAAAGCTAACACTTTATTCACCAAATGCTTCCTATCTTTCACTTCTTAAGAGATTTCATCCAAAAGAGAGTTTAAACCCACGCTAGATTTTATTAAGATTACTAATTCACATGCAAATTTGGAGTATGGATCCAAATTCTTCATTAGAAAAGTCTGATGAGCCAATTTAAATAAAAATAGAATAAATGACATTTATTCAAATAGGAGAACAGGCCTCACTGATCCAAATTTGTCCACCAAACTTGGATTAACAAAATACATGTAAATTTATTAAATAATGGGCAAAGCCCTCAATTGATCTATTATACCCATTCCAAATTTTGTTTAAAAAATACATGCAAAATTTTAATGAGATCCAATGATTCAGTCTAGCAGCAGCAAAATAAATCAACTAAACAATGGCAAATATCCTTTCAACTACAAATATACATCAAATTAAAACTAAAAAAAATAAAAAACAAAATTCTTTAAGTTCAAAGAAACATATATACCTACTTGAAGGCTAGAAGGTTTCCAGGTTGATCTCTGTGGCAAAGGCGACGGGGATAGACTCGGCTCAACAGTGGTGACGAAGAGAGGGCAAGACTAAAAGAGAGAGACCTGCAAAGAGATTGAGAGATATGTCTGAGAGAGAGAGAGAGAGAGAGAGAGAGAGAGAGAGAGAGACCGAAGAATACAAGCTTGAAGAGAGCGGCGGCAGTGGCTGAGAGAGAGACTCGACGGCGAGTGGCGAGTAACGGTGGCAGAGGCAGCTGCGAGGGGGGTAGCCGAAGGAGGAAGGAAAGGAGGGGAAAGAAAGGACGAGGGAGAGGAGGGGGTGGCTGCGAGGGTAGCTGGAGGAGGAAGGAAAGGAGGGGAAAGAAGGGTGAAGGGAAATGAGGGGAAAGAAGGAAGAGGGAAAGGAGGGGCCAGGATCAGGTGAGCGCAGAGAGGCAGAGCAGAAAAGGAAAAGAAAACGAGGGAAGAGAAGGAAGATTAAGGCAAAATTTACTAAAAGACTAATAGTGACGAATCCATAACCGTCACTACTAATAGGGCAATAGTGACGAATTTATTAATTCGTTACTAATGCTTTGCCTCTTTTTTTAAATACGTGAAGTACTAGTGACGATCCTCAAATCCGTCATTAATATAAGGAAAATAGTGACGAATTTCGAAATTCGTTACTAATACTCTGAAATAAAAAATTAAAATTATTTTAGAATACAGGAAGCATTAGTGACGGTTCTACACTCCATCACTAATACCAGGGCAATAATGACAAATATATTAATTCGTGACTAATACTCTAAAACAAAAATAATGAGATCATTTTTAAATACGGGAAGTATTAGTGACTGTTACCAAATCCGTCACTAATATTGGTGCAATAGTGATGTTGACCTTATAGGTCACGCCCTGGTTTTGATAATGAAAAATACTCTTATATTTAATAAATATCTAGTTCATGTGCAGGCTCATATTATTATATCATCAATGGCACGTGAAAGCTCAAAAGCTTGAAGACAAACTCTTGATCTTAATTGTAATAATCTTAGTGAAATTTTTCTGTAATAGTAATTAGGGTATTCGATTTGTAATAAGCACACACATCACATGCATGACTTATTTTGTAAGCTCAAACCAAACCATGAATGAGAAAGAACCATAGAAAGACCTTAGGGTGCACCTTCGGTCGACCTTCGATCGACCGACACCGGACTTTTTCAGTGTCTTCAAAATTGGACCCCAAATGCCTTTAGGACACTCACATTTTCACATATATGTGGTAGGCACTTACATAGGACTTTATTGTATCAATACGGGACCGAAATGCACACTTGGTGCACTTTCGGTCCACCGGCCAAAGCAGTTCACTTTGGCCTAGTCGACCGAACCGGCCCTAGGTCAACAGTTTGACCAAGGCTCGGTCGACCGAGCCTTTACAGTTCATTTGACCCCAGTCGACCGAACCACCTGGGAGTCAACATTTTGACCTCCCGGTCGACCGACCAACTTTGTACTCCAACAACCTAGTCGACCGAAGGGTCTCGGGAGAATTCCCAGCGGTCTAGTCGACCAAACCATACAATTCAAAAAGGCTCGGTTGACCGAACCTCGGAAAATTTGGAAAATCGCCTTGCCTCGGTCGATCGACCACTCAGTTCAAAATACCCCCGGTCGACCGAGCTAATTGAGTCCTGGTCGACCGAACCATTTCTGGTCGACCGGACCTCTCGAGTTGCTCCTATTTTTTACCGCAGTTAAATAATTTTAAACAGGGTTAAATTGATTTAAACATCATTAATCTTTTCCAATAATCCCTAATAGGTCCCCAACGGTCAAAATTTTCAGTATGTCTATATATACTCTTTCATTTTGTGGATTAAGCATCGATTAGCAAAAAGGATTAAGAAAATCTCTCTCAAGCAAAAACAATTTCTTTTGATTCCCATTTGCTCATACCTTTCCTAAAAACACTCTAGCTTACTTCTTCAAGTTCAAAATCATTTGTAAGTGCTTTGAGTGTATAGTCTAATAGGTTTTGCTCTCATTGTTTAAAGTGTTTAAATCGATCTTTCTCCCGAGAGCATAACCTAAGTTTTCTTAGGAGGCTTTGCTAATAAGCCTACTCTAAGAAGACTTGTGGTAAACTTCTGAGTGTTGCATTATCATTGCAATAACTTTGGAAGTTTGTATTTGTTTTGATTTAAAAAAACATATTTCAAGCTTACTCAAATATCTTGTGGAATTTATTGAACTATTTGTGGAAAGATATTTGTGCTTGTTACACTAATCTTTGTGGTAATATTTATACAAGTATATATATCATTTGCCGAAAACAAAGATTATTTATTTTGCAATCCAAGCATATACACATTCGTATGATTGAGATATTCTCTAATTAATATTCTTGAGGCTTGTTTGGTGTTATGTGTAAACATATTTGATTGAATATTTTGAGGTACACAGATTATTATTGACACTCTCACGTACTTACTACACTGATAGAAAATATAGTTGAGAGTTGAAATATTTAGACCACACAGAGCTTACATTATTAAATCATCTGTGGTGTTTGTGTTTGTGCGCATTTGTGGTACGAATCTGCTTTACGTGAAAGCACTCTTGTATTGTACCTTCGATTGTATATCTGAGAGATTCCAGGTGTGGCCTGAGGGGGCGGTAATCCAGTTCGGTAAGAATTGGTGTAAAGGTTGAGGTCAGCCCTGTGGTAATTTGACCTGGTTTGTATAGGTGTCGCTCCACCCGTTTAAGTGAGCAAGTTATTGTGATAATCCTTGTGCTGGTTAGCCAAGGCGGGGACGTAGGCAGTTGGCCGAACCTCGACAACATATCTTCGTGTCATCCTCTCCTTACTGCTTTCTAGTGCTTGTATGACTGTTTAAACTGCTTTATTTAATTTCTAGTATATTTACATTATTTGCACTAGATTGACCCTAGGCTTGTGAACATACTGCTGTTAGGAGGAATACCTAGGAGATAAATTTTAAAAATACCAATTTACCCCCCCTCCTCTTGGGATCACGGTAAAGCTAACAAGTGACGAAACAACAAATTCGTCACTAATACTTTGAAACAAAAAAATCTTATATATTTTTCAATACGTCATGTATTAGTGACGATTCCCAAATCCGTCACTAATAATAGGCAAATAGCAACGAATGAACAAATTCGTCACTAATACTCTGAAACAAAAAAAAAAAATCTTATTTATTTTTCAATACGTAAAGTATTAGTGACAGGCCCCAGATACGTCACTAATAATAGGCAAATAGATATGAATAAAGAAATTCGTCACTAATACTTTGAAAAAAAAATTCTAATTAATTTTTTATATGACAATTATTAGTGATAGTCTCAAATGCGTCACTAGTACTGGGCAATAGTGACGAATATACCAATTCGTCACTAATACTCGAAACAAAAAATTTTATTTATTTTTAAATTAATAGTAGTGACGGTTATTTATTCGTCACTTATAGGAATCTTTTCGTGATGGATATTAGTCATCACTAATACTGTACAAATCGTCGCAAATATTTTCCTAGGGGTAATTTATGCACGAAAAACTATTTCCCGCGATTTTTTTCGATTTTTAGTGATGAACTTATTAGTGACGGATTAATGTTCATCACTAAAAGTCCATATTAGTGACGGTTCCCAAATTCGTCACTAATACCCCCCCCCCCGGCCCCCCTTTAGTAACGAAATTGAATCTGTCACTAATAAGTTCATCACTAAAAGCCAGTTTTTTGTAGTGTTGGGGAACACTATTTTAGATAGAAATACTGCATCCATGCAAGATCACACAGACTATGATCTTCCTCCATCATGATTTAGGTGAAGAATTAAAGACTGAATACCTCACTATCAAAGAACCACTTATGTTATGGAAAACTTTAAAGGATAGATTTGACCGTCAAAACTATGAATTTACCAAATGCTCGACATGAATGGTTATACCTCAGGTTGCAAGATTTTAAAACAGTCAATGAATATAACTCAACTCTGCATAAGATGAGATCAAAGCTAAAATTAGGTGGTAACAATATTACTGATGAAGACATGCTTGAAAATGCATTAACTACTTTCCATCCCACTAATGTGCTCCTGTAGCAGCAATAGAGGGTAAGGAAAATGAAAAATAACGAGCTTTTGGATCAGAAATAGCGAGCTTTTGATGAAAAATCACCAAACTCGTCCAACTAGTTCAACTCCATTCCTTTAGGTGAATATGAATACATCCCGTGGTTGAGGACGAGGCTGCAGGCATGGTTGTGGGCATGGTCATGGCCGTGGTTGAAATAATCATTGGTATCGACTTGAAACTGCAATCCCTTGGAAGAGGGATGACCCGCAAAAGAGGGATGGCCCCCAGAAGTGGGATAATGATCAAGATCAACGACCTAGGCATCATGAAAATAAATGCAACAAATGCGGAGGAAAAGGTCATTTGTCGCATACCTATCGTATGCCCAAATGTTTGGTAGATCTATGCCAAGCATCTATAAAAGAAAATGAAAAGAGCAAAGAAGTTGAAACAAAATTCGCTAATAATGTTGTTCTAATAGATCTTGATGCTGAACCATCCAACTCTGTTTATCTTGATATTGCTGATTTTCTTGTAAATCAAGATGAAAATAAAGATCTAATATTTTAAGATATAAACGTGGATTGTTCTAAAGGTTTGATTGACTCTAAGATGTCTATAAAAGAAGTTTTTTTAGTTGACAATGCTACAACACACGCAATTCTTTGAGATAGGAAATATTTCCATTGCTTGAATATATATTTAACAAATGTTAATACAATATCGGGTTCTATAAATTTGATTGAAAGCTCCGAAAGAGCTAATATAAAGCTACCCAATGGTACTTTATTACAAATTGATGAAACTTTATATTACACCCGACCCAAAAGAAATCTATTAAACTTTAAAGATTTAAGACTTAATAGATATCACACTGAAACTACAAATGAAGGCAGTAAAGAATTCCTTTATATTACTTCTATCGTTTTTGGGAAGAAAATTTTTTTTAGAAAAACTGTCAACTTTGTCTTTTGGATTATACAAAGATTAAAGCAGTTGAATCACATAATATCTTGCACTAGAAGTGCAATGACCCAAAGTTATTTACACTTTGGCATAATCGCCTTGGATATCCTAGAGATATAATGATGCTAAGAATCATTGAGAATTCACATGGTCATCCACTAAAGAACTAGAAGATTCTTTTATCAAGTGAATTCATGTGTATTGCTTACTTTCAAGGGAAATTAATTGTCAAACCATCTATTTCAAAGGTAAGTCTTGAATCTCCTAGTTTCTTACAAAGAATTCATGGTGATATATGCGAACCAATGCATCCACCATCTAGACCATTTAGATACTTCATGGTCTTAATTGATGCATCTTCTAGATGGTCACATGTTTCTCTACTTTCTACTCGTAATATTGCATTTGTTAGACTTATTTCTCAACTTATTAGATTTCGAGCTCATTTTCCCAATTATCCAATTAAATCAATCTGTTTGGATAATGTTATTGAATTTACATCCCAAACTTTTGATAACAACTGTATGTCACTTGGAATAGATCTTGAACATCTCATTGCTCATACCCATACACAAAATGGTTTAACTAAGTCTTTTATTAAGAGACTTCAACTCATTGCTAGACCTATGATTATGAGAACCAAATTGCCTTTATATGTTTGGGGAAATGCTATTCTTTATGCTACATATTTAGTTCGTATAAGGTCAACTTCCTACAATAAACTTTCACCCATGCAATTAGTTTTTGGACAACAACTTGATATTTCTTATTTAAGAACTTTTAGTTGTGCAGTATATGTTCCTATTACTCCTCCTCAAAGAACTAAAATGGTTTATCATCGTAAGCTTTATATCTATGTTGGTTTTGATTCCCCTTCTATTATTAGATATCTTGAACCTTTAACAGGTGATTTGTTTCAAACACGGTTTCAAGATTGTCATTTTGATGAAGCAGTATAGCCTACATTAGCGGGAGCAAAATTAGTGTCTCAAATGCAACATGAAATCATATGGAATGCTATGAGTTTATCTCATTTAGATTCTCGCACAAATCAAAGTGAACTTGAAGTTTAAAAGATTACATATTTGTAAGGTATTGCAAATTAGTTACCCATTTTTTTTACGGATACAAAGGCTATACTAAAATCTCATATACTTGTTGCAAATATTCTAGTATATACTGATGTCCTTGAAGGACTATAGCCGACTAATAAACCTAAACCGCAAGTTAAGCATGGAAGGCCTAGGCAAAGAAGTTCTGAGGTCCCATGTTCAAGCTGCATCTTATTGCAACTGCTTGTCATTGCACTTGTAGAGTTCGGGATTTTCTTTCACCTTTGGCAGCCATAGCTTTCAGCAATGTTCTGTAGATCTGAGTCTCAACTTGAAGTTTCTTCTTAAGGCTATTATTTCCTCTTCAACTTGTATGCATTTGTCCTTTTTCTGTTTCACATTTCTCTGGCATTGGAGGATTATTTTGCATTCTCTTTCTTGATCATTCTAACATTAGTTCTGCCCCCATGATTCTTTCTTCAATCCGAACTTGATCTATGGGTTTCGTTAGTGGATTGAGAACTTTCTAGGTTCTGTTCATCGGGAAAGTTGCAATTTGAGGATTAATCCGACTTGTGGCCCAATTATAATAATCTCCTTGGACTATAATCAAACGTCTGCCTAAATCTATCACATGGATGATCTTCCAAAGGGTCACATGTAGAGACCCAAATTCGTTTTAAGCAGGGCTCATCGATGAAGGGGTCATGTTCGTCAACGAGGTCCCTTCAGTGTCTCATTGACGAATTTTAGAGCCTCATCGGCGAGCAAATATTGAGCGGGTCAGTAAAAATATCTGGACTAGGCTCAGTGATGAAGGTATTGCCTCATCGACGAGTTGTGTGGTGGATTCATCAATGAAGGCGCCACCTCGTCTACGAGTTTGACTCGGTCAAAAGCCCTATAAATATCAATTTTGGTTGCTTAAGGGCTAAGGTTGCTCCCAAAAGCTCTCTCTATAACCTACGATTTCTCTCTCTCTCTCTCTCTCTCTCTCTCTCTCTCTCTCTAAGATCCTTTTCCGTTCAATGTCCATTTCCAATAACGAAGGTTCCTGCATGGATCAGAGAAGGAAACTCTACAACTTTAGTAGATCAGATTGTTGTTTCGGAGATTTTTGGGTTTTCCAAAAAATCGAGGCAAGGATATGATTCCATTTTTTATTAAGCAGATATATAGTTTTCAAGATTTCAGAGAAGTCATATTCTGTGGTTTTTAGGTTTCGAGGATCACGAGTTGTCAGTTTGGACCGTTCCGTACGTGTATTCATTATTGGGTTTAAGGTAAAGAGAATTTGATTACAACAATATTTTTTTGAAAAACTAAACCGCTAAAAAGTTAGTTTATGCTATTATGTATAATTTAATTGCTTATTTGCTAAATTTCACTGAGTAGAAATGCCGATTTTACGATTTTACAATTTTTGGTAAAAATGAGGATTTTGGCATATGATCTCCAAACTTTACAAAAAAAATCACCTATTTGCATTTATACTATAGTAGGAGATGCTTGAATCCTTTATTTTTCCATTTAAATGGTGTCTACTAAAATTTTTATCATTTAGCGGGTTTTGGATTAGACTTGTGTGATATATATCGAAATGGAAATGTATGAACCTTCTATATATATATATATATATGAGATATGGGAACTGGAGTTGCATTTTGCTATACTAAAATGTGGAAAATAGGTGTCGGTTATATACCGAGCTTTATACCTAAAAAGGGTAAACCGAGAGGGTGTGTGTCGGTTTATACCCGATGTGATTGTATGAGTTGTGAAAATACTGGAATTGCACAAATTATTATGTTTTCATCATAAGTTGTATATATGATAAATGGAACCACAGCTTGCCACCAAAGGAGTTGAAAGATACTCCAGTAAAAGGAGTTGAAAAATACTTCAGTGTGAGAAGTTGAAAAAGCTTCATTAATGGAGGTGAAAGATATTCCCAATGGCATAGAATTCTTCAGCTGGAAGGGTACAGTGCAACCACAGGTGTAAATCAGTGTGGGTACATAGATTGCTTGCAAGAGTAATGAAACCACTAGTGAAATAATAGACCAGATGGGGGCAGTCAAACTATATATTAGATGCTTGACAAATGTCTGCACGAACAGGGCATTGTTAGAGATATCTGTGCACAACACGTGCCACGGGGTAAATAGGAAAAACATGTTATAACAAGCTAGTCGTTCTAATATTCATATGCATGATTTAAATACTAGAATGGGCAAATAAATATTATGTGTATTACCGTATTGTAAAGAAATGCTTTATATATAGATATGGGTTTTTATTCAAATATGTGTATGGTGGTCACACACTATTGTAACACCTTCTTCCTTAATGAGATGTGTCTCACCCCATTATACAACCTTTGTTTTCAGGTCCATCAGGACGTCAGTCTTAGTTGCTTAAGGGACTTGGAGAATTGTTTTTGGTTGTAGCATACGTAAGTGGTTTATGTGTATGTTGAACTTAGTTGGAATATCCTTTTGAGGTTTTATTAATAGGATATGTTCTAAGTCTGTATGAATGTATTTGAGGATACAACAGTGAACTTTGGTATATGTCTATTAGAAATCCAGATGAATTTTTATGTTTTTCCGCAACATTTACATTCCTGTTATGTATGAGTTATACCCATATGTCCTTGTTTAGGGTAGGTAGTCTATGTATCTTGAACAGGTACAGGTATTTTGTATAAGTGAGTGACATCTGGGTCCGTATAAAGGGCTCGGTCGTTACATCACATATCTTCCTATTTGCTTGCAGACCCCTCTTATTCATAAGTGAATTCTGAATTACCCAATCTATAAGTCATAGGTATGGATTGACAAGAGCCTACTTGCCTTCTAAACATGAGAGGAGTGTAAGAAATTCCCCCTAATGGGCCTACTAATAGGACCCATGGAAAGTCTCCATATTGGTATATCATATCAGGGTTCCCCATCCATGGAGCTTACCACAAGAATCCTTTTTTTTCCCAATTGCATATCCTTTTAGCCTATTTTTTCTTGTTCTGGTGTTCTTCCCATAAAGATTTTTCAAAATCCTCCAGAGGGATGCAAAAATTTGAGAATACCGGATGAAAAAACCCTTCTTTACATGGAACGTGACTCATAAACCAAACATAAAGTAATGGAACACAACACTTTAATCAATCATTTCCTTTAACTCTACAATGATTCAAGGATAGTAATGTCTTTACCAAGATGTCGGGTACCGGATTAACCCCATTCTAAACATAGGCTAAGAAAGAAGTGGTTCCATGGTTAATGGGCCCTATCTCCTTTAGAAAAATTACCAACCCATAGATTGCTAGGGCTAGCATGTTCATGTGAACTTCCTCCACTTCTTCCCCTTTTAGCAAAGCTTTCGAATCTTCCTAAGTGATGACCTTAGCTCATTTTCCAATCTATTCATTTATCCTCTGAGCCTTGACCTTGACCACTTTGCATAGTTCCCTCCTAAAAGATGTGGCAAGATTTAATCCATAGTTCCCATAGGTCCTTGGTAGGTGTAGCAAAGACATATATTCTCCAATAGTGGGAATCATGTCTATTCCCTCTAGAGTAAAGCAATGATAAGAGGGATTCCAGAATGCTATCAAGACATTTATTATCTCGTAGTTGACTAACACATGTAGCAAGAACCCCATATGACCGTAATGTCGATAAAATTTGAGATATCTTTCAACTGTCTAACTGATCCAGATTTATTTCACCTCTCTTAGAATATTTGTTCATGCGTGTTGACTTTATGAGTCTTATCACGTTTTGATTATGACAAATTCAAAGTTTCTCACTTATGTATCTAGTGCGTGAACAGATTTCCTATTTCAAGGCACGTAAAGTCAAGGTGCAATCAAAGATATAAGGAGCCAAAAGATCACTTCAAACCAGCATTTGGCATGGCAATCAGGAGAGCAAAACTAGAATGAATACATTTTATATGTTGTGTTGTAATTGCATTTAATTTTGAGTCTGTAATAATGCATTCATGCATAATGGGATTGACAGCTCAAAGAAAGACCATACACTAACCTTAGGTCCCAAAACCTTTCATGAAAAATTTCCCAACTAAAATTAAATTACTCGTACATATAGGGGTAAATTTTTAAGGACATATCTTAGGTTTCTACTTAGCTCAGTCGACCGATCCTTTTCCAATTCAAATAAGCCAAATTGACCGACCTTACCTTGAGGGCAAATTTGAAATCTTATCTAGGCTCAGTTGATCGACCTGATTTACTCTTGAAATGATCAGTCAACCGGACATGAACTCTTAGCAAATTTTAATGCACAGTCGACCAACCAAAATGAACTGAATTGAGCCTCAGTCGACCGAACTCACGAAGGCTCGGAAATTGCCTTTGACTCAGTTGATCGACACTTTGCTTAGCCGACTGAGCCTCACTAAAAATTTGAAATTTACACAGGTCAGCTGGTCGACACTTTGGTCAGCTGACCAAGCCTCTGTGAGTGGCTTAAACTTTTGTATGGTCAGTCGACCGACGCCTTCATCAGTCGATCGACCCTCTCAGGTTACCAAATTTTCCCAATGCTAAACACAATTATTTTTTTCACTAAACATGTAACAACTAGAAAATTCTACTATATATATATATATATATATATATTCCACATATTAAACTCTGATACCATGCCATAATATCCCGAACCCTAAATGGGTACCGGGCTGACCTGTTTATCACATATTTCTACCAGGCAGTGGAATCATACACATAATATCCCAGATACAATACCAAAGCACTATTGTTTTCATAATTACATAAGTTACTCTACAAAAATAATACTACAAAATGACCCCCATATGTATCAAAAATATCACTATACATAACCGATCCTAGCAACACTTACTTTAAATAATACTATCTATGCCTTGTCCTGGAGTGCTAAATTTGATCCCCTCGTGGTCCTGAAATGTTGAAATATTTATTGGAGTGAGACACCTCTCAGTAAGACTAAATAAATTATTGTCAATGTATGGCAGATGATTTTTACATATTTAAACATATTTATTAATTAAATTGTAATTGAAAAGCATCTGTATAACAATCGTAACTCACACCTATACATTTCAAGGTACATATTTTCTACTCAAACATACTTTAACGTAATAGATAATTATGTTTTCATAAAACTATATACATACATAAGATACCTCCTTTTTTTTCCCTTGATGGTTCAAGCATAACATCATGAATTAACCTCGCATGATCGGGTTGTGCAGCCCGAGGGCTAGATTTAACCATGGCTGGTCTACCAGGCTAAGTCAAACATAACATAACTACGCACAATTGCCTACCCAACCTGGTCTGCCCATCCTATGCTTCCCAACACTTCTTGAATCGGCACACAATGAGTATCCTATGCTTCTCGAAACTTCGAGGCTAATTGGCTTCGACACCAACACTTTCAAAAATAGTGTGGCAGCACTGTCAGCTACACACCCAACTTGGTCCACCCATTCTACTCTTCTCAACACTTCTCGGGTCGACACACAAAGGGATTGCATTGTCTGATCTTGCTAGCCAGCTACGGTACTGTGCTCTAAACACACCTAATTCATCAGGGTTCTGATATCATATAGTATAATTTATATAACATAACTGATAACGTAATCTCATTTCATAATCATCATTTCATAAGTCTGTATAAAGCATGTTTTCACTGTCATATCATATCTATCATATCATAATCGGTATAAAATTGTCACATCATAACTGTCTCAGTATAAAACCAGCATATTATATCATAACTCAGCTTAAAGTCATCATTTCATAACTTAGCATAAATCTGTCGCATCAAATTAATGCATAAAACTGTCATATCATATTTTCATCATATTCATAAAATTCTAAAATCAGTACAAAATCATATACATAACATTTCTAGTACTCAATATAAAATCATAATCTGTTGTATATCGTCATAAAATATTCTAATTGTATTCGTATAGTCATTTTTCATGTCACACAATTTGAGTAATAATTCTTAATATAATAATTACCAAGGAAAAATATAGGTTTTGCTGAAAAATAATATATAACCTTTTCTAGGGTTTTCTCAAACTCATAATACCAAGTTTTTCCCAAAAATCTAATTTAATCAAATCCTTGCAGTTTAACTTAATTCCAAAATATTCACAAAAATCTAATTTAATCTAATCCCTGTAGTTTAACTTAACTCCAAAATGTTCCTAAAAATCTAATTTAATCGAATCCCTGCAGTTTAACTTAATTCCAAAATATTCCTACAAATCTAATTTAATCGAATCCTTGCAGTTTAACTTAATTCCAAAATATTCCCAAAAATCTAATTTAATCAAACCCCTGCAGTTTAACTTAATTAAAAAAAATTTCCAAAAATTTAATTTAATCAAATACTACAATTTAATAAATAAACCATAATTTTCATACCCATAAAATTACTCAAAAAAACCATATACAATATTCCAGTAATTACATACCATGATTTAACCGAGTGAATTTCTAAAATAACTGACATAATTTATTCTCCTTACCTCGGCCCTGGAGTGGTGCCTAGGAAGCTCATACCTAAAATCTGCTCCGATTAACTTGCTAAGGATCAAAGCCGGGACCTCGTGGTGGTGTCTGATCATAGATTCGACTGAATATTGGGGAGAAATTGAAGAGAGAGAGTGAGGTGGACAGGGGAGGGAGAGTGGTGAGAATGGGGGTAGGGGCTCTCTGAAATCTCACATTGAAATCCCCTTTCAATTTTTCAACAGGAAGCTTCTTTAAGCTTCAGGTTTCTAAACTTTATTATATAACATTATATATATATATATATATATATATATATATCTTTATTCCAATTAGTTTCTTTTTTTTTAAATACTATTCATTTTATTTTTTTATTTAATTAATTAATTAAATATAATATTAATTTAAATAATTTTTTTCCCTTTTACACTTACACACATTATTTTTGGGGTCATTATATTCTCCCCTCCTTATAGAAATTTCGTCCTCAAAATTTGCTAATTATCACTTATTAACTAAGCACTTATCTAAACAATCATGCTTACCTGACTAGCATTGGTCCTCGTTGAATAACTATGGGTACCTCTAGTGTATTCCTCTTCTAATTCTCATGAGGTTTCCTCAACTGTATGATTCATTCAAAGTACCTTTACCAATGGAATTTTCTTAGTACGTAATTCTGGCTCTTTCCGATCTAGGATCTAAACCGGCACTTCATCATATGATAAAGTTTCTCCAAGCTCTAGTGCCTCATCCAAAATAGTTTTTTTTTTCTTTTAATTTTAGTATCGTTAGGTACACACAGTCTGGTACAAAATCTCAAAGCTCCATCATCTATGATACTAAAATTTGTGCCCAGCGCACTCTGCACATTATCCACAATCTTTACTAGCTCTGTATCTTTCATCTGAGCAGTCTTAATCCTCTTTGGTAAAGTGGGCTGAACTACTAGACTTGCAATGAATGCTTGATGGCTTTCATCTACTAGTTCCACACCAAGCCTTTTTAGATCCATCCTGATCTGGTGTTGGGTTACCATTGCTAATACTAAGGCATTCCCTAACTTCCAACTCAAGGCATCAGCTACCACATTAGCTTTCTCTGGCGATAACTAATGGTAGAATCACAATCTTTTATCAATTTCAGTCATCTCCTTTGCCTCATATTCAACTCCTTCTGTGTGAAGAAGTACTTCAAGTTTTTGTGATATGTGAATATCTCCCATCTTTCACCATATAAGTATTGCCTCCAAATTTTTAACGCAAAAACCATCGTAGCCAACTCCAAATCATGTGTAGGGTAGTTCTTCTCATACTCCTTGAGTTGCTGAAAAGCATAAGTCACAACCTTCCCCTATTGCATCAGAACGCATCCAATTCCTCTTAGAGATGCGTCACTGTAGATCACAAATCCACCATCTCCTGATACAATAGCCAAAACTGGTGTAGTGACGAGTTGTTACTTCAATTCCTGGAAGCTCTACTCACAATCGTCATCCCCCTCAAACTTTACATTCTTCCTCGTTAACCGTGTCAGAGGACCCCAATAGTTTTGAAAATCCTTCCATAAATCGGCAATAGTTCCCTGCCAAACCCAAGAAACTCCTGACTTCCTGAACATATCTCGGTTTCGCCCAATCAACTGCCGCCTCTATTTTTCTAGGGTCCGCTGAGACACCATCCCTGAATATCACATGTCCAAGGAATGCAATTTTCTCTAACCAGAATTCACATTTCTTGAATTTATCATAAAACTTCTTTTCCTTTAGCAAATGAAGTACCAACCTCAAACGATTTCTGTGCTCCTAAAAACTCCTCGAATAAACCAGAATATCATCTATGAATACTATCATAAACTGATCCAGGTATTCATGAAAAACCCTCTTCATCAGATCCATAAATATAGTAGGAGCATTCGTTAGTTTGATGGCATAACCAAGAACTCATAATGGCTATACTAGGTTCAAAAAGTAGTCGTTGGCACACCCTCTACCATGATTTTCACTTGATGGTACCCGGATCGAAGATCAATCTTAGAGAAAACTTGTGTTCCCTGGAGCTGGCCAAACAAATCATCAATATGGGGTAACGGGTACTTATTCTTAATCGTCACTTTATTTATCTCCATATAGTCGATACACATCCTCACTGACCCATCTTTCTTTTTCACAAAGAGTACTGGTACTCCCCAGGGTGACACACTAGGCCTGATAAATCCCCTGTTCAGCAATTCCTACAACTATTCTTTTAATTCTTTCAATTTAGTCAAAGTCATTATGTACAGAGCCTTAGAGATCAGCGCCATCCCTGAAGGTAGATTAATAGCAAATTCGACTTCACAATAGGCAGGCAACCCTGACAAATCCTTTGAAAACACATCAAAAAAATCCCTCACTATCGAGATATCATCCAAATTTAATTCCCTCTCTAGTGCTTCCTTCACACACACTAGGTACCCCTGGCATCCCTCCATAAGCAATCTCCTCGTCTAAATAACTAATAACATCTGTGGTGAGGAGTGCATGCACATCCCAAAGTATCGGTACAGCTGCTCCCTTGGAGGTCTGAAGACTACCTTTTTCTTATAGCAGTCAATACTAGTATAAATGGCAGCCAACCAGTCCATCCCCAAGATCACCTCAAACCCATGCATGTCGAGGACCACCAAATTAGCAGGCAGTGACCTTCCCTCAATACTATTGGAAAATCCCTAAGTATTCTCATACACACTACTATGGCTCCTATCGGTGTGGCCACTAATAAACCAACATCCATTGGCTGAGCTTCTATTCCACATAACTTAATAAACTCCCGGTATGAGAAAGTAGACCCGCGCCTAAGCAGTGTTTCTTTGCTGGCTATCTCAAGGTCCCTAGTAGTTTCCCCGAACTTGTCTAGGAGCAAATGTAACGCCCCGACCCTCTATGTGGGCCCGAAGTGCTACTAATCCATTTATTTACTTGATAATCCATATACTAATATCATGTACTCAGCGGAAAACATAAATATAATCTCCACAAATATAATACCAGAGTTTACTATTCCTATCCATAATCCAAATTAACTATTCACCGCCTTTAATAACATATATACATGTCTCCAAAACATAATCCCCAAGTACCAATATTCTCAACCATCCATATCTCAGACAACTTAAAACATAGAACATAAAACATAAATTTATACATCTCAAAATTAACATAAAAATATACCCTTTTTCTCTTTCTATTTCCCAAAAATGCTATAAAACCTTGAGCTCTCTAACCTTGATCTCGAGGAAATCCTAAAAAGATAAATTCATATTCCGGTGAGACACATCTCAGTAAGGAAAGAAACAATATATTAAAATAGCGTGTGGCTAACATGAGGTTTGTAAATAACATATTATACATCATTTGCAAATCATTAACATAATTTCTAAAATCATTTTCTGATCCTATTCAAACACATGCAAGGTATTTTACCCATAAGATTACTTAAGGATAGGGGTGATTACCCGCCTATACAAGTAGCACCTCTCTGCTCTGATACATTTGGCAACCCGAAGGTCACTACTAAAGCATATTAGGACACTCACCTTACTCAGTAAGACCTCTAGTGTTAGATTGATCTTGTACTCACACAGTTCAAACAATGGTTTACCAGCGAAGACCCCAAGGATAGGGAAATATACCCACCCATACAAGTAGATTCCCTCTGCCCTAGTGCATTATGTAGTCTACTACTACATCTGATACAACTAGTGCACTCGCCTTTCTCAGCAAGCCCTCGGGCGAAGAGTATGCCCCGCCCCAGTCATAACATGTTCTACGAGCATAGAAACTTCTAATATCATAATACATTATTATTTCTGTCATTATTCAACCTTTCACCTATGTTCATGTTCATAACTTTAACATTTCATTTCATTTCACTTTAAGTGACTCTTTCCCATTTTACATTGTTCACATTTCACACTTCATTTTCGTTTCATTCATTTCCATTTTCATTTCATTTCATTACATACCCAGCATCTTTCAGCTGTTTTTCCCAACTTCTTTCAGCTATTTTACTTAACATTTTTTAACTATTTTACCCAACATCTTTCAGCTGTTTTACCCAACATTTTTTAGCTATTTTACTCAATATTTTTCAGTTGTCATATACTTACATGGTTGCATTAACATACACAAGCAGCATGGTTCATATCATATTTCACTCTTAATGCTTTACTTTCTTAGCCTGCATCTCATACATTTAACATTTATTTGCACAGAATTTGCATTTACTCATGCCACATAATTTAGTAATAAAATTCATACATTACCTGTAAAATAAGCCAACCAACATTTAACGTTTATATACTGAAAATACCTTTCATTTCTTACATAATTATTGTGAAAATATTTTCCACTTTCACCAGTTCATTTTCGCATATACGTATTTAATAAACAATCCTAAACTCGAAAAAACATAATTTAAATGGTTGGCATTTTAAGCTCATACCGAAACATATACATGTATATATAACACAATTCATTTTCCATTAAATTCATAAAAATTCTGGTTTAATATATATTTTTCCCCTTACTTGATTTCCTGAACTACGCCAACAGGGACCCAAAAAAAATACCTGCGGCGCTCACTCGAGCCCTGAATTAAAAATCCTAATTCCATTAAATTAACTCTAAATAAAATATTATTTTAATATTTCCTAGACCCATAAATTTCAAATAAATAATTATACCCTCAAATATAACCAATTTACCTAATTTTTCAAATCCCACTCTCGCTTTGGAGTGGGGCCTAGAAAATCCCAATTGAAAATTTACTCATGCTAAAATGATGACGATAGCGACTAGGACCCTGTGGTGGTGCCCGATCGTCGATCTGGCTGAAGATTTAAGGAGAAATTAAGGATTTAGAGGAAATATACCTTTCCCTAAGAGTGGTGCCTACGCCACTGCCGCGATAAATACGCTCCAGTAGAGATGTCGGTGGCGGAGTTAGGAATCTAACGGTACCTTCCATTTTTTGATCGGCGCTCATTAAGCCGACGAAATCAAGGAGAGAGAGGAGGAGGACGAAGGAGTGTGACAAACTGAGAGAAGTAGAGTGGGGAGGCATCTATGTTTCAAAGAAATAGATTTCAATTGAAATCCGCCCAGGTAAGCTTCCTTTATTCATTTTTTTTCTTTTCTTTTTTCTTTTTTTTTCTTTACTTACTTTAACTTATATGATAATAATATTATATTATATATATACTTTAACCATTACATATATATATATATATATATCATATTATTTATTCAACAAATCAAATTTAACAATACTTAATTAATTAATTGATTAATAATAAATAATTTTAATTTAATTTAATTTAATTTTTTTATTATTCCTTTTATTTTTTTTATTGAATACATTAATTTAATAATGTTTAATTAATTATTTGATTGATAATTTTAATTAATTAATTTTTTTAAATTTTTTTCTAGGTTATTACATTATTCCCTCCTTAAAAGAATTTTGTCCTCGAAATTCGCTACCCGATCATTGTTCACATTCGCTTTTCAAAATTTATTAACTAACTATCTCACACAATCTAATACATATCACTATATAGATTTCCACATTATCCACAATGAAATAAAACTATCATTTATTTTAAACATAAACTTATACCTGCCTCCTTGGTAATTTCTGCCCCAGTCGGGATCAATGAGTACGCTCGTGGTCCACCTCTTTCTAGTAGTACTTGTTGGTTCCCCGATACCATAACATCTGAAGTCAACTAACCAACCTCATACCACACATTTTCATATACTCCAATTTAAATATCAAACACCCAAGTTAACCACAAACCGTTAAACCACAACACATAAATTATTCTTCTTCAAAGATTTTTCTCCTTAAATCTACCAACCTAACCATCGAGTTCAAATCTTAAGTTCTAATTTCTCTGCTCGAAAACATCACCGTCGATGGATTTACCATGATTTTCTGAAGCTAGCTACTTCTTCAGAAAAATACAAAAGACCATCAAGGGATTTCTGCCCCCAAGCTTATGAAACACAACTCAAAATTCCTATCGGTATCTTAACCTACCCATCCTTACCCTTATCACAACTCAATCCTATACTCTAGTATAAATCATCTCTAACCTAATACTCTAATATTTCCATAACCAGGCGATGTGAATTTAATCACATTTTCGGCTGGACATTGCTCTGATACCATCTGTAACGCCCCGACCCTTTACATGGGCCCGGAGCTACTAATCCATTTATTTACCTAATAATCCACATACTAATATCATGTACGCAGCGAAAAACATAAATATAATCTCCACAAATATAATACCAGAGTTTACTATTCCTATCCATAATCCAAATTAACTATTCACCACCTGTAATCACATATATACATGTCTCCAAAACATAATCCCCAAATGCCAGTATTTTCAACCATCCATATCTTAGAAAACTTAAAACATAGAACATAAAATATAAATTTATAAATCTCAAAATTAACATAAAAATATACTCTTTTCTTTTTCTATTTCCCGAAAATGCTATAAAACCTTAAGTTTTCTAAGCTTGATCTCGAGGAAATCCTGAAAAGATAAATTCATATTCTGGTGAGACACATCTCAGTGAGGGAAGAAACAATATATTAAAACAGCATATGGCTAACATGAGGTTTGCAAATAACATATTATACATCATTTGCAAATCATTAACATAATTTCTGAAATCATTTTCTGATCCTATTCAAATACATGCAAGGTATTTTACCCACAAAATTACTTAAGGATAGGGGAAATCTACCTACCCATACAAGTAGGTTCCCTCTGCTTTAGTGCGTTATGCAGCCTACTGCTACATCTGATACTACTAGCGTACTCACCTTTCTCAGCAAGCCCTCAGGCAAAGAGTATACCTCGCCCCAGTCGTAACATGTTCTACCAGCATAGATACTTCTAATATCATAATACATTATTCTTTCTATCCTTATTCAACCATTCACCTATGTTCATGTTTATAACTTTTACATTTCATTTCATTTCACTTTAAGTGACTCTTTCCCATTTTACATTGTTCACATTTCACACTTCATTTTCGTTTCATTCATTTCCATTTTCATTTCATTACATACCCAGCTTCTTTCAGCTGTTTTACCCAGCATCTTTCAATTTTTTTACCCAGCTTCTTTCAGCTATTTTACCCAGAATTTTTCAGCTATTTTACCCAACATCTTTCAACTGTTTTACCCAACATCTTTTAGTTGTTTTACCCAACATTTTTCAGCGGTTTTACCCAACATTTTTCTACTGTCATACATTTACATGGTTGCATTAACATACACAAGCAACATGGTTCATATCATATTTCATTCTTAATGCTTTACTTACTTAGCTTGCATCTCATACATTTAACATATATTTGCACAGAATTTACATTTACTCATGCCATATAATTTAGCAATAAAATTCATACATTGCCTGTAAAATAAGTCAACCAACATTTAACATTTATATACTGAAAATACCTTTCATTTCTTACATAATTATCTTGAAAATATTTTCCACTTTCATCAGTTCATTTTCGCATATACATATCTAATAAATAGCTCTAAACTCTAAAAAGCATAATTTAAATGGTTGGCATTTTAAACCCATACCGAAACATATACATGTATATATAACACAATTCATTTTCCATTAAATTCATAAAAATTCTGGTTTAATATATATTTTTTCCCTTACCTAATTTCTTGAACTACGCCAACAGGAACTCCGAAAAAAATACTTGCGGCACTCACCCAAGCCCTAAATCAAATATCCTAATTCCATTAAATTAACCCTAAATAAAATATTATTTTAATATTTCCTAGGCCCATAAACTTCAAATAAATAATTATAAATAATTATACCCTCAAATATAACCAATTTACCTAATTTTCCAAATCTCACTCTCACTTTGGAGTGGGGCCTAGAAAACCCCAATTGAAAATTTTCTCATGCTAAAATGACGACGATCGCGACTAGGACCCTGTGGTGGTGCCCGACCATCGATTTGGCTGAAGATCTAAGGAGAAATTAAAGATTTAGAGGAAATATACCTTTCTCCAGGAGTGGGTCCTACGCCGCTCCCATGATAAATCCGCTCCAGTAGAAATATCAGTGGCGGAGCTAAGAATCCAATGGTATCTTCTGTTTTACGATCGGCACTCGTTAGGTTGACAAAATCGATGAGAGAGAGGAGGAGGATGGAGGAGTGTGACGGACTAAGAGAAGCAGAGTGGGGAGGCATGTGTGTTTCAAAGAAATAGATTTCAATTGAAATCCGCCCAGGTAAGCTTCCTTTATTCATTTTTTTTCTTTTTTTTTTCTTTTTTTTTCTTTACTTACTTTAACTTATATGATAATAATATTATATATATACTTTAACCATTACATATATATATCATATTATTTATTCAACAAATCAAATTTAACAATACTTAATTAATTAATTGAATAATAATAAATAATTTTAATTTAATTTTAATTTTAATTTTTTTATTATTCCTTTTATTTGTTTATTTAATAAATTAATTTAATAATGTTAAATTAATTAATTGATTGATAATTTTAATTAATTAATTTTTTTTAATTTTTTTTATGGGTTATTACAGTAGGAGCATTACTCGGTGGCGCACAACAATCTCGCGCCATGTGCCCGTGCCGACCGCATCGATAGTAGGTAATTACCCTAACCCGGCACTCCTCTAAATGTCTCCTATAACACTGAGGGCAAGTAGGGGGTGATGGATTACCTTGAGGAACTTGGTGTCCTACTACCTGCCATTGGCCCATATTGTATTTCCTCCATTGCCATTGACTACTATTCGCCTGAAATCTAGGAGGCGTGGGCCTTTTCCTCTGACTCTATCCTCCTATACCCCTTTACCGACTGGTCTCTGCTACGGTTGCTTTATCCACCAGCTCTGAAAAATCCCGCACCTGCAAGATCGCCACCTGCTCATATATCTCCTATCTCAGGACTCTCTCAAATTTCTGCTCCTTTCTAAATTCATCTGGAATCATATATGAGGCATAACGAGACAGTTCCACGAACTTGGCAGCATACTGCTGCACTGTCAAATGCCCCTCAGTCTAGTTCAAGAATTCTTCCTCCTTCGCATCCCTGGTGGTGGCAAGGAAGTATTGCTAAAAAAAAAATCTCTTTAAAGCGGCCCCGGGTCAAAACTACAGGTTCTAGCCTTTGATCTTTTAATAATTTCACTAACCTCCACTAGTGCTTAGCCTCCCCAATCATCTTGAAAGTGGCGAATGAGACTTTTTGCTCCTCAATACAAGGAAGGACTACTAGTATTTCTTCAATTTCCTAGACCCAGTTTTCTGCAACAAACGGGTCGGCTCCCCCCGAGAAAACTAGGGGATTCATACGAGTGAATTGTTCTATGGTACATCCCTAGTGAGTTGGTGGGGGTTTCTATTCCCTTGAGTTTCTTGCTATCTCTTTCATAACCTGTTGGGCTATACTACGCAACACTATATCTAAATCACTGCCACCCATGCTGGAAGGCCCCGCGTCACTACTACCTACAGCATTTGCATTGTTATTTCCAGGGCCCATCCTGAAATTAAGACAAGATAGTCTTAGAATCCCAACATCTTAACACGATTAGTGTATTTATCTAACTAAGAAACCATAAAGTATCTTCATACAATCAACCAACTTACATCCATGATCCCCATTTAAGATTTAGTCTTACCATTCAGAAACAAGAATCGACGATAGTTTACCATAACTTTCCTGAAACCATCGTTTCTAGAAAATCACAAAAACAAACACGTAACTCCTGTCTCTAGGCTACGAGATGAAACCTCAAATTCCTCTTTATCCTCCAATGATGGCGTACTAAAATCTTGATCTACCTATTTCCTACCCTTATCAAGATTCATTCTTATACTCTGGTATTGTAATCCGCTGAAGTCTACAGAACCTAGCAACCTAGGCTCTGATACCACACTATAACGACATTCTACTATATATTTTGTTTTCCACATATTAAACTTTGATACATGCTATAATATCCCAAACCCTAAGTGGGTACCAGGCTAACCTGTTCATCACATATTTCTACCATGCAGAGGAATCATACACATAATATCTTAGATACAATATCATAGCACTACTATCCTCATAATTACATAAGTTAATCTCCAAAAATAATACTACAATATAACCCCCAGATGTATCAAAAATATCACTATATACATAACCGATCTCAACAGCACTTACTTTAAATAATACTATCTATGCCCTGTCCTGGAGTGCTAAATTTGATCCCCTCATGATCCTAAAATGTTGAAATATTTATTGGGGTAAGACACCTCTCAGTAAGACAGAATAAATTATTGTCAGTGTGTAGCCAATGAGTTTTATATATTTAAACATAGCTATTAATTAAACTGTAACTGAAAAGCATTTGTATAACAATCGTAACTCACACCTATATATTTCAAGGTACATATTTTCTACTCAAACAAAGTAATATATAATTCTGTTTTCATAAAACTACATATATACATAAGATACCTCATTTTCTTTCTCTTGATGGTTCTAGCATAACATCATGAATTAACCCTGCATAGTCGGGTTGTGCGGCCTGAGGGCTGGACTTAACCATGGCTGGCCTACTAGGCTAAGTCAAACATAACATAGCTATGCACAATTGCCCACCCAACCTAGTCTGCCCATCCTATGCTTCTCAAAACTTCTCGGGTCAACACACAGTGGGTTTCCTACGCTTCTTGACACTTCGAGGCTAATCGACTCCAACACCAACACTTTCTGAATAATATGGCAGCACTATTGGCTATGCACCCAACTTGGTCCACCCATCCTACTCTTCTCAACACTTCTCAGGTTGGCACACATAAGGATTACACTATCTGATCTTGCTAGCTAGTTATGGTACCGTGCTTTGAACATACCGAGTCCATCAGGGTTCTAATATCATATAGTACAATTTAAATAACATAACTGATAACATAATCTCATTTCATAATCATCATTTCATACGTCTATATAAAGCATGTTTTCACTGCCATATCATATCTATCATATCATAATCGGTATAAAATCGTCATATCATAACTATCTCAGTATAAAACCGGCATATTATATCATAACTTGGCTTAAAGCTGTCATTTCATAACTTAGCATAAATCTGTCATGTCAAATTACTGCATAAAACTGTCATATCATATTTTTATCACATTCATAAAATTCTAAAATCAGTTTAAAATCATTTACATAACATTTCCTGTACTTAATATAAAATCATAATCTGCTGTATATCGTCATAAAATATTCTAATTGTATTCGTATAATCATTTATCATGCCACACAATTTGAGTAATAATTCTTAATATAATAATTACCTAGGAAAATATAGGTTTTGCTCAAAATGATATATAATATTTTCAAGGGTTTTCTCAAACTCATAATACCAGTTTTTTCCAAAAAATCTAATTTAATCAAATTCCTGTAATTTAACTTAATTCCAAAATATTCCCAAAAATTTAATTTAATTTAACTTAATTCCAAAATATTCCCAAAAATCTAATTTTATTAAATCCCTACAGTTTAGCTTAATTGTAAAATATTCCCAAAAAATCTAATTTAATCAAATCCCTGCAGTTTAACTTAATTCCAAAATATTCCCAAAAATCTAATTTAATCAAATCCCTACAGTTTAACTTAATTCCAAAATAATCTCAAAAAACTAATTTAATCAAATACTACGATTAAATAAATAAACCATAATTTCCATACCAATAAAATTACTAAGAAAACCATATACTTCTAGTAATCACATACCATGATTTAACCTGGTGAATTTCTAAAATAACTGACATAATTTATTCCCTTTACCTTGGCCGTAGAGTGGTGCCTAGGAAGCCCAAACCTAAAATGTGTTACGATTAACTTGCTAAGGATCAAAGTCGATACCTTGTGGTGGTGTCTGATCGTTGATTCAGCTAAATATTAAGGAGAAATTGAAGAGAGAGAGTAGGGTGGGCGGAGGAGAGAGAGTGGCGAGAATGTGGGTAGGGGCTCTTTGAAATCTCACATTGAAATCCCCTTTCAATTTTTCAACAGGAAACTTCTTTAAGCTTCCTATTTCTAAACTTTATTATATAACATTATATATATATATATCTTTATTCCAATTAGTTTCTTTTTTTTAGTAATATTCATTTTATTTTTTATTTAATTAATTAATTTATTATAATATTAAATAAAATAAATATTTTTTACCCTTTCACACTTTCACACATATTTTTTTTCAGGTCATTACAAAACATTTCTAAAATTCCCACCGTATTCTAACAGTTACAATTTTTGGGAAGTCTATATATACTCCATTCCAAAATGTGATTAGCACTTTTGATTAGCAAAGAAACTCTCTCAAATTTTTTGTGCTATTCTTGCCATAACACTCACATACAAGCTTATATTTCACTCTCTTTCACACATTTGTTTACATATTCATTTAGAAAGAGAGCATAATACTCATCTTCTTCTTTTGCACAATGACTGCAACTTGAAGTTAGGTTGAGTATTCATTATTGTGAGCATTACATATTTATTTCAAAGCTTACACTCTCATTTATTCCTGCATTGTTGAAAATCGATTTTTAGAGAGTAAGCTTGAGTTCTTCCCATTGTATTTTATTCATAAATATTTCTTCGGAAAACTCTCTATTGCTTGTGAATCTTTACATTCTCATTACAAGATTCAAAGGCTTGCATTGTGCTTTTGATAAATACTTTTTGGCAATCTAAAACCCTAATATCTCCTTGACTTCATATTTGAATAACATCTTTTGAGATATTAGCTTAAGTTCTTAAAGATCTTTTGATAATATAATTAGTGAACATTTTATCTTGAATCTAATATCTTACTCTCTCTCTCTCTCTCTCTCTCTCTCTCTCTCTCTCTCACACACACACACACACACACTCACACATATATATATAAACACATATTTTGAGAGTTGACATATAATTTACAAAATCTCTATTAAGCTTAATCTTCCATCATTCTATAGTGTGTTGTGCTTATTAGTGTACATCATTAGCTTATTGTAGAAGCATTTTACTTGTACACAAAACTTTGATTATTTTTGCATTCTCGGTGTGTGGTCGGAAGAGGATTGCACTGTCTTGTAAAGTGCATTGGAGTGCCTCAGACCCGGTTAGGAGAGTTAGGAGCATCATCTTGTAAAGTGTGGTTGTAGGTTGTGGCTCAGCCCCGAAATTTGAGTTGGGGAGTCTCCGCCCTGTAAGGAGAGGTTGTAATCAGCGTTGCTCCGCTCGTTAAGTGAGCATTTAGTGAATCCTTATACTAGTGAGCTTGAGGTGGGGACGTAGGCACTGTTGGTCGAACCTTGATAAAAACCCTGTGTCACTCATTCCTTACACTTTTTACTTTCTTGCATTTCTTGCTCATTTTACCTGTTGATACTGCTGCTTGTATATTTGAGTATTAATTTGTGTTTGGTTGGGAAATTTTAAAACTATTGTACTTGTGCAAATTATTTAATTGCTTATATATATGCTAAATTAATACTTGTCTGGACAGACCCTAGGTTGTGATATACTATTGTAGAACATTTGACATAGAATTTTTATAATCTCCAATTCACCCCCCTCCCCCTCTTGGGATTACACCAAAAAATACATTTGGTATCAGAGTCTCGTTGCATGAACTTAAAAGTTTTTTTTGTAAGAAGATCGCAATAGCTCATACTGGTGTAACCCCTTTTGGAAAGGGATAGTCTTCCATACTTCCTCCTATTCTAGAAACAAAGGATGCGCATTTTTCTTCAAAACATTGATTGGAAGGTGTGGAGGGCTGTCTCCAAAAGAGATTTTGTCCCAATGAAAACTATAGAGGGTAAGATAAAACCTAAAACGAAAGATGAATATATTAATGATAATATAAAGGGAGTTAATGTAAATGCTACTGCAATGAATGCCATATACTGTGCTCTAGATGTTAATGAATTTAATAGGGTTATAGCATGTACATTTGCAAAAGAAATATGGGATAAACTAGAGGTTACATATGAAGGCGCTAGAGATGTTAAGGATAGTCGCATTGACAGATTAACTAGTGAATACAAGGCATTTAAGATGAACTCTAATGAATCCATACAAAGCACGTACACTCAGTTCACACATATCATCAACTCTCTGCATGCACTTGGTAAGACTTACCCAACATATGAAATGATTAGGAAAATACTTAGGGGTCTACCGCCAATCTAGGAGGCAAAAGTCATTGTCATAGTTGAGGGGAGAAACCTAAAAGCAATGATGCTGGATGAGCTTATTGGATCGCTCATCACATATGAAATGACATTAAATGAGAGGTTGAGCGAGCACAACAAAGCTAAGAAGGTGACTGCTCTAAAAGTATCTAATAGTAGCTCCAGTGGAGATAGTGAAGAGGAGTCAGAAGAGGATATGGCATTGCTAACCAAGCAGTTCAGTAGGCTCTTTAAGAAAAACTAGAAACCATCCAGAAAGTTCCGAAACTCAAAATATGAAAAAGAAGAGTCAAGCAAAAGAAATCAAAAATCATATCCTCTCATTTGTTACAATTGTAATGATACCGAACATATTAGACCAAATTGCCCACTACTGAAAAAGGAATTGAAAAAGAATAAGAGAGCAATGAAGGACGGCACGTCTTGGGATAAACGTTGTACCAGCAGCTCAGGCACAAAAACCAGCGACACTGAAGTTGCAAACCTATGTTTAATGGCACACAGTGACCATGAGGTACATTCTTCATGCTCTTTATCGTCTTATTATTCTAGTGATGTGTCTGATGTTGATAGCATTCCTACATATAAGGAACTGCAGCTTGAATATATTTGTGTTTATAAATTTCTTGATAAAATGACCAAGAAAAATAGTGACTTGAAAATCAAGTGCAAGAATTTGTCAAAACTTGTTGAAATGGGAAAAACATTTCATTCTACTTTACAGAAAGAAAACGATTTGAAAATTGCAGGTCTTGAAAGAAAATTGGAGGATAACTCCAAAATCATATACAAATTCACAGAGGGCTAAAATAACTTTGAAAAATTCCTTGGGCCCAGAGAAGTTCACTTGATAAAGAAGGCCTCGGTTTTAATGGAATAGAAAACAAGAGACGAAAAAATCTTTATCTAGGGTATTTTGTTCGTGAATCAAAATTGCATATCCCATCTAAAGACTCCTATAGGCATACAACGTGCTTCAAATGTAAAATAAAAGGTCATATACAATTTGACTGTTCATTTAAAAATTGAGATGTGAAGATTAAGAAAGTTTGGAGAGTCAAAGGTGAATCAAGCACTAACCCCTATAGACCCAAGAGAATTTGGGTACCAAAATTAGTTACTTGAAAACTTGTTGCAGGTTTTCTTGAGATCGTCCTCCACCAAGGACAAATGGTACATGGATAGCAGCTGCTCGTGACCCATGATAGGTGATAAGGCCAAGTTCTCTTCCATTACACCCAAAAATTAAGGATTTGTGACCTTCGGGGACAATGCAAAGGGCAAGAACATCGGAGTAGGTAAGATAGGTAATGAACCTTCTCTTGTTATAGATAATGCCTTACTTGTAGATGGTTTGAAGCATAATCTAGTGAGCATAAGTTAATTATGTGATAGGGGATATAGAGTGTCCTTTAAGCATGATAAATGTCTAGTAGAAAACATATCAAAAAATAAAGTGCTATTGACTGCTGAACGATATGAAAATGTGTATACTACTAACTTTGATCATTTAGCTTCTTAACATGCGAAATGTTTTTAATTATAAATGAGGCTAGTTGGCTTTGGCGTAGGAGACTAGGGCATGCTAGCATGGATTTATTGTCAAAACTAGTCAAAAATGAATTAGTCAAAGGCTTACCAAAGACACAATTTGTGAAAGATAAAACTTGTAATGCATGTCAATTGGGTAACAAACTAAATATAACTTTAAGTAAAAGAAAATCATTTTCATAACTAGGCCACTTCAAATGCTGCATCTAGATTTATTTGGTCCTAATCAGATTCAGAGTCTAAGAGGAAAATCATATGTCTTTGTAATTGTTGATGACTATTCTAGATTCACATGGGTATTATATCTAGAGCATAAAGATGAAGCATATGAAAATCTTGCTAGATTATTTAGAAAAATTCAAAATGATAAAGGGTATAAAATCTCACATATCAAGAATGATAGAGGAGGAGAATTTAAGAATAGAGATATGGAGGAATTTTGTGATTATCATGGTATATCTCATAATTTCTCTACACCTAGGACTCCACAACAGAACGGTGTAGTTGAAAGAAAGAATATGTCTCTATAAGAAATGGGTAGAACGATGCTCAATAAACATAAATTACATAAATATTTCCTAGCTGAAGTTGTTAACACTGCATGCGATGTTATAAATAGAGTTTTAATTAGGCCCACTCTTAACAAAACCCCATACGAATTGTGGAATGGTCATAGACCTAATATTTCCAACTTTCATGTTTTTGGTTGTAATGTTTTGTTCTAAAGGATAATGAGAACCTAGGAAAATTTGATTCTAAATCTGATGAGAGAATATTTCTAGGTTATGCACTAGATAGTAAAGCCTACAAGGTGTATAATAAGAGAACATTGATTGTGATAGAGTCCATCTATGTAGTGTTTGATGAGTCCAGTCCCTTCTCTAAAAATTCTAATAAGGATGATATTAAAGTAAGAAAGGGACTAGCAAAATTATTAATTGAAAATAACAAAGATGAGAGCATAGAAATTAAAGAACCACCTACTGAGGATAATCAAGTAGAGAGAGAGGTACATGACCTACCTAGAGAGTGGAAATTTACAAAGAACCACCCCAAAGATCAAATCATAGGTGAACCTTCACAAGGTGTAGCTACCTGATCATCCCTTTGAAACTTGTGTAGCCGCTTTGCATTCTTGTCTCAAAAGGAGCCAAAGAATGTGAATGAGGCAATTGAGGATGAGTCATGGGTGATGTCCATGCAAGAAGAGCTTAATCAATTTGAGAGGAACAAATTCTGGACATTAGTTCCTAATCCTGATGATCACACTGTTATTGGAACCAAATGCATCTACAGGAACAAAAAGGATGAAAATGGAATAGTGATTAGAAACAAAATAAGACTAGTAGCCTAACAGTATAACCAGGAGGAAGGTATAGATTAAGGAAACATATGCTCTTATGACTAGGATGGAAGTCATTCGTATGTTATAAGTGTATGCTGCTTTTAACAACTTCAAATTATATCAAATGAATGTTAAAAGCGCATTTTTAAATGGCTACATCAATGAGGAGGTTTATATGGAACAACCTCTAGGATTCGAAAACCATAAATTCCCCCATCATGTCTATCGTTTGTCTAAAACCTTGTATGGATTAAAGCAAGCACCCTAGGGCTTGGTATGAGAGGCTTAGTGGTTTTCTACTTTATAATGGATTTACTAAAGGAAAGATAGACACAACGCTTTTTATAAAGGCTAAAAATGATCATATGCTCCTAGTACAGATATATGTAGATGACATCATTTTTGGGGCTACAAATGATGAGTTATGTAATGAGTTTGCCAAATGCATGCAAAATGAGTTTGAAATAAGCATGATGGGTGAAGTTAACTTCTTTCTAAGACTTCAGATTAAATAGGCTAAAAATGGAACATTCATATGCCAATCAAAATGTGTTAGAGACTTGCTCAAGAAATTTAATATAGAGGATGGAAAAATTTTAGGAACACCTATGAGCTCCTCCACAAAGTTAGATAAAAATGAGCAGGGTATACCAGTAGATGTCAAGCTCTACTGTGGCATGATTGGTAGCCTATTGTACCTAACTGCTAGCAAGCCTAATATTATATTTAGTGTTTGTATGTGTAATAGATTTCAAGCTGAACATAAAGAGTTTCACTTGTTAGCACTTAAGAGGATACTTAGATACCTTTTTGGAACTATTGAACTAGGATTATGGTATCTTAAGCATACCTCTTTTTGAGATTGTTAGTTATTCAGATGTTGACTTTGTCGATTGTAAAGTAGATCAAAAGAGCACTAGCAACACTTGTCATTATTTAGGACAATCTTTGGTTTCTAGGTTCTCCAAGAAATAGAACTCAGTTGCACTGTCCATAGCTGAGGCTAAATACATAGCGGCTGGGAGTTATTATGCTCAAAACACTTTATATGAAGCAACAACTCACGGACTATGAATTGCACTATGACATGATTCCTTTAAAATGTGATAACACTAGTGCAATTAATATCTCAAAGAACCCCATATCATATTCACGAACTAAGCACATAGAAATTACACATCATTTTATTCGTGACCATGTGCAAAAAGGAGATGTGGCCTTTGAATTCGTGTGCACTAATGAACAATGGGCCAACATTTTCACAAAACCATTTTAGGAGGATAGGTATATCCAAATCAAACGTGAATTGGGCCTAATGCACAATAGAGAAGTTGCTTAGAGATGTGATGGAATGCATAAACTGAGGAGGAGCAACTTCACCATTAGAATACTACGGCTCTGAAAATTTAGCTTTCTCACATTCATTGATATTCATATACTTTATGTCTTGCTAGGAACACAATTGATATCCATTCTAAACTGCATGTTTATACTCTTTTATGGATATTGTATGTATGGTACTTATTGCATGGACTGCCTTGGACTATACTGAATTGCTTGCATGCTTGTATGGAATGCCATCTACAATGTTTTTGCAGAATCGTTAAATGCATGCTGATAAATATCTAAGGTATTACATGATCGTCTAGACTATACTGTTCTGTGCACAAAATGATTTTTTTAAAAACAATTTTCTCTCCATTTAAGGTTAATATAAATGCATATATGTTTTACCTTAGCCCTCTTTGCTGATTCCAAAAGGGGGAGAATTATTATAGCAAAATTAGTATCTAGACTTCAATGAGCTTCAATGTCAAATTTAAATGCATTCTTTTAAAAATGTCTTTTGTCATGAATATGCTTAAAATGAGCTTCAATGTTAAATTTAAATGCAATCTTTTAAAAATGTCTTTTGTCATGAATATGCTAAAACTATTATAGATTTTAATTTATTCATATTCTTAGGGGGAGCCTTTTAAGGTTGTACCCACTTTTGCTCTTGTATTTGTCATCATCAAAAAGGGAGAGATTGTTGATTTTATAAGTCCTATCTCATTTTGATTATGACAAATCCAAAGTATCTCACTTGTGCATCTAGTGCGTGAACATATTTCCTATTCGAAGGCACGTAAAGTCAAAGTGCGAACAAAGCCATGAGGAGTTAAAAATTCACTTCAAACCAGCATATGGCATGGCAATCAGGAGAGCAAAACGAGAATGAAAACATTTTCTATGTTGTATTGTGATTGCATTTAATTTTGGGTCTGTAATAATGCATTCATGTGTGATGGGATTGTCAGCTCAAAGAAAGACCATAGACTGACCTTAGGTCCCAAAACCTTTTAGAAAAATTTCCCAACTAAAATCAAATTACTCATACATATAGGGGTAAATTTTTAAAGACATATCTTAGGTTTTCACTTAGCTTAGTCGACTGACCCTTTCCAGTTCAAATTAGCTCAGTCGACCGACCTTACCTTGAGGGCAAATTTGTAATCTTATCTAGGCTTAGTCAACCAACCTGATTTATTCTCGAAATGACCAATCGACCGGCCATGAACTCTTAGCAAATTTTAATGCACAATCGACCGACCAAAATGAACTGAATTGAGCCTCAGTTGACCAAACTTTATGAGGCTTGGAAATCGCCTTCAGCTCAGCCAACCGACACTTTGCTCAACCGATCGAGCCACACTAAAAATTTAAAATTTACACGGGTTAGCCAGCCAGCACTTTGGTCACCCAACCGACCCTCTGTGAATGGCTTAAATTTTCGTATGGTCAGTCGAACAGCACCTTCGTCAGTTGACCGACCCTCTAAGGTTGCTAAATTTTTCCAGCGCTAAACATGATTATTTTTGTCACTAAACATTTCTAAAATTCCCACCGTGTCCCTAACGGTTACAATTTTTGGGAAGTCTATATAAACTCCATTCCAAAACGTGATTAGCACTTTTGATTAGCAAAGAAACTCTTTCAAATTTTTTGTGATATTCTTGCCATAACACTCACATACAAGCTCATATTTCACTCTCTTTCACACATTTGTTTACATATTCATTTAGAAAGAGAGCATAATACTCATCTTCTTCTTTTGCACATTGATTGCAACTTGCAGTTAGGTTGAGTATTCATTATCGTAAGCATTACATATTTATTTTAAAGCTTACACTCTCATTTATTCTTGCATTGTTGAAAATCAAATTTTAGAGAGTAAGCTTGAGTTCTTCCCATTGTATTTTTTTCATAAATATTTCTTGGAAAAACTCTCTATTGCTTGTAAATCTTTGCATTCTTGTTGCAAGATTTAAAGGTTTGCATTGTGCTTTTGATAAATACTTTTTGACATGCTAAAACCCTAATATCTCTTTTACTTCATATTTGAATAACATACTTTGAGATATTAGCTTAAGTTCTTAAAGATCTTTTGATAATATATTTAGTGAACATTTTATCTTGAATCAAAGATCTTACTCTCTCTCTCTCTCTCTCTCTCTCTCTCTACCTCCTCTCTCTCTCTCTCTCTCTCTCTCTCTCTCTCTCTCTCTCTCTCTCTCTCTCTCATACACACACACACACACATATATATATATATACATATTCTGAGAGTTGACATATAATCTACAAATCTCCGTTGAGCTTAATCTCCCATCATTCTAGAGTGTGTTGTGCTTATTAGTGTACGTCATTAGCTTATTGTAGAAGCATTTTCCTTGTACACAAAACTTTGATTATTGTTGTATTCCCAACGTGTGGTAGGAAGAGGATTGCACTGCCCTATAAAGTGCACCAGAGTGGCTCAGACCCGATTAGGAAAGCTAGGAGCACCGTCCTGTAAGGTGTGATTGTAGGTTGTGGCTCAGCCCCAAAATCTGAGCCAGGGAGTCTCTACCTTGTAATAAGAGGTTGTAATCGGCATCGCTTTGCCCATTAAGTGAGCATTTAGTGAATCCTCTTGCTAGTGAGCTTGAGATGGGGATGTAGGCACTATTGGCCGAACCTCGATAAAAACCCTATGTCACTCTTTCCTTACACTTTTTACTTTTCTGCATTTGCTTGCTCATTTTATGTGTTGATATTACTACTTGTATATTTGAGTATTAGTTTGTGTTTGATTGAGAAATTCTGAAAATATTGTACTTGTGCAAATTATTTAATTGCTTATATATCTGCTGAACTAATACTTGTCTAGACAAATCCTAGGTTGTGATATACTATTGTAGAATATTTGACCTAGAATTTTTAAAATCTCCAACTCACCCTCCCTCTTGGGATTCCACCAAAAATCACAGTGTCTAGATTGGCCCATGCTGGTAGCACCATATCGAGCTTTTGATTCAGGCTATCTCCATGATGGCTTTGTTGAGATTCGAAATATGACTGGATGGTGACCTCCTCCTCTTTGTATACCACACGGAACCCACCATGAAGTAATATCAGGCTATCTCATAATTTTTACAATGTAGTTATATGCCTAATATGCATGCAATGAATGTGAGATAAATCATTACTAAAATCATCCAAGCATAGCACAAATTAAACCTAGTCATGAAAAAGGATGAGGATCATGTCCCAATTCCAGGTGGATGACTTACTTGCGGTTTTTCAATGAGGCTTTATCTTAAGGGAGGGAGAACTATAGACAAGAAAGTGTGGTTCAAGATTTATCTCCTATTAACAACAAGCTCCCGGCATGTCCTCTAGCTTTGCCCAATGGGATTTGATAAAGTTCAAACTAAGCAGAGTGATTCGCGCGCCCCCAAAGACCTTGTCACATGAGGGCTAACTATTGATTTTTTGAGTCTGATCCCTATTTTGATATTGACAAAGCACTAGTTTCTTATGTGTGTATTTAGCATGTGAACAGGTTTATAATTCAAATCACACATAAGAGAAAAGGAAAAATGGAAGCCAGAACAGAACTTAAACCTATACATTTTGGCGTATTCCATGGAAGACAGAAGAGCAAATGAGAATGAAGACATTTGATTACTTCATTTTTTATTGCATTTCTAGTTTTGGTCTATAATAATGCATTTCATGCATGATATGATTGAATGCTCAGATAACCATAGACTAGCCTTAGGGCACCCAACACTTTCATGAAAAACCTTTTCCATAAAAGCTAAAATCATACAAAAAGGTTTAAATCATTTTGGGTCAAAAATAAGGCCAAAATTAATTTTTTCAAGGACCTCGGTTGACCATCCATTGAGTGTTATAAATGCCTCAGTCCACCGAGCCTTCATATATTACATAGCCTCGACCGGGCGACCTATTTCCCTCTTGAAATGGCCAACCGACCGGCCATTAATTATCGGTCAATTTTGTTCCTCGGCTGACTGGCATTAATGAACAAAATTAACTCAACCGACCGGCCCTGAAGCCCGGTAAACCAACCTTGAGCCTTAGCCGACTGAACCTAAGAATTTTTGGAATATCGCCCTGGCCAACCAACTGGATTCCTCAACAGCCGACCGACCCTCTTTGAAAATTCAAATTTTGACTTAGGTTAGCCAACCGAACCTCTTAGGTTGGTCAAATTTTTAGTGCTTAAACGTAATTATTTTTTAATTAAACAAATTCTAAAATGCCTAATAGATTCTAAACGGTAATATTTTTCCCAAGCTTTATAAATAGCCCCTCATAACTGATTCCCTAACTAATGCTTAGATAGAAAATCCTCCCAAATAAATTGTGCTTCATTTTACTCTCTTTTCATTATTCCTTTGAAAAATTCTTTTTGAAAGAGAGCATCTATTTAAGGCATTTATATTTTCATCATACACATTTACTCTCACTCATTCTTCCATTTAAAAAAAAAAACATTCTTGAAAGCAAATCTTGGTTCTCTCCACATATTTTGCCGATAAATATTTTTTGGAGAAACCTTTTCTTGCTTGCGAATCTTCACACATCTATTGCAAGATTTCAAAAGCTCATATTCTTCATTTGCAAAAATCCTTTTGAGCTTCAAACCCTGGTTTCCCTTGAACCATATTTTTGAACATCATCTTTAGGAAAAAAATTTAAAGGGTTTAAGATCTTTGAAAAACATATATTTTCATATTTCTTTTTTCATCAAAGATCTTATATATTTAGTTGGGCAAAAATCATTTGAAAGAAAAACCCCTTGTTCTCCTACATTTTTATTGAAATGTATTTTTGGAGAAATATTCATTAGGATTTAATCTTTGAAGTTTTTATTACATAGATCTTATTCAAAGATTGCAAAAATAGTTTTGAGAAAATAATCCCATACTCTGCTAAGCTTTTATATCATATCACACGAGAGTGCATTGAGCTTGAAGTTGTACACATCTGCTTATTTTGAGAAGCATTTCTATTGTACAAAAATTTATTATCTATTGTATTCCAGACATGGCCTGAAGAGGGAGACTCACCCTGTAAGGAGTCCCGGTTTGGCTCCAACTCGGTTAGGTGAGCTAGGAGGTGCACCATCTTGTAAAGTGTGTATGGCTTGGTTCCGCCCAGCAAGTGAACTGAGGTGTCTCCACCCTATAAAGAGAACTGGTTGTGGCTCCATCCTATAATTGAGCTTAGGTGACTCTGCTTCATAAGGAGTATTGGTTGTGGCTCAAGTCATTAATTATGCTGGGAAGTCTCGGTCCTATAAGGAGAGTGTAAGTGGCGTTGCTCTGCCCAATTAAAGTGAGCACCTAACGAGTCTAAGGTGCAATATACATTGAGATTGGAATTCATGACATAAAATAATGATGCAGAATATGAAGCTACTTTGGTAAGGTTTCAGCTTTCCACATCCCTCGAAGTAAGAAAGCTCCAGGTACTAAGTGATTCACAGTTGGTAGTGGAATAGGTGAAGGGCAATTTTGAAGCTCGAGATCAAAAGATAAAAAAATTTTGGCAAAAGTATTGGAGTATAAGAAAATATTCTCGGAGTTCAACATTAAGGATATTCCTAGAATGGAGAATACAAAAGTTGCACTCTCAAAATTAACCTCTGCCTCAAAGCCAGATCGGGAAACGGTGATCTACCTAGAATGGGTGGGGAAGCCAACCTATGAAGAGCCCATCATAGCAACAGTAGTAGAAGAAGAAGACTAGAAGGCTCCAATTACAAATTATCTCATAGACGAGTGGTTACCATATGATTGGAAAGAATCACTATGATTCAGAAGAAAAGTAACAAGATTTACATTGATAGATAGACAATTATGCCATCGATCCTCACACTTCCATACTTATGTTGTTTAGTAAATGGAGAATCAGATTACATCCAGAGGGACATCCACAAGGGGGTATATGGCAATCACCTAAGAGGAGTGGCATTGGCTCATAAGGCTCTGCAATAGGGTTATTATTGGCTGACCATGAGAACATATGCATTAGAATTGGCGAAGCGATGTGATAGGTGCCAAAGATGTGCTATAGTACCTCACATTCTAGCCAGTGTATTATCTTCCTTGACCAACCCATGTATTTTCATGCAATAAGGAGTCGATATACTGGGGCCTTTGCCCTAAGCTATTAGACTACAAAATTTCTTGATTGTTGCTATAGGCTACTCACAAAGTGGGTATAAGCAAAAGCACTATCTCAAATCACATGATGGAATACCACCAAATTTATCTGGACTTCTATTGTATGCAAATATGGGGTGCCTCGTACCATTTTGACGGATCATGGGAAATAGTTGGACAACCACCATCTCAAAGCCTCTTTCTGAGTTAGGTGTAAAATTGATGTTCCCATCAATGGCAGATATATAAAGCAATAGACAAGTGGAGAACATGAACCGCACAACCCTACATGGGTTAAAGACTCATTTAGAATTTTAACAGGATTAGTGCATGGAGGAGCTGCCCTTAATACTTTGGGCGTATCACACCACTTGAAGAATAGCCATTAAGGAGACTCTATTCTTGTTTGCCTTTGGGACAGAAGTGATAATCCCAGTGGAAGTTTGAGTTCCTTCATGGCAAAGGTAGTATTTTTATGAGGAAGGGAATGATGAAGGATTAAGAGCAGAGTTAGATTTAGTGGAAGAAAAAACGAGACGGAGCTCAAATCAAGATGGCGGCATACTAGTAGAAAGTGGCCAAGTATTACAATGCTCGAGTAAAATTTCGAGTGCTTGCACCAAAAGATTTGGTACTAAGGAAGGTTCTCATTAACCCCAAAAAGCTAGGGCCAAGCAAGCTCAAGCTTAACTGGGAAGGATCTTACCAAATTGCAACGGAGATTAAGCCAGGGATATACAAACTAAAGGATTTAGTAGGAAAGAAAATTCAAAACACATGGAACTCTGAAATTTTGAACAAATTTTATCAATGATTGTACATTTTATTCAATGAAAAATAAAAGCCCATTATATAGATGCTATCACTTGGTAGTTAAAAAAAATTCTATAGTTATTCAAAAGTCTTGCTCCTAAAAGCTGCCCTCATCTCCTGCCTCATCTTCTTCATCTTCTTACCCCTTAGGGCTCACGTTGTCATATCTAGAAAAACTAATACTAGAGACATCAATACTGGGATACTTCATTTTAAATTGCTCCCAACATCTCTAGAATCCCCCTTGGTAGGATTTAATTTCAAAATTCCTTTCTTCTGTCTGATGCTTCTTGAAATTTGGATATTCTATGATAGCAAAGTTGATAGAAGCTGGGAGCTCAACATCATGAATTAGGGAATTCTCCTCTTGAAGAGCCTTCTCCCGATAAAAACAAGCGTTGAGTTGCATCTCTAAGTCCACCACCTGCTTTCTAGATCCCAAAGTTACATTTTCACTAACCTTGTCCGCCAAGGTCATATTGACTATCGCAAGTTAAAAGCAAAGGTGTATATATATATAAGCAAGGCATATGTACAACACATACATATATACACATGACATGCCCAATAAGTAGCATGGTGGGCAGAAAAGCATAGAGCCTTGAGGAGCATCATCTTTAGCTTACAAGAATCTTCTAGACAATGGCGTGTCGGAAAGCTATGTTGGAAATAACCAAATCATGCAAGGCTAACCTGTAGAAACCCAAGCCTAAAAAATAAGGAAATGAATAAAGAAAAAGAAGAAAAGAAAATTTTAAAAGGGCAAACAATAGGGCTTATTGATGAATCCCCTGCTTTCGTTGACGAATGTCCTTCTACAGTTCGTCGACGAAATTCAGGCATCATCAACAAAGCGATACCGAGAGAAAATTCAAGCATACGGTTCACCGATGAACCACTTCTTTCATCGACAAACGTCCTTCTACATTTCGTCAACGAAGGCTCCATTTCGTCAACGAATTGTGCCGGGTCAAAGAATTATAAATAGATTTTTTAGTTGCTTCTTTATTAAGAAACTTATTTTTTTCTCTCTCTCTAACCCACGAACTCCCACGCCTTCTCTCTACGATTTCTCGTTGCTCGTCACCTGATTCATCGATCGGAAGTTACCATGAGGATCTAAGGGCAATTCATTACAACTCTAGCGGAGCAGATTTTTTAACCAGGCTTCCTAAGCACCACTCCAAAACCAGGGTAAGTAGGGTATTTTAGGGTTTTATTGTTGATTTGGAGTATATGGGGCCTAGGAAATGCTAAATGAGAAATATTTTGTGGGTTAAGTTGATTAATTTGGGGAAAATGTAATTTCATGGTTTTGATCTTCGAACGCTGCAGGGCATGGATTTAGTTTTTCTAGTAAGTCATGTAAAGGGATTATATTATGTCAGTTAATTTTGGAATATGGATCGATTAAATTGCAATATGTGATATTCTGAACGAATCAGGTATATGAAAAGGATGGTTTTGACTGTTATATGTTTTGGGGAAAATTTATGTGATTGTTTTGAAATCTCCTATTTTCTATAAAATAAATAGTTTAAGTTAAATAAAACTCTAGAGATGCTCAGACCCTATTTTCAGCAACTTATATTTTTCCCTATTAGTTTATTTTATTTATGATCTATTAGATAAAAATTATGTGGCATGAGAATAGTTTTTAAATGGTATATACGAGTAGAATTTTTTTACTAATAATACACAATATGATATGACGACCGGGGGCCGAGATTTGATATGACGACCGAGGGCCAAGATTTGATATGAAGGTCAGGGGCCGAGATTTAATATGATGGTCGAGGGCCGAGAGTTAATAAATGATAGGTTTTATATGAAATGAGAATAAAGTAGTTTTTATTATGTAAATTGTCATCTATGATTCTAGAGCCCTATGGATATCAAATATGATGTTATGAGTACGGTACCGTAGCTATATGTTGGCAGGGAGTGCAATCATACTGGGATGATAATGTGATGATAGATAGACGATTTGGTGACCTAAGCCATAGTAATACTTCGAGGTTTATGTTTGGGGTCCCCATCCAAGGCAGTTCCGGATGATCATAGGTAGGCAGAATCGTACTTACTACCTTTACTGACTCAGCTATGGTCGGCCGCCATATGTTGAGTCCAGCCTTCGGGCTGCACAACCCGTCATGGGGGGAAGCATGTCATATGAGTATGTGATAGCATGACGATGCTAATACAGCAATCTAAGTTATATCTTTTATGCATATATGGGCAAATTTACTATAAAAGAGCTATATTGAGTCGACGGTTTATTATTCAAAAATTATGTATTTTCGGACATAGAGTGTAGTACATTTTAAATGTCATTTCATATTCAATTAAATAATGGAAGTTTTATATTCACACGAAAACTCATGCTAGCCACACATTGATAGTAATATAATCCATCTTACTGAGAAGTGTCTCACCCCATCATACAAATTATTTTTCAGGTCCTCCAGGGAACTATACCTAGCTTAGCTTGGGGCTGGGATTAGACTTCTAGAAGTGGTTATCAGAACTGCTGAGATGCCATATGTCTTATTTTGTTATTTTGGGATTGTATTATGTAGAAAAACAGTGGTATGTAGGTATTTGGGAACAAATAGAACTCTGGTAAAGTGTTTGGATATTTTAGAAATCTTCCGCTATATGGTTTAATTTCAGTAATGGCAGATGCACCCAAGATTCCCTAGTTAGGGAGGGTTGCATATATATGCTACAGTTGGTATCAGAGAGTAGTTATGTATTATACTAGCACTTCGGGACCACGTGGCAGGTCGGTGCGTTTTTGAGACTAGGTTGGATGATTTTACCAGAGTATAGCTTCAAGTGGGACAAGGATAGGAATGGGTAGAATAGGAATTTTGAGTTTTGCTTCATAATCCTCGAGACAGAAATTCCTGGACGAACTTTTGTGTTTTTCTGGATCAATCGACAGGTTCAAAAAACCACAGCAATCCATTGATGGTTTTCTTTCCTAGAGAAAGGGCAAGAACTTGAAAACTAGAATGGGAATATGAAATTGGCAGAGTATGTCATGAATTGGGGGAAAAGAGTTAGGCCGGTATTCAAAATTTACTGAAAGTAAATATTTTAGTGTTATAATTACACCAGTCATGGTAGGATATTAGGAGTCATGGTAGGATATTAGGATTCTAAATTCATTTTGGTTATGTATATAATATGGTTCCCAGGGACAGTAGCGCTGTCACCGGAGGTGGTAGGAGTGAGGGAACTGCCCATGAGGGTGGCAATGATACTACAATGGCACTTTGAAACTTCGCCCAACAGTTTATAGCCAAGGTTATGCAGAGTTCTCAGGGGCATGATCGTCCCACTACTGAGCTAGGAGATTCTATCGAAAATTTCACTTGCTTGAAGCCTCCTACCTTCACTGGAAGTAACAACTCGATTCTTGCAAATAATTGGATTAGGGAGATCCAGAAGATCTTGGCCATACAGTGAAGCACCGACGAGCAGAAGGTGTTATATGCTACGTTTAAACTTACTGGAGAGGCCGAAAGATTAGGGGAAGCAGTATAGCTTTTAGAGGAGTAGAGATTGGTACCGGTTGAGATGACATGGAGCCATTTCATAGAAGTGTTCTTTGATCAGTATTTTCCAACCTCTGTCAAGAAAGCAAAGGCAGAGGAGTTCCTGAACCTGACTCAAGGACAGCTAACTATTCAGCAGTACGCCACCCAATTTGTGGAATTGTGACGCTTTGCTCCTTACATGATACCCGATGAGTCCACAAAGGCTTGGAAGTTCTAGATGAGCTTGAAGTAGGAGATTAAAAAGCAGGTGGTTGTGTTAAAGGTGCAGGAGTTTTCTACACTAGTAGACAAAGCCACTGTGGCAAAGGCAAGTAGAGGCTCAAATTCCGAAGAATAGGTCGATACCTTCTAGTTCTCATATGGGTGCCAGGCAGGGCCCTTGGAGGAGGTACGGTAACGGCAAAGGCCAACAAGAGGATATGGGTGTTATGGCATTTCAGGGTACCTTATCAGACCCTATTTGCTCTATATGTGGCAAGAGGCATTCGGGAAAGTGCAGGGCAGGATCAGGTGGTTGCTTTCGGTGTGGTAGGTTCGGACATTTGGTGCAAGATTATCGAGCGGCGTGGAACAACGCACCTCCATAGCAACCATATTAGGGAGGTAATCAAGCACCATGCGGAAACTATCTAAGGGGTATGACATAGGCGCAAGTGTATTACTTAACTCCTGGCAACACTAAGAACGTTGGTGACGTGGCGACATGTACAATTTCCATTTTGTCAAAGGAAGCCATTGTATTCTTTGACTCAGGTGCGACGCATTCTTTTATTTGTCGAGGTTTCGTTAAATTGTGCATGGTAGAAACACAACTGTTAGATGCCGAGTTAGAAGTGGTCACACCGACAGGGTCAATGGTAATGTGTAGTAAAGTGATCTGTGATTGCCTAGTAGAAGAATGATACCTACTAACTTGATTATCTTCGATATGCATGGCTTTGATCTTATTCTGGGGATGGATTGGTTAGCAGCCAGCTATGCAAGTATTGACTGCCACATGAAGGAGGTAGTGTTCCAACCTCTGGAGGAACTGGATTTTATATTTGTCGAGTAGTGTGTGCACTCTGCATCATCGATCCTTTCAGCTATTCAGATGAGGAAGCTACTCCTAGAGGGATTTCAGGGGTATTTAGCATTCATAAAAGAAGTACCGAGAGAAGAACTTAAATAGGAGGACATTCCTATGGTAAGGGAGTTCTTCGACATTTTCCCAAAAGATTTACTGAGATTGCCTCTTGATCGGCAGGTGAAGTTTTCCATGGATTTGCTTCCAGGGAGAGTATCTATTTTTAAGGCTCCATACATAATAGCTCTAGCAGAATTAAAGGAGTTAAAGGAGCAACTACAAAAACTTATCAACAAAGGGCTTATCAGACCAAGTGTATCACCCTAGGGAGCACCGGTGTTATGTGTAAAAACGAAGGATGGGTCGATGAGAATGTGCATCAACTACAGAGAGATTAATCAAGTTAAAGTAAAGAATAAATACATGTTACCCCAAATTAACGATATGTTTGACCAGTTACAGGGCACACAATCTTCTCCAAGATCGATCTATGATCCGAGTATCACCAGATGAGAGTTAAATTAGAGGATGTACCAAAGATGGCATTCCATACCAGGTATGTCCACTACAAATTTCTGATTATGCCATTCAGATTAACCAATGCTCTTGTGGTATTCATGGACCTAATGAACAAGGTGTTCCACGAGTACTTAGATCAGTTAGTGGTGGTATTCATCGATGATATCTTTATTTATTCGAGGAATCCTGAGGAGCATGCAATTCATTTGAGGTTAGTACTCCAAGTACTTAAAGAAAAGAAGTTGTTTGCGAAGTTCAAGAAATGCAAAATTTGGTTAGAGCAAGTGGCATTTCGGGGACATGTAGTGTCCAGGGAAGGTGTTTTAGTGGACCCGAGCAAAATAGAATTTGTAGTGGATTGGGCGAAACTGAAAAATGTGCATGAGGTTAGAAGTTTCTTGGGTCTAGCAGGATATTACCGTCAGTCCATAGCAGGTTTTTCTAAACTTTCAGGTCCGCTGACATGGCTCGCAAGGAAGAACATGAAGTTCAAGTGGAATGATGAGTGTGAGCAGAGTTTTCAGGAACTGAAGCAATGTCTAGTTACTGCTCTAGTATTGACCATTCTATTAGAAGAGGGTGGAATTGTGATCTACAGTAACGCATCTAAGAAAGGACTCAGGTGTGTTTTAATGCAGTAGGGAAAAGTTATCACATACGCTTCTCGTCAACTCAAGGAATACGAGAAGAATTATCTTACGCATGACATGGAATTGGCAGTAGTAATCTATGCATTGAAAATCTGAAGGCACTACATGTACGGTGAAAGGAGCGAGATCTTTACTAATCACAAGAGTCTTAGTACTTTTTCACTCAGAAAGAGTTAAACATGAGGCAGCGAAGATGACTGGAGTTAATAAAGGACTACGACTATATCATTAGTTACCATCCAAGAAAAGTTAATGTGGTAGCTGATGCTTTGAGTCAGAGGTTACTGGCTGCGTCACTCTCAACAATTGAAGTTTAGCATAAGATCAAGATGGACCTGGAAAGGTTTGGTGTGGAGTTAGTGGAAGGAAATCACCAGGCATTCATTACTAGCTTGGTAGTGTAACCGAACTTACGGGAAAGGATTAGAACAGCTCAAATGAAAATGCAAAGCTGGCAGAGATCGTAATGAGAATACATGATAGGTTGAATGCAGATTTCAATGTCTCGGATAATGGGGTGTTGAGATTTCACACCAGGATATGCGTACCGAATGATGCTAAGATTAAAAAAAGCATCTTGGAAGAGGCACATCGCTCTTTATATACAGTGCATCCAGGGAGCACAAAGATGTACAGAGATTTGCGAGAATCTTTCTGGTGGTCTAACATGAAAAGAGAGATCATCCGTTTTGCGGAGCAGTGCCTGACATATCAGCAGGTGAAGACTGAGCACCAGAGGCCAGCAGGACCATTGCAACCACTTCTCATTCTAAGTGGAAATGGGAGTACATTTCCATGGACTTTGTCACAAGATTGTCATCAGCACTTTAGAGATAGAACGCTATCTAGGTAGTTGTGGACAGGCTGATGAAGACTACTTATTTTATTCTAGTTAAAATTAGTTATTCTATGAATAGGTTGGGAGAGCTCTATGTGCAGGAGATAGTCATATTGCATAGGGTGCCTGTGTCCATCATTTCAAGTAGGGACCTGCGGTTTACTTCCTAGTTTTGGAAGAGTCTATAGGAAGCTTTGGGAACTCAACTCACTTTTAGTGCTGCTTTTCACTCGCAGACCGATGGTCAGTCAGAGAGGACCATTCAAATTCTAGAAAATATGCTGCGGTCGTGTGTACTAGATTTCGGGGGTAGTTGAATTAATTAAGTTTGCATACAATAACAGTTATCAGGCCAGTATCAAAATAGCACCGTATGAGGTACTGTATGATTGCAGATGCCGATCTCCGTTGTATTGGGATGAGGTCAGTGAGCAACAGATTTTAGGGTCGAAGCTTGTTCAGGAGACCTCTGAGAAAGTTTAGTTTATCAAGGAAAGAATAAAGACAGCACAGAGTCGGCAGAAGAGCTATGCGAATACACGCGAACTGGAGTTCGAGGTGGGTGATGCCATATTTTTTAGGATTGCTCCGATGAAAGGGGTAATTAGATTTGGGAAAAAAGGGAAGCTAAACCCTAGATACATCAGGTCATTTGAGATTCTGGAGAGAGTTGGTCCGGTGGCGTATAGAATAGCATTACCCCCAACACTGTCTAGGATTCACGACGTGTTCCACGTGTCGATGCTAAGGAAGTACTTTTTGGAACCTTTGCATGTGATCAGTTAGGAGTCTTTGGAGCTCGGGGACACTCTGGCATATGAAGATATACCAGTTCATATTCTAGACTATAAGGAACAGGAACTACGTGCCAAAAGGATTCCTCTTATAAAAGTACTTTGGCATAATCATGCAGTATAGGAAGCATCATGGGAATCAGAGACCGAAATACGTCAGAAGTATCCACAGCTATTTGGAGAGGCTTAGAACTAAACAGGTAAGTGTTAGTTTTGTATCTAGATTTTTTAGAGTAGGTCTGTTTAGCTTTACTGTTTGTTCATGGTTGGTCTTCAGGAAAGTTTTGTGTAGATATTGTAATCTCCCGAGACAGTATGTGTAACCATGGTATTCCTCCGCCATAAGTGATGGTAGTTAATAAATTTAGGACAGGGCTACTATGTGGGTGGCCGCCGGCTCTTCCTAGAGTCGGATCAGCAGATCAGCGATAATTCAAGTGATGTAATGGAAACCAATTAGAAAATTTCGAGGATGAAATTTTTATAAGGGGGTGAGATTGTAGAAACCCAAACCCCAAAAATAAGGAAATAAATAAACAAAAAAAAAGAAAGGAAAAATTTAAAAGGGCAAACAGCAGGGCTCATCAACGAATCCGCTGCTTTCGTCAACGAATGTCCTTCTGCAATTCATCGACGAAATTCAGGCATCATCGATGAAGAGATACTGAGAGGAAATTCAAGCATACAGTTCATCGACAAACCCCTTCTTTCATTGACGAACGTCCTTCTATGGTTCATCGATGAAGGCTCAATTTCGTCGACGAATTGTGTCAGGTCAAAGGGTTATAAATAGATTTTTTTTAGTTGCTTCTTAACTAAGAAGCTTATTTCTCTCTCTCTCTCTCTCTCTCTCTCTCTCTCTCTCTCTCTAATCCACGAACTCCCACGCCTTTCCTCTACGATCTCTCGTCGTTCGTCACCTGATTCGACGATCAGAAGTTACCACGAGGATCTAGGGGCAATTATTTACAAATCTAGAGGAGCGGATTTTTGAGCTAGGCTTTCCTAGGCACCACTCCAAAACTAGGGTAAGTAGGGTATTTTAGGGTTTTATTGTTGATTTGGAGTATATGAGGCCCAGGGAATGCTAAATGAGAAATATTCTGTGGGTTGAGTTGATTAATTTGGGAAAAATGTAATTTCAGGGTTTAGATCTTCGAATGTCACAGGGCGTGGATTTAGGGTTTTCAATAAGTCAAGTAAGGGGATTATATTATGTCAGTTAATTTTGGATTATGGACCGACTAAATTGCAATGTGTGATTTTCTGAACAAATCGGGTATATGAAAAGGATGGTTTTGACTATCATATGTTTTGGGGAAAATTTTCGTGATTGGTTTGAAATCTCCTATTTTCTATAAAATAAATAGTTTAAGTTAAATAAATTTTTAGAGATGCTCAAACCCTATTTTCAGAAACTTATGTTCTTCCCCATCAGTTTATTTTATTTATGATCTATCAGATAAAAATTGTGTGGCATGGGAACAGTTTTTAAATGGTATATATAAGTAGAATGTTTTTAATGATAATACATAGTATGATATGATGGTCGAGGGCTGAGATTTGATATGACGGTCGGGGGCCAAGATTTAATATAACAGACGGGGGTTGAGATTTACTATGATGGTCGGGGGCCGAGAGTTAATAAATGATGGGTTTTATATGAAATGAGAATAAAGTAGTTATTATTATGTAAATTGTCATATATGATTCTAGAGCCCTGTGGATATGAAATGTGATGTTATGAGCATAGTACCATAACTATATGTTGGCAGGGAGTGCAATCACACTAGGATGATAGTGTGATGATGGATAGATGATTTGGTGACCTAGGCCACAGTACTACTTTGAGGTTTTTATCGCCGGGGGAGGGGGGGGATCCGAGGCAGTTCCGGATGACCATAGGTAGGCACAATCGTACTTACTACCTTTACTAACTTAGTTATGGTCGACCGGCAATATGTTGAGTCCTGCCTTTGGGCCGCACAATTCGTCATAGGGGGAAGCATGTCGTATGAGTTTATAATAGCATGACGACACTAATACAACAATCCAGGTTGTATCTTTTATGCATATATGGGAAAATTTACTATAAAAGGGTTATATTGAGCCGATAGTTTATTATTCAAAAATTATGTATTTTCAAATATACAGTGTAGTATAGTTTAAATGTCATTTCATATTCAATTAAATAATGGAAGTTTTATATTCACAAGAGAACTCATGTTTGCCACACACTAATAGTAATATAATCCGTCTTACTGAGAAGTTTCTTACCCCATCATACAAATTATTGTTCAGGTCCTCCAGGAAACCGTACCTAGCTTACCTCAGGGCTAGGATTAGACTTCTGGGAGTGGTTATTAGAACTGGTGAGATACCAAATGACTTATTTTGTTATTTTGGGATTGTATTATGTAGACAGATAGTGGTATGTATGTATTTGGGAACAGATAGAACTTTGGTAAAGTGTTTGGATGTTTTAGAAATATTTCGTTGTATGGTTTAATTTCAATAATAGCAGTTACACCCGGGATTCCCTAGGTAGGGCGGGTTGCATATATATATATATATAGATATATATGCTACAGTTGGTTTGAGAGAGTAATTATGTATTGTACTATCACTCCGGGCCCACATGGCGGGTCAGGCCGCTACACAACCCTTCGAACATAGCAGCAAAGGGTGGGGGTAGGGGAGCCTCCTGAACCTTGGAAGTATCATGCACCTAGGATGATTCTCCCTGGGAAGGCTTATTTTTAGAGCCACTCTTCCTTTTCTTCTTTGTAGTCATCTACTCAAATTCAACCCAATTCATACCTTTAAAAAAAGTGTCTTAAATATGTTAATGTGTAATACCCCAATTTGTCAAATTAATATGCAAAGACTAGAGGGAACTAGACTTAGTCTGCAATACACAAGAATTTGTTCCATCATTAGTTCAATACAAGGAGTAATTTCTTGGCGAGCCCCATGGTGGATCATCCCTGATGATAGCCTGTTCCACTGGTACAAATTGGGGAGCAAGAAGGTTGGCGAGCTGTGTAGGTTGGCGGATAGAACGTTAAAATGGAAGAGCAAAGTATAAGAAAATCAAAGCATAAGAAAGAATGAGGGGGAATATCACCATCAAGAGGTGTTTACCATATATGAGGGGGAATATCACCATCAAGAGGTGTTGACCATATCTGAGGCCCATAAAATTCAGCTCCCAGAAGCCAAAAAAAAAAAAACTTGGACTTCTACTAACGAATAGAAGAAGTGCCAGCAAAAAATAATTTGCAGTCATGAAGGAAATTGAAATAAAAAACCTCCTTCTCAAAAGAATGTTTCCTCATTTTATAACATGATTGAAAAAACTTGAATGTTGGTTGGTAACCCCTACAGATAAGTAAAGCAGCAAAACACATTAGGGTATGGAAAGAATTGGGAGCCAGTTAGCTTGAAGATATAAAATCGAAGAATATCATATATGAAAGGGTACAAGGGCAACCTGAGTCCAATCGCAAAGTAATCGACATAAAAGCAAATCTCCTTGTTGAAGAGTCAATTTAGAACTAGAGGGTAGCCAGAGGTGAATGGTGCTTGGAACAAAATATAGGGTATGTAGACAACAAGATCATATGGAATCAAAGAAGATCTAGCATTCCTCACACTAATTGTTATTGAAGATTGAGCCTCAGAGGTTTCCATTACAAAAAACAATAGGCTGCTATAGGGGCGAGCATAATTCGGTGAAAACCGAATTAACCGGATTAACCGGCCGAAATTGGCCGGTTCGGTTCGAGTAAAAAATCCGGTTTAGTCGGTTTGGTTAAAATTATACAAACTTTCGGTTAATCAAATTCGGTTTGGTTAACGGTTAAAAAAATATCGGTTAACCAATTAACCGAATTACTAATAGTTTACATTTTTAATATAATTTATAATAGGGTGGTCCGTGGTCGGGCAAGGCAGCGAACTGAGTGAAGTGTGACTGTGTGAACACTAAACAGCTGCAACAGCAGTCGGGCGACTCGGGGCCTCGGGCTTGGCCGCTGCCCGCTTAGGGCTTGGGGCTGGGGGGAAAAAAGGCTTCGTTCACAACTTCACACTTCACACTCACAGACTCATAGTGGGGAATCTGGGGATTGCCGAATTAGGGATTAGAGTTAGGGTTTCTCAGTTTCTCAGTTTCTCTGCGCTCTGCACCTCTACCGAGTGCCGATCTGCCCCGCACGGCGCACGCCCACAGGCCGCAGCTCTCCTGCCTCTCCATCGGACTAGTGGACCACCTCTCGGAGTTGGCAAATCCCCTCTAGCCTCTTCGAGTCTTTGGCAGCTCGGCTCTCCAAACTCCAGAGTCCAGCCTCTTGTCTCGGTCCTCAGCGTCTCAGACTCTCAGCCACCAGCTCGTCGTGCAAACCCGGACCCCAGTAACTCTTCCTCTCCTCCTCCTCCTCCTCCTCCTCCTCCTCCTCCTCCTCCTCTTCTTCTTCTTCTTCTTCTTCTTCTTCTTCTTCTTCTTCTTCTTCTTCCACTTTTGTTATTATATTTATGTGCGTTTTTTGGGTTTGCATTTATCGACATTTTTGCTACTTCATTTTTAATTTCTGGTAGAAATTATTAGAAGGTTGAGAATGAAAAATATGATTTGTCTTTGAAGTTGATTTTGCATTTAGGATGAGTATTTCAGTTTCAGTGTAAATAGTTACAACCTTCAGATTATTCAACAAATTTGGTTTTGTGTGTATTAACGAATTCAGCTTCAAAATATTATGGATGCTCCCAAACACCACCTTAGAGCCATGAAAATTAGGTGAAATCTGGAGAAAATTTATCCTAGTTCTTGGTTAGTTTTATTGGAATGCATTATTTAGTGCTTGACAATTTTAAATCTTGAAAGTTCAATGAGAACATATTCCATTGAAACATTATCAAGTGTCTACGTCCACTTTATTTTGTGGAAAAATGTTGTATTGTAATTCTATTTCCTTTTAGCTAGAAATAAGTGATGCAAATTTATTCATTAAAATGCTATTCACAACAAATGCATCATTTAAATTTGAGTGAGATGATCAACGCGTGCTCATTGCATGCATTTTTAATAATTGAAACCTAGAACCACATTTTTTTAGCTTTCTGCATATGATTGCCACTTGCTAAGTTATGAATATGAATGCAATAGGTAAGCATATTGTTTTATTTTAGTTTTTTCCTTCAATAAACAAAGCCATGCGTGCTTCTTTAGGTCAATCTACTGTTGATGACATAGTAAGCATGTAAAAGTTTTTAAGGTAAGAAATAAGAATGCTTTATGTTGTGATCAGAGTATTTTTTTTAAAAATTTGGATTGGTACTCTTCTATGATGGACTTTACCCTTCTTTTTTATTTTTTTTAGATATTAAAGGGAAAATGAGCAATGACTTGCCTATAGAGGTGGAGGTGCCAAACTTGGAGGATGCAATAATGACGCAAGCTAATTCCCAACATCAGCCTTCAAATCCCAGTATGACAAGTGATAGTGCTACTAATCCTCCTACTCAATCTAATCAAAAAGTTAGGAAGAGAATGAGACCAAGATCTGAAGTGTGGGATCACTTTATTAAATTTGTGACGAAGTCTAGTGAAATTAAGGGTAAGTGTCATTATTGTCATATTGATTACTGTGCTGATCCTAAAAAGAATGGTACGGGCACACTTAGATATCATATGGTTAGATGTGCACAAAATCCACATGTTGAAGAAACAAAACAGACACAATTAAATTATCAACCAGCCTTAAAAAATGCAAAAGGCTCAGAGGCAACTCTTACAAATTGAAAATTTGACCAAGAGGCAATTCGAAAGGCATTATCTTACATGCTTACTGTTGATGAATTGCCTTTTAAATTTGTAGAGAATATGGGATTCAAACATCTTATGAAATTTGCATGCCCTCGTTTTCGAATTCCATCAAGATGGACAATTTCTAGGGATTGTTATGACCTTTACATGGAAGAGAGGTTAAAGTTGAAAAAGTTTTTGAAAACCTCCTCTCAAAGGGTTAGTTTCACAACTAATACATAGACTTCTTTGCAAAAAGTCAATTATATGTGTTTGACTGCACACTTTATAGATAATGATTGGAAATTGAACAAAAAGATCCTTAACTTTTGTCCAATTTATAGTCATAAAGGTGAAGAGATAGGTATGGCCATTGAGAGGTGTTTGCTTGACTGGGAGTTGATAATGTGTTTACAATGACTATAGATAATGCAAGTTCAAATGACGTTGCAATTGCCTATATAAAAAGAAAAGTTTCAAATTGGAGAAAAGACATTTGTGGAGGCAAATTCTTGCACATGAGGTGCATTGCACATATAATTAACCTAGTTGTGCAAGATGGTTTGAAAGAAATGGGGGATTCAGTTGCTCATGTTAGAGACGCAGTCAAATATGTTAGGCATTCACCTGCTAGGTTGAAAAATTTCAAGCGTTGCGCAGAAGTAGAAAAAGTAGAATGCAAAAAGATGTTATGCCTAGATGTTAGCACTCCATGGAATTCTACTTATTTGATGCTAGACACAGCTCAAAGATATGAAATGACTTTTGAAAGGTTTAGGGATGAAGATCCTTCATTTAGAATTGAGCTTGAGACTAGGGATGGCATACCAAGTAGTTTTGATTGGGAACAAGTTAGAAAATTTGTGATGTTTTTGGAACACTTCTATGAACTCATTATACGAGTTTCAGGTTCTTTGTATGTTATAAGTAATACATTTTTTTATGAAATTAGTGGGATTAATTGTCTTCTAAAAGAGTGGGAAAATAGTGATGACCTGGAGTTGAGTTTAATGAGCATGAAAATGAAGGATAAATACAACAAGTACTGGGGAAACATTGACAAAATGAATATGTTGATTTTTGTTGCATCTGTTCTTGACCCTAGACGTAAGTTGGGATTTGTGCAATATGCTCTTTCTACTATGTATGAAGGTGACAAAGGTTTATTGGCGGGGAAAAAAGTTCAGGATACAACATTTGAATTGTTTGCTGATTATAAAAAGTTGTCACAATCTAAAAATGAAGAATCAAATAGAAGTGAAACTTCAAGCTCGACTTGCTCCATTGGTCAAGGTGAAGCAGCAGAACGAAAGTTCAAAGTTTTGTATCAAAAGTGCAAGACTCAAATTGGAGGTGGAGATAATAAATCAAAGTTGGATAAGTATTTGGGGGAGGATTATGAAAAGGACGTGGAGGGCTTTGATATTTTGGAGTGGTGGAGGTTAAATAGTCAAAGGTTTCCCGTCCTTTCACATATGGTTCGTGATGTTTTAGCAGTACCCATCTCTACAATTGCTTCAGAGTCTGCTTTTAGCACAGGGGGGCATGTTCTCGATGCCTTTAGGAGTTCTTTGACTCCTAAAATTGTTCAAGCTCTTATCTGTACACAAGATTGGATGCGGGGTTCACATACTCCAATTAAGGTTGAAGAAAAAATAGATGACCTTGAAAATCTAGAAAAAGGTAATATTATATTTATATCTTGTCAAAAATTTTCATTTGGTCATTGAATGATTAATTATTACAACTTACGAGTGCTTCTATACAATTTTTTAGAGTTGTCAAAGGTTGCATTGGAGTCCACAATTGGTGAATAAGACAAACAAAGAAAGACAAAGGGTTGGTTTCATACTTTCATATTGAGATTATGCTTTAGTGTTTTGTCATATAAATTACATGCTATCAATTATCATTATTTTGGTTTGTTGCAGACTTACAGGCGAAAAAAGCAGAGAAATTGTACTTTGTATTTTGCAATGTAAGAAGCTAAAAAGTGGGAGTTTCTAATACAAGAAGCCATAAAATTGTAGTTGTCACTTGTCAACAAATGTATGAAGCATTGAAGTCCTAATTTTTTATTTTAATTTTTTAGAAACAATTTATATTTTATGTTTATTTTTTATTTTTATTTTGCACAAAATGTTTACATTGGTCTGTAATATAATATTATGAACTTTGTACTCTTGAACTCAAATCCAAGTAGACACTGCATACCTTTAAATTTCATGTTTGGTCTATGATTATATTTTTTTAGGAAGGTTTTCTAGATTGTTTTGGTATGCAGATGATTTTATTTTTACATTTATTAGATTTTATGTAAACAGGGTTCTATACTTCTATTTTTACATTGATTAGATTTTATCTAAGCAAGGATAAGACACCTAGTTGACTAGTTGTGAGCCTCTAATGGTGTCATTATAGATTTTTTTTTTTTCTTCAAAATTAAGAGTTTCTTAATTCAGCTGATGGTGGGTAACCCTACCCCCAATTCACTCCACCCAACTTTTTTTTTTTTTTTTTTTTCTATTGAATTCTAGGATTGTCTTGCTTAATTTGCCTTTAGTAGAAACTAAACTTGTGCTTATACTCGTCATTTGGTTTGACAATTTTATGAACACTGGTTAATGGTTATGCTTCTTGTGAACAACCCTATTTTGCTTATGTAAGTGCATTAAGGAGTTTAATTAAGTTTGCTTATACTCGTCATTATTATTATTATTATATTTTGTCATCGTTTTTCTTGTTTTGGGTTCTTTGTTCTATGGTAAAATATCATTTTTATTAATAAAATTAATAAATAAGGTATTTAATTAACCTGGATTTGGTTTTTTAAATTTTTTGTATAATAATCAATTTTAAATAATTTCGGTTAAAGTCGGTTAAAATCGGTTAACCGAATTACCCGTTCGGGTAATTCGGTCAGGTTCGATTCGGTTTCCTCCTCCAATTCGATCGGTTCGGTTAATGATTTTATTTAACCAAATTTTTCGATTAATTCGGTTAATTACCCGAATTTGGCCGAACCGACCGTTTGCTCACCCCTAGTCTGCTATAGAGAGAAAAACAAATATCCCTATCCATCGAGAAGATTAAAAAGAATAATTTTTTGAAAATATTTGAAGAATAAGTGAAGAACATTCAAGAAAAAATGTGAAGAACAACCAAGAATAACTAAGAACATCCAAGAACATTCAAATGAAGATTCAAACATTCAAACATATTACAAAGGAAAGAAGAAGAAAAAAAAAGGAAGAGGAAAAGAAAGCATACCTTCAGAGAAGATCTTTCCTTCGAAATGTGAAGAGTGGGAAGGGGAAGGAAACTATTTATGGAGAAAATCGCACAAATTGCGATGTTGTGGTAAGCGATCTGATGAGCATAGCTCATGAGACAACCCAGAGGTAAGAAGGACTCACTAGGAATGGCTCATCTAATGATCATTGATCATAAGGCCCGAAGCAATGCCTACTTGATTAGGACAATTCATGAAATAATCAAAGAGTAAGCACAACTCACCAGGAATGACCCATCTTATGAGCACAACTCATGAGGCTCGAAGATATGCCCACTTGATGAGCATAGCTCATGAGGCAACCTAGGAGTGAGCATGCCTCACCAAGTATGGCCCATTTGATGAGCATTGCTCATGAGGCCCAAAGATATGCCCACTTGATTAATACGGCTTATAAGGCAACCTAGGAGTGAGTACGGCTCACCAAGAATGGTCCAACTAATGTGCACCACTTATAAGGCCCAAAGAAATGCCCCCTTGATGAGCACAACTCATAAGGCAACCCAAGAGTGAGCACGACTAACCAAGAATGGCCCAACTAATTAGTACGACTCATAAGGCATGAAGAAATGCCCCTTTGATGAGCACAGCTCATGAGGCAACCCAAAAGTAACATGACTAACCAAGAATGGTCCCACTGATGAGCATCGCTTATAAGGCTTAAAGAAATGTCTACTTGATGAGCACAACTAATGAGACAACCCAAGAGTGAGCACAGCTCACCAAAAATGGTCCATCTAATGAGCATCGCTCACGAGACTCGAAGACATGCCCACTTGATGAGCACAACACCTAAAGCCACCCGAGAATGAGCATGGCTCATCAATAATTTTTCATTTGGTGAGCATTGCTCACGAGAAAAAATATATATATGAATACCTACTTAGTAGAAAGCAGTTTCGGTAAAAGGTAGAACACCTTACAAAATTTGTTATGAAGTTAGTAAACATACACGCTCAATGAGCAGCTATTCCTTAAAAAGAGAAAGAAAGATAGGAAAGGCTTGAAACAGCTTAAATGGAGCCATAAGGCAAAAAAAAAATGTCTCAGAAGAAAGGAGGCGACTCGAAGTTTGAGGACACGGCTGGGTGGATCCAATATTTCTTTTGGCAATTGGGAATTACGCGACTCATCGAATCGGCTCAAATAAGCCAATCTCCCTTGCACCACTCAAATTCAGCTAAAACTTCGTCGGCGTCTCGTAAGGTCAGCACACAGCTCAAATTAAGCCATCTCCCTCATGTGGCTCAAATTAAGACAGAACCTCGCCTATCATCTCAGAAAGTCAAGAAACAACTCAGATGAGCTGAATCCCCCCCAGCATGACTCAAAACATGGATGAGCCAATCTTCATCTCACGCGGCTCAAATGAGCTGAATCTCTCCCTCATGGCTTGGATCTTGGATTAGCCAATCTTCATCTCAAGTAGCTCTAATTAAGTTGGAATCTCTTTGAACGATTCGAAGATTAGGAAACAGCTCAATCATTTAACCCTCATACAGCTCATATTAAGCTACAATCTAATTGAACAACTCAGATGAGTCAATTTAACCTTTATGTGGCTCAAAATGAGTTGGAATTTCACTAAACAGCTTGGAGACTTGGCACATCGGCTCGGTCAAGCCTATCAATTCTCAAACAACTCGAACTGAGCCAAAAGCCCTCCAATCAACTCAGATTAAGTCGCAAACCCTTCAATTAGCATGAATTGAACCAAACTCCATAACTCGGATTGAGCTAGGGCCCTCAAGGTTAGCTGGAAATAAGTCACGCAGTTCAAGTGAAAATTTATGACCCTTGATTTTCTCAAATAAACACAGGATCACTTCAATTTAAACAAAGTCATCAGCACAAAGAAGACTCTCGAGTCTTCGAATTTAATTTCTTTGACTTGAGTAAAAGTGGGGGACAAATAATATGACATGAAGATAAGATTAAAGAGACAATTTAATAAAGGTCAAAAATCAAGGTTTAGTAATTAACCACCAATTATAACCCATAAAATCAAGATGAAACCTCCATAATCAAAATAAATAGCGAATAAATGTCAAATTTAATAGAGATGTGTCATCCCCAACTATAAAAGGGACATCCAGAGAGAAGGTAAGCATCTCATTCTCCTGGGAAGTGTTCGGCTTGAAACTTATGGGAATTGTGAAAAGAGCTTGTATTAACATTGAGAGACATACATTACAAAGTGAAACATATTTATAGGAAGGCGAATCAAAATGCAGATTTCTTTACCAAGTAGGGTGAATCTAGAATATCTATATCATATAGTTGAAATGATGAGCTTCCACAACAAGTCAGGTGAATGATTCGATTGGATTTTTTGGGATTTCCTTCCTTGTGGTTGAGATGCTTTATGTTGGTGTTTGTGAAGGTTGTAGTGGTTGGTTTATTCCTTGAGATCTTTCGGAGTTTTGTTTGTTTTCCACTTATAGTTGTTTAGTTCTTAATTATTTGTTTGGTTGTTGACCATTGGTTTATTGGTTTTGAATAAGTTGGTTTAGTCAGTTTTAGATTCTTGGGATATTTTTCCCAAATCTCAAGGTTGGAACCACGGTATTCATCCGTCATAAATGAAAGGTTTTCTAATAACAATAAGAGGTTATGTTGGTGGAGAAGTATTAATTAGAACTTAATTGAGATCAGCACAATTTAATGAGACAATAATTTATTTCACTGCCAAATATTTTAAGCTGTAGTTTTTTTCTGTCTAATACAATCATAATGAAGTCATATTAATACCAAATGGTGTGTGTGTGTGTGTGTGTGTGTGAGAGAGAGAGAGAGAGAGAGAGAGAGAGAGAGAGAGAGAGAGAATCAATATAACTGTAGATGATAAATGGGGCTTTGGGCCGAGCCAAGTATGTGACATTAGAGGGCCAAGAGTGTAATGCCCCACTTAGATTTGATATTTTTCCTTCATATAATATACATGGTTAGGATGAAGTTCTATAAAATTTTTTAGGACTCAACATAGTAATCATATAATTTGGAGTTCCACCCTCCCAAAGTGAGAGTGTGATGATCCAATTAAACTATTTGAAAGCTTTGTGATATTTTAGGAATTTTAAAAAATTCCTAAATAAAAGGTACTTCGAAATATTACTGTCTGGTGGGGCAAATATCAAAGACAACTTGCCTGAGATTTTTTGGATCCGCAACTATAAAAAATTAAGTAAATTATGCATTCATGAGGAAGAATTGACCTAAAAGAGAACAAACCTTTTCGTTTTCCTCTTTTTTTTTTTTTTTTCTCTCTTTCAATCCCATCTCTCTTCTGATTCCTTTTCTCCCCTTTCTTTTGGTTGTCGCCAAAAGGTACAAAACGTAAATGATAATACAAACATCATATATATAATTTTTTAACCCCTCCCTCGTGAATACAATTTTTACTTGTGCATCTACAAGGGCATGAGTCTCCTATACCTAAAAAACCAAACGAAAGAACAAAATATGGTGATCCCACAAACCCCAGTGATTATAAGGACCCACTTAAATGCATCAGGGTCATCAAACAATGATATTTCAAAATTCATGCCGAAGATCCCTGCCACCACCCCAAAGATTGCAACCACAAATGTTGCTGTTGTCAACAGCAGCTCAAATTGAATCAGCTGGTTTCGGACATTATCCTGTCCCGAAAACAAAAAACAAAAAACAAAAAACTGCATTCAGTTTTCAGTTTTCAGACATCTTAACTTATGAAAATAATAATAATAAAATAGAAACTAAAAGGTACTGAAGCCAGGATCATAGTGCAACCATACTATGAACTTTCTGCCCATTTTAAAAATTAAAGTCCTATAACATGTACCCTTGGGGACCCAATCAATACAGAGTTTTGTGGTCCACAATTTTGGTACATTGGCTAGTGCAGAAATGACCTTTCAGTCTTCTGAAATGGACTTTACAGTAATTGATGTAATTAACAAAATCGAAAGCCTTCTTTTCCTTTACTGTGTGATATCAGTGATTTGCTAATCAGTGACCAACTCAATGGAACACACTCTTAACTCATATGCACATATGCAACTAGAGATATGATCTGTGTTAAAACTGCCGAGTTTGAAAAGTGCTATAGGAGTTCATAAAATAAAACACGTACCAGCTGAATGTTAATGAAATCCTCTGTGTCATCGATGTACTCCTTGAGCTGAAATGACAGAAAAATTGCATTGATAATTTGTTCCCACTGACCAAGGAAAAAGAGAGGAAAAGGTTACTCAAGTGCTGTAGATACCGATGTCAGCTTGTTAAGGGTGCTATCAATGACGACAAAATATGCTTCCAACAACATCTCAAGTTCTTCAATACTCTCTGTAGCACTTTCAGAACTCCTCATGCTCTCATGCCGGCTCCTTGTGATGCTGAAGCTTTTCTCAAGTTTCCGGCTATCAGGGGGTGAAGCAACAGGAGAAACTGGAGCAGAAACAGAGAATGCACCTTCATTTGATCTGTATCCCACCAAAGATTGATCACCATAGAATGAAGATTCCATCCGCCTCTTCTTCTCAGTAAGGTACATTTCAGCCATGTCTCCATCATCATCCATGAGCTGCTCTATCTCATCCCTAACCTATATGGATAAAGCCACAGAATGGGTTGAATTTATTTGCCTAAATGCAAACTGAAATGTGAAAATTAAATACCTTCTGAACTCTCCGCGTCAATGCAACAAGTCTGCTTTTCAGTCGACGTGCACGTTCCAAGTTTAACGTACTGATCTTTGATGTAAGTTCATCTAACAGGGGATATGCTTCAATTTCTAATTCTGCAGCCTTCAGATGGTATTTCAGGTTAGTTGAATTAGTTGCCAATGCAATCAAAATATTACCAGAGAATCTAGTGGTTTTTTATAAGCATGGAATTTTTTTACATTAATAGAGAAAAAAAGAAGTTCAACAGCATTCTTCATAATCACATATAACAATTAACTGTCACAGTAAAGTCATTATAACCATTTCTCAACCCTTTTGTTAAGTGCATGAAAATCAATGAATTGGTCAATTTTTAACTGAACCAATGCTTGGCGCATGCCGTCATTATGAGTTAAATACATGCAGCTGGAAACATGTGAATATGACATAGGCATAGTGGTACACAAATAAAATTCCTCCTGATTAAATACAAAGAGAAAACTGGGAAACATGAATACATAAAGCATCATTAATGCACACTAATACAGTCCGAAACATGCTGTGAAAGGATTGACCCCCTCCCCCTCTCATGAAGCTCCATTAATATAACTCAACATGTCCAGACCAATCCGGGCTGACCTGCTCAAAATTAGTTAGAGCATGAATTTTTTTTTTTTTTTTTTTTTTTCCTAACATGCTACTGTATAAAAAAAATGCTGCAAACTTGGAAGCAGACCAGGAGGAGCAAGAAAATTGATCACTCCTTTGATTCTCATTGATAAATGTGAAGTTCTCAAATAAGTATAGACACAAAATTCAACACAGGAATATGGGATTTCATCTTCACAAATCAGTACGTCAGTCACCAAAGTATGAAGGATAGGGCCCTTGAGCAAGGCCTCCATTGACAGACCCATGCCTACTATCCATTAACATCAACCTTCACACTTCATGGAGAGTGTGTCCATTGACAATGCCAGGGACCATGGGGAGGGAGTGAGACTGGGAGAGAGATAAGAGAGACAAGTGACCATGCTGACAGAGAGAGAGAAAACCAGCCATGGCTGCTAATACACACAACCCAAAAATGGCAGAAGAGAATGAGGGAAGACAGAAGGTGAGGAAGAGGAAGTAGGGTTAGGGTTTCGTTACATATCATTATATGTGTAATGGCTGGTTTATTTTTATTTAACCCAGACCAGGCCCAAAACTTAGTTGGTCCAACCTGGACCATGCCATATTAGGCCTGCAGTCCAATTTGTTACAACCAGGCTGAACCAAGACTGCCATGTGGCATAGGTCATCCAAACACAATAACATTGATTCTCTTATTTTTATTAAGTTTTCAAGATATTTTGACCATGTTTCGCATGAGGGCTTTTAGAACGCATTGAACAGGCAACATCAAACCATGCAACAACAAAAAAGTGGCATCTATTGCCAATCTAATAATCCAAACCAAATGAAATTTTAGTGTTGTTCATTTGGCTTTATTTCTAAGAAACTAAAAATCTATTTGCCATAGATGTCTTTACTCAAAAATGGTGACAACTTATCTTCACCAGGCCTGACAGAGAGGAGGGGAAGGAGAATACACACCTGAGAATCAAGAAATGTACAAGCAGTCTCCAGAGCAACTTCAAGGGCCCTAAATTCGAAGGGCAAATAATCAGGTGATGTGCTTCCAAACACATTGTCAAAATTCCTACTTCCTCTCCTTCGGCTCAAGTCAGCACCTTCTGACTGCCAAACTTCGCCCACCCCAGGTGCTTTCAGTCGCCGCTGTAGCTCCACCACATACTGCAACACATAGTTATCAAGAGAATTCAGGAGCAAAACTTCATCTGCTGTGATAATACATCGAATCTGCTCTAGATTTACAACAATAGCCTTCTCTCTACCAAGAATTGTTGAAGGGTACACAAAAAGTGGATCAAGAAGGCGCAGATCTCGGGCAGGAAGATCACAGCGGCGCATCATAGTGAACTTGTCAACCTCTATGACCTGGGAGTTCCCAGATGCATCCACTCGAATCCATGATCGAAGGCCCTGGCCACGTTTCTTCAGCCCTAAAAAATCCACAGCTTGAAAAGGTTGACGTCCAGAGGCAGACGGCCGGTAAGATGCATCTCTAAGGCTTATAGCTGAGGCAGGTTTTGGTGGAAGCAGGCGCTCTTTGAGGTCTGCCATTAATGAGTAACTTTGAATGCTGCAACACATGAGAAAGAGACCAGTAAACACACCAGATCCTATTATCAGAATCATTATCACTAAAAGTGTAATAATTATGATCCTCTAAAGACTCACAAGATGGAAAATGGTACAAGGTATCATGACACAATAAACCTTACCCTTGCAAATAGATTCTACTAATTCACTAAAGATCCTTTGGTTCAAAAGCTTATCCAAATAATATAACTAATCAAAGAAGTCTGGGATATCATCAAAACAATTCGAAGCAAATATAAAATGTGACAAAATCCCACCAATATGTTCATCATTCAACAGTTTATGCTAATAGATGATTAGATACAGAAACTACCCACGGAACGTTAAGCACAAAATAGCACAATAACTAATTTCATATGGATAAAATATTGTCTAATCAGAATTTCCGTATTCCTTGAGCAGCGGAAATTTTGTAACACTTACTATAATTTAAAAAAAAAAAAAAAAAACCTTTTCTTGGGGAGGGTCAAACGGGGTTGGGGATAAGGAAGTTCAGATATTACCCTCCTCATATTCAATAAGGCCAGGTAAGAAACTATAAATTTTGCAATGAACCAAGATCTGGCAATGTAAATGCCTCAGCCCAGCTCTGGTGTGAGAAATTGTCTGCTTTGGCACACTAAGCCTCACAATGCCCCACAAAAGGTGCCTCCCAATATTGAGACTTAATACGCTCTAGTACATGCCCAGTATGAGTTCATGACAGGCTCCCCACTTGATCTCTCTTACATCCTTGTTGGAATGGTCCACACCTCTGTCAGAATCCAAATCCAGTGAGGTACTGTCTAGGTCCATTGGAATTTGGAACTCACAGTTTTGCCACATAAAAGGCACCTCACAAGGTTAGGAACTAATGTCATATATGCTTAAAAACAATATTAATAAATTCACAAGTATAATGTAAAAAAAAAAAAATCACAAGTATAATGTAAAAAAAAATCAATATATAATTTGCAAACTACTCATTGGCCATTCAAAAATTGCTAGCTTGAATTTATTATATAAATCATGACAACAGATAGGTATACAAAGTTCAAATTGTTTTCAAGATCTCTAAAAGATACAACTCAAGATTATTTTGAAACATTGAGGTTCAAGAGTTTTAGAATCAACTAAAATTATGACATTCCTTTTATATATAAATGGAGTTAAACTTTAAATCTAACTTGAGAATTAGACACCCAAAAATGCATAAACCTCAATTAAAAATGCACAAAAGGCGTGCCTTTTGACCAAATGCGTAAGCCTCAGCATGTAATGCGTTGGCTTTTTTGGGATTTGGCATTTTAGGTTGAGCCTATAAGGCGTTTTAGGCTTGTCTTGCCTTGAAGCTCACCTGATTGAGCCTTCTAAAACATTGTAACCAAGATTTCCCTAGCACACGCTTGTGAGATCATAACACTGCACAAATCCTTCTCTGCATTCTGTATGATTGAGGGCAATATCCTCAAAAAGTTAGCATAGTCAAGTTGTCTCTTGGCCCCAGTTATTTTTATTTTACCATTGGTCCTCCCTTGATCTCCAACATCAATTAAATTGCTCAAGTATCTTACGCCCTTTTTAATTTAACATATTTCAACCAGCTTAAATTTTGATGATTTCCAAAACTCGTTATTGTATACCTTGTGTTATCACATTAAGCTAATGTTATCGAACTCACATGTTATGCATTTCTATAGGTAGACTTACCGTAACACAATCTATCAAACATCTTATGCATGGCTGCAAGTTGTTACATGTTTATTTGGTTTAAGTACTAAACCTTACTTGGTAGACTTGTCTTGTTCAGTAATTGGGTAAAATGGAAGACCTAAACTCAATGATAGGTCTCTCCCTCTATTTATAATATATGTCAAGTACAATAGTAATGACCATAATATCCTTACTAATTCACACTTATTACTAACAAAGCTTTAACAAATATACTAAAGCTAAATGACTAAATAACCATTAACACTCCCTCTTAAGCTAGAGCATATACATGATATGCTACTAGCTTGTTACAAATGAATATCACACGAGCACCTCCCAAGGCTTTAGTGAACAAATCAGCAAGCTCAGACTCAGACTTCACTTGAGTGGTAATAGTGAGCTTCTATACAAGTTTCTCTCGAATAAAGTGTCAATCAACCTCAATGCACTTTGTCCGCTCATGGAAGACAAGGTTGGAGGTAATATGAATAGTAGCTCAATTATCACACATCAACTCCATAGGCTGAGAATGTGGAAAACCTAGTTCTTTCAACATGTTCTTCAGTCAAACAAGTTCACATGTAGTGTGTGCCATAGCTCTACACTCTGACTCAGCACTTGCTAGGACACCAAATTACCACCGAAAAAGATACAATACCCCGTTGTAGATCTTCAATCATAAGGTGACCCATCCAAATTTGCATCCGTATATCCCTAAATATAAGGGTGACTCTGATCCTGATATAAAATACCTCTCTCTAGTGCACCTTTGAGATATTTCAAAATGCGAATCACTGCATAGTAGTCAAAGGCGCGAGGCGAGCCGAGGCGCAAGGCAAAGGCGCGCGCCTCACGAAGGCGAGGCGCACAATCATTAAAATGGTGTGAAATGTCTATTTGGGGTAATTGATATATGAACATATGAATATCTAGTAATATTAGAATTTAAAAAACAATGTATCATATATTTCATGCAAATTAGGCAATAACTCATTTTGTATTAGTAGCTAATAGCCTAATCCAGGCAATAACCCATTTAAAATTTAAGACTTATATAATGCACTTCGAAACAAATTAAAAAACAGCAGCTAAATTTCAATAAAAAGAATAAATATTATGTATTAGTTATAATTTATAAACTTACATTAATTAAACTAAATATTACAAATTAAAAAACAGTAGTTAAATTTCAGTAAAAAGAATAAATATTATGTATTAGTATTAATTTACAAGCTTACATTAATTAAACTAAATATTACAAATTAAAAAACAGTAGCTAAATTTCAGTAAAAAGAATAAATATTATGTATTAGTTATAATTTATAAGCTTACATTAATTAAACTAAATATTTAATTTTTAAGCTTACATATAAAGAAGAAGAAGAAGAAGAAGAAGAAGAAGGAAAAGAGAAGTGACAGGCAGCAGTCAGCAGCACGCAGCAAGCAGGCAGCAGGAAGAAGAAGAAGAAGAAGAAGAGAAGCAGCAGGCAGCAGGACACAAGCAGCAGCAGAAGAAGAAGAAGACTTACGAAGGTTCGAAGGCTCAAAGAAAAGCTCACTGCTGGCTCGAAATGTTGAAGAAAACGTGACGAACTCACGGCTGGTTTGAAGGCAGGCAAACGAACTCGCGAGGGCTCCTGCTGGTTCGAAACGAAGTCGCAAAGGGTCATGCTTCTTTAAAATGTCGAAGACAAACTCACGATCCTGGTTCGAAGCTCGAAGACGAAGTCATGAAGGCTTCTGGCTGGTTCGAAGGCTCGCAAACGAGCTCACACTGCTGGTTCGAAGCATCACGATGGCTCCTGCTGGTTCGAATGTGCAAGACGAACTCACGAAGGGCTTCGAAGGGCCAAAAGGAGCTAGGGCTCTGTTTGTTCGAGTCGAACGAGGGCTACGGGTCTGGCTGTGGCTATTTCTCTCCTTTAAATGACTAAAAATTCACAAGGCGCGACTCACTGCGTCTGTCACCCCACTGCGCCTTGTCTCGCCTAGCGTCGCCTCTTGCAGGTTGCCTCGCCTCACCTGGTTTGGGGGGCAAGCCTCTTCACCTCACTGCGCCTTGCGCCTAGGAGGCGCACTTTTAACTAGTATGACTACATCCCAATGACTTTTTTTCATGGAATCGTGAAACTGACTCACAATACTTGTTGCGAAGGATATATCTAGTTGAGTGACTGTGAGATAATTCAACTTTCCAACAAGTCTCCGATACCAACCTAGGTTAGGCAACAAATCACCAATATCTGGCATTAACTTACTATTGGTGGATCCATGTGTGTATCAACAGGTTTGGATCTCAACAACCCTACCTCATTTAAAAGATCAAGAACATACTTCCTTTGTGACAAGAAAGTTCCCATATGAGATCTCAATACTTCTATACCCAAGAAGTACTTCAATGGTCCTTAGTCTTTGGTCTGAAACTTACTCTGTAAAAAAAGCTTTAGGTTCTGAATGCCACGATCATCATAGCCAGTGATCACAATGTCATCCACATAAAAATCACAGCCAATGGAGTATGACGATAAAATATAGAGTGATCTACTGCACACTGATGGAGGCCAAACTCAAGCACTACAGCACTAAAATGGCCAAACCATGCTGTTGGAGATTATTTTACTCCATACAAAGATTTCTTGAGCCAACATACTGAGCCTAACTCCCTCTGAGTAACAAACCCAAGGTTGCTGCATATATACCTCCTCATGAAGATCACCATGTAGGAAAGCATTCTTCACATCTAACTGATGTAGAGGCAAATGACAAGTGGTGGCTAAAGAAATGAACAAACGTAGTAAGGCAAGTTTAGCGACCGGGGAGAATGTGTCTGAATAATCCAAGCCATACACCTGAGTACCCCTTAACAACAAAGTAAGCCTTCAGACGAGTTGTATAACCATCAAAATTGACTTTCACATTGTACACCCAGCGACAACCAACCACAAGCTTATCAGGAGGAAGAGGTACCAAATCCCAAGTGTCATTATCATGTAGTGCATGCATCTCTTCAGCCATTGTCGTTCTCCACCTAAAATGGGATAGGGCTTTAGAAATAGACCTTGGAAGAGCAACAGAAGGCAAAGTACTAACAAAACAGTAATAAGAAGGTGACAAGAAATCATAACAAACAAAATTAGAGATCGGATGTTGGGTACAAGTGTGTTTACCTTTTCGAACAGCTATTGGAAGACCAACATCATAAGAAATCAAATCATCCGACGAAGGAACTAAAGGCACAATAGTAGAAGCTAGAGGAGACACTTCCCCCTTGAGTTTCCGTGTGTATAGCTGCAAATTGGGATGATTCAAGCGGTGAGAAGGACTCAAACTAGATGAAGACATAGGAGGATTGGGCATAGATACTAGATTTGGATCTGGAAGGCAAGGCAGAGGAAGGGACTCATCAAGGTCAATAGAACTCAAGGAATCAAAGTAGTATGGTGTAGACTCAAAAAAGTGACATCAGTAGAAACAAAGAATCGATGTAAAGTAGGACTATAACATCGATATCCCTTTTGAGTGTAGGAATAGCCCAGAAAAATACATTTGATAGCATGAGGATCCAACTTATCCATTCTTAGAAATAATTGATGGACAAAGGACACACAACCAAACATACATGGAGGAAGGGAGAAGAAAAGTGCCTTAGGAAAGATAATTGAATATGAAATTTAACCACCAAGGGCAAAAAATGGCATTTTATTGATGAGGGAGCAAGTTGTGAGCATAGCACCACTCCAAAAGACTTTGGGGACATTCATTTGATACAATAGGGTACGAGTGACTTCAAGAATATGTATGTTTTTCTGCTCTGCAACTCCATTTCGTTGTGGAGTGTGGGCACAAGAGGACTGATGGATCAAACTAGAGTTAGTCATATAAGTACTAAATTGGGTACTGGAGTACTCCTTGCCATTATCACTAGGAAGTATCTTGGCTAGCATATCAAATTGACTCTTTATTTGGGAATAGAAGGCACAAAGTATATCAAACAACTAGGAACAATTTTTCTGTAAATATAACCAAGTCATCATCCTAGAGTAGTCATCAACAAATGTAATTGTTAAGATTTGATTAAAAATGAATGACCTAACTTGATGATAGGTCTCTCCCTCTATTTATAATATAAATTTAAATACATTCTAATGACAATAATACCCTCACTAACTCTCACTAATTAACATACTAACACACTCGAGAATAATAATACTAAAAGACATATAACCTTTAACACTCCCCCTCAAGCTGGAGCATAAATGTCATAAGCTCCTAGCTTGCTACAAACGAATCTAACACAAGCACCTCCCAACCATGGTTTTAAATCACGGTAGCGGGTAGCGTAACGTAACGGTAACAGAAAGCAGGAGTAGCAGATGTTACATAATGGGAAGCGGGTGTAACAACCATGAATTTTTTTGAAGCATGCACAACCTTGTGCATATTAGCGTACTTGCATGTTTTAAGCTTTTAGCCATCATTAGAAAGGGTTTTAGTGTATTTTGGACCCTTTAGTTCGAGTAACTAAGTTATTTGGTAAGGGCAACAAGTTTACATTTGTTTTAAACCATCATTGATAGAAAATTACGTGTGCGCGAGTATTTATACTTCTCATTGTTCTTAACTGTGATAAATATGTGTGCTAAATGAATTAATAAAATAAAATACATTATACACTCCATTAATCTATTAGACACATAAGACATGAATAATATAAATATAAAATAGCTAGAAAAGAAAGAAGGTTGAAGTTGAAAAATAAAGAACATAAATATCACATTACTAATATTATTAAAAAAAAAAATTTCCTAAGAAGTTAGTATTTTGAAATTGTTAATTAATGCATCTATTGTGAGTATTTAAAGAAATAGTAAATTTTGTATCATTGTCATCCTCATTATAATCTTTTCCCCCTCTTGCCACTTGGTATATTGAGAATGATATATGAAAGAGAGAGAGAAAAAGTGACAAGAAAAAGTAAAAAATAAAATATTTTTTTGGTGTAACAGTCTTGTAGTGGTTACGTAACGGCCATAGCGGCCTTTATGTAACAGTCGTGGTCCGTAACGGTCGCTACGGCCGTGATTTTTCTTCCCACCAATTTCGTGGTGTGTAACTGTATCGGTAACCCAAAAAACCTTTACGTAACGGCATTAGGTAACGGTCGTGGCCTTTATTTAAAACCATGCTCCCAACGCTTTGGTAAACAAATTAACAAGCTGCATGTTCGACTTCACGTAAACAGTTGTAATGAGCTTCTGTACAAGTTTCTCCTTAACAAAGTGGCAATCAACTTCAATGTGCTTCGTCCGCTCATGAAAGACAGAGTTGGAGGCAATATGAAGAGCAGCTTGATTATCACACATCAACTTCATAGGCTGAGAATGCGGAAAACCCAATTCTTTCAACATGTTCTTCAACCAAACAAGTTCACAGGTAGTGTGAGCCATAGCTCTATATTATGATTCAACATTTGACCACGGTTTGTTTCTTACTTTTCTAATAAACCAAATTACCACCAACCAAGATACAATACCCGGTCGTGGACCTTCAATCAGAAGGTGATTCGACCCTATCTGCATCTGTATATCCATAGATATAAGTGTGACCCTGATCACAATATAAAAAACCTCTCCCAAGTGCACCTTTGAAATATCTCAAGATGCAAATTACTGCGTCCCAATGACTTGTCCTCGGAGAATCTAGAAATTGACTCACAACACTTGTTGCAAAAGACGTATCAGACTAAGTAATTGTGAGATAATTCAACTTTCCAACAAGTCTCCGATATTGTCCAGGATTAGGTAGCAAATCACCCATATTCAGCATTAACTTGCTGTTAGGATCCATGGGTGTGTCAATCTGTTTAGATCCCAACAAGTCAATTTCATTTAACAAATCAAGAACGTACTTCCTTTGTGACACAACAGTTCCGATACGAGATCTCGATACTTCTATACCCAAGAAGTATTTCAATGATCCCAAATCTTTGATTTGAAACTTAGCATATAGAAAAAGTTAAGAGACTTTGAATACCTTTATCATCATCACTTGTAATAACAATATCATCCACATAAACAACAAGAAGGATCCTACCCGATGAAGTATGACGATAAAACACGGAATGAGCCATAGCACACTGTCGAAGACCAAACTCAAGTACTACAGCACTAAAACGATCAAACCATGCTTTGGGAGACTCTTTTAAATCATATAAAGCCTTCTTGAGCCAACACAATCAGCCTGACTCCCCCTGAGCAACAAACCCAAGTGGTTGCTCCATATAAGCCTCCTCCTCAAGGTCACCATGCAAGAAGGCATTTTTTACATCTAACTGATGCAAAGGCCAGTGACAAGTAGTAGCCAAGGAGATGAACAGACGTATTGATGTAAGTTTGGCAACCGAAGAAAAAGTATCAAAATAATCCAAACCATACACCCAAGTGCATCCCTTAGCAACAAGACAAGCCTTTAGACGAGCCACAAAACCATCAAGGTTGACTTCCACAGTGTAAACCTAGCAACAACCAACCACAAACTTGTTAGGAGGAAGAAGTACCATGTCCCAAGTACCATTGTGGCACAACTAGGATCCCAAATATTATAATGGATGAGCATGAAAGGACTAACCACCCATTTGTTGACCCGGGCAGCAAAGGGAACACGATGATGCTTGCCCAAATGACAAGACTCGCACTAAAGATTAGACAAAAACTCAATGTAGAAACTAACTGTTTAAACTTTTCTAAGGATGGATGACCAAGGCGACAATGGATTTGAAGTGATGTAGTTGTGACTGCGTAGGCAATGGGTGGAGAAGGCAACTCAAAGTGGTAAAGTCCACGAGCCTCACATCTTATGCAAATTGTCTTTCTCGTCTTCAAATCCTGAATAACCACAGAATTAGGAAGGAATGTGACAAAACAATTTAGTGACTTTATAAGCTTACTAACTAACATTTGAAAGGAGATTTAAGAATGTAAAAAGCAGAAGAAAGAGAGATAGGAGGAGTAGGATTTACTATTCCTATCCCTTTAAAAGGAATAGTGGACCCATCAAGAAGTATAACTTGAGGTAGATTTTTAGAATACTGGAGATCAGAAAATAAGTTGGGTGCACTTGTTATATGCCAATGTCAATAGAATCAATATTCCAAGGACTGGTAGGAAGGATACCAGATGACATATAGACTGTAAGATTACCTTTCTGGGCCAAAAGAAGCAATGTGATAAGATGCTTGTTGAGACAATTGATACTATAGAAACCTTGAATAGTCCTTATCTGATACAGTCACAGTAAGCGGTTCACTCAAACAAGTTACTAACGAAGGAACCATACTTTTGAGATTTGCAAACTTCATCCCAACATTCACAAACTCAAACCAATGATCATAAAAATATTTGCTGGAACAATCAAAACAACCACGAACAAGGTGACCCACAATGAAAAAGTCACAAATAAACCAATACAAGGCTGCCACAGCACCAAGAAACTCGGACACTACCATGAACAAGTCACAAATAAATTAGTACAAGGCTTCCACAGCACCAAGAAACTTAGACGCAGCCCCAAGAAAGCAACACTGCCACAGCCTCACAAAAACAGCTTATGAGCACTCATAGAAGTTAAAAGCGCGCCTCAGGCGCAAGGCGCAATGAGGCGATGAGGCTTGCGCCTCATACCAGGTGGGACGAGGCGACCTACAAGAGGCGACCCTAGGCAAGACGAGGCAATGTGGGGCGCCAAGCGCAGTGAGGCGCGCCTTGTGAATTTTTAGTCATTTAAAGGGGAGAAATAGCCCAAGCCAGACCCGTATCCCTCATTCGACTCGAACGAACAGAGCCCTAGCCCCTTTCGACCCTTCGAAGCCCTTCATGAGTTCGTTTGCGAGCCTTTGAACCAGATGGAAGCCTTCGCGACTTCGTCTTCAAGCTTCGAATGAGGATTGTGAGTTCATCTTCGACATTTTGAAGAAGCACGACCCTGTGCAACTTTGTTTCAAACCAGCCGAAGCCCTCGCGAGTTCGTCTGCCTGCCTTCGAAGCAGCCGTGAGTTTGTCTGCCTGCCTTTGAACACGACGTAAGTTCGTCACGTTGTCTTCAACATTTCGAACCAGCTGCGAGATCGTCTTTGAGCCTTCGAACCTTTGTAAGTCTTCTTCTTCTTCTTCTTCTTCTTCTTCTGCTGCTGCTGCTTGCGTCCTACAACTTGCTGCTTCTGCTACGTGCTGCTGACTGCTCTTTTTCTTCTTCTTCTTCTTCTTCTTCTTCTATGTAAGCTTATAAATTAAATAATTAGTTTAATTAATGTAAGCTTATAAATTATAACTAATACATAATATTTATTCTTTTTACTGAAATTTAGATACTGTTTTTTAATTTGTAATAATTAGTTTAATTAATGTAAGTTTATAAATTATAACTAATACATAATATTTATTCTTTTTCTTGAAATTTAGCTACTGTTTTGTTTGGTATGCATTATATAAGTCTTAATTTTAAATGGGTTATTGTCTGAATTAGGCTATTAGCTACTAATACAAAAAGAGTTATTGCTTAATTTGCCTGAAATATATGATGCATTGTTTTTCAGTTAGGATACGGGATACCAAGTCTAAAATCTTAAATGGATTCTAGTTCTGGATGTGAGGCCTCGGCAAAGAAAGATCCTGCATGGAAGTATGAACATTTGGATGATCAGAAAAATAGAAATAATTTGACTTGCAATTTTTGTGGTAAAGTCACAAGGGGAGGAATATTTCGGGCAAAACAACACATTGTCGGAGGATTTCGAAATGTGAAAGAATGCTCTAAGTGCCCTGCTCATGTACGTGAGGAGATTAAAGAGTATATGATGAAGAAAGATATGGAAAAGGAGGAAAATGAGCTATTGCCCGACTTTGATGATATAGATCATTACGGTGAAGATGAAGAAGATGAAGTTCAAGAAATTGACACTCGTGGCAAGAGAGTGCTTACTGGTGATGAAAGTAAAAGATCATACCAATCCAACTTGAAGAAACCAAAACAGAAGGGGCCTATAGACTTGTTTTTTACTCCCGATCCAAAGAAAGCGGTTCAAGCTAGGAAAGAAGGGAAGATGAAGCAAACATCAATAAATGAGACGTGCAGGAAAGAACTAAGAAAAAAGGCAATGGGAGATTTTGCTAGGTGGATGTATGATGCTGGCACACCGTTTAATGTTGTACGTCTGAGCAACTTTGCAGTGACACTTGAATTGATTAGACAATATGGTCCTGGAATAAAGCCACTTAGCTATCATGAAGTGAGAGTTCCTTACCTAAAGGAGGAAGTTAGTTGAATGAAAGAGTTGTTGAAGGTCCATAAGGAGGAATGGACAAAATATGGCTACTCAATTATGTCTGATGGTTGGAGAGATTCGGTTGCTAATAAGGACAAAATAAACTTCTTAGTGAACTCTCCAAGGGGATTAGTATTCATCAAGTCTATTGATGCTTCTAATCTTGTCAAGAATGCAGATAGAATGTACAGATTACTTGATGAGATGGTAGAGGAAATTGGAGAATCAAATGTGATTCAAGTAGAAACTGACAATGTGTCAAACTATGTTGCAGCAAGTAAGAACTTATTTCTAGAACTACTTTCCATACTGTATATATTGTTTATTTTAATATTTTAATGGCTTCATTCCTTGATTTTTGAACAAGGAGATTGTTGGAAGCAAAGAGGCCTCATTTATATTGGACACCATGTGCTGCTCATTGCATTAATTTAATTTTGGAGGATATTGGGAAGATGCCTTCAATTCATGCAACTTTGAAAAGGGCAATTTTTTTGAATGGTTATATCTATAACCGTGTTGGTGTTGTCAACTTGATGAGACAGTTCACTGGAGGGAAGGAGTTACTAAGACCTGCAGTTACAAGATTTGCAACTGCCTTCATCACCCTTCGTTCAATACATCTTCAAAAGAACAACTTGAGGAAGATGTTTACTTCTGAAGATTGAAATACTACTAAATGGGCAAAGGAGGCAGCTGGCAAAAAAGCAGCTGGTATTGTTTTGATGCCTACTTTTTGGAATACCATCGTCTATGCACTTAAGTTAACAGACCCACTTGTTCGTGTACTCTGTTTGGTTGATGGGGAAAAGAAACCTGCAATGGGATACATTTATGAAGCAATGGATAGGGCTAAGGAAGCCAGCTAAGGCTTTTGGTGAGAGGGAGGATAAATTCAAGGAGGCATTTGAAATTATTGATACGAGGTGGGGATGCCAACTCCATCAACCGTTGCATGCGCTGCACACTACTTGAATCCAGAATTTTTCTATTCAAACCCCAACATTTTGCAAGATGAAGAAATTATGACAGGTTTGTACAAATGTATTGCAAGGTTACTGCCAACTATTGAAATGCAAGATAAAGTTTCAAATGAGTTGGAAAAATACAATGCCGCTAGTGGTGTCTTTGGAATTAGTTTGGCAGTGAGACAAAGGAAGACAAAAGCACCAAGTAAAGTGGCATTTTGTATTACCTCTTTCTTTATGAAAATTATTTTTGCTATTTACTTAGTAGGTATTCATTTAAAATTTATTTTATAACAGCGCAATGGTGTATGGCATATGGATCAACAACTCCAAACTTGCAAAAGTTTGCTGTGAAAATTGTTAGCCTCACGTGTAGTGCTACCGGCTGTAAAAGAAATTGAAACATATTCGAACATGTAAGTCATTAGTATATCGTGGATTAATTATTAAAGAACAAGAACTACCAATCTACTGCTTTTTAGAATCATTATTAACCATATTACTTTAAACTTTTTGCAGCTTCATAGCAAAAGGAGAAATAGGCTATCCCAACAACGCTTGAATGATTTGGTATTTGTGAAATATAATCGAACTCTGAGGCGTCGATACGACAAACATGACACCATTGATCCCATCCTCCGAAAGGACATTGATGATAGTAATGAGTGGTAGATTGGTAGGATGGATGGCGATTCTGATGAGGATGATGAACTTGTGTTTGAAGATGATAATTTGACTTGGGATTCTGTTGCTAGAGTTGCTGGACTAAATAACCCCCCGCATCACACTAGATCAAGAATAAGTACAAATATGCCATCATCGTCTAGAGGAAGAGGAAGAGCTTCATCTAGTAGTGCAACCAGTGCTAGGGGTCAAACCACAATGTTGGAACTTGTAGATGAGGATGAAATCCAAGGGGATAGTGCAGAGGAGACGGAAGAGGAAAAAGATGTTGGAGAAAACAGTTTTGATGATGAAGAGGAAGATGATGATATCTTCACTGACTTAGTTGATGATGAGTGATGATTGAGGGGATTTTTAGATTTTATACTTTGAAATCTTTTATTGTACTCTTTTCTTTTGATGTTGAACTATGTTGAATTGTTGATGCTTTTTGGCTTCGTCTTGGCAATTTTATTAAATTTCCAATTTTGTTATTGAATGTTTTGGCATTTTAAATTCTAATATTACTAGATATTCATATGTTCATATATAAATTACCCCAAATAGACATTTTACACCATTTTAATAATTGTGCGCCTCGCCTTCGTAAGGCGCGCGGCGACTTCAAAGACCCTTTGCGCCTCGGCTCGCCTTGCGCCTCTAACTACTATGTGAGCACTGCCACTGCTCCAAGAAGTTTATGAATGACCGTTACTAACACCGAACAACAACTAACAAATTACCATGAGTCCATTGTCACAACAAAGATTGGATCTTTGAGCAAAACAATGCCCAACAGCTTGATATTTTGGTATATGGAAGGAAATAGAACATTGAATCAAAAAACACAACAAACCCTGTTTCAGGCCAAATAAACTCAATAACCATTTATAAACAGCTTAACGAAGCATCAAACAACCATTCCTTGGGTGCCGCACAAAAGCAAATAAAAAAGGTAATATCTTTGGACAAAAAACATCACAAAAAACTCCAATAGCATGTTAATAGAGGGATTGGATCACTGCTGGATGATTCCAGGTCAAAACCATGCCTGAAAATAGCTTTGCGCGCCACTGCGTGGGGTTGGCCCTGGCTGCCTTCAACCGGCACGTGAGGGTGCGTGGGACACTGCCTGATGATTTCAGTGAGGGGCAGATTGGCAGTGTCTTTGGGTGACTATGGTGTTGCTTTTGCAAAATGTACAGTACATTTGATGTTCTCAAGCTGGCAATGTCGCCCAGAAAATTCCAGCAACTGGTCTGACTTTTGGCTGCTGCTGGCTGATTTCTAGGGCTATAATATTGCTGGAAATTTTTCTATGATGGTAGACATGCACCGGATATTGGGTTTTAGGCTTCGGTTTTTACGGTGGCGGTAACAATTAGGGTTTAGGTTTCAGAATCATGCTCTGATACCATGTTGAGCAATTGGATAAAATGGAAGACCTAAGTTCAATGATAGATCTCTCTCTCTATTTATAATATATGTCAAGTACAATATGAATGACCATAATACCCTTACTAGCTCACACTTATTACTAACAAAATTATAACACATTATAATAATGCTAAATGACTAAATAACCATTAACATGTCTTACAACTTGTCTAATGCCTGAACAAACTACCTACTGCGGCATATTTGATCTTAGTTTTTGAATCAAGAGTATGTACTTCAGTTTTTTTATCAAAAAAAAAAAAAAGATTTTATTAAGAAGACAAAGTACAACGAGTGTATATAATCCTCCTTAAACAATAAAAACAAAATCAAAACAGTTCAGCCAACCAATCACGCTGTAAATCAGAAAACGCAAACCCTATAAAACACCCAGCTGCAGAAGCCCACAAAGAGGCTGAATACGAAATCCTATCCTATAGAGCATAGCCAAAGACATTTTCTTCCCCTCAAAAATACAAGCATTCCCTTCCAACCAAATCCCCCACAAAACTGCAAAAATTGCACACCACCACAAGGGCAAAGCATCCTTGCCCCTTCCAAAACCCGAAAAATGGATAGCCAACAAATGTTCCAGACTCTGGACACACCCAATTCTCCCCAGATAAACCAAAATGGTTGTTCCACACCCCCCCCCCCCCCCCCCCCCAAGAAAAGGAGCAATGCAAAAAAAGGTGAGAAGCTGATACTGAATTTTGGGAAAAAAAAAAAAAAGAGAGAGAGAGATAGAGAGAGAGAGAGAGAGAACAAACATCCAGTGATAAAGCCTTTAAAGGCCTCCTACCCTGCAAAAGATTGTTAGTGTTAACTCTCTTAAGAACGACCAACAAATAAAAGCTTTTCTTAGAGAGGACTTCAGCCTTCCAAGTGGATCTATGAAGTGGGAAAGACAATCTTTTCTTGGTTAAATGCTATAAAAATAATAATTGAAAAAGAAAAAAAGGATTTACAAGAATACTCCCCAGAAGAATCAAGAATCCAAGAACGATAGTCTCTCTTTTGGGAAAGGAGCCTACCATCCAACAAAATTAATAAGGAGGCAAGCTCCAAAACTTCCCTATCATTAAGAGCTCTACAACAATGGAAATCCCAATAGAAACCAGCCCCATTAGAAATAAAGAAGAAATTGGTTCATTGTGCAAAGAGGGCAATCTAAACAAATGGGGAAAACATGAACAAAATGAAGAAACCCCCACCTAGATATCTTCCCAAAACCAAAAATCATACCCATTTCCCACAATGAAATTTGCGTAAGGAATAAAAAGAGAATATGATTGTGAAATACCCTTCCAAAGACTATCACAAAAACATCTCAAACCCAAATTAGCATCCCACCCATTCTCCTACAAGCCAAAATTACTCTTCATAACTTCGTACCAAAGGCAAAACTCAACTAAAAGAAATCACCACAACCATTTACCCATTAACGCAATGTTCTTAGACACCACTTTACCAAGACCCAACCCCCCCTCCTTTTCAGACCTACAGACAACCTCCCAACTAACCAAATGATCTTTATTCTCCCCCATCCCAAGCCAAATAAAGTCTTATGATCTTCTCAATACTACAGGGTACCCTCGCGGGTATTCTAAAGATAGACAACAAATAAAGAGGAATACTAGAAAGGCAAGCATGAATGACAGTAATCTGCCCATCTGGAGAAAATAAAGCACCCATGCAACCTCTTAGACACTTTCTCCATCACAAGATCCCCAAACCCAAGCAATCTAGGATTACCACCTACAGGCACACCAAGATAATTCAAAGGCCAATCAAGAATACCATGCCCAACTAAAGAGGACAATTCCAAAGATCAAGAATATCCAAATAATACAAGCTAACCCACTCTTACCTAAATTTATTTTTAAACCAAAGACCCAACAATTGCAAAATAGAAAGCACGTCAAGAGACTGCCTATGATCTTTTAAAAAGAAAATAGTACCATCAGCAGACTGGAGCTAAGAAACCACAACCCACTCACTTCCCACCCCAACCCCTCTTACAAAACCTCTATTTACAGCTCTGAAAACCAATCTACTCAAAACCTCTACAACAAAAACCCCCCTTGAAGCCCGGAACCAAGATTTAGGCTATCCATAAATAATAACAGGGAAAGGAGCATTAGATAAACAGCCCCCATCCAAGATCGCCATCTATGACCAAATCCCTTTCTAAAAAATATTTTATCAAGAAAGTTCCAAATAAATCATAAGCCTTATCAAAATCTACCTTAAAAAACATCCCTTTATTTCTCCTACAAACACCCTTAACAGCCTCATTTGCTACTAAAATAGCATCCAAGATCTGTCTATTTCTCACAAAAGCACTTTGAGCCTCCAAAATAGTATCCGCTCTCACAAAAAAACCTTAGCAATGATCTTATATACGCTAGTCACTAAACTAATACGCTGAAAATCTGCAACTTTAACAGACTTGCTCTTCTTAGGCAGCAAAGTGGTGAAAGTAGAATTAATGCTTTTAACCAAAATCCCATTAAAAAATAATTAATTAAAGATCTTTATTAAATCACCTCTAACAATATCCCAACAATCTTGGACGACAGCCATACTGAGTCCATCTTGACCCGGAGCTTGATCTCTCTCCCATCTTAAACACAACCACTTTAACCTCACTTTCCACAAAAAGTCGTTCCAACCACCTCATCTGATCACTACAAATAGGATTCCAATCCAACCGCTCACTTAGGCTAACAATCATCTTCCACATTAAACAAATAAGCAAAAAAATCTGTAATCTCCCTAGTAATCAAAGAATCTGCATTAGTAACCACTCCTCCTTTCAGTTCCAATTCTGTAATCATATTCCTCATCTTTCAACATGTGGCCAAACTATGAAAATATTTTTAATTACAATCACCTAACCCACTTAAGCTTCATCTTTTGCCTCCAACTCCTCAATTCCCTAAAAATCACCTCCTCTAAATCATTAATCAGCTTTAACCTCTTACCTAATCACATTCCAAAAGACTCCCCTCTTCTTCTTTTCCATCCAATAAATTAATCTCATCTAAAATGTTCTCTCCTTCATCTTAAAATCCCCAAAAGCTTCAATATTCCTAAATTTTCAACTCTTCTTTAAGGCACTTTAATTTTTTCATAAACCTAAAACCTTCCCAAACCTTCTCAATATTTTCACACAAAACATTCCTAACCGAAGATTGAAAAGGCTTATGACCAGGCCACATATTTTCAAATCTAAATGGAGTTGGCCCCCACTTGAAACTAGACTCTAAAAGAATAGGGAAATGATCTGACACTGGTCTAGATAAAACCCACTAAAAAATATTAGGTAACTCATCCTCCGACTCACTACAAAAGAAACTAGCAACCACCCCCCCCCCACCTTCCCTTCCTCCCTCCCCAAAAAAAATGACCAAAAGAATACAGCATTACCCAACGGAAGATCTTCAACCCACAACCTCTAATAAAACAAAAAATTATACTCAAAGCAAACCTCTCACCCCATTTCTTTTCCCTAGGGAATCTCACCACATTAAAATCACCGCCTAAAACCCACCTAAGATAACAAGACCCATCCACAGCAAATAACTAATCCCAAAAATAAGACCTAAAAGCAGGTCTGGAAGGACCATAACTGACAAAAACCGCCACTGACTGCTACCTTTCACTTCCAACAAAACATTCAAAGAAAAAATTCCCACAAGGCTATCTATTCTAACAACTAAACAAGTATCCCCCAAAATATGGATTTCCCCAGTGCCCCTTAAGAAGGAAGAACCTCCCACTCCTTAAACCTACCTTCCCAAATACCATGAAGCACACCAACATCCACACTCTCAAGTTTAGTTTCTTGGATAAGAACAATTATCAGGAGAACTCCTATTCAGAATTTCCCTAATAAGACCTCTCTTTCTCACATCACCTAACCCCCTAACATACCAACTAATGATCTTCATAACTTAACTATTTTACCCCCTTACCTTTACCCTGAACCCCTCCATAATTCACCAACGTAGCTAACGTGCTCAATTCTTTTAGCACCTTCTTCTTCCTCTCATAGGTCTATGGGCAAACTACTACTTTCATTTCCTTCCTAAAGCATTCACCATATTAACCCCCATCCACTCGAGGAGTTTTTGAGATTCCTAATTGTCTCTCTCATCCCCTAATGAGTTAATGATCACAACCCTCATAATATGAACCCCTTTTGGCACAAAGAATCAAGAATAGGATTTGACAAACAGGGAATGGGTAACATACTTCTTTGGGAAGTGGGATCACCTTGCTTTTCAATGAAAAAGTCATTCTCAGCCTTACCACTCTCAACTACTATAGCAAACTCCCAAATTTGGCCACGAAGAGAATCACTAGAAGGAATGATAGGCAAAATCCCTTCTTTCAGGAAATCATCTACTTTATTTAATATTTTATATTTCAAAACTCTTAAGTAATCTACCGTGGATCATCTCTTTTGTCCAATAAAGATTTTGAATAAGTTGACTTAATCATATCTTGAAACATGTCTTATCCAGATGGCAAATTTTTGAATATGGATTCCCGGTTAATCTAAGCATGATTGAATTTCCGATTTAGACTACATCGTTTTGGAAAATAACTCAAATGAATTGACTTTCAAAGATCTTGAAATAAATAGAGATTTTCTCACAAAGATATGATATCTCTTCCATTACCTCTCTCGAACGCAGCAGCTCTTTAATCTCAAGCTATGAAAGTTTAAATCTTTCGGCCACACTTATTAAATTTTGACTCTAGCATTTAATAGCACTTTCTGTTAATTGATCCTATGGTGTAGAGGGAATTCAAGACATTCGGAAGGAAATCAAAGCAAAAGGGCTACTAAAAACACCCTCATGCACTACTGCATGGAATCGGAGGTGCCAGCTTTCGGCCAACGCGTGGCAGCACGTGGGGTATCCTATGGCTGTGAAATTTCGCACACTAGCAGATTGACAGGTTATGTGACTTGTTATGTGGTTGGTTTTGCATATAAAGTATTTCTTGAGGTTTTGAAGAGAACAGCAGAATTCAGGATTTTTCCGGCGACTCCTGAACCCACTCCTGTAGCAGATGATCCTTCTACAGCAGAAGGTTTGCATGGGATTGTGATTTTTAAGGTTTGGTTGGCGGCAGTTATGCAATTAGGGTTTAGATCGAATCTTGCTCTGGTAACATTTTGAATAACAGAATAAAATGGAGCACCTTATCTCAATTATAGGTCTCTCCATCTACTTATAATATATGTCAAGTACATACCAGCGACCATAATACCCTTACTATCTCACTAACATAACAGTAGCACATACTAGTAATGCCAAATGACCAAAATAACCATTAACAGACAGCATTACTGTCTACTACAGGTTGTTATGCCTTCATTTTCTTCAAGACTCGTTATTAATCGCTCTAACAATTTTTCACAATAATTTAGTACTTCTAAAAAAACATTTCAGGATTTTAAAAATTGAAACATAATTTATAAACCATATTCATCATATTTACTATTAAATACTCAAGAATTTATCCCAAACTAATTGAAGATAAACAAACTGTTAAGTAGAAGAGTAAAAATCGTATTGCAGAAGTTTTTTTCTCCTGTGTTAGAAACTACATTTGTAACATACATCACCGTTCTTCAATTGCCTAAAAACAAAAATCTGAGCAAAACTCAAATTATATGCCAGGTAGTCTTTAGTCTTTGCCCCATAACACTTATTTTTTGATTAGATGTTCACACTTTTATATGATTATGTTATGAAATATGAAATAGAAATATGTTCCATCTGTTTATGTTTCATTATTTTATGACTTCCTAATTTAAATTAGATTTTTACTCAATAAAATGGTGGCTAGTAACAGCTACAAAGATTTTCTACCTTTAGCGACAAAATAGCCACTATAACATTCAACATGGTCAGCATATGCCATGTGTACCTTGATTGAAAATTTTGGTAATAATCACTTAGACACTTGTATGCAAGAGTCATAACATGTGAATCTACAAGTTTAACAAGTTCATTAATATAATAAACAAATTCACCAATGCAGCATCCCTTACAAGTTACATGACATCCAAAACACAACTGCAACCACTACACCATGACCATTACCAATACTAGAGACCACCACCATTTTTTAGAACTATGCTACTATGGTCTAGACCCTAGCTTAGTATGATGTGTTTACAACTCACTTTATCTTTTAAAATTACATCCCTCGTAACGTTGTCGCTTAGATATCTTCATATTTTGGTTGTTTTTGTTCCTTAATCGCCCACAATTTTGATCCATAAAGCATGGTTGGACTTATAGCCCTCCTATGAAATTTTCCTTTTAATTTTAAAGGTGTTATACAGTCACATAACACATCAAAAACATTCCTTCATTTCATACAACTTGCTTTAGTTCTATACATTACATAATGGTAAGGTTGCTCCTCTGTGACCAGTTGGTCACGGGTTCCAATCCAAAGAAACAGCAACTCTGCATAAAAGCAGAGGTAAGGCTATGTACACTAAGAAAACCCTCACCCAGCCCCCACAAAGCAGGGAGCCTTGTGGCCCAGGGACACTCTTTAGACTTGCGCAACAGATTCAAGTTAACAGAATTTCCAATTACCAGCAATTTCTCAAACATCATTCAACATTTTTTTCCTTTCCTAGAGTTAATAAAATTGAAGTTTATATATTACACATTTTACTTTGTGTTGGAATCTCTACATTCTAAAGAATCCCTCCATATTTCAAACTTACATTTTACTTCATTTCTAGTTTCATCCATCAAGACAATATTATCCACAAACAACAACCTTGGAACCTCATTTTGGATATGTCTAGTAAGTTCATCCATAACTAAAGCGAAAAGATAGGAACCCAAAGAAGTCCCTTAAAGTAAACCTATTTTAATTGACAGAACCCTAGTTTCTCCCTCAATAGAGCTGACACTAGCCATTGTCCCATTATACGTATCCTTAACAACTTCTTTATATCTACTACCTACTTCTTTCTTTTCTAGAACCCACCGCAAACCTTCTCTCAGAACCCTATCAATTTTTTTCTAGGTCAATAAAAACCATGCACAAATCCCCATTCTTTTTCTTGAAGCTTTTTAATTCCACTTTGTAGATATATAGCCTCCACTCACCTAGCATTTTTCTAGGTCATTTTGATCATGTTAAATAAACTAATCAACCATATCACATACTATCTTCTAAGCTTTTCCAAATTTTAATAGAGATGCCTCTAGTCTCATTTTTCATATTTTTTTAATGCAAACTTTATAACTAATATACTCTAATTTTCAAATATATCTTAAATCCCTAGCCTTTAACTCTGTTTACCAATTATATCTTTTCCTTTCGATTCACCCAATGCCACTTTAGCTATACTTCAAATAAATTTTAGCAAACTATTCCATAAAATGTTTTCATTTACATTATCTTATATTTCATACAATTTAATCATTTCAAAATATGCCAACCAACACGAATGACATTTTCTACTTTAGCTTTGGCACGTGCCAAGAAGATATGCAGATGTGAAACCTGCTCTTGAGATAATTTACAAGTTTCCAACAAATTTAGAGACCACTGCTGCTACTGAGCAAATATTAACATGCAAGGACAACTCACAAAGACAATCAACATATCACTTGCAGCCGGTGTTCAATTTTAAATAATATAAAATTGGATCAAATATAACATAAAGAGAGAAACAATAAATCAACCCAAAAGAGAGATTATTTCAGTCTTCTAACTCAAATGCACTAAATCAACTATCAGAGTAATTGCACTATATGTGAAAATTTTCAAAGAAATAATTGTATTTTGAGAGGCAAAAGAAAAGAGAACACTAAAGCAACAAGGAGGTGCAGCATAAGTAAACAGAAAAGTATCAACAAAATCAATGGCCACCTGAACATTAACAAATGCTAACTATCCAACAAAAAAATAGCGTTTTAAGCCATCTATCCTTTAAAATATTAATGGAAGTCTCTACTCTTTCAGAAGGTCCCCCCCCCCCCCCCAAAAAAAAACTATCCAGAAAAAGAAGGGAGGGGGGGGGGGAGTCAAGGTGGTCATCTCTAGAATTTTCTTTTATTCATTGTCTATTCCAATGTTTTAAAAGACAAAGGCGTAAGGGGCCAAGCATGAGCCTTTAGACGTTGAGGCATAACCCTTTTCAAAATTTTTTTTTATTTATAATCTAGATAAAAATATGTGAATGACTTACATATATTTTTTGAAAATAAAGAAAATTTTAAGAAAACTACAATAAAATATATAAAAAAAATCATATATAATTTGTAAAATACCTATTGCCTATTAAAAAAATATACAAACTTGGATTCATTAAGTAAATCATGCCAAGAGATGGATAAAACAACACAAAGTTCAAATTATTTTCAACACCTAAGATGCAACTCTCAATTTTTTAAGTCATATTACGACATTCCTTTCTTATAAGTTATAAACATGTAGTTAAATCTAGCCAGTTATAACTTGGGATTTGCACACCCAAAATGCATAAGCCTCACATAAAAAGGAGCACAAAGCATGCCTTTTGTGCAAATTTGCAAGCCTCAACATATAATATGTCAGCCTTTTTGGGATTTTGTATTTTAGAATGAATCTCAAGGTGTGAGCCTTGATTAAGCCTTTTAAAACATTCTCTGTTCAAAAACCCTTCCAAGTTCCAAGCCTATAATTCTCCTGGCACAGAAACGATGACAGCCCAGTGAACACCCATAATAGCCAGCACACTTCCCACAAATTTTTGGACCACTGACAGCTAACAAGCAGATGGTACATTATTTCTGCCTCCCTTTTGCAAAGAAATCACTGTTAACCACCATGATTCCCCTCCTTTGAAGAATATTCAACGTCAGAATCCTCCCGCATTCAGCTTTCCATGCAGAAAAGGCTACTTCAGTAGGAGCATTTGCCTTCCATATGGTTTTCCATGGAAAGTCACTTATCTATCCTCCTTGATTACTCTTATCAATTACTAAGCAAAAAACTTTAAATGTCATTCTCACCATTCTTCAAGCTCTTCCACCTCACTACACCTTCCCTATGCACAGTCAAGAGACACTCTCATACAAACTATCAAAGAATCTAGCAAAAAGTCCGGGCACTCAATCCTGTGCCCTCCTCGAGAAAGGCACATCCCAAGCCGCCCCTTAATATAACAACTGACATAGACATGTAGGAACTAATCATGGCATCTCTATCTATAGTCAAATTAATGCAGATTAAGAAATTAATTTTAAATGTCCACACCTGGAGTCATGCCAAAACAGAATAGACTCCTCATTTCCTAAACTAACCAGATTATAGAAAATCTCCCAACCTTTCCGTATTTTTGTTGACACCCCCATCCCGTAGGAACCCCTCACCTGGTTTGCAATCCACCCGCTAATACTCCACTCTAAATCTCCACCAGAATCAACTTCCAAGGATCTTCAATTTCTGTCATGAATCTCAAAAGCACTTGCACAACATTACCATGTTGGCATTTGTTAAGCTCTTGATTCCAAAGCCCTCTTTATGAAGAGGCTGTTTCACCACATCCGATCTGCCTATGCTGCCCCAGAGAAACGTCTTGATGTCCTCCAACAAATAAATTATATGAATAAAATTCTAAAATCAGAAGGAAGAACATTCCTAAAATAATAGTCATTCATAGATTACGTATATTCTTCAAATCAACAAATAATGTGTACGATCCTTAAAAGTTATATACACAGTGAAAAATATAAATAAAAAGTAACACTCGTTGATGTAGTTCACAGATCAGATATATGCTCCACAACAATCATAAAATGGGCTAAAAATGGACACCCAAATATACATATACATAAATATTTCACGCACACGTAAATTTCAAATTATAATTTCAAACAAATGATTGCACACTATAGCTATAATTAGTAAATATGAATATTCTAATTATAACGACAAATTATCAAATTTCACAATACAACCGCCGAAAAAAGATCAAACACCAAAGAAGCAAAAGATTAACCACAAATTACAACATTACCTCCAATGGCGAAACTAGGGTTCCTATCTCAGACTGTAGATTGGACTACGGGTAATGGTGCGCCATCGGATACTGCAGAATCAATTGAGATCCTTGGATGGAATAAGCGGTAGAGTAAAATGAAGCCCTAGAAGAAGAATCAGGGGAAGTACCTGGGATAAGAACTGCGGCAGGGGATGATGCTCGGATGCGAGAGAGAGAGTGCGTGCGATTCGTACGGTTCTGTATCTGAAAGTCTGTCGAAGCTACATGACACAGAACATTTCTGTGGATTGAATTGAATAGTTACTGTACGTTGCTGCATCAAACATGGTAGGTTTCCCGGGTCGGATCCGGCCCGCAGGTCACACTCCAAACCCGAAAGCTCGGCCTGTTTGCTGTTACCCGACCCACCTTTGATCCTTCCACTTAGGTTACTGGAGCAGAAATTGTATACCATATGTATACACCAATCTTATATAATTTCATGTATTTTAATTGAATAAATAATTTTTTATACACATAATAAAATCATTTTAGATCTGGACTATGCATAGTGTACCTAATATCATACGGTACCTATATTATGTAGTGTATTATACACATGGATTATAAACATAGTATTATATTAGATATGGACCATACGAAGTGTACCTAATATCACATGGTATTTTTTTATACACATGGTATTATAGGTAGTGTACCTAATATTTTCTCCTACAATATAACCATTCAACCTAGCCCACTAAGCCAATCCTAATCAAATTACAAAAAAAAAAAGTGATTTTGAACCATGTTTTGCACTAGATAGCGAATTGAATTTACTTAAAAATTGAATATATGGATCAAATAATAAGTTCAATATGCAATCTATACAATTTATTTTTAAATTTTTTATTTAAATACTTTTTCGAGGTACGAGGTAGTTGTGTTGAGTTAGGGCTCGAAACTTCTTCCATTCACTGAACCCTCCATTTCATTCTTATCCTTCTATTTAAGTTGATTGCTAACATTAGCATAGTCGTGCATGGCTATAATATGCCAATATTTTGTCGATAAGGATGAGTAAGAAAAATTGAAAAGCAAATCAAAATGCAAAATTAAATCAAAATAAACAAAAAAACAATTAACTACTTTTTTCGTTTTGTTTCCAATTTGGTTGAGATTTAGCCCGTAATAAATTGAATCAAACTGGTATATTAAAATATATATTATATAATATTTTAAAATTTTAAATAAAAAAAATTATTTTTCAAATGACAATTTAGAACTTAGGTTGGTTACTTTCATCTTGTTTAATTTCTAGAATTAGAAAGTGGATTATGATTTTTTCTTGTGTTCAAATTATTGGATATTTTTTAGCTTATGTAACATGCTAATTAAAGATAATAGATTTATGACTTCTTATTGTTAGGGTTACAAATGAGTTGAACTTTGTCATAGTCAAACTTGTTTATTAAAATTTTAAAAAAGCTTGAGTTCAGGCCAAGTTCAAACTAAGTTTCGATATACTTGTTCAAACTTACTTATTATGCAAATGAATTAGCTTATGAGCCTTGCAGAGTCAAGCTATCGAGATACTCAATAATGATTTGATTCTTTAATAATCACCCACTCTAAGGGGTGAGAGTTTTGTTAGGAAAAAAGAACTCTCACTAATATAGCCTTAAGAGTTTTTTTTATTCCATCAAGCTAGCCTATTAGCTTGGGCATTGGTCATTCACTAAATTCAAGTTATGAAGTTTGAGTTAAATAATTTTGCATCCAAATAATCCTTGTTTTTAAGTCATGATTATCTATCAAACCTAATTTGAACTTATTAAACCGACCCATAAATGATCCTTATCCAAGCCTATAAAACAATTCTAACCGAGCTTATAATCCAGCCACTCATCAGCTAAACTCATTCATGTTCAAGTTCAACTTTGTTGATGGTCATTTTGATCGAATGCCCAAAATGGAGGTTGACAAGTCTTTTACATTTTCCTACCTTTTACCTTTCTACTTTTTGCCTTTTCTATTTTATTTTTGTCATTTTTTACTATCCCATGTGATCCTAGATGGTCCAAAATGATAAGGTAGGGTATGACAGCAATTTTGACCTCATACACGTAAATTGAGATAAAAATTCTATCATTACGAGCATTTTTGCCCACTTTCTGCCACTTTTGACTATCCTAGGTGATTCATAGCAATCTGAAATGATAAGAAAAGGATTGACAACGATTTTAACTTCGGGTATGCAATTGAGGCAAAACCTCTATCATTATGGGCTTTTTTGTACTCCTTCTACCAAACTGCACCAAGTGACTTGGGTAGTAGTATTAAATAGAAATAAGAGGTCTAACAACCATTTTTACCTCAGACATGCAAATCAAGGCAAAATCCCTATTATTTCAAGCTATTCTAATCTTATCTATCAAATATGACTACACCAAGTAATTCAAAGCAATCTAAAATTAGAGGAAGAAGTTTGACTATGATTTTGACCTCGATTACACGAGGTAAAATCCTGTCATTTCTATATTTTTTGGTCTTTTTCCTCCAATTCTGACTACATCAAGTGATCCACAGCAATCTGAAATGCTAAGCTAGTGTCCCCCAATAATTTCACCCCTAACATGAAAATCGAGGCAGAAGCCCCATCATTTTTTGCTTTTTAGGTTTTTTCTACAAAATCTGACTCTACCAAGTGATCCAAAGAAGTATGAAATGATAAGGAGTCAAATTGTACTTTTAGATTTTGTACAAAAATCGAGGCAAATTTTTGAATTTTTTTTATAATTTTCTAGCATTTTTTAACACTTCCGCAACTGTTAGCGATTTTTGGTGGACTCCACTTACCTTTTACTTTATTTTAATAAATTAAATTTTTATTTCAAAATTAATTAATTAAATATTTAAATTTTGATAATAAAATATTCAAATTTTTAAAAGATAGTATAGTCATGCAATGCAAAATGAATAACAAAAGTGATCTCACAAAGTATGAAATATATTAATAATTGATGTGAGAGAATGTTTAAATTTTCAGAGCCGTAGTTTTCTAAATTAAGTAGCTCCCCCTCAGTTTATGTACTCAATCATATTTATAGGTGGCATCTCTACTGTGCATTAGACCTAATTCACATCTAATTTGTATAAATCTATCCTCCTGAAGAGGTTTTGTGAATATGTTAGCCAGTGATTCATTAGTGCACACGAACTCAAGTGCCACATTCCCCTTTTGCACATGATCACGAATAAAATGGTGTCTAATTTCAATGTGTTTGGTTCGTGAATGCGAGATGAGATTCTTTGAGATATTGATTGCACAAGTGTTATCACATTTGATTGGAACCGTGTCATAGTGCAAACCAAAATCCATAAGTTGTTACACCATATAAAACGTTTGAGCACAACAACTTCCAGCTGCAATATATTCAACTTCAGCTATGGATAGGGTAACTAAGTTCTATTTCTATAGGGATAACTATATTGATAAGGATAAATATAGTTGATTAATAATCAATATGGTTGGTTTAAAAGTTTCCAGATGATGACTTATACTACTAGGCATAATGAAATAATTCTCTATCTGGTATAAGCAGCTTATTGCATCTAAGTTAGAATTCAAATTGATAGGGGGAGCATCTAAAATTAAAATGCCTATCTTATATGCTCACAAACTTTTGCTTAAATCAGTTCTTGAATTCTATGTGGCTCTTGTGCTTAAATGAAAGTCATTATTGAAAATCATAATTTGAAATATGTTGATTTGCCACAATCATTTGATTTTGCCATATGATCTTTGTTTTAAATTGTCTGACATCTTTAGGAATATTGTGGTTGTGTTTTTCTGGTTATATTTTAGCATGTGCTTAATTGACAAACAAGAAAAATGTTTCTTGCTTGTTTTAAATTAAAGTCTTTTTTTTTCAGCAAGCCCCCCCCCCCCGGTACTTTTTGAAAAACAACAAAGGGGGATATTTTTTATGCTTTATGGCAAGAACTACTTTCAAGACTAAACTCTTTATCTCTTGCCTTATTATATATATATATATATATATATATATATATGTGTGTGTGTGTGTGTGTGTGTGTGTGTGTGTGTGTTTTAAATTGCATAACTGGTTCAATAACTACACATGAAAATGCATACGAACTAGTTAGACTGTTTTATGCTTAAACCTTCTACTTCTTATCATATGTTATATGTAGAGACCCGGAGAATTATAGTAATTAAATAATAAAAGGAAGGAGAGAAAAGGAATTTCCAAAGGGGGACTCAACAGGGTCTCGTCGACGAATGCAGAACGTTTGTCGACGAATAGCCTTCTTGGGCACGTCGACGTGAACACGTGTCTTGTCGACAAAAATATACCGAGAGGGCTGATTTCAGGACATGAAGTTCATCGACGAAGGTTATGATATCGTCGACGAACCTCCTTCTTGGGCTCGTCGACAAGGTCACATGTCTCGTCGACGAGGCAGCACTCTATAAATATGCCAAACTCAGGATTCAGCAAGAATTTTTGCATATAACCTCTCTTTCTCTCTAGAATCTGACTCTCTCTAGCTTCTTTCTAGATTTTTGGTTTCGATTCTCGCCGGTTTGACGATCAGAAGCCGCCATGTTACTCCTAGGAAGATTCTCTACAATACTGCCAGCATAAGGGTCATGGATTTTATATGATATGCTAGCGTAAGGGCCGTGGTTTTAAATAACATGTTATGCCGGCGTAAGGGCCGTGAATTTTATATGATATGTTATGCAAGGTTTTATGAAAATATAAACATGACAGATATTATTATGAAATAGTCATGTATCATTATTTGGAAATATACTTTATGTTATCAGAACCAAGTTGGCTCGGTTTAGGCTTCCATGAAGCACGATACCGTAGCTATATGATCACGATCATTTATATGTTAGTGCTACCACTTGCTGTAAGGGGCAGTGGGAGATCAGCGGTCGATGTGATTTTATGATAGTGTAGGTGTCCCTCTAGTGTCTGGACCAAAAGGGGCAGACCCATCGTACTTACAAACTTATGTTGATCTAACGTGGTCGACCAGCCATTGCTAGGTCACACTTTCGCGCCACACAAGCCAGTTATGTGGGGGTAAGACATGACACCAGTCAGCTATCCATCTAGGGTGTTATTTCATGTACAGTTATATGAGATGATTTTTATGTATAAAAACTCAGTATGATATACGATGTTATGAGAAATTATGTTTTTCCCAGATATGTTACAGACAGCTTTATTAAATATAATCTATGTACTATTATACGTATAACATGATAATACTCATGTTGCCACACATTGATATCAGTTTATTTCCCTTACTAAGAGGTGTCTCACCCCAACTTACAAAACATTTCAGGAAATCCAGCTAGACAAGCGGACCAAGCTCCGCGTCAGTAGAGGCAGTTTATACCACCCCGATGGAAGGGTGAGTCACTGAGATAGGGTCAGATGGTTTTTGGATTATGATCCTAGACTTGTTTTTTTGGTCTTTTGGGATATGTATATGTACATAACAGTTTTGGTAAAACTCTGGTATTGTGTTGGTTAGATAATTTGATATGTATATGATTTTACATTTCTCACTACTTAGGTATCAGCATTGTATTTCAAGTATACCCCTGGTACCCATGGGTTCAGGTTGAATATGTTATATCAGGTTTATTATGTTTGTTTTTAAAAAAAAGATTTTATGGTAAAATAGTCAGGTTGTTACAGTTTGGTATTAGAGCCTAGGTTGCTAGATTCTGTAAACTTCAGAATGCATCGGGAACGATACCAGAGTTAGGGAAAGAATTTAAGGTTTTGTTCTACAGTCTAGAGGCAGAACTTCCGTGGGGGTTTCTGTGTTTTTCCCGAGGTGACGATTTTAATAAAATCATAGTTAACTATTGTCGGGTTATGTTTCTGTAGTGTAGGATTGGATCTTGAAATAAAATAAGGATGTCAAGATAGGGGATTTAAGTTAGACGCGTAAATTATAAGAATAGGGTCCCTGAGCCATGTTTATTTTCTTTTCAGGATGGACCCTAGAGGAGGTAGTGCCTATGCGAGTGGTAGTGAAGGTGCAAGGCCCTCGAGTGCAGGCAGGACTGATTCAGATGCAGTACTACGCAACATAGCTCAGCAGGTTATGGCTGAGATAACTAGGAGCTCCAAAGAGCAGGGAGGCTCGTTTGCAGGCCATGGGTGCATGATAGAGAAATTTACTAAGATCAATCCTCCGGCATTTCAGGAGGAGTTGATCCTGTGGCCACCGAGAATTGGATGCAGGAGATTGAGAAAGTTTTGGCAGTACTACAGTGTACAGAGAAGCAGAGGGTCCTCTTTGCCAGCTATAAACTGACAAGGGAGGCCGAGAGATGATGGACTGCAATGAAACTTTTGGAGCAGTAGAGGACGATGCTGATAGTTATGACATGGGACCGATTTAAAGAATTATTCTTTGATAGATATTTCCCGGCCACTGTCAGAGAAGTTAAAGTAGAAGAGTTCCTAAATTTGAAGCAAGCATAACAATCGGTCCAGCAGTATGCGGCTCGGTTTATAGAGCTATCTCACTTCACCTTGTATATTGTTCCTGATGAAGTAAAGAAGGCGAGACAATTTGAAAAATGATTAAGGTGAGGAATAAGCAAGCAGGTGGTAGTGCTGAAGATACAAGATTTTGCTAAGTTAGTTGACAGAGCAGCTTTAGCCGAGGCTAGTGAGCACATGGATGCATAGGATCAGGGACAGAAAAAAAAATCTACGCCTTCAAGCTTCCAACAGGGAGCTAGGCAGGGTCAGTGGAGGAGAGGAAACTATGGTAGAGGACAGAGGTAGGAGACTGGAGGTCGTGAGTTACAGACAGTGCAGAATTTTCTTCTCTGTCAAACTTGTGGAAAGAGACACTTGGGAGAGTGTCAAGTGGGGAGAGTCGTCTGCTATTGCTATGATAGGCAGGGACATTTGGTGCGAGATTGCCCTACACCACCAGATATCGCTCCTGCTCCCAAACCATATTGAGGAGGCTATTAGGCACCCAGTGGAGGCCAGCAAAGGAATGTAGCTCCAGCGAGGGTTTATGCTTTGACGCCTAGAGATGCTGAGACAGTCGGCGATGTGGTGACAGGTATGATTAACAATTTTTCATTTAAAGTTCTTGTATTGTTTGATTTAGGAGCCACACGTTCGTTCGTTTCTATGGGGTGTATTAGATTATGTGGGGCAGAAACACAGTTGTTAGACATTGAACTGTTAGTAAGTACACCGACAGGGTCAATAGTGAGATGTAGTAGGGTGCTCTGAGGCTATCCAATTGATATTCAGGGAAAAGTCTTGCCATCTGATTTGATAGTATTGGACATGTACGGGTTTAATGTAATTTTGGGTATGGACTAGTTGGCAGCCAATTACGCCAATATAGACTGTCGTTTGAAAGAATTAATATTCAGACCTCTAGAAATATCAGAATTCAGGTTCATAGGGTCGCATGTACAATCCCTGCCTTAGTTAGTATCAGCCATACAGGCGAGGAGATTACTCATAGATGGTTGTCAGGGGTTTATGGCTTTTGTGAAGGAAGTGTCAGGAAATGAGTTGAAACTTAGAAATACAACAGTGGTTAAGGAATTTCCATACGTTTTTCTAGAAGATCTACCTGGGTTACCTCCTGATCGCGAGGTAGATTTCACTATTAATCTACCTCCCGGGACGACACCGATCTTTAAAACTCCTTATAGAATGGTTCCAGCAGAGTTAGGAGAGCTAAAGGATCAGTTGCAAGACTTGCTAGATAAGGGTTTTATTCAGACTAGCGTATCACCATGGGGAGCTCCGGTGTTATTTGTAAAGAAAAAGGACGGGTTTATAAGGACGTGTATAGATTACAGAGAAATTAATAAGGTAACAATCAAGAACAGGTATCCTCTACCCCGTATAGATGATTTATTTGACCAGCTTCAGGGTACGCGGGTCTACTCTAAGATTGCGCTCAGATCAAGCTACCATCAGGTGAAAGTAAAAGCATAAGATGTCTTAAAGACAGTTTTCAGGACTAGGTATGGACATTACGAATTCCTAGTTATGCCATTTGGTCTGAGGAATGCTCCTACTGTGTTCATGGACTTGATGAATAGAGTTTTTCACCAGTATTTGGACCAGTTTTTTGTAGTTTTCATTGATGATATACTGGGCTACTCAAGGAGTTTTAAGGAGCATGAGATGCATTCACGACTGGTACTTCAGATGCTCAGGGGAAAAAAGTTGTATGCCAAGTTCAGTAAATGTAAATTTTGGTTAGAAAAAATGGCATTTTTGGGGCATGTTATTTCAAGGGATGGTATTTCAGTGAATCCCAGCAAGATTGAGACAATTTTGAATTGGGTCCAGCTGAAGAACGTTCTAAAAATTAGGAGTTTCTTGGGACTAGCGGGTTATTACTGTTGGTTTGTAGAGGAGTTCTCAGCTTTATTAGGACCTCTCACACAGCTGACCAGAAAGAATGTTAGGTTTGAATGGGATGAAGATTGCGAGTAGAGTTTCCAAGAATTAAAGCAGAGGCTCGTCACTGCACCTGTGTTGATCATTCCGTCAGGGGGTGATGGTTATGTCATTTACAATGATGCGTCGTTGAAAAGGCTCGACCGTGCATTGATGCAGCATGGTAGGGTTGTAACTTATGCCTTGCGACAATTGAAAGAGTAGGAAAAAAGAACCCTACCCATGATATGGAATTGGCTACAGTGGTGCACGCGTTAAAGATGTGAAGGCATTACTTGTACGGTGATACTTGCAAGATATTCTCCAATCACAAAAGTTTGAAATACTTTTTTCACTCAAAAGGAGCTGAACATAAGATAGAGAAGGTGGTTGGAACTCATTAAAGATTATGACTACACTATTAGTTACCACCTAGGGAAAGCAAACGTGGTAGCTGATGCTTTAAGCAAAAAATTAGTAGGACTAGTACTTGCTACTGTGGAGGTTTAGCATCCGATCCAAATGGATCTGGAGAGACTCGGTGTAGAGCTGGCAGAGAGTGACCCTCAAGCATTAATTGTTAGTCTAGTAGTACAACCTAGTCTACAGGAAAGGATTAAGATAGCTCAGAGAGATGGCGCAGAATTAGTAGAGCTGATAGCCAAGGTGTAGGACGGACGAGAAGATGAATTCAATATTTCTGATCACGGGACCTTAAGTTTCCATTCCAGGTTATACGTGCCTGCAGATATGGGCATCAGGAGGATGATCTTAGAGGAGGCTCATTGGTCCTTGTACATGGTTCATCCAAATAGTACTAAAATGTATAGGGATCTGCGAGAGTTTTACCGATGGAGTGACATGAAGAGGGAAATTTTTGAGTTTGTACAGTAGTGTTTGACGTGCCAATAAGTAAAGGCTGAGCACTAGAGGTCGGCAGGACAGTTGCAGCCACTTTACATCCTAGAGTGGAAGTGGGATCATGTATCTATGGACTTTGTGATGGGTTTTCCATGGGCATCGCATGGTCAGAATGCTATTTGGGTGGTCGTTGATACATTGACGAAGACTCACTTCATTCCTATCAAAGTCAATTACTCCATGGAAAGACTGGCAGAGATTTATGTTTAGGAGATAGTTCGTTCTCATAGTGTGCCAGTCTCTATAGTATTAGACCGAGACCCACGTTTCACGTTATGGTTTTGGAGGAGCTTGCAGGAGGCTCTGGGATCTCATTTATCTTTCAGCACGACGTTTCATCCTCAGACGGATGACCAGACTGAGAGGGTGATTCAGATATTAGAAGTTATGTTGCGGGCGTGCGCTCTAGATTTTAGGGGTAGTTGGACTCAGTATATGCCGCTAGTAGAGTTCACATACAATAACAACTATCAGGACAATATTGGAATGGCCCCTTTTGAGGCGCTTTATGGTAGGAGATGTTGTTCTCCTCTCTACTGGGATAAGTTAGGGGAGCGGCAAGTTATGGGGTCAAAATTAGTGCAGCGGGCATATGATAAAGTTCAGCTCATCAAAGATAGAATCAAAGCAGCTCAGAGTCGGTAGAAGAGTTACGCTAATACTCACCACAAGAAAATGGAGTTTGATGTTGGAGATCATGTGTTTTTTAAAATAGCTCCATTAAAGGGAATTATGAGATTTGGAAGGAAGGGTATAAGCTTAGCCCTAGGTTTATGGCCCGTTTGAGATTCGTGAGAGGGTGGGGTAAGTTGCCTACAGGCTAGCCTTGCCACCCATTTTGCCTAGAATACACGACGTATTCCATGTCTCCATGTTGAGGAAATATGTCACAGATCCCTCCCATGTGATCAACTATGGTAAGATAGAACTCGGGGATTCTTTAGCATATGAGGAGGTACCAGTGCAGATTCTGGATAGGAAAGAAAAGGAATTTTGTAATAAGAAGATTCCTTTAGTAAAAGTCTTATGGAGAAATCATGCGTAGAGGAAGTTTCATCGGAGCTTGAGGAGCAGATATAACAGAAGTACCCGTATCTCTTCAGCGGGGATCAGTAGTAATCGAGAAAAGTTACTGGTAAGTATGTAAAATTTCTTTTGTGTAGGTTAGTTAGATGTAATAATTTTTTGGTAGTAGATAGTATTTTGGTTGTGGGAGAATTTTATTTTATGTGTATATGTAATCTCCTAGAGCCTTGAATATAACCACGATATTCCTTCAGCATAAGTGAGGGTAACTAACAAAATAAGTAGCCCATTTTCTTTAAAGGATAGTGTCAATACAGATAGTAAATTTTGAGGATGAAATGTTATAAGAGGGGAAGAATGTAGAGACCTAAAGAATTATAGTAATTAAATAATAAAAGAAAGATAGGAAAAAGGTATTTTCTTAAGGGATTTTCAGTACCAAAAGGACTATTTCCGGACTTTGAAACTCGTCGACGAGGAGCAAGTGTTCATCAATGAGCTCCCTTCATTGACTTGTCAACGAGGAGATGTGAATCGTCGACGAGGCCACATGGACAAGCTTTCTATATAAGCTCAAAAACCTATTTTTTTCTATGGGAAAATTTCAGCATCTCTCTCTCTCTCTCTCTCTCTCTCTCTCTCTCTCTCTCTCTCCTAGATCTCTCCCCCTTCTCTCTTCGATTTCGACCTTGTTCTTTGCCGGTTCGACGATTGGAAGCCACCACGTCACTCCTAGGAAGATTCTTTACACATCAACTAAAGTGATTTATTAGTTAGGCTAACTTGTGAACCATCCCAAAATTTGGGTAAGTTAGTTAATTTCAATTTTATTAGATTTTTGGTGTTTCTGGACTGAGGGAAATATGTTAGATAGGATAATACTGAGTTTTTTTGGGAAAATATCAATTTCAGGGTTTTGAGTTGGGGACCACACAGGTGTGATTTTGGGTGTTTTGGAGGGCTTCCCAGAAAGTCAGGTAAGGGGATAAACTAAGTCAGTTTTCTTATGAAAATATATTTATTATTTTACAACATTTAATTTCAGGTAAATATGTATATTGTAGAATTATGTTGGAAATAATGTTATTGATCAGAAATATGGTTTTCATGTATAATATCTGAAATATGATTTTAGAACATATTTTATATACTAGATATTACCCTTTTTGTGTGGCATGAGTAACATTTACCATGGAAACTATGATGACGAAATATTATGTTTTCAGAATAAGCATGTTATTACTATTTTCAAGAAAATATTAAAAACAATACATGGATTTTCAAACTATAGATTTTATATGATATGTTGGTGTATGGGCCATGGGTTTTATATGATTTACCGGCGTAAGGGAGGTTTTAAATAATATGTTATGCCAGCGTAAGGGACGTGAATTTTATATGATATGTTATGCAAGGTTTTATGAAAATATTAACATGACAGATATTATTATGAAATAGCCATGTATCATTATTTGGAATATACTATATGTTATCAGAACCTGATTGGCTTGGTTTAGGCTTCCACGAAGCATGGTATGAAAACTATATGATTACGATCATTTATTTGTTAGTGCTACCACTTGTCATAAGGGGCAGTGGGAGATCGACAGTTGATATGATTTTATGGTAGTGCAGGCGTCCCTCTAGTGTCCGAACCAGGAGGGGCAGACCCATCATACTTACATACTTATGTTGATCTAGCGTGGCTAACCATTGCTAGGTCTTGCCTTCGGGCCGCACAACCCAGTCATGTGGGTGTAAGACATGACACCAACCAGCTATCCATCCAGGGTGTTATTTCATGTACAGTTATATGAGATGATTTTTATGTATAGAAACTCAGTATGATATACCATGTTATGAGAAATTATGTTTTTCCCAGATATGTTACAGACAGCTTTATCAAATATAATCGGTGTACTGTTATACATATAACACGATAATACTCATGTTGTCACACACTGATATTAGTTTATTTCCCTTGCTGAGAGGTATCTCACCTCAGCTTACAAAACATTTTAGGAAATCCAGCTAGACACGAACCGAGCTCTGCGTTAGTAGAGGCAGTTTATACCATCCCGATGGAAGAGTGAGTCACTAAGCTAGGGTCAGATGGTTTTTGGATCATGATCCTAGACTTGTATTTTTGGTCTTTTTGGGATATGTATATGTACATAACCGTTTTGGTAAAATTCTAGTATTGTGCTGGTTGGATAATTTGATATGTATATGATTTTACGTTTCTCGCTGCTTAGGTATCAGTGTTGTATTTCAGGTATACCCTTGGTACCCATGGGTCCAGGTTGAATATGTTATAATAGGTTTATTATGTTTGTTTTTTTTTTTAAAAAGAATTATGATAGAATAGGCAGGTCGTTATAATATGCATCCAGAAAATTGAAAGAATACGAAAAGAATTATCCTACCCATGATCTAGAATTGACTGTAGTGGTTCATGCATTGAAAATTTGGAGGCATTATCTGTACGGAGAGAGATGTGAAATATTTTTAGACCATAAAAGTTTAAAGTATTTATTCATGCAGAAGGAGTTGAATATGAGGCAGAGGAGATGATTGGAACTTATTAAGGATTACGATTGCACCATTAGTTACCACCCAGGGAAGGCAAATGTAGTGGCTGATGCTCTGAACTGGAAATCAGGGGGAGTAACACAATTAGTAGCAGTAATTTAGCACCTGATCCATATGGACTTGGAGAGGCTCAATGTGGAGCTAGTAGAGAGTGATCCTAATGCATTCATTGCCAACTTGGTGGTATAGCCTACCTTACAAGAGAGGATTAAAGATGCTTAGAGGGATGATGCAGAATTGGTGGAGCTGATAGCTAAAGTGCAGGTTGGACAAGGAAAGGAATTTAGTATTTCAAATAATGGAGCTCTGAGGTTCCATACTAGGTTATGTGTGCCTGCAGATGTGGATATCAAAAGGACGATCCTAGAGGAGGCTCACAGATCCCTATACACAGTGCATCCTGGCAGCACTAAAATGTATCGAGATCTTTGGGAATCATTGTGGTGGAGTGGCATAAAGAGGGAGATAGCCGAATTCGTGGAGCATTGTTTGACGTGCCAGTAGGTGAAGGCTGAGCACCAAAGACCAGTGGGACAGTTGCAGCAACTTCACATCCCTGAGTAGAAGTGGGACCATATCTCTATGGATTTTGTTACAAGTTTACCGCCGGCGTTGCATGGGCAGAACACCATTTAGGTGATTGTAGATAGAATGACAAAGACTGCTCACTTTATCCCTATCAAAGTTAACTACTCCATGGATAGGCTGGCAGAATTATATATTCAAGAGATAGTACGATCACATGGTGTGCCAGTGTCTATAGTATCAGACCAAGACCCACATTTTACGTCACTATTTTGGAGGAGCTTGCAGGAAGCTCTGGGGTCTCAGTTATCATTCAGCATGACATTTTATCCTCAGACCAATGGGCAGATGGAGAGGGCGATCCAGATCCTTGAGGATATGCTACGAGCATGTGTGCTAGATTTCGGGGGTAGTTGGACCCAATATATACCGCTAGTTGAGTTTGCGTATAATTACAACTATCAGGCTAGCATCAGCAAGGCACCTTATGAGGCATTATATGGTTGGAGGTGCCGTTCTTCACTATACTGGGATGAGATGGGTAAGAGACGAGTTTTACTGGGATAAGATGGGTGAGAGACAAGTTTTACTGGGATAAGATGGGTGAGAGACGAGTTTTGGGACTAGAGTTAGTGTAGCAGGCGTATGATAAAGTCTAACTTATCAGAGACAGAACCAATGCAGCTCAGAGTCAACAGAAACGTTACGCTGATATTCGCCGCCAAAAATTGGAGTTTAATACAGAAGATCATGTGTTTCTGAAAATAGTACCGCTGAAAGGAGCTATGAGGTTTCGGGGGGGGGGGGGGAGGGTAAGCTGAGTCCTAGGTTTATTGGCCCATTTGAGATACTTGAAAGAGTGGGGTCAGTTGCTTACCGGCTAGCTTTACCACTAGCTTTATCCAAAATACACAACGTATTTCATGTTTCCATGATAAGGAAATACGTCCTAGATTTGTCCCATGTGATCAACTAAGTAGGAATAGAACTCAATAATACTTTGGCATATATGGAAACACTAGTGCATATTCTAGATAGGAAAGAACAGGAATTATGCAGTAAGAAAGTTCCACTAGTAAAAGTCCTATGGAGGAATCACGCAGTGGAAGAAGTTTCATGGGAGCTCAAGGAGCAAATACGACAAAAATACCCGCACCTTTTCAGTGGGGACCAGCAGTAATCAGAAAAGATTAGGTAAGTAAGTAATTTTTTTTTCAAGTTAATTAGTACATGTATTAGTTTCTATTTTGGTTGGTTATGGGAGAATTTTGCTTAGTTATTTTAATTCCCAGAACCATATATGTAACCACGGTATTCCTCTGCCATAAGTGAGGGTAAGTAATAAAATAAGTAGCCAATTTTTTCTCAGAGGATGGTGCATAGCACAGATAGCAAATTTCAAGGACGAAATTTTATAAGGAGAGGATAAACCCGGAGAATTATAGCAATTAAATAATAAAAGGAATGATAGAAAAGGAATTTCTATAGAGGGACTCAGCAGGGTCTCGTCAACGAATGCAGATAATTCGTCGACGAATAGCCTTCTTCGGCACGTGGACGTGGACACATGTCTCATCAATGAAAAGATACCAAGAGGGCTGATTTCAGGACCTGAAGTTCGTCGACGAAGGTTATGATATCATTGACGAACCTCCTTCTTGGGTTCGTCGACGAGGTGGCACTCTATAAATATGCCAAACTCGGGATTCAGCAAGAATTTTTGCATGTAACACCTCTCTCTCTTTCTCTCTCTCTCTCTCTCTCTCACTCTCACTCTAGAATCTGACTCTCTCTGACTTCTCTCTAGATTTTCGGCTTCGATTCTCGCCAGTTTGACGATCGGAAGCTGCCACGTTACTCTTGGGAAGATTCTCTACCATACAGTCGGATCAGAATTTTGATTTGGAACATTTGGGAACTAACTCATTCTAAGTTGTGCTTCCAAGTGTAGAAGTGTCAAGTCGTATCAAGGATGAGTCCAGGATCGTATTCCACAGGGACCACTGAGTATCAAAGTATTTGTGAAAGTTTAGTGAAATCCTGTTGCTGTAAAATATGGGTTGGAAATCTTTTTGGTATTTTATGATTTTGAAAACAGTAAACAAAGTGGGAGATGCTTGAGTAAACTATCAAAATGAAACTGAAATTTGATCAATTTTGCAAAAATGTAAATCTAATAAAGCAACCAAAACTAAACAAATTAACTGAAACAGTTTTACCAAACACTCGGGTTACGGGTCAATGTCTGCTTGCTTCCACCGTTTACTAATTTCCTAGGCCTTACTCCTCTTCTTGTTAATCCAATCAAGGCATTAATAAGATGAAATTTTGTCACTAAAGATCGAGTAAATTGGCCACATCCAAACGGAAGAAAATAAAAACTCTCATTAAGCATCAACCGAATGTCGTGTAAATTAGTTGATGAAAATCCTAGATTAAATCAAGATTTTGATGTGCCCAACGTCAACAACAAAACAAGAAATAAGAGCCAGCGATTTATCAACGATGCCTTAAATTTTCGGTTTCAACCAAATAAAAGGTTAGCAATAATATTTTAGGGAAACTAATAAACCATGGAACGCAAACGACATCGACTCACAATCCGAGTTACCGAACTTAGCTACTCATGCTTGCAATAGAAAAAAAAATGGAAATCCTACGTCTAATCAAGCAAGTATCAAAACTTACGCTAACTAAAGACAATAACTTTGAACACGAAATTAAAACACGCACCAATAAAAACTCAATCAAACACATACGTAAACAATAAAAATCGAACCTTTAACAAAAATTACGAATAAAAATAATTAAATTAAAACGAATAAAAATTCACTGCTAAAATTACTTGAGAATTCAAATAAATAATTGAAATACAATATCATTCAAGATCAATTTTTTTTTCCAATTAACTTCAATAAATAAAAACATTAATCATAACGAACTTAATAATAAGAGAATAAATAAAAGAAAAGCAAAGGGAGAGAGAGATAGAGAAAACAGAGGATGGGCGGCTGTGTGTTCACGGCTGCTGTGGAGGAACCGTGAGGATCTGCTGGAGAGGGCAGCTGCTGGTCTGCCGAGTTGCTGCTGTCTTCTGCTGAGTTGCTGCTGGCCTCTGCTGTGGTAGTAACAGAGGAGCTGCTGGAGGGGTGAAAATCTGGAGCAGACAGCAGAGGAGCTGCTGCTGTGCGGGCTGTAGTAGGGTGAAGATGGAGGGAGGCTGGCCGTGGCTCTGCTGGGTAGGAGTTGCAGCGGGAAGCAGGGGTTGCGGGTAGGAGTTGGTGTAGGGGCTAGTGTGAGGAAGAACAGAGGAGCAGGATAGAGAGGCCAGCGGGAAAGAAAGACAAGAAAAAAAACTAACTAAGAGAAAAATAAGATGAAGAGGATGAAGAGGAAGAAGAAGAACAGAGGAGCGTGAGAGAGCCCCCACGGGCTGCCTTCCCAAAAGAAGAAGGAAGAAGAGAAGATTTAAAGGGGATGGGGAAAAGCCCTATGACCCGGATTACCCAACCCGACCCGGCCATGCATGGCCGGGTCACATCAAATACCCATTCATATATATATTTTTTCTCATTTTATTTGTTCTCTGTTCGTCGCAAATTCTGCTATTCTAGAGCTCGTATCTCACAAAACTCAAAACATGAAAGTTATAGATAATCCTTTTTTCTTTCTCTAGAAATTTGAATCGTCTCGATCGGAGCTCAGACGGAAAAGTTATGCACGAAATACGAATAGGTATCGGTTTTGATTCCCGGGAATTTTCCTGCGACAAAAAATTACAAAAACTTCATAAATAGTGCAATAAAGTGTAAGAATGATGATTTTGGCATTTTATTAAAATATTGTATAATTTTGGACATTTAATTAAAAATATAAACCGTAAAACCCGGGTTAAGATGCCCAATTACACAGTTTTGACGCGTAATCAGGAACCATCCCAAAATTTTGGTAAGTTGGTTATATTAAGTTGTATAAATTATTGGGTATTTGTAGACTGAGGGGAGTGGGTTGGAAGGTATTATACTGGTGTTTGTTGATTTATTAGGGAAATGTAAATTTCAGGGTGTTGAGCTGGGAACACACAGGAGTAGGTTTGGGTAGATTTGTGGGCTTCTCAGTAAGCCAGGTAAGGGGATAAATTAATTTAGCATTTTTCATGAAATTATTTATTAATGTACAACATTTATTTTTAGAAATTATGTACGCTATAGTATAGTGTTGAGAATACTGTTGTTGAACAGGGAAATAGATTTAATACTTTTTACCAAAAAATATGATTTTAGATCAGATTTTATGTTTAGAATATTACTCGCATTTGTGTGGCACAAGTATAAATTCCATGAAAATTATGTTATTTCTGATATTATGATCTTCTAGAATAAGCATCTTACAACAATTTTCAGAAAAATCATAAAACCCGTACAAGGATTATGCTCTAAGAATATCATGTTAAACAGTACAAAAATTTCATGTTCAGTATGTTATGATATGGCCGGCGCAGATGTCGTGATTTATAGCCGGCACAAATGCCATGATTTACAGTCAGCGTAGATGGCTTAATTATACATGTTATATCAGAATTCAGGAAAATATTATCATGTCAAATATTACTTTGAAATATGAAACAGCTATGTATTAGTAATATGAAACGTACTATATGTTATCAGAACCCGGATAGCTTAGTTTAGATTTTTAGAGCACAAGACCATAGCTATCAGATCAAGTTCAAGTTCAAGTTCAAGTACTAGTTCATGTTAGTGCTATCACACATCTCAGATAGTTTGTGGGAGATGGCAGTCGATGTGGCTTTAGTGTAGTGCAGGTGTTCCCCTGGCAGTCCGGATCAGGTGGGGCAAGCCCATCGTACTTACAGACTCATGTTTGACTTAGTGTGGTAGGCCAACCATTGCCAGGTCTTGCCTACGGGCCGCATAACCCAGTCATCTGGGGGTAATACATGACATCAGCTAGCTATCCATCTTGGGTAATATATCAATATTGTATAGCTATAGAAGATGCTTTACATGTTATAGAAATTTTGTATAATATATTATGTAACGATGAATCATGTTTTATTCAGATATTATACAGTCAGTTTTACTCGATATATTACGTACAGTTCATGTTTATAACACGATATTACTCTTGTTGCCACACACTGATATTAGTTTATCTCCCTTACTAAGAGGTGTCTCACCCTAGCAACACAAACATTTCATTAAATTTAGGTAGAAGGGCGGATAGAGCTCAGCAGCAGTAGAGGTTGATCGAGCTACCCTGTCAGAAGGATAAGTAGTTGAGTTAGGGTCAGATTGGTTTTTAGGTTATGACCCTAGGATACTTTTTGGGTCCTTTTGTGGATGTTTGTATATATATGACAGATTTAGTAGAACTCTGATATTGTGTCTAGTGTATTATGGCATGTATGTAATTTATGTTTCCCGTTGTTTAGGTATCAGAGATGTATGACAGGTATATCCCCAGTACCCATGGGTCCGGGTTGATTATGACAACATCAGTTTAGCAGGATATCAAAGTCATTATGAATATTGTTATAAATAAAATAAATAAATAAATATGAATATAGGAATATAGGAAAAAAAAAAAAAAAAAAGGCAGGTCGTTACACCTTATGTTTTAAAATCAAATTTTTACAAGTCTTATGATATGACTTAAATTGCTATGGTTTGTGGACAACTCTTGTATAATCATGTTTGTTATGTCATTTTAAATTTGAAAGACCAGTTATATTATTTGTGTGCGAAATTACTTTATACTTTATGAGCTTGTTTATGTTTTCCAATGCATGGTCATCATATCTCTTGCATGTTGATAATTATGCTTATGTTTCCTGTTTTGATTCATACTGGATTGTTTGAGTTGTTTATTGTGGATAATTTTAAATTTGAACTCAATCAGGTCATTTTTATACAGATATTTTTGGAAAATGCTTTATTTTCAAACGACATGCTGCTGAATTTTCTAAAAATATTCCTAAACTATATCTTGTGTTTAAATGATTATTACCCTTTACTTCCCTATAAACTTCAATGTTTATCATGACCGTTTTTGTAACCACCTGCTATTTAACTGGGGTTTTTTTTTTTTTATATTATGAAATTTATAATGCTCTAATACCAAACTGAATTAAACCCAACCATCAACCTAAGCAACGAGAAGCAGAAATCAAATAAACATAACCATATGTTATTATATACAATACCAGAGTGCTAAAATGTTTCCCAAAATATACATATATGATTGTTCCCCAAAATAACCTCAACTGGCTAGGGCTATACAAAAATACTCCCAAAAATACTCACTCTACTATCAGGGCAATACTAACCCCTCTATTTGCGAGCCTGGTCTGCTCGCCTACCTGGATCACCTGAAAAATGTTAAAGTAATGGGATGAGCCAACACTCAGTAAGACGAAATATGCTATTGCTAGTGTGTGACAAATGAATTACAATACTATGAAAATTTGTTGCTATATAATCATGTATAATTGAATCTGTAATTACAATACAAGTAATATAAATCACCATCCTTTCCAGGTTACTTAACATATCTATACTTTAGGTTTCTACTCAAAATACTTCTAATGTACATAAGTATATTCTCTGTCTCTGTAAATCTGTATATACATAAAATAATTGAAAACTTCCCTGTGGCTAACTGTATGTCATGATTTAACCCCTCATGAAAGGGTTGTGCGGCCTGTAGGTGGGATCTACCCTAGCTGGCCGACCATGGTAAACAACTATACTCCTTCAGTCAGATCGGCCACTCCTCAACCCATATCTGATGGGGAGCCTGTCCACGTCTGGGCACGATCGACCTACTACCACATATTATCTAGAATAGGTGGTTGCACTCTGAACTGAATATCTGAAGCAACGGTACCGTGCTCTACTATATGGTCTAACAGGGTTTGATACTATATAATATATTTCTATATACAATTATCTGATTTACCATGATTCTGAAATAACTGTATTAACCATGACACTAAAATAAACTATAACTGTGTCAACTGTATTTCTAAACTGAACTGTAATCTATAAGTCATGGTGCTGAAAACTATATAATCATGGCACTAAAAACTGTATAATCATGGTATTTTGTAATTACTATAAAACATATCCACTGGCTATATATTCTGTAAACATACCTCGAAAATATTGTAAAACATACTTCTGTACTATATAAATATATATTCTCAAGCCATATAGTGCACTCTTGCACTTGATTGTCTATTGACATTAGATTGAGTGTAATTACACTTCCTTGGCATTGAGCTTATAGTTCATTTCTGTATGTTGTGCATTGATTGATATCGGTACATATCTGCTTATTGGAGAAGCATTTAAATTGTACGCAATTTCATATTGATTATTGTATTCTAGGTGTGGGTCTGAAGAGGGAGACTTTCCCTGGTAAAAGTCCCAAATTGGCTTAGACCCGGTTAGGAAAGTTAGGTGCACTATCCTGGCAAGGTGTAGTTGTAGGTTGAGGTCAGCCCCGTTAATTAACCTGATTGTAAATGGTGTTGCTCCACCCATTAAGTGAGTAATAGTGGTAATTCTCTGACTTGCGAGCTGAGGCAAGGACGTAGACAGTATTGGCCGATCCGCGATAACATATCGTGTGTACCCTATTTTATATTTTCGCAATTTATATTCCAGCACATATATGTTATTGTGCGAATGATGTGCATGATTTAATTTCTGCATCTTACATTTATCTTCGCATTTGAGTTTATGAGTATATAGACAGACCCTAGGTTGTGTATTACTGCTTGTGAAATTGAAATCAAGGTAGGAAATTTTAAATACCCAATTCACCCCACTCCCTCCTTGGGAATACACCAATTCCAACATGTAGTATAAGTTAAAAATTACTTTTCGTAAAAGTGTTTATTAAGTGATAAGTATGACATGAAATTTTTTTAAAGTGCTTCCAAATGGGGGCTTAGTATAAGATTATTTTAGCTCATAAGATGCAATAATGTGGAAATTAAATATCTATTATAATATTTTACAAACACAAATAAGTTGTTATATAAAGGCAAATGACATCTAAAACATTATAGTTGTTCCAACTAATAAAAAACTTATGGCTTGTTTGGTTCAGTCAAATAATTATTTCTTGAAATAAGATGAAATACAATATAAAATTTGAGAATGGAGGGAATAGCTATTCCTTTTATATTCCTAATTATTTCATTCAATACGTAATAAGAAAAGAATATACATTCTTACGTTGAAATTTGAAAATAATTATCCCTTATCAATTCTTTATAATGAACTCATGAAAATGTTTTATATTATTATTTGTTTCATATTAACAACATAATATTTATATAATTAATTGTAATTAACTATTATAATTAATATATTCCTAAGAATTAAAATTTCACAAACCAAACATAATTTTCAAAATATGTGGAGGGGAGCATTAGGTGTTGATTACGCGCTGAAACTGCGTAATTGAACGTTTAACCCGAACTTTACGGTTTATATTTTTAATTAAATGTCCAAAATTGTCCAATATTTTAATAAAGTGCCAAAATCATCATTCTTGAATTTTATTGCACTATTTATGAAGTTTTGGTAATTTTTTGTCACAGGAAAAATTCCCGGGAACCAAAACCGATACCTATTTGTATTTCATACATAACTTTTCCATCTGAGCTCCGATCGAGACGATTCAAATTTTTAGAGGAAGAGAAAAAGATTATCTACAACTTTCGTATTTTGAGTTTTGTGAGATACAGGCTCCAGAAGAGTTAGATTTGCGACGAACAGAGAACAAATAAAATGAGAAAATAAAAAAATATATTTGAATGAATATTTGATGTGACCCGGCCACGCATGGCCCGGTCGGGTCAGTGCTATCTGGGTAGGGCTTCTTCCTTTTATTTTTAAACCCCTCCAGCGTAGCTCGGTGAGGTCCCTCTCCTCTCCTCTCCTCTTCTTCTTCTTCTTCTTCTTCTTCTTCTCTTCCCCTGTCCCTTCTCTTTCCCTTAGCTTTTCTCTGCCCTCTCTTTTTCCCATTCTCCCGTTCTATTCCTCTGTTTATTTTTTTCTCTTCTACTCTCTCTTATTTCCAGCTTGCCAGTTCTTAGCTATCTGTTCTCCCAAACTCTCTTTGCTCCAGCCTCTCCCTCCATCCTCTGTAGCATCCTTTCCTCCGGCCACAGCACAGCAGGCCTCTCGACCAACACCAGCCAGCAACAGCCCCGCAGCATACCAGCAGACCCGAGGAGATACTCAGGAGCATACAGCACAGCCCCAGCAACACTAGCAGAGGCCATCCGTTCCACCAATACTAGCAGCTACTGATGCTCTGTTTTTCTCTCTCTCGGCTACTTCAGCAGCACTACAAAGCCACCATCCTGAGAGCTTCACTCCAGATTTCCAACACTGGCAGCAGCAGATCCTCCTCTGCAACCACCCTCTGTTTTACTCTCTCTCTCTCTCCTTCTCTATTCTTTTCTTTTACTTTATTTTATTTGGATATTATGTTTTTGTTTTTTTTTTTAAGCTTAAGTGATCTAGATTTAAATGCTTATTTAGTATTATTCAAGTGACTATTGCTTTTTTTTTTTTTATTGAAGTTTATGGAAAGATGTAATTTTAAATTGCTGCAACTTGTTTATTTATTTAGTGATAGATTTAATTAATGCTTTAGTTTATTTAATTAACATAGTGAAGTTTGGTTCAGTTCTAGTATAAAATAAAAAAATAGAAAAAATAACATACAAAGTTCGTGTTTTTATTGTGTCTCATTATCGTTTAGGTTGATTGATAGTTTAATTTTAGTTCGCGTTCTTGATTCGTGTTAAAAGTTCAGTATTTAGTCAGTGTTTAAATTGTGATTTTGGTTCTTAATTTTTGGTTCATGTTGCAGATTTGATTTTTATTGCGTGTGTGTGTGTTTGATTGAGTTTCCATTGCATTTTTTAATTCCTTATTTGTAGTTGCCATATTTTATAATGCATGTCTAGGTATTTCCTTAAGTCGACTAGAATTTCCATACTTGTTTTTTTAAATTACGGGTCATTTAATTCGTCAGAAGTAAAATTGAACAACTCTGAAAAACCCCGAACCTGAACCAAGTTCAGTGCATTTTTGTTTTCGATTGGACGAACGTAAATTTTAAAATTAAAATGCATTCCCTGAGGAGACGATCTAGCCCTTGGGCTTAATATTACACGACGTAACTCCTATACTTGGGATAACTTTCAAGCTACTCATTTTTCAAGTGAGTCAAGTTTTTGGCGCCGTTGTCGGGGAATGTCGTTCTTAGTCTCAATTTTGCGTTTTTCCCGTCATTTTTATTAGTTTCATGAAAAATAAAAAAAAATAGAAAAAAAAACAAAAAAAAAATTTGAGTTTTGAAAAATGGCTGCACCTGCACCGCGCACGATAATGGATTTTTTGCAGCTTGAATATGCTACTGCATCCTCTTCCACTGTTTTGCCTTATGATGAGCTTCATTTCATGATGCAGCGCGGGAGGACATCATTGCTACCTAAGTTCTACGGGTCGGAATCTGAGTGCCCTTATCAGCACCTAGCAGAGTTTGAATTAACCTGCAACATGTTTTTCTCTCATGCTAGAGCTGACGAATCTACTAGACTGAATTTATTTCTTACTACTTTGCAGGATAAGGCACTGATTTGGTTTCATTCTATGAGACCTTATTCTATCACTAATTGGACTGATATGGAGCGTGAATTCCTGCATGCATTTTGTCCCTCACAGAAAACTCAATTTTTGCAGGAACAGATTCTTAATTTTGTGCAACATGATGATGAGACATTTGGGGCTTGCTGGGAGTGATTCAAGGATCTACTACGCACTTGTCCACATCACGAGTTTGACTCAAGGAGGTTAGCTGATTATTTTTATAGTGCTTTTACCCTTGATTGCAAGTGTTTTGTCCAGACTATGTCTAATGGAGAGCCCGTCAGCGAGGATCCAGATCAGGTATTATCATTCTTTGATTACTTAGCTGACAATGTCCCACAGTGCAACACACGATGCACTCAGGCACCCATAACTGCACACCCTACCAGCACAATTAGTGGTGGTGATGCATATAAACCACCAAACTGCCCAAACAACCCTCCACCTCAATATCAGCCACAACAAATCTCTCCGAGCTGTACGTCGTTAGACCTTTTCGAGGATAGCATAACTCAGACGGCGAACATGCTCCAGTAGTTCATGCAAACTCAAGTCAATCATAATAATGAATTGCGAGACACCATTAATGCGATAAGCACGCAGTTGGACATCTTAGAAAACGAAGAATTGCCCGTGGAACCTCAGCCTAGTCCTCAAGAGTACCAGCAGCCACACCAACAAATACACGATATTTCTCTTGAGATAGCAGAGGCCACCACTACTTCAAGAAGCGAGAAAGAATTTCCCTAACCTGAGATGCTCATCGTCAGACAACCAGTTGTCCCAGCACTAGAAGTCATGGCTAAACTAGAAGAGGTCAAAGAAAAATAAGAGGAAACGGGGCTAGAAGCGAAGCATTTAGTTGATGATGAGACTGATACTCATACAGAGTACCAACCTGTGGTACCTAATACTCCGAGCTCAGAAACCATAAAACCATCACTCCCGCCTGAATTAGATGTTAAGGAGCCTAATGTAGAGGCAGACTCTTGCAGTGGTATGATGATATGTACACCCGATAAAGAGGGTGACCAGTCTAGTGAGCATATAATTTTCAAAGAACCAGGTAAAACCTTTAATGTTAATGCTTCTGAAGAACTGCAGGTAATTATTCCTATCACTTTCTCTCAACCGTTAGTTCGTAAAGAAGTACATTTCCTGGAAACGATGTTGACTAAAGACCCTTTCTTGTCAACATAAGAGGGTCGACTTGCGCACATATTGTTTGGTATTTTGACACGCATTTATTCATTTCAGGTTGATTTTCGTACAGGTATGAAGACTAATCCACCGTGGCGGCTCAAATTTGGAGACTCGCCGATGCAATTTATAGACCTGCGGCCACCAGACGAAATTCCTCCTGAGCCTCCGCCAAACAATCATGATGTTTTTCTTTTCCTTCTTTTCCTTTTATTTTATCTTATTTTATTTTTAGTTAGTTTCAGGTCTATTTTCTCGTAATTTGATTTTTTGTTTTCCATTATTTCGCCACTCAGGTACGCCTTACCTTTCCCATGCACAATCTTTTCTATTTCCCCTATGCTTTCACATTGAGGACAATGTTCCATTTTAGTTGGGGGGGAATGAGCATTCGCATGTGACACTGTGCACGTACATGTACTGGGTTTTAAAAAAAAAAAAAAAAAACAACAAAAAAACAAAAACCAAAAAGAAAGAGAGAAAGAAAGAGGAGCACTAAGGAATTACATTGCACTATGCCATGCTTAACATTGATTCATACCCTTTTACATACTTATGCATAACATAAGAATGACACACTTGAGTCAATCATGCGTAGTTTTCTCTTTATATGATCTTATGACTCTATGAAGAACTGATTGGTAGTACACTCGTGTTAATTTGGCTATATAATTTCCTGTATTTACACGGCATCTCACGAGGCTGAATAAACACATTCACATGATTCATTACACTTAGGGTTTCCAGTGAGCACTGAGAGAGCACCGGTGGCGACTATGACACCTTGTGAGATATCCTTGACCTATTTATCGTCCTTTTGAGCGTTAATATCAAATCAGAGTTCATAGAACTCAATTCTCTTTTTCTAGATGATTCCTTTGTACACTAGTCTATGTTTTGATTTGCTAGCCTAGAGGTGACACCTAGTGCGGAGATAGAAACCTAGGTCTTGTAGCCTACTCAAAATGTGAAGGCTGAGCCACCCCTAGAGATAGACTTAATTCATGAACACCTATTCGAGCTAAATTCCCATTGATGGTATGAAGATTACAAAAGAAGTGTTATGATTGTCCTAATTGATCAAGGAAAGACAGAAAATGAAGAATGAGCAAAATAAAGAATAAGCAATACACATGCGCATGAAATGAAATGTCAATGCCGGCCCAAATACATATCACAAAAAGTCAAGAACGACACATATTTTCCACGTATGATGATTCTTCAACCGATTAATGCCTCAGATGCATTCACGACAAGTTTGTGAGTAAGTTGATCTAGGGTGGTCTCAGTTGGATATGGCGAGAAGGTGAGAAGATGCTAGGGTGAAGGACCCGATACCTCATAGATAGGCTAGATCCTTTCCAGATTAGTCCACTCCATATACTTAGCGTTGTTCCTTTTAATATGTGGGATGTTTGATCGTGACACTCCTCCTCACATATGATGAGTGAACTCATTTGCTTTGAGTGTTCTTGAGAGTATACCAGTTAGGCCGAGTCAAAGCGACCGTTCTGTAGGTGTCCACTGGCGTCCTAGGTGTATTGAGTCACACACATCACACACACCTCGAGAGTTTACCTGTTTATACTCGAACTTATATGATTGCATTAACTCTGAATGTGCCGCTGATTAACTTCATATGAGTATACTGCTCTCAAATCACATATAACGATGAAACTTGCATGAGTGACGTGCTTTGGAGTCGTGTGTATTGAATATTAACGAGCTTGTGTGAAATTCAGTTATGTTCTTGTACGTGAAGTGGTATAGTTATATCGCATGTGCATTGATTTCATGATCATCGGAGTATTTAGTTCTAGACACCACCCTGAGATTCATTCACGTCATTTGTTAGAGACTAGCAAAACGTTAGTTGGGGGGTGTGATTACGCGCCGAAACTGCGTAATTGAACGTTTAACCCAAGCTTTATAGTTTATATTTTTAATGAAATGTCCAAAATTGTCCAATATTTTAATAAAGTGTCAAAATCATCATTCTTGAACTTTATTACACTATTTGTGAAGTTTTGGTAATTCTTTTGTCGCAGGAAAAATTCCCGGGAACCAAAACCGATATCTATTCGTATTTCATGCATAACTTTTCCATCTGAGATTCGATCGAGATGATTCAAATTTTTGGAGGAAGAGGAAAGGATTATCTACAACTTTCGTGTTTTGAGTTTTGTGAGATACGGGCTCCAGAAAAGTCAGATTTGTGACGAACAGAGAACAAATAAAATGAGAAAATAAAAAAATATATTTGAATGAATGTTTGATGTGACCCGGCCATGCATGGCCGGGTCGGGTCAGTGCTATCTGGGTAGGGCTTCTTCCTTTTCTTTTTAAACCCCTCTAGTGCAGCCCGGTGAGGTCCCTCTCCTCTCCTCTCCTCCTCTTCTTCTTCTTCTTCTTCTTCTTCTCTTCCCCTGTCCCTTCTCTTTCCCTTAGCTTTTCTCTGCCCTCTCTTTTTCCCATTCTCCCGTTCTATTCCTCTGTTTATTTTTTTCTCTTCTACACTCTCTTATTTCCAGCTTGCCAGTTCTTAGCTATCTGTTCTCCCAAACTCTTTTTGCTCCAGCCTCTCCCTCCATCCACTGTAGCATCCTCTCCTCCGGCCATAGCACAACAGACCTCTCGGCCAACACCAGCCAGCAACAGCCCCGCAGCATACCAGCAGACCAGAGGAGATACTCCGGAGCATACAGCACAGCCCCAGCAACACCAGCAAAGGCCATCCGTTCCACCAATACCAGTAGCTACTGCTGCTCTGTTTTTTTTCTCTCTCGGCCACTTCAGCAGCACTACAAAGCCACCATCCTGAGAGCTTCACTCCAGATTTCCAACACCGGCAGCAGCAGATCCTCCTCTGCAACCACCCTCTGTTTTACTCTCTCTCTCTCTCTCCTTCTCTATTCTTTTCTTTTACTTTATTTTATTTGGATATTATGTTTTTGTTTTTTTTTTAAGCTTAAGTGATCTAGATTTAAATGCTTATTTAGTATTATTCAAGTGACTATTGTTTTTTTTATTTTATTGAAGTTTATGGAAAGATGTAATTTTAAATTGCTGCAACTTGTTTATTTATTTAGTCATAGATTTAATTAATGCTTTAGTTTATTTAATTAACATAGTGAAGTTTGGTTCAGTTCTAGTATAAAAAAAAAAAAAAAAAAAAAATAACATACAAAGTTCGTGTTTTTATTGTGTCCCGTTATCGTTTAGGTTGATTGATAGTTTAATTTTAGTTCGCGTTCTTGATTCGTGTTAAAAGTTCAGTATTTAGTGAGTGTTTAAATTGTGATTTTGGTTCGTAATTGGTTCATGTTGTAGATTTGATTTTTATTGCGTGTGTGTGTGTTTGATTGAGTTTCCATTGCATTTTTTAATTCCTTATTTGTAGTTGCCATATTTTATAATGCATGTCTAGGTATTTCCTTAAGTCGACTAGAATTTCCATACTTGTTTTTTTAAATTATGAGCCATTTAATTTGTCAGAAGTAAAATTGAACAACTCTGAAAAACCCCGAATCTGAACAAAGTTTAGTGCATTTTTGTTTTCGATTGGATGAATGTAAATTTTAAAATTAAAATGCATTCCCTGATGAGACGATCTAGCCCTTGGGCTTAATATTACACGAGGTAACTCCTATACTTGGGATAACTTTCAAGCTGCTCATTTTTTGAGTGAGTCAACTGTGTTGGTATAACCAAGAATTAGTTAGGATTGGATTGAATGGTAGGTTTTGGTGCATATCAAATGCCAATTCATATATTTTTCAACTATCAATTTTGATAATTAGCTTTATAAGTTTGGTTTTAAGTTGAGCTTGAGGTTTTGAAAATCAATTGACCTTATAACCCATCTGAGTAGGTCGTTTCTAAAACTATCTTGGCGGAACGATTCAAAGGTCATTTCTAAAACTATCTTGGCAGAACGATTCAAACCAAGAATATCAAAACATAAAAGTAATAACAAATCAGTAAACCAAATGGATTTTTATTTTTTATTTTTTTATAAAATGATGTTTATGACTTATTGTTGACTTTTTGGTTAGAACCCTATTTTGATTATAACAAACCACAGTATTTTATCTGTGTGCCTTAAGTATTTTTATGTTTCAGTTAGCACAGATCATGATGCATTTTAGAAGCCGTAAAGAGCACCTAAACGAGCATACCTCGACATATTCCATGGAACTGCAAAGGAGCAGCACATGAAGAATGATTTTTCAAGTTGTATTTTTATATTCCATTTTATCTTTTGGGTATGTAATAATAATGTAAGCTTTGTAATAATTAATCCATCTGCATGCATGGTATGATTGTAATCTTAGTAATACCGTAGACAGACCGTAGGTTAATCAAAAGACCCTAGACAAGACTTCAGTTGACCTTCTATTTACCGACGCTAGGTTTTTTGGCGTACTTGAAAAGGCCTTAAAAAAGACCCTAGGTCTTTGCACTAGCACTTAGGAAAGTCTCCATTTCCATATATAATTTCATGGGAAATCATTTTTCAAAAACATGACCTAGATGTTAAAATAGTAAGGTTTTGGGCGATCAAACCTTCCCGTTGAAAAAGCCTCGGTCGACTGAACATAGGGAAGTCAAACTATTGACCTGACTTCGGGCGACCGAACCGAAATGTACATAGTGTCCTCGGTTGACCAAACCTTAGAGCGGTCCCTTTTCACCTTCCCCGGGTGCCCAAACTTCACATTCAAAATACCCTCCGGCGATCGAACATGCAAGTTCGACAGACCGAACTTAAGTCCAAGCAACCAAACCTCAGATAGATTGGAAATCGCCTTAGACTCAACCACCCAAACCATTTTTCAAGCACACAAACTTCAAAAATTTCTTTTCTTCATGTGTCTATTTGGGCGACCGAACCTATGGCTCAGTTGACTGAAACTCTCGAGTTGGCCAAAATTTACCGCAGATAATTAAGGGTAAATCAAGGTTTTTAAGAATTACCCTTATGTCCCAACGGTAATATTTTTAAGTGAGGTTTTCTATATGTGTTCATTTGCAAAAAAAAATGAGAGATTAGAGATTTGATTAGCTAAAATTTATTCTAAAATTTTGAGAGCTCTATCTTCCCATACTAAGCCAAATACTCTTCCATTGATCATTCTATTGCAAAATCCTTTTGAGTGAGAGTATCTTGAGAGATCCTACACTGCATAAATTCTCTTGGTTGTGTTGATTGTTGATTTTTTAAAGGAGAGTTAAGCCAAAGATTTTTCCCATAGATTTAGTTCATAAATTTATTGGGTGGGGAAAATCTTGCTAGCTTGTGAGTCTTTGCATTTTGATTGCAAAACTCTTAAGCTTGTTTTTGTGTTGTGAAGCAAATATTTTTTGACAAGCTTGTTTTACAAATATCTCTTATGCTTAATATTTTTAAAAATCATTTTTGAGATATTTGATAATTCTATTGGAAATCTTTGAAACCCTACTTGTGATTTATATATATATATATATATATATATATACATTTTCAAAGATAGTATGATAATATACACTCACACTTTGATTGCACATTAACAGTATCTTGAGAGTAGGTTCACATATCTTCACTGAGCTTATAGATCTATCATTTGGAAGTGCATTGATTATTGCATGTGCGTATTGGTACAAATTTTCTTGTGATAGAAGCACTTTGAATTGTACACAAATTTGTATTTCATTGTTATATTTCAGGTGTGGCTAGAGAGGGTTTGATCTAACCCGTAAGGATTAGTTGTTAGGGCCTTCTCCATCCCGCAAGGGGAGTGTGTAAAGGTTAAGGTTAGGCCTGATGACCTGATTGTAACTGGTGCTACTTCACCTGTTAAGTGAGAATTAGTGGAATCCTTGGACATGCAAGCTGAGGCGGGGATGTAGGCAGTATTGGCTGAACCTCGATAACATATCATGCCTTTACTTTATAATTCCGCAATTTATTTACTGCACATGAATGTTATTTTCCTTAGATTGTGAATGCTGCACATGATTTAATTTATGCATATAATTATATGTGCAATTAGTATATGATTAGAAAGACCCTAGGTTGTGTATTACTAATATCTAGTTAAACCTAGGAAGAAGTTTTTAAAATTCAAATTCAACCCCCTATTGGGAATACACCAAAGTCAACAATTAGTATCAGGGTGTCGTGGCATTGACTTAAACATTTTTGCTAAAGATCAAGATGGGTCAAATTGGTGTATCCCCATTCGAAGAGGGACGATCACCTTCCAGTCCTCTATTATTTTGAGGTGTTGATTACACTGCCTAAAAAATTAGAATGAGCATATTTATAAAATCAATGGACTGGAGGGCCTGACAGGTGATTGTCAAAGGAATTTGTATACTAGTAGAAAATGATATTAATTTGATGCATGCAAATTCACATGTCATGGATTTACTGTATTGCGCTTTAGATTCTAATATTTTGCTTGAGATTATGGCATGTACAAATGCGAGGGAGATCCGGGTTAAGCTAGAAAAGAGATATGGAGAAACCCAGGAAAAAGAGATTGCCACTCCAAATGCTCCAAGCCTAAATGATCAGGTAGTGGCTAATCATGGGCAAGTTGCATCAGTAGACGATGAGGTGTATGACTCTACGTTACCTCATTTAATGATTCGTGCAATGAAGCATGTGATGATTCTTATGTCGAATCCTGTGATATATCATATGTTGAATCATCAGTTGACTCTAATGATTGCCTTGATGATAATGCATGTATTGATTGATACGATGATTATTGTGATATCTCTTGTGATGAATCATGTGCTGAATTGACAAATAAAAGCATGCCTTCATGTGAAGAACTAGAATGTACTTTTTCTCAAATGCATAAGCTTCTAGTTCAAATGTCTAAACAGAAAACAATTTTGAAGAATGAAAATAAGAAAGTGGCAAATCAATTGAAAAAAATGAAAGAATATTATGCCACTCTTGAGAAGAGAAAAATTAAGAAGATATTAAAAATTATCTGCTTAAAAGAAGTAATGGATGATTATTCTAGCACAACACTCGAAATTAAAAATGAAAAGAATAGTCATAATGAACCTCTAAGAATTAAAAGAAATAAATTTTTCAAAAAGGGTTCATGGTTAGTTCATCAAACCCATAATCATGCCACGTCAAGTAAAAATGGAAGAGGCTTGAATAAAAGGATGATATGAGTGATCAGAAAAGCAAGCCTCGTTGGACCTAAGGAAAAATGGATTCCATTTGGAATCACATAATCATTTAATCCATCCTTTGTTCCTAGGTTTAGGTGTAGTGATGTGACTCACTCGAAAAATGAGCAGCTCAGAAGCTATCTCAAGTATAGGAGTTCTATCATGTAATATTCAGCCCAAAGACTAGATCGTCTCCTCAGGGAATGCGGCTTAATCTCAAGTTTTACATTTTTCCAATCGAAAATAAAAAGTTACTGAACTCAATTCAGATTTGGGGTTTTTAGGATCGTTTGAGAATTCTTTTGACAAATTAAACGAATATGCAAATTAAACCCTAATCCAGCATGCAATGAATTAAATAACAAGAACTGAAATCCTACATCTAATCAAGCAAACATCGAAACACGCATTAAACTTTAAAATACAAACTAAAGACAGTAACTTTAAACACGTAATTGAAACATGCAATAATGAAACTCACTCAAACATAAACGCAAACGATAACAACCGAACCTTTAACAAAAAATCAAGAACTTGAACCCATAATCAAAATTTAAAGGCAACCAAGAACTCGAACAAAAATTTAATGCCTTAACAACTTAAACAATAACAAGATACGATAAAAATACGAACTTTAATAAGATGGACCCTAAACTAAATCGAGCTTCAATAAAAAAAAATTAAATTTTAAAATGACAATTGATTTAATTGTCTAAAAACAAGCACAATTTTTTTTTCTTTTTGGGTTTTATTCTTTTTTTTTTAGAACCAAACTAGACTTAACGGAAGTAATTAAACACTGAACTGCTAATTAAATCTACCACTAAAATTACTTGGGAAAATAAATAAATAAATAATGCAATAATAATAAAACACCTTAAATAATATTTAAAATTTAAACTTTTAAATAAACCTTGATAATAAAGAAAATAACAATATTCATTCTTAACAATAAACAAAAAAGAAAAGAGAGAGAGAGAGAGAGAGAGAGAGAGAGAGAGAGAGAGAGAGAGAGAGAGAGAGAGAGAGAGAGAGAAAGAGATAGAGTAAATAACTAAGTAAACTGCAATATTAATAAAGCACTTTAAATAACATTTAGAATTTAAATTCTCCAATAAACCTCAATAAAAAAATAACATTTAACTAACAAAAGAGAGAGAGAGAGAGAGAGAGTAGTGGTCATGGTTGTGAGCTTCTGCAGGGAAGGATTCTTCGGTGGTGCTGGTGTTGGTGAGGCTGGCCACAACAGTGGAGGCTGTGGCTAGTTTTGGTGGCCTCGGGTGGTGGCTGTGCAATGGTTGATCTTGGGTCTCGGCTGGACAGCAGTGGAGACTATGTTGCTGGTGCCTGGAGGTTGGTCTCCTCGGCTGGCAGCAGATGGAGGGTGGCTGATCCCGGCTACAAGGTTGTGGAGCAGCAGCAGATTTCGGCTAGTTGCTGGACTAAGGAGAGAGCTGTAGCATGGATTTGAGTGGTCTGAAACTGGAGGTCTCGGTTGTGGCTGGTGTTGGAGGTCTCGCGGGAGAGAGAGACTGAGGGAGAGAAAGAGAGAATGAGAAGGAGAGAGGCTGAGGGAGGAAGAGAGAATGAGAGAAAGATAGCAGGAAAGAGAGGTCGCTATGGCAGACAAAAAAGAAACTAAAGTAAGGAAGAGCAAAGGAAAGGGTGGAGAGCCCCAGGGGCTTACCAGAAAAAGGGGAGAAGAAGGAATTAAATAAGGAAGGGGGTGGCTGCCCTATGACCCGGTGCACAAGTAATCCGACCCGGCTGCATGGTCGGGTCACATCAGCTGTTATTTATTTATTTATTTATTTATTTTTATTTTTTTGTTTCTTGGCGAAAAAAGTGACTTTTGATCCTTCTGGAGCTTGTTTCTCTCGAACGGAAAAGTTATGCATGAATTACGAACTGATGCCCATGAATTACGAACTGATGCCAAATTTAGCTCCTGAAAATTTTCCTGCGATAAAAAAATGCCAAAAATTCATAAATTGCTCAGTAAAACCTAAATATTATAATTAGGGCACCCTGTTAAAATATTGATATTAATTAGGCATTTAATTAAAAATATAATCCCTAATGCACGAATTAAAATGCCTGATTACGCAGTTTAAACACGTAATCACACCCCCCCAACTAACGTTTTTCTAGTCTCTAGCAAATAATGTGAATGAATTTCAAGGCAGTATCCCTAATTACTAACTCCAGCGAACATGAAATTAACGCACATGCGACACAACCATACCATTTCACGCATAGGAATATAATTGAATTTCATACAAGCTCGTTCATATTCAATACACACAACTCCGAAGCATGTCATTCATGCATGTTTCATCATTTATATAGCAATTAAGAACAATATACTCACATGAAGTTAACCAACGGTACAATTCAGAGTTAATGCAGTTATATAAGTTCGAGTATAAATAGGTAAAATCTCAAGGTGTGTCTGATGTGTGTGACTCATTACACCTAGGATACTAGTGGACACCTACAGAACGGTCGTTTTATCTCGGCCTAACTGGTATACCCTAAAAAACACTTAAAGAGAATGAGTTCACTCGTCATATGTAAGGAGGAGTGTCGCGATCAAACATTCCACATATTGAAAGGAACAAACGCTAAGTATATGGAGTGGACTAGTCTAAGAAGGATCCAGCCTATCTATGAGGTGTCTGGTCCTTCACCCTGGCATCTTCTCACCTACTCGCCATGTCTAACTGAGACCACCCTAGATCAACTTATTCAGAAACTTGACATGAATACATCTGAGGCATTAGATGGTTGAAGAATCTTCATACGTGGAGAACATGTGTTGTGTCCTTGACCTTTTTTGTGGTATTTCTGTGGAGCAGGCATTAGCATTGCATTTCATGTGCATTTCTATATCTTATTCTTTCTTCTGCTCATTCTTCATTTTCTGTCTTTTCTTGATCAATTAGGACAATCATTACACTTCATTTGTTATTTTCATACCATCAATGGGAATTCAGCTCGAACAATGGTCCATGAACTAAGTCTATCTCTAGGGGTGACTCAGCCTTCACATCTTGAGTAGACTACAAAACCTAGGTTTCTATCTCCCTACTAGGTGTCACCTCTACGCTAACAAATCAAAAACAGAGACCAGTGTACAAACAATTGTCCAGAAGGAAAGAGAACTGTAGTAAGCCGACCTAAAAAAAATAAAAATAAATAATGAATAGTAAATAAATAAATAAATAATAAATAAAGAGATATTTTGGAGGAGATATTTTGGAGAAGATATTTTGAAAGGAGATATTTTGAGATAATTAAATATAAATATCTTGGAGGAGATATTTATTTAGTTTACTTAAAGGCTAAGTTAGGTTTTATTCTATAAACTCTCTCTCTCTCTCTCTCTCTCTCTCTCTCTAGGATTTCGCGCCATCCGTTGTCGGAATCCACGATTCGTCGTTACCATGTGGGTCAGGAGGAGAATCTCTATATTTATTGTGGAACAGATCTTCGTTTGTGGAATTTTGGGATTTTCCCTAGAATCGAGGTAAGGGTCTGAATTCGGTTTCGGTTCGGTAGATCGGTAGTATAGGAAATTATATTGAAGTATTGTTCTTCGGTTTTAGGTTTTGAGGACCCCGAGTCTTTGTTTTCGATCGGTTCGTTCATGTTTTGGTTTCAGGTTTAAGGTAAGGGGAAATTGATTACAACTGTTACTTCGTAAAACTAAACCACTAAAAAGATAGTTTACATTCATATAATCGATTTGACTGCTATTTTACTAAATTTCACCAGGTTGAAATGCTGGATTTCATGATTTTATGGTTTTGGTAAAAATATGGGTTTTGGCGTATGGTCTCCAAATGTTTCAAAACTTCTTTATTTGTATTATTATGTATGTAGGAGATGTCTGAATCCCTTATTTTTATTTAAATGGTGTTTATTGTATTATATACTATATAGCGGATTTTTGTTTAAATTAGTGTGACATGTATATGAAAATGAACTTGTGAACATTTAATATTATTGATATGGTTTACTGGAACAGAGTTCCAAATTGTTTTACTAGACAATGTTGAAAAAAAGGTGCCGGTTATATACCGTGCTAATTATGCAAAAAGGGTAAATTGAGAGGGTGTGTGCTGGTTTATACCAGATATGGATATATGAGTTTGTGAAAATATTGGAATTGCACAGGTTATCATGTATTTTTATAAATTGTATATATGATAAGAGGAACCACAGCTTGCGACTATTGGAGTTGAAAGATACTACCACCTAAGGGGTTGAAAGATACTACCGACAAAGGAGTTGAAAGATACTACCGAACTGGAGTTGAAATACTTCAGGGTAAAGGGGTTTATAGTCCCAATACCAAAAGGCTCAGACTTCGTTGCCAGTGAGTACAGTGCAACCACACATGCTAAGCGGTGTGGGTATAGAGATGGTCGGCTTGCAGGAGTTTGTAATCACTGGTGAATAATGGATTAGGGGAGGCAGTCAAACTATATATGAGATACATGACAGTGCCTGCACTAACAGGGCATTGTTAGAGATATCAGTGCATAACCCATGCCACGATGTAAAATAGGCATTATTTGTGATACCAAGCTGTTGGTTGTTCTATATTCATATGCATGATTTAAAAGCTAATATGGAAAAACGGTATTGTTTATATTGATATATGTGTTGTGCTTCAGTATTGAAAACCTTTGTTTTATATATATGGATATATGTTTTAAATTGAAATACTCACATGTGGTCACACACTGATTGTAATACTTTCTTCCTTACTGAGAAGTGTCTCACCCCGTTATACAATCTATTTTTTTAGGTCCTTTAGGACGTCGGTCCTAGTTGCTAGAGCGATTGGGAGGGCGATTTTTTGTTTAGTTGTGTAAGTATTTGGTTATGTAATAAACTTTGTTAGAAACATCTTTTTGGAGGTTGTAAAAATTGATTTATTTATTAAGTTGGATGTTTGAGAATTTAAGAACACAGTTGGTAGACTCTAGTATATACCTAGTATAAATCTTGATGGATATTTATGTTTTTTCGCGACATTTATATCCCAGTTTTGTATGATTTACACTTATATGTTCCTGTTTAGGGCGGGTTGTTCATGTATTTCTATCAGGTACATGTTATTATGTATGTAGATTGGCAACCTGAGTCCGTTTAAAGGGTCGGGTCATTACAATTGGCATCAGAGCCCTTAACTAGTCGGAAGTGTGATTTAAATCATGCTGCTTGGTTTGGGATATGTTTAGAATTAAGAATTTTCTAGTTCTGTAGTCTAGAATATACCAGAGTATAGGACATGGATAAGACCTTGGGTTTTGTTTTGTATGCTTGGAGATAGAATTCCCAAAGCAGGCTTCTATGTTTTTCTGGATCATTTGAAGGGTTCTAAAAATCACGGCAATCTACTGATGGTGTTGTTTCCAAGCAGAAGGGCAGGATTTGAGTTAGAATGATGATGTTAAATTAATGGAGTACGTTAATATTGAAAATATGATTTTAGGGGACTGAGTCTATAGTAAAATAGTATTAGCCGATATTTAGGCTTTTACCCTTCTAATGGATTTTCATTTTTGCCTTTCAAGATGGAATCTAGAGACATTACTACCAACATAAGAGGTAGTAGTAGTGAGGGTTGTCACGCCCTGAACCCGGAAATGGGACCTAGAGTTGAGAATGTAACCTAACCTATTTCTGTATCCAACAAAACATCCAAAGATATAGTATAAAGGATGAGGGTCCGACCCCGTGGGGTTCCCAGAATATACGTAGCGGAAAAAGGTCATTGTAAGAACCCGAACCGTGAGATGTGGGTTTATTATGTAAAAGAGGGGTAAAAATGGAATTCTACAGACTTCGTCGATGAGGCCATAATTCGTCGACGAAGGTAGAAGGCTTTTCTTTGACGAAATTCAGAGGTTTGTCGACGAGGAAACGCCGAGAGGCGAAAGTTGGAAATATTAGGATTTGTCCACGAAATTTCCATCTCGTCGATGAAATCCCTGAAGACCTCGTCGACGAGAAACACCAATTTGTCGACGAAATTCCCTGGGTCAAAGGTCTTTATAAGGATATTTGTAGTTTTTTCTTGGCTAAGTTATGGTTTTCCCCCCCCTCTCTCTCTCTCTAGGATTTGAAGCTCTCTCTCTCTCTCTCTCCTCGATTGCTTCGTTGTTTGTCGTCTGAATCGCAAATCCAAAGTTACTGCAAGGATCAGTAAAGGATTCTCTATGTTTCTAGCGGATTGGAATCTCGTTTCGGAGGATTTTGGGTTTCGGGCTAAAATCGAGGTAAGTCCTTTTCATTTCTAATTCGGTATATGTGTAGTAGTATGGATTGTAAGCATGAACTGTGATGTGGTTTGTAGGTTTTGGAGTCCCAATTTGTAGTTTTGAGGACCGTAGAGTTCGTAGTTGGAATTCGGGTTAAGGTAAGGGGATTCTGTTTATATCAGTTCATTTTCAAAATCCTGTAAGCTTGAAGGCTACGATCGTATGTATGTTTTGGCTACTTATTTGGGGAAATCTATCGGGTAAAAATGCGGGATTTTCAGGTTACAGTTTTTTAGGAAAATTGGGGATTTCGGGTATCAGCTCTATTTTGTTTGGAAAACTGTTGGTTGTGTTAAAACTGTATTATTGAGGTGACCGTAATCCATATTTGCATAAACTGTATACTTGAAATTGTAAATGATATAATTTTCCATAAACCAAATAAGTATGGTATGTATGGTTGTATGTATTTGTTCCAGATATTTGTAAAACAGTTATGTGGTGGCTAATTACTGTACGCTGATATGTATAGGAACGTGAGTTTCAAAATGATTCCAAGGATTTGTAAAACATCCATGTATCGGTTAACTACCGTGGGAGAGAATGGCCGGCTCTATATCCAGGTTGTGAAATATCACCAGTATGTTCCGGATGGTCATCAATGGGTGTGTTCTACACCGTATGTAGCAATGTAATCACTATTGGGCTTGAGGAGTCGCAGCGTAGTTGTGCATGTGCCAATGTAATCATTGTGAGACAACGTGACCTTGTGTAGTTGCGTATGTAGCAATGTAATCACTATGGGCTTGAGTTGTCGCTTCGTAGTTGCGTGTGTAGCAATGTAATCGTTGTGAGACTGGGTGACCATGTGTAGTTGCGTATGGAGCAATGTAATCACTATTGAGCCTTGATCGTCGCAACGTAGTTGCGTATGAAGCAACATAATGGCTGTGAGATGAGGTGACCTTGTGTAGTTGCGAACTAGTGTGACGACACCGACCGTATGTATGTATGTATGTATGTATGTATGTTTTGGGTATCGTATGAACTGGAATGGTTTTCTGAAAATACTGGAACTGTACGGAATTGTATGAAATTGTACGAATTGTTTCAAACTGTATCGTATGTATAGTGTTATGAAGTATGAAAAATGACACTGGTATGCCACACACTGATATAAATTGTTTTCTTCTTCACTGAGAGGTGTCTCACCCCGAATATATGTACAATGTTTTTCAAGTCCTTCAGGTAGCGGTAAGTAGCATCCTAGCGTCCGGAAGCAAGGGGTGCCATAGCTGCTGCTAGTACCTTTTAGGTACGAGTTTTGGTATCCAAGTTGTCAGGATAATTTTGTAGACTCCTGGGATATGTTTTGTAATTATGGGAATGTGTGTCCTAGTTTGTATAGAATCTAGTATAATCTTGTTTATGTATAAAAGACCATATTCCGTTGCATATCTGATGAGTATGGATTGGTATATGTTTGTAAATAGGGCAACCGTGTACCCCACGGGGTCGGACCCTCTTATTTGTATTGTATCATGTATGTTAAATTGACACAGAGATAGGTTAGGTTACTTTAATTCACACCTGGGACCCACCTACGGGTTCGGGGCGTGACAACTTGGTATTAAAGCTAACCAGGCTGTTAGGTCTTGTAGACTTTGTTAGGAGTATTGACGTGTACATACCAGAGTATAGGATGTAGGAAATGGGTAGTGTTGGTTGGGGATTGTTCTTTTGCTAGACTAGCATTTGTCAGCGGTATTCCATGTTTTTCCTCAGATGATGATTCCAGTAAAGGCAGGGCAAACAATTGACGACTTTCGTGTCGATGTTACGAGACAGGCTTAGACCTGTGAGAGTAATAGTTGACATGATTAGGTGTATGATTGTGTTAACTGTGTACGATATAGGAGTTCTAATCGATTCTTATTCTATTTTCAAAAAGGAGCCCAAGGATAATAACTTGGAGAGTGGCTCTGAGGAGACGGCGAGTGATGAGTCTCCTTCTGTGTCTCGTGGTTTAGCAAGACAGGTGATCCGAGCAATTGGGCGGAGTGTCAGGAGACGTGAGAGCTCTCCTACTGATGCAGGGTGTACCATCGAGACGTTCACATGCATGTACCCTATGACATTTACGAGAGGACTGGATCCGATAGTGGCGGAGGATTGGGTGGAAAAAATCGAAAGGATTTTATAAGTTCTCCACCGCACTGAGAAGCAGAAGGTTTTGTACACCACCTTCCAACTGACTGGGGAGGCAGGACGATGGTGGACAGCAGTGAGCCTGTTGGAGAGGCAGAGAGCTGGTCCATCTGGTATGACGTGGGGCCGCTTCAAGGAGGTGTTTTTCGAAAGACACTTTCCGGTCTCCACAAGGGATGTGAAGGCCGATGAGTTTTCGGGCCTAATACAGGGAACTTTGAAAGTGCAGAGGTATGCTGCCACGTTTATTGAGTTGTCTTGATTTTCGCCATACCTGGTTTTGAATGAGCACGAGAAGTCTCGGAGGTTCGAAAGGGGTTTGAGGAAAGACATTTGCCGTCTTGTGGGGATGCTGTAGATCCATGAGTTCTCTGTCCTGATGGATAAAGCCACCATAGTTGAGACCGACCTTTGGGGAGATGAGGTAGTGCAAGTTTAGGGGAAGAGGCCAGTATCTTCTGGTCCTCAGAGTGGGCATCGGCAGAGTCAGTGGAAGAAGAAGAAGAATTACAGCTATGGTAATCGGCAGAACACTGAGCGGCCGAGTTTTCAAGGGGATCCATCCTCCGCACCATGCGCCAAATGCCGTAAATGGCATGATGGCGAATGTCAGCCATTCTGGGGTGTTTGCTACAATTGTGGCAAGTCAGGCCACATGGCGAAGAGCTGTCAGGAACAGAGGAGGATTATGCCTGCACAGAGCTAGAACCGTGGGAGTAATCAGATGCCTCGAGGGAACCACTAGGCAACCACGGCTCCAGCGAGAGTATATTCACCTACTCCAGTAGATGCGGAACACGTTGGGAACGTGGCGACAGGTACCATGTTATTGCTTTCGAATAGAGCTGTTGTTTTATTTGATTCGGGGCAACCCATTCGTTCATATCTGCTAGTTTTGTGAAATTGTGTGGGGCGGAATCTATTGTGATGAATGAAATATTGTCTATGATTACGCCGACAGGGAATGTAATGCTTTGTAATAAGATATTAGGAAAATGCCCAGTTGTGATTCAGGAGAGACTGCTACTGGCAAATCTTGTGGTATACGACATTTCGGGTTTCGACGTCATAGTGGGAATGGATTGGTTGTTCTCCAGCTATGCGGTGATTGATTTTTGTAAGAAGGTAGTAGTGTTCAGACCTCCTGGGGAGCAAAAGTATGAATTTGTGGGATTATGTGTGCGTTCGACACCACAGATTCTGTCGGCACTACAAGAAAGGAGGTTACTCTTGGATGGGTGTCAGGGGTACCTAGCCTACATAAAGGAACCGCCGAGGGATGAGTTGAGACGCGATGATATTCGGGTAGTCAACGAGTTTCCGGATGTGTTTCTAGACCACTTACCTGGTTTACCTCCGGATCGTGAGGTGGAGTTTGCGATAAAGTTGCTACCTGGTAAGGCATCAATCTCTAAAATTCCGTACCAGTTGGCTCCAGCAGAACTTCGAGAGTTGAAGGAGTAGTTGTAGGAATTACTGGATAGGGGATTCGTTTGACCTAGTGTTTCGCCCTGGGGAGCTCCAGTATTATTTGTGAAGAAAAAGGACGGATCGATGCGTATGTGCATTGACTACCGTGAGATCAACAAAGTGACGGTGAAGAACCATTACCCTTTGCCTCGTATAGATTATCTCTTTGACCAGTTGGAGGGAACGCAAGTCTTTTCGAAGATTGACCTACGGTCAGGGTATCATCAAGTGAAGGTTAGAGCGAGGATGTAGCGAAGACTACTTTTCGAACCAGATACGGCCACTATGAAATTTTGGTCATGCCTTTTTGGTTGACAAATGCTCCGGTGGTGTTCATGGATTTGATGAACAGGGTTTTACATGAGTACCTAGATCGATTTGTAATGGTATTCATTGACCACATTCTGGTATACTCGAGGAGTACGGAAAGGCATGTAGAACATTTGAGGTTAGTGTTACAGATTCTGCGGGAGAAGAAGTTGTATGCTAAGTTGAAGAAGTGTGAGTTATGGTTGAATTAGGTCGCATTCTTAGGCCATGTGGTGTCTGAGGGCGGTATCTCTATTGATCCTAGCAAGATCAAAGCTGTGGTTGACTAGGCTAAACCAGGAGGTTCGGAGTTTTCTGGGAGTGGCGGGTTACTATCGTTGGTTTGTGGAGGGATTCTCTAAATTTTCTGGACCTTTGACACGATTGACTAAGAAGGGAGTGAACTTTGACTGGACTAATGATTGCGAGCAGTGTTTTCTCGAGTTGAAGCACCGACTGGTTACTGCTCCAGTATTGACCATTCCTTCGGGGAATGGGGGTTTTGTGATTTATAGTGACACGTCCCTTAAGGTTTTGGGGTATGTGCTTATGCAACAGGGTAAGGTGGTAGCTTATGCTTCTCGGAAACTTAACGAATATGAGAAGAATTACCCTACGTATGATTTAGAGTTAGTAGCTGTCGTTTATGCCTTAAAGATCTAGCGACACTAACTGTATGGTGTTAAGTGTGAGATTTTCACTGACCACAAAAGCCTCAGGTACTTTTTCATGCAGAAGGAGCTGAATATGAGGCAGAGGCGGTGGCTAGAGTTGATTAAGGACTACGATTGTACGATTAGTTATCACCCGAGAAAGGCTAATGTGGTAGCAGATGCGTTGAGTCAGAAGTCAGAACATGCAGCAGTATCTGCAGTTGTAGGTCAGCATCATATCAGATGGGATCTGGAAAGCCTTGGCGTGGAGTTGGTCTCTAGTGACTTTTTTTGCTAGCTTGGTAATCCAACCGACCTTGTTTGAGCGTATTAAAGCCACGCAGGCTAGTGATGTTGAATTAGTTGAGATTGTGGAGAAAGTGCAGCAGGGTATGGTTGCGGATTTTAACATCTCTGACAGAGGTGTGTTGAGGTTTGGGACCAGGCTGTGTGTTCTAAATATAGATGAGATTAGAAGGACGATTCTGGAGGAAGCGCATCGTTCTTTGTATACGGTACATGCTAGTAGTACGAAGATGTATTGAGATTTGCGCGAGTCCTTCTGGTGGAGTGGTATGAAGAGGGATATTACCCGGTTTGTGGAACAGTGTCTGACGTGTCAGCAGGTGAAAGCTGACATCAGAGGCCAGCAGGGCCGTTGCAGCCTTTACCTATTCCGGTGTGGAAATGGGAGCATATTTCCATGGATTTTATTACCGGATTACCGACAGCGCTTCACGGGCAGAATGCTATCTAGGTTATTGTGGACAGGCTGACGAAATCTGCTCACTTTGTACCGACAAAGGTTAGCTACCTTTTAAGTAGGCTAGCGGACCTATATATGCATGAGATAGTGAGAATACACGGTGTTTCGGTGTCCATTGTTTCAGATCGGGATCTGAGGTTTACTTCTCGATTTTGGAAGAGCATGCAAGAAGCACTGGGGACGAAGCTTACTTTCAGTACAGCATTCCACCCCCAGACTGATGGATAGTCGGAGAGGACAATATAGACCTTGGAGGATATGTTACGGGCTTGTGTATTGGACTTCGGTAGTAGTTGGATTCAGTTTCTACCACTAGTGGAGTTTGCCTATAACAATAGCTTCCAGGCTAGTATAGGGATGGCACCATTCGAGACTTTGTATGGTCGGAGGTGTTGATCTCCTTTGTATTGAGATGAGGTCGGTGAACGTCAGGTTTTAGGACCTAAACTCGTGCAGCATGCGTCTAAGAAGGTAGGTTTGATCCAGGAGAGGATTAGATCGGCTTAGAGCCTGTATAAGAGTTACGCGGATGTTCACCGCGGTGAGTTGGAGTTCGAGGCAGGGGGTAAAGTATTCCTTAGAATCACTCCGATGAAGGGAGTGATGAGATTCGGAAGGAAGGGCAAGTTGAGCCCGAGGTATATTGGACCATTCGAGGTCATTGAGCGAGTGGGTCCGGTAGCCTACAGAGTTACGCTACCCCCAGCACTCTTGAGGGTCCACTATGTGTTTCCCGTATCCATGCTGAGAAGGTACGTGTTGGATCCATCTCATGTTATTAGTTATGGTGAGTTGAAAATCGAGGATAATTTAGCGTATGAGGAAATACCTATTCAGGTTCTAGATCGTAAATTTTAGAAGCTTCGTACCAAAGAAATAGCACTGTTGAAGGTATTATGGCGAAACCATGACGTTAAGGAAGCTTCTTGGGAATGGGAAACGGAAATACGCCGGAAGTATCCGCAGTTGTTCTGAGTAGTACTTGGATAGCAGGGTGGTATGAGTATGTATGTATGTATGTAAACCTCTATTATCGTATTGTATGTAGTGGTTAGTCTCTAGGAGAGTCTTGTTGTATTGTAAGCTCCCGAGACTGTGTATGTATGTAACCACAGTATTCCTCCGCCATAAGTAAGGGAATGTATGTATGTATGTATTATAATAGGGCTGCGTATAAATGGTCGTCGTATTCTCTAGAGTATGTATGTATGTATTATAACAAGGCTGCGTATAAATGGCCGCCGTATTCTTTAAAGTGTGTATGTATGTATCGTATAAGGGCTGTGTATGAACAGCTGCCATTTTACCTTAAAGTATATATGTATGTAGTAGTATGAATGTATTTGTAACGAGAGATTGCAAATTTCGAGGACAAAATTTTTGTAAGGAGGGGAGCTTGTAAGAACCCGAACCGTGAGATGTGGGTTTATTATGTAAAAGAGGGGTAAAAATGGAATTCTGCAGACTTCGTCGACGAGACCATAATTCATCGACGAATGTAGAAGGCTTCTCGTCGACAAAATTTAGAGGTTCGTCGATGAGGAAAATTTGAGAGGCGAAAGTTGGAAATATCAGGATTCGTCGACGAAATTTCTATCTCGTCGACGAAATCCCTGAAGACCTCGTCGACAAGAAACATCAATTCGTCGACAAAATTCCCCGGATCAAAGGTCTTTATAAGGATATTTGTAGTTTCTTCTTGGCTAAGTTATGGTTTTCCTCTCTCTCTCTCTCTCTCTCTCTCTCTCTCTAGGATTTGAAGCTCTCTCTCTCTCCTTGATTGCTTCGCCATTTGTCGTCTGAATCGCAAATCCGAAGTTACTGTGAGGATCAGTGAAGGATTCCCTACATTTCTAGCGGATCAGAATCTCGTTTCGGAGGATTTCGGGTTTCGGGCTACAATTGAGGTAAGGCTCGGTTTTCATTTTTGATTCAGTATATGTGTAGTAGTACGAATTATAAATATGAACTGTATTGTGGTTTGTAGGTTTTGGAGTCTCGGTTTGTAGTTTTGAGGACCGTAGAGTTCGTAGTTAGAATTCGGGTTAAGATAAGGGGATTATGTTTATATCAGTTCATTTTCGAAATCAGGATCGGTAAGCTTGTAGGCTATGATCGTATGTATGTTTTGGCTACTTATTTGGGAAAATCTATCGGGTAAAATGCGGGATTTTCGGGTTACAGTTTTTCGGGAAAATTAGGGATTTCGGGTATCATCTTTATTTTGTTTAGAAAACTGTTGGTTGTGTTAAAACTATATTATTGAGGTGACCATGATCCATATTTGCATAAACTGTATACTTGAAATTGTAAATGATATGATTTGCCGTAAACCAAATAAGTGTGGTATGTATGGTTGTATGTATTTATTCTAGATATTTGTAAAACAGTTATGTGGTGGCTAATTACCGTACGCTGATATGTATAGGAACGTGAGTTCCAAAATGATTCCAGGGATTTGTAAAACAGCCATGTATCGATTAACTACCGTGGGCGAGAGTGGCCGACTTTATATCCGAGGTGTGAAATATCACCAGTATGTTTCGGCTGGTCACCAAAGGGTGTGTTCTACACTGTATGTAGCAATGTAATCACTATTGGGTCTGAGTCGTCACAGCGTAGTTGTGTATGTGGCAATGTAATCGTTATAAGACTAGGTGACCTTGTGTAATTGCGTATGTAGCAATGTAATCACTGTGGGCCTGAGTTGTCGCTTCATAGTTGCGTGTGTAGCAATGTAATCACTGTGAGACTAGGTGACCTTGTGTAGTTGCGTATGGAGCAATGTAATCACTATTGGGCCTTAATCGTCACAACGTAGTTGCGTATGAAGCAATGTAATCGCTGTGAGACGAGGTGACCTTGTGTAGTTGCGAACTAGTGCGACGACACTGATCGTATGTATGTATGTATGTATGTATGTATGTTTAGGGTATTGTATGAACTGGAATGGTTTTCTAAAAATACTGGAACTGTATGGAATTGAATGAAACTGTACAAATTGTTTCAAACTGTATTGTATGTATAGTGTTATGAAGTATGCAAAATGACACTGGTATGCCACATACTGATATAAACTGTTTTCTTCCTTACTGAGAGGTGTCTCACCCCGAATATACGTACAGTATTTTTCAGGTCCTTCAGGTAGTGGTAAGTAGCATCCTAGCGTCTGGAAGCAAGGGGTGTCATAGTTACTGCTAGTGCCTTTTAGGTACGAGTTTTGGTATCCAGGTTGTCCGGATAGTTTTGTAGACACCTGGGATATGTGTTGTAATTATGGGAATGTGTGTCCTAGTTTGTATAGACTCTGGTATGATCTTGTTTATGTATAAAAGACAGTATTCTGCTGCGTATCTGATGAGTATGGATTGGTATGTGTTTGTATATAGGGCAACTGTGTACCCCACGGGGTCAAACCCTCTTATTTGTATTGTATCATGTATGTTAAATTGATAAAGAGACAGGTTAGGTTACTTAAATTCACACCTGGGACCCACCTGCGGGTTCGGGGTGTGACAGTCATTCTATACATACATGGTACCATACCAGAGTGTATACAAGAGTAGAAATAAGGCTCTTTCATACAACGTACAACTGGGTGCCCAACATATCTCTAAACGGAAACCCACAAAACACAAGTCGTAGAACTTACCCAAGCGCTACCCGCAGTACACCGGCCACTATGCTCCCATCACAAGGACGCTAGTTCGGGTTACTTGAAGGACCTGTAAAAATGTACGTACGGTAGGGGTGAGACACATCTCAATAAGGCAAACACAGGTTACATTAGTGTGTGACATTTGAGTGTTATCATGACAAAAAAATATACACAGTTAAAAGCATTTCCAATGTTTTCATAATGCAGTTCCAGTACAATGCATACACGCACACACATGCATACGCACGCCCATGATCTACCCGGTGTCATCACACCCTTCGGCCCGAAGCCTGTCTGCAATATCCGGTGTTAGCCCATAGCCAACCTGCGATACACGGGGCCACCAGCACATGCCTAGTCCTAGACTCTCATGGCATCGTACCAGCACTAACTAGTGGATCCACACCCTTCGGTGATCAGCCGGTGTAGGCTTACTCCCTCGGATATAGAGTCGGACACTCTTTCCTGCATGGCAGGCGATAAACACACGCCCTCGGATATAGAGCTGGACACTCTTTCGTACCTGGAATAATTTGGAACCCAGTTCCTACTACACTTCAACAAAACACAACCATGCATGCTTATATAACCAAACAAACCACACTCTTTTGGTAATTTAAAATCATGGTTTTCCAAACACACAGTTTAAACAAGTCAAGGCATGACCATCCTTATATCACAATATAAATCATCATATACATACGGTTTTCAACAAAACCAAGGATGCTGCCCATACCCCCTTTTTTCCAAAATTGTAATCATGAAAAATCCATAGTTTTACCCGTTAGATCCCCCTCAAATGAGTAACCAAAATGCACATAGGATCGTGAACCACAATTTTACCAAGTTCGATTTCAAAAATAACCAATATAAACTGTATTCCCTTACCTTTCCCCCCAAAAGACCAATCCCGAACTATACAATTCCTAAACAGCGAACGGAGTTCTCAAAACCTATAAAACGCAGTACAAAATATACTCACAAGATTGTTCTCTACAAAACTACTAGATCATAATTGAAAACAGAGCCTTACCTCGATTTTACGCCAAAACCCAAAAAGAGCCGAATTGAAAATTCGATCCGTAGAACTTGTAGAGAATCCTTCCACAATCCTCGTGATAACTTCGGATCGTCAAATCAGATGATGAACGGTGAAGAAATCTAGAGAGATGGAGAGTAGGAAGAGTTTCAAGAGAGATAGAGAGAGAAAATGAGATTTCTTAGCTCATAAGTAATGAAAATGGATATTTATAGCACCCTTAACACAGCAGTTCTCGTCGACGAATTGCGTCCTCGTCGACGAGACCTTATAGTCTTCTCATCGACGAGACCATGACCTCATTGACGAGCTTGATATTTCCGATTTTTCGAAACCCCTCGGCTTCTTCTCATCGACAAGCCCTGAATTTTGTTGCACATCACAATACCTCTCTGTTTCTCCTCATCGACGAACACCTGCCCCTCATCGACGAGAAATATGAGGACTTCGCCGACGAACTCTGGCTTCGTCAATGAAGCCTGTTTAATTACCTTCTTACCCCTCTCTTATTTTAATTAAACCCACCTATCACGGTTCGGGTTTTTATAGTCTCCTCTCACAAAAATTTCGTCCTTGATATTTTCCATCTCTCATTCACAAAGTCATACATACACTCAACTCTAGAGAAAAACTGGCGACTACCACAGCACAGTCCCATCATAACATATACATACATACCCTCACTTAGGGCGGAGGAATACCGTGGTTACAACATAAACTGTCTCAGGAGTTCACAATACACACTCCCGACGACTAATCACCTATCCCAACCCAAAGCAGGATGACATACCTATACTCAAAACAACTGTGGATACTGCTGGCGTATTTCCGTTTCCATTTCCCAAGTTCCTCAACCTCGTGGTTTCGCCACAATTTCTTCATTAACGATATCTCTTTAGTACAAAGCTTCCTAACTTTACGGTCCAGAACCTGAACAAGTATCTCCTCATACGCTAAAGTATCCCCAATTTCCAGATCATCATAACTGATAACATGTGATGGATGCAACACGTACCTCCTCAACATGAAAACGAGAAACACATCATGGACCCTCAAGAGTGCTAGGGGTAGTGCAATCCTGTAGGCTACCAGACCTATTCACTCAAGGACCTCGAATGGTTCAATATACCTTAGGCTCAACTTGCCCTTCTTCCCAAATCTCATCACCCCTTTCATTGGAGCGATTCTCAGAAATAACTTACCCCTTACCTCAAACTTTAACTCACGGCGGTGAACATCTGCGTAGCTCTTCTACCGAGTCTGAACATCTGCGTAACTCATCCCAATACAAAGGAGATCAACAACTCAGACCATACAAAGCCTCGAACGGTGCCATCCCGATACTAGCCTCGAAGCTGTTATTATAAGCGAACTCTACGAGTGGAATAAACTGTATCCAACTACCTCCGAAGTCTAACACACAAGCTCTCAACATATCTTCCAAGATCTGTATCGTCCTCTCCGACTATCCATCAGTATGAGGGTGGAATGCTGTATTGAAAGTAAGCTTCGTCCCTAGTGCCTCCTGCAAGCTTGTCTAGAATCGAGAAGTAAACCTCGGGTCCCGATCTAACACAATGGACACTGGTATTCTGTGCATTCTCACAATCTCATGCACATACATATCTTCTAGCCTACTCAAAGGATATCTAACCTTCATCGGTATGAAATAAGCAGATTTCGTCAATCTGTCCATGATCACCCAAATAGCATTCTACCTGTGAAGTGCTGGCGGCAATCCGGTAACGAAATCCATGGAAATGTGCTCCTATTTCCACACCGAAATAGGCAAAGGCTGCAACGGCCCTGCCAGTCTCTAATGTTCAGTTTTCATATGCTGACACGTTAGACACTGCTCCACGAACTGAGCAATCTACCTCTTCATACCAGACCACCATAAGGTCTCGCGCAAGTCTCGATACATCTTTGTACTACTAGGATGTACCGTACATAAAGAATGATGCGCTTCCTCTAGAATCTTCCTTCTGATCTCATCGTCGTTTGGAACACATATCTTGGTCCCAAACCTCAACACACCTCCCATAGAGATGTTAAACTTTGTAGCTAGTCCCTACCGTACCTTTTCCATAACCTCTGCCAACTCTGCATCACTACCCTGCGCGATTTTTAAATGCTCAAACAGGGTCTGCTGAACCACCAGACTAGCAAGATAAGCCTGATCATCACCACGCACTAACTCTATACCTGAGCTCTCCAGCTTCTCTCTAATGTGATACCGAGTTACCACCCCAGATACAACCGCAAGTCCTGACTTCCGACTCAACGCATCAACGACCACATTAGCTTTCCTCAAGTTATAGCAGATGGTGCAATCGTAGTCTTTGATCAACTCCTTCTGCATGAAGAAATAAATACCTGAGGCTTTTGTGGTCAGTAAAGATCTTGCATAGCACACCATACAAGTAGTGTCACCAGATCTTCAGTGCATATACAACAGTAGCCAATTCTAGATCATGCGTATGATAATTCTTCTCATATTCTTTCAATTGCCGAGAAGCATATGCTACTACTTTGCCCTACTGCATAAGCACACATCCTAGACCCTTCAGAGATGTATCGCTATAAATCACAAACCCGCCATCCCCCGAAGGAATGGTCAAAACTGGAGCAGTAATCAGCCGGTGCTTCAACTCCTCAAAGCACTGCTCGCAATCACTGGTCCACTCAAATTTCACTCCCTTCCTAGTCAATCGAGTCAGAGGCCCAGACAGTTTGGAAAAACCTTCCACGAACCGACAATAGTAACCTACCAGTCCTAGAAAACTACGAACCTTCTGCACATTCTTCGGCCTTACCCAGTCGACCACAGCTTCGATCTTGCTAGGATCAACTGATATACCGTCACCAGTCATCACATGGCCTTGGAATGCTATCTGACTGAACTAGAATTCACACTTCTTCATTTTAGCATACAACTTCTTCTCCTATAGAATCTGTAATACTAACCTCAGATGACTCTCAAGCTCTTCCAAACTCTTCGAGTATACCAGAATATCATCAATGAATACCACCACGAACTGATCCAGGTACTCATGGAAAACTCTATTTATCAGATCCATGAACACTATCGGAACATTCGTCAACCCAAAAGGCATGACTAAAAACTCGTAGTGGCTGTATATGGTTCGAAAAGCAATCTTTGCTACATCCTTAGATCTAATCCTCACCTGATGATACCCTGACCGCAAGTCGATCTTCGAAAAGACCCGCATCCTCTGCAACTGGTCAAAGAGATCATCAATACGAGGTAAAGGATAACGATTCTTCATAGTCACCTTGTTAATGTTACTTTAATCAATGCACATCTGCATCGACCCGTCCTTCTTCTTCACAAACAATACTGAAGCTCCCCAGGGCGAAACACTAGGTCGAATGAAATCCCTGTCCAGTAATTCCTGCAACTGCTCCTTTAACTCCAGAAATTCTGCTGGAGCCATTCGATATAGAGCTTTAGAGACCGGTGCCTAGCTAGGCAGCAACTCTATCGCAAACTCCACCTCAAGATCCGAAAGGTAAACAGGGTAAATCATTCGGAAACACATCCAGCAACTCGCTGATTACCCGAATATCCTTGAGCCTCAACTCATCCCGTGGTGGTTCCTTCACACAAGCTAGGTACCCTTAACATCCGTCCAAGAGTAGCCTCCTCACCTGTAGTGCCGATAGGATCAATGGCGTCAGACGCACACGCGATCCCACAAATTCATACTCCAGCTCCCTAGGAGGTCTGAACACTACCACCCCTCTACGACAGTCGATCACAGCATAACCAGAGAACAACCAATCCATCCCCAAAATAACATCAAACCCTGACATGTTGTATACTACAAGGTTCATCGGTAGCAGCTTCCCCTAAATTACCACTGAGCAGTCTTCCAACATCCTCCTACATAATGATATACTCCCAGATGATGTAGTAACAGATAACACCTCATTCATGATTTGGGCCTTAACCCCACACCGTTGAACAAACCTCACAGATGCAAAAGTATGGGTTGCACCCAAATCAAACAAAACAGAAGCCTTATTTGAAAGCAATAATAAGGTACCTGTCACTACGTTCCCCGCATGCTCAGCGTCTGCTGGATTAAGAGAGTATATTCTAGCCGGCGTTGTATTCGCCTGAATGGTTCCTCGAGGTAACGGATTGCTCCCCTGGTTCATACTAGATGTAGGCACATCTTTCCTCGATGCATGACATTCGCGAGCCATGTGGCTTGACCGACCACAGTTATAGAAGTTACCCCCAAAAGACCGGCACTTGCCCTCGTGCCATCTGAGGCACCTAGTACAATGATCACTAGTCTGGCTCGTCTGAGGACCCTAGTGCTCAGTATTCTAACAGTAACCTGAGCCCTTGCTCTTCTTCTTCCACGATTCCTGACGAGATCCCAACTGAGAACCAGAAGGTATTGTTCTCTTCCTCAATTCCTGCTCCACCTTATCCTCTCGGATACTGGTCTCAATCACCGTGGCTTTATCCACCAACACCGAGAACTCGCAGATCTAAAGCATACCCACTAGCCTACAGATATCCTTCCTCAAACCCTTCTCAAATCTTCAAGTCTTCTCATACTCACTTTAGATCAAACATGGCGCAAACTGGGACAACTCTATGTACCGAGCCACATACCCCTACACCGTTATACTCCCCTAAGTGAGAGTAGAAAACTCATCCACCTTCGCATCACGTAGTGAAGCCGGGAAGTATCTGTCAAAGAACACCTCCTTGAAACGGCTCCATGACATCTCCTCAGCACCGCCCCTCTGCTTCTCCAGAAAATTCATTGCAGTCCACCATCGACCCGCCTCCCCAGATAGGTGGAAGGTAGCATAAAGGACTCGCTGCCTATCCGTGCAGTGCAAGACCTCCAAGATCCTCTCAGTCTTTTCCACCTAGTCCTCTGCTATCGTTGGGTCATGTCCCCCAGAGAACATTGGAGGATGCATGCGTGTGAACCTCTCAATGGTGCACCTTGCAGCAATAGGAGAGCATTCGTGTCTCCTCACACTCCGCTCCATCTCCCACAAAATCTGCCTTGTCAAACCTCGAGGCACAGAAGGAGACTCATCACTCGCAGTCTCCTCGGAGCCACTTTCCAGGTCATTATCCTTAGGCTCCATTCTGAAACACAATAAGAATCTTATCAATACTCTTACAACACATACAGATGTACAGTTAACACAATTATCTATCCCTAATCATGTTAACTACTCCCTGCTAGGTCTAGATCTGTCTTATCACACCGATACGAAAGTCATCAATGGTCTGCCCTATTTTTATTAGAATCGTCATTCCACAAAATACACGGAACATCGCCGACAATTTGGTCTAGCAATAAAACAATCCCCAACCAACTCTACCCACATCCAACATCCTATACTCTGGTATGTGCTCCCAGCTAAACTTAACCAAGTCTACAAAACCTAACAACCTGGTTAGCTCTGATACCAAGTTATCACGCCCTGAACTCGAAAATAGGACCCAGGGGTGAGATTGTAACCTAACATGTCCCTGTATCCAACAAAACATCCAAAGATACAATACAAAGGATGAAGGTCCGACCCCGTGGGGTTCCCAGGCACCCTATACACATCCAACCACAACAGAATATACGCAGGGGAAAAAGGTCATTCTATACATACATGGTACCATACCAGAGTCTATACAAGAGTGGAAACAAGGCTCTATCATACAACGTACAAGCGGGTGCCCAACATATCTCAAAACGAAAACCCACAAAACACAAGTCCTAGCACTTACCCAAGCGCTACCCGTAGTACACCGGCCACGATGCTTCTGTCACAAGGACGCTAGTTCCAGTTACTCGAAGGACCTGTAAAAATGTACGTATAGTAGGGGTAAGACACATCTCAGTAAGGCAAACACAGGTTACATTAGTGTGTGGCATTTGAGTGTTATCATGAAAACAAAATATACACAGTTAAAAGCATTTCTAATGTTTTCACAATGCAGTTCCAGTACAGTGCATACACGCACACACACGCATACGCATGCCCATGATTTACCAGGTGTCGTCACACCCTTCGTCCCAAAGCCGGTCCACGATACTCGCAGTTACCCTATAGCCAGCCCACGATACACGACGCCACTAGAACATGGATAGTCCCAAACTCCCATGGCATTATACCGACGCTAACTGATGGATCCACACCCTTCAATGATCAGCCGGTATAGGCTCACGCCCTCAAATATAGAGCCAGACACTCTTGCCTACATGGCAAGCAATAAAAACATGCCCTCGAATATAGAGCTAGACACTCTTTCGTACGTGGAAAAATTTGGATCCCAGTTCCTACTACATTTCAACAAAACACAACCATGCATGCTCATATAACCCAACAAACCACACCCATTTGGTAATCTAAAATCATGATTTTCCAAACACATACAGTTTAAACAAGTCAAGGCACGACCATTCTTATATCACAATACAAATTATCATATACATACAGTTTTCAACAAAACCAAGGATGCAGCCCAATACCCCATTTTCCCAAAACTATAATCATGAAAAACCCATAGTTTTACCCATTAGATCCCCCCAAATGAGTAACCAAAACGCACACAGGACCATAAACCACAGTTCTGCCAAGTCTGATTTCAAAAATAACCAATATAAACTGTATTCCCTTACCTTTCCCCCCCAAAAGACCAATCCTGAACTCAACGGTTCCTAAACAGCTAACCGAGTTCTCAAAACCTATAAAATGCAGTATAGAATATACTCACAAGACCGTTCTCTACAAAATTACTAGATCAAAATTGAAAATTGAGTCTTACCTCGATTTTACGCCAAAACCCGAAAAGAGCCGAATCGAAAATATGATCCGTAGAACTTGTAGAGAATCCTTCCACGATCCTCGTGGTAACTTCGAATCATCAAATCAGACGATGAACAACGAAGAAATCTAGAGAGATGGAGAGTAGGAAGAGTTTCTAGAGAGATAGAGAGAGAAAATGAGATTTCTTAGTTGAGAAGTAATGAAAATGGATATTTATAGCACCCATGACTCAGTAGTTCTTGTCGACGAATTGCATCCTTGTCGATGAGACCTTATAGTCTTTTCGTCGACGAGATCGTGACCTTGTCGACAAGCCTAGAATTTTTAGTTTTTCAAAATCCCTCAGCTTCTCCTCGTCGACGAACCCTGAATTTCGTCGCACTTCACAATACCTCTCTGTTTCTCCTCATCAATGAACACCTGCTCCTCACCGATGAGAAATATGAGGCTGTTGATTAAGGTGTAATCCCAAAAGGAGGGATGAATTGGGTATTTAAAAAATTCTAAAGCACTTAGTTACCTCTTACACCCTTCTTATAAATTTACCAATAAATTCTCGTTACTCAATTACTTAAGCGCAAGACTATCCTATCTATGCATGCAATATATACAAATTAAATGCAATGCTGAAAATAAAGAGTGAAGGGAAGAGATAAGACAAACACAGTTTTATGAGGTTCATCCGACTTGGCCTACGTCCTCGCCTTGAGCAACCACTCAAGGATTCACTAAAACCCTGCTCCTTAAAGTGGGATGGAGCTTCCCGTACAATCCGCTGCTTACAAGAGGCACAACTTCCTCCTACTCCGCTGCTTACAAGAGATACAACTCTCTCCTCATACACTGGTTCACACCCTGAATCGTGTATACAATAAAATCTGGAAAATACACTCAAAACAATGCTTCTAACAAAAGCTTGTGAGTACAATTCAAATTCCTAGCACATTAGCATATGATATAACTTGAAGCTTATGAATGTATGAAGCATTGTTTTTCATACATTCATGAGCTTCAAGTTAAATCATACGAAAATGTAAGTACATAAGCCTCAAATTAAATCATACGAAAATGTAAGTACATGAGATCTAAATACTCATTCCCAAAATATTCTTGAACTTTGCCTCTTGCATCTTGATTCTCATACTCTTTGAGTTCCATGGTGCTTTCTGACGGGTGCAAACTGCAAGTGCACAGTATCGTAGTTTTATAATATAATGATGTGTAGAGTATCGTCCTCAAGGATTGATGTCTTAATTTTACCAAGTACCGAAATTTTACTAACCTTGATTTTATTTAGAAAAATTAATAATTTTAGACTGTGAAATTTAAACAAAGCTACTTTAAACAAGCTATTCAGGAGAATTTAAAACTGGATACCGCGTGTCAAATTGATGATGGTGAAAACTTCTAGGAAACCGATTTCACCTAGTTTCTCACTATGCTTTACTCATTTAGCTAACTCAACTTCGTTTTCTCTGTTTGTTAGCAAATCGTCAATTTTTCCAAAAGCCTCTTTCAATAGTCAATCAGAACCTATTCTTGTTTATTATTTAACATAAGAGTATGCAAATTAATAACGCAAGAACGCAGTAAGACCCTCGATTTTTAATGCTACGTAGGTTCATACAAGTCTTTCGATCTCTATATTTACCTACGCTGAATTATCCAAGATCTATCCTATAATCCCCCCTTTCAGTAGCAAATCACAAGACTAAAATCATTTAATTAAAGGCCAGTTAATTAAAAGCATTAGGCACAGAATAACTCAAACAAACATTAATGAAAACTACTTCAGATTAGCATCAAAGAGCAAACATAGTTCGAAACTGGCTACATCGTTTTCCTAGAATTCAAAATTTTAGTTCATTCCGAAAATTAAATCCAACATAACAGATTTCACCATATTTTCTTCAATTTGGAGTGTACGGGAAAGATCAACACTCGCCGCACCGCCGTCGCACGTCACGAACACTCCGAACACAGCCGTTGTTCGCCGCCTTCCGATTTTGAAAAGATAGTATTTTTGCATGCTTCAACTCTCCTTTGCTGGCTGTGTGTGTATCTTCGTAGCACCCCCAAAAGAAAACCACAAGAAAACTCCCAAAAAATAATTTTTCCAAGAAACTCTCTGTGTTTTGGCCTCCCTTGTGTGTCTAACCAAGAAAAATCAATCCTTTTTTTTTTTTTTTTATGGTGCGGCCTTCTCTGCTGTCCCAGCGCACACTGCCCACCCTCCTCTCTTCTTGCACACGGCTCTCTCCACAAGGAAACCCTCCTCTTTGACTTTTCCATTCCTTTCCTTTTGTCCTTTCTTTCTTTGCTTTTCTTTCCTTTCTTTTTTTCTTTCCATTATTTTGTCTTTCCTTTCTATGTACCCTGCCCACACCCTTCTGAGATGACCCCGCTGCATGGCTGGGTCACATCTCATTTTTTTTTTTTTTTTCAAAGGTACACGAACTGCCCTCCTCTTTCAAGCCCACTTTCGACCCTCTTACAGCTCGTAACTCTCAAAGATTAAAACACAAAAGATGTAGAACTATTTTTCATATTTTCTTAGAATTTTGAATCGTCTTGATCGGAACTTGAATGAGAAAGTTACGCCAAGATTACGAAGAATTGTCGAAATAATCCATAAAACGGCATATGCTAACTTCACATCTGATTTCGATCTTGATGCATCCATTATTTCGCAAAATGCAAAACATGAAAATTGTAGAAAATTTTCTTATCTTTTTATGGCATCCTGAATAATCTGAATCGGAGGTTGGATGAGAGAGTTACGCACAGATTAAAAAGTGTCGTCGGTTTTTGGCTTCCGATAGTTGCCGTACAAGAAAAAATATCAAAATTTCATAAATTACTTAATAAAACTCAAATATTATAAATAGAACATAATGTTAAAATATTAAGAGTAATTAGGCATTTAAATACAAAATAGGATTCTCAATGCATGAATTAAAGCACCTAATTATGCAATTTAAGCGCGTAATCACACCCCCAACTAAAGTTTTGCTAGTCCCTAGCAAATAACGGGAATGCAATTCAGGGTGGTGTCATACGAATTTCAATGAATGAATACACAGGCAACACAACCATACCCTTTCACATACAGGAATATCGCCAAATTACACACAAACTCATTCATACCCAATTCACGCAACTCCGAAATAAGTCATTCATGCAAATCTCATCATTATATAGCCATTAAGAATAGTAAACTCACGTAAAATTAACCAGCGAGCACAAATCAGAGTTAATGTAGCCATATAAATTCAAGTATAAATAGGCGAAATCTTGAAGCACGTGTAATGTGTGTGACTCGTTACACCAAGGATATCCGTGGACACCTAAAGAACTGTCGCTTTGACTCGGCCTAACTGGTATACCCTCAAAAACACTCAAAAAGGATGGGTTTACTCATCGTATGTGAGGAGGAGTGTCATGATCAAACATCCCACATACTGCAAGGAACAAACGCTAAATGTATGGAGTGGACTAGTCTGAAAAGGATCAAGCCTATTTAGGAGGTGTCGAGTCCTTCACCCTAGCATCTTCTCACTTACTCGCCATGTCCAACTGAGACCACCCTAGATCAACTTATTCACAAACTAGGCGTGAATACATCTGAGGCATTAGGCGGGTGAAGAGTCTTCATATGTGGATAACATGCGTCTTGTCCTTGACTTTTTTTGTAGTTGTGTGGAGCAGGTATTAATCTTTCACCTCTTCTAGGGTATTTCTATTTCTATTTCTCTTTTTCTTTCTTCTGCTCATTTTTCAATTTCTTTCTTTTCATGGTCAATTAGGACAATTATAACACTTCTTTTATTGTTTTCATACCACCCATGTGCATTAAGCTCGAGTAAGAATCCATGAAATAAGTCTATTTCTAGGGGTGGTTCGGCCTTCACACCTTGAGTAGGCTACAAGACCTAAGTTTTTATCTTCCCACTAGATGTCACCTCTAGGCTAGCAATTCAAAAACCAAGACTAGTGTACAAAGAGTATCCAGAAAAAATAGGAAAAGTTGAGTTTCATGAACTCTGAGTTGACGTCAAAACTCAAAAGAGCGATAAATGGCTCAACTGTACCTCACAAGGTGTCAAAGTCTCCACGGGCGCTCTCTCAGTGTTCACAAGGAACCCTAAGTGCTACAAGTCACGTGAACGTGTATTTTTTTAGCCTCAAGAGATACCATGTAGATACAAGAGTTTGTATAGTTAGATTAACACAATTGCACTACCAATTAACTTTCAATGAGTTACAATTCCTAGTTTGGCCATATAAATAGAAACTACACATAAATGACCTAGTGTGTACTCCTAGGTTATATGCAGGTATATGAAGGGCATAAGTAGCGTCACGCATGGCCTAATCATCCATATTCACACATTTTTTTTTTCAATGTTATTGAAAAATGAGAAAGATTGAAGAAAAGAAAGAAACTTCCCTAACTTATTGGTGAATCCTTAGAGGAATTAAGTTTTCAGCTCTGTACTCGTGCTAAATAAATCTGCATCAAAAATCTAATTTATTCAAAAGTGCATAGATAAATTAATAAAGTAATAAAGATAAAAGAAATAAACAAAAGAAAAACTCTTTGGGTTGCCTCCCATAAGCGCTTGTTTTAACGTCTCCAGCCAGACGTT